>NC_060219.1:1332637-2582637 GCF_907164935.1 Osmia bicornis bicornis | reverse complement strand
AAACTATTAAAGATACAAGAAATTGCTTTGGTGGTCATTGCATGGTAAGAAGGAGCAACATTTTGACGTAGACGAATTTTTTTCTGCATTATTATTTTCAAAAATATAATGGCAAATTTGGTTTTTCAAATGGAACTATCAAATGATCGAAAGAAAAATATACATACATATAATTCCATTTAAAAAACCAAACTTTGCCATTATATTTTTGAAAATAATAATGCAAAAAATAATTCGTGTACGTCAAAATGTTGCCCCCTCTTACCATGCAATGACCACCAAAGCAGTTTCTTGTATCTTTAATAGTTTAGGAAATAATGGAGTGTTTCCAGTTACGCGGGACACACTGTATATATTTTTTAAATATAGGTAGTAGTGTAATATCTAATTATTTTAATTAATTTTGTAGCATCTATCATAGATATTTCTTAAAAACTTTATTTCATAGAAAGTATAAAAAGTTTTCAGGTATTTATGTACGATAGTGTACGTATAAAAGTGTACAAATGTGAACACACACACCAGAGTGACAGAACTACAAATACGATCGAATGTGTATATGTTAATGATTGAATGAGGGTGTGTGTGTATATATGTACTTTTCTTCGCCACCCTTAGTGCTTTTCTTTTTACCTTTCAACTATTATACTTTCCTCTGTCTGTTTTTACACTTCTGTGTTCTTTATTACCCTGTACGGCTCTATGAAGCTGCACGTAACATTTTTCTCTCTGTCTATATATATATATATTTTTGAATTCTACTTCCGGTGACGTCCTCCATCGCATCGACGTTTATCCACGTGTATTTCTCTGTAACCTTGAGTCTTATCATGTGTACACCTGTAATTGTTCTGCCTACCCCCATTTTTTGTCATCATTCGTTCCCTTAAAGAGATTGTTCGGCTACGAAAATGAGACTAAAAGAGAAATAGACCCGCTGACGAAAGACAAAAGAAAAGGAAATGTAAGTTGTCCATTTTGAACTGAACTTAGCATATTGGCCCTCCATGCTACTCTCTCCCAACTGGCACGACTCTAGTTGTATATTAGCGTTCATTTTCTTTTGCGGCTCGTCTATTTGCGTTCCTTTTCCTTTTCTTGTTCATTTTTCTTCTCCTCAGTTTCCTTACTTATCGTTTTGTTCTGTCGTTTAGGGTATGGCTAATTCATCGTTTAGCAGTGACAAGCTCATAGTTTCTTCCGAATATTTCCTTACTTTTCTGATTATTCCATTCCTTCGTTTCACAAAATTCAATGAAAATATATAATATATTGGTTATTAATAGTGTTGGGTATTAAAGGACTAAAATTGTTTTTTTAATTAACCAATTAACAGTCGGTGTTGAAAAGATTGAAAATAAATTAGCACAGTAGTCTTAACAAAATCACTTGCAAATTAAATTACAGATTAATACAAAATAGGTCATTAATGAGTTAATTATTAATCATAGTAATATTATAATTATTTATTCAGGATACAACTGTTCAGGTTTTAATTTAATCTTCCCACTAGTTATTTGCAATAATTTATTAATTACGATTGGCAAACGAATCTAATTTAGTTCAAAGTATTAAACATTGAAACGAAGGGTGAATCTCTTTTTCTTTCTCCTCTATCGCTCCCTATCTTTCATTTCTTTTTTTTAGCTCTCGTTCTCTCTCTCTATCTTTCACTTTCTCTAGCTCTTTGTTCTCACTTGTTTGTCTATCTGTCTGTTTGTACATACGTCTAATCTACCCACGTAACGATTTTTAGTTCGTATACGCTGAATTTACACGAACAACATACTCCTCCTGAATATCACGTATACGTCCGCCAAACGTCCGAGGACTTCCTTTATCGATCGACCACCACCACTGAAGGGACTTTTTGAAAATTTTTCGCTGGAAACGAAACGTGCGGGCGTTTGGCTTACGCTTTCCCCAGAATTTTTCAAAATACATCAAAGGAAACCGTGGCGCTTTGAAAATTTCGGTATTCGTGGTGAACTTTTAGCAAAGTTCATTAAAACTTCCGGTTACGAAGGATTCTAGTAATAGCCATTATTTGTACTGCCTCTTGAAATATTAAAAAAATGATGAGTTTTATAATTGATCGCGTTCGATTTGTAGAATCCAATTTTTGTATAATTAATAACTTAACCGCCATCTACGAAATATAAATTGACTTTTTGTATACTTTTCTCTTTTTTCGAATATTTTTCTGAGTGAGTGTACAGTTTCCATAGTATCCATTTTCTCGCAGTTCAGTAATTCAATAAACGAACTTAATTGCTTCGTTTTAAAGTCTCCAAATTGTATCTATACCCACACGGCGTTGTACACAAAATCCACTCACGTGCAACGAAACGTGTGCAATTTAATGAAATTTATTAGTAGGTCCGTACAAATTGGTTGCATTCATCAAACCAAACAAACGTGCACCTTGAAATTAAATGGCACATTACGTGCAATTAATTGATCCACCTGACTAGACTCAATTAATGGCAGACGCAATTATCTGACAAATTAATGAATCGAACGGGATCAAGAAGCTAAATCAGTTTAAGAGGGTATTCCCATTTGTAGGGGCCATTTTTAAGCAATTTTTCAAATTAAATTTTAAGTTTAATTAAGTTATTAAATGTTGTTTAAAGTCCTTTAAAAAAAAAATTGTGTATTAAAATTTCATTAAATTTTAGTTCTAAAAGTTACTTAGCAACGGTCCCTCCTAATGGGAACACTTCCTTAATTAAAATCTCGTTGAAAAAAGATAAACAGGAAAGAGATCGGTGATGTGATTATTTTGCGATTGGAAAAATATGAAATCCTAGGGGAAAGCGTATGCAAGAAAAAAAAAGAAATCGTAGCCTGACATCGATGGCACATACAACATCAACGCCATGCATTAAATCCTCGCGACTCCGCTTCGGCTTTAAAGGTATTCGCGCGAAGAAGCACGAGTACCGATGGTATTATTTTTCCTCGTTAGAGAAGGTTATCGATGGCGAATCGGAAGAGGTAGAAAAATCAATGCGGTACCGCGATGCTCGAGCTACCATATTTCATTTCCGCTATGTTCCTTGCGTTCACCAGTGGCCTGTGTTAATCTTCGCGTTCCAGGATAACTTTAAGGCCGAAAAAGCGCCGCGACGACACGCACACCCTTAGCTTGCGTAGAGATTTTTCAGCGAGTAACAATTTTAGAGCACGATCACGTATTGCCTCTAGTCAGTGGCACGATTTTTATCTCTCTAAGTGGCAATTTGTTCATTCTAGTATTTCGTAATAATAAAAATATTTTTCTCTTCCTTTTTTTTAGGCGATAACCATCCTTTTTAACAATAGAGTAGGTAGAATTGTGTAATTGTTTCGTCCTAAATTTTTCTTATAGGTGTAATGTATTGTAGTTTGTATGATTTAAGAAACTATAAGCTATCATGATTAAGGAGTGCTGTTTAATTAATAATTATTTCCAAGGGGTAAAATGATATTTTTGTGCCACTTAGAGAGGTAACACTGTACGTACAGTCGGGGAAAACGGTACGTGCAGAATAAAAATGGTAAACGAACGAATTTTCCTGTTCTCGTTGCTCGATTAGCCAATAAATTAAATTTAAGAGAGAGAAGATATTGAAATTAAGATGAAGCTGTACCAGGGACTCCGATGAAGAACCAATGGAATCAAAGGAAGAAAGAAAATATATGGAAATGTGAATCAACGAGCGGTTGTTGCGATAAAGACAATATGGAAACGAACCCTTTTCTTGGCTGTATCGTACAAGTCAGTGATGGACAACAATTAATTATGAAAAAAAAAGAAAATATACATCCTAGGTTTGAATTGCAAACTAAATTAATTTTCTTTTTATGTAACATTATTTACAAAATTATTTTTAATATAATTAATTCCAATTTGCAGCTTTTAATAGAATAATTAAATCTTAATTATTCCACAGTAATATAGCCATATTATAGCGCGGCATACTATAATATATACAATAATTAACACGTTGAATACTGGTATTACAAATTTAGTGTAATTGAATAATTAAAAGAGAAATGATCAAAGAAAATTTTAAGCAAAGTCACAAATGGAAAGTTTGTTATTTTAAATTATAATAATTTCAGGTATCGATGATCATAAAAGTGTATAAAATATAAATATTGAGAAAAAGTTGTCAAACACAGGTTGTCTATCACTGATAACCATTATCACCTTTCTGTAGCTGTAGATATAAAAAAAAAAATTTCCATGAAAATTCAAAGGCTAAAGTTATCCTCTGTGTCATAGATGGCTCGCTCTTGTTCGTTTGACATCTACAACTATCCTTTCATAAAAAAGCTTTTGCATGAGGGAATGAATCCGTTTTCCACCGAACACCCTTGTATCTGAGAGTCACGTGTGATGCACAGACGTGTTTAATGCTTTGTCGATTGCTTCCCTTGATCATCATCACGAGGATCACGTCTCTGTTCATTCGTAGGCTCTGCGATTTTATTTTCTTTCCTGATCTGATAGCTGATTCGACAGAACGGGAGGAACTGTACCGATTTCTCCTCTATTTTAGGAACAAATTGCAAAGGAGAAGCAAGTGAGTGGACGAGTTCAGATTCAAGTATCCTACGAGGCGGAACGGAAAGAATTGATCGTTTCCGTTTTTATGGCCGACGATTTGTGCGCGAGGGAGGATACAGGATACGGTACTCTACCGGAAGCTTATGCCAAACTAGTCCTTGTTCCCATTTGGTAAGTGTTCGTGTCAATGAAAGTAGCAAAATTAATAATGCCAGGTGTAATCTTAATAACGAATAATTTTATTAGTAATTTAATTAGGGATAGATACAGAAGCGTAATTTTTTGGAGAAGGTATAATTTATTTTAAAGTCAATCCTCGGGTCAGCTCGCATTGTATACAATATTTTATATTATCCACAAATTAATTATTTAAAAATTTCATAACTCCACCTTTTAATTTGTCCTCAAATTCAACATCGATAATGATATTAATATTATTATTCTTCTGTGTATTCCAGCGCTGATCAGATAACTTTGAAAACGGCAGTGGCCGAGCCAACTCAAAAGCCAATTTGGAATGCAACATTACTCTTCTCCGGTGTCGACGGCGAAAGTTTCTGTTCTTCCGACAAGAAACGATCGATCGAAGTGACTCTCTGGGATTTCTGTCCCGACGGCGATAATGTTTTTCTCGGCGAATGCAGCGTCGACTTGGAGGCAGCTCTGAATAACGACAGAGCATGTTGGTAAGTGTTACCATACTGTACCAAAAACGCCATTCAGAAGAGTGGAGATGTTCATTCTACTACCTTTCCGTATTTACCCTTTATGGCCTAAGTCCGCCTCCTAAGGACAAATCCAATTAGCATTCGTTGATTAGAGAGCCAAAACCCAAGGGAAATGGCGTCAGGAACCATTAAGAAGGAACGGGAAAACTTTTTCCTTAGATGTCTAAAATTCTACAAACAATTTTCAGTATATTAAAATAAAAACACCGAGCGTATCGGTATTCCGTATCCGAGAATAAAATATCGATGAAAGAGCAATATTCTTGAAAAAATTCCTCACAGGTATCGGCTGGAAGATCCCCGCGGTCTCCGTGCGAGCAAATCACCATATTGTTCGCCCCGAAGCTCGTTTTCCATGGAGGTTGCTCAAAGATTGTTGCGAAAGACGGAACTACGGGAAAGAAGTTACAGCGATGATACGCAAAGCGACAGCGGAAGTCCAGAACTCGGCTTTCTGCATCCGGATCACGCTTGGCATGCAAATTCGAGAAGAGGATCCAGTCAGTCCGAGCAGCTGGAAGTCGAACCGTACGAACTCAATAGAGATTACAGTAGATCTTTGCCTGGTAGCCGGCGAAGTAGCTTTCAGAGTCAGGGCGGTACCGACAGTAAACGTAAGTTCCAGCAGAAATATTCTAAAACTATTAGATATAGAATAGAATCTTGCATGGAAACAGCAAACTGAAGACGAAACTTAGGAGTGGCGAACTTTTTTTTTCATAAATCGTAGAGGATGTAAAGGGATGAATAGCAATATTTTTGTAGAAATCTGCAAGCAACGGGGACCAGAGTCAGCAGAACATAAAAATAATCAACTGTCACGTCTATCGACCTTGTTTCCATAATTTCGTTGAATATTAGATTTCAAGGTCCCACGGGGTTATTTTGACATTTCATTTCGCAGGAGGAAGCATGGGGGAGGCTGACATGCCAGCCATAGTGCATTACAACCGCGATCGTCGACGTAGCTCGTTCACCAGACCCATGAGGGATCCAGAGGAAATCATGGAGGGTCTACGGTCGCTGAAAGCCGCGAAAAGGGAACTAGGCAGGACGATGAGTCTCTCCGGAGACAAAAGACGCGAAAGCCGTGAGTATCGTTACGTTGCTTCTTTTTATTTTTTGGCCATCATTATTCGCCTAACCATCCGCCCGTTCGTTCGTCAATTCCTTCATTCATCCGTGCAATTGTTTGCCTGTCTGTCTATCTGTCTGTCTGTCCGTCTGTCTTTCACCCGCACTCTATATTACCTCCTTTCTCTCTTATTCTCTCACCACCACCGTTCTCAATCGTTGGATCGTTGCTTCGAACGATCCGTATTCGTCCAAAGAGACGATCAGCAGATCGAACCTTCCTCGTCGGACAACGTCGTGCGTATCGTACGCATGCGAATATATGTTTTCTGCACGTACTTACACGTATGAGAGGCAAATTAAAAAAGATGGTTCATTGATTTATGGAAACTGTAGAGCGCCATTAGCGAAGAATAACGATCCTTTGTATTACAAAATACATTTGTATTTATTGCTTTCTTTCATGGCTCGGTACGATGAATGGAGATAATTAAGAGATAGTTTGTTATTTAATTGAAATTAATGGAGAAAGAAATTTTCTTTGTAAGGAAAAGTTATTTGCAATTGAAAATGATGGAGTTTGGAGCTGTACTTTTGTGAATTTCTTTTTGTTTAGCTAAGCACTTAAATCTCTAAACGAGACTTTAATTAATTTTATTTAATTTAAATTTTTCTATTATTTTGATATAGGGATTTTCATAAAAAATTACCCTCTTTGATTTTCCATTATCTTTTCAATAAATATAATTATGAGGATTAATGAATTAAGTAAAGAATTATTTGTTACATACGTGTAGGTCCGTAATCATTTGTGTACATTTATATGCGTCTCGTCACTTCATTCACAAGCCTTTGATATCTAACAATTGTGAGTGTCTCCGACGTGTCACCATGTATCACTTTTTCTCTATCTCAATCTCTTGCACTCTTCAATTTCGTCTGTTCTTTTTTCTCCCGCTCACTATTTTTACTCGTGTGTCTTCGTGTGATATCACGTGTCATGAAATATCTCGCGCGATTTGACCGAGCGAACAAGTATATTCTACAGTCGTTAACGATCATTCAAGGTCCAAGTCAACCCTCGTAGAATATCTATAACCGGAAACGGATCGGCCTGGAAAGGAGTCTCGCATCGTTTCATCGTTTCGAGAAAAATGAGAAAAACGAAAAAGACGGAAACGATCGATTTCATTCGTTTATTTGCTTCGATTCTTTCAATTCAATTTTTTTTTCTTGTTTTTCTTTTCTTAAGTTCACATATGTCCACGTCGATTCAACGTTCGATAATCGATCATCCAACATGTGGCGATTATCAGCAGCAAAAGTCTCTCATAGAATTCTTTCTAGACAGAGCTTAACGATAAATCCTTCGAAAGGATCACGTGGTTGTGTTACTCTAAAGGATGAAAACTTGGACGTTGTTTCATTCAGGGTTAGAGGGAGGGTACGTAAATGTATATTTCATCTGATAGGGCTGTTCGATAAATGATCAAAGTTCCGTTAATCGTGTCATCCTGTCTCTGTCTGTCTGTCTATATTCTGTTCATTGGTGAAATTGGCATTTTCAAAAAGTTCACACGTCGCAAATCTGATCTGTGCTCTGTGCTCATCTCTGTGCGATCGCTCTGTTGCGCCGCTGTTGCCTGTCGCCTATGCCAGTTTTGAAACCACCAACGACCCGACAATCGTTTTGGCCGAACGATATGAAAATTCCGTGTGCGGAATAAAAAGAAGAAGTGTAAAGATCGAACGAGAGGAGAAGGCATCGCCAAGAGTCTGTCGAGTCCTTGGTACCTTCTCTCCAGCTTCCGATGTTCTTTCGTATGTGCCTAATTCACACGCCATTGTGTCAGTTCCGATGCCATGTTAAGTGGAAGAAAAAAAAGAAATTAAGCAAATAAAAGTGTAGGCTTGGCTCTTCGTTCACGTTCGGCACGCGAAATGTGAAACAGCTATGCCGCTAATTGTTCTATATTTATATATTTATATCTTCGATAAAGAAGAATGTCCCTGTTTTTTGCCAAACCATCGAAAACCCACCCATATTTTGCCATCGCCAAAAGCCAGTGTGTTCTGTGCAATTTGTCTCTTTTTGTTGATATTTCTTGATCTCCATTCTCGGGTCGGCACCGTCCGGCTAATCCTCTGACATGCCCATACGGTCGATCAAAATGCTCGGTTCGCTCGGTCGAAACGCCGTCCGGCCATCGTCACCATCCTGACACCACGATCGACGACGAATCGTGGCGGGGGCCCTGTCGATCGACCGACCAACCAAATACCACCAAACAACCGATCCATCGATCAACGACAAGCAGCGTGCGTAGTCCCAACGGTTACTGTGTGGCAGTGCGAGCCTGTGTCTCCGAGGACCGGTAAATCGGCCTCCTTCCCACTGCCCCACTCAATACCACCACGATAAGTAACCACAGGACACTGTGGACCACCGTCAATTCAGACTTCCGGTAAGACACATTTTCTCGCTTTCTCTATTCTATTCACACCCGAGACCTTCTTCTCTCTTTCTCTTTCTCTCTTTCTCTCTATCTGCCTATATGCCTGCCTTGCCCTATAAGTTCTTTTATCTGTTAGGTCATCTTACGAGTAATGTCTGGGGTCAAGTATAATTCATTTAAATTTATTATTAGGTTGTTTAATTAAAATAGTAAAATTAGAAGTGGTACAAAAGAATCTTTTGATAAACAAAATTTTAATATTAAGTGTAAAAATGACATTATTAATGGGATGATTTAATATTTTGCCAATTCTGAAGGAGCACCCCCGGATTTCAGTTTTAAGAGTCTTGAAGATTGGGGGACATCGATTATTGATGTCACGAATTTAATACAATTGAATGATTAAGAGATAGAATTGAAAGTGATAAGTAACATCAGCGATATAATCGAGAAGAATATTTTGAATAGTATTACTGTCGCACTAGTAATTTTAACAATTAAACAATTAGTCCATTGTCCATTTTCACTGTGGCATTCGATCTGTGAATATTAAATTACGAGGTATCGAGTGAAAATGGTGAATAAATGCATAGTGAAAATGGATCTGTGTGGAGTATTCTATACGAAACCCCTCTAATAAGTCACGTTTTCCTTTTTTTATTTGCAACTTTTTTAATGAAAAGAGAAATTTTGATTAGCGCGTCAAAGAAAATACAGGAAATGATAATGGGAAATGCCAAGGACTGTTGTATATTATGCTCGAAACGTTGTTTGAAATGTAAGCGTGTATCAACAATTGAAAGCACTTTGCATCCAGTAAATATCTGTCAAGGTATTCTCAAGTAGGCGTCGACATATTTCCGTTTCCTCTTCTCGCGTTGAACCTTCTTCCTTATTTGCAATAGTAGTGCTTTGTAGATTAGAATATTTGCTTAGTATCGTAGTATTAGTGATAGAATACATGTAATCGCTAACCACACGTTGCTACATCTACAATCATCACCGTAGGTAAGGAAAATTAAACTCTAAAACATTTTTGAATTGACTTTGAGAACCCACGCTTATACATATAATTTATCAAAATACTATTTTCTAGAATATAATGAAAAATCACACAAAAAAGAAAATTGATAGAATGTGTAAAAAGAGCATGTCGGATATATCATTGACTCGTACTACTTATCCTGCTCCATTGCAATGCATTGCGACGGACGAGCGTCTGCCCAATTATTGACTTATACTACTTATTCTGTTTTACCGCAGTGTATTCGATTCGGAACAACTTTTTAATTCATTTTGTTATCATATACGAATGGTACAGAGATTGTTGTAACAAAATGGTGAAATATTTTATTATTTTATTAATAATCAATAATTTAAAAATTTGATTAGTAATTCGAAATAGCAGATCCGAAAAATGAACGTATCGGTGATAAATTCGTTATCAGAATGTTTTTAAAGTTTAATTTTAATTTTGTTAAAATACCAGCGGATTCCAGGGCTATCAGTTAACCCACAGCAATTACGTACTGATATAAGGAGGCATAGTTTCAACGGTACTGCTTTGATGGTCAAACACGCCACAAATTGACCCATTAATTTCAATCCTCCCATAATCTTCCAATAGATTCCAACTATGCTATCGGTATTCCTACCAAACATGCTTCATGATAGATTTCTCACGTGACTGTCAGATGTTTGATCGAATATTATTGTTATAGAATCCCAACTATTAAACTTAAATGCTGGTCGATACCCATTGATATTTCTGTGAATTTTCACCTTTAAAGGGGAAGATATCGAAATGGCTACGATTTCAATTTAACATTTGTAGGGTGTATTAAATTTTGATTTATTCCATCAAAGATTAATTATATGCAATTCCGATTTTGTTGTTTGATCAATTTTTGTAAATGAAGTGGTTTTATTTTACCTACTACCCAGTAGAACTACTTACTGAAATTTTTCAATATTTAATTTAATCTACTGATCACCTTGGGAATGCAATTTTGTCTACTTTCTTTTTCATCAAAGTAGAAACTTAGAAGTATCATATCTCTTTTTCTATTATCTTTGTTTGGAAAATTGTAAAGTAAACAATAAACTTTTGTAAGAGAGCAAGTACTAAATTGGTATTTTGATAAGAAACATCTGTTGGATATAGTTTGGAACTGGTTCTCAAAGTTCGTTCAACGTCGTTAGAAGATACAGTAACCTTAATCTGAGCTAACACCAAGACAAGAGATTAGTTAAATATTTGCCGAACGTGATTAAAGTTGCTGGATCGATAGAAAGAAACTTCAACATTTTTGTACGTATTTCATCGACTAATCATCACACTCGTTCATTTATACTCGTCTTACGTAGAAGCAGCAGATAATGGTAGATACTAGCGATGTTAATAGCAGTAATTTCTTAGGCGTTGAAGAATTAGCTACAATTGAAGTATCCCGTTCCATTTATAGAGTTTTGCAACAAGTAGCTAATGAAAAAGCGTAAGTAGGCTTCTTTACGTTGATTAATTGTTTTATCCTTCAACTTGATCCTTTCTTCTCGCTTTCCATTCTGAGCTGCCTCTAGAAAATTGTGCAGTTTTTTTTCTATAAAACTGTGATATCTCTAAGTGTCTTCTGTTCATTCAATTGATCCTTTTATTGCAGATATCGGGACGGATAAGTTTGTACATAATTATGACATGATCTTTACATTTTCTACCGGTTGAGTATCTTTTTTAAGTGTAGAGTAAGTTTCTTCGAGAATTAGGAAATTTATTGTAAATAGACAACAAGATTCAGTATCACCAGCAATCTGCGTAATTCCATATCTTGTTGAATAATATATATTTTAATAGATATATTTTTTTCTATTATTACATAGGGTAACATTAGGTAAATTCAATTGTTTATTGCTGAAGCGATAATAATGGAAAAATATATATATATCACAATTTCTGTTTTCTTCTTTGGGCCACTAAAAAATTTATTCCACATTCCACCTAAAGGATCTATTTTTTGTAAGGTACTAAATAAACTATTTGCATATATTTTCGTACTTTTGACCAAGGATGTATTCGCGTATTCCAAAGGGATGGAAGAGAAATAACTCTTTTTCCCCTTAGCGGGATATAACAGTAAGATCAACGTGTCATCATGGGAGAAAATGTATCATATGGTACGCAGGTTGCTGGTCGGGTAATCGTGAAATACACTAGAATATAGGTAGAAAATATTTTCCTGTAATTCACAGGGCGGGGTGAGCGCAAAGACAGCGTCATGAATATTCCAGAGAGGTTTTATGATCGCAACAGTGAATCGGACGAGGATGAAAAGTGGAGGTAAACAAAATCAAATATACAATCATATCTATATAAAACTTAATGTACAAAATTCAAGCAAATGCTATAAATTTTAATCTAAATAATATTAATTAATTGAAATATTACTATTGTCACTAAATATAATTTACCTTACAGATACTCGTGAACTTTATTTCTTTTTTCCAAGTTTCCAGATATTACTTTTTTTCCACAATTTATCTCAGTTTAAAATATGCTAACTTTCACGTTCATTTTTAGTCACAAAATGAGGGGCGAAAATGGCGTTGATGCTAATCTGGGTCGCGGACAAGTGCCACCAAAGGGATTCAAAATCATAGCTGGTAAAAATTGCGAAAATTTCACCAAATTCACTTCCTAACATCATTCCACTACAATTTTCAATTCTCTTTCCCATCGAAATAAACAAGATACGTTAAATCGATTAAAGAGGACCCTTTCTAATAAATGTTGCATTAACCGTGTAAATTTTTCATCAATTTCAGGAGCTCAAAATGGCGAGGTGAAGCTTGGTTTCTGTCTGAGCAAAGGGACTCTCGAAGTGGAGGTCATCTGTGCCAGAGACATATGTCCCGGGGAGAAAGAAGAACCAGGTAATTTGTCATTTATATATATTATAAATATAATTGTTTAATAAAGCGTTTCTGAATATAGGTTTAGGTTGATGTTATTATAACATCTCTTTTAATTTCTGCATTTAAACTTGAAATTCAGCTATAACTTTATCAATTTAAATTACAATCCAGATACCTACGTGAAGACGTATCTTCGCGACGGCGACAGGTGGCTTCAAAAGCGTAAAACACGCGTTATTCGGCACTCGAGAAATCCGCAATATCGTCAAACCCTCAAGTACAGCAGCTGCGACGCTCTTGGAAGGAATTTGTTAGTGATGCTTTGGGAGAAGAAACAAGCGTTCGAGAGTAATCAAGGTTTAGGCGGGGCGGAAGTGAGCCTCGATCGGCTCCCATTGACAAAATTGACCGTCGATTGGTATCCGTTGTTTCCTATTCACACTCTCGGTACTCATACAGCTGATTCTCCATGATGGCTGAGGGAAAAGTGGGCCCTAGAGGCCGGCGAGCTCGACCTCAGATTGAGCCTTCTGCTCAAGGATGAGGAAGAATCCGTCGTCAAAATTATCTCCTGATGGAACATTCATTATTTCTCCTTTCGACAATCTTTTTTCCTTGTTTAAATCAATTTTAAATGGTATCCTTTAATTATGTTTCCTTTTTATTAGGTACAACGAATCTTAACTCTTTGCTTTTCAAATATCGATAAAATTAATATTGATAATTTTCAAGGTCTTTTTAATATGTTTCTCCAATTTATTAATTGATTAATACTATGCCTTTTTTGAACCATTTTTTGAATTCTATTGTGAAGACACACGAGGGTCCATTTTTCCCATAAATTAAGGATCGACGGAGACGTAAACGAAAGACGATCGACATCTGTCATGGTAACGCATGCTCTGGTTGATCCAGTCTTGAGATTCGATCGTGTCTCGTTGAAAATGTGCGAATATTGCATTATTTTTTTCTTTCGTGGAGGTATCTCGAAAATTAATAAGGAAAGAAAATTCGATGGATTGTGCCATTATAAAGCATTAAATTTTTGATCAATATATACACTTACATATAATGTATAATTTACCATTCAATTTTAGTGAAAATATAAAAATGTTCACTATTGAAAATTAAAATGAAAACTTAGTCGTTCTTTAAGTGTATACATTTATTGAATTAACATATTGAATCGAGATAACTTCTGCGTTATTTGAATTATTTTAACGATAGACAATCGTCACCGAGGCTCGCTGGCCGAGCCCAACACACGAAGAGCAATTTGTAAATGGTTACCGGAACAATTTTACGGGAAACACGAATGGCAAGCGGAAAATTTTGCTGTTTAGACGTCAAGCAATTTTTGTAGCTCGTAGACTGACAACAGAGATTCCTCGAACGAGGATTACGTGGAATGAAAGAATCGTCGAGAACTGCTGCAACTTCTTCCTGTTACAGGCACGTAGACATTCAAAAATTTATTACTTCAATTATTAATTTTCAAATTTGGCTAATATAGGTACATGATATTTTAGCAACACTATCCATCGAAGAATGGGTATGCTTTTTAATTTTTAAAATGATTTCTTCTATCGAATACCAATTATAATTAGAAAACTAATTATTTCTTTCATCAGATATTAATTTCAATTGTAAAATTTTTTAATTACAAAAAATTTGAGAAATTTTCAAGTGATCTTTGAAATATTATGCAAAAAGCTTGGGTTACCTGTGTACTCTAAATATTTTAATTAGTTATTAGCACAAGGATCAATCGATTCATCGATCAATGATCTACTCTATATACAGAATATTTATTAGGAATTTGGCAGTGGTTCTCGAGATTAAATTAACGTTTCCTTCTTTCGCTTCAAAAATAGCAAAGAATTTCAGAGGAAAGAGAAACATCGCGAAAGAATCGAAACGATACGTGAATGATAATCCTAAAAGTATTGCGCTTACCCCGCCCAAATTATAAGCAAAATCTCTATACTATATCGTGAAATACAAATTATAAATGTACGCACGAAATTAGACACTTAAAGTCTGGTGCGTTATACGATAACTCGAAGCAATCAAGCTTAAGTGTTAATCAACCATATTTCGCTGACCAAACTCCATTATTAAACAGATATTTAACCTTTTTCGTAACAATTTTTCTTCATATGGGTGCTGAATTTCACATATTAAAATCAGAAATATTATCATCCTTATACCGGTAAATAGATAAAAAATAATATGCACGTAGGAATTGAAGTTTCCGTTGTCAATAAAGTTTACATTTTTTTATTTGAACAGATAACCCCATAGAGCAATAAACGAGAAAAAATATGGACCATTATGTCAATCTCTAGTATACGATGAAGGTTAAAATCTGTTATGACCCAAAGAAATTACTAATTATCGTGGACGATGACCTTTTCCCAGCGATAATTGGAGAAACCTTTTTCACTTTCAATTTCTCTTGATTGAATCTTACAATCTCCAAACAAGAGTATGACTATTTCTTACACTAGATCTGGGCAATTCAGTATTCCTAGGGCAGTCATTAGATCACCACAAATCCAATCTAATTCAAATATAAATTAGCCATAATGAATAAGAAATATAAAAAATTTCACATTAGAAGGAAATCTAAAGTTAAGAAAATACGAAAAAACGTTGTGACATTATTTTAGCTAAATAAACCAGTACTAAATTACCCAGATCTTTAAAATAATCTTGAAATAATTGACGGTGGTCCACCAAAAGGAGAAGCTCGAAAAGAACACTCGAGCAGAGTGACAAACTGCAAAATCTGATCGGCCTACAAACATATCCTAACGTTTCTTTAAGGGTACATCGGGTGCGAGGATGGTTTTGACGAAAGCTTTCTAAAATATATAACACGTTCATTCTTTCTTTTTCTTGAAATCAATCGAGCTTTCCTCGAAAACGTCCTCGTCCGATGTTAAATCGCACGGACAATCCTCTTGAACGAATGCAATCATCTAAGAAACCCGTAGATGAGAGTTCTTCCTTCGTAAATGACTAAGGCACACAAGTAGGCGCATTTTCTACTAGACTTCGAAGCGACCTACTTTATTATTAATTGTCCTTGTAAATCGTTAACGCTATTCCGATTTGGTGATATTTCACGAAGTTCTGCTTGAAAGTGATCACGATTTCGAAGCTTGAACTTATGGTCGATTGCTTTTTCTTCGATAATTAGGGGTGTGTGGATTCTCAAAATTAGGGTTCACAGTTATTTATTTTAAATAGAAAGCTGCGCTACCCCTCACTTCAGAATATTTGATCATTTTTAATAATTAAAAGAAGGCAGCTTCAACTTTAATTTGAATATTCACTGTCTTTGGTTGAAATTTTATGATAGAATTTCTAATTTTTGATAGCAGTTCTGATTAGATATTTATACAAATAGTGTTCGGAATTCTGACCTAAAATTTTGAGCAGTCATACACCCGTTCAAGCTTCTTTTCATCGTAGGATCAAATACGAAGAATATTAAAATGAAAAGTAGCACTTGTCTCTTTTCCCTCGACTAAAACCCACCACTTTTTTCTACGAAACGAGATTCAGCCTTTCGATGTCGAGTATGAATCAAGTCTGCCTAACTTTGTGACTACTGTATCGCCTACATAAAATACTATACATATAGATATATAAAAATATGAAAGAAATCTCTATATATATATATATACATAAATATACATATTATATACATAGGAAGGTAAGAAAATGCGTACATATGCCGTATCGAAATTGACAATCGTGATCGTTGATCCAGTGATGTGCATTCGCATCAAAACAGGTATCCTTAGGGAAAATAGCGATATAGGTGAGCCATTAATATTCAGAACCTTAATTTTGACGATATTAATGTTAAAAGTAATTTAGAAAAGAAATAATATAATTTTGAATGATTAAATATTATAAAATTTAGTGTATAACTGAGAAATATGAATTATAAAGAATTATCAATTCAAATTCTCCCGCGCGCACGTTTATGCGCAAGTGGTGGGAGGCCACAGGCCTATATATACGGGGCCTCCTCCCCACCATCGTCAGTCTCCTCGGGACCGCCGAAGGAGAAGGACAAGAAGGACTTTCCTCGGCGGTCCCGAGGAGAATGACGAGAACTAGATGTATTGTCACGCTCCCTGAGGAAACCTCCTTTGATCGTGAGTGTACATAATCGTAATTAACACGATCAGGTGTAGAAAATAATACGTATAGAGGTGTATAGATATAATTGTATTGTATGTACCTGCGATACACATCGTCGTGACAATCGGTTGCATTCTGTTGCAAAGATTCTTTGAATTGCAATCGAAACGAAATACGATCTAAAAAATGAGAAATTAGGGATTACATCCAAGCAACAGCCTCTTCCCGTACATATCTGTGTTGTATGTACTCGGTCTAACGTCTAAGTGTCAAAGACAATCTCACTGAAATCGCGACTAGGTGACGGGAAATCAGATACGATTCAATTAATGGTAATTAATTACAGTAACTTGATCATCTTTCAATCTAATATAATTAGAGGAAAAGTGATTCTTTTGAACAAATCAGTGAATATATTTTATTGTATTGTTAATTGATTCGCTTAAAAATATCACTTTTCCTATAAATATAATTGAACCGACAGATTCTGATTTGCTTGCCGTTAGAAAGTAACGAAGGTAGACTCGGTTCGATGTTTTAAACCTGTACTTCTACGTATCACTGTGCCATTTCTATTTAAAATGAATCTTTGAAAAGTTTCTCTTAATAATATAGCAAATTTCTATTATAGATTTATTTTTGATTAGAGAGCATAACAATAGTCACGTTTCAATTTAAGGATATTAATAATCTTTGTCTTAAGTTTGATTATTAAAAATCTAACATGTGACTGAAACAATAATTCACAGAAGACGATTGAATTACCATCATGACATTACCCTTTGGCAATCAGTTTCATACGAGTTGTACAGATACTGCTCAATTACGGCCTAAAACCGAGAAAAAGGCAAGCGAACGTAAAGTAAAATATTTTCAGAGTGCTTGTTCTTCGTTAATGGATATTTAGTCGCGACCTGTGCACCTGCACTCGCAGAATCATGCATAAGCATTCGCGTATGAACGAGAGTGCATCTGTACACCTGCAGGCAATGTAGACCTTCTTTAATTAGAAGAAAAAAATGAGAAGGGAGGAATTATCCCATCAGTATTTTTATTTTTCCATATTTATTTACAAAGACAGAAAACTGTCAGATATATATTATATAAAATAAAATATTTATAAATTAATAATAATTAAAATATAATAAATTATTTTCTCAAGCTCTCCTGGAGTTCTTCCAAAATCTAAAATCTGAAATAATTTGGGAATCCTAATTTGCACTTGGTTGTACATTTTTAATAAAGCTCATTCTAAATTCTAAATCAATGGCTAAAATTTTTAGCCATTATTTTTAATCTATTCTTAAATAATTTTTTTTAAATACGCTTCCAAAAATTATTAGGAGATTCTCCTCTCTATATTTTTCTTTAACCCAAAGAAGTCTACGTTGCACGTAGGTGTACACGAACGACCCCATTGCCATTAAGAATAAATGACAATCGGTGGTCGATCACTTGTAAAGCATTATGTTATCGCAAAACGAGTGTAATACGATTAATGCTTTAAGTGTCGAGCGATTTGGAAGCTGGTGTTATATTTTAGGTCGTACATGTACCTCGATGCCAAAGGATGACGATATTCATCCAAGACCTACAGACGTCAGCTACAAAGGTGTTAGATACTCTTACGCGTTTTTAATTCAATCATTCTAAATAATGCATAACGTCACTCAAAAGTCTGAGCTATTTTCTAAGTGAAAGTAAATACTGACATCTTATCTGCAGCTTGCTGATGAAATATATAAACTATCGCTTTGTAACTCAATTGGAATGATAAATTGAAAAGAGTGATTCGTACAATGTAATCAATTTTTATTATTGGTTGTATTATAGATAAATTATTAAGGGATGAAGAGCTGATTAATTGATTTTTAATTAAAAACCAAAGTCAGCTAATAGATTTTTAATTGATAGTAAAATTTAATTGAAAAATTTCAAATTTAATTTCTGAATATTTCCAATTTTATTGTACGATACTATAAACATTGCAAAAATTTATTTTTTCAGCTCTATAGCAACATTATCACATCTTCTTTTATTCTAAAACTTTTTTCCATAACTTTTGCACCATATCTTAGTGCATTTACTATTTCTCCAGACTCTTAAAATTACTAACGTAAGATTCATTTACTACAAAATTACTTAAAATTTAGTAATTTTATTTAAAATTTCACTTAACTTTTTCTAAAGACTATTATCTCTATAATGCTTCTAACATTCCCTATGGAAAATCGAAAGAAAAAAAATGATGTCGAGACTTCGTGAAATGCCAGAC
This sequence comes from Osmia bicornis bicornis, assembly GCF_907164935.1. Taxonomy (NCBI): domain Eukaryota; kingdom Metazoa; phylum Arthropoda; class Insecta; order Hymenoptera; family Megachilidae; genus Osmia; species Osmia bicornis. Next base: position 2,563,476 of record NC_060219.1, on the reverse strand, counting down.
AGGTTTTATCTTTCTCTTCTCACAATCGTTATTATTCTTATCGTTTATCTATACTTCGGATGTTCGTGGATTATAAAATTTGTAGTAGACGCTGGGTGAGGCATCATTTTAAAGTTAGTCGAGCAAAACTTAGATGATATATCGCTCTATACAGAAAATTTCATGTGATGTCCTTACGTGTTAAGTGTTGATTGTCGCACATGTGGATTAGAACCACGGTATGCGTTTTAGACTTACGGATTAATTCGAGTATCGATTAACTTTTAGCGACTATACACAGATTGACTAATGTTCGATTCATTCTCTGGCGGTAGCAAATACGCGTGTAAGGAAATTCGTAATAGAAATTTAGATTGAGTCGCTTTTTTATTTACTTTTGAGAAGTTACAAATAGTCTGTCAGTAAGATATTCGTATACTGTGCTAGAGGGCTTATTTTTCATTATACAATTTTCATAGAATCTACAAACGAAAAAATTTGTAATTGAAAAATTTTGCATTATATGAATTATTTTTTACTACTTGTATTTATTTTAAATAGATAAATGGAGAAATTTCAGAAATATGTCTTCTATTACTTTATTTTATTTTTAGTCCGAAAGAGTTGGATTCTGAATTCGTAGCTTAATAAACAATAATTTAAAAAAAAAGATATTTTAATTAAATTGTAACAAGATATATGAATATTTCTCTGGCAGACTGTACCAATATGGAAATACCTTCTAGGACAGTGTGTTTCAACCTTTTTTGTCCTAAAAGTGTCCAATCCTGTTGGTTCGAAAGTTTAATTAATAAGAAAGTATATTGTAAGGTGGAGTCAATAATTTTATCGAATGTTGAAAGTATATATAATCGTATAATTTTATGGAATTAGCCGAAGATTCAGCGAGAAAAGACAAGCATGATATTAAGATTCCTCTCTCGTCAGGGAGTTAAATGTACAGAATTTTATCGATGTTACAGATGAAACCATGATCACAGAGTTTATGAAATAGCGATACAGAAAAAGAGTATATAATTACAATGGTTCCTTGGAAACGAACAAGTTGAATGTCAGTAATTTTATCAATGTTGCAAAATGAACAAATTATAGTTATCAGAGTTTATCAGTGATCGGTACACGCTAAATAACTTAATACACAATGATTCCTCGTGAATAAACCGTTTCCTTCTTGTTCTACTATTATCTGATAACAATGAAACGACTATAAGTACGATATTCTTTTTTAACAATGAAAATTGTATGAAATTGATGCAAAAGGTTTGTTGGAAATCAGTTTCAGCCAGATGAGTCAGGTGTTATTAAATTACTATAAATCATTGCAAAAATCTATGACCATCTAAAAGTTTGCCTTTGTTATTATGTTACTGCAAAACATTTTATAAATCTACAATGAACCGAACTTTTGTCTTTTTTATTATTAACAGATTGAAAGTTATTCTTTAATCATACAGCAGACCTTTTGCAAATTAAACAATTAAACATTTCCAACCAATAAAAATAGATATCTGGTTGGAAATCACTGTTCTAGGACCGATAGAATGAAGACTAATTAGACACGAAAAAGGAAAAATTCAACGATCATTAATTAGGCGTGACAGAGAATCGAAGATGACTTAATAAAAAAGAAACTTTTTCGAAAGCCGTGTCTGATGTAGTGTAAAGTGTGTGTTTCAAATGAGAAATTGTTACGTAGCTGGTGATTTATTATTGTTATGATGAAATTCAAAAATGAATGATGATTTTTTTGCAGCATGAATGAATCACGCGAGTCTTTCGAATTTTTCTCCCATTTCTCATCTCGAGGAACTTTGTGGATTTGTGTACCCCATCCGTAACCCCTCAGCTGGCCTATCCCCTTAATAAGAAAGATGTATAAACGGATATTGTACAAATACAGACGTGATAAAAATTAAATTTTTGTTATTTTATTGTCTTTGATCCTTTTCTCCTTTCATTAGAATAAACGTTCTACTTTCGTCCACCACCGTTCAAGAGCAGCAAGAATTCTGTTTGAAATATATGGCATCATCTATCTGTTTTGTTGTTTTTTCAGTATATTTCAATACTTTTCTTTGTTATGGACTTGGATAGTTGTTATGGACTTGTTATGGACAGTGCTTTGGGTAATTTGTATTTTAAAAAGATCACCATTAATTATTTTTAAAATTCTACCCCAACGCCATCTATATACAAGTAGCTGAAACTGCTGTGCATTGTGAACGAACGATATCATCTTGGGGTGTTAGGGACCACAAAGCATAAGGTGACACTATACCGACAATCCGGTATCCGGGGTGTCAAGGACCCCGATGCATCAGTGGCGCTCTCTGCATACCGACGTGATATCATCATGGGATGTCAGGGACCCCGAGGCACAGCGACTCTGCATATCGACATACCATCTTGGGGTGTCAAGGACCCCGAGGCACCGGCGACGCTGCATACTGACATATCATCTGGGGGGTTCGGGACCCCGAGGCACCGGCGACACGACATACCGAGATATCATCAAGGGGTATTCGGGACCCGGAAACACCGGCGACAATGCATACTACCCTTATGCAGCCGGGGTGTCTGGGACCCCGAAACGAAGTTAAGTATATTCAATAACTAAAATGATAGAAGGATATAAGTCAATTAAATAAATAGCTGAAAACATAAATTAAGGAGCATTAAATACATAACTCAGAAATAAAATTGGATAAATGAAATAATAACTCAGTTGCTTTTTTCAAATGATTTATTTACCAAAGTGCATGAAGTGAATACAAGTTTGTCAAACAATTACAATAATAATTGTTCAGTTTTGTGCTGCTTTTGACTGATTTAAAAAAAAAATAGAATCAAAGTAAGTGAAAATTGGATCTTCTCAGATGTCAGTTTGAGATGCGGTAAAAGAGTGACGAGGCAAGAACACCAGCGTCATCTATCGAGAAATGGCGGAAGCTGCGCAACGATTTACCGACTGCCTGGAAATTAATCGATAAGTCGAATTGATCTATGGGAAGAAACCTAATATAATTTAATTAATATAGTTCACTCACAGACATGTTACCGCGTTATTAAAAGGAAGGATTTGCTGTATTTATCTTCATAGCTTATTGAATAAACTCATTAGGAGCATGAACGTGTTGATTCTATTACATTTGTGTGCCTCGCCTATTATTTTATCCTTTTATTTATTATTTTACCCCTATTTTGGGGCCTCGCGTGGACCATCCTCCCAAGTCATTTATTATTTTATCCCTCTTCATGGGCCCCGGCTCAACCTTCCCAGTTATTTATTATTTTTTTGTCTTTAAGGGCCTCACGAGGCCCAACCCTTTATCACTGCATCCCTTACATGTCTGCATCCTTAAGATCTCTGTATCCCTTATATCACTACATTCCCTATATTCCTGCATCTCGTATATGCCGGCATTCCTTATACCTCGGCCTCCCTTATATCTCTGTATCCCTTACACACCTGTATTCTCCCTGCATCTCTTGTATCCTTTCAACCCTTATAATAAATATATTATAAATATAATAATATACTTATGGCCACTGGTTTGAGTAGAGGTAAGTAAAGGTAAGTAAAGTCTCATGAAAAATAATTTTAAATTTAAATTTTTGCAAAATTTAGTTCCTCTTTCTGCCGCCAGAGGGCGCTGATACAAGGTCGAAATTTTAGTTCACATTTTTGCCACTAGAGGGCCAAAATTGCTGCTTGATTTAGTTCCTTTTTTTAAAACCAGATGGCGCTGATTCGAGGTCGAAATTTTAGTTCACATTTTTGCCGCTAGAGGGCCAAAATTGCTGCTTGATTTAGTTCCTTTTTTTGAAACCAGATGGCGCTGATTCGACATCGAAAATTTAGTTCTCATTTTTGCCGCCAGAGGGCCAAAATTTCAGCATGATTTAGTTCCTTTTTCTGCCGCCAGAGGGCGCTGATTCGACATCGAAAATTTAGTTCCAATTTTTACCGCCAGAGGGCCAAAATTTATACCGAATTTATGCAATGCCGGGATATAATGGATGCGAGGATGTAAAGGACGTTGTGGATGCACGGATATAAAGAAAGCAGGAATGTATGGAATGCAGAGATGTAAGGGATGTGAAGAAAGTAGGGATGTAAGGAATGCAGAGATGTAAGGGATGTGAAGAGAGTAGGGATGTAAAGAATGAAGAGATGTAAGAAATGTGAAGAAAGTAGGGATGTAAAGAATGCAGAGATGTAAGGGATGTGAAGGAAAGTAGGGATGTAAGGAATGCAGAGATGTAAGGGATGTAAGGATTGCAGGAATATAAAGGAAGCAGGGTGAAGAGACTCTGTAGAGAACGTCACCGGTGCTTCGAGGTCCATAACTTTTGAATTCTACTTTCTAATTTTCTATTCTTATCTATTAAAATCTTATTGATACAATGAGCAAGGATTGAAGAAAGGGTTGAACGGTAGTAAATAAAATGTTATATTTATATAGATATAGATGATTTAATTGTCGAAAGAAACAATTTTCGCGTAGCTATAGGAACAACATGAACTGTGCTTGGAAAGGATTAACGCTTGTCTTTTCTTCGTTTTTTCTTTTGTCATCTTGTTCTGGCTGGAAACGCATATTATTTGTTTTTTTTTTTTGCTTTTTTTACTTTCGTACACACGGAGTGCAAAATTGCGAACACGGAGACACAATTCAATGAACGAGCGAGACAATAAACTGTTAACTGATGGTGCGGATGTTGAATCACGATTTCGCTGCTGTGAAATATTTTCATATTTTGTCGATGTCTTCCCGGTGCGTATGTGTGTATGCGTGGGCATATGTGTATCATTCACTGTAAAAGAATATTGATTCTGTACAAGTTAAAGAGATAATTAACTATTGAGTCTTCTTGAGGTATCGTTGTTTCTATTGGTCTATCGTCGGAGCTGTGCTCGTCGAAAATCTTAGTCTGCTTTCTCGATTTCTTCGTTTATTTTTCTTTTCTAATTTTCTCAAATTAATTCATGATTAAGTTCCTATTTTTTTTCTTCTTTGTTTTAAATGATCGCGAGGCAGTATACAACGTCGATTCTACGACGATCACAGCGAATGTAAAACGTGTGTCTTTCCTGTAACAAAATATAAATCTTCATTATGCATCCCCTGCTTTCACCGTTCAAGATCCGAATAATAACGCGCTACCTATTAGTGTTACCCTAATTTTTAATCATACGCCGTCTCGCAGGCATCTCAAGAAATTCAATCACCGCGTGTACTATTATACCTTCAATTTGTTCCGGTTGCGATAGAAAATCAATCACTCGTCGATTGACTTGCTAAAATTAAATCCTAAAAAGGTCGTCGTGGACAGTCACAAAAATATTCTGTTCGAACATCCCGCGGATACGTGTCTATGAAACGCAGCCCTTCGTTCGCGAGCATCCGATGCTCGGAATTCATTCGTCGGTTCGTCTCCATCGTATCGGATACGTCTGAATTCCTATACCATGCGGACAACTTACGAAACTTTTTCTCTTCCCGATCGATAGATTATGCAAAGTATCGTACGAATGAAAACTGATTTTACAAATGTACCAAGAATAAAAGATGCATCGACGGAAAGATTGCGTGGAATCGTGGAAAATTATTTTGACAAGAAGATTCGATGTACTGAAAAATATCGCATCTTTCTAGGAACACGATATAACAGGAAAAAGCTTCGATATACGTTGTCCGTTAACGCGTGCTTCCTACAGAGAATGCCGAGAGATCGAATGTGTTGTTGCATTTTTATCCTTCCGTGCCTTTCAGAATTTCCTCACAGTTACCGAACGCATAGTTCACGCTACGAGCAAACGAAACTAGTTCGTACTAGACGAGCAACGAAAGAATAAAATTCGAACTCAACGGGATCCTATACGAATATAAATTTGTTTGGGGCGGAGAAGAGAGCGAAGGGGCGAAGGGGCGAAGGGGGGAATTTTTATACTCTTCTTAATTGAAATATCAAGGATCACGCAACGTTCTCAGCTTCCTTTATACATCTTAGCGCGATGAAAATTACATCGGTTCATAGATCTACGGTTCAGCTATTCCGTTCATCCTCTACGTCTTGTGTTTCATACGTTACGTAGAATCTTGCAACACGAGACAGAATCCTACACTTCAGACGGATCTACACCTCTATTTCGTGCCGCTTTCATACAAGTTTCTCAGGCGTATCTACGTTCGTTTGTTCGTTCGTTCGTCGATAGTAAAAGCACGAGGACATCACGCAACGGTAATTTACCGATAACATTTCACCTTGCATCTCTCACGGTCGCAATTATGATACTTTATCGTAAAATTCTATATTACATTAGTAACATATTACACAAGCGACTTCCTGTTCGAAGTCAAACGATAGTAAAAGATCACGTAATCACGCATAGTCTCTCATTCGTCGTCGTCATTTATCAGGCCTATTTATAACCATGCGTTCTATACAACCTTAAATAGCAAAAAACATTCTGCCACCTTTTATGTATATATATTCATATCTATATAATGTAACTTTAGTTCTTCACAGCTTTTTCTTCGCCTCCTGTGTAAAACGTAAGCTGACACGTATACTCCGAATTTAACAAATATAACACACGTTGACGGAGTATCGCACGATTCACAAAAGGATAGTTTCATCGGGATAAAATTCAATTTTCTACATTCTTCCGTCTTCGAAGTCCTTTGGAACATCTTCACATGTTTCGAACACATCTTATTTCGCCCGTATAAACCGAGCACCGTCTTTTCTTTAACACCAACGATTACTCGAGAAACGTGACGTATTCGATAACATCCGGTGTTTCGATCGTACACGTATCCCGTCGAACGGATAGTTCAGTATATTACTTCGTACACGGTGGCCTTCTTATCGCCCGATCCGGTCACGATGTACTTGTCATCGGTGGAGATATCACAACTGAGCACCGAAGAGGACTCCTTCGACTGAAACAGAATGGAATAATTTCGTTAATTAACCGTTCAATATCTGTATGGAATGAAATTGGGAAATCAGGTTGAAATGTTACCTGGAATATCGAGGCACCGTACGGTGTGCGCCAGGCGTTTAATAAATTGTCCTTGCCGGTCGAGACGAACCACTTGCCGCAGGTAGCGAAACGTAACGAAAGTACACAGGACTCGTGCAAATGAAGCTGATATTTGTCCGGCTTCGTCGCGTGAAGCACTTCCACGTTTGAGTTCTCCATACCCACAGCCAACCACTCACCGGTCGGACAGTAGCCAAGAGAGAATATTTGCGAGGTGAAGTCGTGTTGCTGTAGTTGTCTACCCTCGCGAAGGTCCCACGAACGTACCGTGTTGTCCAGCCCACCGGTCCAAAGTTTGGACCCGTCGGCTGATATGTCGATGCAAGACGCTCCATCCGTGTGTCCTTGGAACTGCCTGACCAGAGATTGATTCTGCAGGTCCCAGACAGCGATGTTGCCGTCGCTACAGCAGCTGAAGCAAACTTTCGAGTCTGGGGAGATCGCTAAAGCGTAGCATGCTGGAGCGTTCGAGGTCAATTCTGCTTTGATCCTCGGCGTAGGACTCGCCAAGTCCCAGATACTTAGGTTGCTCGCCTCGCCGCCTACGATTAGGGTTCTACCGTCTGGTAGCAGCTTCACCGATCTGTTTTTATCGTAGAAAAAAAGGGAAAAAAGAACAAGATTGTATCGGTAATTCAGATATACATACAATCTGAGAATTAATTACGTGACTCTAGATTCACACGGTCTGGGTTCGTAACGTTTGAACCTTTCAAGAGTGTCATCATCGAAAGTTCAAATATTATCAAGAACAGGGTTGGCTTTTGACGCTAATCGATTTCAACACGTGCGAGACGAATACACCGAAAGTTTCTCTAATTAGTCAGAGAGATACACGTGTCAAAGACTTAGCGGTTGTTACTCGGAGAGGTTGAAATGATTTCGAGAGCGGCGGCAAACGAGACCGCAATATCGCTCGACGAGCGCCTAATCAGAATTTATTCAGCAACGGTAACGTGTCGCCGCGTTTGCTAGACCGAGCGGAAAGTTAATGCGACGTGTTGGCGTGGCGTTCAACCAACCTGATGTAGTTGTCTCGTTGCAAGCAATCAAGCTGCGAAACGTGTTTCGCGCTACCGCTGCCGCCCTGATTGATGTCCCAGACCTTGACGCATCCTTTGCCACCGGTGTAAACGTATTTAGTCGGATTTGAGATCGTTACCGCGCACACCACCTCCCCGTGTGTCAGGGTATTTATCTGGCGCGCATGACGCGGTATTCCTTGTCCAATTAGAGCATCAGGTGGAAAGGGAACCGGCTGCATCTGCCCTTCGCTCGATACGTGGAAACTGTACGCCCTGGCGAACAAAGAAATACAAAACGACTTTAAATACCTCCTTCATACTTTTTATTTAACTTCGCAATCGTTCGTCGTCTGAACGGATAATTGGTCTCGCGAAAGAATTACATTCCGTAGGATCAGGTGATTGCATATCAAATGGTTGATTTAATGACAGAAACGTACACTTATACCATGATAATTTGAAGTTTCAAGTTTCGCGGAAATGGCTGTGTATTCATTAATGTTCCGAATACAAAATGAACGATTGTCAGTCATAGCAAACAATGGATCATAATGAAATTCGTGTACTATGACGCTACCCGATTTCAATTGGGATATTCCACAGCGATTGTTACCGCTAATTGATATAATATTTAGATTGTAGTTAATTTAAGAAATTTCACGAATCATCCACCGAACTCACGGCTTTATTATCCAATTTTTAACAAGATCGGACAATTTATCGAGATGAGGAATTAATCGACGGGTTAGGAAAGTACTCACGGTTTGCCACCAGGTACGCCGAGAGGTCCGAGAGGTGCCCTCATGCTTCCATGAGGATCGTACAGTTGCTGAAGCGGCGGTCTTGCGGGATATCCGTTCAGGGCAGGAGGATAACCCAACATGTCCACATGGGGTCCTGCGGGTGGATGATGCGGCGGCGGGTAGTGTGGCGGATAAGGGCCGACCGCCGAAGCCGAGACCAGCGGTTTGCTGGAACTCGATGGTTTCAGACCACCGGAGCCGGAGCTGCTACCACCTGTCGACCATACATTCATCATCAGACTTGTCATCTACTTTCCATCGGAATGATCGACAGAAACGCGAAAGATTGATCGACGTAGACGAGAAAGATTCTTAATGTTTTTAATTTTCTATCAAAGTTATCAACGAAATCCTAAGTGTTCTGTAATTAAAATGAATTCTAACGACATTAAACGAACCTGCTGACGTAGGTGTGACAGGTTTCGAGATCGGTGTGGTCGGTTTCTCCCTTTCTTCCATCTTCTTAGCCGAAGGTGTACTCGCATTGCTGCTCGTTCCGCTTCTCGGCGAAGGTGGTGGCGCTTCCTTTTTCACCTGGCTGTTTAAAGGCACCGAGGATGGACCAAGTTTGTCGAGGCCGTTTTCTCTTGGCGACGAGGTGCCATTCGCCGCAGGACTCCCTGGTCCTTCGCTCGCATCGTCGACCACCAGGTCCTGGTCGCTCTTTTCACCATCGCTTTGCTGTCGGGTAAAAGGTGTACCGTTTTACTAAGGAATTACCATCGGTGAGAAGACACGAAGAACTATTCTGGGATACTTACGTGGCCCATGTCTTTGTCCTGTTCTTTCTTCATCTTCTTCAAGGGAACGTGATCGTGGTGCTGAGGGTCTGGTGATCGTGGCCTACTGTATTTTTCACGTTCGGCCGGTGATATCGAGTTTCTCTGTAACAAATAAAATTAACAAAAATATAGACCGATGTTTGCAATTTCAATCGATAAAACCTCTCATTTCAATATTTGCAATTCGCAACACCTTTCAAATGTTTAGAATTAATTACAAGAACCACTTGTACATTTCAAACAGAGGGAACAAATATTTTCGAGATAATGTTGAAACTATCAAACGGTTCTTTCCGGTATTATCGATCGCTTATCAGAAACGGTAAATATTGTCGGATAAAAGTAATCGTTGTCAAGTTACACGCATCTGTCATAGGATGATTGTTTGAAGAGAACAAAGACGAGGGGAAAGGAAGTCGTAAAATGGGCGTTAAAATTTATCGCGAGAAATCTTCCCGACCTGGTGTATATCCCGGTTTCGTTTCGAATAATGGTAGTCGATTTCGTTGTATTATTTCATCTGACGATAACGATTTTTCCCCGCGACGATTAAGAAAACGGAAGTGTCGAGACTCGCGTTTAAAATGTTTAAAATTCTTTCGTTTCACGATTAAATGAGAAATATTTTTCCGTCGATGTACCGAGAGGCAATTTAATTACGCTTCCTTCCACGATTCCACCGCGTTCGTCGTCGAGAAAAAGCGGAAAGGTAAATAACAGAAAAATCGTTGACTCAACTGAAAGGTGTCGGCTATAAAAATCGAGCCGAGCAATTTTTGTTTGCTTCGAAACCTTCGATGGGAATACGTTTTTGTCCACTTTTCAAAAATAATCTATCGAGTCTATTAATTTCCGAGGGTTCTTCCCTTCTGAACTATCTTCTCCGCAGAAAAGGGACGCGAATCGGTTGATCGGCAAAGCGGAGCGAAAGGCGCTCTCGAAAATGCTGCTGCCAATACCTCGGAGATACGAAGGTCCCGAAAGTGATCGAAGATATGATCGACAAGAAGTTTTACGAGCGACAGTTTTGTCGTCGATACGGCAAATGGCGTCTCTTTCTCCTCTTCATCGGCGAGAGGGGGAGGGACGAGCCCTTTTCCTGTCCCCGATAACTGCACGCCCCATCCACAGCAACACCGTAAACTACCCTCTCGCAACCTCTCCCGACCCCAAAGTAAATCTCCTCTTCTCAATTACCCTTCGTCTCTCATCCACTGCCACCTCTGGCTCGGTCCATTACCCCGACGCCTCGGTATCATCCCACCCAACGTTGCCCGGGTCTGGAGAACCCATGCGTCGACCAAAGGGAAATGAAAGGGTGATTTAGGAAACCGACGCGACGGGTATTCTTTCAAGACTCCATGCTCTGTTAAAATCCTTCGTTATTCTCAGCCAATTCCACGGCGACGATATTTTTCCATTTATTCGCGTTATCGTAGCTTACGCTTCGCATCTTTCAACGCCTTGCCAAAGAAACATTTCACAGGATTTACGAGTAATTTTCTTTCGTTTCACCCTCTTATCGCGGCCAAGGATCATCAACTGGTAGAAAAAGAATGGTATTCCGAGATATTATCCTGGCGAACCGGAAGGTGCGGCGAAGGCACGCGGCGAAGACAATCCGGGAACATCGAAAAATTCGCTTCGATTTCCAGGATCGGATATCTCGCAGAGTCGAAACGATTCGTTCGACAAAAAGGAGCGAGGACAAAGGAAAAGGGAAGCGAATTCCCGGGAAAGACGCAAGAAAACACACGCTCGCGTCCAACGACTTCTCAAAGGAAGGAAGGAATCCCCGAGGAGCCGTATTACCTGCCCCGCTCGAGTTTTCTCGAACGAAAGAACACGAGAAGTGGGATTCGTTTTCTCTGCGGACAGAGATGGAGAGAGAGAAAAAAAAGGAAGAAGCTACTTCTCTCTCGTTACCTGGTAATGGCCAGTCACTATTTATCCGAGCAGCAGCCAGTGCTGTCGGTCTGGTACGACTGTCGTGTTCCTGGAAAGGAAAGCCTCGACGAGAGCCGAAGAGTACGCGTCCCGGTGCGATCTCCTTTTCTCGGATAAATCGAGGGTAAAAGAAAACAGGCGAGAAGTGGGGAACAACGAGTTTGACTGGATATTTCCGAGAACGATCCGTTCTCCCTCGGAAGAAGAACGGAAGAGATATCTCGCGAGAAGAATACGAAGAGGCGAGGCATTATCATAAAAATGCGAGGAATCTCTGAAGATCTTTGGATTTATGTCGGAACGGAGATGGTTAGCGCGAGATAAGTTTCGGAGAATCGGGATGGTTGGCTGGCGCGGATAAAAGGAACCGTATGAATCGTCGTTGCCAAAGTTTCGACGTGTCATAGAATTTTTATGCCACGGTACTATCCTCTCTTTCGTAGCTGCCTCGAGGGAACGAGACGGCTGGCAAGCTTCACTGCCGTGTCTGAGAGGCTACCACTTTGCCAACACGATACTCTTTCCAGTCGATCATTTCGGTCCTACCTACACCTTACTCGATCCCCTGTTCGTTCATATTTTATCGGCCTCCTTTTCTCCGCGTTTATCCGAACTGTTTCACCAGACTCGTTGTCCTTTCCTCCCCGCGATCAATTTTTCCTTCGCACAATACGTTTCGAACCCGCTTCGGTGTATTCGGAAGCCTTATCTACCCTGTCTGCGAACGCATCGTTTTCCTACACCCCGTCGAAAGCACTCGACGCGTTCTCTGTCACCGTCTCGTTATTTCTCGCTTCCTCTTCCCCTGTGTATTTCTCCAGGTTACGCGTGTACGCGATCCGACCTTCGTTCGCGTAAGTTTACTTACACCTAGGTAGCCTCCGTCGGGATGGTAGACGGTAGCAGGCTTTCCAGCAAAGAGGGTTCTCGCGCCACGATCAATAGGGAGGGGGGCAGTCGGTAGCTCTCAAAGGGGTGGCCTGAAAAGGAAGCGAGAGGTGGGAAGAGGACCGGGGGTGGAGGGTGTTGGGTACACGGTAGATATATAGATTTTGTAGTGTTAGGGACGACTTGGTCTGCCGGCAGGCAAGCAGGCAGAGGTAGGCGAGCAAGTTGGCAAGCAACGGCAGAAGCAGCAGCCAGAGATGCTGGTGGTGGTTGTCGAGGGAGGAAAGGAAAGGGAAGATCGGTGGTGCGCGCGGTATTGGGGTTGGTGGTCGGAGCCATGAGGGTGGTAAGTGAGTGAGCGACTCCTTCACCACGACGCTTCGTCTCGACCCAACCACCGTCACCCATACCATCGAACCAGCGCCGACCTTACGGATATATCCCAAGCCATCGACTACCTCCATCCTCCTCCTACCTTTCCGCCTTCCTCCACTCGCCAAGTAGTCTTCTTACCCACTCACCCCACGGTATTCCACCTCAACCATCCCACGCTTCGCCTGTTTCCCTATTCCTCACTCCACCCTCGTCGTAGTCAGGACCCCAAGAGAGGAGGTTACGAACCGAAGTCGCGTCTCCCAAGACCCCGCAAACCCCAGTTGGTACAAGATTGCACCCAGAGGTTCTCAACCCGACGCCCACGTTCGCAAGAAGAATCGTTCGACCGTGCGAAACCGACACTCCTGGTTATAGCTATCTAAGTGCACAGATCAAGAGCTTTTCATTCGAGTACGTGCCTTCTTCAGATCGTTCGATTCAACGTCGCTGAATTGCCGGAGCTGTATTATTCATCGCGACGACCGATTGATCATTTAACAAAAATTTATCGTCTAATTAAAATATCTGACAATGTTTGAATAGAAAATGTATTTATATTATAATAAACATTTAATGTACGTATTCGTTAAAATAGCAGTTGGTTATTCGCTTTCTTTCTCCCACTAACCATTAATTTACTTATCAAAATCACGAGCGCAATGTGATAGGAGAAAGATTCATCGGGATGTTAGCGCGCAAGCGTAATTTCGCCGGTATCCGTGATTACGTTGGACGGCAACCTCACTCGAGGATGCATGGAATTTTTAATGGGACCCCCGGGAATACCAGCAACCGATTTCTGGAATCAACCACATGTCACTGGGTCACCGCGCGCATCCATCATCGCGGCAATTAGTGAACGCGAACTTTTATTTTTCGAACCTCGATCTATTTCATTATATTATTCAATAGTTCATTAATTTCATTATTCGTTGATTGCTTCGAACTAGAAATTTGTCGAAAAGTATTTTCACAAGTTTAAAGCTGATCAAAGTAAAAGTGCATCGGTAAGAGGATTCGGAAACGTTCGTTGCACCCAAGTAGTTATAGACGTTCACTAGTCAGACAGTTACTGTCGCATGAAAAACTATCTTCTACATCCCAAAAAATTTATGTTTATAAAACAATTTGTAGCCTACATTGTAAACAGTTAGTTTTCTCTGACTATCCAGCACACCGTTGTTTCTACCCTCTTTTTTTCGTTTCCCATCCCTTTTGCACGCTGTCTCACCGCGCCACCTCTGTCCCCGCTCAGCCGTTCCTCATTGGTCGGGGGAGGAGAAGAGCCCTGCGGTGGAATTTGCATTTTTAAATTAACTCGCCTCTGTTTGCAGCTATCTCGCCGCGGCGCGGCACGGCGCCGCCACCGTCGGTCCGGGCTTTACAATTTTATGCAACAACGCGCTCCGAGTGGTTCGTCGTCGCCACCCTCCGCCAACTCGTCCCTGTCCCTTTCGTCGTTGCCGCAAACCGTCCCCGGGTGATCGATATTATTGTTATCGTTATCGTTCGACCGACCTCGAAGCGGCTGCGTTTCCCATCGACGTTACCGTTGCGGCCAATTACTTGAAACCACGGCAGAACGACAGAGGTTTTACGGCGAACGCGTGCTATCCGGTATCGCGAGAACAGACCGACTGCAATATGCATCGAATCTCTCCCCCTCTATTTTTTTCCTTTTCCTTCGTATCTTCGTGGCCCCGGGCTACCTCTCCGTTTTGTCCATTCATTTTTCCGCGTTTTCGCTGCTTTCGTTTTTGGTTGCTCGTCTGCCGTTGACCGCGGCGGCAGCGAAATACACAAACGGGCCGAGCGATATTCTCTGTCTCGCGGCTTTATCGAATACAGAAACCGCGACGATTGCTTTCTTTTTCCATTGGGCGATACAGAGACCGACGCAGCTGGATGCATCGCGGAAATTGCTGGTAACCGGCGGGCTTCGGTGATAGCCTCCGGAAGAACAAATATTTTTCCCAGATTGAATTCCTTTCCCCTGCTCGCGGATATTTTCCTGTCGCGAGGCTTTCCGAAGACACGACGTTGCAAAGGAATTGACGTCGGAACGTGAAATAACCAGTCCGGAAACATTGAAAACGCCCCGTATATTAGTCGCGACGACGGCGTAAGATGGTAAAAGGAAGAAAGTGAATAGCCTGCCATAAAGTGGTTGCGTGTTATCCGTCGTGGGAGGGTAGGAGGAAACATTTTTATCGCGCCATCAAAGGGAAGACAGAGGGGTGCCGAGGGTTGGGGTAGAGTAAACGTGGTGGAAAAAGAAAAAGCGGCCAGCAGGAGAAAAGAAGAACACAGGCGTGGAGACGGGACGAACGAGCGGAAGAAAGGGAAGAGTTCCGGTAATTGAAACGCCCCTGGTGGATTACGATCGTCGCTTTATTTCGTGTGCTCGACAGTGCCGGGTTTCTCCCCTATTATCTCGCCCGTTTCTTCGGCTCTTCCTCCCCTAACCTTCGGCTCCGCGGTGCAAGAAAAACGAGAGGAACGACGAGGAGAAACCGTCCGAGCAGTTAGAGAAATCGGAACGAGACACGACTGGGGGGATAGAAAGAAACGTGAAAGGGATAGTGAATGGTTAGAAAAGGAGAGAAAGGAGAAGATAGATAGAAGATGGAGGTCGTACGCAACAATGCCCGCGGAGAGGTGCATTCTCGCGCGATTACCGACGCGCTCTTCGGCCCTAACAAATGGCTTCGTAAACCGTGCCCGCTTTAAGCTCATTACGCGGCGCAAAAAAGTCAGTTAATAGGCGTCCCGGTGGCGTGGCATCGGCAGCGAGGCTCCAGGAACGGACAGCGGTGGATGAAGAAGAAGAGGATCGACCGACCGGCCGTCGACGATCGAACCACTGATTTATGGCGGCAGTATATCCCGACGGGAAGACGGCCAGAGTAGACTTCAATTCTACTATCGCGAAAACGTTAAACGCTGTACCCTTGACGGGACACGTACGAGCAACCCTTTACCGAAACCGCCCCTTACCATCGACGGACTGCATGTAGGAATCTTGTTAACCGGCCACGCTAGACCCTACGATCCTGCCTACTTTCGATCTTACACGTGTTGCCAGCCAATGTACCAGAGCTATCGATAATACATGAATTATGGCCGGCACGAAAATGGGCTATGAACATTTTCGATCGTACACCGGTTACCAGCCACGATGTACCGTGGACGATGGTTGAATACGGACACGCCATTGGGTAGGCGGAGTGTCGTGTATTATTACTAACTGTGATCGAGGTGACAGGCCGCTGTATCGAGGTGATTTCGCACGTCACGCCGGAAGGGTATTCGTAGGAAATTGCAGCCGGGAAATTAATTAAAATCTCGAGGCTGGTGGTCAAATTTTTCTCATCCCTCGAAACTTAATATTAACAAACCTCCATTGGTACAATGTCGATTCCACGGTTCTGTGCTCTCGAATTCATTCAAATTGCACGCTGAATCGAAAGCATAACGAAATTCTGGAGAAAGAAAATTCAAGGATTGAGTATGTTACCAGCCGTTTCAAAGCCGTTGCCACGCCACTTCCGGCCGCGGGAAGATTCAAAAAACACGAACGCGTTCAGAGGCGGACGATTATATTGTGAAATATATACGGAGACGTAATTACGGGGCGGTCGGAGAGAGTCGGTGGCCCCGGGCGGAGTTTTACGGCCGCCTCATTAAATTACGAACTAATTACCGGCCGGCGAATTATTAAAAAGCTTAGTCGGCCGTTAAACGTGCCGTGAGTCGTAAAAGAGTGGCTCCGACACGCGGCACGTGTGTGAGTGTGTGCAGAACGATGAAACGCACGGTATTCGAGGCCGATCCTTTTTATCCTCTGCCTTGACTCGTCGACCACGGGGAAAAATTAATTTTCATCAAACCGATGACGATGTTCCCGAACTTCGCCGGGTGAAATTCCTGCCTCGAAATTACTCGTCCTCGACACCCTTCGTAACTTTTCATTTTTCCCGCTTCGTTCCCGGTTAACTCTGACATTTTTTTAAAACATCCATCTTTTTCGAAATAAAAATTCCCGTTAAGAAGATTCAATATTCGCGCCGTGTTGACACGATTAACGAACCTCTTCGCCGCGTTACAATTATTCGACGGAACCTCTAGAGCTCTCGACGCGGAACGAATGGCGAATTATTCACGCGGCTGGTGGTCACGCTCGCGGAGCGTTTTCACGTTTCGCGGCGCGACGTGTGCGTGCGTGAACGCATACCACGGCACCAGGAGAGCACCGCCGAGTTTCTTGTTTCGCAATTAAATTAACGTGCGCGCACCCTCGTCCCACGAAGCGCGATGAATGGCGAGCGTAAATATCGACGCGGGCGAAACGTGACGAAACGCAAGCCGAACGAATCGATCGTAAAAGAGCGAAACGAAACGATTCAATGTCGCGGAACTGTTCGAATTACCCTGGACCGCGCCTCTGGAACCTTTCTAACAACTACCCCGCCATTCCACGCTGTGTCAATTTCATTTCTATTATTACCATCGTTGTTTCCGGTTCACCTTTCTCCGGCTATTGTCGAGATCGATTATCGTCTCTTGAATCGCAGCTTGAAATAAAGCCAAGAGAATATAAATTTGTCAAATTTGATCGTTAAAATTGCAGAAACTTCTAACGATTCGAATAAAACGAAGAAATATATTCTTTCATCGACTTCGAATTAGCAAGCTTTATTAAGCCCAGCGCGCTTCGTTAGAAGTTCGAGGAGTGCTCGACGGTCGAACGGAGTTAGCAAGAGTCTTCAGGGGATTTTGTTTATACAGAGATAACAATCCCCCGAAGTGTCTCGTAAAAACGAGCGCTACTGTTGCTTCGGTTAACGAGAAAAGTGGCCATTAGCGGGGCTGTTCTCGTAGGTGGTGGTATTACCTTGATTTCCATAACAAATGTTCGCGCGAGACGAGACGGATCGGCGTGAATAGCTGATTCGGCGAAGCCGAAACATGGTAGGGAAGATTGAAGAAGAATCGGACGAAAGACGAGACCCGGAAGAGAAGAAAGGGGAATGTCATTAAGAGCGGCGTGATGTTTTTAATTAATTAATTCGCGGCTGCCACGGATTTATCTTCCCATAAATTCCGGTATATCGGTGTGTAGGTTGCTGCGAGAACTTGGGGGGTCGAAACCATCATCCGCCATGGTTCGAGGGTTGATATAACGAGGGAGACGAGACGGAAAGAAAAAGGACAAAAGGGAGAAACAGAGGGTGTAGTGGAAAGTATTTAAAAATATTAAGTACCCCGAGCGGAGCCGGATATTAAGACAGGGTGGTGAGGTAAAATCGGCTACGTCACGAATAGGGTGGAAGCAGGAACGAGGAAACCGACAGAGAGGAAGCGGAGTTATAGGATTGAAGCTGTAGGATGAACAGGGGGTTGGGTGAAAGGGATGAGGGATGGTTGGTAGGGGAACGTTTCAATTAGTAATTAAAACGTACCGTGCTACCCGTAACCCCTGCCGTCTCTACTTTACACAGTGGCTGCTGTCTCTCTTATACCGTCCTCGTCATCGTTCCTACCGCCGCCATCTTGTAAATTAATTAATGCGCCCCTAACGAGATCAGAGGTGTCGGTAAGGCAGCTGGGATCGCTAGTTCTCTACCCTGTCTGCCGAGAGGAAGAACAACCCCTCGGTGTTTCCGACGATGAGCGTCTCGGGGTAGCGTTTCCAACAACCACTTCTCTTCTTTCGCACCGGTACGCGTTGCTCGCGCAAGCGTGTTGCTCTCTGTTTATCGGTTAAATCCCATCCCTCAAGCGGGTAACTCGATTTTCATCTCGCATCTGTCGCTTCGATTTCAGCTGGAAATTTTACCACGAAATTTTTCTCCTTTTCGAGCCGACAATTTTCCCTCGTCATTCTCGCGATGGAAAGTAGTAATCGGTAAACGGTTCGTGTTCCGAATAGTCTCGAACGAGAGATCTCGTATACCGCTTCAAAAGCATCCCTCTTTTCGCAACTGTCTTTTCAAACGTTCAATCAGGACCGTTGGCTGGGCAGAAGTGAATTAGTCTGTTCCGGGGGTCTTCGGCAAAGGTTGCGGAGGAAGGGGTGGGAAGGGGTAGACAGCAGGCAATGTTGGTCGGGAGCCGGTGTCAGAATCTCTCCGACCCTTTCAAACCCTTTCATCGACGCTTCGCCCGCTTACATAATGCAGCCACTCTAATTAAAATAAATTACACTCTCGCGTCAGTTCGCTCTTTTATCCACCACACCCCCTACAGGCCAACGTTCCTTTTTTTTCCACCCTCGTTTCACCGCCGTCGTTTTTTTTGCACCGCACTTTCGACCACCGCCAGGCAGCGACACCAGCTAGGTAACCCCCCTCGTTCTCTCAACCCTCACCCCCCCTCGTTTATTTGCACTTTATTCGAGATTTAATTTACCGACCTCCGAGCGACAGGCTCGTTGGTGTGCGCTCGACTCTGTGATGGGATTAAATAACAAAAAAAGAGAGAGAGAGAGAAAGAAGGAGACAGAAAGGGCCAGAAAGTTCAACAGGGTGAATTCGCGCGAGCCAGAGAAAGGAAAGCCGGATAAAGAGTGTCGACCAATGGGGAACCGACGGGAAAATGGCCACACCAAGGAAAAGCACGCGACAGAGGGAACAATCGATAGTCGTCGTCTCCATTCGCGACCGATTTTTCGAGGGTGCAACGCAATCGAAGGTATAAAAAAGGCAAGCCTCTTCTTAAGCCCCTAGCTAATCGGTATTCGTGTACCAGCGACCGGCTTTCCCAAAGAGGAAATCGATAATTGCAGGCACGGTTCTTTTGTTCGACGATCATAATAATCGAGAACGATCTTTTGATCTCCTCCCAATTGCCCTGTTTCTCTCACCCTTCTAATTAACGCTGAATGGTTCGCGAGAAAACACGCGACCGCCGCCAAAGTGGATTTAGACGCGGATAACGTTCGATCGCGTTCGAACGGCTCGACGAGTGAACGGAATGAAGAAGAAAAAGAAAAAAATATATATATTGAACGAGCCTTTGATCGATCGCAATGGTAGACGCGACGCGATCGTGCCCTCCTCAAAGGCTCGTTTCCCGCCGTGTGTCTCGCTGTCAGCTCGCTTCCCCGCTCGTTCTCGCTCCGCGAACGAATTAATGCGCCGTCGCTTCTCGAGTACTTTTCTCATTGGCATCGAGGGCCACTCGCTTTCGCGACAATTTGCCGCGAGCTACTCGAATCGGCCGTAAGTATCGTGAAATTCAATTAAGTTCGTGCTCGTTCTTTCTCCCTTTTCCCGGTCTGCTTCTTGCCGATCGAAAGCGGTGAACGTTCGTTCTCTTCTGCACCGGTTGCAAGAAGAAAAGAAGAAAAACAGGGAAAAAAGACACGTCTGTTCCGACGCGTCGCGACGACGATAAATAAATATTCCGCAGTCGTTCCGCCCTTTTTTTTCTCTCCTCCTTACCTCTCGGCCCGTTTCTCTCGCGAGCCGCGAGAACAGTCGCCTCTTCTCGGTGTTTCATGAATCGGTTATGAGTCCACACCTCGGCTACTCGTGCCAGTTAGAGGAGACACCGGAAACGAGCAGACATTTTCACCCTCTTTTTCCATCGTACGCCGTTCGTCCGACTTTTTTACTTTTCTACGCGCGTACACCCTCGAGAAGCTTCGTCGTTTTGCGCGAGGAAATATTTCTTCGGATCGTGAGAAGAGCTTTGGAGAGTGATGACATCAGGATGCGCGGGGGTGTAAGGAGCGGAGGGAAGGGTAGAAAAGCTTCTTCCGGGAACGGGAAGACGGAGCTTACCGGTGCACGAATAATAACGACTCGCGTTCTCTTCCGTTTTCTCCTCGTCGCTTTTCCATTCGACGATACCAGCTTTTCTCTCCCTCCTCCCCCGCCCCTATCCGGCTTTTCCTTATTCCTTTCCGCGACGATTCCGCGAAACCGTGCACGCTTGCTCCGAGGATCCGATCGAAAAAGGGTAAGTGGAGGATTTCGAAGAACGAGTAAAAGGGGTTTGCGCAGCGAAAAGGTGAAAGAATATGAAAATTCAATCGAGTAATGAGACGTTGAGGAAAAAGAAAAGTTTCTATCTTCTGATACGGAAATGGAAAACAAAAATGTATAGTTAAAGACGCTTTGGAGAGAACAATGCAAAGTAAATAATGCATAATTTCAAAGAAAAGAATCTGAAATGCGAAGCATCTTTTTCTACCCTCCCCTCGTGCTGAACGTCACGTTTCTGAACTGATTCCACGCGCGTTACATTTCCTCTGCTAGCAAGCAGTAGCGGAAAGCCGGATCTTTAAAACCCTCTTTCACGGCACGTTCTCGCGTGTTTGCGAATCGTCCCGCGGAGCATCTTGCTCGCTCCGGTTAGCCGGGTTAATTTTAAATTGCTCCCCGCGTCGCTCGTAATCCAGCCAGCCGCTCGACGCAGCCGTTTCGCTCGAGAGTAAACGTTTGCTCGCGCCCGGAACCAGAGAATCCAACGAGGATAAACAAACAAATATAAATCTCTGTACGCTCGGTTCGCGCGAGAGAAAGGGACGGTGAAAGTGGTGCTGCTCGAATTCTCGCGAGTCTTAAACCAAGGAACATCGCGTGTTTCTATCTCGCGAATCAGCGAGAATCAGGCCGAAAAATACCATTATTTCGGGTTCTAATTATACACGCGACAGACGAGGGTGAAAGACGCGAAACACGCGTCGCGTACCATGTTCCCAGCATCCGAAACAAGGGATACAGGGAAAGGGTAAAAGGACCGACGTACCGGCAATCAGTAACATTATACGACGCGACACGAGCCAACCACCCCATTAGCATTCATATTTCAATTTCATAGCCCTCGGCCCCGTGGTGATACCGGGGATCCTGGTAAGGACGAGCCAGGCTGCGGGACAGAGATAAATAGAAGTTCGATGGAAGGGTGAAGGCGAGAGGGAACGATATAAGGGACAGAGATGGGGAGAGAAAGAGGATTAAGTGGAGACAGCGAGAGAAAGATGGGGTATAAATGGGGGACCGAAAGAGGGACGGAGATGTGTGAACAACGACGATGAAGAGATTGAAAAGAGACGTAGAGGGGTAGCGATGGGAATAAAACCCTCGTGACAAATATCGTTTCTAAATTAAAGAAAAAAATTATCCACTTAATAGGAAATTTTTATTAGTACAGGATTTTTAATAAAGGTATGCAAAAACAAACGGTCGACGAACGCGACGATATCGTACAGCAATTAATTAAGGTAAAATGTGTCAATTGTTTGATTTTATTGACGATATTAATAGCACCGTAACACCGGTTCGCTGATAATTATAATTTACATCCCCTATAATCTCTGTCGCTGCATTTGAATATTATATGCCCTAAAAGTTGATGCCCCGATTAACAGTCCATTAGCACTTAAATTACGAGCGACGTGATTCAAATGAAATTAAAATCGATTAAAAATTAGTAGACCGATCGAGGAACAACTTGATTAAAATTTACACGGGAATATTGAATATCGCATTCAGCGAGGACACCTGGTTGCGATGAATTTTACCTACTGCATTATAAAAGAATAAAAATTGGAAAATAACAAATGCAATTTGTTAACTGTCGAATAAACACGCGTGTCTTTTTTTCATCGAATCTCGTTCCTTTTTCTGACGTTACAAAACGATTACTATGATTACCTTGAATCGATTGAAAATGTTCGAACGATAATCGAATTAGTCCCATCGCTAGCTCGTACGTACACATTATGAAAGCAGGAGGATAAAGATAGAGATAGAGGAGGAGGATGAGTGGAAACAAGCGAGAAACACGAGGGAATAGAGAAAGAGAGGGGTAATGCCGATGGAAACCTATTACCATCTATCTCAATGCTGGTGTAATGGATGCGCAGCCCCGATTATCAATCCGTAATAATTGTGCATATTAAACGGACGCTAATTATCGGTCCAGCCGCGGGCCACGGCCACCGCCGGTAAATTGTGCAAGTTATGCTGGCTGTGTACGCTGTTAAAACACCGGCGCGTAATGACGGGTGCGGAAAAGAGCTACGCCGAAAAGATAATTACGTTGGAAATCACTCTGGATGAATGTAACGCGAGCGATATAACCACTCTGAGTAAATTGCGAATCAATTTTACAAAACGTTCGGATATATTCATTCAATGATCGTTCTACCCCGAGGAATTGTATCAGTTGATTCAATTACACAAATACCGTTTTTTCGAACTATGTATAACAATTAATTAAGAGAGTAACAGTCGTATCAAATTTTATCAATTATAAGTAAAAACTTACTAAAATCATTCGCTTTCGAATTTTACCTCCTAAACTATGCTAATTAATGGAATCGTTATCAAAGAACCAGCGGTGCGTGATAATTTTACCTTAATTATCCCTTCCCTGCGAGAAGTTCGTTAATTCGAACGTCAAGAAATTTCTCGTGCCTTTCATATTCTGACAAAAATTTTCAATTCTTTTTTTATCCTTTTCTTTCTCCTCGTTTGGTATTTTCTCTGTCAAGAGATCGTCGATGCGACGGGAATCGGGAATAACAGCCGCCAATCACGCTGCTCGTTCCCTCTGAATCGATTTACTCTAGCATCGAACTTCTTGCCAAGAGGATCGATCGCGAAACGATCCCGCGTCCTGCTGGAGAGATCGTAACGCGGCAACACCGACCCCTGGCGCTGTCTCTCGAGCTTTTTTCGCCTGCCCGAAGCGCTTTTAATAAACGCGCGGCGCGCCCTGTAGCCGCTTTATGCTATCAAAGGTGGGGTAAAGGGCGCGAGCAGAGCAGAGAAAGAGGATAACGAGGCGGAGAAGAACGGGGGTGTATTCGACGACGAGCTTTTTACGGTCCTGTGTTCTGCTGTTCGGGGCTTTTACGTCCATTTCAGGTTTCCGCCTCTTCCAAAGCTTGATCCGCAGCCTTCTCTCTTTCTTCTTCCCGCGTTCTTCCACTTTCATTCACTTTACGCGTCTCACCCTCTTCAACCGTTCCTTTCCTCCGTCCCTCTATTATACCCTGCACCCTTTCTCTGTTCTTTCCCACCCGACCGATTTTATTTGTTTCACCGAGCCACGCTCTAATTTCTTTCGCCAGATGAAATTCAACGTGGTCAAAGTCGTTCCTCGAGCAAAATACTGCTCTCTGTTCTGATTCCGTCGGTCAATCTCGGTAAAATCTGACCCGAGGTGTGAGAAGCGCCACGCGAACCATAAAACCCGGGGAAACGCTCGGATTTTATGGTCTTCCTATCCCGTTTCCATCGTTCCCGACGAGCAGACGA
Source organism: Osmia bicornis bicornis (assembly GCF_907164935.1). Lineage (NCBI taxonomy): Eukaryota > Metazoa > Arthropoda > Insecta > Hymenoptera > Megachilidae > Osmia > Osmia bicornis. Next base: position 2,539,326 of record NC_060219.1, on the reverse strand, counting down.
CGGCAAATCGACGCGTGTTCGTCCACCCTCTTCGAAATCCGATCGCGCACGTTTCGCGGATCATCGTTCTACGTTTGCTTAATTCCTCCAACCGGCTGTAGAGGTCTTAATAAAAAAATAATTTAAAGAAGCAGGGAAATTTTGAAAATTTTTTTACAACACATAGCACCCTGTTTCGTTGCATAAAAATTGTAAAGTAAATCGAGTATCGAGATTGATAGCCGATAACGTTTAATCAAGATTAAACGTTATCAGTACGTGTTGCTTGTACATATATGTATCTACAAGTGCTGCCACTGTCTTTCTGCAAGCGAATATGTCGCGGGGAAGAGTTCATCGACTTCTCGAATGAGATTATCGTTTCGCTCAACGTCGAGATTCGTCGCTTTCACGCTGGATTTAACCGAATTTCGACGTCCCGTGTATCGATATTGCTATTTACGCGCGAATTCCTCTACGATCGGAATAACTGTACCCGATATTAATAGACTGTTATCGATTGCCCATTGGCTAAATTATATATTACTCGAATTATTTGATACTCACATGCCTCTCCTCGGCGGGATTCAGACCTGCAACAAATAAAATGATATCGTTAGATCTGATACGTTTACGTTTTGTTTGTAGCGTTCACGAAAATTAATCGAGATACCGGTATTTGGAAAAAATTGCTTTCGTCGCGTGATCAGGTTCAGGAAATGGCGAGACTAATTGCAGGAAACACGGTGACAATTATCGAGATTTACCGTTGATCACACCGGCGAATCCATCCAGCGCATACTTTTTCCCTTACTTCAAACACCGCTGTGTCTCCCTCCGGGGGGGGACACCGTATTTCCCGGGAAATTGAAGCTTCACAATGTTTCTCGTGATTATTGCGGAACTAACTCTGACAGAGTCAGCGGTATGCCGGCAGAATCTTTTCCGCGCTGGGAACGAGATAAAAGAAAGAAGGAGGAGGAGAAGAAAAAAAAGCTGGCAGAACGAAAAAGAGAAGGCAGACTTGCCGAGGAGATTTCCGAGAAGGCAGGGTGAATGAAAGAAAAGGTGGGTCGAGGGAAAAAGGTTGGAAAGGATGCTGAACGAGAAGCTTTGTCCTCGAGAAGCCGGCTTCCTACTTTGCCCTCGCTCGATTTCCTCAAACCCCCTGTGTTCTTCATCCCTTTCGAAAGCACACTTTGTCTCGTAGCAAATATCTTAACGATATCTTTTCTTCAGCTGTTTTTACCCTCCCTAACGGTTACACCAGTCAATTTCGCGTCTGGTACCATTTAAATTGCCATCACCGAATGGAACTGACTGAAATAATCGAGAACAGAAATTACCGTGTACTTTCTTTACAAAACACGAATTAACGTGTTGTAGAGAAAGGATTAAACGCCTGTATCGTTGCATCGTCTACAAGGAATCCAACGTAACCGGTGAAACCTCGAACGGATACAGTTCTCAGCGGGTGGGCGGAAAAACTCGACGCCGTAAAGTTTCCAAGCGCGAGCGTGTACGGTGCCATTTACAAATAAAGTAATCCCTGGAATAGCACGCTTTACGCGTCGATAAAACACGAGTCCGCAGCGGGCTGGCTCGGTCGCGTGTTTTATGGTCGAGCAAATTAAGGAAAGCCGTCGCGTACGGCCGGAAGGATCCACCCTCGCTGCCATTACCGAGTTCTCGAGGGGTGGCGGACCGCGAACTCGCAAGGGTCGTGAATTTTCCTCCATGGACCCGTATTCGAGCTGGTTTCCCGGGAGCAAGAAGGAGGAAAGAAAATCTGGCAACGTTCGTCTCGCTTCCTCTAATAACCGCTCGTTCTCCGGCGTGCTTCGGCCAGCGCGAGAAAACAGTTTCAGCTCTTTCCCTGGGCCGGATCGTTGAACTTCCTGCCGCGGCTCGTAAACGGACGCGGAAGAGCGCGCATAATTTCCTACTAAAACGCGAACAGCTCGTTTGCCGGCGTACATGCTCGGTCGGAGACGTCTTCGGAACGCGGCCTCACCTTTCGCGGGATCATTAAGAGAACAGGAAATATCAGCCGGCAAGAAGAGGCTCTTACGAAGTGCACGCTTCGACCGTGACAGCGAAAGGTTTTGAGAATTAAATAAAAAATTAATCTCTTTATTTCCATCGCGTTATGCCGACGAGTTACGAGTCCATTACGTTTCGCGTAATTTATCGTCGATCGAATGGACGCTTTATAAGAACGTTTGCAGAGCATAAAAGGGTGAAGTAGCGACGATAAACGCGAAATAAGTCCCCGATCGGTTTAACGATCCGGTTCGCCAGCAGAGTAAACTCTCTTTCTTCGGACGTCGCGAGCGAACGATCGAAGGAAAACAGGGAGAAATATCCGAGAGAATTACGAGAAGCGTACACGCTTCGAGGGGTCTCGATCTTCCGAGAGGCCATTACTCGCTCAAGTATCCTCGATGAAATGGTAATGCCAGCGATACCGGTTTCTAATCGTCTGTAAAAAGAGTCCCATCGAGTTGGTTCGGCTGGCGTACCGGTAAATCGTTTCGGGAACGAGCGGCTAGAAAGAATCGGATGAATGGTGGAGGCCAGATATTATGTCCAACGGACCTGCCAGTCGTTCGACGCCGGAATCCCCGGTAGTAACTGGGTGGAGAGGAAAACGATAACGGCCCTGCTGGAAACAATTCGCTGGGGGCAATGTTCCGGAAAGGAGGGAAGAAGTTTCACTAGTTGCCGCGACAGAAATAGTGGCCCATTACGGTCCCTTGCCTCCCTACTCGTTTCGATGCTTCCCCTTGCGAAATCGTGTCGACCAGATTCCCCTCTGCATCCCCACAAAGAAAAACCAGCATCCCTCGCTACCACAGTGATTTCAGATGTCTCGCGGTTGTTCGTTCAACTACGATCGCAGTATCTCTTTGCAGGAGAACGAACAACCGATTCACCATCGTCATCGTGAAAAGAAATACGGGTGTCAGAAAGGAATAAGATTGAACTTCGTTTCCACCAACAATGGTTCTTTTTACCTTCCAACTTCGTACTTCCTTGAAGTTTCTAGACCGGAAATGAACCTACGACGACGACAGAAGAAATGGCCGATTCTAAAATGATTTTCAAAGGTGTCAGCGAAAAATGGACCCTGCTAAGAGCAAAAGAGTTCTTCATACCCGGTAAACGAAGATCGGTCGGCGTTTCGTTAGAACGATCCGAGGACGCTGGAAAAACGCGGAACAACTGGCCGCAGGTTATACCGACGGTAACATAGTTAGGCGAGGAGTGCAGCTCGAGATATTGCGCGAATAGGGCGCTGAACGAGAGCGAGACGAAAAGAGAGAGAAACTGAGAAAGGTACGGGACGAATGAGAGAGAGAGAGAAAACGGGCTGGAAGGGTGAGAGGAGGAGGAATAGGCTGAGGGGCGCGAAGGTTTAGAAGAGCCACCTAAAGGTGAATGGAACGAAAGGGGGGAAGAGTCGGAAGTACTCTCGTGTCAAGAGGAGATTCTCGAGTGCTCTCCTGAGAGACGACCATGCAGAACGAGAGCGAGAGAGAGAGAGGGATGAAGCAAGAGACGTTTGGCGAAACGCGAGGGATGACGAAACTTGTGTACGTGTATAGGTGGGCGAGATAGGAGAGTCACTTGAAGCCCTCGCGACTTTGTCAGCGCTACATGGAGCCTAAGTGCGAACGTTCTTGCACTCGTATGTCGTCCCAAGGAGAGGGACGAGGACGCGCCGTTACAAGAGTGCATCTTCGAGGTCAAGATCGAGGGTTCCGCGAGTTTCAGGCTTAAGCACGATCGTTTGCGTCACCGTTCCAATCGCGGTCCGCTTCGAATAACCCTTCGATACTGTATGCTTCGCCTTTTCAATCCACCCCCAAACCCTCCCATTTTATTCTAAACGAATCTGAACAAAATAATTTGCCTGCTCGAAATATCCTTGCTATCTGGCATTTTCAACAGAACGATCCGATCCTTTTGACAGGGTCTTCGTTATTGCAGTTTTTGACGCGCCGATGCTTCGAAACGACGATATTAATCTCCGTGATTGATTCATCGACTGCGAATTCTTGTATAGGGAGAAAAATATTCTGTCAATCGGATTATTGAACAGGGACTCGAGCTCCATTCTTTTTCTGCGATTGCTCTGACCATTCAGCTAGCCGGGACATTGAAATCTCCCTGTATTAATTAAATCTCCAGCGGCTATTATCTACGCTGGCGATTCGATCCTAATATGTTCAATATTTCGTTATTTTTATTATTCATAACGACAAATGGGTGATAGAGTAATCAGTAAGTTAAGCAAAATTATCTTGTAACCGCGAAATGAATCAGGCATTGTATGAATTTGTATTTTGAGTCAGAAAACGATGAATAATGCTTCGGAAAATAACCGGGAACGCTTATCGAGCTAATATACGCTATTTACTTGCGATCATAAAGAAGCTTAGTCACTCAACGCGATGTTTCTACGTTTCAAAAACTAATCTCATTAATCTTTGATTGCTCGCAGCTCCGATCTGCAATTGTTTCAAGCTGCGACAAGCAGGAGGAAACGAGCCTTCGTTGAACAGAAGTGGCAAAGGAAGTGGCAAAGGAAGTGGCCGGTTGAAACGCTTATACCGCAATTTTGTTGTTCAACTTGATCCGTGTTCGAGCGTGCTGAACGAGCGGTTTGTTTCGTTCGTCCGCGAGGAATCGAACGGAATGCAAACCGCGAAATCGTCTGGCGAGGATCCGCTTGCGTTCGCTTCCCATACGTGATAACGCGCGAGAGAAAAAAAACACAAGAGGCCGGGTTGCAAGAAACGCGACCGTATTTAACCAGCAATGCTTCTGCGAAGCAGTTTCGATACGAAAGAAACATTCGTCGGCAGGATGCTGATGGCGAGAAAGGAACGCGAGACACTTGATCAGCGACTTTTGTAAATCGAATCCGCCGCGACGAAACAGGTATATCTCGTGTCGCGATACACCGACCATCTACTGCGACTAATTGTTTAAACAGTTGACTCACCTCCGTTGTGCTTCAAGTCGTCGGGTTGACCTCGATGGAGGTCCGGTTTGGTCAACATCGAAAGGGGATGACCAGCTCCGCCACCTGCGGTCGCTGCTGCACCCGGTGGTATACCTAACCCGAGGAGAGCAGCAGAGGAGGCTGACGTCGGAACAGGAAGTCCAGCTCCAGGACCTAGCCCGGGAAGTCCAGGTATGCCTGGATGCGGACCCATCGCGGCACCTGGCGGTAGCTGTTGCGCGTGCACCTGCTGAAGAAGCCTCGGCAGGTCTGGCCTCTGTTGCTGTAACGAATCGGGTCAATTGCTTTTTTTCTTTTTTACCGTTTCAACGAACATCCTATCTTTCATATTTACGTTTTACAATTGAATCACAGACATAAAAGAGAAAAGTATTTACATTATTTTTCAATGTTATCCAATCTTAGATTTTTCTACCTTGTACAATTAAAGTGCTTGTGTTTGATGTACCATTATCGTGTACCGAGATTTCCAGATAATCACGATGGACGGTTCAAGAATCTAATCTTAACAAGCGATAACACATCGTTTAGATAAGTACCGAGATTAAACGACGAATGACATCATCGGACGATGATGAAACACACGGCTCCGTTTGTCGACCGCTGTTATCGTAATCGTTCGATAAACTCTGATCAGCAACTCGTTCGGATGAGAGTTAACCCTTTGCGGTTCTATTATCTCCTCTCCAGCCACAACATCGCGATACCATTCGGAATATTAATTATTCGACCGTGTAAAGTAGATAATTGCTTCCCTTATCGTAAGCTTATAATTACGTTATAGTTACGTTCGATGGAAAATAAATACAATGAAAAAAGAGGGAAAGAAAGCCGTCTTTAGACGTAATTTAATTTTCATCCCGGTCGCTTATTCGGGACTATGTCCTTAGCTCGACATTCGTAACGAGCTGCGCGAGTTTCCAGCGAGGCGAAGCATACAAATCACGAAGCAAAGTTGCTTACGGGGGTGGTACAGCTTTAAATAACCCTCGTTCACCGACGGTGGCAGCCGTGGTAAATCCGAAAGTACGAAACAAGTGGCGGGACTTGTGCCGCCTTTCGTAGCCCCGTGGCGAGCTAAAGGGTTGAGGAAGGAGAAAAGTTTTCGGCGAAACCATAAACGTACAGCCAGCCTCGCGCGAGTAGTTTCCTCGTTAGTTGGCCCGAATCAGAGGGCGTAGGTCGAGTTTCAACACTGCCAGACAAATTGTAGAGCTACGCAGCGAGCGTTTTAACGCTCGGCAGATCACCTTGCGAGTACACACTGCGACGTGGAAGAAGAAGAAGAACAAGAAGAAGAAGGAGGAAGAGAGAAAGAAAGGAATTTTCACGAAAGACGAGGACGAAAAGAGGGATGAAGGCTGAGTGCACCATCCCCCGTTCTGCGAACCGTGTACACTCGTTAAGACCGGGGCGAATATTCCGGAGAGTAGTTTGCCGAGATAATTAAATGGTTTAACGATATAATAACCTCGCGTCGAGCGACTGTCTGAGCCACCCACAAAACACGCAAACAGAGAGAGGAACAGTGTGCGAGCATGTCGGAATGAAATGTGCCCGGTGTTCAAGCTGAAACGAGAGGAAACAACGAACGGCTGGGATAGAAGGCGTGAGCGAACCTTCTTGAGGGTTGGAAGTCACCTAAGGAAACGTTCTGATCTTACCACCCTTCCAACGATAACAATCCTGACCTCAGACTGTCGTAGCAGCATTCAGAGTATCTCAGACAACTCGAAGCCCTTTTGCAGCATGCAGATTATTTCCTTATTCCATCGCGAGATTTTGTTAATAAACTGCAAGAAATTTTATTTTTACATGCGATCGAGCGACGATCGAGCCAAAGTTTTTCTTTTTCTTTTCTTCACTCCGAGCGAAGGGTCTTCTTTCACGAGTGACAGGCAGAGAGGAAGTCATTACGAACCCCTTCATCTTCTGCGGGAGCGTCTTACGGCACCTGCATCATCCACCGGTGCAAGGCTTGTTCTCAGCAGTATTCACCGGTGTCGCTACTTGCTGACTCAACCAACCGCGAAGATAGTACCGCTAAAAGATCCGACAAGATCGTCTTAACCTTCTTCTATATCACGCGTCGTTGACGCCTGAAAAGCGTCTTTGGCTGGGCCGTTCGTGTTAAGAGATTACGAACGTCAGCAGCATCTTGCCTTGATTCATCTCGACGAGCGTGTGCATCATCTCGTTGCTTTATAAATAGACTTATTTTACCGGACGTTCGTTATCGAACGATCCACGTTATCTTTCGTCCGTAATCTATCGCGACAACTGGAAGATTCAATTAACGAGCATAATTTATAAATACACCGATGACACTTCTCCTTTCCGAACTAAACTTCGCGATGTAAAAACGTTTCGACGATTTCGCGTCTTGTTTCGCGCGAAACGGAGCTGACATGCACGCGTTTGCGAATTCCATCGAAGCGTTCCGAGTTTCTACTTTCGATCCAGTGGCAACCGAAAGGATTTAAGGGCATCGAGAAGGCGCGAGAAGCGGAGGGAACGCGAGAGAAACAAGAAAGACCGATGGAGAGGAAAGTGGCGAAGAGCGAAGAGGAGGCTGCTGGAAGCTCGGGAAGCGGTTTAAAGCGCGCGGAATCCGGGGATTCTGCTAAGGATTTGCCGCACGTAGCCCGACAACGCCGCGGAGCCGTGGAAGTTTCTATGGTCGAAGAGGGGCTGGTTCAAGGTAGAGCTGCGAAAGCAGAGGATAGAGGGTGGCCGAGGGTGAAGGGAAGGAAGGCAGTTGGGTAGCAGGAATGCTGATTAGTCGGTGCTCGTGCTCCGTAACACTATAACCTATCCGGCCTGGAAACCAGGCAGGAAGACTCTGGATAAGATTCGAAGGGGGGGGATGGGGTCGAGGAAAGGGGTTGCAGATCAGGGAGGCGGTCTGGATGAACGCGAGCGAGCGAGCGAAGGAAGAGGAAGAGAGAACCGGCAGAGAAGCCGGCGGCTTAATAGGGAGGAAATTGAGTGCTCGAGCAATATTGAGGAGGATTCGGGATTCGCCAGGATCGTATCCATCCGTCCGCTTTCGGATTCCTCGGGCGTGCATCGGCTTCCTCCTACCACCGGGCAGGGATTCTCATTCGCCGCGAATGCGTTTCACGCCGGGCTGAACGCGAATCAGACTCGCTTCTATTCACCTCGGCGATACTCTGCACGAGCTTGCGTAAATTTTCCAAGAAAAGGATTTACACCCGGCTCTATTCAACCCGAGAATTTTCCTCTACTTATTCTATTGATAAATAAACAATTTCCTAGTCACTCACAATTTTGGAGAATGATTCTTTCCTTGAATCGCACGCGATTCAAACTTATTTAGAATCCTTCCATCCGATATAACGAGCAATCAGAGGAAATAACCCTGACACCAGCGTGGCTACAAATCACTTCCGGCACCGTATCAATACGTCCTCTCGCCCGACACGAGGAAATTGATTTCGCGTTAGGAGACATTCTACTTCGATTTCAGTCGTTCATCGGAAGATCTCTATGCGGTTGTTTTTCGTGCCATCACATACGTTAAATATTTCATTCGCCATTTGATGCTGCACGATACCTGTGTATGTATTCTACGTATACGGTTGATCCATATACTCGCGTGCATCGCGGAGAGTAATTTATCTTGCATTGGCGTGCACTCACCCCGATAATGGCGTTCAGCTCGGTCATGGTCACTTGTTTGGCTCTGTCAAGAGCAGTGGCGACTTGTTGTTGATGTTCCTGGGAGAGAAACGGCAGGGTCTGAACAATTATGGCGTTTAACCTCTTCGCTATCTCTGTCTGAAAGCAGAAAGTAGAAGGATCCTTATTAAACCGTAAATTGCTTCGCGACTGATCCGCGATCATATAATTGAATTCGTGTAACGATCCTCCATCGCCCTATCGCACTCTTTCATTCTCCAACGTATTCATCGAACCACGCGACGAGCGACATTAAATCCCCGTATAATGTTATTTCATTCGAATTTTATGAAGACCGCTTGATTACTAGTTTGTCACGACACGAATGTCGATCCAAGCTTGATTTATCGTACAAATATAAATCGACAAGATAGAATGTTTCCGAGTATTAATTATAATTCAACCGTAATTAACACATTATAGTGTAAATTTAGTAAGAAGTTTTTCATCTCGCTAAACAAAGCTTCTTCCCTGAGACTTGTACATTTCTAAAAACTGCTTACCATTGAGAGGGTTAAATAAAGCAAGGGCTGACTTAACGCACCCCCTTAGGAGGGAAACGAATGGAGATGCAGGTGCGGCGCAACCGGTCGAAGGTGTTTACGACACCCTCCAGCCAGAACAGACTGACGGGGATTAAATTAAATCCAAGCTGAATTGGTGGTACCTTGGCCTTCTCTCTGTCTCCCTTTTTTTTCTCCTCATCCCGGCTCAATTTTCGTCCCAACCCATGCCAACGGGCATTACCTGTATCTGCTGCCACCTCAGCCGGAAATTAAGGTCGTTCGACGAGTAGAAAAAAAAAGAAGTCGGCTTGCGGTTGTGACCGGAAAACCGTCAACTGTTCCGGACAACCGACGATTCTCGATTCTCGATTTCCATCCCTCGTTCTCTCGCAAGTTTGCTCGCTCGTCCGCACCCCTCCCGCAACGAACACCGTGAATTTTGCACGAGGGGTCGCGTTTCGCTCGACTCGAATTTTAATCGGTTCCAACTTTAATGAGGCCGCCGCATAATTGGAAATAATAATTCGATTAATGCATAATCGAGCCAGCGTCCCCCGTACCCTCCGCCCCAGACGCTCTCGCCGGGGTTAATTTGCGTTAACGATGCGACAAATCGACCATTTTGTCGTTACTGTTACTCGAGCATGCTCGGTTATTCGACAAACGCAGACGTTAAGTGGCACACGAATCTGTTATTGTTCAGTATTGATGAATTAAAACAACGAATTTACATTTCTTTTTTTTTTTTGAACACGTTGAACTTTCATTCTTTAAAAGCTCTCAAATATAATTTTATAAATCATAAGATATAAGAACGTAAAATTCCAGAAAATATGTGGTCGTCAAACTATTAACCGGACTAATTACCAGAGCGAACAACTTGGCGATGGTGTTCGCGAGTCATTAAGCGGGCGCCTGCTCGCCGTCGTTTTCACACGTTGCTAAGATACATACACACTCGCATATACATAGAGGGAGAAAGGAAGAGCTACGGAAACGGAAGAAAGCTATTCGTCGCGCAACAGGAAGCCAACACTCTTCTACCGGGTGTCCAACGTTGAAAACAGTGGCATTTCGCGGGAGTCATAAACGCGGGATCGTATACGAACTGGCTGCAGACGATGTAAACGCAACCCTCGTCTATCTTCTCTGTTCTCTTTCTCTCGTTCAGAAGGTCTCGTCGCGGCCTGGCAGCAGCCGTTTTCACTGCCGCTTAAACGAGCCCCGGATGCTAATTGAAATATCGCGGCCACTAAAATTCTTGGCAAGTTTCCCTCTCTCGAGCGGGCTGACGAACGAGCGGAGAAACGAGGGTCCGGAAAGAACGAGGAAGAGGAGGAGGGAGGCGAGAAAGAGGCAGGAACGCGGGGAGTTGTTTTAATTACCCGTCGCCCTGTCGAGTGCTAGTCATTAGACCACTAATTATAACGTACGGGAAAATGAGTCGCGCAATCCGCGAATGAGCTCTACCTACCGCAAACAGAGAACTTCGCTGATACGATTTCTGTTGTTTCAAACATCAATAGATCGTACAAATTGCACTGCTAACGAGAAACTTCTTTCGAAATTTGTTAACGCAATCTTTAAAGCTATCGTTTGAAACTTTTTCCTATTCAATTTATTTTGAAAACAATAGTGACATCGAAGATAAAGAGAGACGAAGGAAAAGAAAGAAGAGACAGTGTAGAGTGCAAACGTAATTGCGTTCCCAAGAAGTTTTCTCTGGCTGAAGAGGTAAGCAAGGAAATAATGAATGGCTCGGATGGTTTACCAGCGCAACGGAGAAAAGGGATGAAGATAGCAAGGGAGAAATAGGGAAACGAACCGTCGAGTTTCGGTGCTGCGAATCCTCATTGTCCTGGATTTCACACCGGTGAGATGAAAACCTTGCAGAGAATGAATTTTTCCCTGGCAAGCCAAATTGGACCGCGAAGATTGCCAGTTCGTCCGACCAACTTACGTGTACCTTTTCTCTCGCGAAAGCCGCTTTATTCAGCGCCAAAGCTTCCAGATTGCGAACGGATCTTCTTCGTGAAACGTTCTGACAAACGTCGTTCCCCTTTTAAACAATCTACCCAACTTGCTCGTTCAAACATCCGGTGTATACATACATTCAGAAAAGAGTTAAAATTCAAGAGAGGAATCAGCTCGTGATCATCTTTTTCCTTTATTGTAAAGATCATCTGGTTTCTCGGATGTTTCAAGTCGCAACGTGGGTATGTATTAGATTATCGTACGTACGTCGGTGTTGCTGGTGGAAGGCGAAATGGAAGTAGGTGGCGGAAGAGCATTCGGTTCACGTCACCGTTTTACAGGCAAAGAATTTTATCGGCGGCAGTTTGTCGCTTTGCATTTTCATACCGCGAATGTTGCCGTGTGCTTGCTTTTAGCAGTACTCGTACAATACGCTCGGCTGCATACACATGCACGAGCTACTCGAAGAACGCCTATTTCGCCTGCACGAACGCACAACGTCGGCGTCGAGACGCGAGTCGAGAGTGCACCAGCCGAAGAGCAGGCACTTTGCTAAAGCTTCTTGCGGCTTTCGCGATATTACCAGCCACAGTATCCGCGTCTTCGCCTCGGCGTGTCACGACCCCGTGCTATGCTAAAGTGAACGTCAACCAACAGAAAAGAGAGAGAGAGAGAGAGAAGAGAAACGCTCGGCCAGGGGTAGCCAAGATTCTTGCACATCAGATGCTGCTAACAACCATCGACGGGATTGATGGTGCTATTGTATTTGATGATACCAGACAACAGGAAATATTTTTCAAATATACAAAGATGATACGAATATAAAAAGGAATGTAATTTATCGAGAGGAAATTCCTTTGATATCGATATTATCCGGGGAAACTTGGATAATTGATCGGTTTTAATATCCAACCAGTCGGCTTTCTTTATTGCCTTGTATACCCAAGTTTTTCTTTTTTTATCGTCCAAAAGGCGTTCTGTTATTGCTTTCAATAAACAGTTTACTCGTAACTAGCTTGTTCTTTACGACCTCCCACGCCTCGAAATTGCGAGTCATTACAACCCACGAGAAAGCACAGCGTGAATTATAAAGAGGATGTTTTATCGCCCCGAGTTTCGAACCTTGCCGACTGCGATATTTCAATAAAAACAGACACACCTCTATATCCCACGCGAAATCTCTTCTGCGAAATAACGAGAGGACCGATTTGAACTCTACTTTAAACGATCCAAATTTCGAGGAAGGATAAAGCGTAGAAAATTTTCATACACCGTTTAATCCGTACCAAGTGGCAACGTTCCAACAGCGAAGAAACAATTCAATTATAAATCTCAAATTACGATCTTCAAGGTATCAACGTCAAATTTCCGACTTATTAATTCAATTAATAACTTTCGAAACTTGATAATCATTTTTCCCTATTTTTCTCAAATGACCCAAATATCAATCATAAAATTCTCAAGATTCAAAATATAAAAATCTCAAAATTCTCTCCCTAAAGTTTACAGAAGCTTAAATTAGAACACATTATTACGGCTGGTGAAAAAGGCGTAGCAGCTGGTTAAATACGATTTACGTGGTCGGCAGCGCGTCAAGTTTTCGAAATCTCGAACAAAAGCAACGCGAGTCAAGTTGAATTGAAGGGGCGGGAACGTTCCAAAGCCGTGAACGATAATCACGAGGAGCCGGGAGGGTGCGACGCGGCGAAGATACAACCTGGAGCACTTCCGAATGTTTAATTGAAGAGTCAGCAACAGCAAGAGCGTAGGTGGTGGTGGTGGTTGTGGGCCAGTTATAAGCACGGCCGGAAAGTTTGTCGGAACGGTGGCACGTTTAGCTCGATATGCTGCCTAGGGAAGAGAGAAAGAGAGAGAGAGAGAGAGAGTTGGCAGAAGCGGAGCAGGCCGGTAAAACGGCCCGTTACTCGCACTAACGAGTAAACCAGCAGTTGCTCGTCGGACTTTGCCGGTATTATGCTACACGAGCAAATAAACCGGCGTGTTCGGCTAACTCCCTGGTTTCTGGTAAGCCCCTATACACTGGCTGCACTCGCTGTAAAGCCCGGCTAACGTCCGCGTGATTGCAATATTCCGCGGCTTGCGGAGTGCGCGCCGGATGTACGAGCGTGTTCCGCAGCTTGTGTGCAGCCGCGTCGGTGTACTAGACCAGTCTACCCGTTGTTTCTGCTGGTGCTCTCTAAGGCACCGACGCGAGATGCACCGAAAACTCATTGTCCGTTACATTCGTCCTCCTCGCCGCGCCTCGCCGTGGGGAAAGTTAAATTTAATCGAGTTGTTGTAACTCCAACTTTGCAACAACACACCCACCTAACGGTCTCTCTGTTTTCTGGCAAAGAATAACCTAGACACGTGGTCGTGGCGACACGCTCCGACGACAACCTTGCCCGACCGTAGAATAGTTAAATCGGACCTCGAATTCGCATCGCGAGCTGACCGTAATTATCTTAACACGAAAAGTCTACGAACAAATAAAGCTAACCCGAATAGAATTGAATGAGAAATGAACGAACGAGTTGCAAGTATGTATAATGAAATTAAACAGAAATCGAAGTGCAAACACGTCGATCCATAGAATTGCAAAATCATAATGAAATTTTGTTCTCCATCGATGCAAATAACTCGACGCGGATGTGAACGTTGCAAATTTTCACGCGATACCCGGTCCACAGTGATTGTGTCGCGTTTCTATCGGGGATTTTTGCTGGGAAATTTTAAATTGGACTGGAAACGATAAAGCGAACAGGAACGAGAACGGTGCACGGATCACACGAGAATTGCGCAACGTGTTTACGATAAAACGCGGATAGGGGATCCGTTGAAAACTCATCGGCCATTGTGCTCGTCCGCCGCACCGAAAGTTACGTTTAATCAATTTAGCTTTCTGTAACCGATGCTCGTTCTGTTTCCAACTTCGACGCCGACAACGCGTACGCGCACCACTAGGACAAATGAATTGTTGCTTTCGTACAAACGTGCGAATTCTGTTTCACTTGTTTGCTGATAGAATAAGAACCACAGAGAACGTTGATCCAATCTTATTATCCTCCTCGCTCCTATCTTTTATTTAAAATAGAAATTCTCCGTTCGTTTTTAATTTAACGAAATATATAACTAAGTAAATTGAATGGTGAAAGCTGAATTTTCTTCCATATACAGCACCCCTAATTTCGAACGGTTTACTTTCTCAGCAAAATATTGAGATTACAAGTTTGGTAAGTTCAACTTCGCATCGTTAGGCTGTTTGGAATGTTGTTAACGACATGAAATGAGTTTCGTGTACTCTGTACACCGAGTGGCCCGGTAATTTCCCTCGTTTCAACCCAATTGAAAACGTCTAATTTACTAAAAAGAACTAGTTGATGTAAAGTTTCGGTAGAAAGCGACGGTGCGTCAGTTATGCACGCGATATTCATTACTCATTGTGCTGATTCAACGGAAACTGGCTTTAATCAGCTCGCTAATCGGTTTTATTTTTAGTTTTCATCCGTGCGAAGAAATAATAACCCGTTGCATCGCCAGCCGGTTGATTAATGCTTTATCTATTATCTGGCTCGTTGTGCGGCCAACGAGGACCGATGAAAAGTTTTGCCGCGTGATTAATGTCCCGAGAAGATAGAGAACAAAAGGAAGAGATGAGAAGAAAAAGATCGTCGATGCGTAGTAAGCGTTCGAATTTCCCTTCGCGATTTCTCTGATCACCGTTGCGCTTTCATTAACCTCGATTAAAATTAATCGATCCGACGAACGCTCGGGAAGTCGATGCTAAACAACACAGGATACGAAACGTAAACGGAGAACAATCAATTCTCACAATTACTTTGCACGCGAAAGAGTTGCTCGCTCGGTGATTGACTTTTTTTCCCTCTGCTCGAGGAAACTATTATTTCGTTGAGACCAATTTCTAGCTGAGAAAACACAGCGAGCCGAATGAAACGAAAAAAAGGAACGTGGAAAGGAACAAAAGGAAAAAAGAAATTCGAGTACACCGTCAGGCGTGACGAATATACACGGTCGCGATTTATAGGGGGAGAATCGTGGACGGGGGTTAGGATGCAGGTAGCCGTGGCGGCTAGTCGCGCCGAAAATTGCTCGTATAAATATTAGAGCTGGCCATTGTCATTCGGTTAATTTTCCGCGGTGTTGGTTGTACCGTGTCAGAAAGGGGTGGTCGGTGGTGGCTGATGCCGCTGGGGAACGAGACTGAAAACGGAGGGAAAAACACAGATATTCCTGGTCCTCGATGGAATTTTATGCGTTTCGTGCGTTCGATGCTGCGCACACGTGGTACGACTGCATTTCCTCCCACCCGCACCCTCTGGTTTACCCTTACGCATCACCACCACCGGGCAATACCATCGAAATACCTACGGGTTCGCGAACGAACCAACGATAAAAAAGGAAAGAAAAAAAAATAGCACGGGCAACGTCGACTCGGTCGCGAAATAATGCTGGCTGCTGGTAAACGAGTTATCGGGACAAAAGTTACAACTGCTAGGGAACGCGGTTTGTGCAACGACAATGAATCGCGAGTTGCCAATCGACGACGAGAGTTGCGGATCGAAATAATTGCTGGTCCCGCACGATTCGCGCATTAACCCATGAACCGCAATAACTTTGAATTTTATACCAAACGATATCAGACGAAATATCCTTTGTATTTCGTTCGTCGATTCTGATTTAAAAGGTTGGAATAATTAATATAAATAAAAAGAATGTGGAGGAAATTGGAAGATCGATGTGCGATCGCGCGTGCAGGGTCGAGAATAGTCTGAGAGGTTAAAGCTTTGAAGACAGAGGGGTAATGGAGAACGTCGAGCGGTGGAGCAGCCATTATGTGTGAATGTTGGAGGGTAAATAGGCTGCAATCAATTCAGGGGTTCATCGTGGCTGCTCGACGAGGGAGGGATGACTTGGAGTGGTCGCTGCGCAGAGTATGCTCGTGCGTGTCTCTGTCTCTCTATCTCTCCCCGGTCCGTGTGTCTTTGTATATACATCTGAATCAGAGGGATTCGACGAACAAGCGGGGGATATCGAACGTACATATAACGTAGAGGGAGAGGGTGTGTTCATTGTTACCTGCAGTAGCTAGCATTGCCATCAGTCAGCGACATCGACGCGTTCTGCTATTGTCGGTGCGAAGGGAGGTAGAAGGAGAGTAAAAGAGGTAGCGAGTGAAGTGGGCTCGCTACGAGATGGAGAAAGAGACGACGAAGGAGAATAAGTGGCACTCGAGTAGGAAGGAGGGTAGGAGAGAGGGACTGACAGACGGCGAAAGATCGGGATGTTTGGATGTTTGAACGTCAGAGTGCTGCCTCAGCACTCGAGTTTTCCACCTCGTTCTCGAGTGTTCGATCCCCCTCGTTGCACTTCGATACAACGGGTGTCTATCGTTTTTCAACTTCCACTAAATTGCCAGTATAAGAATCGCGGAAGATACAAAAATATACCCCCTATGAATGATGAATAATTGGAAGGTTCGATTGAAAAAATCCGATCGAATGTATCTCCGGGTGTCGACAAGCTTTTACAGCATGGATTTCATGGACTGAATTCGATGCCGCAACCTGATTAGACCGGATAAGGAAACGAGGGCCGATAAGACGACAGAAAGAAGAATCGGTTCGAGGAAATACTGATAGCACCGGATATCGGACACCGTAGTACATTATACTCGAGTCTCGTGTCCGGGCTGTAAGATAAAGAAGAGCGAATATCCGTCGGATTGACAACGACAGGTCGTTCTTTCGAGCAGAACCATGAGTAATCACGAACGGGCCGGATGCATCCGATATTACCGAGCGATAAAAAGGATGTTTCACGCTGAGCGTGCATCAATCATCGGCCCCAGAACTATGTTTCTCCTCGATCGATCCTTTGACCGTAATCTTGTTTCTTTGAACACGTTTGCACGAAACAGAATCACCGATGCAAAATTCCATCAAGGTATGCTGGACACGGAGCAAGTATAATTCGCAAGGTCGGCGAGGGGTAGTATCTGATTCTCGGCGAAGCAAGTTAACAGGCGCTGAAACAGGCAATCTGCTTCATCGTCGTCGAGATCACCGGCGTAGAGGCGGTTACTCGAGAAGCCCGATTACCCTCGAGTACCTAATTACCCATCTCCGTGTCCCAAGCTCGCACGACTCGCAATATCTCTCCCTCGCTCCTCCGTCTCTCCGTCTTTCGCAGACTCTCTTCTCTCCCGAGAGACGTTCGGTCGGTTGGAGCCGAGCATCCGGTGCACGATGATCGATCAGCGTGTCAGTAGGTTACGCCGGGCAAATTAGCGGCACTTGGGATATTAGACGACCAGGAAACGTTAGCCACGAAAATGGTGGTAGCAGTCAATAACAACGGTGAACCTTGCCTCGGCTATTAAGAGGGATGCACCGACGGTGACGCAGGTATTAGAGGAAATTAGGGGCTTGTTTCCAGGAGATTGCAGACTCCGAATACTGGTTTCCGACGAGAAAATCCTGTTATCGTAATCGGGTTTCTCCTAATGAATCATAGCCTACAGAATTTCTCCTGAATAATTAGTATATACCATTAGGATCAAATGAATAGGCTCGTTCTAAATACAATAACTACAGAAGAATATTAATCGAGGTCGTCTTCCGCTTTAACCGCAAGAGAGTATCCTTTGGGATCGACTGTACTCCACGAAGCAGAAAGAACCACCGGTAGACTGGGAAAAGGGGAAACAGAGAAAAGAGCAGAAAGCTCTTGATACAAGAAGTTGTGTGTGTACCGGATACAGGTACATAGAGGAAGCATGGAAATCATAGGCGGAAGAATAGAGAGAAAGAGAGAGTCTGGTCGATTCGCGATTCTAACCACAGACGCGAGTTTCAGAGAGCGTGTCCCATCCGTGTAACGCGTCTGGCTTCCGTTTGTGTGCGTGTACAGTGGTCACTCTCTGGTCGAGGCGATGCCGAGCCAGCAGAGACCGCTAAGCCCACCTGATACGTTCAACCCTCTTGTTCGCTATCCCTTCGTGTCTCTCTCCTTCTCTCCGTTCGATGTTCCTTGTTTTACACACACGTAGTCGCAGACAAGCGCGCGAATACACGCGTGTATTATATACACGTTGACCCTTTCCTTTGCATCGTGGGGGATGGGGAGTCCGCTTTCGAACCGCAAGCCGCAACGGGCTACTGCCTTGATTAAACGCGCCATAGACCGCCATTATCGCTGATTGCGCTAAACATTAACGGCACAGCCGCCGAAGCTGACCTCTTCTCTGTTCCTCTGCTAGGTGAAACGGAGCAAGACGGAAAGATCGGGCAAGCCGTGTCTGCTCTCTATCCTCTCGATTTCGAGTCAGGCTAGTAGTATCCTGTAGCCGGCCGCGATTATTGGGCCGGCATGTTAGAGTACGTTAACTGCGAAATAGCTCCAACGACGGGATTTCGACTGTTCTCCAGTTTCGACGAGATTACCCACAGGCATGTTGGTCAGTCTGTTTAACGTTGCGCTAAATGTTCGATTACTCTCGAGTGTATTAATGTCGATCCCTCTCGTTATTCTCACTTTTATAATGTAGACCGAGGGTCACCAAACTTTTTTATAAACGGACAGGATTGAAATTTTTTAAAATATGGGGGCCAGACGAAAAATATTCTTATTGAAATATCTATTAAAATGTAGGTTTTACACCAAATCACGGTAGAACGAAATCTTAAAATCTTATAAAATTAATATTTCTTATATAAAATATTTATAAATAAAAGTCGGAGTCGGATGAAAATCTTTGGAGGGCCGTAGTTTGATATAGACGATCGCATTTATTTTTGAAAGGGTGGTAAAAATCAAACTTTCTAAACTAGTAAAAAGAAGAAAGAAACGAAGAGGAAGAAGGATCGTTTCATCAGTGAAAACCGCAATTGTGTGTCCGCAAGGGGGAAACTTTTTTTCGTTTCTCCAAAGGTTGCTGGCGAAAAGAAAAAGAGAACGGTCGCGTAACCGCTACCATTAGCCAGGCCAAGCTTTTGCTCGGGCCATTGTTCGAGACTGCAGAAAACAAGCGATGCTAGCCCCCCCGCTGGAGCGCAGAACTCGTTTCTGTCTTAGCCGGTGTAAATACGAGCGCGGTAATTAACGCGGAGGTGGTGAAAACGCGACGGAATGATATCCGATGTGGCGCGGAGCGAGCAAATTAGTGTCACGGCACCGAGCAGGAACACCCTTTTCTCGCCGTTCTCGTTAAGGCATCCCCTTCCTTTTCCTCGCCGTCTTCCTTCAAGCCTCACCCTTTCTTTCTCCATCTCACTCTCGCTATCATCCCCCTTTCCCTGTATCCTCGTCCCGTTGATGATTCTCTCGAGCGCACGCTGGCGCCCCTGCCTCGCCTCGGGCGTATTCACCACGACGACGACAACGATGTTGCTCCGAGACACGACGAGAATTCGCATTGTGAACGCGACTTTACGAGCCGCCCCGGCACACCCAGCGAAACACCAAGGAATTATCGTTGTCAGCGGACCCTCGTAATTCCGGGATGAACAGTGAGGAAAACAAGACCTTCGTGTCTGGCTGATAGCAGCTACAATTAACTTGCCGCTGATTATGAGACGGAAAATCAACAGGGAGAGCTTTCGTGTCCCGATGAACTTCGATCGAACCGTTTGGACTGTGTTTGCATAGATTTCCAAATGTTTCTCTTAACGATTCCAACGAATAAATTTCATCTTTCCTTCCTCTCTTCTATGTTATTCATAAAAATAATTAAAATGCGTACTTTAATGCAATAGCATACCCTACGTATTTCAATCCATCAACGAGAATTCAGCGAAATATTCGCGATGGAGAGAGACAAAGACTCTATTATCTCCGGTTTTCCATCATTTTTCGCTTCGAGTTCGTTAACGTCGACCGCGTTTAAATAACACCACGGTCGGTTGTTCTCCAGCAGGTAATCCGATCGTAGATTAAACCGTGAACGACCGTTTCCCGATGGAAGTACGAACTTTAAACCGCGAGGTCTCGTACGGACGACGTGAAAATCTTTCGACGAGAGAATGAAATTAATTTTCAACAGAGAATCAAGTTTAACGATCGATCCACGGCTCGTCCGTTTTACATTTTAATCGCTTCGGCTGGTCGATGGGAAAACGAGTTACACGAACGAAAGAGTGGAAGCAAAAAAAAAAAAAGGCTTGGCTCGGTGAGGAGGGAAAGGGTGAAAAAGAAAACGCGGCGGGGGGTGAACTCTTAACGACAGCCAGGCCAGCAGGAGGGTGTTCTTCACGTTCTACCCTCTGGTTGATAGCCGGCATAATGGTAACACCCTGGCATCGATAAAAGTGCGAAACGTCGCGCATTAAGCCGGGAAAAGGAGGGTCTAGGGACTGGCTGGCAGCCGGTGCAAGTACATAAATACGCCCACGCAAGGGTGTCTCGAAGGTACAGAAGCACCCTTGCTAGCCCGTGGGATTAATTAAATGTAAATACCAGCGGCTTAGGCGCAGCTTATCGTTCATGATTTAGAATAACGCGCCAGGCGAGCCCATAAAAACGTATTCCCGACGACGTGGCAACAAATTGCCATGCTTGCTTCGCCCCGACCGGATCGATACAAAGTTTTTACCGGGGACTCTCGAAAGAAAATTCTGTTCGCCTCGGTGAAACGGATGCATGAACGCAAAGCGAACGAAAGGAAAAGAAAATACACTGGGAATCTGGTTCGTTTTTCTTGAAAACCACCCGCTACCGTTCTGTATCCGCGTAACAGTTTTATTATACCTCCTTTCGACTCGAGCCTGTGTTTTCCATCCAAGACGGCGCGGTGAACATCGAAATGAGAATCGCGCCAAGGATAGAAGAGAGGTCAGGATACGAGGATGCTGTTAGCTTGGAAAAGTTGTACCATCTAGTCGAGGCAGAAAGAGAGGAAGTACGACTCGTAAATGCGACTACGACTGATAAAAGCTATCCACCGAGTTGCCAACAACGTCGGGGTATGTAGCTGGTTGGACGTAACCGCGGCAGTATCAGTGCGGTACTTAAATCCTTGAGAACAGGCTGCCGGCTGCGTTGGCCCGAAGGGAACACGCCTTTACACAGCCCCCGGTTAACGACTGCTCCACGAGGGGTGGGTTTTAGTGCGCGAAATTTTAAGTGGCCGTTCGGTGGCTCGAGAATTAAGCGGCTCTTCACTGTGCCGGGGCAAAGCGGGCAACGAGAACTTCCTGAACCTTAAGGGCGGCGTAAAAGTGAAACAGCGACCAGATAAAAATTCATGGCGCCTCTATCCGCTTCGTGATCAAAGATATCGCGCGTGTTAATGACCCCCGTGGAGGGGGGTTAACGTCAGACCCTGTTGACGCGTCGAATCGTTCGCGATAAATCTTTCGAATACATTAGCCAACTGTTTCATCGTTCTTGATTAAAATCTGTTCGCGCGCGAATACGCGATACACCGCACCGTTGTCTATCTTTTTATTTTCATAAACCCGCGGAATATTTTATCCAATTGCCCGGGAGTCCGATAAGCTTGAAAAATAGCCGACGAAAATTCTCGAGACATCCTGGGTAAAGTGTGTTGCGGTGCGGAACACCGCGGCAGAAAGAATCCTCCTTTCCGTTCGACTCGAAAACAGAATTGATAATGGCATCCTATTCAAGGATGCAAGGGTTTGAGGGACAGAAGCGAAGAGGGAGAAAGTCGACTCAATTCGTGCGGTATTTCCAACCGCGCAAACCCAAGCTGCTCCGGATAAAACCTTCCTCCTCGGTCGCGTCGTCTCCGAGTAACATCCTTCCTATCTCGCGAGCAAAAAAGAAGAGGACGAAGTACAAGAGCGGGTAAGCAAGGGAGAAAAAGAGAGGAAAAAGGGATCGAAGCCGGTGCTGGTTGAAAGGACTTATCGTGTTGAGAGATCGCGACCATGGAGGGACGTGCACCGGGTACATGGAACCCCATCGGTATTGCAGATCCCTGCGCTGAAAGAGGCGGAGGCGTAGCAGGGGCGGCGTATAGGTATGCCATAATGCCGGTGCTCTCGCGATCGAGCCAGGGGAACGGAGAAAAAGGATGTAGACGTACATACGTAGCGAGTAGATATTTCTGTGTATATTTTATCGTGCACATATTGCTAGTCGTTCTTCGCGGCTGTGCCAAGCCACACAACGCACACATACGTTACCGGGATGATAGTACGTGTGTTACGGGACTGGTGTGTCTCCCCGACCGATGGGAGAGCAGGGAAGAAAAATACATACATAGAATCGAAGTTACACATATGCGATGCGATGCGGTACTGGCTCCGACTAAAAGCGAGGGAGGAAGAAAGAAGACACCAAGGGGTTGCTTGATAGCGAGAGAAGGAGAAAAATAGAGGAAAATCGTGCTGTACCGACATATTTTGTACTTTAATAAACATCCATTATCAACTTAGAAAACGAGTTTTCTTTCTTTTATCAAGCTCCGTTTTATATCACATAGCACTATTTAAAAAATTTCATTTTTATCGAGCCCTAGCACTTAGAGTAAAAAGGAACTTAGGGTGATCGGTGCTGCACGACTCACCCTCTATACAACAGAGGTCGACGCGATGGTACAGAGAGCTCGATTTTTCCGATAGCGAATTTTGCTCTTCGTTTTTCCGCCAACCTTTCTCTTTCTCCCTAACTTTGTCTCTCCCTCTCATCACCAATTCACCCTATCCCCTCGGTACCGGCGACGTGAACCACGTTTTCCCTGGCGCGCCATTCGTTCCTCCATCCGTTCCGTTCTTTCTCTCTCAATCTCCACCATATCCTCTCGTCCTCTTTTCCCCTCTTTCTCTGTCATTCTCTCAATCTCCATCTGGTTCTCCAGCTCCGGCGAGTAGCACGGAGCATGGGCGACCAAACCAGTGGCGTTGCAGACACAATAAAAAGCGGAAAAAGCGATGGTCAACGTACACGCGGACGAATCTGGCCGCGGAAAGAAAGAGCGCGAGGGACCGTACGACCGTGTATTAGGTTACCCTTACACAGAGAGACAGAAGGGGCAGCAGGGAAGAAAAATAGAGGAATCACACCGGTGGACGGTTCTGAGAGGTTATTCATGAAGCACCTGACGAGATTCCACGCGTATAATTTTTTTCCATTCTTTTTTTTTTTTGAACCTAAGGGAACACGGGGGACAAAGGATACCGAGCAGCGATGAATCCTAGATTTATAAACGCTCCAGGTTCATTCAGACTCGTCGTAATCTCGCTCGGATTCGATCGAAAAGGCAGAAAGATTTCTCAGTTCTGATTTCCAAGCAATGGCTAAATTACGCGAAGCGTAACGACGTCTCTTGACGGCCATCGTCGTTGTTCGAGGGTCGAATAACGAAGTAAATTCTCACCGCGATGCGTTGGGAGACAGGTGCAGGGGGCGGGAAAACTGGGAAAAATCGCGATACGCGAAATCACGGTGTAACGCACGAAATCCGTAGAGGAAGGAAATTAGTAGAGAAAATACAGGAGAGGGTGGTGCGGCGTGGCATGGCGTGGCGTGGTATCGACCGGCCGGGTATTTTGCAACGCTTTTTCGCGGATGTACTCGTTAAACCGATAAATGAATAATGAGCAGACTATACGAGGCTGAACACGACGCGGGCTGGGGGTAGGTGGTCGGCGGCGGAAACGAGGGTGCGAAGGGTGGAGGGAGGGAGGAGCGGGAAGCAACGAGTCGAGCGCAAAACAACGAAATCGAATCACTCTCGGTGGCCGGCGGTACTTTTCATGCGTGAATTTTCCGACTGTTCGACGCGCGTATTGCAGCTGCGGGAATCGCCGGTAATAGCTTTAGCAAAATCGAGAGTAATGCCCGAAAACATTTACAATACGCGTCGCTTGCCGCGAATAAAAAACGTGCGATCGTTTAACGTCGATAATACGCGACGCGTACGATCAGTTAAAAGCGAGCCGTGTACAAAAGAGAAACAAACGAACAAAAGGTTGATCCAATGAAAATTTAATCAACAGACAAACCGATTGCGAAAGATCGTGATAATATGATTACAACGGTGGAGGGAGTGGTTTCTAATAATCAAATAAATTTCGTTCCGTCTTGTTCTCGTTTCTGAATTTCCAACGCTTCGACGAACTCGATCGCGTTTTGTTTTAACGAGCCCGGTACGTGTATATGTATATCCGTGGCTCGCGCGCATCGATGCGAAACTGGTGATTCGAGACGACAATTATCGTACAGGTATATAACCAGGAAAACGTAACAGGTCGACCGCGGCCTGATGGATGACGATGATGACGGTAATTGTCGGGAATTACTCGACGTTAATTACATCCGAGCGAAATCGAGCGCGTTTACACCGCCATTCGCAGACACTTACCAGACTGGCCGCGTTAATACACGCCCGATAAATTCGATTGGAAAACGTCCACGCGTTTCCCGTTCGATATTTTACCCTCGTCCTGGCTGTTACTGTCCCTCTCACACCCTCTCTTCATCTACCCTTTCGTTCGCGTTGCCAATTTTTCCATCCCATTCTCGTTGTTTTTTCCCCCCTTCCTTTACAATTTCCACGGTGAACGACAACGGTAGCTCGTCATAAATGTGAACAATTAATCGAATATAACCGATACGTGGTTCTAGCTTCGCTTTTATAAACGCGACCGGGCACGAAATTGCGGACCAATGAGCGGGAACTTCTCACCGTCGCAACATTGCTCCCCTCCTTCAATGAGCGGTCGACCCGACCGCGGGCATCTTCATACTTGTAACCATCTTCACGTAGGCCGATCAATAAGCCAAATCAAGTCATAGTCTCTAACCTCGGGCTGTCAGTCTTCCATGGATGCTAACCTCTTCTTTAATACCTCTGCTTGAAAGGAGGTTAAAAGCAAAAGCGTAACAGTTACCTAAGTGGCCCTCTCAGGCAGCTAACGTCTTGACATTCGTCCTTCGTCCCAGGGGAAAACCACTCAAAAACCCTGAGCAAGACGCCGGTTCAGTGCTAACAAGTCAACTTAGAAACCGCTCCAATTTCCTATTCTTCTTTCTTCGATTTCCAATTCTTCTTAGCACTCTTCTTTCTTCGAGGAGGTCCCGACAGTTCCTCGCCCTTCCTCTTGATTCCTGGGCCTTCAATGTTGCGCCGGGGAGTGGAGCTCGCGCTTTCCATAGTTAAATGAATACACCAGGAGCAAACTAGACTGTCTATATTTCAGTTACACAATTGGTTTTGCAATAGATCCGTACAGTTCGGCTTCCCGATACAATCTGATATTCAAAAGAAGCGCGGTTGTCTAAGAAACTTCAAGCATCCGGTGACGTGTTTCCGCTCGAAACAAGGGATAGCTTCACGTTATGATTCGACGACAGCTTCGGACGGGGCAGTCGATGGCTCTTTCGATATATCAAGAAGCAGTCGATGCGTCGAAAGAGCGGGAACTTCTCACCGTCGCAACATTGCTCCCCTCCTTCAATGAGCGGTCGACCCGACCGCGGGCATCTTCATACTTGTAACCATCTTCACGTAGGCCGATCAATAAGCCAAATCAAGTCATAGTCTCTAACCTCGGGCTGTCAGTCTTCCATGGATGCTAACCTCTTCTTTAATACCTCTGCCTGAAAGGAGGTTAAAAGCAAAAGCGTAACAGTTACCTAAGTGGCCCTCTCAGGCAGCTAACGTCTTGACATTCGTCCTTCGTCCCAGGGGAAAACCACTCAAAAACCCTGAGCAAGACGCCGGTTCAGTGCTAACAAGTCAACTTAGAAACCGCTCCAATTTCCTATTCTTCTTTCTTCGATTTCCAATTCTTCTTAGCACTCTTCTTTCTTCGAGGAGGTCCCGACAGTTCCTCGCCCTTCCTCTTGATTCCTGGGCCTTCACGCCTTCCTCTCGAAGTCTTCTCGGATGAAGAAATTCCAGTCCAACGGGTCCACTCTACCGGGGGATGCTCCCCAGCCATCAAGCAAATTCTTTCCTCGATGGACTGGTGGTCCGGAGCATACCACAACTACGCAGTCCGATGACCAGAACCCCGAATACAAAAATCAAAATAAACGGGACACCGGCTGAGGGGATGCCCTCTTCCTCCGAAGAGAACAACACTTCCTCCATCGTTTAGACACGCGTAGCCAGCAAGTTTACCGTGGCCGAAAGAAACTTCACCCTGGCTTTGTGCGACGAAGCGTCTTCTTCTAGGTCGAGGACGTCAGAAACACCCTCCTCAGTCTCCTATTCTTGATCCTTCCCTATTTAGGTGTTTCTTCCCCGTGAATGTTCATATGGAGCCAAACGATTCACGTGAACCACCTTCGGTTTAGATTTTGGGGAGCGAAATATGCGGTAGATTAAGTCATTTAACCGGTTCATCACTTCATACGGTCCTTCCCAATCAAACTGGAGTTTAGGACATTTTCCCTTCGTTCTTCGGGGATTGTAAAACCACACCTTGTCCCCAGGAATAAAGGAAATTGGCCTTGCAAAAGAATCATACCAGGATTTTGTCTTTTCCGCACAAATTCGCATACGATGACGAACGAATTTGTGAATCTCTTCAATCTTCTTATTGGTGTCGTCGATGTCATCGTTGTACGGCGAAGAAAGGTCCTTCGGGGAAGGGAAAAGGACTTATGAAAGTCTACAACGTAGGGGCACCCTTTGAGAGGATCGCGCTCGACGTTGTTGGTCCCTTACCAAGGTCTTCTTCTGGAAACAAGTACGCGCTGGTTGTGGTGGATTATTTCACGAAGTGGCCAGAGGTGGCCTCCGACACGTCCGGCATCGAAATTTTACAATGGACACCGTGAATTCTCATAACTCGTCGCGTTGCACAACGCTTGGCCAACTCGAACAGTCTGTGAAAAGCAGCGCCGATGATTATACGCCGTCCGATCTTTCGGGTTGGTTCGATCGAAATTCGATGGAAGATCAGTGCGAGATAATAATTCATTCTATTTATCGGAACAAGCGTATCGAGAGAACGGGACCAGTCGGACGAAAATTCCTCCCGGCCTTGTTCCACTTCGTCTCGCCGAAATAAAGTGTACGCGAACCCGCGTAAATCTTCGCCGGATTTATCGAACGTGTAACGCGCACCATCTGACAGGAAGAAAAAAGCTAACCCTGTCCTCCTGTCTTTCCCTGGGGACCGTGTTCGCGTGTATCTCGGCGCAAAACCTTCGACTCCTTTCCATTTTCGATCACCTTCACGATCGATTAATTTATAAAATAATTTTTAAATTAAAGAACACGTAATCTACATAGAAGACTAAACGTCCAAAGCGTCGTCAGTTTAAAATTCTTGTTAACAATGGATAAAGACACCCTCAGTCTCGTCGAGAGGGTTTCGAAGGTCGATTTACGATTTGAAGGGTGCATCCGGCCGGAAGAAGGCGAGTCGAAGAAAGGGAGAGAATAACGGGACCGGCTGCTAAATATTCAATAAACGCGAGCATTATTCCTGGCACGTCGACGCGCAAGCTGGCTTACGTAGCCATGTTCAGGCGAAGACGGAGGTAAGAAGGGAAAAATCGAAGATGGAGAAAGGCTACTTATCCGCTTCCGTGAATTCACGATCGAGATTCCTTGATCTGGATGTACGAGATACGATGCGTTTCACCGTGTCAGGAGTTTCGCTGTTTGATCCGCGTCGTATTCCAGGAAGCTGTCTAGGCGGATCGAGCAAAGAAATTTCCCGCCGAAATGTCAACGACGACGACGAAACGTATGAAACGTGCGCGTCGAACCGGGTTCCTTCTCTCTTCGCTTCGTTCACTCGATAAATTTTCATGATCCGAACTGGTAAATGAATCGACGGTAAAAACGAACGAAGACGTGTACGGTAATTGACGACATTAACGTACTGGAATGCTGTATGAGCGAGCGGGAAATGAAATACGACGTTTCTCTGTTCGAGAGAGCGTTCCGCTTTTGGTCCTCTTCGCCGCCAACAAATTATACCGTCGGACTATGCCGTTTTTTTCCCTCTCGAGAGAATCGTACAGGGAAAAGAGAGAGAGAGAGAGAGAACGGTAGGAAAGGGCGAGGAGAGGTGCCTCGAAGGAGAGAAAAATCGGTATATTTACAATGGCGGTCACGATCGAGCGACGAGAAAACGGGAAATTCAAATCGGCCGATTGCCGCGATGAATATGGATGACGGGCGCAAGAAAAACACGACGGTCACGATCTTTGTGATGCAAATTCCCCGACGGTCCTTGTCTTTATTAATATCGAGAATGTGTTTTCCACGGGAACTCTCCGTCGGCCGAAACGCGTCCACTTTTCCTCCCGCTTAAATTCTCACGATATC
This sequence comes from Osmia bicornis bicornis, assembly GCF_907164935.1. Lineage (NCBI taxonomy): Eukaryota > Metazoa > Arthropoda > Insecta > Hymenoptera > Megachilidae > Osmia > Osmia bicornis. The sequence goes on along the minus strand of NC_060219.1, from coordinate 2,510,855 downwards.
AAACGAACCACTTCCAATTCTATTTCTGCCTGTTTACTAGACAAACAGATCGCTCGGACCATTAAGAAGCGAACAGCATCCGATACCCGTTGCGTCATTTTTCTTTCGATACTGGTGACAAATCCAGTCGAGATATCGCGTTTCGAAATGTGTCGCAATCTCAAGGAAACCTGGCGAAACGCAATTTCCCGTACAAAGAGAAGCTCCTCCCTGCGCAAACAATGTAAACGTAACGTCAAACGTTAGCATTCCGTGCAGCTCGAATATTACGTTCGACGGGAAAGAATTTGCGGAAAAGTCGAATAGGCGGATGTGAAAAGAAAATGAAAAATCCGAGTTTGAGTCTTGAATTTAAAACGATATTACTCATACACGATCGAATAAATGTACAACAGCCCGCAAATTCTATAAATAAAGTGTATCGTATTATCTTCACTTTCTATAAAAAAAATAACGCCAGCACGCAAAACAAGGTTGAATCGACAGACAAAAGAATTCCCCAGGTCCGTGTCTGGGGAAATCGACGAAATCCCCTCAATAATTCCTAATAAAAAGGCTGTCACGAGCGGTCTCCACTTTTTCTCAATTCGAAAGGTCGCTGGAAGAAGAAGCTCGGAGACTTCCTCCCTCCGGTGCAATTTGCATGTTATTACCTTGTTTACATATTTATTCAATAGCCGGTTGATCCCCTGGGAATTGTCTCCCTAATCTCAATTCCCCTGCCCGACTCAATTCGCCTCCCTTTAATTTCGGATTAAGGGCCACGCGCGAAACCGTGCGGCCAGGCGATTAGCAAGTCGCCGCACGGGATATTGTTCGCTCGAGTGCGCACGTTCGCGTCATGAATGAAAACATAAATTTCAACGAGACACCTCGGCCTATCACGCGTTAAGTCAACGAAGTAATTACTATACCCGGTGTGCTCGAGCTACCGGGTGCACGTGCGTTCAACACGTACACTCGCCTATCCGTGCGATCACGAAGAGGACAACTCGTATACACACGATTTCCACCGCTTCCATCGTCGCGGTTCGATGATACTCATTTGAATTTCAAATTAACTCGAAGAAGGCTTACCTGTTTATGCATTTCCACGTTCAGCCCGTAGGACATCTCGTAGTACTGGAAGAATGAAAAGAAAAAACGAACGATATATTAGACGTGAGAGATATAAAGTGGCGCGCATGAATATAAAGAAGCGTGCTTGTACAAGCGTTAACGCGAGATTCTTGCGCAATACGCGCGGCGTACATTAAAGCGGTCACATTTTCATACGATCGTGTAATAAACTCGAACAACATGCAATAGAGAATTATTTGAAAGGTTGAAAATCGTGCAAACTACGTAGACAGCAACTTTACGAAACCCGACGCCAGGAGTCTTTAGTTCATTTTTATGCACCTTCTTGCGATTCTTTCATTCGGTAATCACTTTTAATGAATTTATCACGCGTTTACAGAGATGCAAGACAATCGAGATAACGACGAATTTGTGCCAGGAGTTGGACGATAAATAATAATCTGAGAGGGAGTAAATGAACCAAGAGATTCGAATGGGGGACAGGAATGAATGTTTGATTGAATGCACTCGAGTGCAGCTTATTATGCAACTACTGATTCAATTACACTTGATAGCTCAAACCGCTGAGTATCTCGATGATAGTTCTGCTTCGAATAAATTGAACACACCTTGCACGTACACTGCTCATTGTGCCGAGTGATTCATATATTCAAACGGTAAATTACGAAACGCAGAAAGTATAATTTTATGACATCAAAATATCGCTAAACATACTTATGCTATATCAATTTGAAGCTTAAATAACTATATAAACCTTTGTCGTCAGATCGTGCTAGACTTTCTACCTTTCGAAATCCAGTATTTGATTTGCACGAACCTAACGTTTTAACTCCTTGTATTATAACTTTCTCGGCAATTATAAGGCTAATAAAGAAAGCTGAAATATTACGCGTACCTCGCATTTAACGATCCTTGACTGCGCAAATACCGTCAGTGTATTACAAATATTTTGCAGATTTATTGCGTTTAATCTGCAAGTTATGTTACAAGTACGATTGCATATTATAAGGTAAGGGGTTAATAAATTAAACTTTCTTTCTACGCTCTCGCTATTACAGGACTTTCTTTTCTCGAAGTTTAAATTCTAAGTTGTTACACGAATCAAGATTTAAATTACCATAGATTTGATTCACTTTAATTGTTCGAATACTTTCGTATATTTTTGCGTAATAGCTTCGCAAGCCTTTTCCGATACTCCTAATTTGAGAGCGCACGAAAGGACGGTTCGATGGGCAAAATATCAAAGAAAAAGATCCCGATGTAGCCGGTTAAGCCGAGCAGAAAGATTCCCAAGGGTTAATCGAATTATCGAGTTACCTAAACCGAGATGCCGCTCGAATTCGTAATAACGTCTAAAAGAACCCTACGAAGAGGGTCTTTAGGGCTGGTACACGGCTGCCGAGAGCTGAGATTACATCGATCGAACGAGATTACGAAAAGCGGGCCAAATTGAGCCGTAATGCGAGATCCCGGCCAAGAAGGAGGATAAACGCGCGGAGAAAATGAGAAAAACGAACGAGAAATCGCTCTACCTACCCTCTGAGCAGTCTGCTCAACTTAAGTATCTCTCTCTCTGTGTACGTACGTGTCTGTGTGTGTGTGTGTGTACATGCGCACGTGTACCTGCGGATTTGTGCGTGTACACGACATCCAAGACCGGTTTCTCGTAACATCGTTTCTACATCGTGTGTACAAGACCCCATCCCAGGTATGCTTTAACTAATTCACCTACCGGTCAGTGGTTCTCAATATTCCATTTACAGGAATTTTGGGATGGTCAAACTCTTAATAGTCAATTAGAAACGAATCGTTTCTCCTTTGTGCCTCCAATAACGAATAAATAAAAAGAAATTAATCCGTCTCTTTCATAGCAAGTTCTCTAATACATACTGCGATGAGACAACTGAATTCTTTCCGAATGAACATCATCGCGTTCTAAATGTCAAGTTAATTCGTCGTCACTGGGATTTCAGACGATTTAGGAAACATAAAAGAGGGAAAAGTATGAGCAAAAGACGGAAGACAAGAAACTTTTACGGCACAGTTACCTGGAACGGTCTCTTCTCGTGGCTCGACGAGGTAATTAGCCTTTAATTAATACACTTCTTCTCTCGAGGGATACTTTGGTAAGAACAGAGGTCAGAATCATGATTATCGCAGAGCTGGAAACATTACTCACGGTTGACGCGTTTAATACGGAAGCGGAATGTCACGAACAAGGGGGACAAGATTCGAATCAAACGAGATGATAAAACCGTGCGACAATAAACGTCGTTCAGCCATTAAACCCTGTGAATCGAAAGCTCCCCTCTATCTCTGTCATTCGTTCTCCAACCCACAATCGTTTGCATCTTCAAATTGAACCAGCTTTACGCCCCTATCGAGTTTTATGCTGCATCATCGTGTTCATATTATCCAGTTAGAGACAGAAATTCAATCTACGAGTTTTTTTCAAATTTTCGCGGCTAAAAGTGTCTAATTAAAAAACACGTTTGGAACCTGCGTTGTTCAAACCATTCGATTCGCATGAGAATAAAATCTCGGAGATGTAAAACAAACAAAAAAAAAAAGAAAATTGGGAAACGAACCGAGAAAACTATGAACCGAGTCGTATTGGCGACCCTCGGAATCGTAATCCCTTTGGTCCTGGAAACGAGCCGACCAACGCTTTCATTCTCGAATAAACGAGCGATATCGATCGCGATCGGTATCTGCACCGTGACGAGATACGCAAGACTAATGGACCCTACCTCTCTCTGCTGTCTCGTCCCTTTCACGAGCCCTTATCCCCCTTTTTATCTGCCCTCGATGCTACGACCCTTGTTGCGAACACACCCTTACATAAAGGGTCCTCTCTCGCCGGTTGTACGACTTGCAAATTTTGCCCTCGATTTGCTCCTACCACTTCTCTCTTTGATTTAATAAAAAAAAAAACACTCCCTTGATCTAAACCAATGCACATTTGTCTGTGTGTTCGAAAAATGGAGAAGAAGGAACTTACACATACGTAACTTGGCAAACCGAAAACCATTTCGCTCGAGTAAAACGTCGATCAAAGGCGGAAAGAATGCTGAACGTTCACTGGATTGCTACTGAAAACGAGTGGAAAACTTGGAAAATCTCGAAGTTAGTCAATGCACCGCGGCGTTGAAACAGCACCGGACGCGGACGAACGATACGCTTCGAGGCGATCTCTTGCGCGTTGTTCGTGGTCGTAAAAGTTCACGAGCTCGACAATTACGTGAAAGAGTCGTAAAAGCGTAATGCCCCGTGGCCAGGCTATATCGTCGCGTAACGACGTCGTACGAGCATCCTGCTCGCGAACGCGACGCCGGAACACGTCGTTCGACGTACCGCAGCCATAGGAAACAAATCCGTGAACGGAAGTCGACAAGTCGATTCGCGAACGCTAGAAAACACGTTCGGTGAGCCAAGACGATTACTTTTCCACGAAGAAAAATCGCAGGAAAGGCGAGACTACCGTCGTTTACGTACCGCTTGAATATAAAACGTGCCGACCGTGCTTGCTTGCGATGCATAAACGTGAAAGCCTTTAAACCGGCCGCGAGCGGAAAAGCACGGTGATTTCATGGCGAAAAAACAAAACGAGTTCATATTCACCGGAAAATTAAACGTTTGCCGTAAATATCATTATCTTTTTATTTTTGCTGTGCAACTTGTGGCGCGGATCAACGAGTATCGATTCGATTCAGGAGTTAATTAACTTGTTAGACTCCTCACTGTACATTCACTGGACTTATCGTTCCTTTTAAGAGATCGAGGTTCTGAAGATGAATGAATTCGCGCACGTTTAACTATTTTAAATTCTTCTAAGAGCTTTTGAATCGTAATTAGTACTTAATAGAATGGATAAATATGAAGTAAAGAATAACGAGGTAAATTCTTCTAACGTAACGGTGGTCTAACATAGTTCACAAGCTAAAATGACGTTTCGTCTGGTCGAGATAGCGCGATACACGAAGCGATAACGAATAGGCTCGACGTTCCGCCTGAATCATTCCAATTACGTGTGCGTACAAACCGCCGCCGATTCATTAGGGGCCCGTTTACGAGTCACTCGATACACGTCAGACACCGCGTCGGAACGGGCGTGCGTATGTTCGACAAGCGCATGTACCTGTTGCTACCCGTGCAATCGAAGCCAATACAATAAATTCTTGTTGTGTTCGATGATTAATCATGAATGACAAAACGCCGTAATATGATACCGTCCCGACTAATAATAAATGACCGGCGTCCGGATCGATTCGAATCCCGATTCGATGCGGGACGGTGCGAAATGGTGAGCAGATTTTTCTCGCGATTCATCGTCCGGTGACAAACGAAACGAGCTTTTGTTTTTTTAGCGCCGAACGACAGAAACGACTTTTCGCCGAGATACGAGAATTTGATGCGCGCCGCATAAATTTCAACGAAAGGAAACGTGCGTGGAATCGAGAGAGAAAATAATGATCGTCTGGAGAAGGATCGATCGACGGAGACGCGTTGCTTCGTCCGGCGGATCGGCCGATTAATCTCCTTGCTCCGTGAATCGACGGAAGTGCCACGTCCACGCAAGCAACCGGCGTGCATTTTATATCAAGTCATTTGCATCGAACGCGACCACAAAGTGTAGCTTATAAATTACCGCGTGTCCGCGATAACCGCGATATCGGCCAAAGACAATAAACTACGGCGACGCGAACCTTACTGTTTGTTCTCCTTTTCATTTTTTCTTTTTTCTTTAACTACACCAACAACTTTGCCGTTCTACAGTCTAATTGTTACGTTACACAGAACTACTCGACGCGGCTACCTGTTCGTGTACACGCGAATTAACACGTGTCTGTCTATTGACGTTTAACGTTTCGCCTCTTTAGCGTCTAGATATTTCTGGCTGAATTGCCAGCCTGTAATTTACCCTCTTTCGTGCGCTTCACGGAAATCAATTTACAATTTTAAAATGTGTACAAAAATAGACAGAAATATGAACACGTATAAACTAGCTCTTCACGATTTACGTCCTCGAAAGCGCGAGCCGGAAAAGAAAACAGATTCTTCATTCGAGAGCCTTAAATAGAATAAACTGTAACAAAGCAAGACATGAAAGCCTAAAATCTCCCATCGCGATGTACAGTTCGCACGGTGCGTAAATTCAAAGCCGACCTGTGACCCTCCCCGTAGGAATCGCACACGGCATCGGCTCTGTCTACTTGGTCGCGTACCTTGTATCTTCCGCTAATGAAGACGCATACGACGGTGACGTTGCACCGCAATAATGAAGATATACAGGCGAAAGTAAGCCGCGTACATGCATGCCTGGCTATCGTACATGCACGCGGCTGCGTGTGCACACGAGACCGACTGAAAAGGAGAAGGTAACAGCTAACACGAAGAAAACGCGCGAGAAGAACCCGCTCAGCGGGTCGACTGAATAGCTGATGGGTTCTAAGGTCGACGTCTAGCATGGTGCTTTCATTAAAACACTATCGCTTTGATTGGCTAGTTCTTACTCGACTTAACACGGAAAAATTTATGGCATGTTTTTGGTATGTCTTAAGTAATTGAAAAAGCCACTATCCAGTAATAATTATGAAGGGAAAGTTTTCTCCTGGCACAAATTCGAATAAATCTCAGAAACAGCGTAGTAAATTTGATCAAATTTAGATACACGAGAAAATTTGAAATTCTTCTTTTGATACGTAAGATTTTCACTCACCATAACGTAGTGGCGTTGCATCTCCGTCTTCTCCTGGGCGAGTTTCTCCAGCTCCAATTTAATACTGTACAGAACAAGCAGGAAAACGCACATTTAAGCAAAATATTAGTAAATGCAGGCGGCATACAAAAGCTGTAGGGCTTATGGGACGGAATATACGATACAATATAATTCAACGATTCTAACGCTCGCTTTTTTATATTTCCCTTTCTCTGAAAAGGATAAATTGAAACTATTTATTACAGAGATTCTTCTGATAAACTCAATTTTATCTCAGTCCCAGAGAGGGTTAAAAACCTAATTACCGCGTTCGCGACGAACATCGATAATGGATATTGAATCGTGTGCAGACGTTTCCCCATTGTTTCTGTTCATAGGATCGCCGTATATCGGAAACTATCGGTAAGCGGTGCAATTGCGTGGATGCCCCGTGAAATCGCGAAGAAGGGAATTTGTTTCGCTCGATCGAGTCCCATCTGGAACGAGGGAAATCGAGTGTGTCTCGTGTTTGCCAAGAGTTCCCCGGGAACACGCGATCGTACTTAATATCTGTTACATATTTTTCTGTAACGTCGTATAAGTCGATATGAACGTTTAACGTGAATTTCGATCAAGATCGGAACAGGCTCGAACGAGCCGGTGCAACGTTACTTTCTCGTCTATGGGAACGATCGATCTTTATCGAGGCGGCACGTAACAAGCCACCGTTCGACCGAAATAATAGGGCGCGTTAAATGGAAAATTAATTTCCATTGAACCGGCACGCCGGCAATACGCCGCGAAACGACGCGAACGACCGCACATAAAGTCCCCTCTACGGTGCGAATAATTTTTTAACGACAACGGGACCGCGTCATATTTTTGTTTGCCGCCACGACAGGGAAAATAGAGCCGGCCTCCAGTGTTCCTACAAAATTGCATCCCCCCCCCACCCCCTGTTTCTCTCACCCTTCCGTTCGTATAATAAATAGGGTAGGTGTTGGTAATAGTTGAGTGCATCGAGCAACACCGTTCCTGCAAAATGTTTCACCTGTGTGCGTTTATGCCGTACGCGTTTCCAGCCGTGTTCCGAGCACATTTTACGAACGAACAGCAACAGCTCGGACATCGAGATAATTCTTCTCGGTTTCGCCCGCGTTATAACACCGATTACGCGAGCATTATGTTTTACGGTACTTTTCTTCGTCCACCGGTTTCAGCTAGCTCGCATTCCGATCCTATTATCGCGACACGCTTCATTATCGCCGCAAAACGAAAGCCCTGTATCGTTATTTAACGAGCCGTGTATTATGACTCGTTGAAAGCGAGGAAAATAGGAGATTCGAATCGTTTCGATCGATATATTACTTTGTTTTGTAAACGATACAACATTGAAACGACAAAGATTAAATTAGAATGATGTTCATCTTCGGTTAAGGGGTTGTAAAATGTTTCATTAATACCACACGAACGCACGTAACAAATTAATTACACAATACGGAATTCTTTTAACGAATCCGTGGCGAGCAAAAGAGGAGAAAGCACGATGCAAGAAAAGCGGTTTGTAATCTAGGTTTTTCTCCCCCACATTCTTTTCCCTCGCGGCTTACCATCACGTAATGCCTCTGTATCTCTATTTTTTCACTGGCCAGTTTCTCGCACTCCAATTTAAGGCTGTAGAAGGGGAACAAGAGCACAACATTAATATCCAACAACCCTGGAAAACGCGGAAAACCTTTGTCTGTCTCTCCGCTCGTCGTCGTATCCGCGGCATTAAATTAAAACGCGCGCGTCACGACAATAGGTACTAACGAGAAAAATCATAACGTCCGTAGGAAACAAAGGGGAATATAATGGAGAAAAGAAGGCCGGCTAATTCGCGACAACGAACGGAGTAAAAACAGTCGTTGGTCTTTTCCACGGCGGTGTTGAACGAAGAATAATAATGCAATAAGCACGCTCGTGAAACGCGTCATGGTAAATGAACAGCCAACGCGTACGTTGAAAGACATATCTATCGTACCTTTGCCATCTCTACGCTCGATCAACTGATCGTCAAATTATCGATTTGTAATCGAATAGAAAGTCCACGAAAATGTTTTAGAACCAAGATGATCGTGACTGAATTGGCCAGGTGAAATTGTACGGCCTCGCGAGGCCTGTTCGCGGAAATTCATAGGCAAAATTATTGCTCTCCGATCGATTCTGAAATCACGGAAGCGAAAGTGCATCGGGTAACGTAGTTCAATCGTTAACGTTCCAACCGGGGAACCGTAAAATTGCAATCCACCTTCCTAAGAGTACGTTTTCACGTGACGGTAAATCGCGATATTTAATGACACGGCTTTTGTTGTCGTGAAAACTAGAAGTCGTAACGTTACGTTCAAGGGGGGTTAAATCGCACAGTGTCACGACAGTGAAACTCGTGGCTCTTTGCGTCACATGAAAACGTACCCTGACGTAGCTCTTCACCGATGAACAACGGAGAACGGTATCGCGTGTACGGAACAGTCTCTCCCGTAAACCAGCCACTCTCTTCGATCGTTTAACGATCTGTGAACGCGATATCGGTAACGAGACACTCCTTTTTACGCGTTGGCTCCTTTAAAGGGGAGAAGTGAATTATTCAGTCAATCGTTAGCGGATTTCAGTGGCCGTGTAAGGAGGGGACACGATAAAGAGAACGTGGAGATTCGAGCTGAGAAACTCCGAGAGCTTGCCAGATCGCTGTTGCTTCGTCAACGATAAATTAGTACGATATTAACGATCGGTCGAACGATAATTCCGGTTGCGCGACCGGCAACTCGGAGCCCATTAATTATTTTCAGATTGACGGGGTGCAACGATTTACAAGATGCCTTATCGAGGCCGTTTCACGGTGAACGGTTCAACGTGACATTAAATACGCGGAAAACCGGCACCTGTTCCACACGCGTTGCGTAGCCGCGAAAATTCTTCGCGGTTCGAAGCTCTGTCAATTTGTAAACAGCAAATTTATCGCTCCCTCCTGCCATCGTGCTCGATCTTTCCCTCGGGAATCGAGCTAGCGAAAGCATTTATTCACGAGCGTGCCACCGGTTTGATAATATAACTAACTTGCCTCAACCCGCCTTTCCATATCATCGATCGTATAATGCAGACATAAAATGAATTTATTCCACGCGATCGCGCCTGTTCGGCCGGAAAATTCTCACCCGTCTGCGTAATAGTTTCTTGAAACAGTGTTTTTACTCGCGCCTTAATCGAAGCTGATGAAAAGAATGCGCTGTTAAAAACATCGCTGGATCGCTCGATTCGAAAGCTTCCTGTTATATTGATCTCTTTGCTGATTGGAAATTCAATTTAGAGTGGTTCATTATCTAATCGCATCGAGTTGTCGAGCCTTGAAGCGTTTTTTCCTCCTTTCTACGCGATATTATTAACACTATGTTTCTAGTTGTACTTGTCTCGACTTGGAATCTCTACTTGTAACAACGTGTTTTTTTATACGTTTCACTTGAAATAATTATAAGATAAAAGCAGTAAGATTACACTCTATTCATTGAGTTCCAATCGCTTGAAATAGAAGCGATTCGATTTGAAATTACAAAATATATGAAATGTTGTATCCGAGTGTGTACTAAGCTTTAACTTTGTCGATTCGCTAGAGAACGTCGAGGTGCGGTCAAGGAAAAATGGAGTACTCTCCGGAAGAGTTGATGTGCACAGAGTGGGAAATTGGCTACTTTCCGAGCGTCCTGCACGGAAAACGCGAGCGAATGCGTGGAAATGTCGCAATCCGTTCACGTACGTCTACGCTTATATTTATGCATGTATGCACACAACCCCGGGGGCTTTATTCTCGGTCTGTATCTCTACCCTCCGGGTCCGTGTCGCTTGTGACACGAAACAGCAATTTAAGTTTCCGTCGTCGCTGGAAATCGTGCGGCACGTGACGTCGCGAATTAACACGTTTAAAGGTACGGGGCATAAATTAACGTGTCAAGCCGGTGATAAAGATCGTCGAGCGATGTGTACAGGTGAAAACCGACGGTACCGCCCGAAGAAAGTTCCCTTTTATCGGCTTAACTTAACTTTTCGCTGCTGCTTGCGTGCGAGATCGTATCGTACACGATTACCTTCTATATTCTCATGCTTGTTACGTTTTTACGATGTTATTTATTTCGAATGGACGTCTGGTCACACGGGACCGCGATCAAACTAAACTTGAACGAGAACAAGGTAACCACCGAGTGGTCGAGGCTCGTTGAAATTATCGACTCTTCGCTGTGTAACTTTCTTATAACGAGAAGGAAAGTTTTCCTTTCTCGAGAAACCATTTCCTCTATAATTGTATTTGATTATTCCATCGAGAATTCTCTGTTTCCTTTGTTGTACTTTAGAGAGATCGAAGGGATGGAAGAAAAATATTCTAACGAAATGACAAATGATACGTTACGATAAGAATAGAATGTTTCCAAGTGGTAAAAGGAGTTGAATGGCTCGTAAACGTGTAACACGCGTGCACAGAATCGAAACCGAGAGGCCCCCTTCAACCTTCAGGCTATGTGCATACTTCGGTGTGCATAGCTTCCGCTCGGACAAACAATTCTCTGCCTACATCTGTCCGTTTGTCTGTCCCGCTTCGCCTACGCGCCGACACGACGTTTGCGCAAACACTTCCTAGATAAGATCCGACGTACTCCCAAACAGAGAGTCGACTCTAGTCAATGAATTACTGTTGCGAGAGATAAATAATTCCTTTGTAACAATTCGTTATAACAATATAAGCAACTGACTCTAACTCGTATCTAATTTAAGTAATCAATTCATATTTTATCTCGTTTTATAATTAACCTTCTATGAATTTATCTGTTAACATTGCAAAATCATTCAAGTCGTCGGTATGAAATAAATTTCGTTCAACAAGAAATTGTTACAAAGAATAAAAATAATATTTGTTTGATCGTCGGTAAGTACAATATCGATTTCCCAACACCGGTACAGTTGTTCAAATAATTACGAGCAGTATCATGTATCTCTTAATGATTGAAAACCGTTTCGAAAGTTGAATCTGTTTCAAGATAAGGACCGAGAACAAACAGTTGTATCTTGTTCTGTTCGCAAACAGGTCGCGTGTACATTTTAAATAAGACAACGACATTTTTACCACCTCGACACGAATCGACCTCGAGAATATTCAATTTCTTTTTTTTTCTTCTTCTTTTTTTTATCAAAAACAAGAATTCATTTCAAGGGGCGAGGGGTATCGGGGAGGGCATAATTTATTGATATTAAACATAGAGGTCTACCTGTGATACTGTGTCTGAAGAAAGTTGAAGTCCTCCTTGATACGATCGCACAACTCGCCGATCGAGAATTTATATTGCTGGCCAGGCTGCGGTGGACCCTGAAACACGAAATAAAACGATACGGTCAGTTCATCCGGCGATCAAACGGTTTTTTGTTCGTCGAAACACGTTACGGACCGTTGGCTTTTATAAAAACCTTTTCCAAGAATGAACAACCGAATTTTCACACGCGATATCCTCTGTCTTTCGACGTTAGAGTGAAAAATATCCTGTTGTTTATTTTGTTCGCTACTTTTAGTATAAATTTCGGAACATTCTTAAAAATAATTTCCTAAATCATCGACACAATTTATCGACGAACAACGCTGCTGTATCTTCTCGTGTCACCAAAGTGCATCGTCAGAGCTTCTAAGAGAAGCCCTCGAAGAATCGACGTTAAGCGACTGAAAGGTTACCTCCGAATGACTCTGCCTGATCTTGTTTGTATCCATGCTACTTCGAGGTAGAACCATGGAAATATTTTCTTTTGGTATTACCAGACTTCCCTCCGGACAAAATGAAATCCAAAATGATCTCCGAATCAACAACCAACTTACTGGTTCGTGAAAAACGCGCGATAACTTTCATCGAATTTCCAATATACGGGATCGTTTGGAGAATAAATCGAACGTGTTCGAAGCGTAATCGGACGTCGTGATTGCGTACGGAACGAATGGTAATCCTTCGATGTGCCGGATGTACTTGTCACGGCCCACGTAAGCAGCCACCTCGAGGCGTGCACACGAACGCAAGCGGCATAAGCGGCGGAAATCGTGCCGCTGCTTTGGCTTCCGTTCGTTGATTACGTATCCAGTTTAAATCTCTGCTTCTCTCTCTCTCTACTCTCTTCTCTTACCCCTTTGCTCTTGCAACAGCAAGAGCTCAGCTCGTAAAAGCGCGGCTCAAAGAAAAAAAAAAGGATTCAGGAAACACTTTAGATGGAAATCGAGTCTGGTACCGCGAGAAACATTGTTTCCTAGCGTTCCGCTGCGTTACGGATATTGCCCCGCACAGTGTAAAGATGTAACCAACCACTGGCTACCGTTTCGAAGGATAATCGATTCTATTACTGCGCGTATAATCGACGAGTAATTAACGTTAATTATATCGACGTCAAAGCGTTAACTGGCTTGTACTATTAATTATCGCGGTGTTTCTAAACCAACTGGGAAGGGAATGTATCTGAAACCTGAGATCTTTACTTGTTTTTTGTTTTTTTGTTTTTGTCTTACCATGAACTGGTTGCATTTTCGACAACGAAAGAGACACGGATGTCCTTCGGTTGTGTCAGTAACAGCGGGTGGATTTTATCCCGTAGTCAGTGATATATCGGCTATCTTACGAAATCGTTCTACCGATCAATAAAGAGACCTGACACGTATCCCTCGCGTCGTTCGGTTGTCGCTTTTATTTCCCCGGCGAAACAACGGGCACGAGGGTGTTGGGGAAAGACGGAAATAGCGGAGCAAATTCGGTTGCTGCTCCGGCATTTGAGAGGCCGATGGAAACCCACGCTTACCGACTTTGGCGGCAGCTGTACCAGCACCCACGACCGTAAAAGCCACATTATTACCGGTAGTACCGCTGCTACCCACCTCCGTATACCTGTCGGTAATAACGTTACGAGCGTGTTATCGATCGTTTTGCACGTCGTACCCCGCAAAACGGATACGCCACGACGGTCTCGTAAAAGCTGAAATAGTTCTCTTCTCCTTTTCGTCCCACCGATTCACCCAGGATCGCTCTCTTTCGCCGTTCTTCGTCGTCGCACGACCGCCCGAACGAGAACCATTTACACGCGTTATTCCGCGCGAGCTTAAAGGCCGCGTATCTCGCGTTGCTTTTAATAAAAACCCTACCAAGGTAAAAGTTGTTCGCAAGATATACTATACGTGTTCGATAAACTCGATGGAAAATTAAGGTTTCCCACGTAGCTTTTTACGAATACTGTGCCCTCGTAATTGTAACAACGACTCTATTGCGCGTGAGACTCAAAGTAAGCAGAGAATTAAACGTGACGTAAGATCAGAGTTAATAATGTCAATGACGAGAGCAAATATGATTCGCGTAGGAATCGCATGTGTATACAGAAGGTAATGAGGAACGTTACGTAGGAATTTGGTAAAAGGCGACGTTCTAGCGCTTACGAAACGGAACCTAGTCTACAACTTAACTAGAATCGATAACGCGCTTATCAGGTTAGCGCGAGATATTTGCTAGCTAATGCGCTAGTCGTCGCGAAGCCGTCAAAGGCGACACCGCATATCTCATTTGTCGCTAGTCGCGGGAGAAGCGTAATAAACGTAACTGTTCCCCCGAAGCGTGTTACGCAGAGAAACGGCTCTAGTCTGTCAAAGTGCGCGTGTTTTTAAACGACATCGAACACGTGTAAACGAGCATCGACACAGACTGTATCCGGTTAACGGGCGGCCTTAAAGGCTGACCGCTCGGGGGCTCAGCAAGAATCGACGGAGGCACGCGTTGCTGATCGGCAGAATCGTTGATCCCATTTGTTCGCGCAAAGCCAGTCGCGGTCAATCCAATTAATTTATTGGCTTTCAGCGCGGAGCATCCGTACTATCTCGCCGGACAACGCTATATACTTAACGGCCACGAGCTTCTATCAGCGAGAATCGCGGTAATACCCGCGGCGCCAAGCTCGATCGCGAGAGATCGACTTGCGATTACGTACGTACGGGAAACGATTTCTGTCATTAGACTCGTAAACGTTACGATTCAATCGTTGCGAAATCGACTCGATTTCAAAACTTGTTGCACGGATTTTCTGGGAAAGGATTTTACTTCGACAAACTGAGTTCACCGCGATATTTATTTAGTCAGAGGGATAAATTAGTTCTGATAAATTGGAAAATAATTTTACGTTTCTCGATAGCATTCGTTCGAACAAGGATTTCTTGTTTTCTAATTCGTTTGAAACGTTTAATTTAGATTTCATGTTTGACAATGCAAAGTATTCCATTGCATCTGGGAAATAAAAATATGTACCTACATTTTCAAAACTTATAATAACGCAATAAACATTTTTCTGTTTGTTTTACTGCTCATTCGCTTTCAGTTCCGTTAATATCCCTTTCCATGAAATACGTTCCATGCATTTGATCTGTAAGTCGCGTTTCCCTCGTTGTTGGAATTCCGCATTCTTTATTATTTCACCGCCATACGGTATACACATAAACACACCATTCTCACGTTATAATTGTTATTTTATGCACGCAACCATAGCATCGGGATTGTAACCATCCACATATATTCGTTGTCTTAAAATACCATTGTATATTTTCTGCGGAAACATTTTCTGTAAAAGCCTGGAATCTGATTGTTCCGGGGCTCGAGTGAAAGTTTCCACAATATTCATCGATGATCAACGTTGATATTCAACGAACATAAACATTCGTTTCGAATGAAAATGAAATAAAACGTGTTACCTTTCGCTTCTGTTCACTCCGCCCATGTACCATCTCGAAAAACAAACGTTCGTCGTTGTTCGCGTTTTGAAAAGCGACTGAAAATCAAGTCTGAAAACAGACAGGCCGATCCGAGGTAACGAAAAATTAAATTCAAATTTTCCTGACGGCGGTCGATATCGTTCTCGCGCTGATCGACACGCGAATCAAATAAAAGTGTAATAAATACGTGTTGTCCCTATGAAATCAAGCTAAAACACCGCGTAAAAATATACCCAGCGCACTGTTTGCCAGCCATGGTGGCCGTATCAATAATAAAGCGATCGGGCACGTTCTCGCGTACTCATTCGACTGATTTTTCGGACGAAAAATCGCTTGTATACGCCGGGAGGGAAAATCCATTTTTCGTTGCGGTTTAAAATATTCATCGCGTTACATCGAATAAAACGGGAACAAGGAGGGAGAGGGAGGGGTTGGTTTCGACGCCGAGGGGGGCGCAGAAAGGTAGCGGAGAATGTGATTAACTTCCGTTGA
Source organism: Osmia bicornis bicornis (assembly GCF_907164935.1). Classification (NCBI taxonomy): domain Eukaryota; kingdom Metazoa; phylum Arthropoda; class Insecta; order Hymenoptera; family Megachilidae; genus Osmia; species Osmia bicornis. The sequence goes on along the minus strand of NC_060219.1, from coordinate 2,494,788 downwards.
AAAGCGAAACGCGAATTATGTCGTTTCGACGAATAATGATGAGAGAGCGCAGCCGGCAGCCGTCAATCAGTGTCCTTTACGTCCTGCGGCCGATTTAATTATCCGATATCTCGACTCACCCCTCGCAAAATTCAACCCCTTTTCACGTCACAAAGAGCCTGTCCTTCTCTTTTACCTCTCTCTATCCACCTCCGTTTTTTTTTTTTTTTTCGTCGATCGAGAGCAATCGCAATAACGCGATCAGTATTCGACCAACGCGCGGCCCGAAAACTGCCGTGAAATCGGCGACTAACGGGTGCGACCACCGAAAAAGAATTAATATCGTGACGCGGTCGATTGAAACAGCGCTGGCTGGACGCGGGGCAACTTTCGAGAAATTGTTTTTCCAATATTGCGAGATTTTCGTTGACTTTCGTTAAATCGTGCCACCAACACCGACACAGCCAAAGCGTCGCGCGATCGTTGTTCGCAAAAAAAAAAAAAGAAAAGAAAAAATTCCGCTGAAGAAACGCGCGCTCAACGACGGCGAAGAATTAATATCGGGACACGAGGTACAGTTGAAATATCACTGAGATTCGACAAAGAAAAAGTCGCTCGTATTTTTCGTTTCGTCGATTTCATTATCCCCGTGACGCTTTACCGGTGCCGTCGTAAAAAGAAGCATCGCAGAAGAACGAAACGTAGCACGAGTCGATACAACGCGATTTCTTTCGCGTTCATCGAACAAGACCTATCGAACCGTACAAAACGTCTCGTTTATTCTTACCCGTCCCGAGATGCTTCCGTTTATTCTCGAAAAAAAGAGCAACCCTGTCTGAGAATTTCCCGGCAAGAGCGACGACGTCGAAACGCATCCAACGGAACGAATGCGAAGAAAAGAGAAGAGAAGAAAGAGTCGTGTCGTTTCATCGTTCTAGGGTAATATTTGTTAACAACTTTAATAACTCGACGCCGCACAAAGTGCATTATCTATGCATCAGAGAGAAGGCCGACGAGCGTGTCGTGGTTCGCATTACGTCGGATAGTGGCAACAGAACCAATCAGTTGCGTTTGCAGCCACTCAAGTACGCTTAAGTGGCGAATATCAGCGCGCCTAATTACGTTAGTTCCATCGATCTTGCTCCGTCCACTAAAGACTCGATTATCAGCATGCATTATCGGCCGAGTTAAGGGGTTCTCTCTCCTTCTCTCTCTCTCTATCTGTGTGCGGTGTCCCCCGATACCACACCGTCTCTTCCGTGAAAGCGAAACACGCGCGTCAAACCGCTAAAGATACATTAATCATTTCGCGAATCGATTCTGGATAAGCCGCTCTCCAGCCAGTGAGCCGGCCGAGCGAGCTTTATACATATTAACAGGGCTAAACGGACCGTACAGTGGAGAAAGCACCAGCTCGTACCGACAATTTAATTACCATAATTGCCGCGTAATAATTAAACAAAAAGTTAAAAGCTCTCGCAATTAGGTACGTTGTCCGCGCGAACAGGATCGAAAGGATCGCTCGAATCCCTCGAAACCCTCGATATCATGCATATTTATATCGAATGATAGATTTCTAACGAGGAGCTTCGAAGAGGAGTCGATAATTCGGAGCAGTTTCTTTCGAATTTCACGTGGAAATACAAGGATTAATAAAATTCTCAACGGATGCTGGGGGGTCGAAAGTTTTTGAGAAAATCAAAGTTAAAGCTGTGAAGACGGTATGGAAGGCTGGGGTAAATGGAGAATGACAGAGAAGAGCTTCGAGGGCCTGGCGGTTTTCCTCGTACCACAAAACCGCCAACACGTGGCGCGGATTCCGAAACCACCCTACGACCAGAGCCGACCGCATTCGCCCTATAACCGGACCAACTTACAACCCCGTAGTTCGAAAGCCCGCCCACTGGTCAAGGTCTTTGAGGCTCGTACGTGCATTTCAGGGATGAAACACACGTTTCAAATATTCCTCGTGTTCACCTAATACGTACTCACCTCTAAATTGTTCAACCTTTACTTACGCAATTCATACTGTACAAATTAATTTAAATTGAAAAACAAACTGCGTTATTTGATTTCATAAAATAGCTCGCAAATGATAATTTAATTTCAAAAGGAAAGGCGGAACACTGATTAATCGGTATTCGATTTTACGGCTTCTTCGATATTCCCAGTTGCGAGCGTTCGAGTATAATAAAAGAGCAGAGAAAATTTAAACGAATTGGAAAATTCAATTACCCCTGTATCGGTGATTTTTACGCATAGAATATCGTTCGAAGCGTTCGTCGATCAAATTAAATTAAACACAGCAAAAATGATTGTAACGTCGCGTCTGGGATTCTTTTACGAGTATTCATTATATACCTATACCGACCGTAACGATATATAATCATCTTGCACGATGTTTTTCCACGAAAATTGACACGTATGAAAAGTGTACCGTATCGTTCTAGAAACACGGAGAATCTGCCATAATAAACCACTCGTATGTATAACTACCTAATTATTGTAACGAATAAATTATGTACGCGTACGAGTAACAACTTCGTAAACACGAAAATACTTTTGAAATTTCTTCTTTACAACTCGTAATATAAGCAACCAGTCCCGGGTCTGGATACAGCCGGTTGATCGAGATATCTCATCGTAAATTACCACTTAATCATACGTTTCAGTTTCATGGTAATCGGTTGATCGCGTTAATTCCAGTCGCTCCGATTCCCCCTCAAACGATCTTTCGGTTCGACGATCACGGTGATATATCTCGAGCGGTGCATCGAAGCAAGAAACCGAGATCAAAATCACGCGACGTCTTAGCAAAGAAAATACGGTTCAATTGTCGGGGTGTCGATTCAACGATCCGCGGTTTCTGTATCCGCGAAAGTAGTTTCTCGAGCTCAGAGACACGACGCTTCTGCTTCGACGCTCGAACACAAACGGATTATCACCGTTTGGCTCGGCAAACCCGACGAGCAGCACGAACGAACAAGGAAATTATGCAATGCGATAACAGTTCCCTTAATATCGCCAGACAATGTGCCCCAAGATTTGCATGAAGTAAGGAGAGAGGAAGAGCAACGCGAGTGAACGACAAAAGGAGGGACGAGGAAATAATACACGCCTCGTCGAGAACGGTGTATCTTATTGATCATTATGATTATTCCCTGAAGCAGACTGTGAATTCAACCGGGGACTACGGTGCGCGACCGGCATTTGCATAAGCAATGCATTTTGATTCGTAGACCTACATTGTGAGCGGAACACGGAATGACATAAATAATGCATGCCGCGATGATCGCGCGAACCGTGTCTATCGCGGAACGAGAACGATTCTCGCGCTCGTAATTCTTTGGTATGCAAGCTTGCCAACCCGGCGAACCGTACGCGATCCGTTCTACACCCGTTTTGCGATAATTGAGAGATTTTATTCGCGCATCGATCCGACAACGATACCACGCCGCGACGCGGCTTGGCGCGAACTCGCCACTTCCGCTTTTACTGTCTCGTTTACGAGCCTCTATTACTTCCGTCGGAAATATTTCATGCGTTGTGCAAACGATTTCGTGAGTACACTTCATTTTTTTTAATTATACGGCGCTGAATGACACGTGAATTCCATACGGAACGAACGCTCAATTATCTTCCTGATGTAGTTTTCATTAAAACGTGCCATTCGTAGAATTAATTTAACTCGCTCGATAATTTAGTTGCAATAGAATTAGAGCTTCGTAAATGTAGCGTGTCACCGATGAATTCAAATGGAATTCCTGACGATACATAACTTTTGCATCATTTTAAAAACACATTTGTAAGCTTTGATTAGAAAGTGCGGAAAGGTTAAATTGAACCACCCTGTATATTGGCTCGTATGCCTGGACATATCCATACGGTAAATTTCTTTTATACCCGGTGCCAGGGCTGGGCTCACCGTTCGAAGCGATGTGAATCGAGCTGAAAACACCTGACACACTCAGCGGCAGCAGACACACGCGCAGCGAGTAACAACGGACACGGACACGGACACGGACCCTCTACCTTTCTCTCTCTACCATTCACATTTTCCGTTTGACTGTCTCGCTCGTTCCGGCGAGCACTCGTGCAGATCCGTCGATAAGAGGCGGCCGCGGCAGTTTAACCCGCCGAGCAATTAAGGCGATACGATCGGTGCTCTCGTGAAATAACGTCACACTGCAGAGAGCTGGATACGTGGATAAGTGCTACCTCTGTGTTCTCGTCCCACCCGTTTCTCTTCTCTTTCCCTCTCGCGTCCTCGTGCCCAACGCTACTGTCTCTCTTTCTCCGATCCTTTGAAACGTGCTTTCTCTCTGCCGCCCTTTATCTATTATGCTGGCGCTCGCACACGCCCGACTACACGCCAACCGATGCATATGTGTTTACACGCATGCTTTGCATCGCGTTTTCACGTGCGCGCACCGCGACGCCCGATGACAGCGACGACGACGACGACCAGCTGTGCCCGCTTCGTAGGGACCGCTGTGCGCGGCCGGCTTAACATAATAACACAGCACCGCTGACGTTTATGCACTCGGTGCAGGCCGAGTAAATGCACCGTGGAGACTGCCTGCTTGTAAGCCCGACACCGACGGGCCCTTTTTCCCCCCCTTGCTCCGTGGCTAATTAAAGTTAAACACAAATTACAACCGGTCGGGAACGTTTCCGTGACGCACGGCGGCGTTGCGTGTCCGTGAAGCTCGATTGCCTCGAAACCGTAAGCACCACGGTCCTTCTCTATTTTCTCGTTGATTGTTCCGTGAACGGCACACAAAACGATTCGATCGGAATTATTCGAGCGTCCTTCCCGTTGATCTTTCGCGCTTTTTCGCATTGAATGTTATTCTTTACTTAATAATCTTATTTACATCCAGCGAGATAAGAATTGAAGCTCTTTATATAATTGCGGCTAAATGCAATCTCGACACGCTCTTCGAGAATGAAAACCCTCATAATCCGCGCGATAAAGAATGAACAAGATTAGTAAAACGTAGTAACGTTGTTGGACAACAAAAGCGTTCGGAAGAAAAAAGGGGGAAAAAGTGGACGGTCCCTGGTTGTGACCGGGTAAGCAAAAGATAACAACGAGAGCACGGAAAGAAGAGCTTGAAAAAAAAAAATAACACGTGGAAGCGGAACGAAGATTAAATGAACAGAAGCCAGGGAAAGCGAACAAAGGACCGAAAGCAACGGTTCGTCTACTCCGAGTGGACCAGGTAATTACTGGCCGAATCTCCTCTGTCTTTCCCCACCTCTGACGCCTATCTTTTCCAGCCACCCTCATCCCACCGCCACCATCACCATCCCACCCTTAGTCGTTCTCTTGTTCCCGTTGAGAGTTGCCGCGAAAAAGCAGCAGGAGATAAAAGCACCAGGAGAAAACTCCGTCGAGCTACGCCAATGGGGCGCGGTACTTTAGCGACACAAAGGAAGCTCAAATATCGGCCAACTGTCGTAGCCTGGTGCCACCCAACCCCTGAAACGACCCCTCTCTTTCACTGTCCGCTTCATACCTTTTCTTGCTCCAAATAGGGGAGAGAAAAAGAGAGAAACATCGACATGGAGCGAGAGAGAAAGGTCGTTTCGACAAGAGCACGACGATACAAAAGCTCTACGATAATAGAAAGCACAGCAAGAACCACCCTGCTAGTTCGGTCACCTAATCTGTTACAGTCATAAACTCCATTTTTGTCCCTCCATTGCCGCCCTTTTACGAGCGGCCAAAACCACCCCAGTGTTACATTGTGTATACCTATACAGACCCGCGGACGTGTTTATGTGCACAGTTTATGCCTCTGTGAAGTCAAATCCTTTCAGTGATTGCTTTCAGTTAAGGGCACACGTCAATCAGTCTCCCTTTTAACAGCGATGTTATTTCATTCTCTTCAACCGGTTCGAATGTTCCCTTAGAAAACCAAATTATTAAGAGTCATAATAACTGGAAGGTTCGGTACCCATTCAAACTTATTTATCTGAAATTCGCGTATACCTGCAATTTTTATCTCTCTTCGTGATTTCTTCCCATAGTTACGAAACGCAATTCGCTCGTTTCATCTCGACGATCTTTAAGAACCGACACAATGTTTCGAAGTAACTTTGCATAAGGGTTGACTGCGTCAGGGGTGAATATGTTACAATTACTGGCAAACCGAACGACCGGGGGCACTTTGGAAAGGCCTGGGGTCCTCGTTCAATCCCCGACACTTACGAACAATGTCACCCTTCTTGATCTCCGGGGAGTGAGATACCATCTTTTTCTCTTCTCTTTTTCCCCTCGAAGAAGGGTGGGAAGAACGAACGGTCAAGTCGAAATGAAATTTCTCGAGTGGGATGGCCACACAGCACCATTCTCGTCGCCACTTCCTTCCTTGCTTTACGATAATCTCGTTATCTGACATTATAGGGTGGACTCAGCCCCGTTTCTTCCCCTACGAGGGTGCGTGCGGGCAATGAAATTCGAGCACGCGGCGAAATCATTGGAGAGCATCTAAATTGCGATTCTAATCGGGAGTACGTATGTGTATGTTCAACGATCTGTATCTCTAGCCATAAATGCAGAATATATGCGAATCACAAGTCACAATTTGTCGAGAAGAAAGTAGAAATTACGGTACTCTTTTCAGAGAATCGTTCAAGCATTCAGTACGACTGAATCGACTTGTATCTAAATTAATCTGATACACTATAATAAATGCATAAGCTTCTGCCATCTAGTGATTAATAATAATTAACCCATTCGCTGCCAAGACGTGTATACTCGTCCTTGACAGGGTGTCATGCATTACCAACGACGAGTATACTCGTCTTTGGTATTATGCTTGTAAATGATTATGTATGATAATATATGTGCTCTTACCAAGAAATAACAGAGCTTTGGTAAACAATAACACTCAAAATATAAATGGTAATGGGTTAATAACGCTATCAAGTTAGCCGGACTAATTTTAACATTAACCGTGGATTCTAAGCTGTTCATATACGTCCTTCATAAATAACCTACTTTTATAAAACGTACATACACGTTTTTCGCATCGAAAGGATTAAACATCGAGGAGGAATTTCAGTGAAAAGAATTCAGTCCATAAAAGCGCCAAGTATGTCGCGTATTCATAAAACGGTTCGCATTATGCTCGTTCCAAGAAAAATACCAAACACGGGATCCGTAAGAAGAAAACAAAAGGACAAAAAGGATCCTGGAATAAATCGCAATTACGTAAGCTGTATTCGTTTTAGTTGAAAGCAAGGCGAATCAGTTTTAATTGTTTTTCTATGTCCAAACTGATCGTTAACCTGTTTCTCGGGGCTATGATTGGTACGGCTCGAACGGGACCAGATAAACGTGCAAGCGTGACAAGGAAGATAGGGGAGAAAAGTCTTTCGTGTCTCCTGGATGTCGAGCCATTATCGAAGCTATCTCCCGACAACGCTCGTCCGAGGCTTTTTAAGAGCGTAGCTGCCCTTTATCTGCGAACAAGCTGCAGCTAATGTAGCTACGCGACCAGCTCTGCCCGACCCGACTACTTTTTCTTATTATCTCTCCAGTTGACATCGTGGCCTCTCCGACCCCGAACCCAAGTGTTCAAAAAAAGAGGATAGAAAAAAAGAACAAGAAATGAGATACATCTTGTTACCGCGGTGCGGACAAGGAAACGAAGACTTTAGCTTCGATAAGAGCGAAGAAGGAGGAAAAAAAGAGGACAACAGTATGGTCGATCATATTTCCTTTCATTCAATGTTTTTTTTTTTCTACACCGACACTGAAAGAGAACTCATTCAGAAAGAGAGAGAAAAAAAGCGTAACCTGATCTATTCTTTTGACGCCACGGAATATCTCGGTTTCGGATTACACGAAAACACCGGTTTCGTGGATTCTTGGTAAACTATCGATCACGCGAAGTAGAAAAAATCATGTTACCCAATGGAAAAAAAGATATAGTATTTTTTACTCATCTCCATTGAGGAAGAACATCATTCAATGAATGGACGTCTAGATATTCGAAAGAATGTCAGATTTCGTTCGCAAGGTAATCTTTAAATGCGATTTTACATTCCTATCGATGAATATTCAATTTATCTGTTAACACATTCGACTTTGCCGATACATACATTCGCGTTTCCGCCGCGGTCTTCAACGTACACACTTCGTGTACTTCTTCCTGTGGGCTAGGATTCCCCTTTGGCGGGCATGTTCCGCTCTTCGGAAAGTTAGCGAAGCGTGCGCAGTCTTGTAACGTTGGTAGCGAATACCAATATTCGCTCGAGCAACTACGAAACTGGCTGGTGGAATGGCATTGTGTGCGCTTGCACAATCTTCCTCTCCGCGGGCTACGTACGCGTCAGGAATCACTCGGTTCGCCGTGCACCGTGCGTTGCACGCACAAAGCTCGAGCTGACGCAGGTGTGCGTATACACGGAGCGTGTACAAGCGAGTCTACCGGCATTAATCGCGAGCTCGTGCAATCTTTCAGCGTGACTATCACTAACACCATCACCGTATCGAGACGAGGACTGAATCGCTAACGGTAATTGTTGTTTGCCGTACATACATAATAATTTCGTTACTCCTCGTGGAAATTTGAGACGGTATATGTTTGCAATTTATTAGATACTGCACGAAAGCACAGAGGTTCGTAATCAGACGGAGAGATTTTAAGGAGTTCTCCTTTATGGAGATAATCCCTTAGTGTTGCACTTCGGATTAGTCAAACACCGATAGACCGAAGACGAGATTGAACTCGGTACATTATCGGAATCGTGTTAACACGTACGAGCACGTATCTCGTAGCCGTATACGTAGACGAGCGTGGAACGAACGAACAGGTACATTGTTAAATCGTAGAGAACGAAAGAAGCGTGAATCGGTGAAAGGAAATGGAAGAGCGAGCGAGAGGAGGATTCGAACGAGGTGGAACGACGAAGAAACAAGAGTTGGAGGAGAAGAAGAAGAAGAAGAAAAGGTAGCCATAGATGGGATCGAGCCGGTAGTATACGGTAGCCGCCATGTATATCATTAACCTCATCCTCGTTTTTCGCCTCCTACTCGTATACCCTGTTCCATCGCTGCCACCTTCTTTCTCCCAAGCTACGTGGCGAACGTGGGTCTCAACGGTCCGATGAAACAGGAATGTCATGTCTCCCTTTCGCACCCATGGTACAAGGTTCGACGTCTCTTTCTTCCTCTCATTTCGATCTGCTGTCTTCTCTGCCTCGCTCTTTCGTTTCTCCGCTCGACTGATCTCATTCTCGCGACGGACGATCCGTCCTGCTTCCTCGGTGACGTTCACCGATTTTCCATCTCGGTTGGCATGCCTGCTGGTAGCGAACGAGCCAGCATGCACAAACGAGTAATTAACTATCTCCGTGTGGGACACGTGTTCCCACCGTGCTCCCTCTGCTTCTCTTTCCATCCATTCAGTCTCATCCCAGCTTTCTCCGTTCTCTGTCCGCTCGACCGAACCCCTTCCCTTCCCTTCCCTTCCTTCTCTCATTTCGTCTCGCTCGGACACGCTGTCTCCGAACCACTCTGTTTGCACACACGCTCTTATGTTAATTCGGCTTAACGCCCGAAAGCCCTCGAGAGGAGGGTCGCGGCTCGCTTCCAAAAATTACGACCGATCACGAAGAGGGACCCCCGAGGTGGTCACGGACGACCTCGTGGAAAATAATAGCGGCAAAGGGAGAGAGAGAGTCGTATGTTGTTAAAAGGGGGAAGACGTCCCTCGTACACGAGGGTCGTTTACCGGTTAGGGCTGCCAACGATTGTCGTTGGAATACTTGATGAGTGGTAGCGAAGACTGGATTAGCCTGGCCCATGGGTTTCACGTGTGACTTGACACGACGACCGTAAACAGGAATTTGATAATCCGATAGCAACGTGTGCTTTAGGAATGACTAACCCGACCGAACGTTTCCGAATTTAGAGTACCTAAACATTTTCTGATCTACAATTGAACTAACTTTAAAGTTGAGAAACTTATTTTTTTCTGTAGATATGCCTACACGACAAAATAGCATATTAGAACTCTATTATAATAGTAAAATCGTTGTATGTAACATGCTGATGCACCTTATTTCAATACAATAGATCCAATATGCATATGTATCTAAAAATAAAAGTATATTATTATCATATCATTAACAATGTTGAGAATTTTAAAAATATTACCATTCAGTTGATTAAAGTGATCGATGACCTCGTTAGTATTCGACATGTTAATTACGCATATTTACTTTTTTTATTTAAATGCTATTGCGTCTTTTTTTTTTAACCGAGCCACGGAATTAGAACGTGACAATTTATTTCCACCAGGTCGATATAACGAAGAATTAACACCAATGCAATTCAATTAAGTTGTTGGAAAACGGCGAGAGCTTAATCGGTATTCAAATGACGGCTAAAAAAGGCGAAAGGAACGAAGTTGAAAATATATAATGAAGATGAAAAGGTCGAGCGATGAGGAAAGGGGACAATATATTTGATTGCTTTTACACAATTCATGATAATATTCTAAAAACACGCCGCACAAGGATAAGCGTGTTTTTACCGTCTGTCTTTCTATTAACGGTGAACCATTCTCCTGCTACGTTTTCGTGCCAATTTTCCTATTATTATGAGCGGTAAGATGATTGGCCGAGGGCAATGGCACTGGCGTCGTTCGGTCGCGACCCCTTTTCCCATCCTTATTCCTCTACGACACTTTAATGTTGTAAGAAACAGACAAGAGATCGTAAACTAACCATTAACCGTTTGCTCTCTATTGCCTTGAAACAGCACACGATCATTTGGGAAAATATTATCGAACAATGGCTAAATAAAATCCTTGGATTTTCCACAACCCTGATTTTTGTAATTCAAAAAGATTCTGAATATAAATTATATCCTCTTAGAAAGGTTTCTTATGGCTTGTTTCCAACACTCTCAAAAAGACACTGTTTAGAAACAGGAAAAAAGAACCCTCTTAATGGGAGAAATAGCAGAACAACATTATGTCAGTAGGAACATCGTAAAAGCCAGCTCCCAAGAGTTTTAAAGTGGTACCATAAATTACGAGAGAAGCACCAGCAGATCTCGATCTTTGAGTGAGACACTAGTGTCGGTTTTCTGGGAAAATATAAACGGGTCCTTCTCCGTACAGTGTTTACAAGTCTAAGAAAGATGATCCTCCATTATGCTTACAAACGAGGAATTTTCTTCACCTCATATTAAAACGTACATATATATGTACTTTCAGGAAGAAGCGTGAATATACAACGTACATATATACATCTGGACTCTTAAGTTTTATAACACTGTTATATTAATAAAGCAATGGTGCGATGATGGATTTAAAAAACAACCGAGAAATACATAGTCTAGTGAATTTATGTCGCTTTTGGACAGTGAGTAGAAACACATGGCCGGGAGATGATCAAAACGCGAAGCAACACTTGGTATCGCGTAGCTATCGAGCGTTAGAATGCTGTTTAGAGAAGGAGTAAACAGGAGAAGATAGCAAACAACCGAACATTTCGCTACTTTCGAGACAAGGAACACTGTCGCTAAAGTGTCCTGACATGGAAGAACAAACAAAGATCTTCAACCCGAGAAGAAAATTTCTAAGATACACAGTACAAAATTATAATTCAAACAGTATAGGTATATTTAATATTTCCAGTTCCAAATTATAAAAACGATCCCATGATCGAGCCGAGTTAACGACAGAAGCAACGAGGAACCGAATGTTGTCCAGCGAGTTTCAGGCTGGCTAGTGTCAGTGTCCAACGGCAAAAAGAAACTGATTAGTGTCCAGGCGCGTTAGCCGATAACAAATATTTGAACGTTTCTTTCTCGTTCCGTTGGTTCGTTTCTATACGGTGTGTAGACCGTATCCATGACGACGTGGCCTAAGAGAACGGCGTGGAGAAGAGGAGACAGAAGGAGATGGAGAAGAAGCACCAGGCTCGACGAACGTCCGGCAAATATTTGCATAGCGCGGCGGGTTTGCGGAAAACCAGTGTGCCGTCGGCCAAGCGGACGTATTCGAAAAGAATATCTCTCTGTATATATACGTGTATGCACACGGGACAGGTAGAGAGCGTTGAAAATTTGCGAGTGTGTCGTTTGGGGATCTCTTGAAAAACGATCGAATCCGTTCTTCCATCTCGTAGACGGAGCTCGTGATACAGCAAAGCGGTTCTCTCGGAGAAAGAAGAAAATCCCTCGAGCATTTCATGGGTTCTCTGTGGAATTGTCGAGCGTAAAAAGATTTCCATTCGCGGTGTGTTATGCAGACGCTACAATGAAATCCATTTAACGTCGCGACGCGACGCTTTAACTACCAACGTAACACAGGTTGCTCGTTTAACGACTATTTTCTCGTTACGCGTGCATACCGCGCAACACTTATTAAACGTTATAGAATTTTCCTACAACAATTTCTAGTCCCCGTGCAAGAGGGAAACGATTCAGGGGCAAGCATCGTTTCTTTGGAATGTTTTCATTAAGTTAATTTTATGTTTTAAGTTTAACGAGCTACCTAACTAATGAACACCTTTTATGCACGGTTGATACCGGTAGTTGGTAGCACGGTAAGCAACGAAAGAGAAACACGTGTTTTCGAATCTTTTACGAGATATTACCATATTCGGTGGTAATAAATTTACTACCGCTTTGAATACCGATCACCGTTATCGGAGGACGACAAATATATCACGAAGTAATCGTTATTTGTTGAAATGATCTAATTCAATATCAGCAGCATTTCCACCAAATCAAATCAACAGTGATTCACCGGCGAAATCTCGTTTTCGTAGCATTTTTCGTACGGTCGATGGCCAACAGGATAATAAACCCCCGCGGTGAGAAATTACAGAGTCCCAAAGCATCAGGATTAAAGGACAAAAGGGTAGAACGAGACGCGGGAGCCGCTGATCGAGGATACTCGTTAAATATACATCCGCAGTGTGTGCGTGATGCCAGCAGCAACGGCGATAAGTAATGCCACGACCGATTGTAAGGCTTAGCCCGTGGGGCAATTTTACGGGGCGGAGAAGCGAGGAGAGAAATGTCCGCAGTCACGGAAGAGAGGAGTCATGGAAACGAAATGCCCGGTGTGCGAGCGTGCGATGTAGAAGCCGAAGAGGGAGAGCACACACAGGGCAAACACAGGAGGGAACACGACAAACTGCCAAGCCTAATGCCAATTAGTGCCATTCTCCTGTACACGAGCAGGTCCGAGGGGACTCGAAGAGGCTTCCTCGGACTTTCTTTTTCCCTCCTTCCATCTTCCAGCCAGGTTTACAAAGCGGTTAGGCATATTTATCGCGTTATATACGTGCACGCGTACACAGGATCGCGAGACGAGAGTGTGCGTACGCCTATGCCATCGTATCCGTCGTCGCTTCTTGCCAAGTGCTTGCACGCATTATTCGAGGCGAACGTGCACGAAATACTTATGTACTCGCACATACCGGTTCGTTTGTGTCCCCTTTCCATGGCTACAACCACTCTTCTCGTTTCTCTTTTTCTCTTTTTTATTTCGTCGAGGGTAGTTCGATTTATATAAAGCCGTAGCTAACGAGTCGTGAAAATCGTGGACGACCCTTGGGTATCGAACGGTCCTCTCGACTTCTACCTTATTCTTTTATCCGACGAGAAACGAGCGAAAATGTCATTACTCGAAGGCGCAATCCTCTATCCATACGATTATCGTAACCGTAAACGATTATGAATAATTAACATCGAAGAACAGAGCAACTCACATTAGCCGGAAGAGTATCAGGACGTACTAATTACCCGTTTTCGTCGTTACGGAACAAGAGAATTTCGTATCCCTCTCGATCGAAATTCTCGTTTAACGAGTCTTCAAACTGCTCCTCGAAAGGAATCGCTTTCACCCCTTGGTCGCTTCTCATTGTAAGGTTAATACTAGAAGCGATTCAGCTTCAGAAGTGGAGGATTAACTGTCGGGTAAACGATCGAGGAATAAATGCTTGGAACGAGATTGCCGGGCCACGTACGAAAGGAGAAACAGGGGTCCTTTCGAAGGAGTTAAAAGGAGGAGACGAGGGCGGTGGTAGAGGTAGGTAATTCGAGAGTTATTTAAACGAGGAGCGAGAGAGGTCGTGCTGGAAGCAGACTTCCATTCCATTCCATTCCATTCCACTCCGTTCCATTCCATACCATTCCACTTGGAAACGCATGCAGACGTAAACACAATCGCCCAGGCACAATGGATTATGTTCGGAACACTCGAGGACCCCTTGTAGGTCGGTTAAAACGGACAGTGTCTGAGAAAGACGAGGGACAAGAAGGAGGGGAACGAGGGCGTCGTGTCTAGCCCGGGCTATCCATACAGGGCACGGTCGAAAGATAAATAATTTGGGTGAAAAGCGTTGCCGGAAGACAAACAGGGAGGGGTTCGAATGTCTCACGAAACACCGCACCAGCAAAGAAAAGAGCCACGCGTTCCCTCGGTGTGCAAACAAATTTCCGTTCGATTGGAAATATTTATTGGCCCCGGGGAACGACGGATGTTTTCCGACGTCTTTCTCCCTCGAACGGTATGCGCATTTTAAAATCGAATATCTCGAACGAGCGGCAATCGGAAATGCCTACTCTTCGCCATGTATTATGTACCGTTCATTCGAGAAAGCTCGTGATTTTCAATCGCATGTTTTACGAATTATCGAACACAGCGGCAAAAATTTCTGTGCTGGTTCAATCACCCTTCGCGAAATAGGCTCTCCATAAAATCACGGATTATAAAGCAAGTGCTATGATAAAAAAAGAAAAATGAAGCAGGGAATAAAGAGAGACGATACGCTCAGTATAGGGTGGTGAATAAACACGGGGATTCGCAGAATAATTGAAAAGCAATGGAGAAAGAAGAAACGAACTCTCGCCGTGGGATTTCTCGAGTAGGATGTTCCTTGTTGAAACGGAAGACGGAACGGAGTGGGGTGGCAAAGTAACCGCGAGGGTCTACGGCCAAAGCACTCGACGGTCCTCCTTTGCTCTCCCGGTGGACCAATTTACGGCACCCCGAGGACTCGGGTATTACGCTTCACGCTCGGGGGTTCGTTTCTGGCCATTGTTGCGCCAGTCCAGGGGATTATTTCGGTAGGGACGAAGAACTGGGGTCGGCCTTCCAGTTGCAGTCGTTCGCCTCTTTCGCTTAGCTACCCTCGGATTATACGTTTCCCGGGCACCTGCAGCTAAACTGTGCCCCGTCTGGTCTTTTTTCGAAAGTGAGAAAGTAGACGACGAAAGAAACGACAGTTCCCCAGGATGTCTTTCTTTCGATTAATTCGACTGGATATCGGAAAGAAAACCATTTAGCGTAATAAGCTGCTTCTCCGACTTCAGGCATCTGTGTTCTTCTTTTGCCCTATCGTTGATTGCCCACCGAGAGACTCATTAAAAACTCTTACAAACGGCAATTATAACCGGGAAGCCAATGATAAAGAGCGTTCGTCCATTTAATTATCTGTCTTATTGGAGAGGAAACTAGGCGAGTGTATACGGATAAATGGAGTCGCCTTATCGGCAACGTTAACAGTACCAACCCTGTACAGAGAAAATCGTTTTACGTTCTCCCTGAAAGTTCTTATCGTTGAACGAACCCCCGTATCGCGTTATTTCTCTCTCGTCTTTCTTTTTTACGGTACTTCGATACGCTCACTCGACACGATGTTCCCTTTTTATCGACAAGATTTTTACGGTCGTACATTCCGGCGTACAATAATACGAGAAACCAGTCTCGAGGGCGTTGCTTCTGAGAATAATGGAAGAGACAATGCGTCGCATCGGGTCAAAGGCTAGCGGGAAGAACGATACGCGTCCCAGGTGTCGAACAAATCGTATATAGAGAGAAATACAATTCGAGCGTGTTCTATCGGCCGCAGTCAGACGCTGTTTCAACGCTCCAATACGTAGCGCGAAACGATTTTTTTCCGGTCGTCGCGTTCGTTCGTGCCAAGTAATTGTATCAACGAGCAAACAACGCAGATATATATCGCGAAACGACCAAACGGTTGTTCGGCAAAAAGCAAAAAAGACTAACAAAACGAGTAAGCGGTGAATGAAAGAAAACGCGAAGCAATAACAGGGGAACGTGAAAATTAAAACAATCAGCTTCCTCCTCTCTCTTTTCCTTTCACCTTACCCCGCCGTACGCCGAACAAGAAGCAGCAGTCGTGTAATTACCGCGAGCGGCAGCACGAGATCGCGATTCCGCTCGGCCAGGAAACGTATAATGGGAGTATAATGCGTGAAATTTACTGGGCGCATCAGCATAATGGACGACGTGACGCTCAAGATATCACCGTGATTCCATATTTCCGTGCCGACAGCGGGACTCGATTCGCTTCGCCTCGCTTGTCTCATCGCATACCTGCGGCCCGTGCTTCGAACAAACGCATTACCATTCCGTGTAGCGTTGCACGGCTTCGAAGCTTAAAATCAGTCGATTATCGTGCGGTTTGCTCGTCGAGGAAAATCATCGATTCGCCAATAGACTCTCCGGTCGAAGGGAAAAATACTGTTTCGCGTCGTCGTGTACGAACGACTGTCGTGAAATTTTCAAAAGTTTTTTCAGCTGTGCATGCACGAACTGCATTTACACGAACCATCCGGGCAAACGTGCCGATTAAACGTATCAATATTTGTCGAATCAGGGCTCCGACGCGAACGCATGCCACAGTTTGCAGAAAGGTTACCTTCGTGTTCTCCTGATACCAGACGCGCACCGGTGTTTCGCCACCAGCGCGACCTACCTTCTTCGTGGTAAAACGAGACACACGTATACATATACAACGCACACACAAGTTCGTTAGAATGATCTGGTATCCCTCTCTTTAGCCGTCTTTCCGTCGCTTCTTCACGCCACTCGACGGAGTCACCCTTTTTCCACAACATTGTCACCGCCTTTCAAGAGACAGAGTCACGACTCCTTTTTTTTTCTTTCCCGCTTGCTCCGTCTCTTCACCGCGTTTCTCGCCCCCTCCCTATCCCGCCCCGTTGCTCACCACGTGCTACAATATCGTCGGGCCGCATCCGGTGTAACGTCTGTTATTAGGGATGGGCCAGATGAAGCTTTCATTATTCTATCCGAGAGGGGTCCTCTCACCCCACCTCTCACGGCAACACACCGTTATAATACAAAGTAATGAACGATTTTTTGCTTCCCTCTCTAATTATTGTTATTATCGGCCCGGGGCAGATATAATGGCAACGGAAATAATGTAATGTTACGTTTCCAGCGTCGTCTTAAACGTGAAAATATCTCGCGCGACCTATTAATTCCACGTTCTCACGCGTCGTTACCGTTTCTAACCGCGTTCATCAACGTCTTTCTATCGTTCTATCGCTCTACGTTCCCATTAGAATAAACGTATTACGTTCATTCGACACGGTTTGAATGAAAAAGAAAAGGAAAAACCAAGCGACGCGCTCTTTCCTTCCTGCGGTTCTCTGTGCTCCCTCAGCTTCGTTCATGGTATCCTGTTCATCGACCGGCAACGATTTAACAGAATAAAACGCGGCGTGAAATTATTCTCCGGAACGGAATACGCACGACTAGAGGCAATCTGGTACCGTCGTTACGGTTATGTACAACAAGCGAGACGCTTTAATCCGTGCGGCTATTAAAGAGCAGACACGAACTCCGTGGCTGGTCGGAGAGGACACGCGATGAGAGAAGACCTTGTCTCGCGGTACTAGCCCCGTCGTCGTCGTCGTCGTCGTCGTCGTAGTTTTCGATTCACGGATCAATAGGCCTCGTCTTGGCGAGACGAAATACCTTTTACACGGCTCTCGGATTAACCTCGAATTCGTGACGGGTTTGCAACAACGTTTCACCCCGGCGCGGCTATCTCGAAATCTTGAAACGTACACGTATGCGCGCACTCCCAGAATGCACGTGTATCCAACGTGTTACACACACATAAGAGAATGTACGCGCGATGCAAGATAAATGTCTGCACCGGGACGCACGTGACCGTATTAACAGGAAACCTAGAGGCACGAAGAAACCGCGGTTCGGCATTATTATCGCGTTCGCGTTTCCATCTCGATCGAGGAATGTTTTGACGCGCACGTTTCCTCGACAAGGGTGTAACACCGCGGCGCGATCTTACTCGGTAATCGTCGGCCGTTTGAAAAATTCTACGGCCAGGTAATTCGATCGACGATCGAAAGGCGTTACACCGGTTTCTACGCCGCTGAACGTGATCGGAATCGCACGGCTACGCGCAACACCCTTACACACGTGAAACTCGAGCCAACTTGCACTAGCTACGCTCGGCGTCGCCTTACCAGCTACAAATCGTTCAAACCGCGTAACAAAGGCGTAACGGTTCGAAAATTGGCCATCGAAAATGATGATAAAAATTGGAGAAATTCGCAATTATAAACATATGTTACCGTACCGTTTAACGAAACGATAAAATACAAGTTCAAAGAATGAAATAAAAATGGTTGAATAATTTCACTCACCGGATGCCTGGCAGCAGCAGCAGCCACAGCAGCGGCGTTGATTCCGGCACTGGGATACATATTTCCTCTCTGGTATCAAACTGGTAGAAAATCGAAACACTCTCGTGTGTGTTCTCAAATCACGTAAGCGATACGATTCATGTCACGCGTCACACCGATGCTAACAAATAACCAACAATAACAACGCGAGCGAGGATAAACAAAAACACCGATTCAAAACGCCCGCGCGGGCTACGAGAACAAGCAGCGATCCTTTCCACGGTTCTGTCCGCGGTTCTGTCGATACGATACGATCGAGAAGGTCCCCGCCACCGTTGCACGACGATGATCCATCGGTGGATTTTCACGTACGCCACTACCGCATTCTCGTCGAAATTATTTTCACCGTATCGAAAGTATAACTCGTGTCACCACTTATTTCTACCGTTCATTGAGGTTAGATTCGTGACACCGACGACGCCACGAAGAATTTCGTACGGACGCGAGGAGCGTGGCGTGCCCTTTACACGGTCGGTAAAACAGATCGATGGCCGCCGTCGCCGCGCCGCGCCGCGTCAACCGTTTCCCGACAAACCTTCTTTTCTTCGCATTAAACGAACAAAGAGATTACCCTCTTTGCCTTTTATCGTAGCTTCACTTATTCAAAATCGAAACACCATCACACTGAAGATACACTGCACTTGTTTACCAAGCTAAACGGTGGCCCGCCGCCACTTTGAGGTTAAGTTTACCAACACTAGCACGCACGCGTCCCTCCGTTCTCGTATACCGTATCCGTGGCGAAATTCCTTCGCGTGAAAGCGAACGCGTCCGTGAATCGAAGTTAAAATACCGATCGAAAGGAACCGTCGAAAGGCAACGTGAAAGCGTAGACGAAACAGCAAACGTACAGACGAACAACAAGAACAAACTTCTCCGCTCAACGGCCTCGGAGCGACTGATGGACGGGCGAGTGGTGGGGATAGTATCCCCTCCACGCGCGATCTTTCCATTCCCCCACTCCGACAGGCCGTTACTCCACAGTTAAACCCGCCAAGCACCCCCTCGAATGTCTCTCCTCGTTCTCGACGCTCGTATTAACCGGCGCGATAGCTCCTTCACAATTAAGTCGCGTTACGTAAGGGTCTCGAAAAGGCGAGCACGAAAATCACGGCTCGTTAAAACGTCGGTACCGTCCTCCCTCTTTCTCTCGTCGCCGCTCGCTCTTCCGTCCTTCTCGCTTTTTCCTTTCTGCCACTCTCTATTTCATAGCACCTGTCGTCCTATCGTATATGTACTTGATCCGCTTTATCGATCAACGATGAAACCTCGGATACGTCCATCATGATTTCGGCGCGCCGTTGACGCGACGAGTGACCCGGCTTTGCCTTTAGGGCCATTTTAGTTGACCGTAATTAATCTGGTTTGAAACGAACAGTTATATCCGTGTTAAGCATAGCGGCAATCGAACGATACACAGTACGTAACATCGATTCTATTATGTACACGACCAACACGATACGTTTATTAATACTCTCTACCCCCTCTATGTTTTTCTTTTTTTCCCCGTAAATTGTTTTACCGTCGGCTCGTTTTTTTTTTTTTTCTTTTTTAGCGCTATATTGACGTTGCGAAATTTAATGCTAGCGATCACTGTTTCTGTATTAATGGAAGATGACTCAACGCGCTCATTTATCAACGTTGATTACGTTCGTTTTTTTCCATTCGTTCGAAGCTATTATCGCTGATACGACGGTTAACGAGTGTGTGCAAACAATATTTGCTGACTACATTCAACTACCTTTGGAATCTAGACAATTCAAAGTATCAATCTCGTGCTACGACCAATGACTAAGGGAACAAACGGTTCTTGGAATACTTTTTTCGTGCCGTCCCATTATCTCTTCGCTCGTGCTTCGTTTTAACGGATACGATTTGACGGCAGAGAGGAAGAGAGAGAGAGAGAGGAACGAAAGAAGGAAAGATCGTTACCCCTGGGAGAGATATCGTAACGCGAATCGTGTATTCTACGGGTGTATAGGTCCAGCGATTTTTGCAAGTTGAAGCACGAAGACTAGAAGCCTCGAAAGTTTTCGGTGCGGCAGATACGGTCGAATAAACGAGAGGACAGAGCACGGAACACGGCGTGCCATGCATACGCGTAGGTATTAGTTGCTTCTCTCGGTTCGCTCAGCGTGTGCAAACAAATCGAAAGTTTTTCGCAAAATGGCCGTCACCGGGCTGACACGGATGTCCGTATAAACTCTCTCTCGCTCTCTCCTCGTTCCCCGTATTCACCCAACTGGCCGCCGACTGGCTGCCTCTCTCGCCACTCGTGATTTCCCTCACTTCCCATACCACCACAAATATGGCGCCTCCACCCGTTTTCCCAACCCCTACACAACCTGCCTCTATCAAGCGAACAGCGAGAGCGAGAGAGATCCGAATGGAATATACATATATACATATATACACACGTGCATCCAACGCGATTGTATCCGAATATCCGTGTGTAGCAAGTACGATCCCTATGCGTGTGGCAAAGGGGGTGCCCCTATGTGAATATCGGCGCAGCACACAGTCCCAAGCAGTTTCCTACTTGATTGCCGCTATCGTCCGCTCGCTTCGTAAAGGAACTGATCCGCGCGGACTACGGTTACTCGCCTCGACCAACCAAACCACGTCGGTTCGTAACTTTGCCAATAACGACATTTCCAGCCCCACCATCGAACCAGACAGCCGCAAAGAGTCGAATGAAAGCACGACCTCGGCCAATGAGAACGATACTTTTTCATCTGGCGCCTGTACGTTAGATCCGCGCGGAGTGTTGCTCAAGCCCCACGGATGTTCCTATACGGCGGAATGAAGGTGCTACGCGAAGCCGCAGCGAAACATGAAAAATAGGGGGCTACATGAGGAAAAACACGGACCGGGTAGGAAGGAGGAGGGCTCTGTGGGATGGATCCTACGAACCGAGACACCAAAGGCTGGCGCACAGTCGTGGTGGTTGTGTGCGCTGGTGCGGGGCATCCGTGAGAGGTGGGGTAGAAGACGTCGAGGATAGAGGCCGAGGATGAGAATGGAAAAGTAACATAACGAAACGTCGATCCCATTACCTGCAGCTCTCTCTCGCCCTACCGCCACCGTGCACCGAGCCCTGCTTTCGACCCTTAATCCAAAGGAGGATTAGAAAACCCCATTGTCATGCTTCGCGGAACGCGGGATGGGATATATACATACATATGTAGAGAAAAGCACTCCGCACAATTTCTCCCCTGCTTTGGGCTCGCCTCCTTTTCCTCGTACAAACCGGAGGCGGTAGTGCAGGACCCTCCTAATGAAATAAATACGTGACGTGCCGTAGCGACGATGCGATGGTAGTTCTATTTATCGCCAGGCATCAACTTTTTGCGAGGATGCAGAGAGACGCGAACGACTCCCTTGACTTGATGCTTCCACACCCGTTTCACCGTTTTCCTTCCTTTCTCGATCCTGTTTTAACGCGTTCCCCGTCTAGTTGGATATCGCTCTTTGTCTTGTTGCACAGGGCGAAGAAGGAATATAAGGCAGTGCCGTGGAGTGTTGGCGAAGCTGTCGGTCGCGCTTGGTCGGCTGCGGTTTATGCGGAGCCGCCTTGCCTGCCGCCTGCCGCCTGCCGCCTGCCGCAGCCGGTTTGCGTGTTCGCCCGTGTTCGCTCAGTGGATACGTGTCCTCGGTGCGGCTCGCTGCTCACCGAACGACCGTCGACGCTCTGCTACGACGAGTAAAGAGGAGAGATCGAGCTAGAAAGGGTGAAGAAAGACAGGGATAAAGGTAGAAAGCAGCAGCAGCACCTAGAGGGAGAAAGAGAGATGAACTGACGCTGGGAATAACGAGGGTGAGAGAGACACGGTGAGGCGGCAGAACCAGTCGCTGCGGTCGTCGCGGCTAACCGCGCCGGTGCTCTCAACCCGCGGCGACCTCGCTAACCGCACCAAGAATACCAGCCTCTTCAACGACGACGCTATCAACCTGTATCGCCGACCCTCTGCCAACTAGCTTATTTCTTCAATCCTTTCCCTATTAAATACGTTCGATTAATTAACCACGCGTGCGTCTAACATCGTTACGATGACCTAGCTGCTAGAAATATGTATGTACATACTCGATTCGTTGGACGTGTAAATTATGTTCGTAACGCTTAATCTCGTACTCCTTTCTTTTCGGCTATTCATAGAGACGGTAGATACAACATGAACTAGTCGTGGGAACGCGTAGTATTGTCGTTCGAAGTAACGATACCCGCTATTATTCCGCTTAAATACGTTTGTACGATTATATCGTTTAATAGGCGAAGTTGCTGGCACAAATAGAAACAGGTGCATCAATTCGCACGGCCGCTCTATGACTGTATAACCACGACCATTGTATCTTCGGGGAAGAAGTCATTCGCCGCAATGTAAATATTACTTTGGCTGGCATTGTATAGCGGCTCTTCTATTTGTAGCCATTGTGCGCGAGAATTTCCTGCTCGGAAAATCGCCGGGGAAACGTCGAGGAGCCGGTTTAATTAATTATAATTGGCTGAGTGCATTGGGCAACCGCCTCTTCTGGACCCAACGTCCACTTCATCCGGCGCACGAGAGGGAAAGATCTAAGAGCTTGACTTCTGCTCGAATGAGAGTACGAGCGTACGTCTCGCCGCTCAGCTCCGTACGCCGCAGTCGGCTCGAAGAGGATCCGTGAGGATGATCGAGCGCTGCGGGCTGCCCATTAATATATTTGAAAGAGGCTCCGTTTCAAACGGATCGTCGAAATAACTGAACTTCGAATGGCCGGTAATAATGTGCGATTTGTATATCGAGCGACCATCGATCAAACGGTATCGGCGAGACAAAAAATATTAATCATGTTTATTAATTATGGAGAAAATTGAATGATCGAAGCGTTGTACTACCTTCCATTTTATTTCTCTCCTCGTGTACCCTGTCGGCCAGAACAAATCGAAAATGAACGAATGAAATTACAGCCATTAACTCGACACAAGATACTGTGCATAACCTTTTTGTATCCAAAAGGCAAGGTTCGTGGAACCGTTCCTTTCTTCCCTCCTGCGTGTTGTCCGACTCGAGTATAATACCTACGGATCGAATTTCTAACTAAACCCCGATGGACCTTCTAGGATCTTCTTCTAATCTACCGATCGTTCCCGAGAAAAGAACAGTGGGCCAAATATTTGACTAGCAAGGAAAAACCGGCTGTGTTGTACTTCGTGACGAACCATTTGATCGCGATCGACCAGCAAAATCGGCTTAATTTTCAGCAAACACTTTCGATACACACGAACGGTATAGGTATGTATTTAAGAAAGGAACGAACAAGCGGAATTAAAAATTACAGGAGCACCGATTGCTGAACAGGCGCGTGGTAATGATTGTGACGGGTAACTGCAGAAAGAGTAATAAAAAGAAAAAGTAGTTCGATAAAGGACGATGCTCGACGTTTTGGCAAAGTATCGCGTTGCGGTTTCGTTAGCCTCGAAACGAATCTAGCAGGCGCACTCACGGCTGACAAATGTCTTCCGCGGTTCTGGCAGCGGCGTACCGTTATCCAAATTACAAATAACACACCGCCGTCGACGTTTTATCCAACGCCCGGAGACAAATTGCTCCCGACTCGGAATGGGTTGGCTCGAAATTATCCCCACCGTTCGGAGCCGGTGTAACCGCGCGTCTTGGACTTCGTTAATACCGGTAGTAGCTCGGCCCCTTGCTCGGCACACGGAATTAACACGGCGAAGTGTATTTATGGATCCGGCCTCGGCCAGGTAACCCGAGAAAGACCCTGCACTGTCCTGCTTCTTCCCCAATATCCCTCTTGCTCTTTCTTTCTTCTATTCTTTCCTTTCTTCTCTCTCTTTGCTCGACCACGCCATCGGTCGCTTTCTTTCCTTTTCCTTTTTTTTCCACGAAGGAGGATTAATTAATGAGCCTGATCCAAGCATTACCCGCTTTACGGACCCGGTACCTGGCCTTCGAGCCCCCACTGGCGTGGGAATGTCCCTGGCAATTTCAATTTCGTTAATTATCGCAAAACTCGCTTTTATTCGATATAACGATCCGGTTTCGAGGCCGATACACCGTATTCGGTATTGGCAATAACTTCGCCATTAAATCACGCCGGTCTGTCCGCGCGCATACGCGTACATACCCGTACGTATGTTCTTTTTCCTTCGACGTACGATCGTAAGAGATTGAAATCCGTGGCCTTTTATCTCCATCGTCGGCAACCCTTTCCGCGTATCGTGCACGTAGTTGGCTGCTTATTCGCTGTTTCGCTCGCTTCGCTTGGCAAATACATAAATCGTCGGCGTGGCGCGTTTCAAACTTTCTACCCAAGCGACGGTCTTGGGCCGCTCGTCATTCCGCGTGGCGTTTGTCGCGGCGAACAGAGAGAGTTATTGCGACGGCTACGGTAATCGAATAACGTGTCACCCTTGCACTCCACGCCATTGGCCTATATCTGCGGCACACGGAGTCGCGATACACGTGTAGTTATGGCGTGTAACGCGTGCTCGAATATAGGATTCTCGGTGTGCAACAGCGAGTGCATTCGATGTTCCATTCGAAGAGAGTGGTGTATAATGCATATTCGCGAAGTTATAAGGATTTAAGGGAAGATGGATAGGCATTTTTCAGCAACCGCGCCGAGTTTCTTAATTGAAACCTTTTGTCGGGGAAATAAAGTGTATCCTGTTCGTATCGTCGTGGATTAACAAAAAGAGGGAAAACAAAAACGAGAAGACTGGCGAAGGCAGAACGGTGGAAAAGAGCGAGGAAGAAGGGGGCTGGAAATTACGCCGCAATTTCAGTTCCAACAATACAGAGAAAGAGAAATTACGGTATAAATGGTGGAGTAAGATGCGGTGTTATTAAGAACGACACGTAGGAAAGGGGTTCGTTATTCCGCCGGGAATGGTAGCGAAAATTTTCCGCGAGTCGCTCAGCTTATTACTCGTTATTATCCACCTTCGTGGAAAGGTACACGCGAAATAAAAAACAAGCACGAGTTTGCGGTGTATCGCCTTTGTAATTTCGCGAATTTCACCGGTTTTCCATCGTCTAAGAGCACGATTCGAAACTAATTTGTATCCAGAGGGTTTCCCTCGTTCGATGCTCTACTGAAGGAGAAGGAAAGCCAAAGTAAAAAGGCGAGAAGAAAGAATGAAAAAAAGTACGATCCCCGTCGAGCGTGAAACTCGCGGGCGTGCCTTGAAAATTCCTTTTCGAGCGGCTTCCCTTGCGGAAAACACTCCTTTCACGCGTCGAACGGAAGTCGGGGTACTCGGGTAGGAAAATGAATGGGCAGGTCGTGGCGTTTTGTAGTACATAGGCGCGTACTCGAGAAAAGGAGAGAACCATCGTCACTGGCCGAGACGACCACGACCACGAGGACGAGTAGGACGAGTTTCGGTGACGACGAGGAAAGGTAGAACGTCGGCGACGAAGGGAATTTCGTCACGGTTTGCGCTAGGAAACGACTAACAGAATTACACTTGGGGGCCATGAAGGATTTTTAACGGTCGATTTACCGCGTAGCCTAGCCTCGAGTCTACTCCTCCCTACGACAGCAGTCGGGAACACTGACAGCAACAACGCGACTCACCCTTCGGCCAGTTAGTGTCCTTAAACCACCCTTGCTACTCTGTCCTATCTGGTATTCGCTGTTTCGTCACGCCAGGGGGTCAAAACTGGCCGCAGATGTCGGCCATAAACCTCCCGGCACGGGAACGACCCTGACGCTGAACGGCTCCCCTCTTACCCGCCTTCACCCCGACGTCGTTTCACCATTGTATCTCCTGCTGAATACACGCCCTTAAATAAATCCATCCACAGACCCGTCCCGACGAACACCACCCTTCGCCTTGTTGCTGTTGCTGTTCCCGCTGCTGCCTTTGCCGCTCCTGTTGGCCAGATTAGGTTCCTGATCTTTGTTGCGAGGGGTTCTCTTCCTGCATCCCTGTGAATACGAGTCTATACACACGCGTCCACGCAAGCACGCATGCATTCGAGAGATTCTGCCATATCTCGCTCGCTCCCTCGTCGACGTGTTGCCTCGAAACAGAGATGACCTGGACAATGGCCGTAACCGATGGGGAGATAAGAAAGTGCGCGAAACGATATTGGCTGGATATAATGACGAGCGGGGTAATAATGCGGATCGTGGGCAAGACACGAGATAGATTTATAACAAGGCTTCGGTCGGATATCGGTTAATTTAATCGAGGCGCGGGTCGGTCAATTGCGTAATACGCTTTTGTTCAAAGCGACGCGCGAATCGGACTTGTATGTACTCGTTTTCCTTTTTATATACTTTGGGTTTATGATACTTGCCAGCGAAAACGAGAGCCGCAATAAAATCAATAACGCTTATCCTGAAATCATTGCACAAACCTATAGCGGTAGCGTTGAGTCATTCGATACAGTGGTCATTAAACCGTTCGACAGTGATCGGTGTTGTAAGATTATTCCAACATTAGGGATGTAATTTCAGTTAATTAGGGTATCTTTGTGAGTTTCTGTCCGAGGAGTTTCTTTCGTCAAATTCTCAATTTTAATCTGTAATAAATTTGTATAAGCAAGTATCATAAAACGAACACATGTTTTTGAATTTACACCCTCTGGTAACGAAACAAACAACACGTACAAACCTCCATCATAGATAAAAGCTGTAGGTATATTTCAAAAGGATGAAGAATTTAATCGGGACGGCAATCTTTTTACACCAACTTGATCATCGATACTCGATGCGGATCGTCCGCGAACACGAGAGGTTGCGCGTAAAAAGGAAAACGCTGACAACCATCATATTTCAACGAGCATCGAATCAACATCGACGCGTCGTCGGACGCTTTGCAACACGTGTGCGCACGCGGTTCGGCTATGTAGTTGGAGCGGTATAATGCACGCCAGGCTGCTTCATCTCGAAGGCTGTTGCGATCGATCGATCTCGGAGCGTAACAGCCGTGACACGCTTCGAGATTCCACGATCTTTTACGACGAGGCGCGGCGTATCGTTAACGATCGCTCGTCGGCGTTTAATTAGCCGAGGCTCGCGATTACGAGCAGGCCGTGCCGCATCGCGCAACAGGGCCCGCAGCGCAATTGCGACTGTAACGATCCGTGCCTGAGGACCGTAAAAGGCTGTGGCTACAGCGTCGAGGATCGCTGCCGCTTCTTCATCCGTTCAGGTACCTGCTCGATTCGCGTTCTTTCCACCTTTCTTCCCTCCTCCACGTCCTCTTGCGATCCACGACACGCACCCAGGCGAACCGGCGAATTACGACGATTGAAATTCAATTCCGCGCGCGGCCAAGCGGCTAATTAGACGCAGTCGCTGCGTCTGGCCGCGACACCGCCGCCGTAGCCGCTGCATGCGCGCCAACCTTCCCTCTGGCTCACCACGTGTTGCACCTCGTGCAATTGCGCGTACCGACGTAAATGCTCTTGTCGCTTTGCTCGATTCACCGACGCCACGCCGCATCCTTGTTATCCTCCAGCCTTTTTCTATCTCCGTTGTGCCGCCTACGTGTTCGCCATCCAAAAAGGGCGAGTGCTCGAGAGTCGATCAGCGAGTTATAGAAACTCGAAGCGGCATCGATATTTTGATCCTTCGTTCTTCATCTTTTCTGCCATCTATGAATATACTACCCAGCCGTGAATGTGAAATAGTTAATCGTAACAAATCTGTTGGCTATAAATTTGTTGGTTTAACGAATGATCGTAGGCGGAGATAAATATGCAGACGTCCATTAGAGTGTCCTTTATTAGCGAAAGGGTTAATCCTCCGAAACGTGGCTCGATGTAGTGCCATTAGCTAGCAGCTGGTCAAGGTGCGCCACGATCGAGTCATTGCTTCAGCCTTTTCAGAGTGAAATCATCGTTGAAACGTCTATCGAATTACCAGCCGTGTCAACGGCTATTGTATAATAATTGTTTCTCGAACCGTTCGATATTTCTGTTAACATGATTCGCTTTATAGCTCATCGTAATCCGCTTTTCTTTCGATCCGAGTAGGCAGGAATACTTGTCGAATCCTTGACGAGAGGATCATAAGCCACGAAGCACGAGCTGCAGGCCGTAAGCGATGCTCGTCTCGATCGAGATTAACGCGATTGAGCGTACGTGGCGAATAATTACTCATTTACAGTGGCCAGAGGTTGTTCGCGTTGCGACACGAAAATCTGGCGTACGAGCGACGATCGTTTATCGATCGGCCTGCCTCGTTCAATTGCCCCGCACGTTCTCCCCTCGCGATTTCGTGTTATAACGCATGGTTGCGCGCAGACGCGCATGCATGCATAATTAAAAATTCGTATCGGGTTGGCAGGATGCTTTTTGCATGCGACCGACGCGCTTGCGAGAGGATCGCGACGTCGATGACGGGGAGAACCGATGATACGGGTTAAAAGCGTGTCGGGAATAAAAAGGATCGCCTCTTCTTTTTTTCCCTGTTTTTCATTCGCTTTTTCGATCGATTAAATCGACCACGCAAAAGTACAAAAATCATCGTGCACGCTGTCAACGTTTTCGCAATATCCCATACGTTAATTTCAACGATGCTTAATAATTTCTTACGCTCTCTGAAGCTGGGTACTTGGACTGGTAATCGAGAGAAATTACAGATGCGCCTTCGAATCGTTTCCACGAGGAAATCGTCTCGACTTAACGATTTTCATGCGTTGATGCCTTCGCAACCTATCCATTTACGGCTGTTTAAAACGCAGAAAGCATTCCCTCTTCATCTCGTCGAATTGCACGACACACGGGCATTTCGCGTCTCGGACAATGCTGGCTGACGGTGTATCATTACGCGCGCGCGTAATAAGTTCCTCGAGTCACGAGTCACGCTGTTCACCATGCAAATCGGGTCCCCGTTAGGTCCTTCGAATCGTGAGAAAAATAGCAGGCCTGCAGCCGGTTTCTTGGATTCGTTATATCTACGAGCAGGTAACCGCGGAACGACTGGTTAATAGACGTCCTCGGAGGAAAGCGGCCACGATTTCGCGGCCATCTTCCGCGAAGTCACGGCAAAATTCATTTCGCGGTAAACCGACGAAAGACTGGCAATTAGTACTCGTAAAACTACACTGGCAATTGCCGCAGCATCGGTGGAAAGGAAGGAAGAGGGTAACCGTCTGCCTGTTCAAGGAAAATTTAGCATACCGAGAAAGAGGTTTACGTTCGCGTGGCATTCTTTATCGAACAAGTTGTTAACACTTTGAGATTTTACTCGAACAAACGTCTGCGATGGGATATAAAAACACTAATCGTAAAATTCGCACACTTTTATAGCAGTTTATCTCTAACTAACAAAAGTCAAACGTACGATTCTATGAAGCTGCAAAAATATCACTTTCCAAGATTTTCATGCGATAAAATAACTTGCACGATATGCTTCGAAACGATAGTCGTATAAAGTTGAACGGAACGTCGATAAACGACGAAGAAAGCAGAGCGTCGAGCGAAACACGATCATTACCGCCCACTAGCCGGCAATGCCAACGCGAACTTCCTGTCTTCTTCGATTTTTCGATGTCTCCGGTGTCGTGACGTTTAATTGGCAAACAACCTCGGTCAAGACTCGACTTTGTCCCGGCCCCTTCTTTCGCAGCCTGCATCCGAGCCAGGGCTATCATCCCCCAGCTTTATCCTCTCCATTTTTCCCCGCTTTCCCATCGTACCGGTCTATTGTGTTATTATTATCTCAGTCTGCCTCGTGGTCTTGGGTCCACGGTGTTATTATTATCTACGAGCGCGGGAGGTCGTCCGTAACTATCGGCGACGGCCGGTGACTTAATAATACTTCGCTACGTTAGCCTAATGGGAGCTGCCAAGCGTGTAAGCCCACTAATTTACCCTCCTTTTTCATTCACCCTTCTCTTCCTTTCTCCTATTGTTCCACGCCTCTTTCTCTCCCTTTCCTGTCTCGTACGCACACACGCTCCTTCCATTCCATACAAATACGACATACACCGATCTTTCTCTTCCTTTTTCTCGCAAGTCTGCTTCTCTCCCTCTTTCAACCGTTTTCATTTCCCCCGTTCTTCTTTATTTTTCATTCACAAACCAGCGGAACGAAGCAGAACGGAACCCGCAGCAACCGCTACCGGTTCATAAAAGGCGCGTTAAGCAAATAAATAAATTCTACGCTGCATGGTGGCGACGACGTTGACGGCGATGCTGGTCGCTGCCGCTGGGTTCACCGTGCTGGCTCGACGTCGATCTTCCAGCAGAGAAGAGGATAATAGGCGACGCTGAAAAGGGCCGCCTATTTTCTCTAACGTCGACTTTCATCGGGAATTTATAACGCGGCTGCCGCTTTCCTCGTAATCGGATTTACGCGATCCCCCAGAGAATATATATCCTCGTCCCTCGCTCGTTGCGGCCCTGCAACGGCGCTATGAATTCTTATTCCCACGATTGATCTCGTTTTCAAAACCTGTTTACGCCGTTCAGAGGATGATACACACCGGAACAATAGCGACAAGACGTTAGGATATCCGCGTGGCCGTGGAGGGGGAAAAAAAATAAGGACCTGGGCGCCGGATCGCGTGACGAGTTCGAGGCATCGTGGAAAAAAAAAACTTGCACGTAACTGGTTATCGGATGTGCTCGATGTACCATGTGAAAAAAAACGTGTAAACACGCATCGAGACAGTTTGTCGGCTGCGAACGTTTCCGTCGAAACGGAGAAAAAAAAGTGGTCTCGAGATAACGCCGCCGACTCTGCTTTTTCATCGCAGTCTAGTCTAGCGGTTGTTTCTTCCCTCTTAAGACGGATGATAAAAAATGGAGCGAAAAAAAATGTAAGCGAGAACAGGAGCTCGACTACCGGCGCTAAGTGAGATCGCGCGTGTGAACCATAAACGACAGAAATAAACGTATTACGAGTTCGACCAAATAGCGATGGGTTTCCATCGTTCAGATGCCAGATAGAGATCGAA
This sequence comes from Osmia bicornis bicornis, assembly GCF_907164935.1. NCBI lineage: Eukaryota > Metazoa > Arthropoda > Insecta > Hymenoptera > Megachilidae > Osmia > Osmia bicornis. Next base: position 2,463,361 of record NC_060219.1, on the reverse strand, counting down.
CGTATCGGGTCGAAAACAACGCCTTTAACATCCTTCTACGCTACGCGGGGACCAACTACAGACATAGTTAACGCTTTATCGAGCACAACTACGGTACCCGAGGACTACTCAGTTTCGAAAGTTCGGAGCGCGGGTGGATCGGATAACGATCGTAAAATTTCCGCTTTCGTCGCGACAATGGCCACCCTCAGACCCCTCTTTCCCTATTTCTTTCCTTCAGCCGGCAATGGGCCGTCTTTGTCTCCCTTTCGAGCGGCTGGAATAATAACGGAGCGACGGTAGATTGTGTGCACGACGCAAGGCATACACAGAGCACGTATACACAGCCGGTGGAAGTCTTTCGAGCGAGCATAATAGCCTCAACACACCTACGTTCGATATCTGCATACGGGGTGCGCCACAAGAACGATCGTTGCCTCCTTCGACGAGCAGCAACGTGGCCAACGATTCTCCTAGCCCGAGACAATACGCCGTTTATCTTCGATCTGGCGGAGGAAGGAAAGACTGGTCCTGCTCGTACATCACGCGCCGCTATGGGAGCCGATAAATTACTGTTAGGAAAGCTGGTAAACCGGCAACGAGTGTACCCGCTTTTCAGATCGCTATTACGCGAGTAATGTTTCCTTGCCTCTCCCGGTGACAGGCAGAAGAAAAAGGGAAGGTACTCCCTCTTTTCTACCCGTCCACGATATAAACGCATCGAAAGACGGCCTATGATTATTTCGTTCGACCTGCGCGCCGATTGAATCTTAAGGGAACTGACTACCTCGATTCTCCAACGTGCCTACTGTTCTCTTGCCAGCTTGTTCACGGCGCAGTAAACGGCTTTTCAATCTCTGCATGTTATATTCTATCTATTTCCAACTTTGTTACTTTCGAGAAATTCTAGAAACTGAGTATGTAGTCCTATCTAGTTAATAACCAAATTACTCGCGACTGTTTTATTCATAACTGGTTTAAAAATAAAACGACGAATTCAAACCGACAACGCTTGTGAGCGACATCGGAGTTGTACAATTTAGTTAATCGATTGTTTTATTATTAATACGATATACTAAATGCTACTCGGTTGGACAGCCATCGTATTAGGTTAATTTTATCTCATTATTCCAGCTATCTGCGGTCGAAATCCCCACTGAACATATTAAAAGCACGAAATGCGAGAAAGGGAGGAGACACAATATTCAGCGAGGAACAGGATATACCTGAGAGGCAGAGGGTCTTTTTGATCCGTCTGGTTGGCTCGAAAACGGCTCGTATACGAGACTACGGATTCGAGATGCTTTGTTCGGTCCGATCTGATTTAATTTTACATCGACGGAAAGCCGGTCGAAAAGCTTTCGAGCTTTTCGTTCAGGACCTTCTCCCTTTTCTTCTTGCTTCCTTCTTTCTTGATTCGACCGAAACTCCACGGACCCTCTCCGCTCGAGATGCTGCGGGGGAGTAGCCGAATCGGATGACAGTAAATAACGAGAGGTTCTCGAGAAACTCGAACCAGAGAGTACGAGTGCTCGAACGTAGTATACGCAATCGACCAGCGGAATCGAAATTCGATGCCAGACCGTACACAACATACGCCCTCGTGTTTAGAGGCCTGTTTTCAGGTCGGACTAGAAGAAAGAGCAGGGTTAAGCTCAACAGAGAACGAAGAGGATAACGGTCCTCTATTGAATTTCTACGAACTGCAAATCACTGAATTCTCCTATCATTATGATCGGTGCAATTGCGAACAATCACTGAGATCGACTTTGAAGAATTCACAAAAATTCACCATGACTTGTAATCTTGTATAAAAAAGAAAAAAGGAATGAAGATAACACAAATCACAGTGGACAAATTGTTTACACGATTACAGACCAATCTCGTTAGCGATTATAAAACCGCTGCGTTATTAATATCGTTGATTATAAAGGGGAAAGCAGAAGAAGAAGAGGAAGAAGAAGAAACCAACAGTCGATTCAAGAACCAACATCTAATTCCTTGAGTCTGACGATAAGGACTCGGCTCCCTCTCGTTTCTCAATTATTCGCTCATCGATTACGTTCGGATCAAGGGGGGTTTAACCCACGCCCCGAGCGATCCATTTTCCTCGTCGCGAGTTCGTTGCTTGCACCTGAATCACTCCAACTACACCTAGAGTTTATTTCATCGATGATTTACCCTTTCACGGAGTATCGGTAGTCTTCAGCGTAATCGTTCGTTAAAGGGGTTATTATAATTATCGTTTATCGACGATTACGTACTATCGGAAACGACACCTTTGCCTTTTCGTTTCGTGATTTAGGTGAGGTAGATTCGATGACAAAAAATCGCTTCACGTAATTGCATCTATTTTCCGTGTTCGAGAGGGTAACGAAGAGGAAGGAGAAGAAGCGAGAGGGACAAAGCGTGGAGGATGGAGAAAGTACGATGTCGGTACTACGCGCGAGTATCGATACCTCCGCTTCTGCGGTTATGTAGTACATCCATTAAAGCCATATGCACGTGCGAAGGTACCGATGGCGAGGGCAAGTTTGTACGTACCTGACGTTAATACGTTCCGCTCGCATCTGCATAAGGCAACACGAACAAGAAGGGAGGATGAGACGGGAGAAAGCGAGAGCGAGGATACACCAGGAGAAAGAGAGAAGATTACTTCAAACCGGTACTAATTATTTCGCGTTTCTTACACGCTCGTTAGAGTTTCTTATATTAACCGCACACGAGGCGAGCAACGGAGATTTCGTTGGGCAACGATCAATTTCTTGCCGCGAATCAGAAGCCGCCAAACCGGCACCGCTTTTTCTTTCTTTTTTTTACCTGGAACTCGTTAAAACCCGTGCAACACTTCGTTCGGCTATTAATCTTTCGTAATCGATAACGATCTACGGCCACCGTGCACCGATTCCGCGCACCGTTTCGTCCTATTTACTCAGAGTGCATCAATTAGTCCGGGGTTCGATCTTTCCTCTCGTTTAACGGGAAATCCGCGAGAACGTTCCTTCTCCGTTTCTTTCGGTATCGCGTTATAGATTTCAAGTGTACTAGCCGGTTACCGTGGATCAAAGTAATGGTGCTGATAACGATATCGGACTTAAATCAAAGCATTAATTAGACGGGGGGGCGTATTACACAGTGGTCAGGTGAAACGCCCAGATTTAAGTAAGCAATTACCTTATATTATTTTTATAGGATGTTTTGTCAACCGTTGCATATTATCTAGCTTTATCCGATACACAACACATTAACACAGATTTATTTAAATCGAAAAGCACAGCTGCATCCTGGAACATCTACATTCATTTACTTTAATGAATTTAAAAGGAAACAAGTTAAGAGCTCGTTACGTGCTATATTACACTCGATGAATCAACAACCATCATTAAGATCGATATTCCTTTGGTAATCGTTAGTAGCATCTCTCCACTGTACGAGTCGAGGTGATCGTGAGAAACGCGTTCGAATCGTTGGGATTCGATCCTCGTTCCCGTTCGTTCGCTCGCGTGCTCGCGTTACTCCTTTCCCGTGCCGCGGTAGTAATTAAGGGAAGAGAAAGAAGGTTATTAACGAGATCGTACGATAAGAGTGGACGGTTCGATCGAATTAACGATGTTACACCGGCGTGCCGTAAACGTTGCACGCGAGTTTCCTGAGGCTCGGTTGCGAGTAAAACGACAGCGCTAAAGAGAGCGAGAGAGCAGACGGGTCATTTGTGTACACAGACGAGACCACCAACGTGTTAAACTTTCCTCCGTGCAAAAGTCGACACGAATCGGTTTACACGCACGGTATCGCGGCCGGCTGGGTATTAATGCTTGCGTATGCTCGCGGCTCGTTGCAGCAGGCTCGTTATCTGGCGCATAACGCCGCCGGTTCGCATGCAAATCGCAATGTGAGCAGCGAGAGTTGCACGGCATACGACGCGGTGGCACTCATCGCGCTTGGAAATATAGTAATCCAGTGCCAGCCGATAAATTGCGCCACGAAGGTAACGCGACGATCGCCAGAGGGTAACGCGAAAGATACTCGAGTGCACAGGAAAGCGTGCGCGAGGAAGAGAGTTAAGGAAAATAATTATCACGGTTACCTACTCGTATTGCGGTGAATTCGAGCGAAAAACTCGGAGCTCGGAAAAAAAGCAGAAGTTAATAAGTTACGCGCGTTAGCACGCGTAAACACTGCGAATCCGCGCGGAGAAATTGGACGAGATAGAAATTAACGCGCGTAGCAAACTTCTCAAAGACTGTCGTGGAAAAACGATCGAGCCAACAGTCCTCTCTTTTCCCTCTTTTCGTTTCCGTTTTAATTTTCTTTTTATTTCGTGGAAAAGTATCAAACAGGTAAAGCGTCGTCCGTTCTTTGAATCAGGAGATTATCATGTCCTTTTTTCTACAGCTTTTTAATGGAGGAAGTTTACTTTTTCCAGAACCGTGCCAATAAACGGGAGGACAAACGAATCTTCGCAGTCGTTTTAAATAAACTCCAATCCAGTCGACTCGAGTTCGTTTTCAATCGGTTTATAAGCAATCTGGGAGCTCGAATGACCAATCGACTTTGAACGAACGTCGATTCGCTGAAAAACGCGAGAGCAGAGAAATCTTTAACGAGCATAAATAACACGGTTCGCGTACGACTAACGAGAGTGAACGAATAATGGGATGAATTTGTCGTTGCGAATTAAAGCAGGGATCGATGAAGATACATGGGGGATCGATAAGGACAAAGAGAAACCCTCGTTACCGGCGCATTCTCTCGTATGCATCGTTTCTGTAATTGCATCTGGTGCAGAGACACTTTCATAATGAATTCCTCGGTGGTGGGACGTTAAGAAACGGTCGGAAAAACGAGCGAGCAGAGTGCACAGCTTGATAGTGGAAAAGAGAAAGGGTGAAGAGGGTACGAGCGAGTGAAAGAGAGAGAAAGAGGAATTCGTGTCGCCTCGATGGAAATGAATTTTTCATTTCGCGCTAAACTCGCGAAACGGTTCGTGGCTTAAAGCGAAGATTAAAGGGCGGCGGCAGCTCGAGCTTCTCCTTTTTCTACTTCATGAAGTATAAGAGGAAACGACGGGGGTGGTGCCACCCCATTATTTTTCATTGCTCGCCAGCACGATCCTTTCCCATTTTCTTCCTTCCTTCCTTCCTTCCTTCCTTCCTTCCTTCCTTCCGTTTATCTACCTATTCTTCTCTTCGCGTTCCACGCGCTCGCTTCTCTACTGCTGGCTGTTTCCTTAAACTTGTATTACCGGCTGAGTTACGAGGAACGAAGCTGCCACGAAGGAACACGATCCTCGTGGATTATTCAATTGGACCGTGCAATTTGTTTCGTCGACTCGGTCGAGCATTACCGCCGTTCCTCTATCGCCTCGTTTTTCCAGCCAGCGCGTGTTTACGCTACTACCCGACATTGTGCCAAGTCCGCTGGAAAACGCACTGCTTTGCTTCGCCGTGGAAGCTTTACGAAGCGAGAGAGAATAGCGTGGTTTCAATAAACATCGAGAGCAGGAAAGTAGAAACGTTTGGTTCCTCGTCTTCTGGTTACGCTTCACTGATGCCGTTTTAAAGCCTTATTCGGATCGCGCTAAAAAGACAGCCGGTGCGATGCGGCGGCGAACAATACGAAGAAAAAGGTACGAGGAAAAAATACGACCGGCGTGCATCGTCGAACACCAAGGACTCGGGTAAACTCAGGTAAACTCAGGTAAAGAGAAAATCATTGTCGTTTCACGCGACAACGCGTTGCTCTTTTTTCTTTCTCCTGCTGCGCTATTGAGAGACGTTGAAAGACGATTTTCGAGAGCAGAGGAAAATGCAGAGGCGAGAAGGATCGCTAATTGAAATACCGAATCGGTAATCGGTGGATCGGTCTCGTTTATATCGGACGACGGTTTCTCGACCGTTATCTAGCGTATCCATAAGCACGGTATTACGGGGTTGTATTTCTCGAGGAACTGGCTTTGCACACGTCCTTTCGCCAGATGCCGTCTTCCCGATATCGTCCACCCTCTGTGCTTTGATCGGAGTTATTACTTATACGAGGAGGGTATCGGCGGTTTATTTTGTCGACGACATAAGAGACGTGGACGGTTTGCGGCGGGTGAAAGGAACGGAAAGGAGAGAGAGGAGAGTTAGACGCGGCGAAAGGAACGGGAAAGCCGGAGGATCTCTCCGCAGATTAGAGCGCGAATCAATATTGGGCAGCGAGGCGAGGCTTTTATCGGCGCTGAAAGAAATCCCCTCGCTTGCTTCCTTCCTTCCTTCCTCCTTCGAGTGGGCACCGACTTGGAATAGAAACCCAACGGTAGAGAAACGCGAACCGGCCAAGGAAAAACGAAGCCGGCGTACGGATAGAGAGATACACGTAGCTGTAGACACGGAATGGAGTGTGACGGAATGAGAGGCGAAAGACGAAGAGGGGGGTTAGCGACGATGGAGACGAAGGATAAGCGAGAAGGGTATGAGGAGAACCCGAAGAGCCGACGGAAGGAGGAATGGGTTCGCGGAGAGAGTAAGGGGAGAAGTAAGAGGACGAGGATTCCGTTCGAGCAACTTACCGGACTTCTACGTTCTCTCCACGGTCGAGGATTTACAGATTACGCGCTGGTAGACCGAGCTGCTGAGTGCGACCGAGAGAGAAACCGTCGAGTGTGGTGACGCGGGAACGAGCGAGCGAGTGCTGGATGAAAACGAGTGCAACCGGGATAGAGGGTATAAAGGAACGACACGGTGAGGGAGTCAAGGACCATTCGTCGCGATGGGTGCGACGAAAACGGAGCTATCGGGTCCACGCGGACTCGAGCGGTTCCCGTTCCCTCGACCAATCCGAGACTAGCGCCACTGCTAACCCGCCAATCCACCGTCGCACCGAGCATTACACGTTTATTATCGCGCGGGAAAAAGAAATGACTGTTTATAAATAATTAGAGAGGTTTTAATTAACCCTCGGGACGAGCTCGGACCGTCGGTATCCATCGCTGTTTTAATCGTTCGCTCGGTTTCACCATCGACGACGATACCGGCCGCCGTCTGTTCGATCCATCCCTACCCCCATAACCAATCTACGCTTTTATATTTGTAAAACTAAACCATCGATCGGCATCGGTCATTAAAGACGACCCTTGTTCTCGTTTCCTTTGATTACCAGACGGTTTCGTGTTAACACCAGAGCAACCAAAGGTTACGTCTACCTAAAAGGACCGGGAGGGTCGTTTGAACCGAACCGTACGATTTTGTTATTTACTACCTCTTAACAATTTTTACTACACGCCGTATTTTTGGCCATACGATTTTACCTTTTCCCTAGTTTTCTTCCCCCAGGTGACTGGGGTACTATGATTCTTTTTTCTCTCTTCACAGAGGATATCTTCCCGCGGCACACGTCGAAACGAAACACGGCCGTGGCACGTATTATTAGAAGGCTTCGTGTTCCGTAGCGAACCACCCTGTGTGTACGTACGTCGAGTCGCGAATTCGTATCCCCGTCGTTTCCCCGTCAAAAATTCATCTCCGCCCCTTTGACTCGGTCGCGTATCCGACAGGCAATTGCCTTCCGGTGGATGGAATCCGCGGCCTTTAAAACCGTTTCCAAAAGGCCTTCCAACAGCGCGGACACGACAAAAGGGAAATCAAAGCGTCGTCGAGGAGTTTTTACGATCGAACGCCCCGTATTCGCGGCGAGGGGTCGCGATCGTTTAGTTTCTTCGCTACGTTTGCCAGCCACCCTGTTTCTTCGCTCTCTCGCTCACCGTATCTTTCATCTCGATCAAAGAGAGACGCACGATCTTCTGTAGGAAAGGATTTATCCGTAGAAAAGTTGCCGCGACAAAAGAGAGTAAATGACTTTCGAATATCTCAAGCTTTTCGAACGCGTCAGCTGCGATCCGGGATCTCTCTCTAACACGAAGAACGCATCCCGACATAGCTAGCAAAGCATCGTCGAAAACGTCGCCCGCTAGCCTGACGCGTATAGAGTTCGTCCTATTTTGAAAGCAACACACATACATATCGGAAGAGAGTGGTATATAGAGAGGAGAGACTTTCATTCGAAAGGCGTCACGTAATCCACACACGGTCTCGTCGACTCCACGAAATCGACCAAGTTCCTCGGCTATTTCCGGGGTGAATTCGAGGACGACGCATCGGGGAAGTTGGTGTACGCGAGCACGATCTGTCGCTCGTACCGTCCTAAGGAGGTCGCCACGGAAACTCGTACTTTCCGGAAAGTTTTCCCAGTACTCGATGAAAGAATCACGAGATTCGAACGTTCCCGTCGTTGCGGATACGTTTTCGGTGAGTTCCTTGTCGAGCGATTCCCCTCGTTCAACGATCGTCGCTCCCTGAACCAGAAGATCTCGGTCACGTAACGCGCTTGTTTTTCCTCCGCGGAATAAACTTGTGAATTATATAAACATTTCCGTGTACGGACCGCTTGTATACGCTACGTGATTCGCATTGAAACGTGGGATACTCCAGCTTAATGCATCCTTTCATTATTAACTGTACCACTAATCTATTATCTTATTAATAGCTTTTTAATTGTCATTGCACAATGCGTGTAATGTTACCGTGTCAATGTTTAAAATTAAGTATGCTTTACGAAACCATCTCGAGTACCGCGATCGTTAATTTCTCCGATTCATCGTGATCGAGCAAGAAACGACGCTTAAGCGGAACCCCGCAGCGTTTCGCTAATTATCGAACAAAGTATCGTTCGTCGTTAATCGTTCGTTAAACAGCCGATCCTAAATAAACAATCTTACGTGTTAGAATTTTCGTTGCATCGACTGGCTGCTGTGTAAACGTTCGTCGCGATGGACAGGAATAACCTTGTTGCTTTACTCGTACAATCAGTTAAACAGTGAAAATTCATCTCGTCCACGCTAAGAACCGTCGTGTTTGCTAATAGTAGATGGCTTGTAACGAAGATAAAACAGTAGAAAGTCAAGCTATGGAGTCGAGCATCGTTCCGGACCAGCGGATTCGACAAATTCGCGGACCTTACGAATCGCGATGAGCTACGAAGAGAGGATCGAGTAGGATCGAAGTACGCGGCGATCGTAGCCGACGATGACAGGGACGAACGGAGCGTACAAAATCCGTTTCCGGTCGAGCGGTTCCGCGAAATGATTTATTATGCCGTCGAGCGTGCACAGAGAGGAACCGAACGGAGCGTGACCTGCGGCGAGCGTATTGTAGACACCGTGAATCGGCACCGGGAAGAATACCAGACGACGAACCGTGCCCCCTCTGCTGGCCCCCCTCGAGGAAACCCCTCATTGTTTTCTTTATTGGAACACCCTGGTTGAATAGGGGCGGGCATCGCACGGGGGCCCGACCGATGGAGCATAGAAAAGAGGGTAATTATATGGGCGCCACTCGGCGCACCGGCAATCACGCGATCGTAATCCATCCTTTCAAATCGAGGCGAGACCGATGTGTGTCGGCACAAATGTATGTACACTGTCGTTCAAAAGTTTCGATCATATTATGTACACCCTCGAGAAAGCTCAGCGTCCTTCTAAGCCAGCAGAGTGCCGCTACATGCGAAATTTAGTTGACATCTTTACACGTCGAGTTTCGCTGGACGTTTACACCAGCGACGAACACTCGGTCGTATGAACACGGCTTTTAGTCAGGCTGCCATCGATCCCGCCATTTATTCGAACGTCTGTCCATCCCCGGCGATGGGATGCGTTCGACGAAGTCGCTTCCGGTTGATGCGCCTTTTTTCCTCGTCGAGCCGATTCGTTAACGAACCGTCGAAAAACGATTTAAGCCGGTCCCGTTCGCGCGAGGACCGACGCGACGCGTCAGCGGGAACTGGTCGTTATTAGCGGACGACGGAAGAACGATGTCTGCTGGAAAATCGACACCGAGCGTGCTTGTACGGTCTTTATAAAAGGAGGCGCGTAGCAAGCCGGTTAAACCTAGGAAGGGTAGAGGGGAAGTTGCGTTGACGTTTCGGGGTGGCAACAGCAACGGTGGCAGACTTCTCAATGAGTTCCTAAATCGAAAGGGCTTTCGTCCCTCGTTCGTTCACCCCCTGCGGCTCGGGATGCCACCCTACGTATAGATGGAAGAGAACTGGCGTGTTTGGAGAGCCGAGGGCTGGTAGTGGTAAAGAGGGAAGAAAATAACAGATTTCCCAGACGCGACTCATTCGAACCCCCTTGCCACGTAGTCCCTGGCTTCTATACCGAACGGAGACGAAAAGATAGAGAGAACGGAATTTTTTCCCCTTTCTTTTTCCCTCTTATCTTCCACTCTCTTCCACCATCCAACATCTTCAACGTTCCCTTTCTCCAGCGACGGTTTCTAACGAGAGGCAGAAAAGTTCTTATCGACGAGATATCGTTCCTCTTCTTACTTGAGATCTTCTTCGTTCGATTCCTTTTTTTCTTTCTCTTCTTTCTTTTCCCGGTCCACCCGCTTCGTCGTATGTATATAAGGGGGCGATGGAAGTTCCTTGTGGGCAGAGCATCGCGTCGGGAAGGACCCTTCTCTGCTGCTGATTAAGGCATAAAAGGCATAAAAGGCGGTGGGATATATACAGAACTAACCAGGGGAGAGTCAGGGGAAAAGAAATTTGTTCGAGGGATGGGGTCGGATAGGGAGCGATGAAGAGAGCGAAGCAAATACAACGGGAAGGGATACCTAATTGTAAGTACATTATACCTTCGGTCCGCGCAGGATTATACAGCTGCTTCTTTATTGCTAACACTGGCGTCTTTTATCTGTAATCCTACTGCTTCATTCCGATTATATCCCTCTGTGGATTCTCTCTCCTTTTTCTTATTCCATCATTCGTTCGCATCGCGAAAAACTTCCCCTTCTGTTTTCCCTGCGAATCATTTAAATCGACAATTCCGAGGTCGTTGTACCGTCGAGACTTTTTACCACAATCCATCGGCTGACTTGGTGTTTTTGCGGAAAATTAAGCATCGGATTCTTCACGAACGGAATAATATACTTTTATTTGTTCGTCGAAAGTGGAAGACATCGATTTGTCTGGCGTGTTCGTTGAAATCGAAGGACCATCGGCGAGGATTAAGCTGGGGAAAGGGGGGAAAAGATTGAAAATAATGTGTTCGCGTGTCTCCGTGGAATGGCTGACTCCGTTCAAGCACGAAACGATAAATCGACGCGTCGCGAGCTTGTACCGGAACGAATAAAGGAAAATACAGAGTGCAGTTGGAAAAGAGGGGTAGGATCGCGTAGAAACGATCTGCGCGACCCTTTTTATTTCACGATGAAATCCGACCGCAAGGCCAATCTGCTCGGAACCTCGTAATTTATCCGGAAAAGTATACGGCCCGGGGAAAATGGCAATAGTACGATATCGTGTTTCGGTCCGTTTTCGATTGCACGATAATTGACATTTCCTTTGGCTAAAACGTACTCCAATAACGGTATCCGTCAATTTACTTAAAGCAACAAATTTTGACTCACGTCGAATCGAAATTCGAAACATGGAAAATGTTAACAAACTTAAAAACGACTGTCTACCATCGCACACTCGTGTCGATCACACGTCGAGCAACTATGTTTTTTCAGAAAAAAGAACGGACAAGCAAATGGAAAAAAAAAGGAAAAGAAAATCTCCCGACAGGTTGGGTGTTCGAAACGTCTTAATCGCGTTAGGAGTCGCTCGTCATCTTCGTCAAAGAAGTCCAGCAGAGTTGTTCGTCGAATTTGTTTTGCATCCTGGCGCCAGTTTTATCGCCGATACAGATCGTGTATACTCGAGAGATAGAAGACGTTCCCGGGACCGGGTTTCGCCGGATCGGCGAAAGGGACGGCACCTTTTTCGCGTTTCCGAGTGAGCGAGCCGCGTGTAGGACAGCGCGACGAGATAGCGGCGGAACGGAGCGTGTCGATCCGTTTATCGAGTCGTGTATTTACGCGCCGCGTGACTCGTAGACGCTCGTTCACCAGATAACTGCGATAATATAGAAACGCCAATAATGAAATACGATAAGTGCGCGTTGAATTTGTACGCCGGCTGGCCGGGCTCTCTCGAGCTTAAAGAGCTGTTACGGTAATCGAAACGACTCTATAGGTAGGTGCTGGTGAACAGCGCATGGGAGCAATTAGAAATGCCCGCTCGAGCGCGCGCGTAACCCACGTGTGTACACACGGTACGAGCCTCGATACACGACGATCGAGATACACATTACGCGCCACGTACGGGCCACGATAAACGTTTCCGCGCGTACCCTTTCCTTTCGCATAAATTACGCCGCGATAGCTTCGCGTCCAGAAGGAGCAAGTTACACGCGTCCCTTACCTTCCCACCTCTTTCCTCTTCATCGTCGTCAGCATCGTTTTCTTCTCATTTTGAAATCGAAGATTCCAGTCACTTTCACTGGACGTCGCTAATCGTCTCGTTTTACGCTACATCGTGCTTGTCGACGATTCCCCGAGCCATCTTGCATCCTCCTCTTTCACCAGCCATCCCTCTTACCTTCTTCTCTTTATCCTTCCCCATCGAGACGGGAACACGCGTCGTCGCGGAGCTCAGGTAGGGAGCAAAGTCAATTTCGAGGCGAGATGCCACGGGGTTAATGGGCCTCCTTTGTCGTAAATTCGGGCTTTAGTGTGAAAGCTGCCTAAACCTGCCTCTCCTTCCTTGCCTCCGGAGTCCCGGTGCCTCTGGGAGCCTTGTAACAAACAGGATACAGGTACTTCCAACCTTATATCTTTTTTCTTCTCTCCTTCTTCCTCCCTCTTTCTCTCGACAACATGATTTTTCCTTTTTTTCCTTCTTGCTGTTTCGACTTACACCCGCTCCCTTCGTATATACCTTCTTTTTCTTTTCGTTCCCTCCTTCGACTCGTTCCTACCTTCTCTCTCGGTGGCTCTTTGTCACGCTTCAACCTCCTTTTTCTCCTGTTTTCCACCTATATCCCTCTTTCGCCCCCTCCATCTGTCAGCATCGCCTGCCTCCGCATCGTCGAGCGATTTATTATCCTCGGCTTCCACCTCGGGCACCGTCGTTCTGCTTAGCCGGTGTTTTTTATTCCCGCAAGAGGGTGGAGGCGAGGAAGCGGGAAACACGCCGGAAACTGCGGAGGGGCCGAGGAAGCTGGAAAAGAAGATGAATCGCGACAGTTGGCAACCTAAGAAGTTTGATTATGTTGGCTCGGCCGAGGCCACGCTCGGTTAGATTTGTATTAAGCCCACGAGGAGCGGAGCGGCGCGGCGCGCGTCGTGCCGAATCGCGTAGCTGAAAATATGCTTTATAAGCGTATCGCACCCTCCTCTCGAGGGCTACGAAATCCTGGCTGCTCGAGAACACGGGACGGAAAATGGGATTAAGGTTATACGATGTTTGCACCTCGATGAATCGAAAGCGTGTAATCTTCCCGTCTGAAACAAGTAATATCCTGTTTATTTGCTTTAATATTTTTCATTTCAAAAGGACGTTGAGAAATCGTTACTTGATTTATTGGTTATTAAAGTACCATGTAACTGTGATCACGTTTAAAGAGAGAATAAACGTGGCTCGTTAATTGCCATTAATTGTATGTTAAATTGTATTGCTGCTCGTTAATCAGCATTTTCTCAATAAAACCGTACAAATTAGTACAAGCCTGGTGTTAATTACTGTTATAATCACGTGCTATATTTCATTGTGATTTGTAAATAAATGGATTCATAAATGAATAAATAAATGTAGGTATACGAATTTACATTGAATTCTTATCGAGTTTTTGTTTCGTGGAAAGAATAATTTCTGGACAGGTCAGCTATTCCTAGTACGAAAGTGTGAACACTTAACTCCTCATTACGCGGTTGCGTCTTAAAAAGTGTACAAACAAAAAAAGAAAAATACTCTTTATGGTTTTCTTAGTCTATAGCACATGGTCTTTCTAAACTTTACGCGATACAAAGAGCAGGAAGTGCTTGGTCATTTCGTTATTCCTTTCTATTAAAAACGAGGTCGAATGTGCTCGAAATCGCGATACAAAGCCGGACGATAGTGCAACACGGTGGAAGGCAAGAGCATACGGTTTTACGATAAATTACATCGTTGTGTAATTACGAAAGTTCGAGGAGCCGAAAATTGTTGGACGATCGGTTACCTAAACGAAACAAATTAGTGGCGTAAATGGATAGCAAACGCCTGGGACTCTATTTCACGGAGATTGCCTCAGAGAAATACTGGTAGCAGCCGAGAACTTCGGAGATTAAGATAATTTTATTATCGCCAACCTCGACAGGTATGCCATTAGCGGGGAATGTTAATGGTTCGTTGTATCGACCGTGCGGAACGAACGATTTTGCTCGGCTAGGCAAGGTAAAAATTTTTAATAGACACGAGTTATGTGTGTTTCGCTCGTCTAATACGCTTTAATCCTGCCGATTAACGGATCTCCTTCGTTCCGATCGCGTCGACCTCTTTTTACTCGACTCGCCGAACCAACGTCACTTTTTACGCAACGCTGAAGCAACAAAGTCACAGGGTAGAACGATCAATTTCTTACCGAAGGTAATTCACTGCGAAGGCGTAATTCTACCACGTTTCCTTTTTCATAAATATGACACGATCAATTTGTTCGGAGCGTGTTCAGAACTCGAACGACGAGCCGTAGATTTTACCTCTCGGCTCAAACCTTTGATGCCCTTAGGTACCGCTGTATTACTTGTGATATCATTTGTGCGATACAAAATATGATGCGAAAACGTTGACGAGGTTGAATTCTTGCCATTTACATAGTCAGGTATGTCGACTTACTTTTCTAGAAAGATGAAATTCCGCTTTCATTTCACGTGCACACGTCAGAGTAGAAGAGGTACGGGTTCGTTGTCGAGGAACTGTGCGCCGTGCAAAAACAAATGATCCGTCGCTTCCAGCCGCGATAAAAACCGGCGTCTGGATTAAACGCGCCTCTTGAATGGAGACGTTTTTCTGTAATGGAAGGTTGGCCAGGCCGTAAAGAGAATTCAGGCACGACCGATCGAGCACCTGCCTGGCTGGCTGTGCGCGAAGGCCCTCACAAAGGGCTGCCCGGAACTTGTGAAAATAATTCTCGTGCCTGTTCTCGAGCAGCCCCTCACAATCACGCGTCCCGTACGCGTTCACGGCTTTATGCGGCCCTCGTTCGTTTTACACGGAATCGAGGCCGCAGGTGTCTCCATTGTGAACGATCCTTGCACGTCATTCCACGGTAGTTGCCATTTAACGCGGGCACAAAGGCTGACCCGGGGGCTGACGGTACACCGGGAAACACGGCGCGAACGTAATTAGCCGGTAATTATTTGCAAGCAGTGAATCGAGCGTAGAAAGTTCGAGGAATCGACCGTTCGTGTAAGTTGTTTCCGTTGCGCCAACTTTTCACCACGCGCCTCCTCGATTTGCTTGTTCCAGTTCGAATAATGAGTCGAACGGATAAAATTCGCTAATTGGAATTCGCTTTTTCGCGCCTGTTAATTGCATTTTCTTCAGCGACACGACGCGTCGGAGCTACAAAACGTATCCGAAGGAAGTGTTCTTCGAGAATCGACAGCAGTTGAAACAGATGTAGCGTACGAGTGGGTTTGTTCACGGATGGACGGAGTACGTTCCATTGTGACCGGGTCATTTACGAATTATCGCCCCTTGGCCACCGAAACTGCTCTCTTGCTCTCTTAACCGTAACGACGTCTCGCAATTCGTTCGTGATGGTAGCTCTCTATTAGGAGCAGTTCAAGTCTGTTTACGGTCTTCAGCTCTTTAATCGTTCTGAAGATTTTTATTTAAGCATTGATAAACAGACACTATCTCGTCGATGAAGTAATAAAAGTCAAAAAGAACAGATGCCTTCCGCGAAAAATAATATTCGATTCGCATGATATTTAACAACCCAAAGTAAAACGCCAAAGTAGGTAGTAGTATTTGCAGAATATTAGCTTTAAAGCGAAGCTATTAAAAATTACCAGCTGGTATTTACTCGAAATCCAACGTTTTCCTATATCCCGGCATCTCGTGTTTACCGTTCATCTAGAAATTCTTTTGCATTCCTGAAACTTCGCATTACGGTGTGAAAATATATTGAAAAATAGCGTGTTCAAGCGAAATCACGGCTCGCGAGTGGTATCAAGGAAATCGAGAAGGCGTGCGTAATTTATTTTCGAAAATAAGGAGATCGCGCAAGCAACCCTATTGCATCTTATTGTTAGTTCCGAGTGTCTCGCTTGGCTCGGTACAAACGCTCTTTCCATATATCCTCCGCTTCCGCACGCAATCGCGGCGAGCTTTGCTTGCTTTACGTGAATTGCCCGGCGTTCTGCCCGCAACGGTGCGGCGTGCGCATAAATCCGCGGCGACGCGCACCGCCGAGTTTCTTGTCGTACGCGACTCATGCGTGTTTATTACTTGCAGTTGCCGTCGCGACCACGACAAAAACGTGACGGAGAATTTGGTTAATTAAAATCCCGCCGTCGACTCCGCGCGCCGCGTCGCGTCGCGCTGCGCTGCAGCATCTCTTCGCTCGGGGCTGTTGATACGTTTACATTAAACAGCGCCGCGACGGAGGAATTCAGTTTTTAATTTCACAGACGCGGACGCTTTGTAATTTCGTGTGCGACTCGCCGTTGACAATCGCGAGAACCCGCTTCGCGACAAACTTTGCCTTTTTGAGCAGCACTTTACTTAATGAAATCGTTTTTCTACGCGCGAGACAATTGATTTTTTTATGTCTGCCAGCGATTTGGTTGAGAATTTTATTTATTGTAGATAGCAGAAGAGAAGGCGCAGCAAAATGGGTTAATACATTTTTCTCAACGTTAATGCAACCTTCGTGTGCCCATCTTTGGCATACAATACATTTTATCCGGTTCTCTTTGAATTTCGAATTAACATACAATACACTCTTTTTCCTAACTTCCCCTACCTACAACAATTTTTAACTAAGATAGAAACATTGATTTACACCGCTTAAAAAAGTAACAACTCAAATGACTGAAGAAATCTAATTCACGTTTTATCACCTCGATTCAAATGATCCTCCATCTATCTAAACCAGAAGAAAAACTGTTTATATCGTACGTTTGTCAAGTTGAATAGGTGTGTAGCGTGGTTCGTTCACGGTCGATAAAACGCGTCTAAAGAGAAAGAAGCAGGTTCGAAGCGTGAACGAAAGGGAAACGAAAGCGCGTAGCGAGCGAGAGCGTTCGAGGTTCCGCTGAAATTTATGCGACGCTTTGCCTCGTTATCGACGCGATCGTACAAATGAAAATGCAGCTTTGCCAGCGATCCCGGCTCGCGCCTAATAATCGTTCCCTATCTACCGAGGAGATCTCGCCTTCGTCGATCAGGAGAAACGTGATCCACGGCGACATAAATATTTGCCGACGATAATTCTTCATTCCAACGTCCCTAATTACCCTGGCATAATGCTTACACGTATGCCAGTCACGTAGCAGTTATAAACATCGTCTACGCCTGCAGGTGACCGTAAAGCCGCGAGATAATCAATCCCTGTGCACTGAACCGAGCCCCCTGGCCGCGTGCAAATATCTCGCGCATTAATGAGTCATTATCGCTGTACCGTTATGGTGGCTCGTCCGTGCTCGCAGGCAATGCATTACCGTCGCGGAAAATCTTTTCATCGCTGGATCACGGTTCGCGTTTGTAGCTCGCATTAATCCGAGAGATCAGCGAAACACGCGACGATGGGAAAGGAAGCGTTGGAACAAAGGGATATACAGATAAATTTTTCTTTATAACATTATTTTTGTCAATGTAAATTCCACGTATCTATGTCTCTTTACGCGCAAAGTCTCGCGTCTTCGTGTCCTGTGACACGATTCTTGATCAGAGGGTTGAGCCTCACGGGACCTGCTGGAAATTGCACTCGTGTCCGTATTCCCGGATTTCGAAATAACATGCAAATCCGGCCGACGTGTAACCGGTATATACAGGGTTGCATATGCATGCCTTTATCTGTCCCGCACACGCGTGTCTACGCGTCGTCGCTGCTGATTCTACCGTATTACGGGAAGCACGTGGCACCCGTTGTACTACCATCCGAATCTTCAAGCCGCGTAGCCGGCCCCGTTGCCTCGCCTCTATGAATATTTCAATTCCCCGAGAAATTCAGTGAACCTTGAAACCGGTGCAACCGACCGCAAAACGGCCAACCGAGAGAGACGAAGATGGGACGAGAGGCGACGATTCGACTCGGAGATTCGCGGCTTCCCGTAAAATCGATCTCTCAGGGAGGTCCGCAACTTCTCAGCCTTATCGAAACAGTTTTTTTTTTACGTTCTCGATACAGGCGCGATCGAATTCGATCGAGCGATCAGAAGATCGATTTTTGTCGCAACCGTGTGGGCGATAAACCGTGCAGCGTGACGTGCACGGTGTTGCGAAAACGGGCAGTCGGATTGATGGGAATCCGCGGGGATGGGTCGGCGACATTTTTGCGGCTCGTCGAAATTCGATGGATTCTGAGCAACGCGAGTAATACGCGAAAATCGCTTTACCGCGGGGTGCGCGATACGCGCGCTCTGGAATGCCAGAAATCCGCGCGTAACTACCGAACCCCCCGTCGAAGACGCGACAACAAACGGATACTTGTGTTTCGTTGCTGTTTAACTGGTTTTAACACTTTGACGGCTGGTATATAGCACCGTACTTGGCCTTTCGAGCGTTGAATTTCGTGTTATTTTTCCTGATCTGTCCACTCGATTCGATTGTTTCCAGTAACACATTGTGATGCACCTGTATAATTTACGAGTTCGGGGCACTCTGATCTCTTTGAATGTGGTTCAAATGAAGTGGGAAAGAGGGAAGCTTGCATCGTATCTAATTATTCACAGGCAAATAATTTTGAATGCGTGATAAATAATTCAACAAAGGAATAACAATTACATCGTCCTGCGATCGCTTCGACGAGAAATGAAATTAATGCAAGCATTTTTAAACGACCATTTTTTTTAATGAATGTAATTCACACACGATAGCGAGGGAAAATAAATTAATTGCACTCGTGAAACGGGTAATTATAAATTCAACAGTTTCTTTTGCGTTTAATCTACACCGGCCGTTTATGAATTCATCGACGCGGTTCGATCGAAGCGTTTCAATGTTTTCCGTCATCGAAAAATTGTTTAAATTCGATAATTCGTTGCGCGACAAGGTTTCGACATCGGAACGCGGAAAATATCGTGTCAAACCGTACAAAACAGATGTTATTTATTTCGTGCTGGTTATGGCCGGCAAGCGAGAAAAAGATCAAATATCGCGAACACTTCGTGCCCGATGGTTTATTGTTAGTCAAATGATCGAGGGCGGTGAACTGATACGCGCTCGATAGCAATTTATTAACCAGAGAGAGAGTTATCGGCGGGAATCCGCTCGGAATCAATGTGCAAGTACATATCGCGGTGCGTTGTTTGTTTTTAATTTTCCTTCTCAAATATGCAACACGCAGGACAATTTCCACGGGTCCTACAAAACTAGGATATTTTATCTACGTGTTACCACTTTGTTTCGTCGAATTCCTCGTCGATTAAAATCGAGACAAAGCAAGAGATAAAGGTGAACTACTAGTTTTCCTTGATGGTTTTGAAACAAATTCGACACGGGAAAGAGGAATTCTAAGAAAATTGTGAAAATGATGGACCTTTGAAAACAACGACAGTGTAATGAATAAAACAGATACGCCTTCGAGCGGATCGCAGCCACCATTCGATGCCATGATACACGTTAGAAAGCAATGATTACCGCTACTGCGAATCACCGCGACTCCCATTGTCACGTTCTAGAGTCCTTTAACATCCTCTTCAGAATGGAAGGGTGCTCGGCATTATGTGTAGGCAGCCGCGTCGAGGACACTCGAGGATTCGTTTGCTCGGAAAAAATTCATTTGCGGCCGTGAACCCTTTCCGCGCTTCCGCCCTCGACAGCTTCAACCCTCTACAAGTTTTCAAGCTTCGAACTCGTCAAGTTCGAGCGCTCCCGTCTAAATGCGACCCCGCGACGCGACGTCGGCAAAGTTTGGAATATTAATTAAAAAAAGAAAAAAGAAGGAGAAGACAAGAAATCGATACCAGTAACGTTTAGACTTTGCAATAGATGGTTATTACCACCTAAGCCTGGATAACGAAAGTGTTCCCTGTCGTTAATTTAATATTTATGCCTTTTGCTCTTTTCATTCATAAAACTTGCGCGTTACATACCGTAAGAGTTACGAGTAAATTACTAGAGAGAATTTTATGTTTCTCCTTTACCGCGCGCCGCATTGCATATTCTAGAAGACCGGTAGCGGAACAAATCTCGCTCTTCCTGTAATTGAGAAACTTTTCCTTTAACGATTAGGTACAAGTTCGTTCATCCGTTATTCAGTTTATTCCCGCGCGTGGATTACAAGGCAGACTATAGATAACAGATATACTTGGCAGACGCAGCAGCTAGGCGAAGGCGTGTACAAGAGAGGGTTCCGAGCAGTTCCTCGAGGAGGGTCGCTTAATTAGAATTTAGTTAGACGATGGCTGCTTCGCTCCACCTCTCTCCCCTCGCTGTCTGCGCTGACGCCGCGTTAACTGTACAAGATTATTCCCAGATAAACTAATTAGCTATCCGAAATCTGTGAATTGGCATACAGTCCGGTCAGACGGAATTCTATCCCGTCTAAATATAAAAGGAATCGCGTAATTTCGGGTTTCACGACATCGATCGATATGACTCAGCCAATGTTTTTATATTCCCTTCGCGCTCTTTTGACGCTTTCACGAAGAAGATAACACGGGCAATTAGCGCGAAAGCCGTTTCATTACGATTAATTATACCCCCGAAGAAATCGTCGTTCGTCATAATTGAAGATCAGGAATGATCGTCGTCGAAGGGAAGAAGATCGGAGGAAAAAACGATGAAAAAGAAGATGGAAGGAGAAGAGAGAGGATAAAAACACGAGAGGAGACCTCTTCGTACATTCTCGTCGCGATTGGATCTTCATCCGATTCGGCGCCACTCGTTTCAATTAGGTTAACGGCAATAAAGAGGAGTCGTCTCTCTTTTCCGTCGGTGTCTGCCGGCTGGTCGACCAGTCAGCTTCAAGGTGGGGAGTAAAAATTTATCTCTCCCTTCCTAATTTCTTTAATTAGTGCGCGGAAGTCGTGGCAGACGCCGCCGCCACCGACGTCGCGGTGAGATACGGCGTATCTAACTGAGCGAAACGTTTCCAACCCTCGACGAGCAAAGTCACCCTCCAGCCTTTCTTGCGACTCTCACACCCCCTCCACGGTTCCTCCGCACTTCAACCATCTCGTATCCCTCCACCCCACGACTCTACCTCTTCCTGCCAACAGTTTCCTCCTTCTACTTTGCTCCCCTGCGTCGTCGATCCGGTTTCTCGACACCTCATCCCTCCCCTCGGCACCCGACGTGACTGGAGGTATCAATCTCACCCCCGTTCTCGACCCCTGGAAACGCCGTGTTGCCACTTCATTACCTCGTGCACCATAGTGCCAAAGTGCGGGCCGGAGGACGAGGGGTTGGTACAGTCTGCTCGGAAAATAAATCACAGGTGCCAGCGAATGTATATGCTCTCTTTATTTCACCCTCTCTCTCCCTCCCTTCGAAATCCGGCCACCGGTTCGATTTCTGTTTTACGAGAGACAATTCGTCGGTGAAGCGTGACCGGCCGTCTGCCACCCCGCCTGATACGAACGCGGTGAATTATTCAGAAGAATTTTTGTTCGATACCGGGTATCGGACGATCGGAATGTCGTGCACGACGGATACTCGTCGCGATAAAACACGCCGTCCGCCGGCAACGATTGTAAAGGTAAATAGGAAACGGACGAGCGACGCGACGCGATGCCAGTGACTACAGATGTACAATAGAAGACTGGACGTACGTTTGTTTTCGAGGGATCATGATTTAGGGAGTCCCATACACCCCCAGATGAGATTAGATTTGCATGAAGAGTCACTCTTTTACCGCACCTCAAACTGACATCTGAAAAGACCCAGTTTTCAAGACACTATTTCGAAACGAAAGAATTAGTCGATATCTGGTATTGGAACAAGCACCGAAGCGTTCTATCGGAAAAGGTAACGCGATAATACGATTTACGTGGTCAGTAAACCGCGGATTCGAGTAATAAAAAAAAAAAAGAAGGAAAAAGAATCGGAGAGGGTAAAAATACGTGTAGACACGCGTGCGCAAACGAGGCGTCGTTAAATCGTTCGAGGCGATCGACCAAACGCGTTTATAGTCTCTCGTAGCCCATTTTCCTTTTCCAATTTTTTATACGGCTCTGTGGCTCGCGTCGATACCAAATTAACGAGGCGAATTATCACTCTGAACGATCCGACTTATTTCATCGAACAAACAGCCGAGCATTTCTCTCCTTTCCCCGTTCAATTCTATCCCCCGAGTTTCGATCTTCATTCTCGTTTGAAATCGCTGCGAGTAATCGCAAACATCGTTATCGCTCGAGTTTTTCATCTCGTTCTCTGGCTCAGAAACGGGAACTTTTACAATTATTTCGCTTCAATGTTTTATCATTAAAAACTGCGAAAGAGGTAATTCATGGCTGCAACCATTTAAGCGTAGCCACGCAAACGGTATTCTGTCTGGTTCTTTTGCTTTTTCTACGACACATCATTTATTCCTTCAAAGCCTGCTTTCGCCTATTTTATTATTAATAGCGGATTTCGGATACGAGCCATATTCACGAGGATTAGTGCCTAAACGCATTTTCTGTAATTATTATAATTTATTTAATATCCGAAGAATCAGATCTTATGAAACAATTAATTTCGCTATGGTAACTTAGAATTCCCGGCTGACTGCAGTCGTTCGATGTGAATAGGTAAGAAGGGTGCGATGGAAATTTAAAAATAGCAGAGCCAACAAATCTCGGCGAAAGAAATTACCGCGATACGTAGCGTCGGTGTTCCCTCGGTTCGCAGTTTACTTTTTAATTAAAGTTCGCGCCGCTTATTAGCCAGGGGCCAGGGGTGAGGCCAACACCGGCAGGGATCAACAAGGAACCGTTCCTTAATACCCCGTTCAGGAAAGTAATTTACCGTTAATTATCATTTGCTCGTGCCGGTTTCCGAGGGTGTCGTCGATTTCGAGGGTTCGTTGCCTCTCTCTCCCAAACCTCGACCTCTCCCCGCCCCCGTTCGCCCTCCCTTCACCTGTTTCTTTCGACTTCGTGGGACCGATTATGCCTGCGGAGAAATTAATGAGTCGGGGCACGAAAGGCTGGCGAGCGTCAAAGCTTCTCCGTGTCCGCGCGGATGATTCCCCTCGTGCGAGGGCAATCGTCGGGGCAATTTGTCGTGCGGCGGCTATTTCCGCTTTTCACGGGGGGAACCTTCGTCGAGTTCGGATACATATCTGCGGTCGAGCAGAAGTATGGGCTGGCCGATGGTGTTTGGTAGGGGCGCAATAAAATTCACGATATCGAGAAAGGGCTCGAGTACGTGCTCGAGCGTGCACCGGGCACCGTTTCGTCCTGTTTACATTCGATATTAATCTCGTTGATGTTTGCGAAATCGCGCGATTCGTTGCATTACTTTAATTAATTATTTTAATGCATCTCGTCGTTAATGGGGTCCGCGTGACAGGAGCGAAGCGAAATTGATTCGTTGTTCGTTTCAATGTTATCTTCTTACGCGATGTTGAAATTCATGATATTTAGCGTCACATGAAAACGTACTCTTAATCGAGCTTTTCGTCGATCGATCTTTTCACGAGCACGCTCCCCTTAGGCCTCCGGAGACATCCTCGATCGAATAGCTCGTATCGTGTCGAAGAAAAAAAGAGCAAGCACAAGCGTGGAAGCGGTTTCGCTAGAGTCACCGTTCATACAAAATAGAACAGCGCTTCGTTCGTCTGGCACGAGGGGAGAAGCCCCTCGAAAATCAAATGTATAGCACAACGAGTTCTCGTATCCATTACCTCCTTCAGCCCCTAGGCCGCATCCGCAAACACGTGGCCCCTCTCGATACACACCCTTCGCCTCGACGAATCCCCCTGGCCTCCAGGCAATCGCATTAAATCGAATGAGGGGTCGAGTCATGTTTTCTTAATTCCATAGTGACGCCGCGTATGCCCCGAGCACCACTGTGCGCCGCGCCGCGCCGGTGCACTTTCCGCGATCGAAATCGCCACTCCGCACGCCGACTAGCTCGCGTGTTCCAATGAATTTTTAATTTCGACCTTATACCTTATCGCGGCATCAGTTTTGCAGCTACCGCAGCCCGAAACCTATCGTCGATCATCATCCGTAACGGCGCGAGTCGGTGTACCTTCAATTTTCTTCCCTTCGAGCGCGGGATGCGAAAGATTCGTGCGAGGAATCTTGTTAGCCGTTGCTGGCGCGGTCGTTAAAGCATCGGTATAAAATTCCTCGAGCTTCCCAGGCTCGTGTATACTTTCGTAACTTCGATTATTCAGCGTGCATTGAAATATTGTAAATGACTCGACTTTCCCGCTATAGGAGAAACAGTTTGCAATTCGAGGATCCGAGCATCCGATAGTTGGTTTAAATCTTCGTTAAGAAGCTTCCAAGTTGGTAGGGAAATAAAAAGCAAGCTTCCCCGATTTAGCAGGGAACTTTATTCTCGCGTAAAAGTATAAGTGGATAAATTATTTCCGTCTCTCCGGTGTCGCGTTCTGAATAGAGCCATTCCAACGGTATTTAGTTGAAACTGCTTAAACACCGATCCAAGGTTTAGCGGAAGCAAGAAAATACCCTTGCTACCGAGCGAACGAGCGAGCCAAGGAAACAGGGAGAGAGGCTCGTAAAGATTTAAAAGCTTCGCGAGTGCATACGTCGCGACGCGAAAAGCCCGGCGACTTAGCGGAGCCTTTACACTCGGCCGGCAACGTATCTTGGAAACGAGGCCGAAGTTCATTATCCAGTGTCGGGGGAGAGAAGTAGCGATCCTAGCCTCGCGAAGGCGGCCGGCTTGACAGTAATTAATAATCGCCGCGCGACTGAGTTGGTTTGCTGGTTGGCTGGCTGGCTGACTGTCGGTGTTCACGGAGGTTAAATTCCAGGGTTGAGGGTGGCAGAGAAATAGGTGGCGGTCGAGACTCGCGCTGCTTGCGCAGAATGGGTTCAGGGGGTAGGTTAGAGGAGGGGGATGAGCCTGATGAGGCTGTTGATACAATCACGCGGGTTCAAGAGTGAGCGAGAGAGAGAGAGAGAGAGAGAGAGAGTGGAAGGGGTGGAGAAAGTGAGAGATTGGGGTTGCTGCTCAGCGTAGCAACGAGAAACCGTAAGCGTGGAAGTCGAGCAGGGATGGCGGTGGCCTATTACCAACCCTTGCCAACATCCGGCAAGCCGACATTACCCCCGTCCAAGCCTGTCGAGCGCCGCGTTAACTGTGTGTATGTTCAACACGCGATCCCGTGTTACTCCCTTCCATCCACCCCGGCGGACTTACACGTACAAAATGGCACGCACACCAACGTAACGGGCACACGGTACGGCCATGCCACCCCTTTCGCCCTCGGCCCTCGGCCCTCGTTCGTCGATCGTCGCGCGAGCCCCGTTAGCTGGATCACCCCCGCGCCCAACTCGAACATGCTGTCACAGAGGCGTCGAGCACCTGTTTCCTCGAAATTGACACGTTGCCATCCCATGGCCGACACGCCCACCATCGACGTCCACGTCAACCGAGTGAATCGAGATCATCCCCTGTCGACGATCCATCCTGCCCGTCGTCGTCCTCGTTGTCCTGCTCGTTGTTGTTGTCGTCGACCTTGTCGTCATTCGCGTCTGTCCTCTGATCGTGTCCGACGGTTACAGCGCCATTCCCGTTATCGCGTTATGACCTCTCGAACGGCGCGACGAAAGAATAAAAATTCTCCCAAGTGTATCGTTTGTACTATCTTTTTCCTTTTTCTCTATATTCTTTTAATATCCTTGTTGATGCGCCATTGGAAAGAAAAGGGGACTTGACAAGTAGCAAGAAAGAAGACACGATCGTTAACGAAGATAAGCGATAGAATGATAAGTTTTCGTCCTATGCAAATGATTGTAATTATAAATGATGACCGCCTAGCACGGTTATCGTCGGAACGTTTAATTACAGCATCCCGCGCGACAAATAAATACACGCATTGGGTGGGACGCGGTAATTATCGCGGATCCGAGGCTCTGTTTATCGGCCGCGGCGCGTCGGAGCTTCTTCGAAAATGAATTTCCGGACGATGCGACGTGCACGGCCATTAATTCGGCACAGGACTCCGACGGGCTTCTATACGGACACGCGTAATTATGCAAATAGACGGAACGCTTGGCCGTGATTGTTTCGTTCGAGACGGGGCGCGAGAGTAAGCCGGCGGAACGTTTAATTTATCGTACACCCGACCCAACATTGCTCCTCTCTTCGCGCGCACGCATGTTCGTTTAATAAATTCTCGTTAAATAATGCGTCCGCCGGATCGCGAGTAATTTCATTTGCGAGATAGCATTAACGAGCCCGTCAAAGCGGCAACAGTTTTAAATCCGTCGAGGCGCTGCAGGCTACATCCTGGATGCCGCGTGCAAGGACGCCCGGAACCCAAACTCCGCCATATCAAGCGTTGAAGAGAGGGTTGTATCACCCTTTCCTTGTTGCTTCTCTTCGCTCTGTCCTCGTTGGGGGTGGCGGTCCTAGGATATAACACGGACCGCGATGGTTACAAATCTAACAAGACTGGACATGCATTTATTACTGAGATATAACAGTGCAATATCGAAGTATTAATTCAAGATCCCTCGAAAACGAAGGCATGTCCATTCTTGTTAGATCTGTAGTCACTGAGATCGTTTCCTCGTCACCGGCCATCACGAAAGTAATAGAAGCTGGGAAAAACGGCTGGCGCTCGCGGGGCTTTAACGATCGTGTTGAGGTCAGTCGATAAAAATAAAGCGTGTCGCCCCGCGCTCTCTAAAATTAACGACGTGTGGACGTGGAATATGCCAACGGGGCTATGAAACTTTTATGGGGAAGTAAAGCTGGATATTCGAGGCCCGACTCGAGTACGCTGAATCGCCAGTAAAGAGGACACGCGGTGAATCGCGAGAGCAACGAGCGTCACGACCGCCTTTTCCCTCCTATTCTCTTCCTCGTTGTAACAATTGATATTCTCACAATTGAAACTGTTACGAAATCTCCTATAAATCTGCCACTGAGATTTTATCATCGATGAACCGAGTAAAGTTTGAAAAATGAACCGATTACAGATTACCGTCCATCGCTACCGACCGTGATCTAATTTTTTATTAAAATTAATGAACCGTAACGCTGTGTCATAAACGACAAATTACTACTTCCACGGTTTACTCTAAAAACTAAGATGCCACGATTCTCGAACGAGTTTATTTTCTTACCAGACAGATTTTACTATGTTTACAGACTGTTGTATCCGCAACGACAGAATTTACAGCGGTTGCAGGTTACAATCGGATTGTGCAAACGAAACAAACGAGGGGGTAGATTCAACAGGGGTAGCGTTATTTGTACTTGCTCCCCTTGCGGCCGCGAAACAGATGTAGTTACTGTAGCGCGTAATGGTACAGATTTTCCGTGCACGGTTCGCTGAAGTTTCGAAACAAGATGAATATCAAACGAGAATCGAAACGTTGCAACTTATTTCTCAAAACTCCGAGGCTACGATTTTTTCGAATTGCGGTAACCTAGATTTTCGCGAACGGACAGGACGATTTCGTCCGGACACGATATTATTCGACGTTCGAAACTCAGGATGGCGAGCAGCCCGGTACGCGCGACTGCCCCCTCGTAAATTTCCCTCCTTAAGTTTCTTCGACGTCTGAATTTTCCGCGACGTCGAATATTATCGTGGGCCGTTAGCATTCCCGTGCTATTGGCAGGCTGCCGTATGTCTCTTTCAGTTTCGACGGAACCGCGGCCGTAAAACACCTATAAAGCGTACTATCGCCCTTTTCACGAATATAGCCGGCCAAGGACGTTCCTTGGTTCTTAAACCGGAAACGAGCGGGACGGGACGTCGAGCCGATGGGACTCGGTTTGGACCGTCGAACTCGATAAATCAATCCGGCAGACCATAATCAACGTCGCCGCTGGGTTTGCTTTAATCGGTGATACACAATTGTCCGGTTGTTCGTCTCTCTCTCTCTCTCTCTTCGTACATTATCTCTTTGCATCTATCCCTTGTTTCTAGCCGTATCTCTGTCCGTTTAATTTTCACGCGTGTAGATAGATATTTCTCTGCGTTCCGTTTCGCTCCCTTGCATCGCGCGATCCTTTTTCGCGTTCACCGAAAGCGCGACAGTTTGTGTAGGGTGAATTTGCATGAGGTACACACGAGAATGCGAGCCGAGCGGCG
The DNA here is from genome assembly GCF_907164935.1 of Osmia bicornis bicornis. Lineage (NCBI taxonomy): Eukaryota > Metazoa > Arthropoda > Insecta > Hymenoptera > Megachilidae > Osmia > Osmia bicornis. The sequence goes on along the minus strand of NC_060219.1, from coordinate 2,435,076 downwards.
TCACTGATTGAGAATTAACATAACTGCAACAATTATTGGCAAATTGGTATAACTCGTTTGCGCTTGGCGTAGTGTACGAGAAGGATGCGTGCGTTCAAGCTCTACAACGCGTCTCAGAAACGATGCGTGTCGTTGTTTTTCTGTTTTTCAATTTAATTTCGTACAGAATCAAGTAGATATATTTGTTATCAAGTGTCTTGAAAATTTTTATAATTTCGTTACATAGATCCAAGTACAATTTTGATCGGTTAACAAAGATAAAAGGGTGAAGTTGTTTGAATGTTTGACACGACCTGTAATGCCACACTCGCACGCACTTGCAACCGCAAATGATTATGCCAACGCGGCCAGATCAGGGCGCGCAAACTCGTGCATCACGCAAAGCGGAAATGGAACATCATCGACGACCAGTCAGCCGGAAAGTGTTATCGACAGGGCCGTCGCGATCTATAACCGTGGCCCCGAGCACCGAAAGGCGGCACGAGGAGCCCAAGATAAAGATAAGTTATATCCGTTCGAATGGTTCACGCGGTTCGGATAGGTTCCCCCTAAGATTACCATCGGGAAGAATAGTCGCGTGGGCGTCGAGCGTGCGAGATTTTTACGCCCTCGCTCGCCTCGCCTCGGTTGTTCCCCACCCTCTGCTCGACACGGGATGCTCGAGGGCGGCAAACAACTTTCGATATCGGCGTAACGAAGTGAAATAAATCGCAACTCGGGAAGCAATAAAAATCCATGGGTAGAGTCGTTCGATCGAGCACCGTTTCATGAACGGACCATGATTTATCGAGGCGACGAAGACGAGAGAGGAAAAAAAAGAAAGAGGGGGCAACAAAAAAAAGGGCAGACGAGTATCCAGGCTGAAGTAGGAACGTCTGGAAGCAGAACAAGCAGCGGGGCAAGGGATGAAAAACGATCGAGAAAAGAGGATCACGACCGATGGGGTGGTTGGAAAGTAGGGTGAGGGTGCGGCCTCGAATAAAGGCGAAGCGTTCTGAAAACTTAATTACCTGTGTAGGCTCTATCAATTAATTTTCCTCGATTTTCCTGCCCTCCGCCGTCGTCGATCCACTAACGCAGCTACTGCCACCAACACTACCTATTCCCTGCCAGCCGTGTAATTCCGTCGGCATTATTCTCGGCACGTCTGCCGACGGTCGGGGCCACTCCCGTTTCCTTCTTTCTTCCACTCTGTATCCCCTATCGCTCTCTTTCTCTCTACTTTTACTTTCATCTCTTTCTTTCGCCCTCTACTCTTCTCTCTCCCCCTCTCGCCCTTATATTTTCCACCCCCTCGGTCGCTAAAGGCGGGACCTTTGTTCCTCATTTACTTTTTATCACGACGGCACCGGCAACCTCGGCCATTCCGCAATCCCCTCCACGGCGGTGCTCGCAAACCAACCTTCCCTTTTTCCCGCTTTTTTCTCTCCACGCTCCTCTGTTCCTCGTTTATTTTTCTTTTTCCTTATTTCCTCTTTTTAATCTCACACCACTTCGTCGTCGCTCACCCTCCCGGCACCGATGTACCTTCTGATCTCTCCCCGAAAACTTTTGCAGCCACATGCACGCTCTCTCTCTCTCTCTCTCTCTCTCTTTCCTTCTTCTTTCTCTCGCGAACCATGTTGTACCTACTCTCGTATAATCGCGTGGACGTTGCAAACAACGTGCACCGGTGTACACACATACGTGTAGCCGCGAAACATTACGTGGAGTGGCGGCACATCGGGGATCCCTCTGTGTATCGCCTCGGCTTCATCACCATTCCGCTCGTCCCTTTGCCGAGCCGACCTTTATTTCGATGAAATCTCCAGGGATTTCCGAGATCGTACGCTCTCTCTCCTACGGGAATATTACGAGATTGCGAGGAGCATCGCGTGCTTCGCTAACATCTTTCCCGCTCGTTTCTCGCGCTCCCGATCGCGTTTCCGCCCTTCTTGACAGATCCCTCTCGGAAAAATAACAAGCGTGGTCTCCCGTGTATCACGCCCGACTGAATGGGATTGCACCGGCGCGCTACAAACGACACCCAAATATCGAATCGTGCTTATCGAAATTCCGCCAGGATATCGAGAGGGATGACGATAAAAGGCAACCCTTCGACGTGTGTATTTTTCCACGATACCTTTCATACTATGGCTTTCTTTCACTATGTTTTTACTCCTTACCTCTCTTCTTGTCCCTTCCGTTTCAGCTTCCGACTAGTTCGATTTAGATCAGTGTCGCGCTTGTGCGGCTCTTGTAACCGGGAAATCTTTTCTGTTTAGTTTTATCAGATTATCCTCGGTACGACATGAATCCTTCGAGACGTTTTCTCTGTTTGGGGTGTGCTTTTAGAAATCGGGGAAATTGTTTTTCCTACCCTTTCTGTAGTACCATTCCACTCAAGTTTTTGTATCAATATATTGCTAATATTAAATCTTCTTCGACGCACAAAATAGATTCAGAGGTTGAGCCATGAATTATTTTAGACCCTCATCTCCGTCCCGCTGCGAAAGTAATTAAACGAACAGATGAACGAAACGTTTGGCACGCGCTGGCAGACAGCCCCGGTTTCGATATCATTTCGTCGATACGAACCGCGAAACATTTTCCGTTCGTATCAATTAAGCCGAGTGTGCTTGTCTACTCGTTAATTATCGTCAAAATAATCCCGGCAGAACTTTGTTATTAACCCCGACAGAAACTCATGAATTCGTTGTTACGTGTTTCAGGGGTGGCGCGTCGAATCGAACGGAAAAAACAGCGAACAGACAAATAAAAAAAGAGCGACTGGGAGAGAAACATGTTGGTAAATGACCGATCGAAAAATCACTTATCCCTCTTCATGATCCGCTGTCGAATGACGGAAACGAATGGCGCGAGAACAACCCTCTGAACGAGGTGTCGGATAGAGAGACGAGTGCGAGCAGGGTTCAGTAACGAGGGTTCGATTTTCCAACCGGCGTTCGTCGACGTTGCGGACCCCCTTCTCATCGTCCCCTAAATATCAAATGATAATCGCTAATTCGATCAAAGCTAGCCCCGCCGCGTCGCGCCGGGTCGCAACGACAGTGGGTTACGGGTGTCACCGTTTCGAAAAGGGGGCTAAAATCGGGTGGGACGCAGAGGGCGAGGGTTCGAAGGAGGTTAAATAGGAAAACAAGCGTATCCAGCCACAAGGGTGCTCGACTCGCCGCGAGCGTGGTACGCGCGAACGCGGCGACGCGTGCGATCGTTAATACCCAGCTCAGTGTCACGAGTCGCTCGATGAGCGTCGAGAAACGAGGGTGGTAGGTGTTGGTGTTGGCTTCGATGTTGGTGGCGACGATGCAAGCAAACTGTGAGATCGTCAACGACGTTGCTGTGGTAGTATGTAGCAGGGTGCCGTATTACGCCAGGGTATATACCGTCTTCCTCGCTCTGTAGCCTGCTGAAACTTTCAGTAATTACTGTAATTAGTCCAATTAACAGACTCGCTCGGGCGGCCCCTCTGGCTCTCTTTGACCCCACTTTTCCTCGTATCTTCTCCACCTATCCCACTGGAGAACTGCGTAAACGACAACCAAGCCAGACCCGCTTGTGTTTGCCCGACGATGCGGCTTTCGAGCAACCGCTCAGCGTTACCCTGATACGATTTCGCATCTGTACACGCCACCCTCTTCCTATGTACGTTCCAGCGCGTTACTCACACCCAGAATCGCACCTACATTCTACACGCTTACGTGTATCCGTCGCGATTCTCTACCTGACTTTGCTTGCACACGCTAACCCAACCACCACCCCCAGGGTGGTTAGAGTAACTCGAGTCACTCGTAATCCGACCAACGACTCGCTAGCTGCTCGCACACCAGATACACCGTGTATATCTCTATGTTCTCGTGCGAACAGGATATAAACGAAACACATTGCTAGACGCGCAAACGACTAAGCAATTTCGAGAGTTGCGCTGCGATGCGATTTCAGCTTCAATTCGAAATACGAGGATGAAAGACAATCGGATGATTGTGATTTCAGCGATAATTACTAGTAATTTGCTGTCGGCAGGGGTATTGGAAATTAGAAATATTGTTATCGATATAGAAGATTAAAATACCGATATAAAAAAAAGAAATAACCAATATCCTTTTTATCCATGAAATTCCGGCATGGTAGACTCTCGGAATCGCGGTACAGAGCATCGGATCGATAACACTATAAATAGGCAACGCTGTCGCCGATGTAACAGCGTTATCACTGTAAATAACGTAATTGCGTACAATTTCGCATTGTTAATTAAATTGTTCGCGTTGAAATGCAGAACACAATTGCAAACAGTTATTACCGCGGAAGTCTTTGACGGTTTTGCCCCGATGGAATTACGTAAGTGATAACGCAATTATCTAACAATTTTAGCAATATAGCGAGGACAATTAAGCCCGCCTGTATTTGCCGTTAATTACGATCGCGTTACGATTCCGTAGAACGCGACGCGAGGCAAATATATGTATAGGTATTTTCGAAAAATTTCTTTGGCCATCAGCCACGGCACGCGAATCATCGTAATGGCAATATTTGCGGTCGGATCGACGCTGTTTCGTATGGAAACATCGAATCGTAGGCAAACGGAGAGGATCGATTATCGGAGGGGCGCGAAAAGCCCTTTATTTTGTAGGCGAAATCGATTTTTGGTTTTACAACGTCCCGTATCAACGGGATAATATCGTATCAACTTTTCAATAGGGGAGGCTTTGACGCGAACACGCGCCGCGGATATTCGCTTTTTCGATAGAATAGCAACGGGCCAGCGCGATTTTCGCAATTTCGCGGCAAACTATCGCGTTACCGCGATCGATTTCATCGGCTAACCGATCGGGCCGATATTAAATTTCAATGAGCGCCTACGCGATAATCCGTACCGCGCCTCGTCGTGCGATCAGACAGGATTACGATCCTTATTGGAAGCAGTAAATATCGAAACAGCCGCTTGCAGTATTAACGCTGTCAATTAATCCGACCGACCTTCTCGTGTTCCGTCCTAATGTAATTCAGTGGTAAAGTTACTATCATCGAATGATCAGTGAAGCGTTATCAATCATGATCAATTTTCTCCCTCAAGTTTCACGCGAACAGGATCGTTGCGAATGATTTCCTTTCGCAACAAAAATTCATCAAATAAATGTAACAAATGAAAGAATTTTTCAATCGAAAGGGAAGGATATTGATTTTAAAGGCAACTACATATTCGTTAACCGTAGATCGTGTACTTTGGTAAAAATTCACGGTGATTATTATTCGAAAGGCAGTAACGTCGGTAGCTGTGCGGCATAGTATTGTACGAATGCGCGGAAAGGGTAAAGAAAAAGGGGGTAGAAGGAGAGGAAAGCGACGCGGTGACGCGGCAGAGGGAAGAAGAACGAAAGGGAGGTCCGTAGAAGTGGATGAGGTCGCGTTGCCATTAACACCTCCGCCGGTGGCGCAGTGTACTTCAAACAAATTAAGTGCGGCCGTAATTGCGTTACGGCCGCGACGCCGAGAAGTCTCTCCCTTTCTCTGTCTCTCTCCGACTCTCTTTCCAGTCTCGCCAACGAACCCATCCCTCTGATATGACGCCGGTGATAAACAAGGCTGCCTGCTCGAGAAAGGGAGGCGCCGCCAGCAACGATGAAAGGTTCTACCAAGCTGGAATTTGTCGCGATGCGAGCCTTTGAATGTTGAAACGGCTTCGAGGCTATTTCTGTCCCGCCACAACCCATCGTTTCCTCTCTTTTTCACCCTCTTTAGATCCCCTTCTGAAAATTTCGCTCGCATTTCGCGCGACGCGACGCGACGCGACGTGCCTGTTTGCTCGAGCTGTTTCGAGCGAGATCCGAACGGCAGAATAAGTTTTTATTCCGAGACAGGGCCGAGAGGAGAAGAGGGATCGTACCGAGGGATGTTTGAAAATCAACGAGGATTCGGCCGCTCCAACCACCAGACAGATTTCCAACCTTTTGTACGCGTGTCGCTTTTGCTCGGTTTCATTATCGCGCGTAAAACGGCCGGGTGGATTTAATAAGCGGCACGGTTTCATTTAAATTTAGAAGCGGAACAGTTTCGGGGCTTAAGTGCCGTGCGAACGTCGACGAATTCGCTAATTCGCACGTTTTAATTTCAATTGACAATTTCGCGGTGTCACGAAGGAAAAAAAGAACAGCGCCGCCGAAGAACAAACGAGTTTTGTCGTTTAAATTCGAATCGACAATTTTCCGAGTTACACCCTTAGTCGCTCGTTAGATACATATTTCGCGTGAATTTTCTTTTATTAACACCTTTCCTTTTTCAGTGAATTTCTCATTGCTTTCGTTAGTTCTTCGTTCAATTACACGAATCAAGATTTCACTACAAGTCCGATACCTATGTTTGTTTTCGCGATAATTATTCAGAATTTGGTAATTATCTATCGCTTAACGTTCTACGTTAGTCTACGTTGTTAAAATACCTTTGCTCGATAACATTAACAGTCTACCTAGTGAAAAGTGGTGGCACTCGTCGACGCGAAACGAGAGCAACAGGATCGCGCTGCATGCCACTCAAACGTTTAAATTTATGTTCAAAAGTTTCCACTTTTCAAATATCAAACTCGCGCTTCGCTCGTAAACGCGATCACCTCTGTACCTGTACAGAGGCACTTTACGCGTTCGACCTCTGATTTGTTTGCATCGATATCGGTAATACGAGGCAGCCTTACAAAATAGAGTACCTCCGTTTAACGCTGCACAGAGGAACGTTACCGGCTGTAAAGTTATCTTCATAAACATCGATACGTAACGTAAGTGCGTGTATATAATCGCGCACATCTCGCAACCGTATATCAATTGTCATTTAATTACAATTCTGAAAATATCACAAGAAACATTTGGTATAGAATTAAAACTTGCTAATGAAATATAAATTGAATCGTATCGATTCACTGTACCGACCTTTTTTCTGCTTCGTCCAAATTTCAGCAGGAATCAAAGGCCAAAGGTACAATCAGACGTTGCTCTTCGAACGTGTAACGTTTGCTTTCACCTCTATCGAAGGGGAGAACGAAAATCGTAACAGTGAACGTAACTGCAACGAACTTTTTACACGGTTCGCTTGCAAAGCCGACCCTCAACTATAAAACGACGTCCTTTGAAAAAGTATCACGAGCCAGTTTCGCGGAACTACGCTCTCACGTTGATAAACTCAAAGTTCCATCGAACGCGCATCCAACATAGACACGGAAGCGGAGAAAAAGGTAAAAAGGAGGTGAAAGGTGAAATTTCGTTAATGTTAAAGCGCGATGCAGATCAAATCGGAGTTATATTCTACTTGAAAGTTAATAAAAGCATTATAAAAATAAAACAGATTCAAGAAGGAATAAGAATATATACTTTCTTATGGAAGGACGAAAGGTTGGCTACGTGGCGGGTAAGGAGTTTACGAGCTGTAAGTTTACGCAGGGAATCAGATTTATCGCGGTTCATCAGCGCGACGTAAAACGGCGCGAGTCAAGCCTAATATTCCCAGCACGGTCAGCTCCGTAAAATATACGCTCGGTCCAATTCCGGCCGCGTGAATTCGCGATGGCAGCTCATTTCGAATTCCTCGAATGCGCGGGGGCATTCGAGGGGAAACGAAAGAAAGGGAGTCAGACGGGCCAGGAAAGAGAAGGAGGAGGAGGGAATGGGAAGAGACATAAGGATCCGGGGATATATAAGAAGAAATCCGCGAGGCTCGCTCGTATATTTTAATCAGGGCCCTCTGGCTCCGCCATCCTCCTTCCCTCTTTTCTTTATCTCCGTCTCATCTCCCTCTAACCCCCTGCCTACTTCTTCACAACCATCCACGGTGCTCTCTCCGCACCCTTTGTCGAATCGTTTCGCCCGTGGAGACTTATAAAAAGGGGGAGAAGAGAGCGGTAGTAGCGAGAGAAGAAGAAAAAACGGGGGCTCACCGGCTGGATGAAAAGAGCTGAATAACTCCAGGATAAAAGCCGAATAAATCTTTTTATTATGCCCCGTACCCGTGTCTGTTCGAGCCTAACCCAACCATCTCGCCTAAGGCTCGTTCACACGTCTCTCTTTCCCTTCGTTTCGCGCCTACCCCGCCCCGAGTCCCTTCTATTTCTTTTTTTCCCCCCTATCCGACGCTCCTTTCATGCCCCCATCAACAACAATCTCTTCTTTTCTTTCTTTCGTCATTTCTTTATTTTCTTTCCTTACCGTCGCCATTCGCGGTCCCTCGCGATCGCCTTCTTCTTCACGCTAACTCGCCCTACCATGCTTCGTGAATTCGGCTAACGAGAACACGTTGTTACGAAACGAGGAGCCTCGGGTTACCCGGCCTTTCAGCTATTTATTTTTGCCATCCTCGCGCTGGAAGCGGGGTACGCTTCGTTATCGAGGATTGGTATAATTTTTTTCCACGGATTTTTTTTATTATTTCACTTGTTATTAGAGGAGCGTTCGACCGCAATTGATAGCTCGAGGCTATTCAAGATTAACTTTCGTTGTAGCGTTTAATCGATTTGTTATATCGAGTAAAAAAAAGATTCTACAAATACACGAGTTCATCTCCCTCTGAAACATCGAACGTATTTCATTTTATTCTAAAAGAGCGATACTTCAAAAGGAATATATTCGCACGGCCAGTTTTCATCGCAGAGAAATCATACAACGCGGATCATTAAAGGACTTATATCTTCGATAATGTTTGTCGGCTTGTCCGATATGTATATGTATAGCGGTTCGCGCGATAAATCGTAAATCGTATTTAGGTAATACGAATATCTGCGATGACATGGACATCCGCCAATTCGGATATTTGCCGATACGCGGCTAACCATATTATGAATATCCAGCGGCGTTAATATTCGTATAGTCCCGTGCACCCGCCTCTACAGATATTTAGAGTCCTGTTCTACGTATATGAAGCACAGCTACGCGTTCCCTCGCAATCACACGTGGCTGGGTGCATCCCCGATTTTTTAATAATTTGCAATCATTTAATAAAGAAATAGTACATATTGGGAATTTGCTTGGTAATACTTGAAATAGTATTGAAATCCAACACGAGAAGAAGAAACTGTTCGCGTAGCAGTTAGTTTAAGGTGGAGGTCATTTCCGGGAGTACCCAAAGAGAGAGAGAGACTGGATCGGAGAAGTTTTAAAAGTACATGCGCATGCTAGGAAAGAAATATCCTGGAAGAAAATTCAATCGACGGATTCGAAGAGTTCGAGGGAACGAGAAAGGAAGTTCTAAAGCGAAGCGACACGAAAATGTCGGTAGACGTATGGAAACGCGATTGCGGCTTTGAAAGAAACATCAAATTGAACTTCGTGATAATACAATTCCGTCGTCGTATTTTACCGGTAACGAACAATTTGCGAATAAAACGAACGACGAACCTTTTTCCTCTCTTTTTTCCTCCCTCCTTCATCCCTCCCTTCCCCGCAATGATTCGCGTTTTAAAATCTGTTGCTTTTCGAATCAATTTATTTTTCCATCGATGTTTTAAGTACGAGCGGAAATAATTCGCCATTTAATTACGAACGAAACGCGAAATCACCGCGCGGTTTATTTGAAATAAAAACAGGAAATGCAACGATAACAGAGAGAAATAAAAATACAATAACAACAGCGGCAAACAAATAAACAGCGGTATTCCGAAATTGCTTCGTTGCAAGAGTTGGAGGGATCGAAAGAGGATGAGCTGACGTGAGGGGGAGGGGGGGAGGAAATGAAAAACGGCGACGGGAAATAAATTCATAAAGTTGCGAGTCTACGTAAATTGTTCGGTAACAAGGTTCCGGTGTAACGCGATGAAACGAGCAAAATCATTATGAGCGGTCACGCGGCGAGCTGAAATTATTTTCAGATTGCGCGAAGCGATGATTCGCTGTAACCATTTATTGTAATTGAAATTAAAGCACCGCGAAACTTGCCGAATTTTCGCTGGAAGCCCCTGTCGACACTATCGACGTCCATTCGCGATCGTTTTAATTCCATTACGCCAGGCATCTCCTACTTCCCGCTGACCGGTTCGCCAACGGGAGAGACCACGATATCCCGATAGGGGGTACTAATAATCGTACGATGTACGCGCGGCACGTTTCATTTAGCAAATTGCCAATAAATGGCGATGGCCATCGCACCAAGCTCACCCCATAAACGCGATCCAGCCCTATCTTTCTTCCCTTTTCACCCTAAACGTCCTGTTTCCTTCTCATTCCACTCCCTGCTTTATCTCTTCACCCTCTTTCCTATTCCCTCTCTGTCTTCCTGTTGTTTTTCTTTCCTTTTCTTTCATCCTTACCGCCCTATCGCTTTCTCTCCGTCTATCTTCAGCTTCTCTCTCTCTCCTTCACCCCATCCCCCGAGGTCGGCGTCAACTCTCGACGAATTAAGTTCCAAGAGGGAGGTTTCGTAGAGAGTTTATGGGGTTAGGTTACCGTAGCCGATTTCGACCCCTGCTACAGAGATTGGTATCTACACCTACGGTGGTGAAACCCCTCGGCATACCCTGCTCTATTGTACGATACCATATGCGTGTGCCTGCTGCTCGAGCGTGTGTAGACAGCATACGGTTTCACCGTTTCTACACGTGTGCGTGACGCGTTGGGGCGCGGGGGTGCACGCTCGCGATACGTAGCACGCGATCGTCAAACCCAAAGCTATAAACGTAAACAAGGGTTGTTAGGACTGCCTCCGGGTAAGAGCCGTCACTTACAATCGGGACTAAATATTTTGCACCCTTCGACAAGTACGTATCGCGGTACCGGGGTCGATCGAAACGCAAATTGATTTGACGTACCACGCAAAGCAGGGTAAAAGGGAGGATATATTTTCACCGAGAACATTTCCTATTCTGATATTAATAAGGGTAATGGTATAGGGTTTCGTTGGAACGAGTTCGATCGTGTAAAAATAAATTAGCGATTGGTACACCTACTCTTGGCGCGCAGGAGATCTTGAATCGCGGCGAGATTAATCTTCGAGCCGAGAGTTCCGGGCTGAGTAAATGGAATCTGTGTATGTATATAGATACACGAGCGTAACAAATCGCGTGGCTCTTAATATTAAAGCGGTATTGATCGTCGACAATTAATTAGCCCGTCGTGGCAGCGATGAATCGTAATGGCACAATCTGATACTGCGGCTGTTCGTCGACCGTTTGTTCGCTCAAAGGGAGGGAAAAAACTGTTGATTTACGTGTCGGTTAAACCAACCAAATTACTTTGTACAATCAACACGCGCCGCGCACGCCGCGCCGTCGCTGTAAAGCAAATTAGCTGCGCCCGAATATTGACATTTTTATCTGAATGGCATAGCTGTTGATTTCGGCCGCGCGTTCATTACATTCGTCCCTGCGAGCCACACTCCCCTCTGTCCACGACAAAACGCCGATACGATTTTAAAACTGTCACGAAAGCTTGTAGTACATCAAACCTCGAACCGATATCGACTACATCACCTAGATACAATGCAGTTAATTGCGCTTTTTACCTGTCGCTGAACGCAATTGATCGTACCAGCCGAGATTTTTCGACGAAATTTTTATTGCCAATTTCGATCTATAATTTTGCATGCCGAGAAATTTTTATTAGGCAATCGTGGACATGGTTTTCTTTTAACAGACAGTCCTCTCTCTTCGTGAATTTTATCGTTATTGCAGAATAACCACGTTCGACGCTCCAGTTCATTTTTCACCATAATTACTTTCAATTAGAGATAACGTTAATGCAGCTCGCGCGTTTCCGTTAAATACAGTCAAAGGGGTGGCGCAGCTCGCCTAACGACCACGCGACACGCACACTAAATTGTTAACAAAAACCAACGACAGGTAACAGGACGGGGTTATAAATCTCTCGAGAACAACTCGATATAAAACCAACGAAAACGTTGTCGAATAATCGAGCATCCTTAAATTTCTGTAACTGTACCGAACCAAACCCTCGACGATGCGAATACACGGAGCGACGGTTTTTCAGCCGAGCGAACCACGCGTTCCCTCGGTTCATCCGAGGAAGCTTCTCTTCAGGGACGCGTCAGAAATTCATCGTGGCCCGGTGAGTTCTCTCTCGCGAGTACTCAGCTCGACAAGGTCGGTGGCAAGAACGAGGCCGATGACTGCGTCGCCGTCGGACGGGGTGGTGCAAGAGGCTGAGGGTGCCATTACATTAATCCCGAAAGTCCCGACGAGCGCTCTCAGCAGCTCTTCCGGGCGTAAAGTGTCACGAAAGTGTCACCTCCGACGCTCTCCGCAAGGTACACAATCTGAACGTGTATGTACGTAGCAGAAGGCGATGGAACCGAAGCACGCGAATGCTGCACGATTCGCACACACAGGGTGAGTCATCCGAGACTTTAACTTAAATTACCTTCAACAGCGTTAATTGTATTGGACAACAAGGGTGTCGGTTGAAGGGTGTCAAGAGAGAGACATCATTTAACGTCTGTTATAATTTTCGTCTGATCAATTTTTCGGTATAATCGACTGTTTCAAAGATATATTAATCGATCAAGTCTTGGATGGCTCACCCTGTATATACGAGTTGGAACGAAGCGCAACGAGGTACAGGAGCAACCACGAATCCAGATAGAGCCCCTCTGGAAGATCAAAGCAGCGACTGGAAACGCTGCTGAATGGGCACGGTGGTTTTACGAAACGGTCTCGACGGAACAGATGGATAGAGCCGGTGCAAAAGGGTGGCGCAAGGGGACGGACAAAGTTGGCCAGGAATAGAGATCAGGCAGCCACCCCGACCCGAAAAAGGGGTTTGAAAGCAAATACGAGAGCAAGCTGGACAAAAAGTTCTGGCTTGTCAAAACTGTGGTTAGCCAGGAGGAGAGACTATGCTCGACAACGAGAGACGGGAAACACGCGTACGAATCTCCTCGTCGACCCCTTATTCGGTGCTGGTGATTAATGGAAAGCGATCGTGAAATTGTAATTAACGAAAATTCGACGGACGTTGAAAATTGTAAATAGAAGGGTGGGAGGTGGTCGATTATTGGAGGTAATCGAGGGTGTACGTACAAATTTTACGCGTCTCCTTTTTGGAATATTATCGAAACTCGTCACGCCATGGCGAAGGAAACAGAGGGGTTGTTATTTTAACGAGCAAAAATTAAACGGTTGCTTAATTTAAACGAGTACCGTCATCAACTTTTCTTTCTAGCCCTCCCCCTTTTTCTCGTCGATGTGCATTATAAAACAACGAACGTCGTTTACGTTCGCGAGTACGCGATTAAATAATGCAGGTTTCTCGCGTGCATAATTAAAAGTTCGTGGGAGGAACGTTTACTCGATGAACGTTGCCATCCGTGTCCGACACAGACGAAGCAGAAGGGTATCTGGAGCGTTTCCATGAAAAATTCACTAGCTTCGAGTACATAAGCTCGTAAATATTTAATCCGCGACACAACGGGTATCTACCTTTATCTAAAGGCCGAGTAATTTTGTTATATTATCGGTTAAATGTTGCAAGGCGCACATGTTAAAACCGGCTGCTATTCTGCCGATGGAAAAACGTCGGGATATCAGTATTTTATCTATTTCCTCGTGTTTTCTTTTTCAGTACGCGTTCTCTGCGAGGTCGCGGCACGAGAACGACCGTGGAATCGTCGACAATCGGCCTTTGTGCGCGTTCAACTTTCATTTGCGAGAACTTTCACGGGGAGGGGAGAAAAAAAAATCAAGCCGTACACCGAGTACGGAAGGGTGAAACGCGCTTATCAGAGCCACGTGACTTTCGAAGCGACAGGACATTGTCCCCGAGTTGGTGTTTCCATTAAAACTAATTCGTCAACCGTAAAGTCGACGTGTGTTCGTTTTCTGTTGCGACGAGCAAGTACACATGCCGATAGGACGAGTCATCAGGAGAAGTCGAGGTGGATTGTTTAGCTGCCTAAAGTTATTCAGCTAGAATCAGCGATGGAAAAAATGATGGATTTTCAATTTTTAGACAGAATGAATATTCGTAGAAGTTGGTGACGCGAAACCGATACAAATTCAATTAACAGTCGCGTCTGTTTGAAAACTAATACTGGTTTGCTTGTTCTCTTCGTTCGAAAAAAACTGGATAGATTTTACTGCATTTGCCTTTCGAATGGTCGACGTACAAAAGGATCGGTAACGGGTCGTTTTTGATCCCTTTAGGAGCAGTTTACGAACCGCAGAATCTACATCGAAGGAGCGTCTTGCAGACTACCAGTCTCTCCTGTCGGTCCCTTTTTCCGCGCAGAAATACACGGCTAAAATATTACCGGTGGCTGCTTTGAAAGGAACTTTGCTGTCGAGTCTCGAAGACACAAGTTCTCATTTTCGTGGACAATGAAGAAGGACGCGAGAGCGGTGAAAAGGAGGCGATTCGAGGAACGAAGGGAACGGTGTCGAGGGAGAAAGCGAGACATCGATCGATCAGACGGTTGAACGTTAAAAGAATTAACGCTGCCCGATTACTTTTTCCATGGCGCTCCTAATGGTGGATGCTCTCATCCACCCTTCTCAATTCGTCGAAGGAACGGGAGCGGGAAACGTTGCAATTGTCGCGGCCGGTAATTGCGGTGCAATTATATCGAGCCATCGCCAACCACGATTACCGTGACGACGAAGAAGACCATGTTCTAATTACCACGCAGTTAGTCCGAGAGGCGCGGCTCGTTATTCGAAAATCGTTTTCGGATGCGACGATTTTAAGCGTCGTTACGGCTGCTCGTCGAGCGCGTTACCGATCCCATTACGCAAACGGAACAACGCGTTTTATCGAACTGCGGGGAAAACGCCGCCACGCCAGACGTCATTGTTTTTTATGTAACGACATCGATTAACGCGGAGTCGCGAAACGTGATTGCATCGAGCCGAAAGCCGCAGAAATGTCCGCGAAAATTGAAACGCAGCGGTGGCGAGACGAGAGCGGTCGGGACAGACGTTTTCCGCTCGATCGATGACAACCTTTTTTCCCTGTCATCGTATCACCACATGGGTTAACTTGTTGTTCGTGGTAGAATTTACGAAACTCGGCTTCGTCGATCGGAAAAATTTGTCGTTGAAATTGTGTAACGATTAAATAAACGTTTAAATCTTACATAAAAGTTTTCTACTTTCTGAAATGTTCCCTCTAATTGGCTTATCAAGTTTAAACGTTAAATCGAAAAGTACCATTCTTCGTTTAACTAAAATCGTACCTGGTGAATAAACATCATGAGTCATCGGTGAACCATGACATGGCTCTTAGAAATAAATGAATCTCAATTAACTAGTCGCGCGTCATCACGGAACGAACAGTTTGACTAATGAATCCTCGAACGGCCATACATAAATCTTGAAATGCAGACCTCCCGACATCGTAGAAAATGTAAATTACTCAATGAAGGTACTTTTAAGTATATTGTATTCCAAAGTGAAGACGATCCTTCATCAATCGGTTACGTTCGTCGCGACGCTTTCAGACCCATCCACTTTTCTCGTCGCGACGTTAACTCCTCGCCGAACGAGTGCGCGAATAAGCGACGAATTAGTGCGTGTCACGGGCAATACACCGTGAAATAATTTCCTCCGGCTCTTACGTTGCCATTGTTCCCGGTGCAAAGCGTACGAGCCGTTCGCGTTGCACAGTTTGCCGGCACGAATCAACGGAATAAGTCACGCCTCGGTTGCACGCGATCTCGTCTAAATATGTACCTACGTACAGTTAGGGGCTTTCAAAGATATCACTCAGTTGCCACGGATACGCGAATTCGATGCTGTTGAATAGATGCACGCGCATTAATACGAGAAACAGAAATGCGTTCGAAGGAAAACGTCGCAAACAGCTCCGAACCCATTAACACCCAAAACTTGTGTACGTGAATGATTAATGAAACGCGAAAATTGATACAGTTTACTCAAAGTATTTTTACCTTAAAACTTGCCGTGTCTAAGCTTCGCTCGGAGAGTTTAAAATGATATCGAAACGAGCGGTAGCAAGTACACAGAGAAAGAGGGTTAAACATTAAGAGGTACCATCCTGAAAAGTGGTATCGTGGGTCCACGCGCGCGTTTCCATTTCTTTGCTCACAGGTAAACGTAGTACGTGTCCGTAATGGTCCCAGAGGGTTGTTGAACCTGCGACCCTACCAGCGGGTGTTCACTTTCGAGCTGTAGGCCTGTCTGTTGTTGGCCACCACCGGCTACAACGTGCTCGGCCGTTTAAAAGTTTTCCGACGTGGCTCATTAAACTATCAAAAGTTCCGTCCGAAGCGCAGCTGTGCCGCTATAATTGCCGACAAGGGCCACCCGCGCCCTGTGACATTCCACCGACAAAATCGGCCGACAACGTTGCGGGTTAAGTGATAAACTTTCATTTCTCTTCTCACCGCGCCTCGGTTCGCTTTCCTGTACGCGTTACCCCGCGAAGGAGTGCAATTTTTTTTTTTTGCCAAACTTTCGTTTCAGAACTTGCTTTCCGACAGACGTTTCTGAAACGTTGTTCGTTTCTTACGCGTATCGCTGAAAATTCGTGCAGAATTAGTCGGTGTAGCCGTATCACGATAACAAAGCTTCGGTGATGCGATAAGACCGGTCAGGCTCAGCTGGCTTTTCAGCCAGGCAAATGATAGCAAGACGAAGGAGAAACGCGATACCATGCCCGTAGTATCGTCGCGTCTTTTTTATCTTGCCTTGTCCGCTCGTCGGCTACTGTTACCGTGAAAATTAGCAATTTGCTTGCGGCTGTAAACCGTTAACGAGCAGGTAGAACGCGACACCGCACCGCTTTTTCCACGCTGCTGTCCTCGAGTGCTGGAGCACCCTCGACACACGCTCGTTGCGTGACATTTTCAAGCTACTCGTGGCTCGAGCGTCGTCGCGGATCGCTCGATAACGCTAACAAATTCTCGGGATGACGGAGAAACGACGGAAACGTTCGATAAAGGATCGAACGGAGGGGATTGGAGAAACGTTAGGATGCACGTACAGGGACGTAGAAAGACAGCTGGGTTATACGAAGGGAGCGATGTCATAAAAGTTTGAATGAAAAGTGACTCGATTCTCCATGACTTCTTAACAACGGTCGCGATTTATTCATAGCTACGGCCGCGGCGCGGACCTCGTAGGTATAGGCGCAACGCGTTCCCAGTTCGCATTCAGGAAAAGTTTCTCCCGTGATGCGAAATATTTAATGGCCACGGGGAAAATGGTTTTCTATTGATCGACCGGGCATTTTTGTCGCGCCATTAATACCGTACGGCGTACGCGGACAAAAGGGACTGCGGTTTCTCCGTCGAGACGGTCGATTTAACGCGGTCAGATTAAAAACTTTGATTAGTTTCGAAAAGTTGGAGATGACGCGACGAAGAAATCTGAAAACGAATACGGAACACACATTCAGAAAAGTAAAATTAATTGGTGATTATTGAATTTTCTTTGCTTCGAGCATCCCTTTGATCTTTAAACGTCCAATAAGACCTTCCTCTCGACGTCCCTTCACGGTGTCCCGATATTCAAATCGAATACTTTCCCGAAAACCAGCCGGAAGAGAGAAACGCGTCGACCCTCGTGAAATATAAGAGGGGAGAAATATCTGGAGACACATTACGCTCCTCGGTACGTAATCGCGGAGGGTGCGACGGCGCTTTCCTTCGAGATAGGACCAGGCCTGCCAAGGGTGTCCTCTTAAAACATCCCTTTCAGATCCCAGGCGAGCCTTGGGACGGTGTGAAAGCCACTGTCGTGAAACCGCACACTTAATTTGCCTTGCAAAATTCAGTCCCTCTTTTTCTGCTCGTCTTCTCGCCGTCTCTCTTCGTTTCGCCCTCGTTCCGCTGTTCGACGTCTTCCTTCCTCTTGCTCGAAAAGATAGCCGGCTCGAGTAGGGAGAACGAAAGAACCCGGTTCCCCTTTCTGAAAAGGAAAGACCGTCAGAGCATGGCACGGCAGGGCAACGGAGGAGGCAGCAGAAGGGAAGGAAGAAAGAAAGAAGGGTAAGGGCAGTGTGGTGGTAGAAAAGTGTGCTTAAAATATTAACGCCGTAGGCGGTGCGCGTGGTAGGGATGCAGCGTTCTTTGTTCCACGGCGATGGAGGACCTCGACTGAGAGAAGGAGGAAAGAGGGTTGTAGCGTGAAAGAGGGCCGCGCAAACAGCCTGCAGCAGTGACGTTCAGTTCTGTTGGCAAACCACCCCGCTCGCTCGACCCTCTATCCCTCTGCTTTAGCAAGCCCGACGTCGTGCAAAATAATATATGAAATATGCGCCACGTCGAGTTTTCCGCCGCGCCGGTGCGGCCGAAACTTTCTTCTCTCCCCCGTTGCCGGCCAACCTAAGGGGTGTGAAGCCGAGACTCGAGTGGCGAGCTACCCTGTCGTAGGGGGAAACGAGGGTCGCTAATGAAAAACCTTGAATTTTCCATGAAGGAATTACGGCTCTCGGTGCCGTGCAAGCTCTCTTCTTTACCCCCGTCGTCTCGTCTCGCCTCACCTCGCCACCGCCTAACGTCGCGTCGTCGAAACCTTCCCCTTCGTAGCTTTTGCACGCTGTACTGCAGCTACCGGATTATTTTCAGCCACCGTCCCCTCTCACCGTTTTCGTCCGCGACGCTTACAGGGAAGAACCGGCAGCTCGGATAGTTACGAACAAATTAGGATTCTCGAGTAAACCCCTCTTTGCTTGCCGATGACTCCATAGCAAGACGCGCGGTGAATTTCAATCCCGTTTGAATGTACGGGCTGGTCTTATCGAGATTAGTGCTTGATTTTCATGGCGAGCGCGCCACCGTTATAACGTCGGCTTTCTCTGCCGGAGAATTTATCGATGCATCTCCGACTCGTAATGAGCGTTTCGACAATCTTGCGCGTTAATACGTTCGAAATGGAGGGAACTCGTAATGATATGTTGATAACGGAATCGTTCGACGTTGTTCGCATTTTCCTTGACTCGCATCAGTTTCCTGGAAGGAAGAAAAAATAATTGTCAATCGCTTGTAATATTATAATTCTCAATTAAATTTCTAAAATTCGTTCCCAATAACACGGTATCGTCTACCGTCGAGCCGTATCACTTGCGTTCGACACGAGATGGTCGAATTAAATATTGCAAGCGGTACGTTTTCTTGAAAACCCGATACAAGCAGGGACCAGAACGATTCCTCCTCCCACGTACTGTAAAGACAGGAAGCTTGTAGCAGGGTGGTCTGTACGAGCGGAAAGGGTCTCGTATCGTCGGAATGGGCGAGGAAGAAAATAAGAGCAAGAAGCACGGACGAGGGAAGAAAAAGGGGGCGGAGTGGAACATGGTGAAGCGAAAATAAAGAAAGGTCTCAGACTCGATAAACATTGCGTGTAGCTGAAACGTCGTCGCGGAGCTACGTAACCCGTTAACACGGGCACACGCGGTATATACTACACGTTCGAGCACACAACGCACACAGTGAAATTCAGCGACGCAAAGCACACACGTGCGGTTTACGTGCTTGCACATCGCCACAGAGAGTGACGTGCTCGCTCTTGCACAGAGACGCGGACACTCCGGGCACGGCACGAAATATTTGAGTTGCTTGGCAAACACGTAAATGTAAACGCGGCGTTTACATTGACGTTTACTTTTCGCCTCCCTGCTCGTCCCGGCAGCCGCTCGACGAGCCCCTCGGGCTACGACCAAGGAACCTCGACGACATTGCCGGATAACGGGGACGGAAGAGAAGAAGGTAGACGGTGACGAGGAAGACCGACCGTGCCCGGATTCAGGAAGGACGACGAAGACGAAGGTGCAAGAGGAGGAACCGTGAGGACGGAGTCAGGAGCGAAGGTTCAGGCGGAGGTGGCGGCTGACGCCAGTGGCGGGGAACTCGAGTCGACTAACCATCGGGCAAATATTGACCGAGCGGGATATTGCTCCCGATGCTTGTTTGTTTATTTCAATACCCGTGACCGATGGGCTCGATAGAGGGTTGCTGTGTGCACAAGAACAAGAGAGGCTAACGCACACACTCGCAAAGTGCACCGTGCGTTTTGTGTGCTAGCAACAAGAATACACACACGCACGTGCGTGTGTTCCTTGCGATCGTGGGTGTATCCTACGGATACGGAAAAACGGTTCGTATATTCGTGGAAGCGCGACGAATGGGAAAAAGAAACACGCGTGCTTTCCCCGTGTCCACATTGATCCATTTATATCCGAGTGATATATCCAGTTTGGAGCTTCTTCGAGAACCGTCGGGATAGCCAGACGACGACAACACCGATAACCATTCGGACAGCTCGTTCCATCCTATCCTATCGTTCTATAGAGGATTCGGTGGAATATCCGGAGGATGCGATATTCTCAGCCACGAAAACGGGAACGTTATCTCTTCTGTCTCGACGAGGAAGAACGCTTTGCATTTTATTCCCCTTTGGAAGATTCATAAAGTAAAGTCCATCTCTACGAGGTACGTATCAAGTGTTGGCACGGAACTCAATCAATGGCTCAATTTCGTTAATCAAAGCGCGGTCTCGCTTCTGGGAAATCAATTCGATATTGCGTTCAAGCGAACAATCCAACGAAATCGGCGAACGAGCGGGCGACTATACCTGTACCGTATTGTGCCAATAATATATCAAGTTTATGTATTCAACTGTACGAGTCGAACGTCAGCGTTAATTGGATAACTGCGAGCAGTTTTATGAAAGCGATACCAACGATCAACCCGGCGCATTTGTAAAACTTGGAATTTATGTTCACGATACACCGTGACCACACCCGGCTAGTCAGTTTATACAGTGAACGTGAAATTGAAATAATTAAAACGTTCGCCGATTTCGCCGCAGGAATTCTTATTTCCCGTTACAACGAAACCGGCGGTCGTTCGCGGGGCCCGATAATTCGTGGCGCGTTAAAAGAATTTAAACTTCTTTCACGGAGGGTGGTTAACCAACGAACGCTGTGTTCGTTTTTCTTTTCCAGTTTCTTTTTCAGCGGTCGGTTAAGCGTTGCCTCACCACGGCGCGCTTATCGACACCGCAATCTTCTCTCGAATATCGTTGCATAATTTGCGCGCCGCGAATATCATTATCGCGAAAGCTGAGAAGCGAAGAATTTCAATGAAACGTGGTGGTGCGCGTTACGTGATCGCACCGCACCACATCGCATCGCATCGCAACGTGCCACGCGTGTGAAACTACGTGGCCATTACGCGACCGTAAGCGTCGCGTTTACCCCGCCTTCCCTTTGTTTTATCTCTTTTGCCAACGTAACGGTAATAATATTCAGCCGGACTCTCGCTAAATAGTCGGTTACAGCTACCGCGATAACCATCTTATTGCTCCGCCGATTTATTCCGTTGTACCGGATGTTTCGAAGCTTTCAAATGAAAAAGGTCGCCCGCGATACACAGAGGGAACGGAGACGGGAGCACGGGCAACTTTACGACTCGCGAACGTTCGTATAATAACGGTAATGAACGTTCCCTTTTTCCTCGCAGCCAGCACGGTTCACTCTCTGTTACAGCCTCACCCTAAAAATACCTATCTCTTGACTCGATCTAACCGCGCTAACTCACCTCTCCGCTTTCCCTATGATCCATAATCTGCACGCGATTCGCACGGGCAATGCCGTTAACGTCGTTAAACAACGATAAAGGTCTCGTTTACTCGCGTTTCATACGGTTCCACGACGTCTATGATTAAAAGGAAAGAGAACATCGAACGACTACCGTAAGTCTACCAAACAATAAAGATAAGTTATATAACGTTCCGTAGCTCTAGCAGTGACGGAAATATTAAACTCTTTATTGTATTTTTATTTTTTAGGTGCTCATCGATCTCACCGACTGATTCTGAACGATTGACGCAGGAGAAAAGTCGGTGGCCACCGGTGGACACCGATCACGAGGCGAAAATGAACACGTCGCGGCGGATGTCAGCCGACGCCGGGCATCGAATAACCCGTTCACACGTGCACACGTGCGCGCGACACATAGACATACGTACACGTGCGTGGGCGTTGATACACCTTCGGAACACGGGCGCACGGAACGCGAGACACAACAACGCCGCCACGTACACTATAATAGCGGTCCACGTGGCCTGGCGTGGCAGACAGCCTGTCCGCGGACGCACGTGTTCCTCGGCACGTTGTCGGCGATGGTAGACACGCGTACACCTTGTAAACCCGGCCGGCGTCGACCCAACAGAAACAATTAAGCTTAATTAATAACTACTAATCCGCGCGCACCCCCGACCGCACCGTCCTTGTCCAGGTAACAGATCGCAGCCGCTTCGTTCCTATATACCGCCGCCCACAACACGTGAGCAACTACAACACACATAAACACGCCTCGATCGACAGGCATCCACGTGCAATCTCGTTAATTACCTTGTCGATTCGTTGTTGCGCACCCATCGACTTTCGCGCGACCACCGACATAAAAGCCTCTTCAGAGTATGGAATTACTGGAACAAGTCCTACCCGTTGCGTAAGCTTCGAAATGCTTTTAACTCTCTCACAATGAGAGCTCTATGTACGTCGGTTTGATCAGATATAAAAGAGATTTTCTGTATACCAGCGAAAACACATTGTACGCAAGTGGACGAATAAAATTGTTGAAGGATTATATTCTTCTTGTGTAATTATCTGATTGGTAGCAATCACAATGGCTGCATGAAAAGCAGCTGCATCTGTGATACACCGTACGACTTCAGAAACAATTTCAATGAGTTGCAGTTGAAATTTTTATTAGCGTTCTTTTCAAAGCTTGGATTTGACGGCTTACGGGTATCATTTGCTTCGGCCATTTAGATAAGCATGAGACAAGGGAAATTATTTCAATCGGTTTCTTATAATACCGCTGTCGAATAGATTTTTGCGTTCGTAATTGGAAAGGATAGATTACGATCATTATAATAATTGTTATCGTTCCTATTATTATCGTTCGTATGTGCAATTAGCGCGTCACGAAAATACAATTATCGCATAATGAAACGCCATTAATTACTACGTTTCTTCGTTAATAAAGCCAGCGTGGGGTTCTGAATTGTAAACAACCGCGGCCCATTATCCGCGACTACTTTTACATGTTTGAGTCATGGCTTTGTTATCACGTTTCACGTGGCAACGTTATGTCTGCGCGCAATGATGCCGAAGATCAGTTTCGATTGGAATTCGCAACAGTCAGCGATTCCTCGATGCCTGATGGCACAATATTTACCTTTACGATTCTTAATGGAAATAATTTCGTTTTTAGTTTACTTTCAACGAACGCTCCAACTGATGTTACTTTGCTCTCTTGATAAAGCAACATCGATGCGCGTTGTTTGATTCGATCGATTCGAGCTACCATTTACAAATCGTCGAAAAAAAAAAAAAATAAAAATAAAAAAAGGCCACCGAATCTTGCATCCACGTTTAAACGCTTGTCACCGGTACCGAGAACCAACTCCAATCAACATTCAACAATTCTGGAAAATAAACGAATCGGTACATAAACGTTTTCATCCATCGAGCTATCCAGCGGAGGCAACAATCGTTCTTTCGCATCGTTTCCCTATAAATACATTGGCGATGTTGCAGCCTCCGGGCAATTACGATCGAAGCAACCCGTTCCGACCCTCTTAACATTCAAAATCCCTGCCTGTATCTCCCACGCGATCACCCCGAGCCAACTGGCCGATTTCACGCACGGCCAATCGCCGGATTACACGCAACACGGAATCAATCTACAACGACGCTCGATTCAAGTCGACCGATCGCAAAACGACCACCGGTTTGAGCGTCACTGTCGAACCACTTGATTACGCGAGTTAAGCGGTCGCAGCTCAATTCCGGTTACGATCGAACCAACCCCATTGCCCGAAACTCACCCCTACGCTCACCCCCCTTTTATCGACGACCGTCTCTATTTCCTCCCTCGCTCGTTGTTCGCCATCGTCGTCGTCATCGGTGTCGTGGTCCGCCTCGTTTCTCCGTGGGTAACGTGCAAAGCCAACCAAACCCCTCGGCTCTAACTTCCGTAGTTGTTTGCCGGCAACGTTTCTCTTCTCTATCCCGTCGATGCACGCACCATCCCCCGCACGCGCACCCACCGACCGTA
The DNA here is from genome assembly GCF_907164935.1 of Osmia bicornis bicornis. NCBI lineage: Eukaryota > Metazoa > Arthropoda > Insecta > Hymenoptera > Megachilidae > Osmia > Osmia bicornis. The sequence continues at coordinate 2,411,067 of NC_060219.1, read as the reverse complement.
CACCGGCTTTGTATCGGGCTGCTCGGCCTGCAGTGGGGTGCGTCTGCCTCGAAGCCTGGGTTGCAGGCACTAAACGTAATTAAACGGATAGTTTCCGCATTAGCCGCGATTGGATAATCATTCATTGATTATCTCGGCTATACGGGGTGACAGACAATGCGTGCTCGCGCTCCGTACACGTTTAACCGAAGAAGAGGCGCGTGTGCGCGTACGTTGGAGTAACACGTACCGAGAGGTTTCCCTGCGCCCCTTCAGGAATCGCATGCATCCACCGACGGGACACGACGCCTTTTAATCGCGCAGCTGTTTACCGACACACCGTCCCGTATCTTGGATCGCTGACCGGCAGAGTGATTTATCTGGCAGAAATTACCGATAATTATTTCGCTCGTCCCCGCGACCCGTCCTACGCCACGAGTGAAACGTCGCCGTTGACGTTGATTACACCGCACACGCCGTACGGTTGGCGAGCCGAGGCGGCCAAAGCAACGCCACTCCGAACGCCGATCAGAGATATCCCCGCGAGGGTTGCTTGTTCTTCGATAATGCGGCCCTCGCTTACGTGCCACGAAATGGGAGGGTATTTCGTGCTCCCGTCCACCGCGGCGAGCCTTCGCGATGGAATTAAGATTAATCCTCGAATCGCTTTCCGGGATTATTTAAGACACCGGTCTTGTTGGACGTGTGAATTACAACTTGATGAATTGCGGCCAAGCACATAGTTACCAGCCGCGCTGGCTGATCGTGTAACGAATATTATCGATGGTAATAAGCAATTATTAATACGCCAACGGAAATCCTTGACACGTCGAAAAAATTCGAACCGATGGAATTAATGTTCGGCGTGCTCGTAATACCACGCCGCCTTCCTTTTTAATCTCGTCCGAACGAGTCGTGAAACAAAACAACATCCCGAGGAAGAATCGTCCTCGAAGAATCTTAATAGGTATCCTTGTCAAATCTCGATTGCATTTCCATCGAACACGATTACCGATCGTTCGCTTCAATTTCTAGATCTAATTTTTCCCCCCATCGCGATCGTCTCGAACGTTTCAATCGAATCAACTTCTATTCAACACCGTGCTCATCACGCGCTTAAGGAAGATAAAAAGGGACAGGAGAGTCCTCGCGTGCAAAGAAAGCTCGCGTGTCTTCCATCAGCGTGCGTGCACACGCTTGAGAATACGTGCGTGCGAAAAACACTCTTGCCCGGCCGAGTTATTCGCTCGAACACCCCCCGGGCGAGTGCAGACGCGCGCGGCTTATGCAAAAGCCTGGCTCGATAACCGCGTCGTGAATTATGTAAGGAGGACGGCACGACTCTCTAATTAATTCGACTTCTCGTGACGATCGGAAAGGAGAGTTGCTCGGTCCGACCTAACAGCGAATCGCTGTTCGAATTCCTTGCCTTCCTGCACGCGACGAGAACCTCGTTTCGGGGCAGGATTGAACCTCGTTCTTCCAAGAATTCGTGAAGATATTGCAAATGGTATTCGAACCTTGTACGATATAATTGCTGTGTTTAGAATTTTATGGTACTTCCTGGTTTTCAAAAATCATTCAGGAGAGAACGAATAAATATCTGTGCAAGCATAAAATTCAGTTGGTCAAATAAAAAGAATCGTAAAATTGGTTAGCTTATGGAGAATGCAAGAGAGTCGATATCGCGGAACTCGGCAGAAACGAAGCGGAAACCCCGTAATATCGAAACAAGCTGTGCCCGGGTAAATAAGAAGCAAACAAACCGCACCAAGTCGATTCTTTTTCCCCCTTGGTGTTGCACACGCTCGGCTGTGTTTTTCTTTTCACTCTTCTACCGGGAACACCTTCCAATGCCCTTTTCCTCGGAGGTATACGATAAAACGTTTTCGCGTGAGAAAATGCTAGAAGGCAATCCGTAAGGAGACGCGCGGAACCAACGAAGAAGAATGAAGTCGGTCGAAAACGTCGAAAGGTTACGTTCTACCTTCTTCTTTTTTCAACCAGTTCTACGTCTTCCTTCTTCCCGACAGAGGATTTCTTTTTTACCACCGACTTAGAACTCGAAACGGCCATTCTTCCTTCGGGCCGAGTTCACTTAATTCGAGAGGAGTGCGCGAGTTTCGTGGAAAGAGTTAGCCGAAGAGAAGAAACAACACGAAGGAGGATCATCGAGGTGAGAGGAAGATTGTAATCTTTCGCGTTTCTTCGTCATTTAATTCGAGTTGTTTCTCGAGACATAATTGCACACCTTTTTTTTTAAGTGGCAGGCTCTGAAAAGGTCATGCATTAACGTTTAATCATCTCCCCTAACAATGCAATTAGCGATGGTGAAAGAAATTTTTGGATCGTTATTACAACCCTTAAAATTAGCGAAGCCCCAACTCCTAAGTGATTAAATGGTTGAAACACAATACATAAATCGTTTTATGTTCCGCAAATTCTATTCGAAGGATTCGCCACTTTATCTCAAATTTCCTTATCTCCTTATCGCGATACCGGAGACGATGGTAAGAATACGTATCGCCGGAGATCCTAATCTTTTCGAACGTTAAAAGGAATCGAGAAATCGAGTCATCGTGCAAACGTCAGAACGAGGAGAACAAGGATTTGTCGTGGCTGAGCAAAGGGAGAAGAAAGGGATTTCGGAGTGGTTCGAGCGTTATAACGAATTCTTTTCGGATTCCATTATCGTCGCACGCTCCAATTATTCTCCTCGTTCCGAGGAATGATTTATCTCCCCTATTGTACCGCCCTTCCTTTGATAGCAAGGCGCAGACTACGCTCGTGTTTCGAATCAATTAACTTCGTGACGTCAGTCAATGCCACCATCTCCGCCTATTTGCGTGATGATTCCCTGTGGAACGAGCTTATTGACTTATTAAAGCTTGCTTCTTCCCCGGAATTCGATTGGCTCGAATACCCTGGCTACCAAGAATCGCGAGGGACCAGCAATCTCTAGCCCTGTCGCGTTAAGCGGTATTTAAAGAACCAGATAGATTTCTGCAAATGTTTAAACAAGATGTCATTTTTAAATAAAATCTCGAGAATTATACGAGACTTTAGAAACTCGAGTTATATTTCATTTTGTTGTACAGTATTTCAATCAATTACTTGGTACCCTTTTCACACCTGTTTGTGCTACAGATAAAATGTCAAAGAAATTCCCAAAAACAATAGGAATTCACGTTCATCGGTGGAAACGGTTTCGCGCGAAAGGAAATATTATTGTTGGGCATTATCGATAATTACTGTCGAGTCACTTACGAAACGGCCTTTAAAATGAAACTGACATTTATTAAACGGAATCGCGGGCCACAGCAGCGGTTGCGACCGATCGATTACAGTCGTAATGAACGAACGCAAACGGCCGCGTTAACGTTACCGAAGATCCAAGCGGAGTGGCGCGCGTGTTGGTACACGTGCCTCTATACACCGTATTTGTGGACTGGCTCGTCCGGAAACCGTTGTTATCCCAGTTCTAATTCGACTAACAGTTAAATTATTACCGAACAACCGGCATTTCGCGGCCACCAACTGTGCTCGCTTTTGTTAGGCTGGTCAGACTATTGCAAATTTGTTGTCACAACTGCGAGAACACGATCCTGACGCGTTCGAGACTAGGAGTTTATTATTAAACGATAAAGTTCCTGAATTATTAATTCCGTACCTATTTTATCAGCTCACTTATACATTAATCGTTTCGCGTTAGAAACGAATGGAAATTAAATTACGTATCTTGTAAATTCAAATTTCTACCGTTTCGAGCTTTTTAAATGTTAAAAAATGAATGTTGACCGTACCGGAGCACGTTCCGCACGGAAACAGGACAAATCTCGACGCACGTTGGGATTAATGAAAAGCACACGGAACGCCGTTAATTACAGGAAATATTTATTAAAATCCGAAATACGCGATCGAACGTGACGAATTTATGATTTCAATCAACGAGGGAGAATAAGCAGGACGCGTCATTTGTTTCTAATATTTTTCTTTCATTGAACGGCCGCACGGTAATAACCTGTACGATGTATCGAAACGTCAGGAGACAATAATTGCCGTCAGGAATACGAACGAACGGAAAGAGGAAACGTTGTACGTTTTTCGAAATGGATCGGCCAATTACTCGCCGGTTCTTGTTTCTCTCTCGCTCTTTCTCTGTTTTTTTTCCCAACCCGTGTTTTCCTTTCATTTCCATTTCGAAAGCTACCCTACCCCAACGTCTCTGTCCTCGTCCAGCTCTTTCTCTCGCTATTTTAACTCACCGTTCCGAACGTCCACGTGCTGGTAATTGGAAATTTCGCGCATCTGACCCTGTTCACGTGTTCGCCACCGCGGCTTCAATCCGCACAACGTGTGTACAAATCGCGCGGAGGAAAAAGCCGGAAACGCCGGTTGACCGAACGAACGAGCATCGCACGAAACGGTTTTACAGCAGTAATTTGTTCCTGACTTCTACAGAGAAAACTATATTTAAAAGTCATTAGCGTGCATGGCTCCCTGTAGCCTGCGAAAATGTTTTCCATTAAAAATGTTGCGCCCACGCCCATGTATTTTCTGCTCGAAAACGTCGAATTAACTTATACGAATCGGAGCGGACTTTTTGATACTTTTCGACAAAATCCGGCGATTTCGTTTCACGACAAATAAATGGTATAATTAAAAATGGAAATCTATCGTATCAAACGATATGATAATTTTTTAAAAACCTTGACAGTATCCGGACACATCTCATAAATATACGTTTTCACGTTACTTTATTCAAAAGTGAATATTTGAAGATTTCCACTGTCATTGTTAAAGCGAATGAATATTCAGCGTAACCTGATAATTAAATGAACATACTCAACGAAATTTACCTTGCGTTCAAGAATTTTCTTTCATTATAAATGCTCAAGGGCTTTGTTTATTAACTATAGTATGAAGCTTCAATGCCGTAGAAGCTCCGTGAATATCCAACTCGCTTAATAAAATGTTTTTAAAAGTAACAACATAAAACAACACAGCAGAAATGTAAATTAATGTTAATAATCCCCTGTATTACCATAAAATAACCGCTTCTATTTTTACTCGTTCAAGCCTATTTCCCGCCTATCTTATTAACTTTAAAAGCCTTAAAGTTTCAATTACTCGAAACTCATTTCTATACTTAACAAAACTGAAAGGTTATAAATTTGGAGACATAAAAACGTACAAAATAAGAAAAAACTAGCAATTCATGGTGGTAAACGATATGCTAGACCTCTCAGGTCATAAAAACAAATTCCTAAACTAGCTTTATTACCAGCCAGGCATTTTCCAGGCAAACTTTTCCTTTATCTCCTTTGCTTTATTGTCCAGGTAAAGCAGACGATCACTTTTATTGTGTGGTCATTCATACTATACGACGATTACGGTGATTCATCGACCGTCATTTACATTCAACAAATAAAATCCTTTTACACGAAAGAGACTTTCCTTTTCAGGTAGCTCGTATTAAAATTTCTCCTCGTTTAACACCGAACGATACTTTGTTCGAGCCTAAAATTCAAGCACAAGAGTCACTCGAGGATTAATTTTTCACTTAAGTGTTCCAAAATTTATTCTAAATTCCGAGAACCTATTTGCCGAATGACTAACGGTAATACCCGTCCTTTCGCATTAATGCTCTTCGTTTCCTGTAACACGGCTGCAAAGTCATCGAAAATCGTTGCAACGCAGAACACGTTAAAAATTCCATTGCTCGTCGATCAGGTTTGTTGCATCCATTGGCGTAATTTTTTATACATTCCAGTAAGTTTTTACAAAGAGAGCCTGTTCTTGGTCCCTATTTAGTTACGCCAATGGTTGCGTCTTGTATCAGCGGTAACAAAGAAAAAGGAAAAAAATAGATGGAAAGAAAAAGAAGAGAGAAAGGAGGTAGAAAGACAAAAAGGGTAGAGAATCAGGGCCAGACCGGTTCAGGTTTCGGGCGCGAACGATGATCATTAATAATATCCCTGCCTCGCGCGTCTCCATTTTACGCCGCTGACAATGGACAACTGTGTAACAATAATGTTCCGGGTTCCCCGTGTATGACCACGAGGGACGAGGGTGATGGCGGTGGTGCGAGGATGTGTAGACCGTTGGACGGTGGTCGCCGCGAGGAGGAGAGTGGGAGGCTGGCATGGACCATCTAGCCGCGCCGCAGTCAAGTAATGAAATTTGACTGGAAATTAACCACCGTGGTGTATGCGCACACGTCGCTGTCGGTCTCGGAAGTGGCGCGTACACGTATCCGGTCGCGTGTGTTTGTGCGTGGCCGGCCACCCTCGCGGATCAACGGCGGCGCGCACGCGTGGTCGAGCAAACAACGTACAAGATATTACGAGAGTCGCGGCCCATCAACGGGGGAAAATAATGGGCAACCGTTTCGTGATAACGATGAGTTAGCGTTACACCTCGCTTGTGTATACGTATATCACGCACCTCCACCTACTACCCGCTCCAATACACCCCTATTTCAACCGGTCATTGTCTCTCGCCCCGTCCCTCTCCCTCTTTTGTTCCGCTCCAACCTCTTTTAACATCGTTTCGCTCGTTCTCCTGTATCTGTATTAAATTTTCAAACGGTATGTATTCATATCCCGACTTGCGCGATCCCTCCTTATTAGATTTTGAGTATGCAACGTTACGCGAGTTCCGTTGAGTATGCAATTAGGAAAGATTGTAATAGACCCTTAACAACCGCCGATGGAAAGTGGAAGTTAAATGAAATGATTGAGGGTATTTTGAAGTAAGTATCTGTGAAAAGAAAGAAGGTAAAACGGCAAATGTTCGAGGAAGAGGAACGTCTAATCGAAGGCTAATAGGATGATCGAAACAGCAAAAATCAGTGGTACACGTAGAAGCTACGTAATTATCGTTATTTACCGCGGATTGCGTGGACCGACACGCTACCACTAATCCGGCAGCAACAGTTGTTGAAACGACGGTAATAGTGGCGCACGCGATCGATAGGCGGTTTATCGTGCAGTTTAAGCGGCGCCATGCATTATTGAAATACGAGCTAGCCAAAAGATTTCTCGCGTGGCTGGCGAACGTCGAACGAAACTTCAACAAATCGATATGTACAAAGAATCGAAAGCTCATGTTCGCGAACAATGGGACGACTTGCTCGAAGGTACACACGTAGTTCGCGTGACATCTCGAACGTGACCACCGAAACGGGAATCGAACGTTTTCCTCAACGATAACGTTGGTTATCAACGATCGATGTCTGCTCGATGATTCCTCGCCACGGTTGGCGGATTTTTGCTTCGAGCTGTCTTATTACCGTGAATCGATTTCAAGTATCGCGGCAATCTCTCCTCGACGATCGAACAGTTTATTTCGACCATAATTCCTAGCTGTCTCCGATCGGATTGCTTGCCAGATGTTCAGGAACGAAGCGAGTTGTAAAGTTTCTGGCTGGTTAACGATCGGATATCTTAAAATGACTTCCTCTGCGCTACTGTCGCCTTCTCGATCCTTACAGTACGAAGCATAACAGGGGACGTTGACGGGCAAGGAAAACGATTTTGACCAATCGATACGCGGTAGTTTCGAGAATGGTAAATGAAAAAAAGGTAAATAAAACGGTCGAACGCGAGCGGAACGATAAGTCAGCCAGAGGGCGATGTAATAATGAAATGCAAACGCGGCAGCCGGTTTTTCAACGGAAACGAACGAATGGAAGGAGAAATGGGTGGGATGGGTGTCGAGGCAGGAGGGCGACCCTTTGAAATTAATAATAATGTTATCGGGAGGTAACAAAAAGCTTTTGAATCCCGATATAATGACGCGCGTATTAACGTGCGCCGTTTTCGACCTTTTATCGCAACAAAAACGCCGCGCTTTTAATCGGGATTATTGCTCTATTTCCGCGAGCCAGCCCGGTTCCCCCCTCCGCGATCAGGAGGCTGCCTCGAATGAATAATCGAATTGGGTTAATCCATATTTACCGGGATCAAAAACTCGGGGATTATCGGAAAGTAATTTTCGTCGACCGGGCGTGACAGGGTCGAACCACTTTTCTCGATCGTACGATCCCGGTTTCGTATCGTACTTTGCGTTCTGGAATCGTTTAAAGGCGGTTCGTTACCGAATACTATACAAGGATCGAACGTAAATTCCGACTTCATTCTGAGATAAGAGTGGAAACAGTACAAGTTAAATAAATTGAACAATCGAATGATACAGGTAATTAAATGAAAATTGACAGAGAAAGAAAGCGAGGTATCCCGGATAATTCCCGTTCAACGATGCAAAAAGCCCGGAAAATGTAACGAGAGATCGTTCTCGGTCGGGCAAAGAAAGCCGGGCGTACTTTCTAACGAGGGCGGGCGAAAAAATTTGCAGACGCGTTTGGCGTAAGCAACGAACCGCCTCTGCTGAACGACGCTCGGAAGCAATTCCAGATTTTTATTGACCCGGTCGAAGTTCGTCGGCGAGTTTTACCAAGTTTTACGCCGTTCTCCGCTCGGCTGGCTGGACGATCGCTCGAACGACTTCGCGGAAAACGAATGGACGAACGGCGAAGAGTTTCCGGCGCGCGAAACGAGGCGTAAATGTAAACGAGCGATCGACTCGTTTCAGCCAGTTACCGGTGAATAATTCGTCCACGATAGAAATAGAAGAAGAAGGACAGAAGGGAACAGAGAATTCAGCTAGTGTCTGTACGTCCGGTCGCTCCTTCATTTCTCGCGCGATACGCGAGTAAATCCAGGTGATTCCACGCTCGTATCGTTCCTCGTCAAAGGAAACTCGTGAAATTTACGAACAGTTTCGTTCCAATTTCAACGATCTATTAGAAACGCAAACACGCGAACTATTTTCTTATTTTAACCCAGTTACCAATTTCTCGAGCTTGCAATTCTACAATGTTGCAACGCAAATCGTCGCTCAATCATCGAGCGTGTAATCGCGTCACAGGCAAACGTTCTCTTCGACGTTCGACGTCTTTATATTGCATGTACAGGCATGCAAGCACGCAAGCATTCGCTAGCACCAAGATGGCGGCATTTTTTTCGACTCACCCCCTACGTACCGCGAATCGACGTTTCTCCCTCCTTTTTTTTACGATCCCGTCAACCGTGCACACAGGTGTACCGTACCAATACTTTTCCCTGCTCGTTCGACTCTGGTTCGGTGGAAAAGAGAGGAAAAGCCAAGCGAAAAAGGTGGAGGCGGTAGATGGTAAAGGGTACGACGAGTGGCAGAGGAGGAAGAAGAATGAAAGGGTAGAAAGAGAAGCCGTGAGGGGTGCAACGACGGCGACGGCGGTATCAGAGGAGGAGGGCAAGTGAGAGTTTGGAGGGGTAGGTGGAGGCAGGGTGGAGGAAGTACAGGCTGTTTTATTATGCAAAAGCTTTCTCGGCAGTTGGGTCGTTCTAGCTCCGCGCCGTTGCACCAACATCGAGTCGGAGGTGGCGGTGGCGATGGTGGTGGTGGTACCGGTGGCGGTGGGATACAGCTAGGTGGAGGAGGGTTGGAAAAAGCCTCCGCCCTCGAATCGCGTAAATACCGGCAGCCATTTTGCGATAAACTTTTTTCGGCTGGTCCGCGCCGCGCCACTCCGCGGCAGGGTGAAAAAGTTTGGACACGGTCTCTCGAGAGGGGAGTCAAGGGGCGGCTGGGCACCGCGATATTCTACCGCCTGTGGAACTCGTGGACGAGAGTTTTCGTTGAGCACGCCGGGAACAGACAGAGGGTGGGCGTGGAAATGGAGAGAAAAAGAGAGGATAAGGAGAGAGGGTGAACAATTAATCTTTCGCGGAGAGCTTTCCAGTGGCGCTCAATCGTGCGTGAAGCTTTCCCGCCTGTCTGTCCCGTGGAATATCGTGTTTTTAATAAGCCGCTTGGTAATTATCGTTAGCTTCGTTCGTACGCTCTCCTCTCTTACCCTACCTTTCTTTCAACTCTTTTTCCCTCTTTCACGCGGCTCCCACTATTTCGCGCGACCGTTCTTCCCTCCTTGGACGGAAATGAATATTAACGAGCCACTTTTGTAGCGATCTCGTAATGGCTAAGATCTGATCCTCGGGAAGAAGCGCATTTGTAAAGCTAATTTAATTTCAGAGAAATATCGTGCTAACGTTATCCACGAATCCTGCAGGATAAATCATACTTCGCCAAGCATTCGGAATATCGCCCCCTCCGGTAATTCGCTAACGATATCAACCATAATACGATGATACGTTTCAGAAATAGAAGAGATTCATAATCCGTAAGCTCCGTAAGAGCAATTAGCGAGGATAAAAGTAACACCGTGACAGATCAAACTGTTTCTTTATCACGGCGGTACCGCACCGTTCTAGGGAATTTCTCTGGTTGTTCCACGCGACGCTGACCACCGCGCAGTGCTGTCGTTGAAGCAACGAACAGCGACACTTTCCATCGACGTTGTCGCGAATTGCTGGTCTCGCTGGTTACGAATCCTTGGGCTTCTAATATTTACACGCTTCCAGCGCCAACCGCGATACTGCCTGGCGTTAACGATAAAGCCAGCGGGCGTAAAGAACTGAATTGAATTTTACGCGCAAACAGGATCGGTCCGGCCTTAGCGTGTAAATAATGCGGCGGATCGTAACGAGCGCGTTCCCCGAGATACCGCCTGTTTTCCTGGAACCGGTAATTCCACCTTATCTGCGGATGTCCCTTTTATGAATGACATTGTACAATCTACGTCCTCGCGGTTTACTTCCATTCGTGTAATTCGATCCTTTGAAGCGCCACGTCTGCACGCACGTAGCCGACTGAATGGACGGGTTGGAAAAAAAAAACGTGTTAGGAGATAACTTTGACGGCGGAGGAAGAAGAAAAAAAGGGTGAAGCGCGTAAAAACTTACAAGCGCGGTAGTGGTTTTTTCAGCGCTGCTAAGAGAAGCGAAAAGAAAAAGAAGAGGAGGAAGAAAGGAAACACAAGACGCGTGAAAAACGAGACACGCAAACGCCACGAATCGAGAGAAGGAGAAAAGAAAGCGGCGGGTATGAAAAAAAAAAAAAAAGAATTTGCGGTCCTCGTGACCGGTTAGCCCCTGGGCTTGAGAATCTATTGTCCTCGGTTCATTACACATTTTCAGGAGCGCGCTGGCGCTCGAACGTAGCCGAGAAGAGAAAAGGAACCTCGCTGACCAGATGCATGACAACGAAACCCGAGGTATCCAATTTCGCTAACGTCGCGTCTTTACCGTCCGGTTTTTCGCGAACAACAACCTGAACGCTACCAGGGACTCGGGCCGATCGGGACGAAGAAGAGCGAACAAAGTAAAACATTCCACGAAGCGGTGTCTTCCGTTTTCGATGCCGAGTTTCTCTCGGTTCGAACCCGACTCCGATAACCGTACGGAGCTATTGAATTCCACCGATCGCTACGTAAAGTGGTACGCTTATTTCGCATTTTGATTTGACCAGGATTAAAAAGGGTTAACGAACAGAGGACGAAGAAAGAAAAAAGCCAGTCACAAGTGTAAATCAAAATTCCTTTCGGTCGCGATTTCACGGTTGAAATTATCTCGGACGATACGTTTAACAAACATCGCGGCCCGGTAAGTACCGTATAGAAGAAGACAACACGGTGTTTGGGCAAAGATGAGAAAAGGGAATGGGTGGCGTCCAGTGAGACCCTAATTTCCATCGTACCCGATTCATTACCGACTGGGCGCGGGAGGAGGGCGACCCGGCGTGGCGGAGAAAGAGAAGAGAAGGTGGAGAAGCCAGGGCGGTGGTGGAGTAGATGGCGAGAGGGAAAAGGGGGCAAAGGGGTGGGACGGTGGCGGCGCATTATTACGAGGCCGAATTACCTAATTTCGCTGGTCGTTACGTTGTTTCGACGAGCCGGAGCCCCCCGGGTCTGGAGAGGGGCGTAGAGCCCTCACGGTGGCGGGTCCTTCTGGCACCGAGGTTCGCGTTAAACCACCCCATTTGAACGTTTTCCACCCCGACGACCTTACCATCGGGGTGGCCCGAGTCTAAGTCCCCCGTCGCATCAGCTGCTTCGAGTCCGCGCGGATACCTCCACCAATCCCGTCTCCCTCGGCGCCGACTTATCCAATGGTCGGTGATGGTTCTTAAGCAAAGAACCCCTCTTTCCGTCTAGCCGTGAGGCAGCTTTTAAAAACAGCCAATGAGACGCAAACATCGACCAACCAGCACGGCACACGGAGCTCCGTGTATTCGGCCTCGGTAGACCGTCTAGGTTGACGGCCGCGCGTTCACTCCGCACGGACTAGTCGGAGCGCTGTGAAAAGGTGGTGGTAGGCCGCTCTGCGGCGGTCGAGTAGGGGCAAAACTATTGGCCACCCACGCCTGACTTGCCCGTTCACTCTCTCTCGCACTCTCTTATCCTGTCTCCGGTACGTCGACGGAGAGAAAAACAGGGGTTTAAGGGTGGAAAAGAGAGGAACGTAGAGCGGTAAGAGCGAACGAGAGGGGAAACGCAAGGGGTCCCACTCGTCAGCCTCTCTTCGCTGAGCTTTTTTCGCTCGACAGGGGCGAATGGACAAACGGAGAGTCCTTCCAGACTTCTGTCCTCCCTAGGGGTGCGCTATTACGGCATAACAAAGTCCGGTCGTGTCGCGTATATCGGATCGTACGTCAATATACCGCCGGAGCACCACCATCCACCACCACCAGTCTCTCGGCTCTACTTCTCCGCCTTCCCTTCTACCCTTCTGCCCTTCGCTTATACTCTTCTCCTTTCGCTCTATCCTGCGCACAATCGACCTTTTCTGAGCTCTGAAATCGAGTGCGTCTGCGATACGTTTATAAGTCGTGAGCTAGCCGTACCGGGGCGAGGGGGAAGCAAGGTACTCCCCTATTGTTTCCCGCCACTTTTTTCAACGAGAGAACTTGCCACACGGTAGACACACAGCGGGCGAACCGATTAGAGGAACGCTGTCAAAACTTATCGAGGACAGTGCGGACGAGCGGATAAGAGGTTAGGGGGTGAGTGGCAGAGTAGGAGCCGACCCTCGGCGAATTTGGGTCGTGTCACGAGGATGATGCAGGGGCTACGTAAGACGCCGCCGCCACCGCCGCTCAACCATCGACCCTGATTTCGCGAATTTCAGATTTCTCCTAGCCGATGTTCCAGCTGATTACATCTCCTCTAATCGTTTCTGCGGTGACCCGTGTCGACAACCGAACGATCCAGCAATTACGGAAAACACCATGCCAGCGTACCTAACTTGGTGCGCTCCGTTTTATGAAGTCATTAATCACCGTCGACGACGCGCATTAACCCGTAATTATTCTTCTCCCCCACCCCCCCTTCCACTCCCTTCCTTTTTACGGGCCCGAGTTATTTGCGTGTTCCGGTGTCTCGTCGTTGTCGTAAGTCGGTTTCAGAAAGATAGCTGCAAGGATACGTTTCGCGATAAGGAGAATATCAAAGCGATAATGATCGGCTTTGGAAAAACCGCTTTTCACGCGATGCTACCTCAAGGACTGTATTTCAATTTCGCGACAAAAACTCATTTAACGAGCACTCTTAAGACATCGGCTATCATAAGTATCATTGCGATCGATTCTGACAAGAGATATCAAGAAGTACAACTAGCTGACTGTGTTTTCGCGCTAATCGAGCACGGATAATCACTGTTTTCTTTTCTTTTTTTTTTTTTCTTGGTACTGTAAGTGGAATTGGACGGTGGATACTCGGTTAACTGGCGTGTTACGCGAACCAGGTTACACGAAGCTGGATAACGCTGTCGCAGCGTTATCGGACCGCGAGAAAATTACCTTAAATATTTCATTATCTACGTGTCGTTGAACGTTGTTACTTAATCTCATTTAACAACTTTCCACGCATACCAAACGATATTTACCAAAAATCGACCACAGTTATTTGGACGAGTAATTCTCCCTTCCCGCAATCGACCTGGCTCTCAATCGATGTAGCAAATAATTAGTTACTTCGACCGTTCGAACATCCGTAACGAAATGTTACAAAGCTTCGCGTTAGAAAAAACAGCGGAAAATATTAATCCCGAGCCGGTCGATGTATGTATGTACATACCTATACAGTTGAAATTTGAAATTGTCTCGTCATCAGACGCAATTTTACACGGGCCAGACTATTCGATGATGTTGATCAGCAAAAAAGCGAGGGAAACTAATTATCGAGGGCAGCGGCTACTCGTTGTCCCGTTGAAACTCGATTTAATAAAAGTGCCGGACGAAGGAAAAAAGTAGAAACGGGATAGCAAAGAGACACGCATGAACGAACGAACGAACGAACGAACGAACGATGGGTTACTACAGGGAGAGAAACGGAGGAAAAGAGGATGAAGCACCGGACAGTCTGATTGCTCTTCCCTTTCACCGTGCAATTCACGCACGAACGCGCACGCATGTGTACGCTCACCCTTTGCTCCGCTATGGGTGCGCGAAAGCACACGCGTCACGAGGTGCTTCGACGATATTAAAGGGATCTCTGGACGGGGCCGAGCGTTTCCTGCGCGGAGGAACCGCGAACAACTTACTCCTCGCCCTTTTTCATCTCGCTCATTGATACGTTCACCAGCTTCGTTCCGTCGCTTTCCTATCTTTTCCTCGCGCACCGCGTTATCCTCGTCCCATTTCAAAAGCAACGCGTTGAATACGTGTATGTATACGTACGCGAGATTGTCGGTCGAAAGAAAAGGAGGGTAGAGGAACAAAGGAAGATGGAAGAGGACGAAGACGGCAACCTCGAGGCCACTGAAACCAGCTGCATTCCCGGCCATTAGAACTCTGCACGGTAGTGAAAATTTACTGTCGTAACCCAGTCCTAATGCACTGCACCGCCGTGCTCGCTGCTCCACGCCGCCGCTCCGCACGGTTATGGACGTTCCCGTTGCGGAGCTGTTTGAGCGAGTGAACGAATGAGTTTGTGAGCGTGTGACACGGATACTCGCGGTTCCCTGTGCACCGTGCGCGCGCGCCAATCCTGGCAGACGGGACGAGAAGAGAGGTTCGTTGTGTGCCTTCTAGCTATCTGCTGCTCTCGGTGCTCGAGTAGTTCTACCAAGAGCGCTGGTGTCATGCAGCAATGTTATCTGCCACCCTGGCTGACGAGACGAAGAGACCGAAAGAGCCGGGGACAGAGAAACAGAGACGAAGAACCGCGTTGCTCGACGCGAATAGAGAGAGAGAGAGAGAGAGAGAGAGAGGGAAAGATAGGGTGATGGAGCAAACATGCTCAAAGAAGGAGAGACTGCGAACGTCTGTGCCTCGCGGTAATGGCTTATAGCCAGGGCCGTAGCGATCGTTGCGTTTCTTCCTGAAGACACCGGTGCCAGGGAATATCAGCGAACTCGAGAAACGATACGTCCTTCCTCCGAACGTTTATATCGAATCGATACTTTCTTTATCGTAGCGCGGAAGTCTGCTCGAACGACGAGAACATGCTCAAAGCGAATCCTTTTAAAAAACGTATCTCATCGAAACGATGAGAAATCGAGATTGATTCAAATTTATGCGAATTCGAAGAACGCGAGCACGATTTCAATTCTTTCACGAATTTCTATTTTCTTCGTCCAGTCCCCTTTTACCCCGACAAATTGACGTCTTTCCGTAGAATACACGGATGGTGCCGTTTAACGGGCACACTAGCGGAGGAAGATTTACGAGCAGACGAAACGGAACGGGCGGGACATTCGGGACCAGTCGAAGCGATCATGAAACTAAAATTAGTCGGGTCTGGAGGGAAGTGTGTTTGCGTTTCCACGGAGCAGAGAAAAACGGCCAAGGTCCTCGAACGTGGAAACGCCGTCTGTTGCTGGCTTTTCGTTCTCTCGTCGAGGAGTCCGGCCTAAACCGTGAGAGTGGTCCTGGAAACGTCTGTCGAGAGTCGCTCGTAAATAACCAGGGCAAAGGGGGCAGCTACCCTCCCGGGCTTCTTCTTTTCGGAGGACAGAGTGGCTCTAAATCATCGCCACGCCGGGGGGTGCTCGTCCCTTTCGATCAGCTCAGAAAAAATTAGCCCAACTCCCAGTTTCGTTTCGCTTTCAACCGACTCTCCGACAGTTCTCTTCTCGACCTTGCACGCGGCTGTGCAATATCAATTTCACGCGTTAGACCCCGGCTTACCACCGTGTCCAGGGCCGGCCGAAATTTTTTACCCTCATCGACACGTCCCTGATTCGCCTGGAAAGTCACCGGGGATATGATGAATTTCAGCATTCGGAAATGGACCAAGGGTATTTCTATCAAAACCAATGCGAAATTGACGAGCTTGATCAAATCGTATCGTATTAAAAGTGGATGCAACGCAACGTAAACAGACGCCGATTTATTTCTCTGTGCGTACGTAAAGCGTTCAGCCCCGGGCAGCAGAGCTGTGCAATAAACCAGGAGTACAAATCGCTGAATTTATCTTCCAATCACGTGTTACTCGAAATTAAAAGCATGTCCGTGAAAAATGTAAACAAAGGAAGGTTGTAAATGTTGAAAGAAAAACTTCAAAAGCTTTGAAAAGATATAAGAATACGTCAATCAGATTACACAACGATACGATGGAAGTTTAAAAATTTACAAGCGTATCTGTATAAAAGAAATGCAATAAAAATGCATACCAAAATAAAAGGATCTAGTTCCAAAATTAAATTGTTCTCTTTTCAATCAAACGATTTTATCCTTACCGTCGCGTCGTCTGCGAAACTCGCGTTTATACCGAAAATAAGACGCGATTCAACTTTTATCTAAGGATGTAAGTCCAATGCAATCACGATAAGACGAAAATCTACCTGAGAATTGATGTTACAATAAACATATCAAGCTCATTTAATATCACTTCCTTAATATCCTAATTTCGCCATATTACACCGTTCTACGTCATTCGCGTTTCAATCACGCCGCGAGCACACAAATTAAACATTTCCAAATTTCAATCTCGCCCCGTGGCGGACAGGCAACTTTTTATTTTTTCTTATACGATGACTTGGCTCTATTTTTCAAAGTATGTACCCCTATTCAAGTGAAGCTCATAAATTTTCCGTTCAAGAACGCGACAACCTCTCTTAGCCCGGTTTATTGTAAATTTTCGAAGCCCGAGCAAGGTTACAATAATCCAGGGAACAGTGTACGTCCCTGGGAACGTGGACAGAGAATGGTCCGTGGCAGCAGCAGCCGCGAAGCTGGCGTTTATTAGCGTCCAGCAGAAAGTTGGCTGACCGGCTGACCGTCAGGATCGTCTCGGTGGCGGATTGCAGCAGCAACGCCACCAGCAACATAGATACCGTTGCTGCT
The DNA here is from genome assembly GCF_907164935.1 of Osmia bicornis bicornis. Taxonomy (NCBI): domain Eukaryota; kingdom Metazoa; phylum Arthropoda; class Insecta; order Hymenoptera; family Megachilidae; genus Osmia; species Osmia bicornis. The sequence goes on along the minus strand of NC_060219.1, from coordinate 2,393,859 downwards.
ACTGCTGCTGTTGTTACGACTACTATTTCAACCTGGCTTCAACCGTGTACCAACCGACGTTACTACCACTGGCAACACTCGCTAAACTCGAAATGGCCAAATGGCTCGTTCCTACGTCGACATTCGACGCAATCCCACATCCTCTTCCTCTCTCTATCTCTCGTTCTACCTTCTGCTCACCATGGTATTTCGTGTTTATTTCCTTCTCATTCCCTACCCCCCTTTCTCCCTTCCACTCGTATATTCTTCTATCTCTGTCACTCTTTCTCCTTCGGTATCCACTTATTCAGCGCGATACACGCGTACATAACACCACCGGTACGTAGGTTTGCGGGATCGGTATAGGACTGGGATTAGCGTTAAATCGGCGTTAAGTACGGCCACTGGGCCGAGATTATCGTATCTGGCTGCTATTAGCGGCGATATTGAAATCGTCTCTCGGGAAGCTGGCTGCTCGGAACTCTGTGTGTCGCCAGGATTGGTTCGGATTCCAGTCACAAAGGGGAAAGAGCCGGATTTGGCCGATCGAAGAAGACAACGGAAAATCGGGCTGGATTATGAATGCCGAACAGACTGACTGCGTTTCGATTGTACCGTTAAATTATTACGAGCTTCAAACTGTTAATAGATATCCTAACGTTTCTCAAATAGCTACGGTTATATATTTTGCAGCCGGTTATAAATTCTTGGAAACTATCTCTGTCGTGTTGAAATTCAATTTCATCGTTGCCTGAAAATGTTCTTACGTTTTACGTAATTCGGTTACACGTATGTTTACGGCATTTTTTACGCGGTACCTGATGAACTCGAACGAGCCTGCATCGTAGGAAATACTCTTAACGAAGAAGAGATAGGTTTTAACGCGAACGCCCGTGGAAAATTGATCGGACACGGACAAATTCCTCTTTTAATGGACTTAGAAGCTAAAAGTAAAGAGCGATCTTCGCTGTTCGCGGCATCGAATTGAACTTGTCAAGATGTTATCGGCGCGCTTAAAAATTCAATCTTCGCGAAGTGGAAGCTGGAAGAAGGAATTTTCAACGGTTCGTTCGACTTCAAAAATTTCTACCACTCTGTAATTATAGTTAATGGAAGCACCGGCCTCTTACATGGAAGATCGATGAAACGTTTCCGACAAAAGTCTTCCTTCAGAATACTAACGACCGATAGTAGCCGTGGAATTTAAGCGTGACAAGGTGCGTGTTAAAATAAGAGCACCATTTGAACAATAGTGTCACGGTCCAGGAAACGCGTGTCTAACCCGATTACACGCCATGAAAATTTGTTGCTTGTCCGTCTGTTACCTTCAACGTAGCCCGATTTCTAATTTTATAATCGTTCGGGTACAGTTATCAATGGAACGTCTTCGCAGAATGCTTTCATTTAAATTCCTTTCTTCTTATCTTTTAAACCAATAGTGTATCGGATGAATTAAACACGAAGCAAGCGGTAAGCTACGTTTCTTCCAACTACTTGAACGTCGAGTGAAAAAGCCACGGTCCAGAGGAGAAAAAGGCGCGAGCCCGAGCGTGTAAGAACGTAAAGCGCTTTCGTAGCACACGGTCGGCCACTTTCCGGCGAGTAAGCGGAAATACAGAGGAAGGAAGGACGATTACAGCGAATATACCTAAGAGGGAACGCAATAACGAATGGAGAGGAAATAACGACAGCGAGAACGTTCAAGAGGATAGAATTAAGAAGCCGGCGCGGATCGCTAACTGGCACAGAAGCCAAGATCGGATTTACGTCGATTTATGAATCTGACAGTCATCCATGATCACGCTCCACGCGATCCCATGTACGCGCTCTTTGAAGCCGCAAAGCGTGTTACCGCGGAATTAGCTAATATAATGACGTTCCGCGCACGCGTAATGATCCTTGTGCGGTCGTGCATTAACACTCGTGCATTCGGCCGGTTAACAATCTGCCACTAAAGCTAACAATAAGTCACTTTTCACCCAAACTGTTTCGTTTAAAATAAAACAGACAAACCTTATTTTCTTATAATCACCCGCCTTCATTTTTCACAATATTTTTATCGGAAAAACAACCAGTGAAAATGCAAAACTGTCGCGAACTCAATTAATTCCGCGACGTTTTCAGCTTTCGGAAATACCAAGGAAAACAAGATCGAACCAATTGTTATTCATCGCATTGTTTTAAACTCGCTGGTTCACGGCTGACTCGGTCTCACCGAGACGCGTTTAAACAAGCGGCCGTTCCGCTAGACCCGCGATCCTCTCCTTTCTCAAAACGCTTAATTATCTCGACGCGGTGTACGACGAACCGGCCGATTAATGATCGGTTGGCGTTTCAGCAATTAACGCGAACCGATTGCGTGATGTTCGTCACATTAAAGAGAAGTCGACGGCGCACGATGCATAGTGCATAAGCGTCACAGAAACCAAGGGAACGGGATTAATTAAATACTAAATTTTTCCTATCCGCTTTGTCGGTGAGCTCTAATCGCTCGGTGCTTCGCTCTAATCAGTGGATCGTATTCCTCGCGACCCACGCTATCCTTTCCTACCTTTCTCATCCAAACATCCCAACCCTCCTTCGCCTCCGCCTTCTATCTTCGTTTCCTTCGAAACCGTACAACAACCTATCATCGGTCTTTCTCTTCGATGCCACTCTCCCACAGTGAGACCCAGACCAGGGAACGAAACAATCCGTGAACAAGCTACTACACGTAGCTTCCCGATGTATCTTGACGATTAGATTGAGAGAACGGTAGCGAGGGAGTTTGTACCGGATAAACGCGACGCAGCAACTCCCGTCGGGGAAACAACGAGAAAGAGAGCTTAATTAAAAGACCAAAGAAAGAGAGAGAGCTCCTTTTTCTTACGTGTTTCTTTTCGATCTGCTTTCCCGAGCTATGCTCTTTTGTCAGGTTACCCTTCGTCAGATAAAGTATCAGTTGTGTAGGATTTAATGATTGATCCACTAATAAAATTTATTGAAATAAGTAAAAAGTTTGTTTTCTTGATTTTCTATCTACCATCTATCGTCGAGGAATATGTCGAATTTTCGGTGAGTCTGAACCGACTAGTTTTATGCAAGGTATTGCATGGTACATACGTTTCTAAGATATTGTATTCAAACCAACTGGAAAGATAATAAAATCAGATATAAAATCAGGTATAATTTAAATATCCGGTGTGTTCCTTGCTGCATCTCTCTGACAGTTTCATAGAATTCAAAACTATTGTTTCTTATTTTCCCAGAGCACGGGTTCTACCGTTCATACATACATACATTTTCAAACGGTCTTCGCAGATTTTCGTTTCGCCTCGTTTCCACGATCCGCGACTTTGCGATGAATCCGGACAACGAAAGATAGCAGGCATAACCGAAAGAAGGATCGAAATATATACCGAGGAAATCTACAAACGGTGAAACAAGAACGAGCCTCGCGTTCCAGATCTCTTCGGATACCTAAAAAGCCACTATAAGTCGCGGCAGATAAACGCGACGCATCGTGTCTCGTTGTCACGACGAACAAAGAAAAGGAAAAACGTTGGAAAAAGAATGCGACGAGCGAGGAGATAAAAAGAAAGCTTTCCTATCTGAGGGAGAAGGAGAAGAAGTAGCAGAAGAAAAAGAAAACAGAAAGAAAAGGCGGGAGAAAAAAGGAGTAGTAGGGTCGTCGAGACCACTTCGGCCTCTCCTTTTGTCCCCGAAGGCGCGAGATATCTTTCTTTATCCAGATTAAGAGACGAAAGGGGTCAAGACTTGGGGATTAATAATTTGTCGGGGCCAAGGAGAGGTGGGTAGCGATCGACTGGACGTATCCCGAGAGTTCTGGCTCGTGTCGTGTCGTTCTGTCACGTCGAGACTCTTCCTTTCCTTTCAACCCTTTCGCCTCTCCCCCCCCCCCCTGTACTCGTTCCACGTTTTGTCAAACGAGCCACGAGCAACGGGGAACGTCGAAAATCTGGTCGGGAACAGAAACGAGAAAAAGGAGCAGGGAACGCGGTCGAAGAGGCAGGAAAGACACGGGGATCGCGTACCACAAGGCAGAAATACGACCAGCCGGAGCAGATAAACGACGTATCCAGCACGCCTGTTGAGAGAGCGTTTTCCGTTCGATAAACAGAATAATTTGGTGTCGTCGTGGTCGTCGGTACGATTGATAAAACCGAACCGTGCCGATAGAAACGCGGCCCGGAGGCTGCGACCAGTGTTCGTCCGGAGATAATACACGCTCGTTGCGTCGATACGGTCGCGCTGATAATTTATAAGCACTCACGGTGTCTAACAATCTCCTGCTTTTGCCGCTTCATGCTTCTTCGCTTGGAACGTGTCGCGGATGACGACTAAAGCTTGTTTCACAACACCTGAGAAACATAAATCGAACTACATATTTGCTGCTTTAAACCTTCTTTCAATTATGGAAGTCGACTCAACCCCCAAATATTTAAATTAAACATGATATTCTTTCTAGAAAAAGAAAAATAATTTAATTGAACACTTAATAATATATTACATATAATATTGTATCACGCAATATTGAAAAATTGTTACATAGCCGAACGAACAATTCTGATTTATCATGTTGTCATAAATAAAAATAAAATTGTATTAATTGATAAACGTTTGGTTTATTTCTTTCGATTCAGTAAAGCTCTTCGATTTAGTGTTTCAATATTGCATACTGTACCGATATTATCGAATTTAAACATATCTTTTCCACGAATATTTCCAATAAATCAAATAAATCACTTTTCATTAAAGATGCATACAGTTCTCGTCGAAGCTGTACACGTTTTATTTCAATTCACACGCTACTTGTAACCCGTCCAATTCATAGCTTCGTACCTATATACTATTTGCATTAAAATAAAATTTTCTATGGTTGTATACGCGAGACACGATGTCCGTTCTTGTTTTTAAAATGTGAAAGAGACATCATTTGATCATTTGTGCGATATTGTGCAAACACGCGTTCAACATAGCGCAATGTGTAGCAATCTGAGGATCAAACGACGAGGAACAGGCGTTTTGTAATAAGAAGTTTAGACGCACTTTTACCGTGGCTGCGATCCAAAGACGTCAAACATATTTGTAACCTGTCACACGCGCCACTTTGATGAGATATGTATAACAGAACGAAGTGCACGAGGAAGAAATTTACCTAAATAGCTGAAACACTTTGAAAATATTGAAAAAGTAATAACAATATTGATCGCGAAAAGTGCAACTCTTTTATAAAATTGTATTATCCTGAAGTAGAGAAAATATTGAAACTCTTGGAATCATTAAATGATTTAATAGTTTGCAGAATTTTATACGAAAATAAATGTCGAGTGTATACCTAGCTAAAATATTAATTTAATCTTTCACCGAATAAAATCTTGCAGATAGTGGAAAATTCAAAAACTGAATTTAAAAATTGAGTACAAATGATTCGAAGCAAACTACAAACAAACACAATTCCACGATGAAATATCCTATCAATATTTATCGAACACGGTATAAAACATAGTACTCCATGCAAAACAGTAATTTCCTGTCGGGATTATTTGCTTAAATGTTTGCTTTCGATGCAAATATTTTTCCGAACTTCCTCGACAACTGGATCGTTCTAATCTTTTAAATCCAGGACGGAGCTTATACCTCCTAAATACCTACCTTTGTCGTATTACGCTTGAAAACCTTTTCAGAATCTCAAGAATACATATTCACAGAGACGTAATCCTAGAGTTTCAGTTTGCGGTCAGTACTCTTACATTCTAAAACCGTGATCTTTGTAAACCTTAAGTGAAAGATTTAAATTGAAAAAAGAAACCATTGTGTTCTGCATAAAGAACATTCTTACGCTACTATTCGTTACCTCAGTATATTAAACACTAATTAATTTCTTGCTCTGAAACATGATTATATTTATTTTTCACGGTGCAAAACTCGATCTTTCGTCAAGGTAAGAGGCTCAGACACGGCGGATCGAGGATTCTCGATGACGCTCGATTAAAGATCGTAAAACTCAGCTGATGAGGAGCTTTCTCTATCGTGCATGCGAGCGTACAGCACGGTAGCCAGCCGTAATCTGCCTGTAAACGGTTTAAGTACGCTAATTCTCCATAGCCTAAGAAAACATCTTTCCGGTGAAGGCTTTTAGAAACGCTCGTTAGGTTTACCTTGTAAGCCCGTGATTGGTACCCGTCCCGGTTTTACGAGAATACATATAACTCTCTGCCAGATCCAGTGAGAATCGAAAGTCGCCAGGAAAAAACGTATAATCGAAACGAAACGATGGCGAAGTGAGTCAAATATGCGTCTAATACCGATTGCCAGTTACATACACGGGCGTCTTCCGTTTCGTCGCGACGACGTAAACGATCGAGATTTTAGCCGATACGAACAGAGTGAATTTAATCGGATCGCCGGAAATGTACTCTATTTCGATTGATTTGCTCGAACATATTTAAAACACCGCTGACAAAATTGTTTGGGATTAAAGACGAAGGATTTCAACTTTTCTACAGCCTGTTTAAAATTCAATAGCCATCCACGACTACTAATGGATCGGATGATCGAAAATACAAATGTTTCAAACGAACGGGGGAAACATTTTATGAAACGTAACGATCGCTGATAGTTCGTTTCTAGATAATAAAGTTGTCGAACGGTAGATATACTCGAGCTATTACGAATGCGGTATTAATGTTATCGTAAAAGCTGGTCGTCACGATTAATCGTGTTGTAAGGCTATCGATCGGCTACGTGACCCCGTTGGAAACGACCTTAGACATTGTTGTTTAAATACACATGAAAAGAAAGCAAGTATTAGGAAATAAGCGAGTTCGGGGTCGGGATCGAGAGTTGAACGAATAATTTAACATTTGGGAGAATGAGCGGGTGCGATGCCGGGGAATCGCAACTAATCTGTGCACGCTTTTATTATCGTGGCGTGGAACGGTCTCTAAAAAGCTAGTCGAAAAACCACGCGTTATATCCATGGTAATACCGGTGAATACTCGGGGAATTCTGTATACCGGTGCTCTCTTTCTCTCTCTCTTTCTCCGTACTTTCTCACCTGCCTACACGGCGGTACCCTTAGCAGGGCCCATTGTGTACACGCATCGTGTATTCACAGCTCGGCGAGACAAAAGAACCTACCTCCTTGCGTGGTTCAGGAACGACTGGTCCGGGTGAGAGATGAGACTATGTAGTATAGTGGAGCGCGGATTCGTACCTCTACGTCGGATTGGTCGACGTTGTACACCGATTGGTTGCACGGCTTTCACGCCGCTTTCGACGAGCACTCCACGCGGACTATACTCTATTCGTCCTCGTCCCGCTGCTAACAAACAGATTGCCGTTTCTATCGCCCTTATGCCGGTACCGAGTTCCCTCTTTGTCGTCCGAACGATGGGATATTCGAACATCGTCGTCGCACTTGCGGACAGAGATAGCAACCACGGCCGGCTGTTCTCGAGTCTCTCTCATTCTCCTTTCTCGCAGAGAGTCTTTCTTTGCCTCTGGCCTCACCGATCCTTCTTTCTCTTTTAACCCTTACCCCCACCCCAGGTCCTGCTTCTCTCCTTCTTCAACCGTTGGCGCCGCTTTCTCTGTTCGTCTCACGAAAACAGTCTCTCAGCAGCAAAGCAGCGAGATCCCCTGGACGAGATATGAATTCACGTTCCTCCTTTTATATTCCACGCTCGCCTGCCCTCCATTTTGCTTGCTCGAGTCCCTTGTCTGCCTGGCCGATCTACGACTACCGTATGTGTCGGCTGCACGGCTATCTCACAGCCTTCTCTTCTCTCCTTCTATCATTTTCTTTTTTTTTCTCTCCCTTTTTCTTCTCTCCGATCTTCTGCCGCTATATACGGCGTATGATCGTGTTGTCCCGACGTCGTCATCGTCGTCGACGGTCGTCGTCGTCAAGCTTTTCGCACACGTCGTTGAATACCGGCCGCATAAGTACGTGTGTACACAGAAAGAGGCAAAGAGCGTACGTGTGTTCGAACATAAAACGTGTGGTCAGCTGTCCGCAATACGAACGAACCACTTGCCTCTCTACGTACGCGGACGTAGAGAAGATGAGTCGAGGGGTAATACGGGATGGAAAAGAAGGAGAGGAGACGAAGCGTTAAATATTAAAAACAATCCATCAATTAACGCTAATGCCCGTGCATTAAGCGAGTCTGCTCCTGCTACCGGTCTGTTCTCGCTGTGCGGCGACACGTGTTCCTTGTACGACTGTGTGCGCGCCACGCGGACACGCGGTATCCGCCTGTATACGTACACGAGGCAACTACTGGTAGGTATCATTTCGGTTCGTTAGGCGCGGCCCGCTGTCGTATAGGCGTTACGCAGTGTACATACGTCGTGTGCAAGATATACATATGTAAAGTGTACACACGTGCGGTTGCACCGGTGCCTCGCCCTCTATCTATGCATACGTACGGCTGCGTGAGTGGTGCACGCGTACACGCGATCCTGGGCATCGCTCGTCGTGACCGATGATTCGCATGGTAGAAACGTTTCCTCTCGTTGTCGACCGGTCTCGTAAACGTTGCCGAGAGGTTCGACCACTCGGAAGGGTTAATTTCGAAGCGGAGACAGTGACAAGGGACGCAGCTGCCGAGTGGAACGCTCGAGTCACCGTCGGTTCGAATGCGATACAGATAAGAGAAAAATTCAGAGGATTCGGGCATACCCGCATCCTGGAGCGACCGGTAACCTCGAAATCGGACCTTAAAATACCGATGGCTCGTTACGTGAAACCAACCGCTGCTCCGATATTTTCTCACGTTACAGGTGGCTGGTACGCTTTCGTTTATCGCGACCGACCGGTCGATTATCGTCGACGGCTTACATGCACGTAGCTTACGAACTGCTGCTGTTTAAATCCCCGATCGTATTTGGACTGTTTCAGAAATAAATGATCCGTGTGAATCGAGTTAATATAGAGCCAACGCGACAAGTATAATTAACTTGTCCGTGGCAATTATTTATTCGCAGCTCGTATCGTCGTTCGCATAAAACAGCCCTGTCAAACGTGGCCACCGATGAACCTGTCCCTTGTCCGACTGCACCGAAGTAATCCGGTAAGACGTTTAGCCAACGTGTCGGCCTGTTTTAATCGAGATCATCCGGTATCGTGAATTCTCTTTTTTTTGTCGTCAGAGGAGTAATCAAAGCAGCAGTTGCTCGAGAAAAAAATAAGCTGGCGAATAAGCCGTGAAGGAAGAAAAAGATTTGGATAAGACGAGCAGCTGATCGAGGAAAAGTATAAGAGAGAGGGAGAGAGAGAGAGAGTGGCGAGAAAGGGAGCATTTGCTAGAACACTTTGTGCCTCGAGCGTGGCCAGTGCAACGACATGCATCGGCCGCAGCAAGGGCGACATTATCGCCGGTTGCACACACCGCGCGGCTGCGGATGGTGCGGTATGGTGGTTAGGGGCGGTTAGGGCAGTGCACCACAAGGGTGGTCAAACCGCAAACGAGACCACCGTCCTGGCTATCTGCTATCTGGATAACCACCGCCGCCGCCGATACCCTCCGCCTCTGCGTTCGTCTCGTGCACCTCCTGCACCTCTTGCACCTCCGCCTCCGAATAGCCGCCCCGTTAGAGTTACACGCCAACTCGTCCCACGAACAATACCTGTCGACGTTACAGCCGCTTATCTCGCTAATTTCTAATCGATCGATCATTCGAGCACTCGTAAGAACGCGTTAATAAGCTCGTCTCTTCTTTTTTTTTTTACGTATACTACACGCGAACCGTGAAAATGCTCTTTACCAGCGGATGGGACGTTCTCGTTCGAAGAGACTGATTCACCGGGCGTTAACGATCTCTCCTGGGTGGTACGATAATTACTTATTGCCGAACGTGACCAACTTTCGGAAATCGAATGACTTTTTAAACGATCACGTTAATTAATCGCACCGTTGACAGATTTTTTTGTTCTAGCCTCTACTGCTCGTATGTTCGACGTTTTTTATGGAAATTATACACGTCAATGATAGCTATCTATTTTCTTCGAAGAACTGTTACGGAAACGGTCTATTAAGATGATCATTTACCATCTCGAAAATAACGATTAAACGTTTCAATAAACAGAAGAGTTTTTGCAACGTCAGCGAATAAAAACTTTGATCCTCGATTCAGAATTCCTGTTCGTGACGGCGCGATCAAAGAATCACCATCGTGCAATTGTTTCGTTAATCCTCGTATAAATCAGTTCTCGCGCTGAACAGGCGCAAGAAGCACGCGAGGAGATAATCGTCGAATTAATCATCGATCCGCGATTCGTGTCGAGCGAGGAATCCTGTGGAACCCGCGAGGCACGCCCTCGGGAAACCGCGTGGCAGAATTTTTCAAGCTGGCTGAGAAAGCACAGGGAACGAGGCTCTTTTTGCGGCGGCCCTCCGATCATGGACACGAACGAAATAAATTGAATAGCCCGAGAGCGGGGAGAAGGTTCTTTGTGGAAGGTGCGAGGATAAAAATCTTCGGTCGCCGTGTGCAATTACCGTGGCATGTAATTGCAGCGATTCACTCAGCTGCACCGGCCAGGCCGCACGATAAATTCCTTCTTCTTCGCCTCCCTCTTCTTTCCCTCGTTTATGTCTTGGCTACCGAGAAATTTAAGCGTACCACGGCTCATCGGCTAAAGGGGCGCCTGTATATTTATGCGGCGAACAGAGGGAGAGAGCACCGACATTTTATGTTCGTACACATGTTTAGCTGCGTTTACGATTCCGCGGCCCAGCTGCCGTTTTACGTTGAATCCCTTCTCTTCCACCATCTTTCCGTGTCGTCTCCGCGAGACGTACCGATTAAAATCCGCTTCGTTTTCGCGCAGATTTTAATCTCCGTCTGTAATTGACGCATCGAGCATCTTTCCTCAGACAGCGTGTCGTTACGCAGTTTTACGAGGCAACCGAACGTCCGGTTCTGCGTGTTAAACGTAATCATTTGCGGTTAACGAGAGAATTTTTATCTTCTCCACGATGCACGGTAACTAAGTCACGATCACCGGTGATCGTGTTTTTAATCGTCGAATTATAGCCGCGTGTTAATCTGTTAAATGCGATCTTTATTGCCGAACCGTTTCGTAAACCGTCGAACGTTCGAGCAAACAGTCTGTCTAAAAATAAGCTTAGCCAAAATATTTTTCGATCCTTCGCCCTCCTACGGGCGTTCGCCCAAAAACGGCGCGCAATACCCTCGTTACAGTTAACACGTTCAACAAACTTCGGCTATTGTTTCCAGATCGTTTTTGTTTCGGCATTCCTGCGGAATTAGCCCCGTGCGAAAGATGTTGAAAAATGTATCCTCGAGGAGCTGGAATTTCAACAGTTTGTATTCCGTTGTCGATGGAAATGGAGCGGAGGAAAATCGCGTCCCGTTTCGCGTGTAACGCTCGTTAAACGATTCGCCGGTATTGAAAGCGTAAAAAGCGGAAGTCGAAAATCCATTGTGCCAGGCACGAAGGGAAACGAAATTTCAGCGTTATGGACACGCGGACGAGCGAGGAGCGCAATATCGAGGCGAACGAGAGAGCGAAGCGGTTTCGACGTGCGCGAGCTAACAGCTGCACCGGCATGCAGGACCATTCGTGTACCGCAATTTTTGTTGTTACATTAACACGACAGAAAAACAACCGCCACGGGGCCGTTACGTTTTCATGGGCATATACGTCACCTCAGCTTTTCGCGCGGTTTACAACGCTGCTGATACTGACTGTATGCTTCACACGCGCCCGATGGCTTGGCAATATTTGATTTCTGCAAGCGAAAATTCGACGGATTAGTTGGAAACTTTTAAACTAACGCCGTTAGAAAACCGCTGCGATAATATTTGTACACAGATGTCGGTGTAATGTCTATGTAAAGCTTTGCATTTCCGATTTGTACCATTTTTTTTGGTTTCTGTTTTCGAATACTCAGTTTGATTAATATTACTTTGGTAAGAAATGTAAATTCTACCAACTTTAAAATAAAGAAAAGAAGAAAAAGATGAAAAGCACGGTTCATTGGGTCAATCGATTACGGTAAAATTCGGTTCTTAAACGGTTAAGTTACTTGCTCGATAAAAGGAGGCGAGGTCCCTTGATTTTAAGACGAGATCGCTTCTCGTGATCGGTTTGCAGAAATTGATCCTTTCTTTTTTCCCTCTCGACCTCTCGGGCTTCCACTGAAATTCTCGACGATCCTGCATTCGTCTAATGCATGCAAATCACCATGGACCCTGAGACAGAGCTTACTCCGGCGGCACGCAAGATTACATATCACTGCTTCTTCGCGCGGCATCGTTTTCCGAGAAACGATCTCCTTCGTCGATCGACCGGCCGAGCAAACAGCCACAAACGCGAGGAAAGAAACGAACGAACAAAAACTTAAACTGATATTTTCATCGAACGTAATCATCGTTCGCGGGGATACGCTTTTTTGTCACTGCGACAACTCACCTGCGTGACTTTTCGTCGACGAAATCTTCGATACACGACACGTGTCTCTGTTCCACCTTCCTAAAGAGACGGTAATTCCCTCTTTCCCGTTGTTTTTCAAACGGACGCCGCTTGTATACTCCCACTGCGGGGTGCACTCTCGTGTTTGTAGGAGTCATCGGTCATCCAAGGTAGTCTGCAGGAATGACAAGGACGAAGAGAACGTGGACAGAAAGAAGAAAAATTAGAGGCAGAAGAGCAACGGTGTAACGAATGTTAAAAGAAAAACGCGAGTCGAGAGAGTAAGCGACAGAAGGTACAGGTGAAACAACAACGGAGCTGGAGGGAATGAAAAGAATAGAGAGTAACGAGTGAAAGAAAGATAACACAAAGATAACTGGAATGTTAAACGCATTTCAGAGTGAGGGATGGATGTCTCTCTCAATAGAACTAGAATAGCGTAGAATAGTGGCAGGATAAGGGATGAAACAGAGCGGTGGTAGAACAGGAGGAAGAGGACGGAGCAGAGAGAGGCTGGTTGGCGCGTTTATTAGTGTCCAATTGTGACGAGAGAGGCGCGGGGAAACACGAAAGCGAGCGCGTGAACTCGCTCATTTGCGTGCCTGTTAATTTGCCACGTTTGTGTGAGCACCGTGCCGCGTCACACCACGGGCACGTACAGCCAGGGCCGGCAACGGACAGAGAGAAAATTAGCGCTTTGAGTGTGGGTGCCTGACCGCCTGCCTTGCTGGCTGGCCGCTTCTCCGCTTCGCAACGCGAATGCGTCTACGTACGTGCGTGTCGGTCCGCGTATCAACGCTTGGGTGGTCCCCCGGTGTGCTGGATAAAAATCGGCCAACATTCACCGCCTCGATTTTTTCCCTCCCCGGTAGTCGAGATCAAAACGCACGGAGCAATGCGGTCTACGTATCGTATAATTCTTCATCGTTTTACCATCACAACTTCGTTATGCTCCGATATAGAACTGGAAGTTTAATTTAGAAAAGGGATACGTTTTGGGAAAATTCTGAAATAGATTTCGCGGGTAGCATAAAATCGGTTAAGCATACACGAACCCGGCGACCTATACGTTCGGCAACGGTTTGAAAGCTGGAAAGAACGAATGATTGACGCTTCTTTGACGGTTCTAAAAAGCGAACGATGAGATTCGGGAAAAATTTCCGCTCCAACGTTCCTTTCCGTTTCGTTACGCCGTTGAATAGCTATCGGTTTCAGCTATTTCACCAAAGGAAGGGACGCGGAACGATAGGTGTTACCATACGGTACACGAATGGCAAAAGGTATACGGGTTTGCCCGAAAATTGGACATTGCCGCGGAGCGTAATGGAGCAGAGTCTCGCGAAACGAACAGTTCAAGTTATTGGCCAGCAACGATACCGAATGATAGCGGTACCATTCTCCTTATTACGCTGTTACGTTATTTTTCCGCGTAAAATGGAAATTACACGGTATCGGAGCACGATCGGGATCGATCGAGCCTCGTTGGACGGATCGAGTATCCGGCTCGGCCTATGCTGGAACAACCGGACGGGACACGGTCCGCTTGGCAATAACGTGTTTTATCCGATTCTGTGGAAAATGACGTTTCTAATGAAATAAAACACCGTGGATCGAGGGGATCGATCGAAGCCGGGGGTACTTGATTAAGTCGTTAAGTCGCGTTTATCGATCAAACGTACAGGCTACTCTCGGCTCGTTAATCCTCTCGCCGCAGAACAAACTTCATCGGTGTAAACGATTCAAGTAATGGCGCAAAGGAAACTGGACTATGAGAGAAGCAAGGTGACGTAGCAGGAACACACGCGAGAATCGGCGTGTTTCCCAAACGAAATAGATGAAAACGAGCGCGACAGGGATAAATGCAGCCACGCTCGGCTGTTCGCTTCTCCGTCGACTGAATTAACCGTAATAACTGATGCATTTAGCAGCGACATTCAAAACTTGTGCACGGAATGCCATCGACGTTCCACTACCACCCCGCTTAACTCCCGTGCTTTCCCCTCTACCTTTCACCCTGCTCCCTTACCATTTTAACATCGCCACCGCCAGTTTCATCGGTCCTGCCGCACCGCATATCATTACCATGCAAATACGCTTGGCATGCGGCAAAGCTCGTGTAAAATCGTCCTCTACCCTCCCCCACCTGTGCGCTTCTCTCCGCTTCGCTTCGTCTACCACACTCCTGCATACGTCTCCCTTTCCTCGTTCACCACCTACCTGCCTCTCTTTCTCCACCCTCGCCGGGTCCACTCGCTCCCACTTCGCACCAGCTAGCCAGTCACATATGCAAAACGTGCCACTATTATAATAACATTACGCCGATGAACCTTCCATTGAATATGCGCTCCACGAGCGTGGATTGCATCGCTAATTATCTACCGGGTGGCGGAATTCGCACGAGGATTTCGTTCGATGTTTCAAGGAACACGCTTGCTCCGACTAGAACGTTTGTTTCCCTTTTCCACGTTCTTTCCGCGTGAATTTTCACGTTCGCTCCCGACGTCGCGTTTCCCATCCAATTCGTTTTCCATGAAAATCGCGCGAAACGCGAGAAGCGAACTGCCCTGGCGTCCGACACGTAGTTGATTGCAGTTTTTTTTTTTTTTGTTTTTTTATCGACGGAACAAAGTCGTAATTTTCGTGACTGGATTCACCCAACGTTGTGACTAAATATTGTTGACGTCACGTCTGTTCTTGTCTCTCTGCGTTTTTCGGTTCTCTCTTTGTCGCTAACCGCCGCTGACACGTTTATGGGCACGGCTGCTCCGGGGACCCGGGGCTCTGACACCCTTGTTTTATATTTTTGGTGACGGCCACGCTCGCTCGCTTTCGAATGTTTGCGGCGCGAAATGGTCGACGACCGTTCATCGGTTTTCATATTACAACCGTGCCGAGATAATATTTGCCCGCGATTTTTTATTTTTCTACGTACCTTTTCGAACGACAATCTCGCGACTGATGAGATTAGTCGATTTTTCCTCTTTTCTCCTTTCATTCCAGCTTTTTTCCATTTCTGTTTTAATTCTTTTGTTATTGTTGTTGGACGGTTTAAGGATGGTTAAATTGATTAGTTAAATGAATCGAACGACCGAGTTAGTTATCGTGTACTCGTTTTTTATTTAATCGTCTTTCGTCTCGATTTCGTTTATATTCTCTAAGCCTGACAATATTTACACGTTTTATTTTTATTACTCGCTTTCCGTCTCGCTTTTAGGGGACGTAGAAAAATATTACGGTATACTTAAGATCGATGTGTATGTATATACACATGTAATATGTATATATATATAATATGTATAGGTATATACAAAATGTACAGAAGGAACGCGGTACGAATGTCAGCGTTTTGTTACTAATTAACACAACGAGCGAAACGAACTGAATTTTCCGAATAAAAATCGGTCGTTTCCGGCAAAGTGTCCATCTCGATGATCACGATAAAACACGTTGATTCGGACAGGAAAATATCAATCATTTCCTTCCACGTCGATATCGTAAAAATTGAATCTTCTTTTTTTTCCCATGACTCAATCACGGTAATTCCAGAGTTTTTCAAATTATTCCGAGCGATTTAATTAAATCGTGACTTTTCTCACAGAACGTCACTGGTTCGCCCGTTCTTGCACAGACCCTTTCTTCGTCAAGAGTAACAATAACAACAACAACAAGAACAACGACAACAAACGTCTCTCGCGCAATATCGTATATGAAACTATGTACACCCACACTGAAGAAGAGTTCCCTCGTTCGGATGAGTTCGCTGTTCCACGACGGTCCCGTCGTTCAGTACATCACCTCGTAGACGGTTGCCTTCTTGTCTCCTGAACCGGTAACAATGTACCTGTCGTCCGCGGATATATCGCAGCTCAGCACCGACGACGATTCCTTCGACTGAAAACATCACAAGACACGTTCTTCGTGAAGTCTCGCGGACGATTCCCGATGAAACGCGGTCGTAAGAAAAATTTCTGACAAATTTAACGGCAAAACAATGATCCTTCTCGATTCTCAACCCCAAATCCCTTCGTAGAATCGCGTTTGTATTTGATCTAAAGATTCTTACCTGGAATATAGAGGCTCCATAAGGCGTGCGCCACGCGTTCAGTAAATTGTCTTTGCCGGTGGAGACGAACCATTTGCCGCAGGACGCGAATCTCAACGAGAGTACACAGGATTCGTGCAAATGAAGCTGATATTTATCCGGTTTCGAAGCGTGCAACACCTCGACGTTCGAGTTCTCCATACCGACTGCCAGCCATTCTCCTGTGGGACAGTAGCCGAGCGAGAATATTTGCGATGTGAAATCGTGTTGCTGAAGCTGCCTGCCCTCGCGAAGATCCCACGATCGTACGGTGTTGTCCAATCCTCCGGTCCACAATTTCGAGCCATCCGCGGATATGTCGATGCACGATGCACCGTCTGTGTGCCCTTGGAATTGTCTGACCAGGGTCTGATTCTGTAGATCCCAGACAGCGATGTTACCGTCGCTACAGCAACTGAAGCAGACCTTCGAGTCCGGCGAGATGGCAAGAGCGTAACAGGCGGGGGCGGAAGAGATTAATTCGGCCTTGATCCTTGGCGTTGGACTAGCCAGATCCCAGATACTCAACCGGCTCGCTTCACCTCCGACTATCAATGTTCTCCCGTCCGGTAGAAGTTTCACCGACCTGGACATAACGTGTTAAACTCCAGCAAACCTTCATTTTGTATAAGATAACCGCGATCGCGTTCATTTTGCAAAGAATAAAAAGTTTCTTCATTAAAACAAAAGTGTCAGCAAATAATTTTCTAAACTCCACTCATGATTTAAGTTAACCAATGAAACGATTCTAGTTTCTATTAAACGGTTTATCTCTCACGTTTCGCTTCGCTCGACGAAGTTTAAAAGTGGTAATCATTTCTGTGCGATCGAGCGTGCGAAAATCGGCCAACTGCGCGCGTTCGTGATTAGCAACTGTGACCGATGGATCATAAAGTACCTTTTAATGTTGGGAAGCATGCATTACCGGGGAAATGTATTAAATTTGCCGGTGGGTCGAGCACGCGTTCAAAAAACGCGCTACGGCTTCAATTACCGGCCGGATCGCGAACATTAACAGTCATATATCGAACACGCGATATTATTCCAACGGTTCGACGTTAAAATGCGCGTAAATTTATAGCGAAAACGTCGAACACTCCCGTTTTATTCTACACGCGGACACCTCGCGCCTGTGATTTTTCGACGTTTCGCGCGCGGAATACCGAATACCGTAATGCGACCGCGATATTTCACCCGCGATAACTTTTGCATCGTGATTTCATTCCTCGGTTTCCGATTTGCAAAGGACGAGACACATTCTCTTAGTTCGAAATTTTTATCTTAAAAATCTTCCAATTTCACAGAAATTGTGTTACAAATAATTTCAGTAAAGCTATGAAATTTTCAAGGAAATAATCGAGGAGAACCACTGACCTGATGTAGTTATCAGGCTGCAAACAGTCGAGCTGCGATACCGACTTGGTGCTTCCTGTACCGCCCTGTCCTATGTCCCAGACCTTGACGCATCCCTTGCCGCCGGTGTACACATACTTGGTCGGATTCGAGATCGTGACAGCGCACACCACCTCCCCGTGGCTAAGGGTATTAATTTGCCGCGCATGTCGCGGTATCCCTTGTCCGATCAGCGCATCCGGTGGGAAGGGCACCGGCTGCATCTGGCCCTCGCTCGACACGTGGAAGCTGTACGCGCTGAAACATCGTGAAAAATGCGGCTCGTGCGGTAAACACGCGTGTGCAAACTATCCTGCTGTTTCTGGTTCCCGTTGGAACTTCCACCGACCAGACTGGTCGATGTTGGGCTTTTAACGATAGACTAGTGAAGTTAATCGCTCGTCGGAGGATTGGAATGTTTAACACGATGAAACACCGTCGGGGTCATCGATAATCTACACCACAAATTTACTGTAATAAGGTAATTTGAAGGAAAAATTTTTTTTAATTCAAAAATACTGAAAAATGGGAGGATCCTATTTTCAATAATTATAATTATAGCATATTGTATTACACACATTCGTTTGCACTGCGATATTGAACGTGTTAGACGTATTAACTTATATCGAGGGAAAATTTACGATAATTCAAGTGTTTGTAATTGAAAGATACATTACGCGTTTTATGTGTTTCGGTGAAATCTGACTGAAAATACTGACGCAAGTTACGCGACGCTCGTTTTCTGGAATCGTAAACTATCGCAAACATTAGCGTGCTTCATAAATAGGCCTTGTTTTCCACTATGTACAACTGTTCGTGCGCTATCGGTCTCTATCTTGGACACTAATCTCGCGGCACTGTCATTTGCTTTAAAATAAAAATATTGATAACACATTGTATCTAAACCGTCCACAGCTACAATAAACAACAGAACCGCTGAATTTTCATAGTAAACAAAACCGTAGATAACGAGCTCTGTCTCGCAAGCAGAGCGAACATCAAACAACGTTAACAAAAATCATATTATATTCGTATCAGCGCCCGATCTTTCCCTAAACCGTACAATACCTACACCTTTCTTACACATTCCTATAATTACATGCCAAGTTTCCCCGTTCTACGTACAGAAACTCCGCGACAATGATCGTTAAATGTTAAGCGACACGTAAATCGAAATATCTTATCGCAAAGCACCGATGTATTTATAGCAAATATCGTAATCGTAGTTTAACCTTGGTTCAGTCTAAATCCGTTTCGAAAGTGATTTAGAAACCGCGCGTCTTTAATTAAAAATATTATCATCGATCTAATCAAAAAATTCCTGGCAAGTTCTACGAAAGTCTAACGGCGCCATCGTCGAGACTACGACACGAGTGTTCCTCTAACTCTAAATCAAATATTAATCGTGCAACTTCATTAAGCCATATCGAAACATCAATGAAGCCCTGGGGATTCGAGGCGAAAGGATTCTATAGAGATAGAGTAGATGTAAACTCACGGTTTGCCTCCAGGTACTCCGACCGATCCCATGGGAGCCCTCATAGTCACGTGGGGATCGTATAGTTGCTGAAGCGAAGGGGGTGCTCTAGGCGCCACGTAGCCGTTATAACCCATCATGTCCACGTGAGGATGTTGGCCAGCTGGTGCCAGATGGTGAGGAGGTGGGCCAGGAGCATAATGTGGCGGATAGCCGCTTGGTACACCGGGAGGCGGCGGTCCCTGAAGTAGCTTCGCCGATCCCGAAATCTTCATGCCCGCCCCACCGATCCCGGATGCCGACGTTGGCGTCAAAGGTTTCGAGATCGGTGTGGTCGGCTTCTCTCGTTCCTCCATCTTTTTCGCCGATGGTGTACTGGCGTTGCTGCTCGTACCACTTCTGGGCGAGTGCGGGGGCACGTCCTTCTTCGTCTGCACCACAGCGCCCATGGGTGGTACCACTTTGTCCAAACCGTTCTCTCGCGGTGACGTGGTGCCATTTACCACCGGGCTCGTTGGTCCTTCGCTCGCGTCGTCCACGACCAAATCTTGATCGCTCTTTTCGCCGTCGCTCTGTGGAAATTAAGTCGCAGGATGTTGCATCACTCGTACGATTACTATCGTTGTGTTTAACGTAATTGTTCATTGTCGTAGACTTTCTCGACTCTTCGAAAGCAATTTGCAAAGCGTGAATCAGCATTATATTTGGAGAGATTCGGTGATAA
Source organism: Osmia bicornis bicornis (assembly GCF_907164935.1). Taxonomy (NCBI): domain Eukaryota; kingdom Metazoa; phylum Arthropoda; class Insecta; order Hymenoptera; family Megachilidae; genus Osmia; species Osmia bicornis. The sequence goes on along the minus strand of NC_060219.1, from coordinate 2,373,758 downwards.
CCGTAAGGTTCCCTGATAATTTATCGTCTATTTTAAGTATTTGATGAACGTAGTTTACACAATTCCTATCTAAGTTACATATTGGCGAGGCTAATCGGTGTTATCTTGTTTAACGTCTCAATCATAGCTCAACGTTTCCACTGTCAATTTAATTGGGATCATTAGGTAACCCAAATTTCTATCTTTGTATCAATATTTAACGCTATTCTATTGTAGAATGAGTAATTCTCATGGCTCGCTATTTCTCCTTCAAAATGATACGCTGGTGAGAATTGATAATATTCAAAATATTCCTTATAATTCTTTGAAATTTATAACAAATAAGGAAGAAATACTCACGTGACCGATGTCCTTGTCCTGTTCCTTCTTCATTTTCTTAATGTGCATGGGATGATCATGGTGATTTTGAGAATGATGGGAATGATGCGCGTCCTGCGGTGTTCGTGGACGACTGTATTTATCACCGGGCGATATCGAGCTCCTCTGTAACGTGACGAAAATTATGGTTCTCGCGATGCACGTTCACGATCCTGCCGAATAAAACGCGCGAGAGATGAACAGATAGAAAGCCGCCGCGCCGTTCCGATCGTATATATTCTCGTCGGAAAAACACGTTTCCATAGAGGGGGCGCGGCGTCCAGGCGAGTTTTTGATTTACTCGAACGATTATGGGTGAAACCTACTTGGACCCGGGGCTCGACGAAGAAACGCGTCAACCACTGAGTCGACGGGCGCGTTGTTTGAACAAAAGAATACGTTTGCACAGCCGTTAATCAGCAGTTAAATAACAGACAGCCGGCGTAGACTGAAACAACGGATTACCCACGTGTTTCCCGTGGTTCGATCAACGTGACAAAACCGTAATTACCCGCGTCGACGGTTATTATCAATTGTCACGCGAGCGTTCGTGATAATCGATGTCGACTTTGCCTCCGCAACGATCATGCGACGAGTTTCGAACGGGACGCGACTTTTAATTCAAATCGAAATTTTCTAATTCACGTTAAGAAAACAGGTGGGTTCCGCTATCCATTTTCCGAGGCAATACTTTTTCCAAGGAAACGCATGTTTTGGCGCGCACGAGTCGGCACGCGACGTCTGACCGTTCCGTTGTTCCGCTCGTAACAAAGTCGAGCGGAAATTCTCTAACGATAAGAGGGTTAGCGTGATCGTGTCCGCGCGTAAAAGCTCGTGGAAATACAACGAGGGCGGCCCGGCACGGCTACGAATAGCACGCACGAGACACAGAAAGAGAATTAAAGGATACCGAAGCGAAGGGAAACGAAAGAAACGAGAAGAAAAAGAAAAGAGGGATGAGTGGAAGATATGCTTTGGGAAGAGGTTGATAATGATTATAGAGTCGGCACGATGCGAGAGAGAAGAAGAGGTAGAGACACACGGTTACGCGTTCGAGAAAGGGAGAAAAAGAGAGCAGCGGAGACGAAAAGAACCGAGGAAACTGCCCGAGGATGGGTCGAATAAGGAGAGAGGAAAATAGAATGGCGAGAGGCAGAATGAGAGGGCGTCGATGGGCGTTTCGCGGTCCCGCGATGATTACAGGCTCGGCAAACCTATAATACACGCTGCTATCTCCCCCTTTCCCTTCTTTCTTTATGCTTGCTCCGCTCTTTCCATCATTTCTTTTTTTTTTCCTCCTTCCTTTTCCCCGACGGACCCTCTTTCTATCTCTGTTCGCAAACCGCGGCGCGACCGTTCGCAAGAAGGTCGTTACTTGCATTTTCTACGGACGAACCGTGCCTTCCCTTTGGCTACGAGTCGAAAAGAAAAGTTTCTGGACGAGGATCGTGGGCCGGCAACGCGGACTTTATCCCTAAGCTCGATACAATCGAGCCTAGCCATTCGTCTGTAATTACTTTCGTAACTTTAATGTTATCCGCTCTCGACCGGCCGCGGCTATCGTTTCTGTTCTTCCTTCGACTCAACGGGTGGCCCTCTCCTTTTGCACGACTATTCTTTTCGTTCCAGAATACAAGTTATCAAGTCGCTCTTTAATTTACCCCCCAAAAAACTGTTGATTTCTGTCCAAAAGTGCTCACGTATCCCGCGAACGAGCAAACACTCTGTTTTTGCGAATTTATTTTCCCAGTTATTTTATTTCGTTTTCGAATTGACCGAACGCTTAAAAAAAAAAACGGTAAAAATGGTAGCGAAGAGAAAATATTGAAAGTACACCGTGTCGCCGAACTCAATTCCTTTTGTTTACCACTGTTAGTGAATTATTACGCTCAATTTTATTTTTACTCCGCCTGTTTCGCTGCAATATGTTGTTTTGAAAATCTTCCTTCGAATTGGCTTCTAACCAAGGGGTTCCGACACGGCAACCACGGCGCACATTTTTCTTTCTCGTAAATTATACACTTTCGAAAATTATTTCTAATCCCGGTCGGAACTCGAGCATGCATCGTACGTATGCAACTTAACGCACGTACAACGCACTCGACGTACGAGCACTCGCGACCTGACCCCCCCCCCCCCCCGTGTATTACAGCTACATTACACGCGTGTAACTTTCCGCGCGCGTGAAGGGTACAACGAGTACTTTAGCGTACTTCGCTGACGAGTACCTACTGCACGCGCAATTATGTTTTCGACGAACGCGAGAGTGGTGTATCGTAAAGTGGCGAAGGAAAAAGTGAGCTGCTCGAGGGAGAAAAGTAAAAATAAAAAATGCTAGCCGCGGTCTAAGAACGCTGACGATCCGGTGTTTCGACTTTTCTCTTTGAAGAAATTCTCGCTACGTTTCGCCATTCATCTTCGCGTGTCTGCGCGCGAGGAAAGAAAAATATGTTCGATTTAAAGCGTAGAAATTTCGGATGGTTTACGGCTCGAGCTGTTTTCACGGTCGAGAAGCGAGAGAAAAGCGACTGGTACGCGTTTTGTGGCTCGTCGTAAATTCGTAATGGACACGGATATCGAAACGATTTGAACGTTTTCGAAAATACGAAGCCGACTTTGGTCGTCCATTCGATACGATTCGATTGGGGGGATTTATTTTAGCTACGTCATTAAATCCTTCGAAATTTCAGACGGGAACAACGGGTGAAAACGTATAAGCGATAAAAAATGCCCATTCCCAGTTTGTTTATTTATTTATTTATTTATTTATATATACGCGCGATAGATTGCACGTAGAAGTTGAACGGGTAATCCGATTGTTAACTCGACATTTCGATAAATGATTTGTCTGCGTTTCAGCGGAGAAATATTTACCAGAGCGAAAATATGGCCTCGTAAATCTGCGCGCATATTATTGTTTCATCCACGATAAAACAGCGGCTCTGACATAATTTCATTTGCGTAGTAAACCTTAATTACGACGCATGAAAAATAAAGCGCGCGCCCACTCTCTCGCTCCTCTACCCTTCCAACGTTTCACCTGTCCATTTTCCCGTGACGCTCAAAAATTCTAACAAAGAGCGCAACGTCGTCGCCTCTTTAACGTCCATTAATAATTTCATTCGAAACGACGACTTTATCGTTGCGCACGATTTACAGCCCCTCTCTACCACGTGCACTCCCGATGAAGTTAATTACTCGTTAAAGGCAGAACAAACTAAAGTAAGAGGGAAAACCAAAACGAAAAGGAAAACCAGTACTCTCATTATCGATGCTTTCCGAATACAAATCCTCGAGCACTCACGAAAGTCGTTTCATAATTCGAAAGGTAACCCTTTGCGCGCTCCAGGTCGCGACTAAAATAAACGTGAAAGGGAGAGGAGAAAGCAGAAAAAAATAACGCTAGAAAAAAAAAAATAGAACGAAATATTTCTACTCACGTGTCTCTCCTCGGTCGAGCTGAGACCTGTAACGAGACAAATGCAAACAGTCGTCAGTCAAAAGCCGTGCGGAACGTTTTCACGGAAAAAATCATTTTCATGCATGACGTCCGGGGGTGCTGGGATGAAGGGTACGGGACGGTGGATCGGAAGTGAACGAACAAAAAAAAAAAATAGAGGAGGTGGGTAGAAAAACAGAAAAAAAATGTCAAAATTCCGGCCACCGCGCATCGATAAAATGTTAATAACGTGCCCATAAAAGAGAGATAGCAAGGGGTGTGAGCTTGGCGAGGGTGGGCAGTGGGTGGAAAGGGTATGTGATGCGGTGTGGATAGTAGAAGTGCGAGCGGCGCCCGTATAAATGATCTTCATGCATATTTATGCGCTTTTCGCTCAAAACCGCCGGTGTCCGCTAACAGGGCGACGCAAACACGCTCACCCCCTCGCCGAAAGCGGATACCCGAAAAGCGCTTTGAAAATTTCCAGTCGAGCGAGCCGAGTCGAACCACACGCCCCCGCCACGTCGGCTATATATGTATATTTTTTTTTGTCCACCCTCGTACTCTCTTTTGCCCCTTCTATCCGATCCAGAGCCACGCTGGCTCTCCACTCTCGGTGGCGCACATCCCCCTCCGTTCGTCGACTAGCGTTCTCTCTTTCTCTCTCGCTTTTTTTCCCTCTACCCTTTTTTGTCGAGCGCACTGGGTATCGCTAAAGCGGGATCAAACGAATGATGGTGACAAAAAGAGAAAATCCCCGATGGTCTGGAGCGTTCGAAACGTGGAACTCGCGCGAGCAGCTACGATTCGTTTATATCGGGGGAGCGTCACTCGAACGTGGCCAAAGGCTGGAATTTCGTTAATTTCTTTCACCGCCGCGTTGCCCGCAGAGATGGCAATTAAAATCCGTGTGAAAGGACGGGAAGGTATGCGTATAACGAATATTCCAGGGTATTACGATTCTCGTGTACCGACCAAGGGAAGAATTCGATCGTGAAAGGGAGAGGGCACGGCACCGATCCACCCACGCTGGTCCCCTGTGGTTTTTTGGTATTAAAACCGCAATTTCAGGAGGGTAACGAATTTAACGCGTAACCAGAGGAAACGGGGAAATTAACCGGAGCTAATTTCATTCGAATTCTTCGGGTTTAAAGCAGGCTTGATTTCTACGACGAAATTTCGAGGTATAACGACGGGTATCCTTATACAGTTTAATCTACTTGTAATTAACCCTCGGATGACGAAGCAAATTATTATTTTCCAAATTTTACTACTTCTTCAATTAGAATTACTACCTTTCTCCTTAGAATCCATCATCGTTCGAGGGTTAAAGACGATACAGAAGAAGTCTGCGTTCACTGCCTGAACAATAGCGCAGAAGAGGAACCAGAAGGTACATCGAACACCTACCGCCGTTACTTTTTAAATCATCGGGTTGACCACGATGGAGTTCCGGTTTACCGAGCATCGACAACGGATGAGTCGCTGTGGTGCCGGGTGCTGTGGCAGCTCCCGGTGTTAAGCCAAGAGTAAGAAGAGCGGCTGAGGCGGAAGTTGGTACCGGAAGTCCAGCAGCTGGCCCTAGTCCCGGAAGTCCAGGTAGCCCAGGATGGGCGCCTATCGCTGCTCCCGGTGGTAGTTGCTGGGCATGCATTTGTTGCAACAGCCTCGATATATCTGGTCTTTGTTGCTGGAACATACAAAAATTATTACTCTTTCACCAATTTGTAGAAATCTCGCTAATTGCTATATCGCGTACGATTTAATTTTCTACCAAGCCAATCAACTTGACGCCCTGCGTTCGATGGCGTTCGAAATAAAAATGAATCACTGTTCGAGGACCCTTATAGACTAATAACGATATCCACGTGTCCGGACGGGTAATAGGGATGAATGAACGATCGCACAACTGGATAGACCAGTTGGGGAGAGGAGAGAAATTCAGCGAAACAGATCAAGAGGGGATAACGGAGGCCGGTAAACTCGTTACGCGTGCGAATCATGCTTATCGTGGATTTCACTTAGGTATTTAGAGGCGGACCAGAGGAGGAGAAAGTAACGCACGATTCCCCCCCGAACGAGGGTCGTGGTCGCGCTAGCGAGGGTGGATTATGCGAAATAACCCCTCTCGGGCTACGCGCCGATTGTGTGCGATAGTTATTTTCCTGGACTGTCGCTGAATGGGCCAAGAGAGAGAGGGACGAAGGGTCGGCATACGGTGTGTGTATACTGCTCGTACGGTCTTCCCGCAGCACAGTTTACCCCCTAGGGACGTATTTGCGGCGCCCTACGCACGTGTACCTACTCCACGGATGTAGTTTGCAATTTGCCTTCGGGCCACTCGACTTCCGGCGAGGGGGGGCTTTTGACGCGTAACAACTTTTTCTATGCGAGGCCCGTTCGTTGAACGTCGAGGGATCGCGTGAGATGGAAAACGTTCAAAGACTTCGTTACTCTTTCTGAGAGGGTATTGATCTTGAAAGCACACGTTGCGAGTTACAATTGAACGTAACGATACGCGACAAAGGAAAAGTGGGATAGATGATTACAATTTCGCCTTTCTCATTGAAATAATAATAATTTCTTATTTGACACGTATCTCTCCTGGTTATTTTTATCCGCAATATTGTATAACGTTATTATTATCGCAAAAATTGCATCGACTATAATTCAAAAACACACCCGGCTCGCCGGCAAATAACCATAACACCACCGATTGCATCGTTTTTTGTCACACAAAATGGTGAAAAGGAAAAAAAAAGAGGAAAGGTACGCACGGTTTTGATCGTCGAACGAGCAATAATTGCGTAACGTTCGAACGGCAACACGACGGTCCGGAAAATGCATCGACGGCACGGTTATTTTCATCGGAAATCGCGTTTCGACGGTACAATTATTCCACTTTGCTGTATTGGTCGTTGAAAAAAACTTTATCCAAGTACGCGTGTGAGACAGCGATAAATACACGGGGATACAGAGTGAAAATCAGCAGGGCAGGGCGAGCCAGCCGGGCTGACCCTACACGCGACACCCCCGACGGTATTCAATTCGTATTCGAAGCAACGGGGAACGGGACCGGCGCGTCATTCGTGCAGTGCCAAACGAAACGTAATAGTCCCAAACGAGGTTTAACGCGCCGTGAATAATACGCGAAAAGGGAGGGTAAAGGGTGCCTGAGGGGAGGATCGGTTCGGCACCATCGTGTTGGCCCCGAGGTGCGACTCGTCCATACCTGTGCGTTTAAATACGTGTCAGAGAATACCCTGTACGGCTATACAAATGAACACCCCCTGTGCGTGCACGAAAGCGTACACGTTCAAGGGAAGAAGAGGAAACTATACGGATAGGTAGATAGATGGATAGATAGATAAAGAGAGAAGAGGAGAGAGGAAACGGAGGAAGCGAGAGAGAAACGTAGGGAGAATTGCGTTCCACCGTACAGTGTTATTAAACGAAATATTGATTCAACCCCTGTTTACCGAGTAATACATATTCATGGGGGTTGGCGCTTATGTCTATTTGTCTCTGTCGTCCCTTCAGCCTTTAGCTCATCCTGCTTCGTCCACTTCCCTCTCTCCCTTTATCGTTTGTTCTCTCCCTTCCGTATCCTTCCCCTGTCTTTATTTAGTGTTTCGACCCTGCAAGAACCCGAATCCCAGCCCCCCTTCAGGATCGACAACGCGCTAGGTACGAAGGAGGAGTCGACGTCGACGGTTCACGTGCACGTGTCACACTACCATACCGTCAGGCTCACCCTGTACCCCACTGTTCGTTGCCGGAGTGCACGCACCGATTATGTCCCTGCATGCCGATGACGCGTATTACGCAACTGCAGATTGCGGTTCGTGTCATGACCTCGATCAGACGATTCGTAGCGGTCAGGTGTGTGTGCTCGTTAAATCGAGGACGAGTGACGGGAATTTGATTTTTTCTTTTTTTTCTTTTTCCAATTTGTATCACTCGTTCGTTAACGATACACGACCTCGATCGAACGAAAGCTCGTGAAAATCGAAGGAAACACGTCGCTTCGAGTTCGCCAAGTCGAACAGCACGTGTAGAAGAAGAATAATTCAAACATGGCTCGGCGACAACAGCGCGTTCCTTTTAGGCCACGGTATCGTCGACCGAGGAATTATTCAAGTCGTGCACGCGAGAACCAACTCGGAACTCAATTATACGTGCCACGACCACCGAATGCCAATTTCGACCGTGCGCTGTCGTCTCAACGCACCGTGCCCATGAGTATGAGAGAAACGTTTTTCACCGGAAGTCCGTCGTACGAGGCAAGCTGGAAAGAAAGGATGCGTTCTCATGCCAACCTACGCGTACGAGTACATTCGACACCCGATTTGGAGGTCTATTATGCAAATCAACTTTACCCGATGACTGGGCGAACCGACACGATCGCAATGCCGCAAGAAATTCTTCGACCAACAGCTATAGCAGGCTTATGGATATACGAGGTGATTCACCTAACTCAATCGCCTTAAACTACCTTCTTCGTCAAATAAACGGTTATTTAAGGTAAAAGTTGTTGCGCTGTTTATAAGGTTAGACGGTACTGAATCTGGTACTTTGAATCGGTACACGATTTCCAACCTTTCCCTTAACAAAGCCGCCCAATTTCCCAACGCAAACGTAGCGATACGCTGACGTAGCAGCGATTGAACTCGTGCTCCTTTGTCTGAAAATTAGTCAATTACAGACGCGACGCATGCTTACCCCTATTATGGAATTCAATTCCGTCATTGTGACCTGCTTCGCCCTGTCAACAGCGGTGGCAACTTGCTGCTGCTGTTCCTGAGATAAATAGGGCAGGATCTGTCCAATGATCGCGTTCAGTCTCTTCGATATTTCAGCCTGGAAAAGAAACGATCGTCGAGCATTAGTACCAACGCGAGCGTTTTTATTCAAAATAAGAGAATCGTCGTGGTTGCTCCTTTTTAACTCGACACAGTGGGTGATCGGTCGACGCGTGAGAGCTGGGTAGTCAAAGTTTCGTCGACAAAGAGCATACGAGAAGAAAAAGAAAAGAAAAAGCAGCGCACATGCTTCCCAGCTGCTCAGGAGAACAAAAATATTCTTGGTCTACCTCTCTTTTCGTGAGTCGAATACTTTCGACTTTAACACGCGGTGAGGGATAAAATTAGACGTAACGCGTAACAACGTAACGCATTCCTGTCTAATTGCTTTCTAATTTATCTTCGCTACTTTTGTTTCCTGCTAACATCAACTCTTTCACGAAACTAACCATACAAATCGACATAAATGATAATAATTAGATGATTAACAAGACACGAATTTAAACGAACCTCGATCGTTTCCTCGTTTGTCGGGAATGGCGGAAACTTGTATTTATTATTAACCGATCGAATAATATCTCCGAGGTGTTTACGAGCCTCCAGATCTTGCATGTGAAACGCGATTTCATAGCAAGCTACCGGTTTATCGAACGAACGAAACGACTTCTCGAAATAGTGTTTCGCCATCGTCGAAAGTGTCGACTCTCGTGCGGCCGGATTTTCTCCTTGTCCCGTGTCGTCGAGTCATCGCGGCAAATGTTTATTCGTTCGTGTACACGGGACAAACTTATCCACCTTAATGACTTTGGCAAACACGCGACGTTAAATGACGCGGATCTCGCGACTCGAGCCAAGGCTGATGCCCGACCAAGAAACACGGATAAGAGAAAAAGACGAATCGTACAGGCTTGCACATATTCGCCACTTTGTACGCGAAACTGGTGCACGACGGATGACGACACAATGTTGCGTGTCGAGATGCAACTATGTAGTACGATTCACTCTTGCATTTCTAATAGGGCTTCAACTTACTTGTTTGTGCATCTCCACGTTCAGCCCGTACGACATCTCGTAGTACTGCAACAGAAAAAAAGAAAAGATACAAATAGCCGTTAGCCGGTGAATGTACATTATTTTCAGCGGGTATTCGACGTGTTAATAGAGTGCACTTCAGAAAATGTGCAAGTCTATGGAAGAGGTAACGGTTCGTGAGGTAAATCGATAAGACGAGGGAATCTATGAAACGTGGGTTGATGCATGGAATTATAGAAAATAATGATCGAAGCGTCATGTGTTCGATCATTAGAGCGATATAATAGACAGCAATCATTGCATAACGTGAAAAGCGTTCAGCTGAAATTCATATTCTTTACCTCTTACATTCGGTATTACGCTAAAATCCGAAAAGTGAAAGACAATGGAAGAATCTTTTACGGAGCAGATTTTTAAGAAACTCGACGATTCTTACATAAAACCAGAGTACAATGAAATTGGACGGAAACGTTTCAACTCGAAACAACAATTCTTCTTTTAGCCAGCGTTGTTCGCCCGTGCGTTACGAGAGGGAAACTCTTGAAAATTCACGATGCGCAGTGTTCTTTCATCGGCTATCAACGGCCGGTCGTTAGCGAAACCGCCAAGAGACGATCATAATTGCGATAAACGAGCATTTTACCGAAGAGACCGTTTTGTAGCGTCATTACTTAACAGTCAACTTCGGCCTTAGCCAGGGTCATTTAGCATCGCTGTTCGTACGGTACCGTGGCTGCAACTCTTCACCGTCGGCAATTTAACATCATTTGCCAGATTTGTCCGCGTCTTGCTTCGTTATTTCGACGGTACTTTTTTCTTTCTCTCTTCTGCCACCCGGTTACCGGTACGCCACCTGCTTGCCTGGCTGCCTTCTTGCCTTCGCGTCATTAACATCCCGGGTACCATTAATCTCGGGAACGAGCACCGTGCACCGGTTCAACTATATCCACCCTCTCGGCTATGCAGCTCTGCACTTTCCGCGGTAACGCGTTATTAATTATCGTTAATCGCGATAAACTTAATCGAGTCTAGTCGAGTACACTCCAGGGAGGAGCGAACGAGAGGACGGTTGTACATGTATAGGTATATGTAAATATATGAGTGAACGAAGAAGAGGTAGAGAGAGCGAAAGAGGGGCCAAGAGACACAGAGAAGGCGCGGAAGAGGAAGAGGAAGGTAGGGTAGCAGAACGCGTGCAACACGCTCGACAGCCGGGTACAGGTTCTTAATTTTACGGGCCATTAGCCCTGTAATTACACGGGCGAATTAATTGCATCGTAAGTAAGTTATTCGAAGCGAGGGCGGAGGGAAAGGGGGTAAACGAGCCAGCGAGGAAAAGGAAGGAAGGAAAGACGGAAGGAAGGGACGGAGAAAAGGGAAGAGGAAGGAAGCGTGAGGGCACGAGGCAGAGGTTGTTAAGATCAACTGCAGCAGCAGGAACCAACAGGGACGATCAGTACCGGCAGCACAGCCCTTAGTAGTAGCGCACTCTGGACCAACTTCCGCGGCTCATTATGGCTTGCACAACAAATTAACGTGACGGGCCTCGACCCCTGAGCGCCAGCGTCCTTAACGTGCCGCTTGTTAATGAACTCGACAAAGAGAACGAGAAAAAGCACGCGATCTCCCCCGATTCGCCCACCGCCTTCACCTTCTCTTCCTCTTCTTCTTCCTCTTCTTCTTCTTCTTCTTCTCCTTCGTTGCTCCGGCTTGGCACCGACACCCCACCGAGATGTACTCTGTACACGTCGTTTAAACGAGTTAACAAGCGGTCTTTTGTTAGAGACCTGGCCTTTTTTACTGCCGCCGGTGCTATTGCTCGAACAGCTCCGAGAAAGATCTTGTTAAAGGGGGGATAAACGATCGGGCCAAGGCGTGCCAGAGGTGTAATTCAGCCCGACAAATTTTTATCGACCGGCCGAGTGAACTCGATGGAAATCGATCGGCCTCTTCGAATCACATGGTTTCTCCAAAAAGAAAAAGAATCGGTCTTTGACAAAATCGTAGTTGACAATGAGAAACATGTGAGAAGAAGCAGGGCTTTGCAATTCTACAGAAGTGCAACGGAAATATTTCGAAGAAACGAGAAATTCCACATATTAATACCGGTATTAAGCCAGCACTGATATTTACGAGCACGTTCACGGAATCCGGTATCGTTAGCTGCGAACAATGCGCTTGGCGCACACGTTGCACGCGATAATAACGTCCTGAGGGCATGGAAATCTACATTCCAGGGTAACAGGAATTATGAGACAGGACGCGTCTTAGGGACCCGCGCGAACACTGTGCTTCGGCTTCGATAAATCTCCGCGGAGTCTCTCCACGGCCACTTCCTCCGGCAGCGGTCGTGTCGGCTCGTTCGGTTGATTAATCGTGTTTAAACTAGCCGCCTCCGCGCCAATTAAGACTGTACAACGCCCCGTGCAAGAAGAGCCAGAGGATCGAGACAGACACTCCCTCGTCTTCCAGTCAATTCGAGAAAAACAAGATCGTCTGGTACACCTAAGGTGAACAGGCAACGTCAAACCCGCAAACGATAACGATAAATTAGTATCGAACTAATACCAGCTAGGGACGAGTATAAAATTATTCTATCACAAACGATATAAATCTACCAGAATTTCTTACGCCATTTCCCGTCTCGAAAATCAGCTAACCCTTTCCACGTATGCTCATAGCAGTCTGAATAAACGACAGCCACGATATCAGCTTCAATTAATTATGTCACCAAAGCTCGCGATAAACTCCCGCCACGCCTCGCTCCCTACACCCGTCCCCTCCTCCACGAACGGTTCAATTTTGCAAGGGTTAAACGCGAGGGTAGGTGGGGGTCATTTAGCATGAAAACACTCGGTAATAAATCCCATCTTGCGTGCGGCGGGTAACGCGGCTCGGATTTCCTCGCGGGACACGCGCGCGGATCGGTATAATTAGACTGGTTTACGGCGGTCGATCGTTGCAAAGCATTCGGCTGCATGCAAACCGGGGCAACTACATTATCCCCTTCAGCATTGCTCACGCGCCACCCCCGCTCCGCGTACAAACGGTAATATTACTTTGTCATTAGGTAGGTGTCCGAAGACGGTTATGCGGTCCTCGGTCGAATCGATGAGCACCACTGGCTCTTAGAATCATTAGCTATGCACAGTAGGTGCGCAAGATAAATATACAGACACAAGCGCGTTTCTATATGTATCGCTGAAGGGGAATACGCTCTCGGTAACAGGCCAATGTAAAGTCGCTGCGGTGAGGATGCAATTAATGCTAAGAAGCCGAGGTGGTTTAGCGGTCGAGCGAGCATGATTATCCTGGATACGGGAAAACGAGGGAGCAGCAGAGAAGGGAATAGGGTATGAGAAAGGGGGAAAGCGAAACGGAGAGTTACTTTAGCAGAGGAGGAGAATAAGAGGCAGAGAGGAAGCAGGGACTTAGCCGGAATTAGTGTTACGGGAATGGTAATTCCTTACCATCACGTAATGTCGCTGAATCTCAATCTTCTCCGTGGCCAGTTTCTCGCACTCGAGCTTCAGGCTGTGAACAGAGAGAAAGAGAAATAAAAAAAAAAGGCATTTATTAAACGGCCTCAACACGGTCGTACGTTTCGCTTATCTTTCGCGTGTCGAGTACGGTGAAATGTGTGTACCTGCAATTCAGTCCGGTTACGGTGCGTTAAATTCGAGAAACATTTATACGGCGACCTTTGCGTTCACGGCGTTAGCATAATGTTCATATTAATTGTCGCTGATTATGCATACGTAATCGCGTACACGCGATACCCATTTATACGGCGTTCCACAACGCGAGTCTCCGCGATCCAGCTGATCAATGTTACCGCTTTATTGCTCGCATGTTTCCCGCGAAACTTCCAATCATCCTTTGAAATATCGCTCGCGAACATTATATCCGCCGTGCACTATCTACCTCGAGAAAGAGAGAGAGAGAGAGAGAGAAAAAAAAAAGGAAAAGTAGAAAGCACAGAAGAACTAGAGTCGTGAAAAGAGGAGCTGGAAACTTCCGGTTGAAAAGTTTCACGTAGGAACAATGAAAGTTTCGATCCACGGAACGTTGAAAAATGCAACGCTATCCATCGGGGGCTTCCTTAATTCCGTATTCGCGGTGGTTACACGGTGGCACGGGTGTCATTACGTGTCTGCCAATAGCCACGCGGTCGTAAATCACTTATGGCTTTTGTGTATATCGCGTGCAAGCCAAGGGAAGCAGCTGCACGAATTCCCAGGCTCTTTCGATGCGCGCGATGTGTTTGCTGCTTGTACGAGGTACAGGTATATGCCCGTGTACAACCTCGAGACAAAAGGAGAACCAAGAGAAGTCGAGTGACGAGCAGGTGCCGTCGTTCAATCGCATCACGACTCTGCCTTTTTCATTACTCGATTTAATAAACTTATTCGGAGCGGAAAACCTTTTTTCGAATCAGCTCCGTGCAACCGTTTCCTTTTTTTTTATACTCGTTCTTCGACTCGCGACGAAAAAGGAAAACTAGAGCTAGCTCGTGAAAAGAGAAACTTTACATTCGAGTCAAACTTTTTCGAAACGACCGTTTTTACGACCCACTTGTTCGCTGAATTTTAGTCTCGTACACCAACCGTGATTTTCGTTTCGAATTTTCGAGATAATGTCTTTTATACTTACGCGTGACATTGATTCTGGAGGAAATTGAATTCTTCTTTGATCCTGTCGCAGGATTCCCCGACTGTGAATTTAATTTGTTGTCCGGGTTGTGGTGGACCCTGCAAAGAATTCAGATGAAAATATATTAGCTGTAGAAGAATCGTATCAATTATGCAAGGATTTCAAATTGAACGAAGGAATTTATCGCAATGTAAATGGAGTAAACTTAAAAAATACATTGTGAGACTGCGTCGTAATAAGCTTCGGTGTATGTACTTCGTGAAAATAGCGGTTATAATGGTTAGAATATATAATTATTTAGTGCGTGGTATCGTATTGCAACGCAAACGTAAAACGCGAACAAAGTTTGCAGTCTAAACTTTGCTCTATATTAATCGTTACACGTGTTACACGAAAACCGCTAACGAAAGACCACATTATCTTTATTTTATCTTGTTATTTTTTCAATCAACGACCAGGCTATGATTTCAGCTAGCATTCATAACTTTATATTATAATCCATGACCATGTGTTTAGTGTATCTTTCTTTGAAACTAAAAAATGAGCTACGAAGGGATCAAACTTAATCAATTTTATAATACTGTCACGGAAGCTATATAAACACGATACAAGACTTACATCAGAAGCATGAAAATATTCTTACGTTTACTACGATAAGATATAACTATCAGGGTTGCATCAGCAACGGAAAGGTCACTGGAAGTCGTAAAAAATTAATACACGGTGTAGAGCGAATAGTAACACTGTAACAACAATATTTCCATTTGAATAATTTCATATCCTTCGTAAAACTTTTACCTAACAGTTCTGCAACTGTCCACGTGCATTATCAAATTATTATGTTTTATTCAATTCCTACTGTTTAAATATCTCAGTGTTCCATCAGTCGTGTGTACATACATTGAATTAGAAAAGCATATGTTAATATTTTTGGTTTACTATGCAGCAAGCGTTAATTTGTTGCAAACGTTTGCATTTACCAGACTACAATGACCGCTTTGTCGTTTTCATCGAGGTGTTAAAACATCGAACCACGACGCGACATTTTTCCCGACCACGATGCGAAACGTTCGCTGGCAAGCGTAATTACATTTTTCCAAACCTGACATCGCGCGTCTGATCGTCAGAGTCGGCGTCGATCGTGTTCATTGACAAGAAATTCTCGAGGAAACAAGAGAAAAGAAAGGCGAGGATGAATAGGCATCAATGGTTAATAATTAATTTCGCGCACCTGTTCACCGTGAACGAAGGGAAATGGTTGCCAGGAAGTAATGCGTTAGCCGATTCGCGGATCGAGGGAAGAGAGAATCAGACGGGCGTAGCTAACAGAAGACAGCACATGGTGTTCGAGCAGACGGTAAAAAGACATGTAAACGCCATCGGCAATCGTGCACGCGTGGATGAGCACAGGATGCAACATAACGCGAAACGCGATAACAAGATTGCTGGCAGCTGGATTTCCACGCTTCCCAACGACCGCGATTCAGAATTATTCAAATCGCTTTGGGGAAATTCTACTCTTACGAAAGACCGATGACTCGCGTTCCTTGTAACTTCTTGAATTCGTCGTTTATCTTGAATCGTAAAACTGAATCGAATTTCTTTTGATACGGAATTTTTAATTTCCTTTTTTGTCAAGCGTCGAATAAAGAAAACGGTTTATTTGTAGCAAAAAAGAATCAAGTAAATTCAGTTGCCAATGGGACACCCTGTGTATCGGTCTTATTCGTTACATCGCTCGGCATGCAAACACGATTACACGGGCGCACAGTCGAGGCCAGGTATAGTCAACACGATCTCGACTGACTGCAACTGCTCGTAGAGAGAGAGCAAGTGTTAATTACATGTTTGCGGTGTCCGCGAGGATTACACGCTACAACCGAAACTATGAACTTGCAGGCCGCGCACACGCGTATACGTGTTGCGTACACGTGCACGTGGGTGCTCATGAAGAGAGAGGGTGTTCTGCTAACTACATTCGCCCAGTCCTGCCTACGCAAGCGTCGTCCTTCGACCGACCTGTAGATCGTGTCGGATACCTTCCCTACAACCGGAGTCACGTTAACCAGTCGAGTATTTCTCTTGAACTTGTGAAAATCGATCCACGTTCAAAATACGATTCTAACAAAAGCGTTTGACAGAGATGGTATACTAAGATTCGAATAGCTAACATTTCTATACGAATAATAGAAGCTATGAATTTAATTTAATCAACTAATTATACCTTAATAATTATCATACAATCTTAACATTCGACATGTTCTCCTTTCGTGTCCATAACGAACGTGAATTAGATTACTGAAAGTAGGTGTACCGTTCCCCTCGGGTAAAGCTAAGGTAAAACGGACGCTCTAATCGTATCAATTATTCTACGTAACCGCACGCGATTCATCGGTCTAACCCGGAATCGAACGATCGGGTAGTTCGGATAATTTTCGAACGGATAAACTCCATTGATTGCACGTTCGATGAAAAGAAAACAGAAAAGGTTGCTGATTAATCAGCGGCTGCATCACGGTACCGTACACAACTTCTCCGAAGAAGAGTATAGGTACAATTCTGAAAGAGCCGCGAAACGGCGAGGAGCATCGTCGAAAAACAGAAGAAGGAAGAAGGCATGCCCCGAGTTATCTCGGGTTAAGTTAGAAGCGAGTGCATCGGGTACCTCCTGACCTCGATCACAATCGAGCCGTTGTAATCGAATGAACCGAGAGTCTAGGTTCCCTCCTTCGGTTCAGCTGTCGACGAACCAAATCGATCGCGGTATCCATCGAGTCTCTTTGTGCAAGACTCTTGCGGGTTCCCTCTACAGGCTTTACCGTCTGCCTCTTTATCCTCCGCAAAGAGATTTGATCGTCTACCCTTGCGATGAAATATTGCGAGAAATTAAGATTTCCGATAACGTACGGCGTAGTCGATAAGACTTTCGAATAAAATTTTCTCTTTAATTGTCTCGATTGCGGCACGTTCCTGCATACACCACGCACGCCCTACGCAGCTTGTTGCACAAGTGTAAACGGTTCTTAACGCGAGCGGTGCTTTGCGGCTTTTAGAGCGTTTCGGCTAATGCGCTAAAATGCACTTCGTTACGCTCTGCACCGCAATGCAAACCGGCCAGTACACACATGCACGGTGCATTCACTGCACGCTCGCTGCAGTGGAAATAACGTATAATTCCCAACGCTCGCAGACTTTCGCGATTCGGCCGGAAATCCCTTGTCGAAAGTCAAATTCTTCAGGTAAAATGTTGCAATAAATTTAACTATACAAAAAGTTGTTGTAACCGAAAATAAGATAACGTGAAGTAACGGCGACAATTAAGCGCGATTTTTGTGAATGATCTTAATTGGATAAAATAGATTAATCCAAGATTACAAGAAGATAGAAGAAGAATCACGAACAATGGATCCGTCAATTTTTCAATTGATCATCATTGTTGAATTGTTATTACAAGTAAATATTTTTGGACGTGTCAATGATTCGAGAATTCAATAAAATCCGTATTGTCGATTCATCAAGATATTTCGTTAATCTACGTGTAACGATTGGTATTTAAAGGCACAATTAAAGATCTTTAGATTAAATATCCGCTATCGCTAAACAAGTAGGTATCGATGATAATTAAGGTCGTTAATCAATCGATATCGATCGCATCTATTTTTCCCCCAGTAAAATTCCTAGATACTTCATCGCCTTCGTCGTTATCTTTTTTGTTTTATTTAAAATTACTGTAATCAAGCACATTTATGAAACGGTAAATTCATATTTATTTTGATGCATTATTCATTACTTTAATTACATATGCGAGTCTTTTGCAACTAACGTCATTAATATCCTCCTATTTCGCGATAAATGAATTTAAAAACACTTTACGCTTCCTTTATATCTTTTCCTTGATACACTCGACTAATGACACTTATCACGCTAGATAAAATGCGATAAACATTGTTTGATGCGAATAATAATGATATCATACGTTATTTATTTTTAAGGACCTCAGTATCTCTGAGACATACTGATGCAATAGCAGAGAACGTTTTTTTTCCTCTTGCATTATTTCGAATAATTTTCTATCAGCTCATGGAAGAAACCTGCAGCTCGTTTTATTACCGTCAATCTTAACTCCATAGCAAATAAGGACAGCTAGACGGTAAATACCGAGTTTCGGTGCTCGATTTACTTCGTTATCGTTCGCAACCTCTCTCCCATACTTGCCTCGTAGTTTCTTCCGTCCCGAAAATACGTCGTTAATACCATCGATAAATAATTCGACACGAATGCACGTATCGATGCGCAGATAACAGTATCTAAACAGTGTTGCACTGATATATTTACTACATAAAATCCGTGAGTACACAGAGGAAGTCCTCGCTCACTTCAACGTAAACAGTTTACTTAAAACAGGCAGCTGTGCCCTAACGCGCGTTTCAAGTTGCTATCGGTAAATACGTTAAAGTATGTCTGAGCAAGATCGATGCAGAGAGTTCCGTATGCTATCATCGTTCAAAATTCTCTTGCGTCACTATTTTTCCATCAGCAATGCAAACAATGTTCATTTTATAATCTCCAATCGACGCAGGCAAAATGAAAAAGAAGAAAAAAAGAACTCTTTTAAAAATTGATCCCTCTGGTTAGAAAAAGCAAGTAACAGGATTCTATCTGACCCCGTTCTCTGTGTTCAATTTAGTAAGCAATTACTAGTACGCATTGCGACATACCAATGATCGCGTTGTGCTCGAAAATTAGACGTTCGGAGGTTGCCATTCACCGAGAAACCGCAATGTTCTACGATCGCCTCGGGGAATCGGCAAAGAATCCAATCTGTTCGCGTTCGCGACGCTAAGAACAGAGTCATCGAGAGCTCTCGGCTCTTTCGTCGACGGACGATTTCGCGGTTAATCGTAATCCCCTGTGGAATTTCTGGTATACGTTCGCTGTCTCGCTCGTAGTATCATTAAAATCGCTCGAGCACACAGGACAAAGTACACGGCGGTGTCGTCCTCTTGGCGCGAGGGCCTGCGGTCAGAGGTCACGCCGCTGGAGGACTGGGTAGTTGCTAAATTCTCGAGATGGTGAGCCGAGAGACCGTGAGGGGGAATGTTCTGTGAGACGATGGTAAAAGGTCGGGGATGGAAAGAGAACGTTTCCAATGAGCGTAACCGAGAGAGAGAGAGAGAGAGAGAGAGAGAGAGAGGGCAGTGAAATTGCAGAGAAAGAGGGGCAAAGGTGGCCACGGATGAGGGAAGTTGCGGTTTTCGTGGTCGCCGTGGTTGCGGCTTAGGCAAATTGAGATAGTTCGCAAACCACCGACCAGCTGACCTAACCCGTCACGCCAGGATGCTGGCGGGCCCGTGGCTCCTGGGAGAATTTCACAGTTCAAAAGGAAGCGGTGAATGAGAGAAGCTCGTTTCGATAGCGAGGCCTGAGCTGCGGTCGCGGCAAAAAGTTCAGACGAACCGTGTTCGCGAAAATGTTTCTCCGAAACGAATCATCCACCGACTCTTCGGCTCGATAAAAACAACCCTCTGCTAAAAGCCTTCGAGGAATTCGTGGACATGGTTGCAAACCTTTCCTTTTTTTCACGACTAACGAATGGTTTAGAGGCGTTTTAATAACTTGTTCCATGACAACTGTAAAAAAATTTCTAAGAATATGATGTATACGTTATTGATACGAAAAGCCATTCAATATCAGAAATCCTGGATCTTAACTCGAAATTAAATATAACATTAACGTTATCGATGAACAATGATCATCGTTGGTGAACACGTATTAAATTTATTGAATCATTGAAAATATCATTGTTGCGGCTACGAAAATCATACCTAATCGGGAAACGTTTTATCGAAAGATTGATATTGCGATAAAAGTTGTTTTACAAATACCATAAATCGATCTTGATCGTCTATCGCTTATCTCGAGTACGTCCTTTGGATGGCCGTGTCGATAAGAGGGAATAAAATTTTTCGTTTCACGTTTCCAATATAACAAACCGTTTACAAAAATCCAATTAATTATTCAGAAAAATAAACACTAAACGCTGTGCTTGAAACAGAGTGTAGAGCAAGTTACAATTTAATATGAACCGCAACGTTTCAATATAATTCTTCCCTCAACTCCTCCACACGAAGGCAACAGTTTGCCCAAATTTTAATCAATTAACAGGAAAAATAAGTTCAAATATTTGAAGAACATAAACTACATTACGCGACATCGGGCAACTTAAACAAACTGGAAATTGAATTACATTTTACCAAACTATACCAATCTCGTCGTACAACGAAACTCCGCTATCAAACATCGATGTAACCAAACTTCGATCAACCTGGCAGACTGAATTTCAATCATCTTTCCAACATAATCTTTTACAGAAAAGAAACAAACACCCACGAGTGGTGCAATAGGATACAAGAACAAGCTGCTCCATTCGTTCTTTGTGCTTTGAAAAAAGCAAGACTGTTAGATATCGTTCGATATCCCGAAAATACCGAAATGACTCTTTCCATTTGAAAAGTAAGCTGTACCTATCGCGAAACATTAGGTGCAATCGCAGGGTGCAGAGAAAGAGAGAGGTGCAATTACAAACGTTAGGTCCTAGCGTTATCAGCGTGGACGATCAAAACGGTTGAGCGCCACTGGCGGTAGGTAAACAGTACTGTATTGTATTTGTGTGCTTAGCCCGGCAAATATTAGCCACCATATCGCTTATGGTGCTTGTTGAGCGAGGGTGATGGTCGATAGTTTCCGCGGTGGGAGCGGTGAAGAGGCTTCGTCGGTGAGAGCGTACTGTGAGCGAGTGGGTGCGTGTACATACGCTGTGCCGCGGTTCACAGGCTTAGGCGGCTGTACACAAGCACGCAATACGCATGTCGAGCAGGCTGGTGGTGCGGTGTGTGATTCGTGGCTGAGTGTGTTTGTCCATCCGTCCATATACGGCTGTTTGTCCTTGCTCTCCTTGTTTGAAGAACGTCGGGATCCCGGTCTGTGCAAACTCCTCATTATTGCGAACAATGTACACAGGGTATAGCGCGTGCGTGCGTGAGTGCGTTTTCGTGCTCATCCCCTTGTGTGCGCGCGGGTGTGTGGGTGGGAACACGTGTACGAACGACGCGAGCCTGTCGTCTCCGTGTATCATCGAGGCACGATCGAATTTTTTTTTCACGAACCGATGAAAACGCGTTTTCCTCCGCGCGCTCCGATTGCACAAAGGTTCGAGTGTTCTCTCATTGGCTTCGATTGCGCTCGTTTAGGCCGCGAGAGGTTAAAACCGCGAATCAACGCGCGCCCAAGTACGAGATTTCATTAAGGAAGAAAGAGTTCGATGTTGTGTGAAAAATTTATCGTCGTTCCGTTCCATGCAGACGCATAAAACAAGGATAGGCTCGATCGATACTTCTTACTAGATTTTCGTCGTGAATTCTAATCATCTTTTATATTGCGCGAGCGTAATGGACAGTGAGTGGGTTAAACCAGTTTGCTCGCGATCAACAGTCCACTTTGTAAGTTGAAACACGTCCACTGAGGCCCGTTGAGATGCCCTCGGTTCTCGCGGCCCGTTAAATGCCAGGCACGATTGTAATTTGTAATCAGGACTCGGAGCGTAGAAAAAATAAGTAATCGATACGCGTCGAGACAGGCAGAGAGAGATAGGCTTCTCACAAAACCGATTCGGCGCTGACTACTTTCCGGCCCGGCCACGAAACTCGCACGTAGGCATTTTAACGGTGACGAGGGTCCAAGTACCATTTCCCGAATTCGGCCATTAACGCGGAAATTGACGGCAGTTTTAGGGCGGTCCGTCCCAAATTGCCCGGAGCCCTTCAATTTCGTAGTCGATTCCGTCCCCTTGCAATAATCCACACCGGCCCGCTCGAGGAAATTCGTCGAGGGGAACCGGCTATTCAACGTGCAACCCCGTTGTTCTCACCTAACCCAAGACCTGGTTAACATTTACACTTTCTCCTGCCTAATTGTACCGCGAACGCGACCAGCCTCGGTTCTATAATAACTCGAAGGTGTGCAACGAACGATACAAAACTGAGGTGTCCTCGTTGTTCCAACGTACAAAGGATTGGACATGCTTTGTTTCACCTTTACTGCGACAATCGCCAGCTACACAAAATATATTACAATTTCTATCCTTCGTAATATTAACATTTTAACGCACTAAAGTTTGCGATTTAACGATTACAACGCCTCGAATTCGTCTTTCTTTATGAGCTGGCAAACGGGCCAAATGGCAGACGAGAACAAAGTTGTGCAAGGAATGCGAGATCTAAGTTTGAATCGCAACTTAACAGACCGATTGATTGTTTCCCTTGCTACAACCGCGACAGCATAGTTTAAAATAAACATTCGTTCTGGCAGATGGTCGTGCGTGGGGTGCGCAAATGATAAATGAGAGTAGGAGTAACGATAATTGTGAAACGATTACGCACAGTTAGCCGCAGATCGTAACGCGAGGAGAAAAAAGAAGAGATTGAAAAATGAAGCGGTAACAGTTCAAAGCGTGACAACAGAATCACCGAGAAATGTTTTCATTCCAACGTTAAAGATTTCCAAGAAATTTTCTTCGAAACGAATGTATCAGATTCGCAATGTCAAAACTTTCAACGTATAATTAATTCGATCGTTCATCGTGTTTCTTATAAACGATTTGTTATCCAAAGTTCTGTATTCCCTGTTGAAATACCGACAGATTTGATAAACGCGATCGAATTAGCTCGAGAGTTTACCAAATAATCTTCGCGAAAGACGTGTTCTCGGCTAAACAGATAAATCATTGTAAATTATCGGCAACAACAAATGAACGGTCTAGTCGCGAGGAACGTGAGAACCTATTTCACCGAGGTGATCATTTATTGGCTGGTCCGGTCTGTCGTCGACAAACATTCGACAAAGTGGATGGCAAACAATGCCAGGCTTTTTCGGTCGGTTCGCGCAAAGAGAAGTGTCGAGCGCATAATATCGGTAATTTCTAACTAAAACGGCTGCTCTTTGGAGCGTGGAAGAGGACCCACGGGTCTAGGAACAATGAGGCGATCTTAAGGACTCGTCGCAAGGGGGCTTTGTTCAACATGTTCCACGAAGGACTCCGATGACAATGGGACTCTTGATTTCAACGTCTCGTTTGCCCCTTACAAATTATCCGGTATTATTACCCTAACAATACAGTTACTTCCCCGTTTTCTGGCATCACCAGCGAACCTGTTCAAAAGTGCCAAAACATTTCACGAACCGTCGAAAGCGTAGAATTAAAAATTCAAGAATTACAAAAGAATTAAAAAATTATTCCACGCGGACGGTGTCAACGTTGCATCATTTTTCTCGCTGATGAAAACTTTGCTCGAATGATTCGTTGGATGAGCCACGGGTCAAGGGGTCGTACAAAGGGGAATCGGTTTAATCGCCGTCTTAATCGCGTCTATACAAAGACTCGCTGCCAAGCACAGCGAACATACACCGTAATAAATTGATGACTGATTCAAGATCGCCCGTCACGACGTAATCCGCCACAATTCCGTTACGTTACTTACCGATTTCCCTTCGTATTCGTAAACGCGACGATTGCGATGAACCAACCTCTAACGATGTCTGCTAGGAAGCAGAATTAGCGGACACCAGTGTCGATCGTAAAAGGTGCTCGTTAGTTGCGAAGAAAAATACACGCTGATCGATCGTTCGATCGATCGGCAACTTGTGTAACGATGAATTAAAACGAGGCTCGATCTATTTGGAAAAACAGCGGGTAAACGTGTCGGTTCTATAACGAGACCTTCTCGGCGCCCAGAATCGTTCGTATATTTTGCAACCAAGGTATTTGTTCACCGAACGATTGTTCGTTGGACCTGTTCACGCATAATGCGCACCGCAACCGCTGGTTAACGATGAATTTTTCAACCGCGTCAAGTTCGCTGCGTCGCGTTCCGTCGAATGCGAATGAATTTAATTAAACCCATTAACGAATTTAATTAAGCGGTAAAAATGAACGACACATTCGAACGAATATTCCCTTCGGCCGTGACGCGGTTTTCGAGCGATTGTGAAACGATCAAATGGGTTGTTTGAAAATTCATGATAGAAGGTAAATTTCTGGTATTCGTCGAGCGACCGGAATAGATCGAGTCCCAAAATGTTAAACGAAATTCTATTTTCAAAGATCGTTAATCTTGAAAAATACTGAACGGACCGTGTAAAGATTGCCAAGTGAAAACTGTATCAAAACCCGATAACTCCTTTATCGTACTCGATTCTGCAGTGACGAGTGTGAAACAATTTCGTGGCGACTTACAAGAACCACTTCAGATATTCGCGGATACGTCAATGACAAGCAGACGAATACATAGTAGGCGAGTACACACGTAGAAACACGTCTGTACATAGCGTTATTTGCAGAGAAACGAATTCGTGCCGTGATATCGCGTGATAAGCATGCAATTGCTCGGTCGATTTATCGGTGAGCATTCAAAGTCACTGTTCGACGTTCTGGAATTCGGTCGAAATGCACCTTAAACGACGCGAGATATTTCGCTGGTCGGCTTTACGATCAAAAACTCTTGCGTCATCTTTCGTGAAATTTTTAGACACAAAAGCCCAACGTATCGAAGCGTGCTACGATCTCGATGTTTTCACGCGTACGCGACACGTTACGTACGTACTCCGATAAAGACATTCCAGGGTAACATGATTTATTCGGAACAATATCGGCGAGAACGGCACAGATTTTTGCAATATTTCAACCGACTTTATTTTTGACGTAAGTCACGTAAGACGTGACTTATCGTGACGATGATAAAGGAAAAATTGAACCCCAAAAATTGTTTCGACAGCTTACCGTAATTTTGGAATGAAAGTCGTCTCGTAAAACATCACTTTCTTCGGCGCGTGTAAATAATTTGCGAATGACGCGACGTTCGATCTCGTCTTTGAACTGAACTTTACACGGTTACTCATTGCAAAGCAGGAAAATGTAATACTTGAATCATAAGAATCAATCTGGTGATAAATATTTGGAGACGAACGTCGCGTTCATAATTGTAAACATACTTCTAACATTTTAAAAGATTTGACAAATTTTTGTCGAAGCAAAGTCGGTTGCCGACCGCAAACGTTCTACCGCTCGAAATCCTCGAGCTGCGGTTTGAAACAGTCGTCTTGGAAACAGCAGGTCGATCCTAACAATCGATTTGTCTAGAATGTAGAAGTTTAAAGTATGGTCTGAAGGAGGGAACGGAAGAGGAGGCGGAGGCGGAGGCGGAGGGCTCGCTGTTAAAACTTTCCGCCTGGAGTTTCGTAATGATCGGCGAGCCAGTTTATCCGGAAATAATATTTGTACAGCTTGTACGTAAACAACCCTGGCGGCCCTCCAGAGTGCCAATAACACCGCCTGTGTCAACTTGGTCAAGCACCGGAGCGCTCAAATGAGTCACGATGCGAACCAGAAGAAAGGTGTAACTCTTTGAATTTTAGTAAGAGAAAGAGAGAGGGAGAGACAGAGCCGGGACAATGTTCGACAAGAAAAGGCCTCTTCTTCTCTGCTTTCACCGTCGCGATCAGCTTGCACCTTGCGCTAACGCGAAATTCAAGCCAGTTGTTTGCATTTCGCGTAAATTAATAATCGCCAAAAGGCTTTTAACACCTCGAGGGACGTATTTGTTCGACGTTGTATAAAACACGACATTCGCGATAAATTTCAAATTTCAATTTCGAAGTATCGTTGTAATATTAACATAATTTATTGTAAAATCTTGAGCTCTGTTAGCAAGATTTCACTAGTCGAAACATTGAATCAAAATTTAACAAACGAACGATATTTCAAGCTTAGTTAATACATCATCACCTATTCGTATTTCCTGCACATTTACCGTCTTTTTTTCAGGGCACCAGTATCGTTTCGCTTAACGAACGAAACGTATAAATTACCACGAAATGAGTTTCATTAAAACGAAAGCAAAGCAGTAGCAGAGCGACCGTTCGAAAAAGAATGGTTACGTTCGGACACAGATCGTAGCGATACAGAGCTATTTGCACGTCGCGAGATTTATAATGCGCGCCAATTACACGTAACACGCTTCGCTCATTCCGCGGTGTAATTCATCCCGTGTAATTACCAATGCATATTGCGGTCTCTGCGGAAGCTCGCAAGCGTGCAGACCGCGAATTTCGTGCAATCGTACTTCGAACCCCTTCGTTCACCCTCTCGCCGAGTCTCACCCTCTCTCATCCCATCGTCGTTCCGCTCGTCTCGATTTCAATTTCACCCTGATCCTGCTGGAATATACCCGCCACGCCCTTGCTCCGCACCCTTCTCCAGCCCTTCTTTCGCATCCTACTTCTCCCTCCTCCACTTTTCTTCGTTTCCACGCCAGACAACAATTATACCGACTAACCGATTGTTCTCGCGTTTCCGCCTCTACATCGCGATATAATAATTCGATAAATATAGAAGGAAACAAGAGAAAATGACGGGCAAACACCGAGCGACGTTGGAACCGATCGAAACTCAGGTAACGCTTCTTCTCTTCTTTTCAAATACCTTTGCACCTGTGTTTATACTGCCAGGCACTTGTCAACAATCAACCGTCCCTTCGGTAAATTGTACCCTCACCTGCGCAGAGAGAGAGAGAGAGAGAGAGAGCAGGGGAACACGAATTTTACGATGCTACGAACGCTAATAGGATTACCGGATTAAAGCGTGGAAAGTTAAGATACGGTCGGTCAAACTAACGGCAACGGACAATGGGACACGGCTGAACGTCGACCGTGTCTCGTTGGCCAGGTAAATTTTTATACCGCTCCCGTATCGATTACGGAAACCTGTAAACGGCACGTATTACGACGATAAAAACGACGAGAGCCAACTTCCATCGACTTACCAATGGTCGGATTAAAGTGACGCGATTACGTGCGAACATTCTATAGCATCGAGGAAAAGAATGCGCTTTTATAACCGGTGTCATTGATCATTCTTTTAATGGAGAAATGATCAAAGAAGGAACTATCGGATAGTAGGACGCAACGATAAAAATGGATCAGCTAAGTCGGCCTTTTAAAACGGACAAATCTGTTCCACTTTCGATACCGTATTGGAAACGTTCCAACCGTTTCAAATAATTCCATGCAACGGAAAACGTCCCTCCTTATCCCGGGATTTACTTTTCCCCCCATTCCCTTTTTTGCCATTTCACTCGGTCCGCAATCGTCGATACGTCGCCACGGTGGCACGTACGGACATAATGTAATTGCGGATATTGGCCGCTACCGGTCACGATACACGCATTTATTTTCGTCCTTCCCGACGAGCTTTTCCGCCTCGTCTCGCGCGGCCTGTTTACGCTCGAATGAAAATTTGCACGCCAGCCAAATATTATTCCGTCGACGACGACGACCCACGTCCACGATCTCTTTTCCCCTTTCGTTCGTTCGTTTTCCAACCGTTTCCGCGCCACCGTCTGTCTGCTGCTCGTCTCTGCCCGCACCCACATGCCGCCGCGTAACGAGCACGCCCGTGTGCACGCGTGCACAACGTTCAAAGTGGCACGAGTAAAAACACCAGGAAGGGAAAAAAAAGATTAGCTTCAATCTCATTCAACGCGTATTTATACAGAAAGGTGTATGTACAGGTATTTAACGCAAAGACGAGTGTGCAAATTTTGTCTGAAACATTTTGTCGTTGCTGCTGCGAAAAGAATTCAGACACTCAGCGTTCAAATGTATTATAAACCTTTTCTACCTGCAACGATCTTTGTCTGAACGAAACCGTTCCGTGTTTGAATATAAATCCACCTTTGTAGAGGCAAAGGGTTGGACGGGATAGAATGCGAAGCGGAGCGCGGGTGGAAAGGGTTCGCGTCGAACGTGGGTAAACTATCGAGAGAAAATAAATACGGAACCGGATTCATTCGGCTAACGATCCGAAAGAGTCCGTCTGGCAACGGGCGAGTTGCCGTCGCTCCCGTTCGAACCCGGTTCGGGGTAAAAAAAACCCTGACAGTACTTTTCAAGCCTGTCTTTTTATTCCGTTTGAGTGACGCCAATGGAGAAAAAAAAACACACACACACACACAGAGCATGGGGCTACGAATCTATCTGACGGGAGAGTCTATAGTCGGCGGTCTTGCCGGTCGATATATCGATATCCTCGAATTAGCATGGATAGAGGAGGCTCGACCGGCACTGCAACGAACGATACTTATCGAAAGTGTGCTTTACAATAGAAAGGATTTTTTGAATGCGAAGATACGCGATGCCCGTTCGATATATACCGGGCGAAACGAGACGATCAATTGCGATAGGGGCGAAGAAAAAGAACGGAGAGAAAGTAGGAAAAAGAAAAACGACCGTACAACGATTCCGGGTTTAGTACCAGGTGCAATTTTCGCAACCTTATTCCTCGGGATATTTAAATTGCTACCTCCCGACGGCGAAGGTTCGATTTCGTTTCATCGGTTCGCATTGTGCTCCGAACGATCAGTTCGCGTATGTATGTACAAAGCCGCCGTCGACGAAACACCGGTTTACACAGATCGTTAATACTATCTTGTGGCAATCTGAATGGGTTTTAATCTCGCTTCGCAGCAAGGCTCGTTAACTGGTAACAGTGAAATAAATTGAAATTTTTACAAGTGTAAAATATTCCTCGATTCGATGCGTAATTTCCTGACGCGATCAAGCATGAATGAGAAAAAACGTAAACTCTCTAGGAGATGTCTCAATATTTAAAATTCCTCGTTTTATTTTTATCACCGGGAGTCACGCCAGTCATTCCTGTCAGGTTTGTACGCAATGAGAAATAAAAAATACGATGAAACAGGGAGAAAAAGAAAGAAAAGTATTTACCGGGTGCCGTGCCGCAGCTGCCACAGCCACAGCTGCCGCCGCGTTTATACCGGCATTGGGGTACATCTTATCGTCGGAGGACCTCGAAGAGGTTACGTAGCTCCCTCCGATCACCACCAAGTCCTGTCAGGAGTAATGGATACGTCTCCGTTATCCCCAGGTATATCCGACGGTATCCCAGGTCATAGCCTGTATGCACTATTATTCACACTGGTCAGCGATGAAAAAAGAACGAAGAGAACACAAGGTATGCACACTTGCACACTGTCACTTTCTTCGCGGTCCACCTTGGCCACTCACTTATTGCTCCGTTTCACAATTATACACCGTGGAGAAAAAGGATAATCACGGATAGAATAGGAATGCGCGACGACGTTGAATCACGTTAACGAATACGAGTGCACGACGTCGAACGAGAAGACCGAGCTCGAAACGATCCACCCTCGGCGACGAACGAGAATCAACTAATCAACCACAGCGCCGAGGGGAAGCGCTTCCCCCTCCTTCTACCGCTACGCTTCCCCCACCACGCGTCCCGACACCACGTGGTCACCCCCACCTTACTCGAGTCACCTTTCTCCCTCGCTCACCCGTTCGCGCCAGTAGGCTCGCGCTCTTTCTCGCCTTCGCACCTTCGACAATCGGGCTCTTACCTCGTTCGTCTCTTTTCCGTCCGCTCTCGGATATGCTCGTACATTTCAACAAGACGGGAATCCGTTCGTCGCGATCCGCTTTGCATTTTTTACTTACGCAAAAACGAGATTTGTGTGGTAAATCTTGCGGTGAGTTTGTACCTACATTACGTAGCCGCGTATTAAATTATTACTCGAGACGCGATGAACATCGCTAACGCACGTCGGAAAACCTGTGTTAACCTTCCCCCTTTATTACATGCAAATTTGATTGCTTCATAACGAACGCCGTTGCGATTCCTTCGATGCTTTTATTGCTCGTACCGCGTTATAGGATGAAGAGCAGAAATTATTTTCGACTAATTATCCTTTCTCTCGATCGTGCGAATTCGGGGCACCTGTACGATGTTAAATCACGACAGTCGAGAAAATTGCGAAATTATCGTTGTAACTTTTACGCCTTCCTATACGACGGGGGACAGCGAAAGGAAAGGAGGGAATTTATTTTTTCCCGTGACGCGCAACTTTTTCTCCCCTTCTTAATCCCTAGTTCCTTTCAGACCCTTCCGGTACAATCACCGAAACCTTCTATACGCGGCCCTGCCCTTTTTGGTTAGTTTACACTCGACCCGTTCGTAGCCACGAATCTTTCAGATTGGAATTTCGCCTCCTCTCTCTGGTCATCCGTCATCCTTGTCACGCTTGTTTAGTTTCTCTCGTTTTCTGTCCCCGCTATCTGGCAACCTTGTCACTCGCCCATCCGTTTCATCCTCGACCCTGGGGTGCTTGTCGTGCACCCTGTTTTTCTCGTCCTTCCCCCAGCCTCTTTTCGTCCCGCTGACTCGTACTTAAGAGCGTCTACAATCGACATGTACACATACACACACACACACACACGCGTGCGCTCTCGCCGGATACAGACTTCGACATCCCCTTCGAATGGGGTGGCAAGCATCGACGATCTTTCCACCTCGACTCCCAGCAAACAATTATTATCACTTTACCCTTCCTCTACTCGGCCCAGTGACGCTTAATCTTGGTGTTACTTAACGAGAAAAAAAAAAAGGACAAAACTGGAAGGGGGTGCCTTCTTCGGCTTGTAAGAGCAAATGGCGAACGATTTTAACGAGCGATGACATGCGAGCTAAGCAGCACGGAGCAAATGGAAGAAGAAATTACAAATTCCTTAATCGCATCACATCTGAGCAACGCGTAAGTACAAACACACCTGCTTTAGTCACCCTAATTTAAGCTAATCATTACGCAAAGAGTACAGAGAAATCATTGTTCATTTGCCAATGAAAAAAAAAACATTGGATAGTATTCAATGAATGTAATTGTAGGAAATTAACACCAGGAATAAGTTTATTACAGGTTCATTAGAAAATATTATTCACGCAGATATTTCATTCACATTTTTTTGTCTCTTGAATCTGAGCTATTTTTATTGATCAGAGATTATAATTGTCCGTGGATCGAGAGGAAAATATAGAAAAAATAAAACAGGAAGGAGGTGTTCAATTTTCGCAATAGAAAATCACGCTTCCGCCGATTAAGCAGACACATATAATTACTGGCGTAGAATTAATTACCGTTCCGCGGGTAATATTTACGAGCGGCGAGCGTACGTTTTGTAGGGATATGCAAAGCGCGAAACCATTTGCTGTAATACAAGATACAGAAATCTGTGTCGCATAATTCGAGCCGCGAAAGCTGAAAAGGAACACGTCATCGTCTGTCGTCGAACCGGAACGCTCGATGCGAAATTCCTTGCTCCCTATCTTCTGACATATCGACGACGACGTATTTAACCGTATTAACCCGCGCAAAAATAAGATTTTCATCTTTTTTTATTCTCTTGTTCCACGATTTATTTTTGTTTCTCGCGTCCGGATAACCCGAGCCACGACATCAGCCTTCTATCGCAAACAAAACGCGATTAACACCGCGTCTTACGATGTCGGGTTTCACGAATGGTTGACGCTTCTCAAACACTTCCCATTTTATCGTATTTACCAAACACTTTAACGACTACTCTTTTTTTTCCACGACTATTCTGTTAAAAACTGCACGATACATCGGGTGATGTCTATCGAACGGAATCGAGCTTGCCTTCTCGCGGTGAACGTCACAGGAAAATCGGTCGTGCTTGTTCACGCGTATCCCTATTTAAACACTCGTAGCCAATTCGCGTTTATCAACGATGATGACGAATATTTGGGATCATCGATGTTTATAGTTTGTTTAACGCGAATGTTTGTTAACGCATGGTTTATTAATGCCAACGGAATTCCCAGGAGCGCGGTATTTATTTACACCGCTCTATTGTTCGGTCGGTTTGTCGAGGCGAAACTGATCGGGGAGCAATTGAATCGATTGCACGGTCTACGGAATAATTTTAGCGCAATCTAAAGATTATACGATTACCATTTACGTGTTGCGCCATCCTGCCCATGTAAATCTATCGATTAACAAAAGAAATATGGGCCTTTTCTCGCCTTTGTACGATATTGTTTAAATTATTGTGTAAATTATTAGTGACTACCAAGTTTTGGTTGGATTTGCTGCAAAGATGAATCGTGGTACTAATTGATAAACCAAGCCAGAAAAGAAATGTCTGTGTCTACAGTTGACAAAGATACCTTGTACGATTGTTTACAAAAAATTGAAGCTTTCGTGTAATAAATTTATTACCACATTGAGTAATGTTTGTAGTAAAACTTAGGAGCTTTGGAAACGAAAGAACTGTACTTTGCGAAGAGAGATTTGTAACTTGCAAAGAATTAAGCTTTAGATTTACCGTAACAAAGCTCACGTAACAACTAAATAAATATAAATTTTACATGCGATGTGTTCATGTTTTAATTTATAAAGAATTTAATGTGTTAAAGTACTGTATGTTTTTATAAATTCCTGATGCTACTTCGAATAATTCAACAATCTCTCACAGATGCCATTTATGAAAATTGATGTGAATTTAAAAAGCTTGCATTGAAAATGCATGCTGCAGTGTTATTAAAAATAAATGTTTAATACTACCTTTGAATTGTTTTTATTTTTTGTACAAATTACGTGTTTTCTTTTCTGGTATCGAGCTCAAGAGAACTTCCACTCGATGAAATCTGAACAGTTATTAATATTTGGTGTATAATTACTAACCGCATAATCAGTAACACATTGATACGATTATTAATTGTACATATTAATTACTCTCGTCGTTGGTTTTGCTTTAACAAGTTAGATTTTCCATACGTATACATATACGATCCAAAACGGAAGAGTTAAGCATTGAAAAATCCATGCACGTAGCTGGAATAAAAGCTTTAACGAAGATCGGTCAGTTTGAAATACGCGTATAGTTTGGAGTATGCCGCGTGTTTGGTAAAACGATCAAAAAATGATTTTCCGCGAAAACACCTATAACATCGGGATCCGGTGGTAGCCAGTGACCGTCACTATTTCCAGGCTTCCTGATAACAGACACACGAACGTACCGATATCAGCTGGCTGGCCGCGCGAGAATTAATTGCCGAACCGGCAATAGATCAAGCGGAAAGTTTTATCACCGAGCGCAACCGCACGGGTCAGACGGGAACTCGGTCGGTACCGTTAAACGGAAAAATTTCGCGGCACGGATCTTTGGACTCGGCGAGATTTGATAAATGGAAAAGTCATTAGAATTCTATCTGAACTCGTGTTCCTACGGAACAAAGCGGCCGGACCTGGCGCAACAAGACCAACGAGTTTCGATAATAACGAGACAAAAAATGATTATGGCGCGCGTCGATAACGCGTATACGCCTTTTAATGAAAACGAAAAGAACAACTACTCCTTCAGACTGTTAGAAAATATTTTTTTATTCTCCATTCACCTTTATTTTCATTATATGAACGAACGAAACGAAACGAAACGAAACGAAACGGAGGTAAATGAAGGAAGAACATCAAAGATCGAAAGAAACGAACTGGTACTTTTCAATATATGTATTATCGCCTTTTTAGCGCGCTTTAATCGTTTCCCTTTATCAGATGACGAGGATAAACGTAGTGGTAGGTTGGTACACGTAGGAATCGAAAGAACCGCGGTTCTTCCGCGAGGCAAACTCTTAACAGGACGCTCTGACATGGCAGTAAGTGGAAAATAAAAAAGGAGTAAGAGGGATGGAAAAAAAAGGGCAGACGGTATCGTACGGGTAGGATATTAAAAAAGTGGAGGTGGAGGAACGAGGAGAGAAATCGAGAGGAGTGTTTTCGTCACAGCACCGAGGCGAGGAGAAATGACATTACATACCGTGAAGGCGCGATGCAGAAAAAGCTCTCGAGCTTCGAGCAACGGTTCGCGCACGTCGACGACACGAAACCACGACTACACAACCTCGACGACTGCAAAAAACCGCTTGAAAAGCTCCGGTACCTGGCTCGAATGATCACCGGGATTCGTGCTACACGATTATACGCGTACCATTGACGCGTGCACGAACGTTTACGCGCTTAGAAGCGGCCACGCGCTTTGTTCTCCAGCTAACGAGAACTTGAGAAACAATAGCGTAGAACTAATTTCTTCAATCGACGACGAATGTAATCGTAATGGATAGCTTTTGACATTCGTAATAAATTGGTCCATCGAGTGGGTCTTGATGGTGTTTCGTTTAATTTCCCGAAACGTCGTAGTGGATTTTTTCTACGTCATTGGATATTACGAATATACAGTAGACTAACTTTGTATACGTGTAGACGTGCCCGTGGGGACTGTGCGGCTAACAAAAAGGGTGATACCTCCGACGCCAAAGTTTATGCAGGAAAAGGATCGTGTAGAACCTATGGAAAATCATGAAGCACGGCTTCTGTCTCGCGTCTGCGTCGAATCAAATATACTCGACAATAGTTTCGCGATAGGACGTCTTGTTTACGAGGGGTGGCAGGGTGAAGTTTCGCGGTGCACCCCCCGTCACCCTGCACAGTGTATAGATACTCTGGTTAATAACAAACAGCCGCGAACTGTTCTTGTTCTCCCCCCTCGATAAAAAGTAAAGCGATCGTATGGAGGAGAGATAGGACGAGTTCTTTTGGAGTGCGTAAAGTAGCACGGGTAACGCGCGTGCTAAAAGGAGCTTGGCAAGAGGGAAGAGAAGAACGTTTTCGATTCGTCTTTTAGCGTGCCGATGATCGCGGAGACGCGGTTCGCCGCCGCAAAACCATAATTTCCCATTGGCGAGAAGAAACCTCGGCCGCTTCCGACGACCTCGGTTACTTTTCATCCGTCAAAATTCAACGGGCGCAGACACGGCGGTATGTAGACACGTAAAAAAGGGGGGGAACGAGGGACACCGATAGTCGAAGACGAAAAGAAGGAAGGAAGGATGGGTGGTATCGCGTTTAAGAGGAGGACAGACGTTCGGAACACTACGGTACACGGCGCGAAATGCTCTTCACTGATTTCCTTCTCTAAATATGGCCGCCTTCGTTGCCATCCTCTCTTTCTCGAACACCCGAAGCTGGTGCACCCCCTTTCCGATAACCACCCATAACCGCCCCTGCTTGCCCGAGGTTCTACTTGATTGCCAAGGCGTCTTAACCTCGGCCTCGGTTTTGTCCGCGCGGACTCGTCGAACGTTACGACGTGGAAAAAGATCGTGGCCAGCCTATAACAGCTTCAAGTTTACCGTTCTAGCCAACCTGAAGGGAGAAAAATCCCAGGCGACGCCCAGTGGGCGAATAAAGAGGCGTAATCGAGAACGAAAAAGGCCAATCCTGCCAGAAGAGCGAGCCAACACCGACCAACTGGCTTCCATATAGAAGTGAACCTGACAGCCGCGCGTTTAATCCGCGCGGACTGCTCGCCGACCTTTATTATGCCTTTCTACGTGTCGGTATACATTTGTATAGACACGGCTACAACCGAGCGGGCCTATACTCCCGCTGGTCTCCTCGAGTTTCCCAGTCGAGTCACGAGGGTTTGGGGGTCGAAGAAGGAAGAGGGTACGACCCCGACCGATGCGATGGTCGGTGGAAGAAAGAGGAGCAAGGGACGATCACCGAATGAACGAACATTTCCGTGGCACGAACCACGAAAAACGTTCAAACCCGGAGAATAGCGTTCGCTGCTGGAATGGTAGTGGTGATAGTTACCTCGATGTCTCGGTGTCCCTCGTCGGCCCACTCCACACGGACTAGTCCAGCCAATTAATACCAACGCCTTTCGCTCCCAGACTCCGAAAAATCCTCTTGTTCGTCGCCGCGACAACGAGCAACCGTAGCTCCGTTCGACGATATCGTTCCAGCTAGTCGAACCGTTTCGTTGACAACTGCAACCAAGGTGTTATCCCTCTGTGAAAAAGTTTCGTCCAATTGGCCATACGAACCGGGTACAATCCCGGACCCGTTGCCTCGTACAGATTTATCGTTAGAAGCTAACATTCGCGTTATCAACGTCTTTATTGCATCGCGAACGCACGTTACACGATTGTCGTTTCTCTCTGGAATGTGAACTTCTTCGATGCCAAAGGTACAGGGCGAAAGGGGGAGGGATAAGTCTTGAAAAATAGATGGAATCCGATTAAAAGTCTGACGGCGAAGGAATCTCGAGAATTTCTTGCATTGTTTGCTTATTTTCATCCTTAGGTTTCCTCCGCCGTTCTGTAAACGGTTACATCGTGGAAATATAATATTTAACAAAAGTTTACAGCAATTCCGATTGGCGAATATAACGAATACGCCGACGCGACGAGGCCAATTATATCGTTACGTGTGTATTTACGAATGCTGCGACGTGCAGGCGGTCCCCGTTTCGCCCTGACGCGTTCATTCAGGGAATCTGGAAAAATCGAGCGTACGAGGCGCGAACGCGTTTGATTGAAAAAATAAAACGAAAGGAAAACTGAAACAAGCGGGCGATACAAACGGCCACGCAGCCGCGTTGATCGCGCTCGTTATTTTGAAGAGCAGCGAACGAGCGACGGATATATTTGACGTATCAATAAATTATAATGAATTTTGGCGCATGGAATGTTAACAGACGCGCGCCTGTTCATAAAATTCCGTCTCCGCTTATGACGAAGCGTTCAGGTAACAACCTGTATGTCAATGCAGATCTCGTTCGGCCGATATTTTAGGAAATTCCAATATATTTCGTTCGGATTAAATTAATAATCGATTTTATAACGTGCCAACCGATTTATTAGCATGCCTTTGCTGTTGTACATAAAATTCCACTTATCCTTCCCTTTTCCTCGCTATTTTTTTCTTTTTCTTTTTCTTTTTTTAACCCCTGCGGAAATTCAACCCCTCCTACTCTTTCTCTTCCTCTTTCTTCTCTTGCACCGCCCCCGTGGCTCTTTCGTCAGAGATTTCGATCGATCGTTTTCAATGCGGTGTCATTTCGACAAGAGCCACGCCGAGCGAACACTCTCGACGCTTAACGATCGTTTTATAAAATGACGTGACCCTCGTAATTTCATTATGCCTTAATCCGACGAACGTTCGCGTTACGCTCGAGCGGGAAAGAGAAAACGCCCTAGACCAGACGGCTGCGCGAGACAGAGCAGGGAAAAGAGAACGAGAGGAATGGTGAAATGGTGAAAAAAAAGGGTGGGAAGGTAGTAGAAATCTCTCCTCGATATTCAAGAGTGGCACTCGCAATATTAACGAGCGCCTATTAGCGAGTGGCAACTGACAGGGCAAGGGAAATCCGTTTTTAGTTTTTCTCCTTCTCACCCTTTCTTCTCCGCTTTTCATTTTTCTCTGCTAAATACAAAAGTCAAAGCGAAACACCTACCCCCGAATCGTTAAATCATTTAGAAACTAGAATTAACTGTAACATTAGATACCCCGAATGCAATCTGGTACTCGTGTTTCTGCATCGTGCTAGATTTTAAAAAAGACCCGCCAGTCGATCGAGCGGTTCCCAGATGCTCGATTCGATTTCGTAACGCATCGAGGAAGCGTCAACTTTCTTATCGGCGTTCACCCTGATAGACCGATAACCGATTTATCGCGTCTTAACATCGAACGTCTACACTTCTCGATATCAGGGGCAAACAATCAACATCGGTAAACAATCTAACAAGCGCTGTTGTTCGAACGATAAACGGGTGTAATCTTTTGATGGAATTGAAAATAATATGTAAGTTTGGGGACGTTCAAAGCCTACGTTCTTATTAGAAAGAAATTTATGGTTGTGTCTGTTTTACCAGACACTTTTCTACCACGCTTCGTACTTACAATTAAAAAGACACAATTTTGACATCCTTTGATTCCATTTTATTAGAAATCAATCAAAACCAGCATAAGAAACTATTAAAATAATTGTTTGACAAGCTTGCATTATAAAAAGACCGCCATAAATTAAAATTTTTTAAAATTCGATCCCAGCGCCATCTATACGAAAACGCCGCAAACTACTCAATGACTTACCGATCGATTTTTTGAAACAGGGGAACACTAGCGCGTCTATCGGAGAACAGCGGAAACTATTTGGCAAGTAGTTTCCATTGTTCTCCGATAGATGCGCTAGTGTTCCCCTGTTTCAAAAAATCTGTCGGTAAGTCGTTTGCACTGTTTTTGTATAGATGGCGCTGGGATCGAATTAAAAATATTTTTAAAGTTCTTTATTATGGGCAATGTAATTATGCAATTAATTTATAATTAACGTGTGTAACCATCAAAAGCTTCGATTTCTTTGATCGATGAACCAATATCAGTGTCTATTCAATTCTATTATAATCGAAGTATATTTATTTCATCAAGAATACAGTTTATTTGGTTCTTTAAAATCAAAGACATGATCACGTAAAATTATTTCAATTACTTTATTAACATCATATGCGACCTATCAAATAATATTCATTTTCGATATTCCTTAATTTTAATAAGAACGTAATTTGGAATCGTTTTTCCTTATCCATCGTATCAGGCTAATTTGATTCCCTTCCATGTTAAAATTGATGAAAACCTTGCTAAAAATTAGCAAGATTAAAGAGAAAATAATTTTTTTAATACAGTTCACCAATATTGTACATAAAATACAGTACCTTGCATCCGTATAAAAGTTCCGCTTGAGAGTTATTCAATGAAGCTACTCAATCGAAATTAATTATCTACATAAATTACAGACACATTGTTTGGGTAAAAGTTTATAACACATTATTTAACAAAGCTTACGTGAAACAAACTATAGCCTTAGATAATCCATGATTACAGTGGGACATATTGAATCGTGTCTAATCACTTTTTTAAATACCATCGATCATTCCACGCTTCCCTCCTTAAATCGAATAGTGGACTATAATTTAGTACAGTTGATATCGATTAATGATAGTGTCATCGTTATTAAAAAAATGGAATCTATATGAAAAAGATCATTTTAATATCGACGACACATAAATAGCGTACAATACGTATTATTATCTGTATAATACCTACACAGGGATCATTTGATTAAGAACAATACATTTGCGTTTAACATTTGTGTAACGATAATTCTACAGAAAACACATTTTAATAATGAAAAAAAAAAAGTATTTTAATATAGTAGCGTGTTGGGGATCAATGAATACATAGAGCATAATGGGAGAGAGCAACTGTAACTTATTTACCATAATTTTTAATAACACTAAGGTACACTGTCAATTATTTAACATATTTATAGATTTAAAAAAAAATGAAAGATACCTCTTGACACAACTACAGGCTACGTCGATTAAAGAAATCAATACTTTACGGAATATCTCGTTACGTGATATCTGAAGGTATCCCAGATTTATCAAAATTATTCAACCGATGCACGAAATTACAATTATTAGTAATATTTGTGGTTACATTTTATAAATATATTTTGTGTATTCCCTTGGTCGCTGTAAATTTTCACGTTTCATTCAACGCTACCTAGTTTCTCCTTTACAGATACTCTAAGCCATTATGAACTGTTTCCTCCCTTATCGTTATTATTTCGGTGGCCTATCTTGATCTGAAAAATATTTTGTCGCGTTCGGGAAGCGTATGGGATCTGGGAAATCTGGTGTTCCGTATCTACGTGGATTCAAGCAGTCTCTGATCGCTTGACCGAATGCACGCCTAACACCTGGATCTACAGCCACGGCGACTGCAGCACCCTCGACTTCTTCGACTCCCGCTCGGGTTACACCTTCTCTTACTAAACGCTCCATGGATGCTGCTATTGCTGAATGATTAGGAGTTGGGCTAACTAATAATCGCGGTTTTTGTTGCTCGATAAGTTTACGCCGTTTAGTGGGTAGTGTACCTAAATAAGCATCGCTGAACGTTGCCACGCCACCATTTGTCATTCCTTGCATTTGTAATTGACGACGTTGTCGTACACCGTCTCGAGCAATGATCGGTACCCAATCCTAAAACATTTTTGATGCTACTATTGTCTACAACATAAATTCACATTGTACACAAAGTAATATAAAAACTTACAGAAGGTAATGCTTCGTGACCTGGAAATGTTTCTGGAACTTCTCCGCCATCATCTGGCAAGGATGCTTCGAAAGTTGTTCTTTCTTCAATTGCTTCAGTTTCCATAGGCTGGGATTATGGTTAATTCTTAGATTTCTTCTCTCAGAGAACACGGTTGAGGATATACAAATATATGGAGATAACTTACCTCTACTTCAGATTGTGTCTGCGAAGGTTGATGAATTGGAGCTGAAGGCACCGTTGACGGCTGTGAAGGTACATCTTTATACACTAAAAGCGGAAGAATTTCTGATTCTGGAGGTTGTGAAACGCGCGATGAGTAAGTACGTAACTGAGCAACAAATATATTGGGCAACCATCGATGGAACTCAGGACGCGTACCCTCCAACATATCGGTCTATTCGGGAAAAATAGAAATATTAATTAAAATATAAAAAAATGTATTTGTAAAAAATGTACATAACATACCATGAAACGGGACACTATGACTTCTAATCCCGATTGTCCGCCACGAATGGAATATCGAAGTACTGCACACAATTGTCTTCCCAAATTATTGACAATATTGAAAATTTCTTGACCAAATCTGGCATCATCAATATCTAAATAAATATTGAAAAAATGAACTCAGATGGTAGTTCTACAAAATAGTCATTGAATTTTTGATACACTGATGTACAAACCATTATTGAATAGAAATTGTAATATATCTTTGATATGACGGCGAAGTAAAGCTTCCACAGTTGCGCAAATATCTATACGCGAACCATTTCTAATATTAACT
This sequence comes from Osmia bicornis bicornis, assembly GCF_907164935.1. Classification (NCBI taxonomy): domain Eukaryota; kingdom Metazoa; phylum Arthropoda; class Insecta; order Hymenoptera; family Megachilidae; genus Osmia; species Osmia bicornis. The sequence continues at coordinate 2,332,784 of NC_060219.1, read as the reverse complement.
TCCTCTTCTGACGCGAAAAGATTCTGAAAGAGTGGTCTTAATTGAGATAGTAATCGTTCCGCAGCTTGTTCCTGAAGTGCTTCCGTACTGGTATTTGGAAAAGAATATTGCAAGAACTCTTGTAACGGTCTTCTAAGATGCGAAATTGGCTCCCATTGACCAGTTCGTAATCTTATTATACCTTCTAACGTCAAGTTTTGAACCTGCAAATGTTTTAAAACAAAAGTGATTTTAGATTATATTATACGAAACGTTATAAAAAAATTTATAGAAAAAAAGTTTAATTACCACTAATACAGCTAAATCTAGAAGTAAATCTCCTTCGCTCTCTGAATCCTGTGATGAAAGAAGATTCATTTGAATGCCTGCATGTTCTAATAAATCCGCGAATGTAACATCGCTTCCGGTGGTATTCCCACTGTTAATTAGAAATAACATAAATTATGTTTCCTTCAGTGGATAAACATTTTATATGTTTAATAAACAATTTACTTACCTATCTCCTACAATACCCACATGAATATTTCTACCACTAAATAATTGTAGAATATTTCCAAGACTTTCAGCTAGATCAGGATCTGTTACAAAGATTTATACATTTTCATTTTCTATTTTTTAAACGGTAAATACAAATACTAACTGTTACTGTTGATACTGATGCTTGCTTGTGGTTGACCGCTTCTGCCTCCTAAAATTTGTTGCGGCAAGAACATGAACGGATCGTTTGTATTCGTTTGTGATGTTGTCGATGCTGTAGTATTCGTAGAGCTAGTGTTACTGGTTGCGCTTGAAGTTGTTGCTACAAATATAATAATGTTACTTTAAGCTCGTGTACGGATACGGATATAAGATAATCGCTATTAACATTTATTTAAATGATATACCTGTTTGTGCCTGTGACTGAGTTTCAGACGTAGCTGTTTGACTTGTTTGCGTAGACTGTGATGTAGACGTGACAGTATTAGAACTTGTAGTCGATGTTCGACGAACGTGATGCGAATTACATGGCAGGAATGGATCAAAGTCAAACGCTTGTCCTATACTCATTCCAACACCCAAAGGGTGAGCCTGTTGATGAAATACATGCGGACGCGATGTACTTCTAGTCTGTGTTGCCGTGGTAGGATGAGTACCAACGTTGCTTCTGTAATAAATATATTATAATTAACATGTTATAAATCGATGGTACGATTAGGAAGATTCAAAAATTTTAATAGACCTACCGCGCTTGGGTGCTTTGTCCGGCGTTCGTATTTCCACTGTCCATCGTCGTAACATTTTGTTGTCCAACTGTTACAGGATTTCTACTTGTAATTGTTGTATTAGTCATACCACTTTGTACCATATGTCCAGCAACAGCCTGCATTAAATTTCGTATGAAATCAGGCGCGGGAGCTGAACCCCAAGAAAATCCACCAGCAGTACCACCTACTCTTCCTCCTGTTCAAAACAATTAAGTAATGTAGCTATAACAATCGAAACACTTTAATGGACGATGTTGCTAAGGTGATGACAATAACAGTAATTAATATTCTTACTACGGACAACTTACCGACATTATTGTTATTGTTGTTGTTATTATTTTCACCTGTTTGAGTTTGTTCACTTCCTGATGCAGCATCCATATTACTTTCAGGACTAACTTCCATCAATACTTCCACATTATTTGGCAAGTTAAACACCGTGCCTAAGAAGTAAGTTCAAATTAATTATCAAAATAATTAAGCTTTTTTAAACTACTGTACGTACCAAATGAAGACTGTGCCTGCTCTTGCGGTTGTTGTTGCGGTTGTTCTGCCTGTTGGTGAGCAGCAGATTCAGGTTCTGGCTGTTGACTGGAATCTTCGGCATTACTTTCGGCTGATTCTGGTTGCGAAGCATTATTAGTCGAGTCCCCACTTTCTTCATTACCATTATTATTATTTGCATTACGACCGTGTAAACTGATGTGCGCCTATTAGAAGCACGTTAGAAAAAAATTATGTTAAAAAATGAACAAAATTTAAACATTACAAGCACTCATCCTCACCTCTACCTGGATTGGTATACCGGGCTGTAAGATAGCTGAATGTTGAATAATAATTGGTCTACATCGCAAATTTCTTGGTGGTTGCTGACTCATATCAACAATTATATCACTTAAAGCGTGACAAGCGTGAGACATATAGTGTAAACATTCATTGGCACCATCCACATACGCCTGATTTTCTTCAACTCTCCCCTAAGAATTAATAATTTTCCGATGTTAACTACTGTAAAAATAAAATTTGTACGAACATCGCATTATACCTACCCCTGGCGGTAATGAAGGATCATCACGCATAAGTTTACAATACCGATCTAATACCGGTCGCAAACGAGCTTGAGTATCCTGTAACATTTCCAATAATTCTGCCAACTGTGGAGGTCGTGGAAGCCTAGAAACAATACTTTCATGATTGTAATATTGAACTACAAAACCACAGGATGTATATAAAAATATTCTTACTGTGGCGACGCTCGTCTATTAGACTGTCCATCAGTATTCGATGTAGATCCTTGTTGTTCAGCTTGTGGCTGTTGTGAATCTGTTTGATTTTCTTCAGCAGCCTCGGTTGTTGGCCTTGCTTCAGCCGTTTCATCGCTACTTCCTGCTTTAACAATTTATAATTATATAAAATGAAGTATTTCTAATACTCTTATTTTTATTTTTGTTTCGTACACATACCCCTAAGTGGTGTCACATTATTAGCTCCAGCTGCAGATAAAGCAGCTACTATTGCTGCAGCTGCAGCAGCTTCTGCTAATATGGCACCATTATTTGTTCTACCCTCGATATTACTGAAAACACTGATTATTGATTTATTTTGTTATATTACACTAAACATTAGGATTATACTCTGTTTACTCACAACTGTTCTGGCTCCAGTTCTGATTCTTGCATTAATTCACCCAAAGCTGGTCGATTATTTTCAGATGCAGCAAGATTAACAGGACGGGACGGATTCTCAAGCCTGTCCATAAGCCTATTTGTGCGTTCAACCATGTGTCTCGCGACAATTAATCGACCATTAGATAAAGTATTACTGAACTGAGGTAGCGCTAGTCCTATTGAATGAAACGATAAGTGTAATGTAATATATTCTAACTGTTATAAATAATATTTCGCAAGAATATTAATTAGTATACCATGTCCTTCAACAATTTCAGCTGGTACTGACATTGCACCCAAATACATGGCATTGCCATGCATTTGAGCACGGGTGAGTCTGTAGTGTGTTCTTTGTGGATTTTGCCATCCGTGCGATCCATGATTTTGGCCCTGACTTTGGCCTCCATCGTTTCCTCGTTGTCCAGGTTGAGGTGGCGCACGTTGTACCAAATGTATAACTTTTCCATTAACATCTAAATCGCAAAGATTTAAATTATTAAAAATTTACAAGTTTTCATAGAAAATTGTTTTGCAATCCAAAATTCTTTACCATAATCATTTAATTTTTTCTCATCTTGAAGAACTCTACCGCAATAAATAAGTCTTTGCGAATCTGCCGGTACTGCCACAGATTCTGCTATATATTCTTTAAAGCCCCTTACTGTAATTTGCTATAACAAAGTATTTATCAATTAAATTAATCAGATCATCTTTAATATTATCAGCTATACTTGTGATATTATTTCATATTATTACATCATAGATTAATATATCGTATATTTGTGCAATATCAGCGCATTAACTGAATTACAACAATTATGATAAAAGGAACATATTGGAATTTTACAATGTCATGTTTTATATAATCGTACAAAAATATGTTATTTCAAGTATTTATATTGTCAACTATCAGTTAGGGAAGTATTAAGCCCTATACATGTAGAAAAACATGATGAAACGCATCAGTAATTCAGCAATAACATAAAAAGGTTAATTCCTGAGATTATGAATAGTCATAAAAATGATAATTCTGGAAATTACTTCTAGAATGCAAAGTATGAATGATGTGGTTAAAAATAGTAATACATATATAAATTGGTGCATGAATAATCATAAAGCATACCACATAGGATATTGCAGTGAATAGCATCATTAGTCATAAACATATAGCATTCGTTGCCTGAAAAGTATAAAAAAAATCCTTACATCGTCTTCCAAAGAAAAAGCATGATTTTGTGAATCCAAGGTCTTCACTGTAAGGTCAATCATCGTTGATCGGCCTTAATTGATGCGGCAAAACTAAAATTTATGGAAAGGAACAACAGTATTAGAACGGACAATCAGAAATATAGAACCCCGTCGTCTACACTCACGCAGGGACGAAGATACAAGACTGTAAACGACACTCGATCAAGTAACTAATAGCTAAGATTCGATATCTAAAATTTCTAAAAAAAAATTGATCTTAACGCTAATCAATCAGATGACATAAATAAATTATGTAATTATAGTCTATCACTCCGTTTTTATGGTGTAATCGTTTTTTTAACGAACCCACCGATGAAATTTTACTGCGACGGCCGACACGACACACGTTATTTTACCCAGAATTCGCTTTGTTAATAAAATCACAAGCGTTGCCAATATACCAGTTTCATGATTCCCTAGGTAAAACGCGATTCAAAATTGATAAAGAAGCGCCCTCGTACATACGATATCTACGCGCCTGCAGATTCCTCTAATGATGGATAGATGGCAGTAGTAAAGGTTATAACGGACAAAATACGAATTGTGATTCTGATTTAAGTGGAACTGGTAAATCGTAATTATTATCGTGTCATACAGAATCTGGATGTAAGATCATGCATATACGAAGACTAATAAATGGTAAATCATATTTTACAAAAATTTTTAACTATACACGACTATAACGTAAGTACATCTTATACTTAGAATTTCACTCCACAAGGCATCCATTTTTTTTATACATTATTCGTACATTTCAATAGGCAACATTATACTATGAATGCAATGAATACTTGGAATCTAAATTTCAAATAACGTGTGGAAAAAGAGGGTTAGAAGTAAAAAAGAAACGCCATATCGGTTAAATCTCCCAAGTATACAATACAAATTCATCTTAACCTTAGAAGAACGGAGTCTCGTGCAGGACGATTGTTTATTAAACCAAGGTCATTTTTTCAACACTAATCTCTAGGAAATCTAGGAAAATAAATAATTTTTTAGAAAAGTAATCAATTTTCAATGTTTTTCATATACCTGGTTCGCCGTGGCCCCCCCTCCCGTCTTCCTAAGGTTAAAGGTGTTACTTTGAAGCGTCGAAGTCGAGGGGGGTGAGAAACGTGAAAACACATTTACCTTGTCGCAGACGTACCATCGATGATTCGAACAGCAGCAAGGAACATAATCAAAAATCCAGGCATCGACTTGCCATGGACATCGCGTGATCCGTACGAAGATGAAAAAGAGAAGCAGAGAAGACTCATGGCAGGCCGATCGCATTATTCAGATTAGGGCATCGACTGAGCCACGCGGGTATGCGAGTACACGAGTTTCTTTGTATGAGTATGTACGTGTACATGGTTATATATCGGTAGAAGATAATACCGGCCGATCGTGCACCGCAGAAGAATGTTAATGGTGCATCAGTTTTGTATGCAGGAAGTGACGGCGCGTCCCGTCTCATACCGTAGCGGGTCCCGGCGCCCTGGCGTCCGAGCAGAAAAAGGCCCAATAAGACTGATAGAAGTGAAAAACCAAGAGATTCACCCGTGGCCGTGTCGGAGGAAGGAAAGAGAGATGCTCCTTTAAATCCCATCATAAACACACATAGCCAGGGGCTCTCAACATTCTTGAAAAATGTAAGATTTACGCTAGCCGTGATTTACTTCGTATGCGGTACATACAGTGAGAGGCAAAAGTAAGTAGACACTGTTCAAAATAGAATACCTCGGTTAAAATTCGACTAAATAACATGAGGTTTTTTGAGAAGCTATAAAAATTAATTTTCATCGTTTTAAAAAATTACAATTTGTTGAGTCTATAATGAAAATTTAAAATAGCTCTTTCGTAGATTCAGATAAGTTATGTGTATCCTGAAAATTTCATCGACATCGGTCAACGCATTTAAAATTTCCGAAAATCGCGACTTTTCATCCAAGTTCTTTTTTTTCACGATTTCAACAAATTGTACTTTTTTAAAACGATGAAAATTTTAGTGAATTAATTTTTATAGTTTCTCAAAAAACCTCAAGTTATTTAGTCCAATTTTAACCGAAGTATTCTATTTTGAACAGTGTCTATTTACTTTTGCCTCTCACTGTACAATTACTCCGCTGCTTTCTACATTTGTATTTTCAGTCAAACACTCTCCTCGTGAATACGATGCGGCTCTTTTATAGGCTTGATCTTGATAAGCAACGATATTACTAGTGCATCTTGTTTACATCTTATTAGATCATAGTAAGGACGTTGGTAAGATCGACATTGATATCATTTTAATTATTATCACCTTCAATAGCACTCATTTGCGTTACAGTTCGAAATGAATTTAATTTGCTTTGAATGCATATGGAATAAAATACTCAAGGTCGCCAGACACCTGTAATATTGTTATTTCATAAGAAATCGAAGCGTCAGTTATACGCGATGATTGGTAACGAACGTCTTAACATTAATCCTATGCCGGGATGAAGACGGATAACATTTGAAGGATGAAGATCGCTGTATTAATGTACCGAGAGAAAAAGTAAGGGGTTACATCTTGGTCCTATGGAACAAGAAATAGAGAGGCGCCAGCCAGAGTTGTAGCTTCGTAATGATGTAGCTGTCTCGATTTAACATGCTTTGCAGTCTTGCCGGCTAGTAGACACTTAACTTATCTTAGTTTTTAGCGTAGGCTCAGTTCGCTCGGTTTCCTTTATTACGGACAATAATGACAGGATGAAAAGGGAAGCAAAGATGCAGGATATCAAACGTACCGAGATGGTCTGTGAAAATAATGAAAAAGGCCGAAGAAAGTTTTCGCTATTATCGGTACCTATATTACTCTACGATTTCCGGATTATCAGCTTAATTAATAGCCGTTTCAACTGATGGATTGGAAACGATCGGAATATAGGTATTCGAGACAAAATTTTTCCGCGTAGTGATTTCGGGATAAATCCTCCGAAGAATTTGAAAATCCTGTTTAGCTTTGACCATCACTCGCTACCTTAATACTTTTATATCCTCTAAACTGCTACTGGCTTCTGCCTCCTTTTCGCATCCTCTTTCTTCCTTCCCGTCGTTCCTCTTTTCCGACAAGAAAACGAGGAGTTCGCGTGCGTGTCTCGAAGCTATGCAACAGCCCGAGATCCAGGGAAGCTGGGAGGAGGGATAAACCAATACCGAGGCCGATAGCGGACGAGTGCGTGACACGTCGAGCGCGAATGTGTGCGTTGGCGCCAGGCCGCATTCTCGCATTCGTTAACTAACACATCGAGTTAATCCCTCCGCAGCTCGTGCCTTGTTCTCCCTCACCCCAGTACCGCGCCGATATTAAGAGCGGTCACGGATCCCAAATTTGCCATCCGTGGGGAGGCAAGACACCGATTTGTCCTCGGCCCGTTTGCATGCCATCGGTACGCGGTAAGATGACCGGTTTCTACTGCTGTAGATTGACCGGCAATCGTATTTCGGATCAAACTGTTCACCAGAAGAGAATACACCCGTATCCAAGCAATCGTGTCGCACACTGACAACGAAACGTATCGTCTTGATTAGCTATCGCGACCACCGTCCCGTACTTTCGTTTCAGGGACTTTGAACGAAAACGTTTAAAAAAAAAATATCTTCCCCTCTCTGCGTTCCGCGTAACTCATTAAAGTATATATATATATATATATATTTATTTTTTTTTTCTTTTCTTTACAGTCAAAGCAAGATCCAATTAACACGTTCAATTAATGGGAACGAGCAGAATCATTCTTGTCGGCGTTGGCGGGGAGTAACGCATAGAAATCAGTCAGAGAAAATACGACGTATACCCATAAAATATTTGCTTTCGCTTCAATGATCCACGAAGCGAACGTCCGATCATCGAGGTCAGTAATTAATCTGTATCAGTTTACAATGAACGAAAGAGAGCGTTGAAAGAGCACTTATGATTCCAACGACCCCGTAATCAATATTAATTGCATATTAATGAGTAAATTGCGTAGAGTCTACGCGAAGAAGTCCTTGTTTCAGGAAACTTCGAAAAGGAGAAATAAAATGAGGGTAAAAAGGAAACATTGAACTTGGTAGCCGCGACGAACGTAATAACTTGCGAAGAATAACGGGGACGCTGTCGCATGAATTGACAACGCGTTAACTCTACCTGAGATAATTGCATCGTGCCAGGAGGAGCGTGAATCGTGTCAAACATCGTGTAAGAGCTGTGTACCGAGGCATGCGTATCGACGCGACACCCACCTAAATCATCAGCCTCTTTCTTCGTGCTCGTACACGGTACCCACAGCCGTATGGACCAGTAAGCACGGTAAATAAAACGACGATGGCAACTAGAACGACGACACGAGGATGGAAAACATCAAATCAACATTCCAACAGCGTTTTTGATGGTTCGTCCACTACAAAGTCCATCTCGACGGCGAAAACAATTAGAATAATCGCAATAATCACAACAATGAAAATGATGACAGATACCAGAGGAGACTGATCATTGGTTCGATAGAATCAACATTCCAGTAGCATTCTCAACCGTTCGCCCACCTCGAAATTCATTCTCTACGTCCCCTCTCTTCAGATACCTACAGCGGATAGTCTCGTTCCAAAGTGTGAACCAAAGAAAAGGGTGACCGATGATCCGGTGCTAAGAGAGAGGGTCGAGTGGAAAAAAAGAAAGATGTCTGATAATAATAGAGAAGTGGTGTAAGATCAGCAGTCCATCAAAATAATGCGTCGCAATGAAACGGTACCTCGTTTGTACATCGTTCCAACAACTACGAAGACACGTGACGGCACGTGATACGGGATTGGTGATTTAACAAACGGGGTGCATCTGGGATAATTGACAGTATCGATATTCATGGAACGATAAACGCGTGGGTTACTCGAAACTTACCCGATATTACGCATTTTCTCCCGCCTTTGATTGTTAAATAATCATCAAGATACAGTACGATGCGACTTTGCTTTCAAGGTATCAGTCGTTTACGAGATCCGAGTGTCGGTCACATACGTGTCTATTAGCTGCTGCAACTGAGGAAGGGGAAATGGAAGAGACAGAGAGAGGGAGTGAGATAAACTAGCAGAAGTGTCGGAGAGAGGGTAAGGAAAAGAGTGAAAAAGAAAGAGAGGGACCTACCAGCGAATTATCTGGTATTTTCTTTCAGCCTGCGGACCCCGGAGCGACTAAGCAAAGGTCAAAAGTTGAGCAATGCTCTTCTTATCGGTGCAAACACCGCCTTCGCGTATGCAGTGCGCCGGCACCGAACGATTGATGGACTTATTCCTGTGTTGCGTGAAAACGTTCACGCTAGTCGCGTATGGCGCCTTTGTCGAGAAGAATATCTTCCACTGCGACCTAAACGATCCGCTGTCAGTGGTGGACGAATTCGTACGTACAAGAAAAAACGATCGAGTTTAAGTTAAGCTTGTGGATCGTTTTAAACGATCCATCATAACTCACAGACGAGCCACGTTATCTCGTGTACCCCTACTCGGAGATGCGACGATCGTCAGGAGCCGGGCGATCAAAAGAAGGGAGCAAACGCGGATTCGTTTCACGCGGCAAGCTGAAACGGGCTACTGGTCCCAGCGAAACGAACGGACCAAACGTGATAATTAAATCGACGCTGACCGACAAACAAGAAACGAACCAGAGGGAAGCGAGAAACGGGCAAAAGAAAAGATACTCCGGTACGGACCGGAGGCACACATAATGTACGAGTCCCAAGAAAAGTTGAAGTCCGTGCCGGAGGCGCGGCGCCGCGCCACCGCACGACTATAAGTAAGTCTCGCGCGGCGCGCCGCGGCTTAATGCCGTTGCCGCGTTCGTGGCGCCAAGAGGAGGGCCCATTGGCGACGATAAGCCTCCTTCGTGTCCGGCACGAACGAGAAAAAGAAACAGAGAAAAACGGAGATAGATACACAGCAGCCAGCTTTCACCCGCGTTTCAGCCAGTGAATATACTTACATATATATATATATATATATATGTATATATACATATACCCCGGCGGGGTGTGGATCGCGACAGTATAGATAATACGTAGCTGTCAGTCGTACTCGGACCAGTGTCAGTCTAGAGTTTGCGTCGACGAACACAGTGTGACCGAGTATCGTTTGCAACACTCTTACTAGCAGCTACCAGTAACGGACCGTTTCAACCCTTACCTCTTATCTCTTAACGTTTGACATTGATTGCATTCGCATGGCGATGCTTATGATTCTTTAAAAAAAAGAAGAGAGTTGTTGGACTATCCGGGTGAAAGGTTTCCACTCCTCTGGGACGTATCTTGTATACCTATCAGTGAAAAAGATTTTGATCATCGAGTGATTATTGCCTATCGTGTTTTGTGACTTAAGAGAGGAACGGCTGAGTGGTAAGCGTGAGTGGTGGGATAGAAGGGGTTGGTTGGTATCGAGGGGGTGCGCATGGTCCGTGCGGACCGTGGAAAGATCACCTCCGTTGAAGAGCGCGGATCTTTCTATTGGGCCGTTTGGATGGTGATTAGCAGGATCGCGTTCTAACGTGTCGTAGAACGATGTCGGGGCTGCTTTACACGCTACTCGGCTTGGCGGCCAGCACCAGCCTTCATTGCGCTGTTCGACGTGAGATAAGCCCGTGCACCTGCCGGCAGGAGGAGTTCTCCACTTCCGTGATCAACCCGGCACAAACGGCTGTCGCGGTAGCGACCGCCGTCGTGAATACCGGGAACAATGCCGGCCACCACGGACACGGGGAACGAATCGAGGTCGTGTGCGAACGGATGGATTCGTTCGAGCAAGTGGCAGGTGCGTTAAGGGGTAAATTCACCGCTGAACAACAGATCACATTGCGGGTCTCCCATTCGAATCTGCGTGACATATCACGGCACGACTTTAAAGAGCTACGGATGTCCATCACCAGGCTCGAACTGAATCACGATCATCTAGGGTGAGTGTAAGTTTACATGCATCGAATCAAATCGGGCCTTCGAGTCTATTAATTAGATCACACATGTTTCTCTTTTCTTTTTCTTGTTTCAAATTGAAATTGAAAGCAATTAGAACGCGGGTTTCGCTTCGCCGTACGGCGGCGTAGGAATCTAAACGTTTATGACTCGATTTGATTGCTTTTAAACAAAGCGCTCAGTGAATGTGGTAGAATGAATACTTTCGCTTACGATCGACCTCGCTGGTTCAAGGAATCTTCCTCGATCATTTCGTGGAAGACGTAAAACCGAGGAAATTCTTCGAGTTGTCGCGGTGTTGATGAAGAAAATCGTGTGACGATGATAATGACGCGTGGTTAAGCGATATCAGTGCCACGCTTACTCTAACCACGCGTATACGTTTGGTCGACAAAGTATCGCGTTTCTAGAAATTTTTTAAGCATTCTTCACCTTCGCCTTACTTTTAACACAAATTTCTTTTTTATTTTTTTATTTCTTTAGTATAATTCTGGTAGTATAATTTGTTCAATTTACGATCGTTAGATCAAAGTACATCTCGTTTTAATGAAATTTAAACATGAAAAACAACGATGGCAATAGTTTATGAATATTAGTTAATCGATCAATGAAACTTGAATGTTATACGATTTATTATGTTGCCTTAGCTTCGTAGTACGTGTCTGACTACACATTAGTTCGTCTGTGACGAAACATCAGCGAAATCAGTGACTACAGATAGTCACTGGCGAAATATCGTAAATTGTAAAATAGAAACGAGATGCAAACAAAAGAGAAGAAAAAAAAAAAAGAATAGAAGAAAAAGGAGGAGACCAGTGATATGAGATAAAGGAGAAAAAATGTAAAGCAATGGAAAGCAGGTATTTCTATGCAAATGTTCGCCATTCAAGGCTCATAGAAGAGGATGCGTGTAAATGCATCATATGCATTGATACGAATGACAATATCTTTACGAAAGGTCATCGTCTGATGCTGCGAGCATTGAATAAAGATGTTTACATGTAACAAAGAAACAGCTCTGATTAGTTTCGTTATTTTGCAAACCGTCAACTATGCGTAACGCGTGACGGTAAAAAATTGTTGCTAATCGAAACTGAGAGAAAACGTTTCCCAAGGTAGACGGATGCATTTCGATATCCTTACACCTCGATTTAGCGTCCTTCGATTTACATATTAATTCTAATGCACGTGTATAGTGTATAGTGCTATCGAAAATAATTACTGTAATCTTTGTCCTCATTTATCTTCGAAACATACTATTTGCTTTCATATATTTTAACACTACCACCGATAAAATATTAAATAATACGACGATAGTGTACGAGAAGTGAAATTTGTGAATTCAGATATCGTCACATTGTATCCAATTAATGTAACAAATATCATTAGGAATTATATATTTGTATGAAATGAGGATGATCGAAATGCATGTGCCACGACAGATTTCTTACGAAATCATTCGACGATGATTTATCTGTACAAGAAAAAAAAAAACAGGAAAACATCAATCATAATGGATCGACGGTATCGATAAAATCTTACCATTCAACGTTTATTCATCGATCACAGATTTTGCTTACAGAAACTCACGAGTTTTCTCGTTTCCAACTAAACAGAAATGTCCTGTTCCTACGAACAACACAAAGGACGAATACTGGTCTTCCTTGATTACCCTGATACATCGTGTACTTAACGAGAGAAAACGAAAGTCCTTGGGGAACGAACAATCATCGAGAATGCGTCTTCTCGCGAAAAAGAGAGAGAAAGATAGAAAGACGAAGGCGAGAATGAAATCTTAATCGTGCCTGACCTCTTCGAACGAGTTATCAAGAAGCCCTGCGCTTATCATTTCGGAATAATTAAATAACGAAATGCTGTGAGCCAACGTTATGTGAATAATCGAAAGATAATGACCGTGCGTCGGCCGTGTTTTAGACGTTTCATTGGTCCATTTCTCTCAACGGTATCGCGATAAAGATTTGCACCATTACAGACGGCTGAGCACATCGGTGAATTTCGATCGAACGTCACGTTTTAATTAACGCTCATCTCCGACGACTTTGCATCGATCGTTTCGTGAAAGAAAGAAGAATGAAAATCCTGTGCCAGGCTTCTTACGAATTATCTAATTTCTAATTTCGAGGAATACACATACACATCAGTTGTACCAACGTAATGACGTAATTAAGTCGGACTAATTATCAAACATCGATAAGCCGATTATTCAATAGTGAAATAAAATTACGAGATGTACTTTGATATTCGTTTAATCCTTTCTGCCTTTTCTCGAAGCGTCAGGAATAAAAATGATGTTTTGTCCTCGATGGTCCGTGACTAGGACAATGAGCGATAACTTGGTTTCACTTTTGATAATTGGGAATTGTGTATCGCTCGTTAGCCATGTGTTTACAAGGGCCACATGTGTTCGCTTACAGAGGAAGATAATTCTATCGACTGATGACATTCTAAATTTTTCGAGGACAGAAAACAAGTGAATTTTCATCGAAAAAATTCGATCGTAATCTGTATTTGCAAAGAATGTTTCAACGAAATCTCTGCAGAGCGAACGTCTGCAAAAAAAGAATCCAATGTCTTGTTGTTTTTTTTTTTTTTTTTTTTGATTATATTAATTAACTCGATATTTCTCGCACAAAAAATTCATTCATTCGACGCGTTCTTATTTAATTTAAACAGTTGTCACTTCACGACGGATAACCGTCCCGTTGTCGTCGTTCGAGACGGACGTTGAGCGTAACAAGGTTTAATTACGTTTACTCGTACATCGAACGAGAGAAATAAAGAGCGAATTGATGTTTTATAGGTTCGTAGACGGTGAAGTTTTCGCGGGGTTGGGAAGAACGCAATATCTTAGTCTCGCGGATAACGAGGTACCATCCATACCGAGGCATATTCTCTCGCATCTGTCCCTGTTGAGAACCCTAGATCTCAGCAGAAATCGGATAAGCCGTATAGACTCGGATGACTTTAAGGTATGCATAATTTCCTTCAGCGAAACCTAATGAATTACAGATACCTTGTGTTCTCGTTTATTCGATTGATTCGAAGCTACCTCGTCTAACGCTAAGGATAATCGTAATCATTATCCTCTGACGCGTACACCTTTTCGAAATAGCGGGGAAAAACGCGCGCGGAAAAACGGGACGAACCGATCGCGCAGCTTCGTAAACAGGAAAAATATGAACGCGCCATTAATGACGATCAATTACGAACGTTGATGTAACCTTTCTTGACCGTTTTAGTGCTGACTGCTTTCAAGATATGCATTTATCGGACTGATTAAATCTAATCTCATTTGCAGCGAGTAACTTTTCGAATGCACGAATCGTCCGCTCCGTTGCCCCGAATCCTAAGGTCCTACGATTAAAGTAACTTCAGTATTTTGTAAAAATTCACCGAATTAACGGTGAAGTTTCTTTTTCCTCTTTTTGTTTTTCAATTTTTGCGATAATTAATCGGAGCGCTCTCTTAGGTGACTCACTCCGTAATGCAATAACAGAGTCGCGGTTCATTCACGTTCTTCGGAAATGAAATTCCACGTCTTTCCTTCGGTCCGAACACGTCTCGCGTTACACGTGATCCGACAATGTAACCGGCGTATGAACGAACAATTCATCTCGAAGAGAAGAGGACACAGGCGGAGTCTTCTGTTGGTGGGGTTTGCCTGGCGCTTGTCGCGCACGTGACGGGCCACGTGCAGGGAATTGTCCGCCGATCGTTCTCCAGACGATTCGTGCTACTTACGAGAATTCTTTTTCACCCCTGCCTCGTGCTGTTTACCACACGTTTCGGGCGATAAAAAACAATAGAAATACGGGAGAAACCTAATCGCAATTTTCGATCCGATCCCGCCGGATGATCTTATTCGACGCGCTGCTGGACGTCAATCAGATTAGATTCAACGGTTCCTTCGACGACGTTCGCGTCTATATGTAAAAGCTTCGTATGACGTGAAAATTTTCTTTTTTTTCCTCTCTCTCTCTCTCTCTCTCTCTCTCTCTCTCTTTGTTGTACGTAATCTTGAAAGTTTGATAAAAATGAACGGGCGCCAACTTTGGATTGACTAAGGTGAAATCAAATTCGTCGCGTATCTCGCGTGTATATTGCATTTTCCTTACTCGTGGTACGATACTTCAGCTTTGCACACTTGCGTAAGAAAAAGAAAAATACAACCAGACGGCTCTGATGTAATAATATCGTGTCAATGTTGCTAATTATCGCGAAAAAAAGTGTTTATCACGGAGTAGTCAGCAGACGTTGATACGAATTGATCGGTTTCTAAACGAGAGTCCCCGCGAAGTGTTTCTAGTTCTCTCGTAAACGCGGATTTTCCATATTCCGTATAATAAAGTTGCTTCGATAATCAGTACACACCGAGTTATCGTACAACCGATGTTTTTTCATTAATCGTCGAGCGTGTCCTCGTGTTTAATCGCGTTTTGCCGACGCTGATAAATACGATCTCTTTAAACCGCTGCCTCGTTTCTTTTTCTCTCGTTTCCCCTGCGCGAATCAATCGTAGAACCGAAACACCAAAAGGCAAACATACTCCTGTAGAGTGTAGAAATTCTTATTTCAAGATTTTATAAAAAATCGATGGAACGCGTGTTCTCGAAATGCACTTTTTACTGTATGATTTTTCAGTACAACCCGACGTTGCAGCATCTGTCGATGGCCGGAAATGCGATTTCCGAAATGGTACCTGGCTCGTTACCGCCGTTGGTGAAGCACCTTCACGTCGGCCGCAATCACTTGCAAAGCCTGAATCGAACATTACGGTACGCCACTTTCTTCATTACTGGCAAAACGAAAATTAACGTTCATTCGCGAAGCTCCTGGAACGTGTATCGGACATCCTGTTTACCGTTACGACAGTGGCTGTTATTTAATTGGCTCTATTCATCGTTGATGCAACGAGTAGTTCCTCGGACTCGGCCGAAGATGATTAAGTAAACGTGCACGCAGATTATATAGACAGAGGAGAGAACAATTAAGCTCGCCGATCCAGTCACGCGCTTCAAATTTATACGTTTCATTTTCTATCTTTTCTCGATCTTCAATCGGTATTGAAAAAGAAATTTTCCAATAATTCGTTCGACGGAGCATCGCAAGAATTCGTGTCAAACGGATACGATCGAACGGGTGATTTTTGTCGTACAAACGAGTGACTGAAATATTGTTCCAGGGATCTGAATCAGTTGGAGTGGTTGCTAATTAACGCCAACGAGCTGACATCCTTGGACGGTGAACTACCGTCCTCTGGGCACAACTTGAAAATGCTCTATGCCGTGGATAATAAATTGACGCACCTGCCGGCGGAATTTCGTTATCTACACCGTTTGGAAACTTTGTTCCTGCAGCACAACAAGATAAGAAGCCTGGATGGCACGCTGCAAAAGGCGCGACGATTGAAATTTCTCGAACTTTCTTATAACGACCTGCAGGAGGTAATTCGATTCAATTCGACTCGTTTAACTTTCCTCTTCGCGTAGAATAATTATGTAAATTTATCGGTGTATCAATTTCGATAAGATTCAATTTGCTCGAAAAATCTGACGTCGATATACCCACACAAACGCGGCTCATGAAAGAGCCGCGTAAAGTGCAAGTGCACGATCGTGATGCACGATAACGCGCGGAGGCGTTCGTTCAGTGTTCCATGCATTAAGTCAATTACTGCATCCTAATCTAATTACTATGTCGCGCGTTTCCTTGCGTCGAGTTCAATTTTTATTGAAACCGACGGCTGTTCGATGCTCTTCGGTCGTGATTAGTTTTATTAAATCTTCTCGAACGGTCGATTTCAAAGGTTTCCCGCGTACAATAATCGACGATAACGCAACAATACGGAGTAAAGAGAATGTTTTCCTTCAGCTGACAGAAGCAGATTTCGTAGAAGCGGAGATGTTGGAGGACCTCGAACTTGGACACAATTCTTTGAAATCGTTGGGCGGTTCGAACGGCGGTAACGGCGACGGAAGCGGAGGGAACAGCGTCCTTTATCCTCTCAGATCTCTGAAATGCTTGAACTTGACGCACAACGAGCTTCGAGAGTTCTCTTTCGCGTCGCTGCGCGGTTTGCGCGAACTGAGATTGCTCGATCTTTCGAATAACAGAATCGGTCAGCTTCACAGAGGAAGGACACCGTCCGAGGTACGGATATTATATCATATACGCTTAATCGTATAAATCGTAAACGGTTAATTTTCTAAATTTCCTTACGTTTCTAGAATCTAGTGGAAGAAGAAGGGGAGGAAACGGCAGGTGGTAACATTCAGGATATGCGGCTTCAGCACAACGAGCTACGAAGTTTAGACGGTTCGCTGTTTCTCGGAATGAAAGAATTGCAGAGGCTGAATCTCAGTCACAACGCGCTCGGTCCAACGATTGGACCCCGCGATTTGCGAGGTCTCGATGGTCTCAAAGTCCTCGATCTCTCTCACAATGAGCTCACCACTCTCGAAGACACGTCGGAGGTATGCGAATCAAATTAATTGCATCCGATTCTGTTTCAATGAAGTAATTGTCTTCCTAGTCCGTACGTCCTATACGACGCATCTCCAAGAATTTTCTGTACACGATAACAACGTAGCGTAATTTTAATCGTAGACGTGGCTTCCATCCCTGGAAGAGTTAAACGCATCGCACAACCGTCTGGTGACACTGTCCGAAAGGGACTTTCGTGGTTTCCCGGTTCTCTGCTGGGCGGACGTCAGCGCAAATCGGATACGGACCCTCATGCCGGAACTCGTTGCGAACACGCGTTGTACTGTTCACGGAGTGCCGGACGTGCTTCGTATATACCTCCAAGGTAAGCGATTACATATTTAACGTGTCCTCGATGAAAAAGAAAAGAAAACAATTTCAGCAAATTTCGCAATCTCCAGCGATAAGGTAAAGATTGTGAAATAAACGAAATTTTAATTAGTACCAACAGCTTATCGATTCCAACGAAAGGCGCTTAACGTAGGATAAAAGAACCGGAAACGATTTTTTCGCCTGCAAACACAGGTGTGTTTGATCAACACGTAATCGTCTCATTTTTCATGGAAAAAACAAGATGGCATGGTACGCGAGTTAATTGGAGGCTTTCGGTAATGTAAATAGTGTACTTAATCGTGGCCCCAATCTTTACAATTATCACGAGCAAAATTACGATCAGAAAAACACAGGAAGAAAAAGAAAGGATCGCAATAAGAAATCTGGTCCGCGCAAATACATATGTAAAGTCGTACGGTACGGTTGAAATCCGTGACGGATTTCATTTTCCACCCTCGCAAAGGATAACATCTTTGTCTGACACAGACGCGTTGAATGGGCGCCAGCTTGTAATTAATAAACACGTCGTTAAGTGTCGCGAGGACAGCGGTGCTGAGGAAGGAATGAGACAGAATGAGAGAACGGGTCATGAGAGTGGTCGGTGGCGGCAGAAAATAAATTACTGGTTGATAATAACGTGGCTGGCTCCGTTCGGCTTCCGAGCCGTACATTATTTTGTTATAAGAGTTACATTTCACGCGATAACCCCCGTCGTGGCGCCATCTCTTTATTATTTATTGTATACCGAGGACGGATCGTTAGCTGTTGTTACTGTTAAATATACGGTTTTTCGTGGTTCCGTTATCGTGTACGATCCCGTTATCTCGGTCAGCTTCGTTACATTTCTTTTCACTCTCTTTTCTCTGTTCGTCGTTCACACTTTCATTGAACGAGCCCTCGTATTCGCGAAACACCGTCCAACGATTCGCGACCATCCACGTTTCTTCGCTTGTTATTGAATTCGCTACGACACGATTAAGTATATGTTTACGGCCTCTTATCGCCGATACGGACAGTCATCGATGCAAACAAACATTTTATGCATCGCGCTGATTAAGCCGTTCAATAATCTCTCTCGTTCGAGAAACATTCATTTTTATTTGTTTCATCAGGAAACCTCTATATATGTATATAAATACATGTATCTTTCTCGACGAGTACGAAAGAAAAAAGTTTTTCCTTTTGCGATTATCCGATGTTCTTTCTTTTCTTCTTTACAGATAATCCAGTGTTGTGCGATCCCGGACTCGCGGATCTGACGGTAGCTCTCGAAGTAAATCACGCAAAGGTCTACGGAGTGGTGAACAATTGTCCTACAACCCCCGCGACGCCTACCGAACAGACGTCGCCTCTTCCGCCGTTACCGCCGACGCTGTTGTTGGCAGCCGCGGCGGCCGCATCCGGCGGGAACGTTTCCTTCGCCGCGACCCTCGAGTAGTCGGCCGGCAGTCGAGGAGGATCGTGAGGCGCGATCGATTCATGGGAAAAGAAAAAAATGTTGGAAAATCGAAGGAACGGGAAGACGAACCACGGGGAAATATGAGAATGATTCGATTGGTGATCCAACCAGTCTACGGTGTTCTCTACACGTGAGAAACGATCACGGTTCGAGCATCGGTTCCGTTGGGTCGATCAAAGTAGACCGGAAGTGTGTGCAGCACTCGGGGCCGGTGTAAGATCTTGGTGGCAAACCTCGCTTCAACTTCGACACGGGCGTTTTAGTTCGTTTCAATCTAAACCGCTTGCGTGAATTCTTGGAAACATTCGCGACAAAAATCTTAACGAAAGAAAGAAAAAAGAAAAAAAAAAACATGAACGTTGTATAATAATAGGATAACGTGGATCTACACGTACACCATCGCGCATACATACATACGCAATACCGCTCGCTCATTAACATCCATCGAACATCGACGAGAATTTCACGCGCAACTAATCCGTCAATCGGACAGCAGCTGACCATTTGCGATTAGACGTCGGTCTTTAATCGATAATTATGTAGTAATAGATTAAATAAGTAATGCGAGATTGATATTTATTTATCGAGCTTCGAGATCACGTATCGTGAGAGTATGGTTCTTTCCATCGCGAGGAACGATACGACGCGGAAGGAGTGATAAAGGACTGAAAAAAAAAAATACAATTCGCGTCTAAAAAAAAAAAGGGGGCGTTACTCGCGCGAAAATAAATTTATTAAAAAGTTTCTGTTTTACGATAGGCGACATCGTTACGCTGTAAATAGTCATTAATCCCGCTAATTCTTTAACGCCATATGCCCTGTTCACGTTTACGTCCCTTTCGTTTTTTTTTTTTTGTTTTTTTTTTAGTTTGTCCTCTCGCATGTATCATTCGGAACTTCCGTCTAATCTTTTCTGTTAGCGTCCTTTGAAATAGTTTTTATAGCAACATAGCAGAGACGAAAGGATAGTCGGGGTATTCGAAATCGATTAACATTCGCCTTTAATCTAACTCGAAGTCTACGGTTAATCATTCGTGCTTCAAAGTATTATTTGTAACGCTTAGGCGGTGTATTGTTTATTGTTCGTTGATTTATCGTGTTCGAGTATCAAATGATATCACCCCGAAATCTAGCGTGCAATAATGATCATGTATAGTTAAGATGATACGTAAAAGCCTTTGTTTAAATATGTTAAATGATATTCGGAATTTCGTTTCAGATCGAGGATGAAAAAGTTGAAATTGAATGCTTAAGTCGTTCGTTAGGTATCGTTAATACGTTGAACGCAACAGTGAAATTGAGCAATTTTTGTGGAGCGTATTAAAGCTCTAATTACTAAGAATAGTAATAATTAATTTTCAAATTTCAAACTTTCTGTTTGCCATTTCACATTATTTGTATCATAGCAATATTAATGTTTATATTAATTCGTGAAGCTTAGCGATATTGATGTTAAAATAATGTTTTTCTATTGTTTTCTTTTAATTATTCAGGCGTGTGTAAGTTGCGGGGCCGGTCACCGGTGACCCCCATGGCGTTCAACGCGTTAATTGTATCAAAAGCGACGAATAAGGACAATACATGTTAGTAAAACCATCGAATGCCATCGTCGACATTTCGATCTTTAATTAAATTCCTGAATGATTGAGTAAACGAACGATCGGCCGGGTCAATAGTGTAAGTGAAATCTGTTAACTTACATTGTGTACGCGATACGAGCTGATTGGCAGTGGGCGATCAATTGACCCTCTCGTTAACTTGTGCCAATAGGGATGAATTGTTATCAACGTGCTTCTACGCATACATAATCAATTGGCCCTTTTTCATGTACGAGTAAGGTTCGCAAATATTTTCGTACGTAGCCGCGTTAATATTCTGAATTAATGTACCGCGAATAGAGAGCTCGCTAAGACGTGTAAAATCCAGTGAGAAAGTTTTATCGTCATGTTAGAATGATAATCAGCAACAATTTTGATATAATTTACCGAATCGACACGTAATTGTATTTTTAAATAAATAATCAACGAAAAGCTACATTTTCAAAATTTTTCTTTCAACGCATACATAATAAACCGTTAGCAATAATAAATTAAAACTCTGTTCGTACCATTAACTTATACATTAACTTATCTTTCTATGAACAGTTGTTGATACCGACTGCTAGCTTCGTTAGCTAGGACTAACCATCGACGTAATTTACCGCTATAAGTTTTTAAATAAATGAATTATAAACGTTTTGCAAGGAATAAAATGAAATTGATCAAATGTTGGATAATATTTATAGAAAAATTAACAGTTCAAAATAAATTCACCGTTTCTCTTATCTTACATAGAATTTATTCTCGCACGCTGTAGGTGCCATATATAGATAGAGATCGCATGGAGGCGTGTTTATAATTCTATTATCTAAATAATTTATCTACTGTGATCAACAGTTTAGTGTCTTTAATAAAATTATAAGCAAATAATACATTAAAACGTGCAGCATGATAGATACATAACATCAAAAAGTGACTATACTAATGATGAATATATTTTAATAAGTATATGCCAATGTTAAGTTTGCAATGTTTAGTGTTAAAAGTCATGTACGTGTAACGAGATGATTTAGATATTAATTTTTATTAATAAATGCTTTAATCTTAAAATACATAATTTAATATCATACAAAAATATGTATTTTCTCAGTAATTGAGTTTTAATCAAATAACAAATATTTGAACATTGTCATATCACTGTTCTGTATTTAAATAATGTTTCACAAAAATATGTCTAAGTTTACAAACAAATGTGATAACATTGGAAATCTCTGATTGTTTAGAGAAATCAATTATACCTTTGAAATCATTTAATTCTTCCATTTTAAGAATCGGTTGAATTTGCTCCACTGAAACCATTAAATATATTTGTCAATCGCAAACAATTCATATACAACTACCAAGGATAAATGTTTCATACCTTTCCATTGATTATCCGAATGATTTAAATATACATAATATTTATCTCTTGTACTATTATCATTTACAAAGAAAGAAACTTTTATTCTTTCATAACCATCATTTTCAATGAATTGTATACTTATATCCAAATATTCCTTGTATATTTTACAAGCACGTTTAATAGCATCCCAAGCTAATAATTTTTCTTCTTTCCTCTTTATTGATTCTGAAACAAATACATTTGGAATTTTTTAATGAAAACACTGTGTTTATTCAGCGATATATGATACACTCTAATTTCTGCTAAATACCTTGTTGTAAATCAACCATTTCAACAGATAAATTATCTCTTTTTAGTTTCGCATCATCAATATCTGCCTTTAATTTTTCTTGCTGGGTAATTGCATTTGAAATCTTCTTATCCACTATCATTTGTTGTAATTTTGTTGTATCTATTTCAGATTTCAAGTTTTCAATTTCTTGTTGCAATTCTGATATTTTGCTAATGCTTTTAGTTCTCCTCTCTGTATATTCTGTTAGAAAAAGTATAATAGAGAAACATTATCTACATTAAGCATATCAACAGTAATTTATTTCTTTTGAGTAGATGTCAATTTTATGTAAACATATGATATTTAACGTGTAATGAGTATTTGAAAAGTCTGTCTTCAATAGATAAGTTTGCATAACTTATTTAAATGCTGATATACTACAAGCAGATACTTTCTTTCTTCTTATTCAAATATAACGTAAGTGAATATTTTTTTATTTACACTAAATATTTTATACACATACCAATATCATGAGCAGTAACATCCTTAAAGTTAGTGGCAATTTTATTATAAAAATTGCTACAGTATGATGCTAACTTTTGTAATATGCTAAAGTCTCTATTCTGAAGAATATGTTCAATGTTACAACTAAATTCTTCCATTATTATTGTAGCATTTTTATATCAAATTGAAAAACTATGCTATGATCAAACTTCAACGGTTTTCACATACACTGTATACTGTATACTGCTGTATACTATGCTAGATTTAAAGCAATGACTACCAGATTCAATAAGACTGGATATGCCTTCATTTTCGAAGAGTCTTGATTGTGGCTAGAGAACGAGTGCTATATCCTCGTATAAAAATGTGAAACACTTTGAACTGCAACAGTCTAACGCTAGTTTTTCTATTATTTATTTAATAAACTAATTATTTGAAAAAAGTGTACTTTAAAAAGACCGCCGTAAATTAAAATGTTTAAAATTCGATCCTAGCACCATCTATACAAAAACGGCGCAAACTACTCAACGACTTACCGATCGATTTTCTGACACAGGGGAACACTAGCCACGGAAACTACTTGTCAACTAGTTTCTGCTGTTCTCCGATAGATGCGCTAGTGTTCCCCTGTTTCAAAAAATCGATCGGTAAGTCGTTGAATAGTTTCCGCCGTTTTTGTATAGATGGCGCTAGGATCGAATTTAAAAAATTTTTAATTTATGGCGGTCTTTTCAAAGTACGAGTTTGTCAAATAATTATTTAATTAATTTTTCGGTTTTATGATGATGTTGACTGATCTCTAAAAAATAGAATCCTTCGAAATCCATATTAACAAGTAACGTATTCACTGAAGTTAGCTAATAATAACAATTTTGAATCGAAATAATATCGAATGCAAGTTAAAAAACAAAATCATTCTATTATAATATGCACGTTGTAAATCATTCCTATTGCTTACTTTCCTTAAATATTCCAAGAATGAAACGAATTATTTCAATTAGATAATAAGCAAACATCTCACATAATTAAACGACCTTAGTTTGTATTGATACATATGTTATTCTTTATGGTGGAACCACATACATATATAAGCAACAATCAAATTCGAATCACAGGATACGTTTTTATAAACTTGTTCGATAACAAGCGAATAAAAATGTTGAAACTATTACAAATCTTTGCCATTTTCGGCATTGCCGCTGTTCTGGTATAAAATATTCCTTTCCTTTGAAATTATTTTTCATCGTTACAAAATGAGAAATCTTATAATTCCTATATTTTTCTAAGTGTAGGCCTTACCACTAACTTCGAACGAAGATGGATCAAATACCACGACTCTTAAAGACAGTGCCACGATTCCTGATGATCAGGTACGTACTAGATGATGTAAGATGTTGAAACACGTACAATTTTTCAAAATTGTAACAATTGAAATTGAAAATGTCCACCTAGAACACTGTTACACTCGAAGTTCCAAACGACAGTGGATCGCCGGATAACGGTAATCAGGACAACGATGAAAATAATAACAACACGAGTTCGGCCGATATTAAGAACAAGACCTCTAACGTTATTGACGATTTGGAACAACTCGTACAGTCGATGGCACACGCGATAGAAAACGAATTGAAGAACGCCGCAAACTCTACTTTAAATCTCCTGGAAAACGCGAAGGGTAAAGTGAACGCAACCGAGGACAAAATTAAGAACACTGTTCAGAACGCTACGCGAACGTTAGAGGGCATCCTGAGGAACATTAAAAACCAAACTGATAATAACTTGGAACGATTGAGAAACGCTACGCAAAACAACGCGAACAAGATTAAGGACGAATTGTCGAACGTTGTGCAAGAGGTGAGAAACGGTATCGCGGCGCTTAAAAACGACACTTCCGAAATTGGGAAACTTGTTAAACAAAAGTGTCGATGCTCTGAAGAATGTCAGCTAGTCTGTAAACAACGCGATCGATCAAGCTAAACAAGACGTTGCTGAAGTTTTCGAACAGGCGAAGAATGCCAGATCGGAGAAGTTGCAGGAATTGAAGGATAAAGGATCAGAGCTGGTGCAGAACGTGACAGATGATCTGAAATCGTTGAGACAAGAAGGCGAGGAGATTTTAAGTAAGATCGAGGATTCGTTAAATGATCTGAAGAACGAAACATCGTTGTTTGTTCATAGTATCGCGAACGAAGTCCAAGAAAAGATAAACGAAATTAAGCAAAACGTTTCCAAAGCTATGTAGTTAACAGCACGTTGGCTAATCTTTCGGAGGAAGCTCACCAGATCGGCGAAGAAATTAAGAATCAAACCGATCATTTAAACATTTAAAAGAGAAGCTGCCTGATATTGCTAATAAAACAATGGATACCTTGCAGCAAGTCGTTGAAGGGTTTGTAAACGAATTCGAACAAATCAAGGGGACTGTTACCAATATTGTGTACAAGGTAGTAGGGGATGTTCTAAGCGAAATCTTAAGGATAAAGCAAGAAATATCAAACGGCATCGGAAATATCGAAAATGAAGGTAAAGAAGTGTTGCATAATGCGACAGACAAGATCCAAGATGACATAAAGGAAGTTACTAACATAATATCTACGCTGGTGGGTGACGTTAAGAACCAAACGCAGAAACGATTGCAGGAGCTTAAAGACAAAGTTGACGAAATAAGGCACGAGTCCGAGGCTATGAAAGATAACATTAAACATCAAGTAGAGCAGGTTCATAAAAATATCAGCGACGCTTTGAACAAATTGGAGAACGATATGAACAACACGTTACTGAATGCGACGAATAAAGCTTTGGAGATTATAAATAACGTAAAGAATTTCACGCAAGGAATGATAAAAGAAGTTATGCAGAATACTGCTCGAGCTGTAAACGAAGCGAAAGATCAGTTCGAGGATGCTAAGAATAAGACAGGCGCTGCTTTGAACCAAACGTTGTCTTCGTTGAGACAGGATGCAGAGAAAATTTTGAATCAAACCAAAGAAACTATCAGTAATGTGATAAACGAACTGAAAAATCATTCTTTCAATGCTCTTGGTAGTCTTAAGAATATAACGAAGAAGGCTTTGAACGATGCCAAAGAGAAATTTCGTAAGTTCGCGGAGGACTTGAAAGATTCGATAGGAAAGATTGCGGAAGACTCCTCTAATTTGATCAAGGACGCGTTGCATTCTGTTCAGAATATCGTCGGAAATGTTTTTAGTGACATTAACAGTGGTATCGAGAATACGGTAAATGGTATCAAGTATATCGTTTCCGGTATATTCAATTAAGTAACAGATACCGTCCAAAATGGAGTAAAAGACGCTAAGGATGGTATAAAAGATACAATGGATAAGTTTAGGCCGCCGAATATAGCGCACAATGTTGCGGACACAGTTCAACATGCAGGAAATGCTGCAGATAATGTTATTGGTAATGTTCTAGATGACGCGAAATAATTTTTCTAAATTACAATATAATATACGCAATCGCAATTAAGTACAAATAAATGTCGACGAAGTTTTGCTTTAACGCACAAATTTATTATCTACGTCTAGTGTTTTAAAATGATATCTCATTTTAAAACTAACAGTATAGAAGATAAAGTAACAGTAAACAAAAAGAAAAAGCAGAACAAAGAACAAAACGTGAACAATTAATAAAACTTATTATAAAGATATGTACACACACGTGCGTGTGTATGCGTATGTATAACCATGTATGTAAATACGTGAATAAATGAAATTTAATTTAATAGTATAAATTAAAATTATTGGAATATTATATTAGATTGTGACGATTGTATGTCATTCCAGCAAGCTATCTCTGTCATTTCCAAATTTCCATCTTCTGTTAATGTTAAAATTTGTTTATCCGAATTGTCTTTGAACTTCATTGTCAAATCTGCATCAGAGTTTGATGCCATTATCGTGGAATGCGTTGAGGTCTCGTTAATTTCAACGGGTTGTAATACGCGTACATATATTGGTTGGCCAGAAGAATCATCTATAATATAACACATTTCTTGAATACATTTTTGTGTTCATTAAACATTGTTTTTATTTTAATTCTTACCGGAAGTTAAGATATTTTGTATTGGTAAATTTTCGGCACTTGACAACCTTATTATAGGTATATTTTCATTACAATTTGAAATTTGTGATCCTGTGTAAGTTTCAATGGCCATAATTGGTACGTTTTGCTGCATATTTTTTTCTAAGATTGGAATATCCAATATAGTTTCAGTGATATGTTTTAAAGATGATTCTGGAAAACATTTCTAATATAACTTATTGTGTTAACAGAAAAATCAGTTTTAAAAGCGGCAGAAAACAAAATTTGAAGCACCTGCTTGTGGCTCATTTTGAACTGTATTTTTGACATTCAAATGTTCTTTCAAGCTACAGTTATGTGATTTGTGTTCTTTTTCAGAAAACTGTACGCCACATTTATCGCAAAATACTTTCTGTTTAATATGGTTTCTAACATGATGCACCATAAATGAATTATGAAGGGTTGTGTATTGACACTTATCGCATTGTAACCAAACGTTACTTTTCTTATGTTTAGTTTTTTCAGCAATATTTGAAGATAAAATAACATCTCGTTTTTTACCCTGACAATTAGTTATAATTTGATTGTTGCACTTTGTGATCTGTGGGGGTTGAGAACGTTTTTGTTTCTCATTATTGCCAAGAAGCTCTCCTTCTTCTAAAGAATACTTTTGTTCCAAGAATCTTAGAACATTATCACGTACGTTATATATCTCAACTTCAAGTCTATCAAGTGTATTAATAAGATTAGCACAACTTCTGCAGATTACATCGTCTTCTGATATTACTACCATGTACCTATTATAAAAAAAAAAAATTATTACTATCCTATCCTAAAATAACAGTATTAGAGTAGATGTCTTTTCGCAAATACCATGAAATAATAGTACCTTTCGCCAACTAATTCTCCAAGTTTTTCTATCACTTTAGTTCTTGATGTCTGTGTCCTACATGTAGCTAACGCATAATGACGCCCTTGAATTTTTGCATCACATACAAAGCATTGTAAATCTTCCAAACTTTTGCTACCATTAGAATTAATTTCAGTATTAGAAACAGTTACATTTGTACAACTGTTAGCAATATCTTCAGGGCAAATATCATGACATTGTTCCATTGACATTATTGAAGTTATATTTGCCATTATATTATTAACAATAATAATTATTTTCTAACAGGAACCAAGGTTAGGATATAGAAAGATGTTCATTGATTGTAAATCAACATAAAATGAAATTTTAGTCTAGCTTGTGTTACAAATACTATACACTACTTTTTTTTACATAGTTTATTAAATATTGTTAGAAAAAAAATTAATTTTGGCAAACAAATGTTTTTTTACAGGTTTACTAAATCAAAAATTCATTCAACTTGCATGTTATGCCATCTTGTGAATATTAATGAAGATACAAATATTCATTTGTTTTCAGCCGAACTGCAAACAGAGAAAAAAGAAAACATTAAGATGTATATAATATTTATTATAATCATCTCTATACGTGTCAAGTCTATCAACTTTGACACGCTCATTTACATTATGAATTAGAAATTGATATTTGTTGCTTTCCGAATTTTCATCAAATAAATTTTTGATGCACAAATAACCGCTACTTTTACACAATTATAATCAATATGTTTATACAAATAATTTCTTTTACGATTCACATTAGTATTAACACCACTGAGTGTGCATAAATAGTGATTTTTTCTTGAATTACAAAGGAATTGAACATCATGAAATTTTATAATGTCAAGTGTACATTTCAAACATGTCCAATATCGAGTAAATAAAAATTTTTAAATCAAGTTATGTTTAATGTAATTCGATATAACTTTATATGAAATCAATCTTATTTGAATTACATTTCTTTATAAATATGACTTCCTTTTTTTTTACTTATACTTACAACAAACGTATCAAGAACGAAAAAGTATTATACACATTTTTTCTTACTTATTAACTTGAGTCAAAATAACTACCTAACCTCATAAAAATAATTCTGTATGAAACGCTGATCACAAAAGTGTTCTATGGTCGTCGCACTTGTAATGTTTTACACATAACTGTGAAAAATACAATAAAACCATATCGGGATATGATTGAAACGTACTAATAATTCTTGGACTTTACATATCTATCTTTTCAATTTTTACTTTCAGCTCTTGTTTTTTTATACTTTCTTTCTCGTCTATCTCATTTTTTTCATTATCTCTATCTTTATCTTTTCCAGAATGCGGTTGTTTCTTATCTGAATTACGGAAACGATCATAACGAGAATCTTCGTCGTCGCTAGATTTACCTCCTGCTTCTGTTTCTCTGAGGATATCACCCAAATCTTTATCGACATCGTCCCACAATTTATCACTGCTATCGGCTGGGTAATCATCATCATCGTCCTCTTCCGCTTGTCCATTTTTATTATCTTTTATATTTTTCTCAGGCTCAACATTTCCTTTTTGTTCAATTGGTTTGCCAGATTCAGTAGCATCGGTACCATCGGTCGTGGTTGTTGGTAGCGTATTATTTGCAGATAGCGGTTCAGAATTTGTTGGAGATTTTGCATTTTCTGTGCTATTTACAGCATTAGGCGTAGTAGTATTAGTAGATGACGATGATTGTAGATGTATTCTTTCAGCTTGTCTTCGTAATGCCTTGTCATCGTTATCACGTACATACCTGTATAATATATTTAATCAACGTTTACGTCTATGTAAGATTAAAAAGAAACAAATATATAGAATCAATTTCTTGAGGTTCTTACCGTTTAAGATGACTTCTAGTCGAACAGTGAAGCGCTATCGCCCTTTCACTATTTTCACTGCGTGGCAAGTACATTTTACATAATTCACAGAACTGAACTTCGACGCGTTTTATATATTCTGCTCCTACTTTGATCATTTGTTTGCTTTTAGGTTTCTTTTCCGTGTCATTTGGACCTTCACTTTCTGGTTTCTCTTTCTTTTTCTCCGGAGACTCTTCATCTTCTGCTGTAAGTTACGTTCACGATGCAATTTTTATAAATATCTACATTTATTTGAAAATAATTATACTCGTCACTTAATTATGTACCGTCAACATCGCCTACGGAATCCAAAGTCATAAAGTTCTCGAGATTAACTTCCTTATCATCTTCTTCAGGTCCGCTTGAATCTGCTTCTGCTTCACCATTGCCAGCATTCATTCTTTCTTTTAATATACTTTTCCTCTACAAAAAGTGAAAGGTAACGAATCAAAATCAATTCAACGAAAATATCAACGAATTGAAAACAATTTAACGCTATGATAGATACGCACCTTAATATGCTCCAACGAGCACATGTGCGTTTCAAAGAGCATCGGTGATCGGAACTGCATGCGGCAAGTACGGCAGAACGGTGTAAGGAAACGTTTCATTTGACGATGGGAATCTGATAGCTGATGTACTGCTTTAAGGGAACGGTAATTAAGTTTACAAATAGGACAGAACATGGTGCGAGAGGGTAGAGTACCACGCGCAGCATCGCGGGCTTCCACGCGTCGTTGGTCTTGTCGTTGCAAAACGCGCATACGGGTTAAAGTTGCTTTGTGCCGCGATGCGATTCGTCTCATTGCTGCGCTGTGACGACCCGAATACAAATGTAGCGAATACTCTTTGAAAGTAACGCTTCGATGAGCGCAATGCGGACAAGTTAGTTTAATGAATTTCCTTCCATCTCTTCTACTCGGTAATTCCTCCGAACCAGTTCTACCATGATCTGTTTTATCATTTTCATCATCTCTTTCTTCGTCGTCCCCATCGTCTTCATCGTCCTAAAATATAGACATTACAAACAACTGATAACATTAATGTACCAGCAGTTTTATTACAATGGTCTTACCTCATGTTTTCGATCATCCTCCTCTTCCTTTATCTCATCTTCTTTCTCTTCTTCGTCGTCAGTATTTTGTCTTTCTCTATCTTGTTTTTCTTTCTTTCTTTTTTCATCTTTTTTCTTTTTCTCTTCCTCTTCATCTTCTTCCTCATCATCACGTTCATGTGGCTGAATTAATGTTGGTAAACGTTATAAGTATGATAATTAATAATATATTAATTATTGCCGCATAATGAAAAACGGAACGTCCTAACAAACTTATGGAGTTACCTTTTCATCATCATCCCAATTACTTTTATTATCATCATCTTCTTCATCGTCATCAGAAAATTCAGCGTTAATAGCTTTGGTCATCTCTCTATCCTTGTCCTTCATGCTGGTTCCGGAGCCGGACTCCTTTTTACTTCCGGATAGCCTAGTAGTACCGCTACTAACGACACAGCAATTTTGTTTTGATTTACATTATTTCCCTTAGTCTTGTTCTGGTTCCTTTGTCTTTCATTATACCATCAATCAAAATTTTGTTTTCTTAGTTGATTATACAACAAATATCGCGATAGTATATGTTTCTTATATCCCCCATAATGAATGCATTTCGTATTGCAATAAAGGTCTTAACTATTCAGCCTTTTTGCACTGCATCGTGCTCTTATGTCTCCGCATTTTCGCGTCTTAAAATATGTGTAAGAAACAACGTTCTTATATTTTGCTTTAGTCACCGCTATGTGTAAGAACGATAAACAATGATCTCGTAAAGTACAAGTATTATAGTAGTTCTCATATCAAAAGTAATTACATTGTATTTTGATGATATATTTTTTTTTTTTATATATATTATATATATAGATGTATTGTATTTATGCATATCAGAATCAATTCCCTCTTTATTAGAACCCTGCTAAAAGTTTGCCTCTCGGTTATAGAATATTGGTTTCGTGCGATCATTTGTGTCATTTTTTTTTTGTTTTCTTTTACCATATATGTCTATCATCGTCTTGACTCTCAGGTCATTATAGTCAGATATAGTCAGTTCGTTTACTGACAAATAAGCAAGCAGGCTACTAGGACGGTATTGCGGTTGGTAAGTGATTTATTAATTAATTACCTCCTGCGCAATTTGGTTGTGGTCATGCGCACACGCTGGATGTAGTCTCGCGATCGCGATCCTAGCAGCTTGCGTCGATAGTCGAGCGAGTGCAGAGTACGCTTGCGAGCCATGATGACGTCCGATCGAGAGCTCATGCGATGGAATCCACCCCCTCTACCGCTGCCGCGAGTTGAAATGCGACCTCTGTAGTTTGAGCTTTGATGCGATATTCGCCCTCGGCTCGAGGTATATCTTTGAGTCGGAGGTGCCATTTCACTTATTCGAGGGGGTGGTGGAGGTGCATAGCTCCGTGATGCTGAATGACGGTCCTCTGAACGATGATATGACGAGGCACGTTCGCTCTGTCTCTTGTCCTCATAAACAGCCGAGGATGACGACCCCTTATTATCGTCATATGCAGCTGACGCAGACGAACCGCCGTACGATGAAGAATACCTCTGTGAGCCGCTACCGCTACCTCCACCCTGCCAAATCAAATTCAATTGTGCTCCTTCCCATTGTATGTTTCTCTTTTCCTGCCCTTCTCTCTTTTACTCTATACACATTCCTCCCCTTTCTTCCCTCCTATCCACATATTCTCCATACATTATTATTTTTTTTTTTTTTTTTTCTAATTCCATTCTGTCGATTCTTTTTCATTCCCTCATTTACATCTCATTTATAGTGCCAATCATTTAGTACAAAATCATCCAACCTTGTACTGTTACGGTCACTACACCCATTCCCGTTGGATCACCAAGATATAGATTTACCTCGCCTAAGCTTGAAAAGCACCTAAGTTTTATCTTTCATATCTCAAATATAAGTAACAGTTTGCGTACCGCTTTTTTTTTTATATTAAAAATGATCTTTACTTTTCGAAAAACATAGCATTTTTTTTTTTTTTTTCGTTTCAGTCGTAGATACAATCTCTGAATAGTAGCTATGATCAGCATTCATTTTCTTGAAGATATCAAATAAATTGAATTCTGTATGATTCTGGATTAATTGTTGATAGACCTTTCCAATTTTAATAATATAAAGATAGATACGTTGTTATGTAGTCTTACTTGTAAATCATTCTCAGACAATGTTCTATGTTTCACACGTGCTTACACAGATGAAGAAATCAAACAAAGCTAACAAAATTGTAGTTCTAATGTTATCTCCTTGTATATTTTTCTTTAAGGGTAAAGTATGTAAGAAAAATACTGGTATGTATTTGCATTGCTTTTCTTTTTAAAACTTTCCATCATATATTTTAGTTTTTGGAGGTATAAGGTATAGTTATACGTTTAGAAAAGTTTGATGTTTCTCGGTCATTTTCGATTGAACATAACACAGACTGCGTGTCCTTTATATTGGAAAGGTCTATGATTATTCATTATCTCACTGAACAGTTTCAACTGATGTAATTTGGAAAACTGCATAAATCAGTGTTCATTAGAAATTTTTGCGGAGTGGCAATGCAGGGATGCTTTCAACTTTCAATAACTGATCTGCACTGAGCAGAAAACTGGTTCAGTTGCATATTATTGCTTTACATAGAGAACAATACTGATGTAATGTCAGTATTTTAAAATTCATACTTTTATATATATCTATATTCATTTGTTCTGATATTGTTCTGATATTTTTCAACTTGTTCTCGACATTTAACGCAACTGTGTGCAGGTAATAATACAAGTACCATCTAGGTGTATTTCATCTTTTAATTATGTGATGTTTTCGCAGTGTTCCACCAGTAGTGTCCCAACGCAAAAAGAATGGGTGTTCAAGTAGCCGTTGGCTCGTCGCTTGAAAGGAAAGTATGACGACTTATGAATGCCTTGCCTACTATTTCTTTCTTTTTTTTTTTTATGTATATGTCTAGACGAGTGTCCTGAAAATACTTCGTACATGTAACGCAAATCTTAAATTTCATGCTTAAATCTTCTCAGTGAAAATCTTTCAGGACCATCGTTTTCTCATGCTACATAATTAAAAAATGTAAAAATTTTCTGTAAAGCAGGGCTTTCAATAGAAAAATGATACTTGACCACAGCACGGCAGGATACCGAAACAAAAGTCTAATATTTGTATGCGTATCATGAAATACATACCTGGTAGGAATCACTTCTCATCCTTTTGCGGGTAGAATCACTCGACGACCGATGATCGTCTCTTCCCGAATAAGACTCCTATATGATGGAATACATATTTAAAATGATCATGATAATTTTAATCTATAATTATTCATATTTTCATGTACACACCCTTGGTCTTTTATAACTATTTGAATGTTCACCTCTGCCTCCTCTACTTGAATATCTTTCAGAACCTCCTATTAAAAACATAATTTCTTATTCTGAAATACTGTTATACAAAAATTTTGAATAAAAATTATGAAATTTTAACTAACCAGAATTGTATTTTGAACGAGAATCATAACCGGTAGTGGAATATTTAAATCTTCCACCTCTAGACGAGGAATAACCTCCTCTACTAGACATGTTTCCTCCTGTTGATCCACTGTTCCATTCGTTTCCACCACCGCCCCCTCTGCCTCTGTAGGAGCTTCCACCGCGTGAATTAAATCCACGGCCACGAGAGCTCATACTGGAGCTACAAGAAAAGAAAAATTATTCCTTGGAAACAAATGGCTTATAATGAAAAACTAAATTAAGAAGTAGACACATCTGTATTATTGAAATAAACCAATTAAAAACCTAAAGTGAAAACAAAATTGAAGTTCATATGCATATGTAATTTGTTACCAACCTGCATTTATTGTAGCTATAACTCATAATTATGACTTATAGATGAGTTATAGACTTCAGATATGGTGTCAAAGGTCTATAGAGAAAACAAGAATGTTTATGTGTTGGATTAAAACATTTAAGTACATTTATATAAATTACAGTTTTCAATTAACAGTTAATTACATTTATTCAAATACCATAAATATGTACTTGTTTATTGTAAAATTCAAAGTAAAAAATCTAAAAAAAAAACTTCAACAAAGGGAAAAAAATGTATTCATACAATATACGTTTCTAAACTTATAATCAACAGTAAACTTTAGAGATTAATTTTATCTTGATAAACATGGGCTTAAAACTTCGTGACAGTATTGTAATTTTTTCTATAGATACATATCTGTAAAAGTATTATAACGAATATTATTCCCAAATTATTTTTTGTCTAACTAAATCAGTTTAAATGAAATATATACATCACAGCATGTACGATTATTCTTAATTACTCACGTTCTTTAAGCAAAGTGTTTCGGAAAACAGTAACGTTTAATGAATATAAAAATTGTAGAGTATTGAAAATATTTATATACTGAAGCATGTAATTTTTGAAAAAATCTAATGTATTTTCATTACAAAAATCAATAACTTCCTCCTCTATACTCGAAATTAATGGCCACATTTTGTAAAAATTTCGAAATTTCATAAATTCAAGAAAATGCGTGCACGCGAACAAACGGCAACTTACCTTACACGAACAAAAAGCTCGTGAACCTTTTTATAGTATAATAACCGGTAAAATTTCTATAATAAAATTGAAATAATCAGCACGAAATTCCTCGGTCATGCCGTGGACGCGCGGTTCTGATAAAATGTCGTCTTCTCTCTGGGCTGTGGCGTCACTCTTCTTCTAACTCCTAAC
Organism: Osmia bicornis bicornis; assembly: GCF_907164935.1. Taxonomy (NCBI): domain Eukaryota; kingdom Metazoa; phylum Arthropoda; class Insecta; order Hymenoptera; family Megachilidae; genus Osmia; species Osmia bicornis. The sequence goes on along the minus strand of NC_060219.1, from coordinate 2,297,046 downwards.
GATCGTTGGGAATACAGGAACAGAACCGGAAATTAACACTATCTTGACTCATTTTTATGCTTTAATAACATTACATAATTTATTTATTAAAAATAAATAGTAAATAACAAATTAATAATTTTCAATAAACCTATTTTCACTAACACATCATGGGTGTTGTAAAGGAAATAGTTCTTAATTCGCTATTTAAGTCTGTCTATACCATGCTGCATAATTTGAAAACTGAAATAATATCTGAGAAATTAAATTCTTTCATATAATTTTAAGAATATTTAGATCCAATTGTAGTATGAAATTTTTAATTCTAGTTTATTAAAAAAATATATAATCGTTCACTTATATGTAGATACAAGAATTGAAATTATTTTTTATTTTTATGTAATAAGGATGAAAAGGATTGCAAAGGATAAAAAACGCAACCAAAATTCAATTTTATATGCATGAGTTTATGTTATACATTAAACAGATCAGAATTTTTTGCAATTTATTACACGTGTACGTTAATGTTACATAATGATTATGATAACAATCATTTAGAGAACAGTTCACACAATTGCTATGTTAAAGTATCTTTTAAATCAGTAACTAAATTTTATAAATTGATGGTAAATGATAATGTTCATTTTAACATTTATTTTTATTTAATAATATTATCATTAAGTTAAAGAATTTCGATTTTAATAATAGAGATGTACAAATTCGTAAACCTAATTCATCTTATTTCGTTATTTTAGTTCTATTTACATAACAGCTTAACGTATTCCTTTATTTAAAAGCTTTTGTCACTAAATAAAATTTAATGGCAACTGAAACAGTTATTTATGATACAAATATCTACACAGAATACATACAGATGTACGAAACATAAACTTTAAATATCAAACTTTAATTCATTGCTGCTATTTGAAATAAGGAAATATAATTTTATTTTAGTTCTAATTTTTTCTTGTTTATAATACAGCATAACTATTTACATAAACAAAAAATATGTAACTTTAAATATTGTTTAGAAAGATTGATAATGAACATCAAAAGTACTTTGATAATTAATATTTCCTCATTAATATTATTAATACATTAATAATTCGACGCATACTTTAGAAATACTTTATAACACGTAATTAATAAACTATGTAATGAAATTTTTATATGAAAGTGTGAGTAGGATTCTTTGAGCATTTAATCTGAAATTTACAATTTGGCAAATAAACGTACACATATTTCAGTATATTGTTATTATAATCTTACTCACACTATTACTTAGAAGACTTTATTATAGTTATAAAATATCCTACTTTTGACGATGTTACGTTTGAATTATAATCATACAAATGACTTTCAATCGTCTAAATTATAGTCTCCATCTAAAGGTGAATGAGCATTTAAATCACTAGTATTATTACTATAGTGACAACAATTTTCAACTACAATATGCGCTAGCTCTTTTATACGCTCATATGGTCTTGGATCTGACATTAAAGTCTCCAATTTTTCAAGACCATTTTCTCGTATAACCAATATGCAATATTTATGAGCTGTTAATAAATAGTTTTAGTATAATTTAAAAATTTGAAATCGTAAGAATTGTAAAAGCATTTTTAATAAAATTGAACGTGTACTTACGATAAACAGTTGTAAGATTAGCAAGTGCCCAAACTGCCCAATGTTGACACTGTGGTGTATGATATATGTCTAATAAACGTAATAATGGTAGAAATGAACGATAATTAATATTGCGTTCTGATGATATATCCCATCGTTCGATAGCTTCAACCATAAGTTCAAGCACCTCATTTCGACTAGGTTTTTCGATTGTCCATGCTTCAGGGCCATCCGAAGCTATATGAGCTAATATACCAACGGCATTATATGGTACCTAACAACAGAATAAATTATATAAAAATACAGTTCTCAACAAAGCTTACAATATATACTTGTTTAAATACCTCAATGCCTTCACTGACAGTAAGAAGTAAATTTGCAAAAACGTTCATATACGGTTGTTGCATAAAATGTACTCTGAGATATTGTACTTCGGCAACATTACCAAGTAACCCCATCATATTTTTTAATAATTCTTCTTTATGAGGATATTGCTGTAAAAGTAAATGGCATTCGTGAATCCTAAGAACTTGTTGACTTCTGAAACTTATTTCTGGATATATACATAAGTTTATGAACATAAAATTCATTGATAAAACAAACGAAAACAGAAATACGCACCTTTACACATTTGAGAAATAGGGACATTCCATCTTCGAAAAAAAATCGTTGACAATTTACAGGAGTTTCATCAGTTACATTCCACATAGTGGACCATGCTACTTCCAATACATCATCAAATGTACCAGATTCTACTCTATATCTTATTAATTCAAGCATTGTTTTGATGCAACCTAAATTGCCTAATAAACGTTTCTCTCTTCCTGTCACCCGACATGCCAAGGTATTTAAAAGAAATATTCCAATACGTTGTACATAACTTTCTTGTTCTGCATGCTTAGCCGAATGCAAAAGAAGTTCGACCAAAGCTTTATAATTCGACATCTAAATAATATTTATTTACGTATGTAAATATAAGTGTATTAATATATTTCTATGTTTTAAAAAACATAATACGGATAAAAATGCTATTAATATAATTAAAAAATGTAATACACACCACATCCTGCGGTAAGCGAAATTGACATAACGCTAAACAACCATTACGCATCATAGTTTCGTCATTTTTATGAATACTCATTCCAACAAGAAGCGTACGAACAATTCTTTCTTTTAAACGTTGCTCGAGTTCCCCTTTCTCTTTCATTTTTACAATGTAAAATAGTGTTGCACTATAAAAAACAATTTTTGCAATGAACAATTAATTTTGCATTATCGAGTCATTGTAGTATCTATGATTAACTGATTACCTTCCAGATATTTGGATGTGTTTCTGAAGAGGATGTTTTTCCATTGCTTCTAATATTGCACAAAGCGCTTGATCCATTCTATGACAATTTTCATATCTGTACACATGATAAAGATCATTCAATACTTTTTGTAGTAACTCTTGTTTATTATTCATACAAACATGAGCTGCAACCAATATTTGATCTTCATTTGCATTTCCTGCTATCTGAAAGTTTAAAACATAATATCATTAGAAAAATGAAAGTTAGACATTTTATTAGTATTATATTATCTTTGATTGCTTACCAATTTTGCTGGAATATTTCGTCGTCTACAAGCTCCATCACTTGTTCCATATAATCCTAAAAATTGTAAAGGTCTATTTATTCTGGAAGCAAGACCTGGTATATCACAAAGATCATTATTAGCCATGTCATCAAATTCAGAGTAGAAAGAATGCTCAACTGCTTGTATTCCACGATCCACTATTTGTATTCCTGCTAAATTTGTACCACTGATATCTAAAGAAGTTAGTTGTGGCAAGCCATTCACAATGTCTGTTAAGACTGTATTTGGATTTTCAAATATTCCCTGCTGGGGATTAGATTGAGAAATATCCAAATGCCTATAAGAAATTGGAAACTTTGTTTTAAACCAAATTTTATTATACTATAAATTAGAAATAAATAAAATGATTACATACCTTAAATTTTTTAAATGACAAATGTTTACTAAAGCTTGCGGTTGAATATTAACATTATATAAAACTAGAGATACTAGATTAGGTATCAAATGATAAAAATCAAAATTGTCCACATTAAAACTATTAGACAAATCCAAATTTTTCAGATTTGTTAAACCAGCCAGAAGTATATTATATTCTGAGGCATAAATTGTAACATATTCTAAAGCCAAAGTACGTAAGTTTGGTGCTTTAAACACATATCCACGTTTTTGATAAGCTGGTCATTAAAAAAAGAAATATATGCATTAATATTAGATATTATTATTACTTGAGTTTTTAAGAAAATTGTCTCATTTTAAAAATGAATCATCAGAAAGTAAGTTTCATTCATACCTGTAATTTCTTCTGGAATGATTACAGAAGTTCCATGACATATTAAGCTTTGTAAGTTTTCTGCATTTGCATTGATATATTTAATAGAACGCTCTGTTAAACGAGGACAATCGGTAAGTTCTAATTCAACAGGCTTATGATTAGTAATAATCTGCACTGCATAATCAGTTATTTTGGATCTCACAATTTTGATACGTTTAAGTTTAGTCGTTGATACATTTTGAAATATTGTAATGAAACAATCGTGTTCTTTATGTGGATCATTCCGTAAAACGTATTCAATAAGTTTATCGCATATTTCACTTGGGAAAATTAGTCCTTTTGAGAGATTTCGATAGCCACGCTTATCCTTAACTGAAATGATGTCCAAATTTTTGCAGATCACTTGGAAACAAAGTTCTGCAAGAGATTCTGGACCTATGTATTGATCTAAATGAAATAAGTCATCCAAATCCGCCATTATGTACGGCAATTTAGATAAATTGCGTAAAAAGGCTCATAAGAAAGTATTAACAACAATTACGCAATTACAACTGTCAAATATGTTAAAACGCATCAGCTGGGCATCACGGCCCAAATTCGTTACTGGAGAGAATCCTCTTATTACTATTTTCTTATTTCCTCTCAGTTGAAAAACAGATCCATAACATGTTTAATCGGTACAATGCCGTATCACTCACAAATGAATACAAAACGAATGTATTCACTTTGGATGTTGAACAAAATTCGCTCGGTGGTTAATACTACGAGGACTATTAGACATTAGACGTGTTCACGCTTGTAATTTTGACATTTCACTTGACTACCGTAGTGACGCATTCTTGAACACTTGACTATAGAGCGCACAAAATATAACCAGCATTTCTCTATAATTTAGTTGACTATCATGATTCGCGCGAAGTTCTAAATAATGATTTTTTTTAAATTTTTGTTCTAATGATAATAATTAACATAAACGATTCATTTATAATCAATCAAAATGATCCTAGGAACATTAAAGGAAAATTCTTTTATTTCAAAATTTTTCAACAAAATACACATGAATATAAAAACTAAATTTAAATACGTTTATAAAAGTTCATAATACTTTACACTTATACTTCTAAATAAAACTATAGTTTAAGTACATGTTATAAACGTTAATATTTATGATCCACAAGCCATACATGCATCTCCATTTTCACGAGAGCATGAAAGTACAGCTTCTAAATTTTCAGTACTTTGATTTTGTATCCAGCTGGTCTTCGAAGTATCAAACTTGTTTTCCTCCTCATTGTTTTCATTTTCTGAACTAAAGGACTGGTTAGCTGTAGTAGTACTAACATTTCGTAGTTTCGATTTATCAACTGTAAACTGAAGGGCATTTGCGGCTGGTTTTGTTCTTAGGTAGTACATACCAGTCTTTAAACCCTACAGATAAAACATATTATTTAAAAATATTTATATACTAATATTGTAACAAGAAATGTATCAATATGTAAAACTTGAGTCTACCATCTGCCATCCATAAAAATGCATTGAAGTTAATTTTTCTGTCGAGGGTTTAGCCATATGAACATTTAAGGACTGTGATTGATCGATAAAAGCACCACGATCGGCTGCCATTTTTAAAACTGTTTTTTGCGATATTTCCCAAACAGTTTTATAAAGCATTTTTAATTCAGTTGGTATACGTTCAACATTCTGCAATGAAAATTATGATAGTATGATAATTTCATTTTTCTTATACACGTTAAATTAACTGTACAAATGAAGAATCTAAAAAATACCAACTTGAACAGAACCATTGTTTGCTATAATTTCATTTTTCATATCATCATCCCAAAGATTTCTTTCAGTTAAATCCCGTAGTAAATGAGGATTCACTATTTGAAATTCTCCTGATAAAACTCGTCTCGTATAAATGTTACTAGTATACGGTTCTATAGATTCGTTATTTCCTAAAATTTGCGCAGTAGATGCTGTCGGCATTGGTGCTATTAATAAAGAGTTTCTGACTCCGTGTTTTGCAATTTTTTCTTTTAATGCTGCCCAATCCCATAAATCTGTTGGTGTAACATCCCACATGTCGTATTGTAAAATCTAAAAACATAGTTGTTATAATAAACGTAACAGTAAATTAAAATTTAATCGTTTCTCAAATTTACTTACTCCTTTACTGACTGGACTACCTTCGTAGGTTTCATATTTACCCTTTTCTTCAGCAAGTTCACAACTAGCTTCTAATGCTCCATAGTACAATGTTTCAAATATCTGGATGTTAAGCTTTTGTGCTTCTTCACTTTCGAATGGATACCGCAACAAAAGGAATACATCTGCGAGTCCTTGTATTCCAATACCTAAGAAATGTATGACGAATATTTATAAACAATAAAATCAAATTAGTTTTCATGTTACGTTGCTAACTAATAACTAAAAGTTTACCTATAGGCCTATGTTTTAAATTTGATGTTTTTGCTTCTGGAATTGGATAGTAATTGATATCAATAACTTTATCCAAATTACGAGTGACAATTTTGGTCACTTTCTTCAGTTTTTGAAAATCGAAACTTTTATTAGTGGAATTTACAAACATATTAACAGCAATTGAAGCCAAGTTGCATACAGCAACTTCATCTGCACTGGAATACTGTACAATTTCTGTACATAAGTTACTGTTCTTAATTGTTCCTATGTTTTGTTGATTTGATTTTCGATTGCAATGATCTTTGTAAAGCATATATGGGGTTCCTGTTTCAACTTGAGCTATAAGAATAGCTGTCCATAAGTCTCTAGCTTGAACTTGACGCTTATACCGTTTTTCATTTTCATACCTAACAAAATATTCTTATATAAAAACAAAAGCTATTCAATTTTTTAAATACAGTCAACTAATCGCGACATATTTTACCGTGTATAAAGAGCTTCGAACTCATCACCCCAAACATCAGCTAGCCCAGGAGATTGGTGTGGGCACATTAAAGTCCAAACATCATTTGCTAGAACTCGTTTCATGAACAGATCAGGAATCCATAAAGCATAAAATAATTCTCTTGCCCTATTTTCTTCTTTACCTATTAACCATTATATCACGTTAACTAAATATTAAGAACGCAAAAGACCTGTAACATACCAGTATTCTTTTTCAGATCCAAAAATTCAAAAATGTCTGCATGCCATGGCTCTAAATATACAGCAAATGCTCCTGGTCTTTTATTCCCGCCCTGATCAACATATCTAGCTGTGTTATTGTATACTCTGAGCATTGGTACTAAACCATTAGATACGCCAAGTGTACCAGCTATTGGTGTACCCCTTGCTCGAATGCAATGTACGTTTAATCCAATACCACCAGCTGATTTACTAATCAGTGCGCATCTTTTCAGTGTGTCATAAATTCCTTCAATGCTATCTTCACTCATGGTAAGAAGAAAACAGCTGTAACAAAAATATACGTTTTAAATCCTGAACTATTATGTACTAGGAATTAAAAACATACCTAGACATCTGTTGTACCATTGTACATGCAGAAAACAATGTTGGTGATGCATGTGTAAAATATCTTTCTGACAAAAAATTGTAAGTTTCTATAGCTCTATCAATATCTTCCCTATGAATAGCAACTGCAACTCTCATTAGCATTTGTTGTGGCCTTTCAACAACTTTTCCATGTATCTTCAATAAATAACTTCTTTCAAGCGTTTTAAAGCCAAAATAATTATAACTGAAGTCTCTATCATAGATTATTGCTGAATTTAACTTGTTCGCATTATTTTGTATGATATTATAATACTTTTCACTGATAACAGGTTTGGGCTTATTTGTATATTGTTCCTTCACATGATATAAGTCTTGTATCACATCTACAAATGAAATGAAAATAATTAAAAGTAAAACAAAGCACTCTATTGCTTAGAAATATAAACATACGAAGTAAACATAATCTTTACCACTAAAACTTTTCTTTGTCTCTTTATGAAGATTAGAGACTGCAATTCGTGCAGCTAATATAGCATAATCTGGATGTTTAGTTGTCATAGTAGCTGCAGTCTCAGCTGCAAGATTATCTAACTCAACTGTAGAAACGCCTGAATATAAACCATTGATAACCCGGATAGTAATTGCAGACTACGGAAAAATGAGAATATGTGCTTTTAATACCTAAACATTCAACTTTGCACAAATATAAAAATTCAAAGTTATAGCTTTAATCCAACTATTATAAAGCATTGAATAAATTATTGAATTAAACTTACAGGATCCACATAGTCCATATCTAGATTGTAGCATAATTTTTGGATTCTGGATGTTATTTTATCAAAATGAACATCTTCTTTGCGTCCATCTAATAATAATAAACATTAATTCAATATCATAACAATTAGATTTGCGATGCAACGCACCTGCATTCTTTTGAAATAATTGATGCAGCTATAAGTAAATTACAATATATAACAACTTACCCCGCTTCACCACAAACATCTTTCCTTTTCCAACCATATCTACTTGTTCATATATTTTTAGATTAATAGTTTTTCAAGTTTTTCTTAATCAAAGAAAAACAAAGTGTTGATCTTATCTTTAGTTCAACCGACTACTGATGGGAAACGGAAGTAGAATATAATTCAATATGGTGGTCAATACCTTTCATTTGAATATAAAAGTTTCAAGAAGATAGTTTTTCTTTCTTATAGTAATGTTATACAGTGTTAAAATAAATTCTAATGAATTATTACACTATTTCTTCTAATAACTACTTATCAATAAAGGAGCAATGCGGAATAGCTTTGAATATAGTTTAAACATACGTTGATACTTAATTCGGCTAATTCTTTTCAAAATACGAAAGTTTCGGAGCAAATGCCCCGTCTGCCTAACAGTAACGAAAACTCTGGATTCAATTATAATGTTATCAATCTACAATAAGCTATTTAATATGAAATTGAAATCTTAATGTACTCCAATTATTATAAACGAATCGATGATGCATAGTAAGAGTCAAGATCAAGTGTGGTTCACTGTATTTTAAATGTGCTCGCCAAAGAAGGGAGCAATTCGCGGCCATCGGTGTGGTCAATCAGTTATTAGCAGGCTCGGGGCCCTCACCATTCGCATAGTGCACCTAAATATAGAGTGACACTGTGGCACTAATTTATTGAATGAAAGGATAGGTGTGTTGGTGCTTGGGGAACTGAACGCCATTGTAGGGTAGATCTACAGGGGCACAGTAGAAATCCCAACACTCGCTGTTTGCGGGCGGGATTTGTGAACGTAACGACGCGGGCCGACACACGACACGATCGGTAAATCGTTTTTTTTTTTTTTTTTCACCCACGACGGTTCACGGTTGTTATCAATATATCGGTCCAGTGGAAATATCTCGTTCAGATTTCGCTGCGAAATTGTGCACGTACGTACATTGTTTGAATTGCATGGTGAAAGAAAAGTATCCTTTTCCGTGAGCGAGATTACAGCCGCTAATTAAGTGTCAGATACCGCTTGATCAGTGATTACAGTTCTCTTACGGCTATATTAATATTTCAAAAACTTTTAAATCTTCTTTTTTTTTAATAACATATAATAAGTTTCAATGACAATAAGCTCCTTATAATAAAACCAATACGTATGTTTCTGGAATAAAAAAATAAATAAATTAATACGTTTGAAACTTATCGTTAATTATTCTTTTCTTTTAATTGAAAACAAATGAATCATTTTACAAGCTCATACGTTGATTGTAAGTTTATGTTGAAGATTAATATTTTTCTTTATGAAAATGTAAAAAATTACCTTGATGTTTATTATTGTATTTTAACACTAACAGAATAGTTGAAGCTTGCGCAAACATTTTAAACATTCATTTATCTTTATTGGTCCAAGTCAGCCACTATACAATTGGGCTTATTACACAATTGATATGTGGAAGTTGTAAACTGTTTTACACCCGGAATACTGTCTTTAAAAGGACATTGCACCCATGAATTCGCCAGTGATTGTCGCTACAACAGTTTTGTTTATAAACTGTACTTTGATTATAAGATTTTCCATTATTTTTGTCATGTTACTATGGCAATTTACCGGTAGTACATTAAGCGCTTAAGATTGGACGACAGAATTGCAGACGAATAATTTTCTACTTCCCACTTGGCGAATTGGAAATTTAAATCGACAGAATTTTATTGTGACGAGACGCCCGCCGATCGTGGTTCGTTGTTTCACGCGATGATCTCCGATGACATCGTTTCTTTCACTGATGGCTAATCTAAAAATGGGACAAGGTTGCCCGATGGGAACAAACGTTTGACAAACGTGATTCCCGGAAGTGGCTCGTTGTCTATCATCCATCATCATCAAGACCCTTCTGCAAAAGTGTCTCACGTAACGACGATGACCGCTGGACATTCGAACTTCTCCAGAAATGATCCTGTCGTCTTTTACTCGTTATTCGGTACAAACTCGTCTGTTCCCTACGCGTGAAGAGTAAATAAATAAGAACGTATTAATCATTGTTTTAGGACGAAGAAATCCGAATCAGGTGTTGTGATTCGTTTCAAAAATGATCCAACTCCAATGAATCGGTTCATTGGTATCCTTATAATAACACAGATTTATATATTTCAGATACGAACGAAACCTGAGAGGATGAGGTGAATTCAAACGACTTTGTATTCCGGATAAAAATAATGCCTTCGAGCGGGTCAGGAAGAGTGCCTAAGGTAGACAGGTCCACAAGTCCTCTGCCGCATAAGCCCGTGAATCCTGTCCAAGAATTGAAAGCTCTTTTCGCTGAACCATCCTCGAGAGTCTCAAATGGTAGTAAAGAACAAGATTTCCGTTTCGAGGCAATCCAATGCTTACAATCGTCCGTTACCAAAGAATCGAAAACACTGCCGGAACGAGGTACCTGGAGTAGCAAGGTAAATACGGATAATGGATAATTTAAGAACAAATAGATCTAGATTTAATATGGAACTATCGTTGCAATATTTAAGGTTGAATTCATCCTATCCGTAATTGGATTGGCAATAGGACTAGGAAACTTATGGCGATTCCCTTACCTTTGTTACAAGAATGGTGGCGGTGCTTTTATGGTCCCTTATTTTATCGCCCTAGCACTTGCCGGTGTGCCCATGTTCCTAATGGAATTATCTCTAGGGCAAATGATGACAATAGGTGGACTGGGTGTTTTTAAGATAGCACCAATTTTCAAAGGTCTCTATTCGTAATTGCTTTAATGAAATAAGCAAATACTATTCTAATCTTTCATTCTTTTGTTAACAGGTATTGGATATGCTACTTGCGTACTATCTTGCTGGACGAACGTATATTACATTATTATCCTGGCATGGGCGCTTTTCTACTTCTTAGTTTCTTTACGAATCGGTATGAAAATATGTAACATTAATAACATTGCATCACAGGTACAATTTTTTTTTTAATACTTATCAAAATATGTGAATAGATGTACCTTGGAGAACATGTGGTAATCCCTGGAATTCGCGTTACTGTCTCACCTCTACGGAACGTTTGGAAGCGTTGTGTTGGCCCGAAAATGGGGATACTATATGTTCTACTTCGATTGGTAATTTAAGTCACAGCTTACTGAAGGATCCAGTAAAAGAATTCTGGGAGTAAGTATCATAATTACCAGAAAAGGACACTGTGCCTTTTCTTTAAAGTTAACTATTGATTCCTGTTTGGTATTTTTAAGACGGCGTACTCTTCAAATTTCTGACGGTGTAGAAAACGTTGGTTCGATAAGGTGGGAACTGGCAGGTACATTGGCCATCGTGTGGGTCATGTGTTATTTCTGTATTTGGAAGGGCGTGAAATGGACTGGAAAAGTAAAAATTATATAATCGAAGCGCGTCCCAGTGAATTATATTTATCATTAATCGTTAATTTTACACAGGTCGTTTACTTTACATCATTATTTCCATACGCGCTATTAGCGGTTCTATTGGTAAGAGGACTTACACTTCCGGGGGCGATGGAAGGTTTAAGGTACTATGCAACTCCGAACCTTTCGAAACTGGGCGATCCCGAGGTATAGAAATATTAATTTCCTTCGTTAATGTCTCGTTAATTTAATTAGAATCTTAACGTGTGCTCATAGGTATGGATAGATGCAGTGACGCAAATATTTTTTTCTTATGCATTGGGTTTAGGTGCATTGGTTGCCCTTGGAAGTTACAACAAATTTAACAACAACGTGTACAAGTAAGTAATTTAAGTTTATGTAATTAATATTCTTTTCAAATTATTAATCATTTAATACTTATCTATATCAGGGATGCGCTCATCGTTTGTACAGTAAATTCGTGTACCAGTATGCTTAGCGGTGTTGTTATATTTTCTGTAGTTGGTTTTATGGCACATGAACAACAGAAACCCGTCGCGGATGTAGCTGCCTCTGGTAATTCCGATACTTGATATTAAATTTTAAAATATTTTTTATTATTTTAATTATTTTTGTTTAATTAGGTCCAGGATTAGCTTTCCTCGTTTATCCTTCTGCAGTTCTAGAATTACCAGGTTCATCAATTTGGGCTTGTTTATTCTTCTTTATGCTTATCCTTATTGGTCTAGATAGCCAGGTAATTTAATGTATTTTAATGAAGTAAACATGAAAATGATTTTATAGTTTTATAGTTGAAAATGTTTTATAGTTTTGTACAGTTGAAGGCTTTATAACTGCCGCGGTAGATGAATGGCCGCAACTTCTGAGAAAACGAAAAGAGATATTCATAGCAATTGTATGTTTTATCTCGTATCTCGTTGGTCTTAGCTGCGTTACGGAAGTAAGTATTTAGTAAAATGAAATTTCATTAAGCTGAAACTTGATACGAGATAAGAAATATTCTTATAACATTTTTAGGGAGGAATGTACGTATTTCAACTCCTAGATTCGTACGCTGTGAGCGGATTTTGTCTCCTCTTTTTAATGTTTTTCGAATGCATTTCCGTTTCGTGGGCATTTGGCGTAAATCGTTTTTATGATGGCATTCGCGACATGATTGGGTATTATCCGTGTTACTGGTGGAAGATATGCTGGACAGTTACTACTCCTGCTATTTGTGTGGTAAGATGTTTCTACAGATTTGCTATTATAAAGATATATGATAATTATTTGCAATATTGTATAATAAGAATTAAATTTCAAATTAGGGTGTCTTCACTTTTAACATAATTAAATTTGTACCTGTGAAATACCTTACATATGAGTATCCATGGTGGAGTCATTTGTTAGGATGGCTTTGCGGTCTTTCCTCAATGTTATGTATTCCTGGGTACATGATTTACATCTGGTGTACAACATCTGGAACTACCTCTGAAGTATGTAACTTAAAAATTACCTATCCTATAGATTATGATTATTAATTTTGTAAAGCTTATATGATATTTTGTTTTCAGAAATTCCGAAAATTAGTAAGAATTGATGATGATGTTGCCACTTTACGAATGAAATTAAATCCAACAAAAGCTGCTGCTATTAATACAGAATTTGAATTATGAACATGTCATTGTACTCTGGTTTAAAAACAATTAATGACGCACGTGTGTTCTTTCGAAGTATGACTGAGGGGAAGCATATGATTTCATATGTTGAACAATATCATATCCCATACTCATATAATCATTTATCATAAACGGTAAAAAATGAATTCAATAATAAATTCCAAAAAACGAATCTCTGAAAAACAAAATTTCATAAGAATAGATATTTAATTAAAATGTAATTAAAATAAAATAAATACTTTTATTTATCGTACATTATACAATATCAGACTTGCCTACATTTTTATGAATGCAGTAATAAAATTTATAACTAAAAAAATGAAAAACAGAATTATATTTCTTACTTGTATCAAATTATATACATAATAACTTCATTTAAAAGTATCAATTAAAATAGTTAAATTTATTTTTCTCTATTTTGTATTTCTTTAATACGTCCAATGAGTTGTTCCTTCCATTGTTCTTCGGATATAGTCTTTGCCCATTCTGGAATTGCTGTAGTTGGTAAGGTAAAAGATGCCATCATAGATTTTACTTGACTGATTTTATCTGCATCCATATCGATATTTGATCGATTACAAGGAGATGACCAAACTTCTATTGTTTCTGACATATAGTCCTGTATGATATGAAATATGATTTTAAGATAAATACTACTCCTTTCTAATTGAACACTCACCTGTTGTGATTCTAATAACATAGGTGGTAATGTTTGACTAGGTTCACCTGCATTAGAGATCCATTCATCATCCTGATTAAAACAATATTCTTTATAGTAGAAATACTTATGAGCCATAAATATTAGACTATAAAATAATTATCATACTTCATCTTCATATAATATTGGATCACTATCTGTAGGAATTTGAGATAAAGGCACATAACCTGCCATTCCAACATCATCTTCACTGTCTGAATCATTCGTTCTCTCAGTTTCAAGCAATAAATTTGGTGCATTTAATTTTGCGTCGGCAGGTTCTTGTGTTGGATCAGGAGACATAGTGCATAACTTTCTTTTTTCAATTTTGACAGCAAGTTTTACCTGTAATCTAAAGAAACATGTCAATACGGCATGTACACAACTTCTAACCTCACTTTTATATCCATCCTTATTTTCAATGTTAAACCTTACAAAATCTTTCTCACGCAAAATAAAAGAACTTTAAATTATATAATTAAATCTCTTACCAAAATATTTTTATTTAAACAAAGTATAAATGCCAAAAATTTATTGATGGAGATTTGACAGCAATCAGCTGATTTTCTGTATACGTTATCCCGCTTCCGAACTATCAATTTGAATTGTTAATTTCTTGCATAATGACGCCAATAATTTTTATATAAAATTCTTAGGTGACTAATATGAGAATGATTCAAAAATACGAAAACCGGAATAATTATTAAAATTAGGTATTATCTATTCTACTGATTTTAATCCAAATGTTAAATAGGAAAAAATAGACATTGCTTAAACAATTAAGCAAACCTTATTAAAAAGAAAAGAAAGAGCACACGATGCGATCAAAGTAAGACAATTTGCTTTAATTTAAAACTATTCCCTAATGTACCCTAAACATTCACATTCATCCAACAACCCTAATGACTAGCAACTTCCTGACTTTGAAGGTCAGAGGGTCATTCTACAGGGGCCTCCATTTCTATTTAACTTAAATCTAAATAATATCTTTATCCTTCTCAGAAAACAAAAATTGCATAAATAATACAACAACAAGATATCTTTTCTCCAACGAACAACCATATATATCGTTGCTAAATGGTTTAGAATATAAAAAAACACGACCTGGTCGTTCGAGTGTTAATAGAGTCGCCAAATCATCGGCTGAAACTCCATCGTGATGGGAAAAAGAATATGTTGCCGGTTATTTCGAAAGGTTACTTCACACGAGGTCAGGCCGACTTGTCTTGAAATCCGAGGAAAAAGAAGTGGAAGAAAAAAATAGGTAAAGATGGCCGATCAAACGTGATTCAGCGGTCGGCGATGCACGCCCCGAAACAGACCGGTCTCCTTCTTGGTTCCGGGAATTCGTACTCCGCCAATGAGACTTCCAGCATCGGCTCCATTCACGGCCAGTATTCTGCTGGAACGTGACGACAATACTCGGGAAATACCCTGGCAATTTTATGTACTCATTCGCCGGGGAAAAATAATGGAAATCCCTTCGCAATTGTTTGGTGAATTATTAGAATTTTTGCGAAATTTGTAGAAAATAAGCGGAGAAAGGATCTGTTATAAGGTTGCTGTGCAAAGTGTTTATTCCGTAGTTTTATATCTTACAAGAGATTGCAATGTAACTTAGTGAACGCTTTGATAGACCGATGTTGCGTCAGGAATACGCGTGATTATCGTCCATTGAGTGTCACATCTTCAAATTGAAATAAAACGCAAAGTATTTGAGATTTTTGTAGTTTTTTTAACACAAACTCTACTTTACGACATTAATCATGAAAGACAATATCATTCGAGTGTCCTCCTAGGCTTTTTTCCACGAGATCGTGGAATACTTCTAACTCTAGAGGAGTTGAATTCGAAAAAAAATAAAAGATCTTTCAAAATCACCTAAGGCCCACGTGAAATAAGGGATTTATGTAATAAATCGCACGAACCATGCGCGTTTGATCCAATTTTCCATTAAATTTTCACACAATTGAAATTCAGTTTCATCAATGATGGTTGTAATATTGTTTTTCAGCTCGTCAGTAGTTTTGGACTGTACTTTTCAAAAATTTCCTTAGAGAAAAGTTGAAAGGTGTTAAATCACGCGGTCTTGGTGGCCGATTGATGTTTCCTCCTCGTGAAATTACGCGTCCATTAAATTTGGTCAAACGCATCGGACTCGTGGAAAAAAGCAGAGAAGAACACTTGAATGATATTATCTTTCATAATTAATGTCGTAAAGCTTACTTTGTGTTAAAATAAAAAAACCATACAAATCTCAAATACTTTGCGTTTTATTTCGCAATTGGTTGAAATGTGACACTCAATTTGGATAACCCTTCACTTCCGGGAGAGTAATGTTAACCGGGGAAAAACCCTTCCCATCCGCTTTCTATTTGGCAACTAACACTGCTACTAGGATTTACCAGAGAAATCGATGAGTCCCGATGACGCATGCCGCTCGTTTCATGGAAATACATGAATCGTATCATGTACGAGTCACGCCGATCTCAAATATCATTGCCTGTTGCTCTGCTTGAGAATGAACATCGTTTGGCAATTAAAAAATGTCGGTAATATTTCCAAAAGGATCGCAGCGAACAGGAGAATCAGAAAAAATTGAATCGTATAAAACAATGATTTTAATCATTAAAAAATAAACCTTTGAAGATAATATTTCTTCTTCTAATACTTCTAACTCTAGAGGAGTAGAATTCGAAAGAAAATAAAAAATTTTTCAAAATCACCTAAGATCCACGTGAAATAAGGGTTTTATATAATAAAAAACGAATGGTCGTCTGATGTACCACACATGTGCATGAATCATCTTTCCTTGAATACCAGGAACACCGAATCATGTTTGTTCACCCGGCAGAAAATCAGACAATGATTTCTTCGACGTAAAGATCGGTTGAAAAATCAAGCTACGTGTCTCGTGGCGAAGAAATCGAGTAAAGGATACCCGCTGAACGAGGATCACGCTCGTGGAAAATCCATGAGAGAAAGACTTTCGAACGTGTTCGCGTTAGCATCGAGTATAAATCGCACGAATTATCTGTCCCCCGAGCGATCTGATTTTCCTCTTTATCTGTCTGCGACGAATGAACAGATTCTGGGAACCATGCACGAATTGGCGATACATTGGAGAGCGAAGTGGAAAATAAAAAATCTAGAAGAGATATCGATCGAAGAGGACGAAATGGAGACTGAGCCAGTGATGGTCCCATCTGGTAAATCTTACTCTAAAAATTGTTAATTTATTAGGAAAGTATGTTGAGTTTCAGTTTGATGTTTAGATCCGTCGGAGTGGAATTCGAACCATATAGCATCATGGATCTCATGGTGTAGTCGTGCGTTTTCTATGAAATCACCCCCAGACCCCGGAAAATTTCCTTCGACGGGAAAGGAGTTGCTGAAATTGTCGTCTGACTTTTGGCAAGGAATTCCTGGCGGTAAAATTTTCGCGAAACACCTCGGGTACCTTCAGTTTCAATCAACCGGTATACAAACGCCAGATTTATTGCAAGAGGAAAAAATCGATGGTGAGTATTACACCGGTTGAAAATTTAACAATAGCCAATAATTACTATCACAATAGAGTATTTTGAAGTGTACGGAAATTGATGTTAGTAATACTGATTCGATTCTCGCAATAAATCCAAGCGGCAACTGGATTCGCGAAGCTTAGAAAAGGTTAATAGGGGTCTAGGTGTGGATTGAAAATGACCGGAAGAGACTAACCGTTCCCCAGGGTCGATTCTCGTCCACTCGCATGCACTCCGACCTTATCTAAGGCTTTAACGAGGGCACGATCTATTAGAGATAAGAAGGGTCCGGCAGAAAAATAAATATCCTAGACGATAATAATCTCGTATCCCCCTACGTTACTACCACCCCAAGATTCGATTTCCACGCGAGAAGGATGTCGATCGTTTGTCCGAAACCTGCGAGTACGATCCATGATCAAACTTCTTTCCTCTTTAAAATCTTAATATCATTGAATCAAAATAAAAGCGTACGGTTTCAAATATACAAACTTTCGAAATATAAGAAAGACAGAAAAAAGGGGGTGGAAGAAGATCCGAGGGAGGAGGTGAGTAAAAATGATTCCGTCTGTTTGGCGGGCGTAAGAGCAGAGACTGGAAAAGAGCGATTCACCTTTCGACGATGCGAAAAGGAAGAAGAGCAGAGTCTTGGCACTGTAAGCCCCGGAGATATATTGTCCGTTTGAATAACGTTGTAGGTGCTCTTGGGGGGCCACTCCGCGCCGGCAGCGGCCGTTTATTAAACGAATCAGTGTTATCGCGGTGAGAGAGCCCTCATGAATAAACCATCGAGTGTTTAGGGCGGCGAAAAGGTGGTGGCACCAGGGGTTACGGCCCCGCAGTAACCACTTCCACCCTTCTCCTTTCGCCGGCATAGCGGGACGGAGGGCGAACTAAAACGGGCTTGGGGTGGTAAGCTCGCCACGGGGTGCGGCTATATTGTTTTCTTGATGAGCGCGAAACATCCCCCGAATCTCCGGCGTATACGGTATAATTTCACGTGTCAACCTGCACCGCGAAACTCTCAGTCGCCGAAAGCTGCGATCCTGGTAAAGCATTCGTTTCTTTTCTGCGTTCGAGCAATTCTAGCATCCGCATTATTAAGAATAAACAAGGTTGATTCGTAAAGATATCAAACGATTTAAATCGTTTTTTGATAAGATGTCACTTGTCTACGTAATTTGTTTTTGGTTGCATTTCAATAATCGGTTGTTCATAAAATTTTATCTGCAATATGAAATTCAAACGAGTGGTTTCGGCGTGCATGGTGGCATTGGCCCTCGTGACAATGAGAGTGGGTGAAACTATAGTCGCAGACTGTTCGAAGGTGTTAAGGTATTCTGGGATGTTAGAGTGGGGGCGATAAGGGCTGAAATCACTTGGGGCAAAGGTCGCTCAGTTACTCTCTGTCCACCGACTGGTACGTTTTATTCTGCCCGTATCCACGTTTTATCGGCTCCGGTTATCAGAATTTCATGTTGTCCGCTTGTAAGACACACCTGGAGTATATAAGTGCTTGTGTGAAATGTTCACCGCTTGACTGGTTCTTTTATCGATCGATCGAAGATCTTTGGAAAATTGTTTAAAACGATCTTCAAATATCTAATTTCATAACGTTGTATTTATTAAGTACTTGAAGTACTAGTGAAGTGCAAAACGTAATTGAACTTAAATGCGATGCGAAGAAAGTGGTCTACATAGTGATTAAACTTTTAAGAAGCAAAAGTTATTTAAAAAACATTTTACTCTTTTATGTACCAGCTTTCAAATTAAAATATTTAAGTAATTTCGCAAGAAATTGATACGTGACGATCATGGACAATAACACGTATCAATTAAACAATGAGTTAAGATGATTGTTATCTTGTGTACATGTCGGATGAAGCATAATATCATAATGAGATTGATAGTAGGCCTGTCAACCACCGTCGCTTACACGGTGAAAGATTAGGCTTACGAAATCCTTCGACACGTAATGTGGAGGATTCAAACGCATCCATTGCATCTTCAGCAGGAGACCAGATTCCATCCTTCGGCAGCTGCCATTCTTTACAACGGTATTTCTTGTTATATTTCATCGATATGAGAGAAGAAATTCGTCAACTTCCAAAATATTATCACACGAAATTGATAACATTTTCATTAAACCTAGAGGATCTGACCCATTCCAGACAAAAATCTTAGTTACACTAATTACCCACATTCAATTATTATTCTTTATCTTATAACCAACACTTGTATAAGCGTCTATGACATATTTTTAAGTATTTAATTTGTTACCTTCAGCCTTGGTCAACGAAGAAATTGCGACACCATCGGATCTCCCTCGTTTTCATTCAAAGTCCCCTTCCTTAGAACCAGGAGTTAGTCACTCGAAGGCGGGACATATTATATACAAAAAAAGAAATAAGGAAAGAAAAAAAGATAATCAACGAATAGTCGCGACCATCGCTGTTCTCAAGGTTCCAACGAATCGACCTCGGAATCCAACACGGTCACCGGTGCATGCGCCCTTCCGTTTCTTGTTCGCAGAAAGGTTCAGCCTCCTACAACGGTCTTGCTCGTTGATTGGATCAACAGCTGGAGCCAGCGGTTCCGGGGCGGTCGGAGGCGGACAAGTTCAACTCTGGCAATTCCTGCTGGAGCTACTCTCGGATTCGTCGAATTCATCCTGTATCGCGTGGGAAGGTTCCAACGGGGAGTTTAAACTTACCGATCCGGATGAGGTTGCTCGGAGATGGGGCGAACGGAAGAGCAAACCGAACATGAACTACGACAAACTGTCGCGGGCACTCAGGTGAAGCCTCGATGCAAATTATAGCAAATTAAACATTAATACACAAGTTACTGATACTTTGGATGTGAAGTTGTTTATTGAAAAAAATATCCTGAATCATGAGGTACCACCTTCCAGAGCGTCACACCAAGCGTCCAATCCTGTTTCTGAAAATCCCACTAACATAAGAATGTTTCTTCTTTTGCAGGTACTATTACGACAAGAATATAATGACGAAAGTGCACGGGAAACGCTATGCTTACAAATTCGATTTTCATGGACTGATGATGGCTTGCCAGGCACAAGCTGGCGTCACGCTGGAAACGTCCTCGTCATCCCGAAGTACAGGAGCAAATTGTCACCCTCATCATTCGCATCATACTCATCATTTATATCCAACAGGAGCATCGAATTCGCAACATTCTTCGGTATCAGCACATCCACCGCCGCCTCCGCCACCTCCGCCTCATTACTGTTGGCCTTATCATAGATATTCTCCACCAACATAACATTGTTTTTTATTTATGACAACCTGCCGAATTCCCTGACACATGAGATACTCCTATATTTAATGTAAGATATACACTTAAGATTAAGGACATGAGTACAATTAAGAAATGATTGTATACTTATTTGTAAGGAAAAAAGATTGTTGTAAATATAAATCTCTTATAATATTTAGGTAAATGTATTTAAAGCAATAGCGGTGATTCTGTGTGTTTTATTTAATATTATGATGTACAGTATGGAAATAATGTTTATTATTATAACAAATACTTTAGACAAAGTAAAATTCTTTAAAAAACGTATTATATATAGATGTTCAATCATTTCTACAGTATATTTTATTATCTCTGTAGTTCTACTATATGATAAAAATATTTGTTTATATAAAAAGAAATATAATTCAAATTTTTATTATCAACTGTTCAACCTTTATTATCGACGGTTCATGATGTTTCAGATCCTGAAGATGTCGCTTCCTGTCCCTTGGACAACCAATCAGAATCAGAGTGGCCATAACCATCGCGTGGTTAAATGACCGCCATTTCTCTTTCGTCGTAAGAAAAGGTAAATGGAAGCACGTTGTAAAACAGTTTACTAGAAATCTGTTTATTATAACACCATCGTCGTTATTTTTATATGAAAAAGTTTCAAAATGTAAGGAAGGAGCCGAAATTATTAACAGTTTTTTATTATTTCAGGTTTCCTGTACCTCGAAAACATGTCAGACGTTGAAAAGTAAGTGTGTTTTGTGTATCATTGAATAACTCTTTATATTTGTACATATATTGTTGAATAAGTCTTTTTAAATATATCGAGTAAAATTTGTATCTAACGTCAAAGGATTGATATTAAAATTAATTATTACAGGTGTATGCAAAGTTGAAATATAACCTTAAATTTGTTATGTCAAGTAGCCATTAACAAAAAGTTAAACAAAATAATTGCTTTTTAATTTATAGCGACGATGTCCCCTCTGCGATGGCAGCAGGAGGTTCAATGGACGTAATTACAGCCCTCCAAGAAGTTCTTAAAAATGCGGTTATTCACGATGGTGTTGTACACGGCCTTCATGAAGCAGCCAAAGCGTTAGATAAGTAAGTTTTCTAAACTAGTTTGCTATATTATTACAAAATAAACGCGTTTTATGATGATATACTAGGTTCCCTCTTCTGAGAAATACCCGTTACATTAATAAATAATGCAGCGATTAACCTTTTCTGATATATTATCAAAGAAATATGTTTTTTTATGTACAGTGATGTACTTCATTTTTATGTGTTTCTAAATTACTTATTCCAGGAGACAAGCTATGTTATGCATATTGGCTGATAATTGTGACGAACCCATGTACAAAAAACTGGTACAAGCACTGTGTAATGAACATCAAATACCATTAGTTAAAGTAGATAACAATAAGAAACTTGGTGAATGGGCTGGTCTTTGTAAAATTGACAGTGCTGGTAAAGCTAGAAAAGTTGTTGGCTGTTCCTGTGTTGTAATAAAGGTAATAAGTTGTACATTATAATATTTTAAGTTAATAGAATTGCAGTAATACTATATGATGATACTTTTGGCTCCCTCTGCTGAGAGAACCCAAATTAAAAACAATGCTGTGATCAGTCCATTACTGATTTTGACATGGCATGTTAACATATAATTTTTAAATAGTTTCATTTGAATTAAATAATAACATTTTTTTAGGACTTTGGGGAAGATACTCCTGCAAAGGATGTTGTAATGGAGTATGTCAAACAGAGTTCTGTACATTAAGATCTTGTAATAAAAAATTGGATATAGTTTCGTAGGTATAATTATTTAATCCTTAAATATTTTTATAATTTATACATTACTTAAACTAACTAAAACTTCATTCATATTTAGTTATAAATAAATATTTTGTTATCAAGAAGGTAACTCATATTAATCTTGTTGCTCATTCTTTACAGTTTTTGTTATTTTGTCACATATGTTCTTATGACTTTCCCAATCTTTCACTTGGCATTTTCTAAAATTACGCATGAATAACTCTTTAGATGTACAGAATTCTATTTTATAACTATAAAAAATAATTGTTTACCTTCCACAGTACCAAGCTTCTTTACATTTAGAACAACGTTTTTTTGCATCCTCATGACATAAGAAACATTCTTTAGGATCAATCCAATCTAATTTATTTAAATCGTATGCATCACTTAAAATTTTTGCTGCATTTTTAATAAATTCTGCATCTTTTGTGTACAGAAGTTTCGACTGGTACTTAGCTAACTTTTTCCACTTCTTCTGATACTTTTCCATTATCGATGATTTTATCTAACAGCATTAATCGAAATCATTATTTAGCATATGAACATTCATAATTAACGATTTAATTTAGTGGTTTATAACCTGTGGTATTAGCTCTACATTTATTGTTAGAGGTCCTCTAGATTGACACTGTGACATGGTTAAATAACTTAACCATCTTTTTAAATCTATCAGTGGAGAGATTTGATCCAGTACAGTTTCGTGTAAATATTTCTGCAACTAACGCACATACGTTGTTTTTAACTTTCGTACAGGGCAATGAATAACATCAAAGTACCTTTATCAATTGAGTTAATCTATGTTCAGTGATTTCATAGTATGGTGCACTTTTTGGATTAAGTAGTAATTCCCGTAAACCAAACCATACTTGTCCTTCTATTTTAGAAATCTTTCCTTCTTCGCTCGACTTGACTTTCTTCCAACCACTGTTGTATATCATACTTTCTCCTAAAGAATTGCGGTATTATCGTAATTTATTGTCCTCGCATTTTAAAACAGGAGTGTAGGATATTATACCTTCTGCATTTTCCTTCTTCCAAGGTTGATTTTCAATCAATTGGGCAAGCAAATAGGGTACATCATGCGTAGCAAGTAATCGCGATAATACACAAATTGGTAAATTATCCGCATATTCGGCCAAATAACGAAGGATAGAAATGCAACGCATACTGATATCAAATTCAAGTTCTTTCTTTTTTTCTAATATCTCTTCTAAACATGAACTAAAATGCAATTATTGTTCAAGTGTATAAATCAAAGTAGAAGTCAGACTTTAATAATAGCTTACTTTGGATCTTTTAGATTTTCATAAATTTCAATATCTTGTATATCAAGAAGCGAAGAGACATATTTAACAGCATAATCAACAAGATCCAAACTAGAATCATCCATAGTTTCCGCACTTTCGCTGTGAAACAAAACGCTTTCTAACAAAGAGACCACAATATTTTCGTGATAGAATATAGTGAAATGCATAAATGTATTTGATGGCTCGGCATTCATTTCTACTAAAATTGGAAATACTTTGTGCTTCCATACATCAATTTGTATAGCTTCATATATAAGAATTGGAATCTATAAAATAAATATAAGATTGAAATTGTAATGTACTGTACATGTAATATGAATTTACCTTTTTGAAAGAGACAAACCATTCCTTTACATTTTCTTCTCGCAAAGCGTTAATTTCCAAAACATTTTGTTGATTCAATAATATTAATCTTTTATGAAATTCTAACCATCTGAAATAATATATTTAATATTTTAATTTGTATAGAGTATTATTCATGATTGTATTTCAGAAGCTTTTTTACAAATTTAAATTATTAAGAATTATAAGGAAATTGACCCCTCTGTTCCGATATCTTGAAGTTCGGACATTTGTAAATTTTGTATATATGATTCGATTTCCCATGGTGAAATGATATATTCCATGCGAGTTGACATTTTTCAGAGAAAGAAATTAATGACTTAGAGTCAAAGAATTAGATTCTATATGATGTAATGTCAACCATTTGTAAACAAAATTCAGAATTGGTATCCTGGGTAATGTGATACCACCATTTGGCTTTTTATTTTAATCTTATATGTATGGGATAGTAATGCTATTACTTTCTATGAGCATACAGCTTTTATGTAATCTAATGGGACTAAATAGTATCAGATATAACCTACAACATATATATACTATTTGTTTAAAGCTAAAGCATTTTTACATTACAAAAATGTTAAGCAAAATCATTGGAGTTTCGTTTTATATTTTAGTTATTTTAAATACAGTATTTTTATATATTTCTACATCTTTTCAAATAGGGGGTAACTATAAAAACATATGTAATATATATATACACACATATGTTAGACAAATTATAATACATTTAATTTATTTATTAATTTTATAGAAGCCAGTATTCTTCCAAATATGTCACTGATAAGTAATATAGAATTAATAAACGTATCAGAGCAGGTATTCAATAAGTCTTCGTATGAGTTATTCAGACATTTGATTATTAGATACCAAGGACAGACGAATTTAAAGAATTTTACTGATGTTGCTCCTGAAAGGTATTACTTTCAAAATATCTTTCATTATACTTTTTTAATTAAATTTCTATTCTATAACTTTAGGTTGTTATATGTATCACCCAGAATTCCTTGGACAGAAACAACAAAATCTTTTATGAAGTTGCTGGATAATTATGAATTAGATACTTACCAGCCAGAAATTATAACAAAAGATGAAGATATAGAAGAAAATGAATTTATTAATAATTTAATGAAAGCAGATGTTATATTACATGTTATGAATTTTTTATCAGTCAAAGGTTTTTTTGAAAATAATTCACTAATTTATAAAAACATTTTGAAAGAAATTTGGTTTCATTTATATTCTCGAAGTAAGGGAATAAATGGTAGTTCTGGTTTTGAACATGTATTTGTAGGAGAAAGGAAACCGCGCAAAGGTATTACAGGACTTCATAACTGGATATCTTTTTCTTCTGGGGAGTTGTTAAACACAATAAATTATTTTGGGTTTTCCCATAATATGGAATTGAGTGATGTAAGTAGAAATATAAAACTTAAGTAAGATTTGTTAAAAATAATTGCAAGTCGTTTTCAGAAGATGGGTATTTTAGAAACATATTTTACTTATGGCAATAAACGTAAAATGTCAACTATATTCATTGGTACAACACCAGAATTAGAAGTAGCACTGTATACACTTTGTTTCTTTGCAAGACCAAATAAAAGATGTAATGTCTCCTTTACTAAGTTTAAATTTAGTATTCAGACATATGTATTGCATAGTAATAACAAAAAATTCGTTGCAAGTGCTTTTCCTATTATAGGAAAAAGATGAATAAAATGAACTGTTACAAAATAAAATGCAGAACAATTCATTACAATGACAAAATACGACATGTATTTCTAAAAATAAGTAGCTGAGAATTTATAAGATAGAAAAATTGAGAATATATACAGGAACTTTTTAAGTTAGATCAATCACAGAACAGGCATCATCTTCAGTGTTAGGTACTTTGATCTTGGTAGAATGTTTTTTTTTCTTTTTTGACACAGAACTGCTCGATACATTACTTGTATCTGAAGTATTTATATTATTATCCGATATTCTGCATTTTTTAGAAACCGTTGGAGAATCGTTGGAGGAATTCCATTTTGTATCTGTATCTGAATGAATTGAATCAGTTTCTGTTTTACCACCTTGTACCTTGTATTCATTTTTATCTTCATCATTATTTCTGCATATAGATGTCTAGGAATAAAATATAATTATTATTTGTCTTTTTTATTTTTGCTATGAATCTAAATTTAATTTCAAACCTTGTGCTTTTTTCGTTTGACAGGTATGACATTTTTCCCCAATGACTCTTTATTACTTTTGTCTTTCTTTGTCTTGACTTCAACTGGTTGTTGCTTAAAAATATCATTCTCCATTTCTTGTATCTCTGATACATTACTAGATTTATCATGAATCTCGTGTATTTCTTCTAATTCATTATCTGTACTTTGTAAAGTTCTGTTTTGACTATGTGAAAATGTTGGCCCCTCTTCTAAATCTCTACAATAATAGCAATAATTATAATGACAATAATAGCAATAATTATAATTATTTAGTAATGATAATAACAATAATTACGTTTGTTTTGATTGTTCTTCTAACAAGCTATTTAATTTTGCATTGACTAGACTCAGCTCTTCTCTAAGCCTTTTAACAGTCATACGTAATTGTTTGCAGTTGTTAAAGCTTCCAATTAACTCCCTATAACTTAATTAAGTTAGTAACATTTGATTATCTTTTATCACAACAACACTTACTTTTTCATAATAGAAATAAATTTAATCAGTGTGTCAGGATCTTTATCGTTTCCAATCATTCTACTAACATCACTAAGAGGACCATGTAATAATGCTTGTAGTCTAAAATTAATCATTAATTTACATAAGTGAAATATAGAATTTATAATAATGTAAACATTACATACGGTTTGAGATCTTCAAGCTTATCTTTCAATTGAGTAATTTCTTTTTTTAAATTATCAGATTTTGAACTTCGTTTTTTAAAATATTCTATTTGCTCTTTTAAGGCATGTATTGCTGAATTCTTCTGATTGATTTCAGCTTCCAATTTATAAACTTCTTGCCTTAAGCCAGCATTTTGTTTTTCCAAAGTAACATTTTTTGAAGTATAATATTGGATGTCTTTTTCTTTTAACAAAATTTGAAATTTCAAACCATCTATTTTATCCTGTAACGTGGAAGCCTGAGACTCAACAATTTCATTATTTGCAAATGTGAAATAGAGCCTATGTATTTTGCTTTGTGTCACTTTTTCCCTACATTGTGGACAACTCTTTGATCTGAAAACAAAGAATTATTAATACTGTTATGAATTGAGTAAACATCCATTGAATAAGTCATTTATGTTGTATCTTACAATATTTATTGCTTAATAAATATGTGAAATCATCATTGTTAAACAGGTATTTACCTCTCAAGCCAGGCATTCAAACATTGCAAATGAAATACATGTCCACATCGGGTATAAAAAATATCATCTGTTTGCACTAATGGGTCACTGCAGATAGAGCATATAACATTCATTTTACCAGAGAACTTGGTAAACAATATGTTTAAAAATGATATTACAAATAAATTTAAGATAAATTCATTAGTATTTCTCAATAAAAATTTTACATCATTCGGTTTTCTGTTTTTTTATAAAATATCTGAAATAAATTCTAATTTTCTTAATTTATGTTTCTGTTCAAAGCAGCTCAAGTTTCGGAAAGGTTATGCATGCGTCGTCAAAGACGATAAACCAAATGTCAGTGGAAGGTTTTAAGTTTACCCCACTGTCATTTCTATAGAGTTTGAATTTGTATAGTGTCATGAAAAACATTTACTTTACATTTACCAGACAGCTGTTTGAGAATAAAATTTCAATAACTATTTTCCTTTACGCGTCATCGCAAATGAAAGTAATATGTAAATGTTTCTTTTTCAGGAGAAATTTTTGAATGTGAAGAAGGAAGGAAAAGAAGCACGCGTTATAGATTTTGTGAACATTTATTGGAGAATTAAATCATACAAGTAAAGAACAATGACATGTAAGTTTTATTTTACAATACTCATAGCATTTACAGGCAAAATATCGAGATCTAATATATCCAGGTACTAATTGCGTAATTGAATTTAACTAGAGGTGCAAAAATTTGCGGTGTTATCTAGGGAATTTTCTACAGTTTCCTATTTAGTTGTCGGTTAGCATCGTAGACCATAACAATCGATTTGGCCCGCAATTTTAGCTGCCCGAAACTTCGCGAAGAAGGAACCAGTTACCAGTGGTACCTTCTCGAAAGAACGTCTCTGGTAAAAACACTAGCAAGTGCCGGAAGATTTGCCGGTATACATGTGAGTGCGCGAGTTAGGATTAAGCTTTCTCCCAGCTTATCGCTAATAATTATCACATCGTAGTATTTAATAGCGGCGTTCGCACAAAGTAAACAAGGAAGCTCGTCTTTTGAGGTGGGTGTCCATGTCACCTTAAGTCGGATAAAGGTGTGCTAAATTCACGAAGCTCCAAAACAATTTGAATTAGATATATTCACGTTTTTCAATTGAAGCTGTCATTCTATACTTTCTATTGTTTGTTGTAATTATTGTGCATCCATCAGTAGTGCAGTTGCACCCCGTTTTTGCGTAGAAACATTGAACGTATACGGGACGTCAGCCATTTGTTGGTTAAAAGATTCTTACCTTACAGTAATTCTATGGTGTCTGAGGTGATGGGAGAAATTCGGATTGTTTTATTCTAAAAATCAAGTGCTTCCTTTGTATGCATTGTCGCAAATGCAGTAAATGATTTAAATAGAATACGTACAGTTTCTATTCTTATCATTTTTTTCGTCATAATGTACAATGGATCCTTTATCTTTACGTTCGTTTTTTGAGGAAAAAAACTTCGAAAAATGAATGTTTACAAAAGAATTAAATGTTAAGGTGTGGGATATTCGAATTTGTATTGTTTATTGTTATTAAGAATTTTGTATATAAAAATGTAAAAATGTTGTAATTACAGTCGATATTGATCTCAAATGATGTATCAAGCATTCAGCATGTAAGTATTGTCCATATCAAGTGCTGCTACAGTTAATATTAAATATTTTATGTAAAATTGAATATTTGTTCAAAGTTTCGATCAACAGAAATTTGAATTTCTTACGGTTCAACCTATTCAAAATTGTTCGAAAAAAAAAAAAAAAAGATACACCGGTTTCGCGCTTATTTTCGACGCACATGTCATGTTGACCGAATTACGCCGAAGTGCGTCGAATTTTAACGAAGTGCTACGATAAAACCCGAAACTTTCGATAGTTCCGGATTTTACTAGAATGTACTTTAAAAATTGTATCTTTACGAAACTTGTAAGAGAATTTGATTTTTAAACGTGTGTACAATATTTTTATTTTATAGTAGTTTTCCTTAATTAGATATGATAACATCATTTATTTCACGTCATGCCCACGTGTCTATGTTACGTCCAACACCATAACCAATATCGCTCAGTGTTCTCTTATCTCATAGTGACACGTATCAATAGTGAAAAACTATAAGGTACATATTGCCAACTATAATGAACTTTAAAAATTAAAATAAGCTGTATTGTAAACCTTTGTTATTTAAATGTATCGCTAAAAATGCCAAAATTTGTTACGTAACGGCGTTCGTATGTGCAAAAGTATACGAAGAATAGATTTATCTTGGTATACTTTAATTAGAGTAATTTTAGACGATGATGTAGCTCCTAATTTCCGGCGATGCGTCGTTGATTTTCACTACTTCTTTGCAGAAGAGAGGCGTATGTTATGTAGTCACAACTCGAACAATGCTTTGTTCGCAACATTGACGCGTCTCCGGCATTTTAAACTCCGGTAGAAGAATTTTTTTTATCCATGGTGTGTAAGACACGAGCCGCGTGCGCGACGCGTGCCAATTTTCTACATTATCCTCTAGTTCGTTATTAGCTAACATTAACACGTGACGATAACGTGACGATAACGTTTTTTCTCCTTCTCTCTCCGGGCACGTCAAGGCAATATTTCAGTAGCAGAATCTTCGGGATTGTTCGTACAGTCAACCAGACTGTTTTGATTTACATTAACAAGCAAAACATGATTCTTAATCAAGCGATCCGAGCGTGCGATGGTGACGGTAATTACCTTATCGGAGCTCGTTCAAAAAGAAGAGAAAAAGAAATAGAAACTGTACGCGTAGACAGAGAAGGGCGTTTAGATTGCAGTTACACGGTCACGTGGCCCTTTTGTGTAATGAAGGAGATACATGCAGTTTAAGGTTTCCAAGCATGTTCGAATCGATACAGCCTTGTTTTACTCTCTTAATATTGCAAAACGTACTTTCATGTTTGAGCATTAAATTATCACTATGCTTCCTTTGGTTAAGGCTAAGTATAGGGGACGGAACCTACCACCCTAGGGGAACTTGTAGTCTAACTCCGAACTTTTTATTCTTATGCTGGGGCCACGTCTAATGCGATATTCAAAGTAATAATTAACGCGCTAATAGTATAACGGCATTGTTAATAACGTTAGGTGTTAAACGAGTGGCGATATTTTTTCACACATCAAAATTAATGCATAAACGTAGCCACTTAAAAATGTAAAACCTAGCGTGTAATATTTTTTTTTTCTCATTAATCTGGCCCCAGCATTAGGGATAAATAACGTAAGTGATAAATCCTACACTCCCTCTTAACTAACTTATACATAGCCATGTACGTAATAGGTCGCGATAAAAAAAATTCTGTTTAATTTTTCAAAAATGATAAGTCACCATCGGGATGCATTGTTTTGCTTACAATTAGACCGGTTGATAAGTGTCAGAACGAGAAATATAGATATCCGTTTTCTCGTTCGGTCACATTGGCGAAAACGAAAAGAGGGGAAAGTTCGTACGGTTCCACGGCCAGACAGCTGGTCGTCGGGTTCGATTCGCGTCTGAATGAGTTCGCGCTTAGCCAGTCACGCGATGTACCGTTGAATTTCGCAGCAATAATTATTCTAATTAAAAAGAACTGAAAAAAATTGACAAGTTGTAACAATCGTGTATTTACGAATCACGGTTAGCTGTCACGTACACGTTGACAGTCGGGGCACCGGTACGACGTGTACAGCTGTCCACGACGGCGACGACAGCGTACGTGCTGTCCCATTAACATTTTATCCGGGAATTAAAAGATAACGAGAGATAACCCTGATCGTCCGTCACGACACGCGACGACACGCTGCGTGCTGCGTGAGACAGAGCGAGAGCGAGAGTGAGGGAACGATGGAGGGGGGGTAGAGGATGGAAAGAGAGAAAAAGAGAAGGAGGCGGTGTGATGTTTACGTATGCGGCGACGGGGTGGCGGTAGCGGTGGTTGACGGTGGTGCCGATGACGGCGGACGTGTGTCGGTGGTGGTGTGCACGAGGGGCAACCGCTGGATGGGCAAAAGGTCGCGGCCCCGCCATTGATACGGTCGCGGAGAGAGCGCACTTTGGACCAATTCCTGGCGACGTCTAACTCGAATAAACCGAGGGGTACGCGGCGTTATTACTTCAGTGCTCCTTCGGCCATACACCGCGGCACACTCTCTCGTCGATCAAACGAATCTCTTTCTTTTCTTCTTTCTCTCCTTTAAACTTTCACTATCTTTACCGTGTCACGAACCTTGCGTTTCATTATCCTTCTAATTTTACTTTCATCCCTCCTCTGTACCACGTATATGTACCTCTAACCTTGCTCGTACCGTGTTCGATCCGCCCTCCCGTCGAGATAAACAGAACGGGCCGAGTAAGCCTGAACGACAGGGATAATCAGGGTTCACGTCAGAACGAAGGACGAGTTCTCTCGATCAGCATCTCGAAGCATCACGAGAGACCGTGTCGCGTGTAACCAGTTAAAAAAAAAAAAAGGAGAAATAAATAGAACACTGAGAGCAGCCAGAGAGGTGTCTTTGCGTGGCGCTCGACGAGAGAGAGACTACTAGCCAACGGAACCGATCGAGGTTTTCCTTCGACTTCGGTTTCGCGTGCACGTGATCGCACGTGTGGTTACGTACACGAGGAGTTGATCGGAAAGGCGCTGCCGAGCCGGTAGCCGTGTTCGACGTAGACGCGTGAGCCCGAAGGAAAAGAGAAGGAGAGGAGACACACTCGTGTAGAGTCGCGCGACGTTAACGTTCGCGGTGTGTCTCTTTTTTCTGTACCGAACAGCTGATCTGAAAACGTGAAAATGTCTACAGAACCGGGTAGCTTCACCTCCAACGGGAGCATGATCGTCGTCAGCAACAGGTTGCCGTTCGTCTTGAAGAGGAACGAGGTGACCGGAAAATTGGAACGCAAGGCCAGGTTAGTGTATTAAAGCAGACAGTTCTATTTTCCATTTTCTCACCTTCATTCCCTCTTATTCCTTTGTTTATACCGATCCTCGTGTTTGCCTTTGTTTACAAACGAATCGCGTTCCATGACTAAGGTAGATTTAAGTTATTCCTTTATGTACGGTATAGTTGTGCTTAGGCAAACATCATTTTCATTTTCAAATACGTTTACAATTCAAATAAATATCGTACTTGTGTTCGATGCAAAAATTCTCGGTTATATGCACGTGGGCGCGCGATGTTCGCGAATTGGCATTGAATTTTTTCGCTGCACGTTTTGCAGCGATTGAACTCGGATCACGCGTTAACAAGAGATTTGCAGGATCAACGAGGTTGACGGTATTCCTCCGAATGAATATTTGATCGAACGGTAATTTATTCCGTTGCGTAAACAAGTCGATAGAAATATCGACGGAGGACGTATTGACGTAAGGCTAGGAGGGAAATGTGCGCGGGGTCATTCGGATACATTCGTTAACTAGCGACTTCTTTCTCTCTCTGATTAAATTCGAATTTCGCGTTACGTGTTTGCGCAAGAATCATCCGGAAATATGGTTCGATTAACCGGTATCGATTTTCTTTTAACGATTCTCACACCAAACAGCACTTTCTTAATTCCTCGTCAACAGTGTAATAAATTATCTAATACTTCCTTATTTGCACCGTCGATGCTACATAATTCCTATTTTTCTTAGTAATTTGTCAGAGTAGAAATGTGCGTGTTGATAGAAATATCGTCGCATTGAAACTGCTGGTTATTTATTTTCCTCGTTAAAATTGTCACGGTTTCCTGTGTCTTTCGAGTGTTGCATTTTTTCTTCCTTTAGTTGCGAGCGATGTTGCAAGTAATTAAGATTATTGTTAATTGTGACTTGGTCGTTGCGCGCTGCAGGCGTTGCGCTTGCAACGTTTATTTATGGTACACGAAAAAATAGTACATGATTACACATCACGCGTGGCGTTCTACGTTGGGAAGCTTCGATATAGGGCACCAGGGGTGACGAAATTTTTCGTAAGAACACGTTCCTCGATGGTCATCCCCGATTCATTCTGTTGATCTATAAATTCGTTTTTATTTCTATGAATCATGTTTTCGAGCACGTTGACCAAATATGAAAGCGTGCCAAATAGATGTTGCCTTTTAATGTACGATGAAAAATTAATAATTTTAGTATTTAATTGTTCGTTCGAGGTGTGTTTAAACATTCGTCTGAAATTTCTCATGCCACGAAACGTGTTAAAACGAATAATAAGCCTAATGAGCTGCATTGAACACCGTTTTTCGCTACTGCGTTGCAAGAACCTTTTCATGTGTTTTTTCCTCTTCTCTGTTTTCCTTTCTGTCCTCAGTTGTATCTCATTATGAGTTTTTAAACGAGCCACCAGGCGTGTGACAGGGTTAAAAAGATAAGGAAATCGTATACTACGTTGACAAGCAGAATCCTCGATACAGAAAATTTTAACATTGAAAATTGTGTTACATACGTGTTTACTTATAGATAGAAATGTTTGCAACGAACTAGTATCTTTCTTAATTTATTGTCTCGGCTATTGTAAATTATCTCTTCTTCATTCTCATTAATTCTCTGACTATCACGTTAAGTCTTGTCATTTACAATTAGTAATTTTGTTCCTGATAAATTGCCTTTAATTTCTTCTGTCTTTAACGGGATTAAGTAATAAATATTGTTTCCAAGACTTGTACACTCGCGATCAAATCAGGCTGAAAATCTTAATTTTTATTAATATTAAAAAAGTAATTTAGAAAAGAAAATAACATCATTTTTAATTATTAAATATCAATTCAAACTTTCTCGCGTATACATTTGTATGAAAGTTGAGGGGGAGGCACAGACCTATGCATCAATGAGGCCCTTTTCGTTCCATCGTCATTCTTCCCGCAGATTCCTACGGGAAAGGGTCAGAATCCGGGACATCGCGATCGCGGATGTACACGACAGACTTTTTACACAAATTTGTTACAATCGATCGTTTGTTATCCCAACTGTAAAGCATGTGTCAATCCGTAAAGACAGCCTTTATCTCTCTCGTTCGGTGATTACGAATAGTAACTTTATCTGTTTATTTGCGTGAATCACCGTATCGTTCGTTGATACTTGCTTATTAATAAATAATGTAAGCTAGCGAAAAAAAAGGCTAGACGGTCTGTTCGCGAGCAGCAATTGAAATAATTAATCAAACCGCGCCGGAGATAAATTAGCTCCGAGAACTACCCAACTTCGTCTGTTTCGAGGGAAAATAATTCTAGACCGGCTTAATCTAATCGCAAACTTCGTCGCAGAAATAGGGATATTGCGGAGGATTTTTTCTTTTGTCATTGCTCGCGTTCAGCGTATATAATGTTAAAGATTAAAGGTCCGTGGTTTGTAAACAAACAGTAAAGATTAAACGAAGCGAACGAATGTGCAGCTTAAGCTGATTACTGCATTCGAATTGCATCGGTGAAACATGCAAACAAACAAGCCGCGTGCAGCGATAACGTAATCGTAATCGATTTAAAAGCAAAAATTCCATGGAACATTTTCGAGTAACATAGATCATTGCGTTTTTTTTAAGTATTCTTATCTACAGGTGTTGATTTTTCTTTTCCCGTCGTTCACGAGATAACGAAGTAGCTTCAAGTACCCTTGATCCTCGAAAATCCCGACGTTTCCGATCGCGTTAATTCACTTTATCCTTTAATGAGAATCGACCACTAGATGACTTGATGACTAGAAAATTCCTGATAACGATCAAGGGATTCTTGGAGGATCATCGATAAAACGGTGCGATCTCATTCAGAAAGCGTTTCTCGCGATGACACGTGCTTCCCGCGTGCATTCGCGTTACGTGAACTGAGTAATATATTATCGCGATCGTCGCAGTGGTTACTTCCGCGATTTGCGCAGACGAGACACAATGAGAGCCGTGGAAAAACACGAACCTCGTCACCGCTGGCATTGATTCTTTCGAAAAAATCGTAGGTTGCTTTGATTTTTTTAAATTTCACATCGATACTTTAACACTGATGGTGGGATACTTTGTAAAATCAATAACTCTTGTAATTTTACTTAGTTTTTCGAACACAATTGCAAATACAACAAGATCGAAGCGTATCCACGAGTACGTACACACTGAAATCGTGGCATTCTCGAAATAGTATTCGGTGGTAATAATAGCGTGCATCAATCGCTTCCGTATCGTTGCAATAATAGTAATGTCACCGACCGTGAATTCGCACGTGTCGCCGTGTGATTCAGTAATCCGTAAAATTAAGGATCGTGGATCTTCTTTGGTTGAGATGAATAAAAATGCATCGTCGGAAGAGGAACTGTATTCTCCAGTAAGATTGCGATCTTTAAAACATGAACTTCAAGGTTTACGGCTAAAGTTTTTGTAATTACAACTCTGCTTTAATGTCAGGTTGAAAAATATTTTTTCTTGCTTAATTGAAGTCTACCAGCGGACCATTTGACGTTAAGATGTATCCTTTGAAATTGCGATGGCAATGGTACACGAGGACGTGCAAGTTTCATTGATCAATGTTATTACGTCAATAGTCGCAAATATGTAGGAATAAATAGAAAAGGACGAGTACAGTTGCCAAGTTTGACCTAGTACAATAATTGGAATCTTTTTGTCGGGATGCGCTGAATGGTAGCCAAGTTACATTAAAAATTCATAATTATGCCACTTCAGTTTCGCGATAAGTGAACGCAAACCCATTTGCGGTTTCGAGGATCCATCGACTGGGTCAAGTTGAATATGGAGCAAGGTCGGAGAGCGCACTCGTTCTCGTGATTAAAATTTTGCGATTAACACGTTGAACGCCATGGGAGGCCGGCCCCGCAACTTACGAAATAATTAAAAGAAAACAATAGAAAAACATTATTTTAAGTAAATGTAAAATGGCAAATAGAAAGTTTGAAATTTGCAAATTAATTATTACTATTCTTAGTAATTAGAACTTTAATACGTCCTATAAAAAAATGTCCAATTTCACTGTGGCGTTCAACGTGTTTCTCCGCACGTTTCTACGGTTGACACGATCGATCCTTGTATTTGTCGTTATGTAAATATGATCGTTGGTACCCTGACGAACCGTTACATAGAGTCGATCGAAGAGGTCTTTCAACATTATCCTGCTCTTCTTATCGCTCGATACGTCGATGACGGGAACTCGGTGATCTTTTATATTTACGTAGGGGATGTTTTTTTTTTTTCATGTGCCGCGCTCGGTATCTTTATTATTATTGCGTAGATGACAGGCGGTCGTTTGTACGATAAAATTCTTTTATTCTGTTATTGATTCCGGAATAATTGGCGTGCAACGTATTCGCGACTCTACCGATCGCTGCTCTGATCCCTCTACAAGATACCTTTTGTACATCGCAAATTTTTATTTTCTTCTCTTAATAACATTTAGCATTTCCTCTTTTCAGCGCCGGAGGTCTTGTAACCGCGGTTGCACCGGTGGTTATAAGCGGAAATGGAGTGTGGGTCGGATGGCCGGGAATGCACATGGATAATCGAAACGAACCGATTCCCGAATCCGATCCTAACGATCGTACGCCAACGGCTGGTCTTCTATCTCGTAAGGTAAGTTTCTTCTGTATACTAATGAAAGTTATTCCAAAACGCGCGATTACGTCGTAAAAAAAGATGCAATTGCAGAAAGATAAACTTGGTTAAAACATGTAACCTTTCTCCCTCGCTGTTGCTTTATCTTCAACCAAACAGAAGATACGTCTTATTCCAATCGCATGACTTATTGTACACAGAAGAATATCTGTTTTAACGATATCATTAACTTTACATTATTTTACATCTTTATATCGGCAACAGTTTATTGAACAAAGCAGCCGATTGATTTGATCGATATCACGTTTGAATATAAACGATACTCTGGTAATTTTCATTGTGCTCCATTTAATATATTACAAATATTGAAATCCGGTAAAATTCTGTGTCGGATTACTGGTTGGCCAGAGGAGTGGTTTATTTTCGTAGCAGTTACTAGAATACCTAGGAAATCCTCTAAATATAATTCCACCGGCCAGTCACTTGCCCAGTGATCAATTGACAATTGCGATGGTATTTTATAATTACACCAGTTCAGTAGGCCGTAACATTATTTATCGGTAAATTCCGAACTACCTCGTTCCCAATATCAAATTCCAGCTTCCATGAAATTATTTCCCGACGATCTTCCTCCGATAACCTACTTTACCAGAAGCTCGATCGATCTCGTGAATTTTCCTGAAAAATCGTAATATCCCTTGTAACTTTAACGATCAACGTTGTTTTCTTCGAAAATATGATTAATTGATCCGGAAAGTTCAATTTTTCGAAGGATGTTTGACGAGATAACGAGCAAAGTTAATTTGTCGAATGACTAGAACTCCGTTACTCCTAAGTCAATAGAACGTACAATTGATAACTTGTAATTAGCTGTTATTTTCCAGAGTATCGTCTACGTTTCAAAGTATAAATTGACATGATGTTTGACCTACGTTCACCGAAAGGTCGTTTCTTTGACAAATATTTAAAAAGTGCAGTCACTTATCCGCGTTTTAATCATTTTTTAAAGAACCTTTCTTTTATTGAAATTCCTCGTTATGAATGTTTGATTAGCATCTACCGATTGGAAGGCCGTGTAATGAGTGGCTTGGCAGTCGAAGCGATAAGGCAAAACGTTGTTGAAACGTTTTCATGAAAATCGTCTTACGCCCACCGTTTACCATCGAAAAACAACTAACGATAAGTAGTGTACTTAATAAATTGTGAATCATTGTCACATGAACGGGCAAGTTTCTGAATCGCGTAACACCCACGCCGTACATACATACGTTGAACATGTTGCTCTGATATTGCGGGTACAGGTTGACCTTCGCATTGATAGTTTATTCGTAACTTCTTGCCATGTTCTGAGTCACTCATTCCCACCGTTCGTGGCTCGTAATGTTCCATTAAGCTCGAATTACCGAAAAATATTCCATCGACTCGCTCGAGTTTACGGTATCGATCGAACGTTCAGTAATTCTAATATCTAGCCGAGAAGCTTCTTCTTAACCGTTTGGATTACTTCGCTTTTGTAATTAAAATTTGTTGTCTTAATCTCCTTGCAAGAGATTATTAATTAGAAAAGTCAAAAACTTTCAAACGAAGAGTTGAGGGATTCCTGTGAAAATTAAAATATCCGTCTCTACTTTGGTGATCCGGTACTCAACGTACTAAAGATATTATATTTAAAACTTCTTAGCTTATCGTCTTTAATTGGCAAGTGTCGCGACATGAAAACATTGAAACATCCGACACCTGTGTATAGCTGTATTTATTATTTATATTAACCGTCATAATTGTCGTCACGAGTACATCCTGTGTTCATCAGGCTATTATAATCCACGAGTTCGTTTAATTGTTATGAAGCAACTATC
The DNA here is from genome assembly GCF_907164935.1 of Osmia bicornis bicornis. Lineage (NCBI taxonomy): Eukaryota > Metazoa > Arthropoda > Insecta > Hymenoptera > Megachilidae > Osmia > Osmia bicornis. The sequence continues at coordinate 2,257,875 of NC_060219.1, read as the reverse complement.
AGCCAATTTCGTTGAAATTCAAAGTGTTTAAATCCTTCTCTGGTATATACGGACGTGAGAAGTTTCAATTTGTTCCCTGAACGGTTATGCATAGAATCAGCGTCGATTTAAAATGAGGAAGTATCAATAAAGAGGAGATATCAGATACCGTGATCGCAGCTGTCAGATGCAATATTTCTTTACGCCATTCACCTTTGAACTTCAACCCGAACAAATCGTTTTCGCGTCTTGATTTGACCGGGCTAATCGACGTGATGACCACGAGTTAATCGAGAATCAGTTGATTCTCTTGAATTCGTTAGTTAACGAATTAGATCTATGAAACGATTCAATCGTTCTTATTGCTCGATTTAAATCAGCCAGAGGTTCTCTTATCGTACTTAAATGAATTTTTTTAAATTTAATAAATTATTCTTGTGATTTTAATGACGTTCAGAATTGATTCACCGAAATTTGAAATTTGATTTTAAATACTTTCTCATTATTTTTCCATACGAAACACTCGATTATGCGTTTAGAACGAAGATGCTATTATTACTGGAAATGTTCTAGGAAAATGATACTGGAAGAAAAAGGAACTAGCAAAGAAGGAGATCGTATAGTGGGGGCGGTGTTTACGTATCGATGATAACGATGCTGTGGTGGTTTCTCTGAAACATAGATAGAATATCTTGTTTTCGTCCCAAATAATGTTTAGAAAGAATTTCTTCGTTTTAAGTAGGATACTTTTTGTCCAATTCTTAATACAAAATAGAAGAGTTCAGATAAAATGAGAAGAATTCTTGGAATTAACAATAATATTTAAACACTATCAATGAGGTAAAATGTTTGTTACATAAGTATTTATATTCACATTAAAAATGATTTATGATGTTTTTTATCCAGCTTCGTGATTGTCTATTATATAACAATAAATCGTCGAATCAATTAGAAAATTTCCGGTGAATAATAATGTTCTCCAGTTCCCAAAGAACATACCAACACGTTTATTGTCACAAGAGAAATGGCACCTTACATTATTAGCACAATACTAATGCTATTTAAAGTCTGCCTTCACTTTTCGTTTACTAATTACTCGAGTATACAAAATCCGAAGCGTTGGTCATTAACAACTGTCATTCCCCCTCGATAATTTAGACAAATATTGTTTTCTAATCCAAACAGCTTTCGCTTATCCTATCAACTTTCATTGGAAATGTTTTCTCGTGATAGCTGAAAAGAAAGAGAAAAAAATGTTTTCCAATCTCTACCAATGGACCTTGAGTCGCGTTTAATCGAATATCCGTGTGACCTTATTCGGGAATCACGAGGAGGAAAATGTCCGGTAGCTCCTTAAATGGCTTTAGTTTAGCGTCGATCAGCTCTCGTACGAATGGATCTGAGGCAAGGATCTCTGGTGTCGCGATAATCGTGTCGAAAGGTCGAAACGGTGGGTTATCAGTGGCGTGATGACGCTGACGGATTCGCCGGCATTATCATTCGAGCATAGAACTTGGCTAGACTCGACGATAATGGTCCTTTGATTCATACGTTCTTACGTCGAATTTCGCGGCATGCACGCCCACGCGTTACACCGGATGCCAATCACGTGGACGATTTCGAGAAATTTCCTCGATCCGATCTGTGTCAGTCTGCTTGCCGGGATAGTAGACAATCAGCCAGCATCCCCAACCTGACACGACCCCGATGCCTCGCCGGTGTTACGAATTTTAAATTCAACCCTACTGCGATCCTCGTTTCACCTACGGATCCAAAGTCTTCGTATTACTTAAAGATTTTTGCATTGAAATATGTATTAACTGTCTAATTGGCGTAGAAATGGCAAATAGTAATGACCTAGTTAGATACTCCGATTACAACTACCGTTTTAATAGATACTTGCGACGATTACAGATGCTAATGTGAAAGGCTTCGATAAAGTCTACATTATCTCGGTGATCGTTTTTTCTTTAATACATTCCGCTGACTATTAGTGTACATTAAATAAAAACAAAGGAGTGGCGTGATACGAGGGCGTTATAACGCCATTCCTGATCGTTCATGGGTACTTTTGAACTCGATCGAGCAGGGACGAACCTATCGTGTAAACTTATGTAATTTTTTTTTCCATCATTATACGTAGAACTATCGTCATACGTCAAAGCTGACGTGATATCTCGTGTTTTATCTGGGGAATAATTTGTAAGTGGACACTCAAAATTTTCCTGTGTTTCTTCAGAATTGAAGTGAAAGGCCACAGGGTTTTCCTTACTTTGTCATTTCTCTTGTTTTATCTGGAGAATAATTTGTAAGTGGGTACTCCAAATTTTCCTGCGTTTCTTTAAAATTGAAGTGAAAAGCCACAGATTCTTCGCTACTTTATTATTTCTCGTGTTTTATCTGGGGAATAATTTGTAAGTGGACACTCCAAATTTTCCTATGTTTCTTCAGAATTGAAGTGAAAGGCCACAGACTTTTCCTTACTTTGTCATTTTCCCTGGGGATGCCTGCGGAGAAAGGCTCTTAAAATGAATAATTTACCAATTTATTATCTTATACTAGCATCGTTTAAGCTCCTAGAAAACGGTAATTCTCGTATCCCGCGAATAACGTCCTGAAAGACGAGCCGAGTTTGCTATTAACGATGATTTCGCAACGCGACAGGGGTCAGACGATTTGAAAAGAGACGATTCCGTTTCGCCTACGCTCGGTGATCGTAAACAATTCAGAGACGAAGCGGCGTTAAAAAACGAACGGAACGTACGAAAACATTTTAATTATCCGTTATCAACGCCGCAAGACGACGAGAGGAGCGTGAACACACCCGCGCTCGTTACAATTGGAAGATACAGAAAGAGGCAAGGAAAAGAGACAACGAATGCCTACACCCCCTTGCCCCGCTTCTTTTATTCAAAACATGTTGTTAAACGAAACGATTACCGCGTGATCTAGCTTCTATCTAGAGACCAGTATGATCTTATTTACAAGATTCCTTCGTCGTGTTGCCACGTCAGTTCAATCACTCGAAACGAAATCATTTTTGCGAATATTTGATTGGAACAGGTCGTTACGAGTAACACCAGTACTTTATAATGAAAGAAATTTGTTAATAGACGATGATATCTTAACCCATTAGCTGCCACGATCCCCATTTGGAGATTTTGGAATTTTACGTACACCACTCAGCGCTAAAAATATGCATATAATATAACTTATCCGGCGAAAAATTTCAAAAAAAAAATTTGGCAGTTAATGGGTTAAATATTAATACTCGATTATAATTAAAACCCCCATGTCTAGTAAGACACAGAGTCGATATGTCTTACTATCCATGTCCATTTCCACTGCGACAGTGAACGTACGTGGTAATCGTTACAGTAGAAACAACCATATCTGGTATTCCGGTTTCAAGTTCCTAATAAAATTTCACTGTTATTTAAAATTATCTTACTAAATTAAGATTGTGTGTGTATTATCACAGGTGACCTTCTTTGCGTAGCGTTAAACCTGTTATTAGGATACTTCATCTATTTAGATTATCATATAATAGAATAATATAATGGTGGTGTTCAGCCTATTTCTTGTCTAACGCTTAAGTGCCACTGTGAAAGTGGTCGTTTCCTGTGAGAGATTAAAATTCTAATTTTCAAGAAGTGGAGCAGTTAATTTTCAAAATTCAAATAATTATGCTTTTTATCTGACAAATTGACATTATTAATATAATGCGATTTCCACGGTATTCGACGTGGTAAGGTTGCACACGATGCGTTTAATGCAAACGAATCAGCAGTCAACCCAGATTTGATACGTCTGATCGATCGGTCAAACTCAGGGGCTGAGGTAACAATGCTGTAACGAATACAGAACGCGTACAGCTAAAACATTGATGTACGCTTTCGTGTCAACAGTTTGACTAGCGTTTTGAAAGCGAAAAAAATAATTACACGTACGAACTAGTTTGTGACAAAGCATTGTTCTTATACGTTGCTTTTGCCCCGCTGTTTTTTGATACGCTCCGAAACCGTTTTAAACCAGCTCGTATCGATCGTTGTTCATTTCGAAAGAAAGTACTTAAACGTGGTTATTCGTTGAATAATCGTACAACGAATCTACGCTCGGTTTCGTTAATTTCCTATTAAGCTCGATAATTAAGAAATACCTCGGAATTCATCGTCAGACATATTAACGTTCCAAATGGTTCGTTAATCGCGTTTGCAAACGCTCGTAAAAAGATTGTGACCTTACGTACAAGTAAAGCAAGACGATGTAATTGCAGAAACATTGCAAAATCGCTTGTTTCTATTGCCGTCTCTTAATTAAGATACATCTGATCCTCCCTCTGATGGTTGTGTCTGCCCGAGGAGACATTAATAATTATCTCATTAGCGATTGTTGGCCGCTTGCGTCAATCAACGATCCCGGGGGGAGGGCGTGTTTTCACTCGTTCGGTGGTGTAAAGGAAGCAAATAAAAACGACTCGTAGGATAACGAGAAAGTTAACGAGAAGAGACGATGAAAGCGTCACGTATTCATCCAGCAATACTTTATCAACTTCTTCTAGGTCGGATTTCTTTTTTTATTCACTTCCGATTGCCGTCAACAGAAACATTCATCATTCTTATCCCCAGTTCTTCCATCGTGATCGATATAGAATGCTCGTTTCTGATCCAAATTTGGAACAGAGCACGGTCTTTTATTGGAGTCGATCCACGAATCGGTTACATTTGTTCGTCCCGCCATAAAAGTTGCTACTATTTATTCGTTACACTCGACGTAAGGCTATTTATAACGATTGAACGTGTATCTGTGACAACAGTTCGATCGCAGCCACGCGTAATCTCCGATTCTTGCAATTTTAAATTTCTTTTTATATCGCGGAGAAGGCAATAAAAATAGGAAGTGCACTCTGAGCCGTGAAACGCAATGATAAGGGAATTATAAATACATCTGGTTGCATTCAATGTTACACCGAACAAAAGTAAACAGGGATAACTGTTTCTTAATTAAGAACGAATCTCGAGAGAGAAATAGGTAGCGTGATGTTCCGTGATTACATTAAAACATCGAGATCCTTAATTTATCCCTTGTGAGGATTTCTACAGAGAAACGAGGGTACAGTAACGCGATTTAAGAAGTCGAAGGAAAATTAAAAACCTGCTCCATTTTTCGTATCTCGTCGATGTTTCGTAAACATTAGAGTTTATTTTTTAAAGGGATCGGAATGTTTGTTATCCAGGTTGTAGCGGTGCACGTCGATCCTACTATCTTCGATTCGTACTACAATGGATGTTGCAACGGAACGTTTTGGCCATTGTTCCATTCTATGCCCGATCGAGCGACTTTCATCGCTGATCATTGGCGTGCGTATTCCACGGTTAACGAGGAATTTGCTGCCAAAACGGTGAGTACAATGAGAAGACGGTATCAGTTCAATGATTCTCTTTATTACTTCGATGAAAGATGGCCAAATTCCAACGAGCAGAGCATTGCCTTCTCTGCTGAAAGCGAAAACGTTATTTCGAATGTATTTTGTTAATTAGGTAGGAGCTTTGGAACAGATCCATAAGGAACAAGAAAATCAATCGAACGGCACACCTTTGGTCTGGGTACACGACTATCATTTAATGTTAGCCGCGAACTGGATTCGGCAAGCTGCGGAGGAGAAACGTCTTAAGTTAAAATTGGGCTTCTTCCTTCATATCCCCTTCCCACCATGGGATATATTCAGACTCTTCCCATGGGCTGATGAGATTCTTCAGGGTATGCTCGGTAAGTAGTTTCCTTGAAAAAAAAGAATTCTTTATTTTGAAAATCAAATTGGGATCCAAGTTTGTCTAACGAAAATATACGATCGTATTAGGTTGCGACATGGTCGGTTTCCACATTCAGGACTATTGTCTGAACTTTGTTGACTGTTGTCAAAGAAGTCTTGGCTGCAGAGTGGATCGCAAGAATCTGTTAGTGGAACACGGTGGTAGAACCGTGCGCGTAAGACCGCTTCCCATTGGCATTCCGTTCGACAGATTCGTCTCGCTGGCCGAGACTGCCAACAAGGTCATGTCGACTAATCAAAAAATAGTACTGGGTGTTGATCGTCTCGATTATACGAAGGGCCTGGTTCACAGATTAAAAGCGTTCGAGATGTTGCTGGAGAAACACCCGGAGCATCGTGAACAGGTAATTAGAATATTCGATTAGAAGGGTTCATCGTCGAGAACACCTTGCATAGATTAATCGCATTGATTTCTTCTCAGGTCACCATGCTTCAAATTGCTGTACCGTCGCGAACTGATGTGCGCGAGTATCAGGATCTGAAGCTGGAAATGGATCAATTGATCGGTCGCATAAACGGTCGATTCACGACGCCCAATTGGTCACCAATTCGTTACATTTACGGTTGCGTGAGCCAGGACGAGCTGGCAGCGTTCTATAGGGATGCTGCGGTTGCTCTCGTTACACCCCTCAGGGATGGAATGAACTTAGTCGCTAAGGAGTTCGTCGCGTGTCAGATTAACACGCCCCCAGGTGTTCTGATAGTTTCTCCGTTCGCTGGAGCCGGAGAAATGATGCACGAAGCGTTGATCTGTAATCCGTATGAAATCGACGAAGCTGCTGAGGTCATTCACAGGTGATTCACTCGTCCGTTCGAACCTGAACTCTTACGCTTTATCCTTTCTCACTGTATTTCATAGCTTATGACTTCGACGTTATACCGTTTCAGAGCACTTACCATGCCGGAAGACGAACGCACGTTGAGAATGAATCATCTGAGACGTCGTGAAAGACTCTACGATGTCAATTACTGGATGAAATCCTTCCTGCAAGTAATGGGATCGCTCGAAGAACACGATTCCGTGGGTGCTACCACGATGCAACCTGTTACCATGGACGATTTTGACGATTACCTGAGCAAGTATGTATCACTAGAGTTTGTGAATGTGCATGACTGGGCCCGACCAGAGCATGTGCTTACAAACGGAAAAACAATCTGCGATGAAAGTATGTTAATGATTTAACATTAAACGTAACATTTTTCCATCGTTGATTTATAAATTAATCGCACTTTCAGTGTATATGTTATGAGCAAACGATTTTACGAATAAGAACATTTTATACCATGTGTAAAAGTTTCATGGATGCAGCAGGTTTGCTTATGGCATATATGAATACAAATTGCTAAGGATGCTTGTTAAGAATACAAGTTTGATACCCTAATTAAACAATTGATATGGAATGTTCCTTGCACAGTCAGATTTCTTTCTGTGATTGAACAATTTTATTTTTTATTTTTTTTTTTCAAACTGAGCATGAGTTTGGGTACGTCGCAGCGTTGGGAATACCAATTACTTCCTGGGTCTTCTCTGAAAGATACGTCACGTTACAGTTCTAAAGGAAAAACAGCTTGAAGAACTGTGCGAATTAACATTTGTTCTGTCCTCGAAGATCCATCCTCTGTCGTATTAAGAACGGTTCCAATATGTATCTAATACGTAACGCGAGACCTTGAAAGTTTGACGATGTGTCCTGTTGTGAGAAGTTTTTCTCCAGCTATAGAATGCATTTTGGAAGACGGCGGGCCCGCGCGTGCGAATGCGACCTGACTCATGATGAAAGCCGGGTAACGTTCCAGTGATAACACATGTCCCCTAGGTACATCGGCGATAACCATAAACTGGCCCTGCTGCTGGATTACGATGGTACCTTGGCACCCATCGCAACGCATCCGGATCTTGCTATCTTACCACTGGAGACAAAGAACGTTCTCCAGAGGTTGTCCAACATGTCGGACGTGTACATAGCAATTATATCTGGTAGAAACGTGAACAACGTTAAGTCAATGGTTGGTATAGAAGGGATCACGTACGCTGGAAACCATGGACTAGAAATTCTTCATCCGGACGGTAGCAAATTCGTTCATCCAATGCCAGCTGAACTGGAGGGCAAGGTGGCGAATTTGATGCAAGCGCTGCAAGATCAGGTGCGTGTTTTGAAAATTTCACAGATGATACCCTTGTTGTTTGCTCTTCTTCAATTCAATTATACTTATTGATTGAATACAGCTTTGCAGGGATGGCGCCTGGGTGGAGAACAAGGGCGCGTTGTTGACGTTCCACTATCGTGAAACACCAATGGAAGGTCGTACCGAGATGATCGAGCAAGCGAAGAAAATCATCGAAAACGCGGGTTTCAAACCCTGTTCAGCGCATTGCGCCATTGAAGCGAAACCACCGGTTGAGTGGAACAAAGGTCGTGCTTCCATTTACATTCTCCGCACAGCGTTCGGTTTAGACTGGAGCGAACGTATCAGGATCATCTATGCTGGTGATGATGTCACGGATGAAGACGCGATGAAGGTACGAATAATTTCGTCGACCAGCTTAACGAAATTAATTAATTTTATTTCATATTCTGTACTCGATGATGTGTTCTCTTCAGGCGCTGAAAGGTATGGCTGCTACCTTCCGCGTGGCGTCTTCGCACATAATCCGTACATCGGCGGAACGACGTTTGCCAAGCACCGATTCCGTGTTGACGATGTTGAAATGGGTGGAGAGGCATTTGAGCAAACGCAAACCCCGTAACAACGCCGACATCCCATCGAGATTCCGTCGCGGTAGCGCCGGAATAACCATGGAAATGTCGTATATGCCATCGAACGCAACGCTAGAATCCTAGGTAATGTCCTGACATTTTTTCTTATTATAACGACCCTGTCTTTCACGAATAAGAAATATTATTTATATGTCACAGACTTAACGATGTACTCGTAGAGTAAAAGCATGTAAGCGAGAGGGAAGAATAAGAAGAAACAAAAGGGAATCTCGTGGTGAATAGGTAAACAAAATCGTCGTGTAAAATTGTATACCCAACACACACAGATACGGCGGAAACAGTTAACGATAAAGAAAACACACAAAAAAAAAAAATAGTTCTTCGATGAACTATGCGTATTTGAAAGCACCATTTAAGTTTCGAGAATATATCTTCGATCTTCGAGTATAAATAAGGATAAACCGGATTAATTCGAGTTGACTTTGATAGAAAGATACAAGCCAAACGGAAGAACTGATCTTTTTTCATGTGAAACTAAAATCATTCTTTATCAGCTGTTCAACGTTTAATAGATGTAATCTCCGGTAACCAGTTCAGTGGCTTTAGCCAACGCAGAAACACACTTAAAAAAGGAAAAAAAAACAAGAAAAAGAATCTCCGTTATGAGCATATAGTGTATAAGCATGTTTTTCTTTTTTTTTTTTTTTTTATTTCATGTACAACATAATGATGCGCTTTCGATGTGTTTTATCGAAAGTCGTATTACGTACTTAGCTGTGTATAGTTTTTATTTTTAGGTTCGTATGGCTCAAAACGGCAGCAGTTATTCGATGTATACATGTTACAGTGACTTATCCAAACTGTTTTTTTTGTTTTTTTTTTTTTTTATTTATTAAAATAATACATATTTGGTATTGAATTTCCAAAGCGATTGTATTCGATGATAGCCCGTTGAAGGTGATAAAAAATGTTCAATTCCTCAAATAGAACCGTAAAATCCTATTATTTTTAGTTTACAAAAATCCTGTATCTGATCCTATTTGATTTCGTTGCGACCGCGTTGATACCGAAAGCGTATCGAGCGTCGATTAAAGCGAAACTTTGAGTTCGATGAGTAGTGGATTTATATAGAGTTTTGCTTTCTTATGTCTTTAATTATTAGCCGATGGAACTGTCGTGTAAAGAACAGTGCCAATTAGAAATCTTCAGTACTCGGTAACAATAATAAATTATTAATAAACGACGATGATTTAGCGATAAGATACTCGAGAAATATACACAGAAACGAACACACACATACACACATGCATTAAAATGAAACGATACACGCATCTCGAACAGAAGAATGAATTCATACAAACACGGACAAATTTTACACGTTTTCTAAATAGAGTAAGTTACTTAAGAATTTATTATTCCATACGTTTATTACGTGCGAAGTAAACAAGACACGAATAAGATAATGGAACAGTTGTTCACTCGTTGTAATACCTTCAAGTAGAGTCTCGATTGATCTTTTCTTGATGCCCACCGAACGTTGCAACGGCGATTAAACTCTTCAGCATTTAATTAGTTTGATGCGTCCTTTCACGTGAAACACTGAAGAATTTTCGAAAGGAATCTTTTTGTTTTCTAAGGGAGATCACAACGAGTGCTATTCATTTGCGTAACTAGATAAGAGCAAGGGTGGATAAAGGTTCAAGTTACGTTAATGGTGTCATTAAGAAAAACTTTTGTTTTTAACAATCTTTTTTTTTCATATGCACGGAGAACAGGCGATGAATTTTTCTACGGATTATCTACAGAAACTAACGATAAGTTTATGTTTCATTGTATAAGTAAAATGAAGAAAAAGAAAGGATAAAAAAAGAACTTTGTTACGCGTTTTACAGTGCCTCCATGTAGATATAGCGATCAATAATGCAAATGATCGCTATGACTAGAAAAACAGAGGTCGATTCACCACTGAAGTACATTTTGGTCATCAGATTTCTTCCCGATTTCATTAACGATGCCTCAAGTTTATACTCATTTTATCCCATCTATACATAACTGAATCGTCAAATGTATTCCTACATATATGAAAATTCTCATTTGAAAAGTTACATGGAACAAGAGTTTGCTCCAATATACATGTATTTTTATATGTAGATATCGTATGAATTTTGCTGAAGAAAGTTATTAAAAGAAAAATGAAATTATAAAGAGAAAGAGGCAAACAGATAATGAAGATGTTATAATGATTCTAATTACTTAGTGACCTGTTTGTGTCCCGAACATCTGTTTCTACGACTGTACTTACAATTATAGAAATATATATGTATACACGTATATGTATAAATAATATTACTACACAACAAAAGGTAACAGGTCAAGATATGTAATTGGACATGTTTATGGATCCTTTGCCTTCTGTGTTTTCTTTTTGATATTGTGACCAGAATTTAATCACATTTTTAACTCTTCTTTGGAAGATATCTCTACGAATAATGGCCTTTGAAAATTATCTATGGAACTAAATTTTGAAACTCAAAGAAGGGTTAAATTTTCTAATTACTTTTCTTCTCTTACTTCCACATTGTCTTCTAGATATCAGGGAGGTCGCCGAAAAGAAATTTCAGTTGTACAACATAGAATTTCAATAATTTTGGCAAAACTACCCCTATTCGAAACAATCCGATCTTCTATTTGCATCTTGGTACTTATTAGTCAATTATCATTATTACTAGTCAATAATAGAAAACAGATTGTAAAACGCTTAAAAACCAGAGAAGGAAATAAAGGAGAATGATCAAAGAAGTCGAGTTTAAAAACAGCAAACGGTATATCCAGATGTCATATCTCTTCTGAAAGTATGTAAAACGTATGTGTATACATGATATATATATATATGTATAGAAATGAATAACCGTGCATATGTATATCTAAGTACACATAGAGTCCTATAATGTGCCCTTAAACGAGATCCCATAAAAGAAGAAAAAAACAAAAAAAAGGAAGTAATCTACGTTTTGTACGAGTACTTAGTTTTTACCTCGATATATATATATATATACATTATATAAATAAAATACGTATATGTATATGCATATATGTGTTGTATACACACGTCCACACACTTAACACACATTCGAAATTGATTTTTCAATCAAGTTCAACGCACGGTGACTCCTATTGGTTGTAAACGAAAAAAAAAGTTGATAACAAAACATTGAAAATGAAATTGCAAAAATAAACATCGTTTATAAACCGTGCAGAATTATTATTGTTTCTTCGTTTCAGTTGATTTTTCATGGTTTCGTCCGACATCCTTTGCAACTCCCATCAGAAAATATTGTACAAATGATCGTGATGAGAAATAAAAAATACAGGAAGTAATTTGTTGATTGAATAAAGCACGAGTATGTACGAGTTCGATGAGTAATAATATACTTCAACATTCTACACTTTGTTGCAGCTGTTTTTCTCATGTTAACCTTTGATTTCCAGTCTTATCTGGTTGCAATTAAAATTGTTTTGAAGAACGTACTGTTAATTAGAAGCAAGACCGATACGACCAATCGAATGAAAATTAAACCGATTATTCTCAAAAATTAGATACAATAATGAATACAATTATTCATTAGATGGATGGTTGAATCCCCTTAAAAAGAGGGACCGGAAGTGGAGGTGGTCAAAGTTTTCGAATATTACAAAATATGAAGCAAATCGTAAGTGAAAAATCAAATTACCCTGAAATCCCATGCAATTCAATTCAGGAATAATTATTATTATAGGATCAACTCGAGAGTTAGTAGGTAAAACTGCACGCCACGATAAACCCATCCGTGGAAATGCTTTCTTCAAACAAAGTCGTATTACCAGAAGCTGGAAGATTGTTCGCAAAGCGTAGAAGTTTGCTGGTAGGCCAACAATGGCACGCTTTTAAACGTGGGCCAACACGGCACCGATATTCGCTCGAAATATCCAAATATTTTCATTTGAATTCTGCACGCCGCCGCGCCGGTAGGGAAAGAAGGGTGGGTTTGGTTCGTGCGATTTTCACGGTCGTTCAAGAATCTTTCCATCTCCAGAGGGGTGTATTCTTTTTTTTTCTTCTTTTTCTTTTTTCCCTCAACAAGGATGGAGGAAGAGGCGGTATTTATTAGCCGGGAGTGGTCGATGTGCATGCCTGGAGGAGCCGGTCAATGCGGCAGCGCTGTATAAAGAGGCGGATTACACGGTGTCCATTTCAGGGTGTACAAGGAGCTGGTGTTTGCGGTAAGTCTTCCACATAGACCCGTCCGTACGGGGTCGTGTACAACCACGGTCCTGGCATTATCTTCGCTGTTTTGCCGATTCAATTGTGTGTGCGAAGAAAGGCGGCGTTTAACAAGAGTTTAATAAAAGGCAAACAGCGGGGTCGTTGCTTCTCTTCGTCCTTCTTTATCCGTTTTCCCTTTCACGCTCTATTCCTTCTCATCCTTTACCCTCTTTCTTCTGCTTTTCTTCCTTGATCTATATCGATTTCTTTCCTTCTCTGTTTAAGGTTTCGATGCCTCTCCATTCCTCCGCTTCGAAGGGATTACACAGCCGGGGCAAAATACCAGGTTTCAGATGTTGAAACTGGGAGAGAAATAGGGAAGAAAGGAAGAGAGACGAAAGGGAAAATTCGAGAGAAAAAAGGATCGCAGCTGCCACGCACGGGTGGTTCTATCGAAAACAGATTCGTTCTTTCCTCGTTGCTCTATCTTTCCCTTGGAAATCCGTCCGGATAGAGGAATTTTCCTTTTTTAAACGCGTGCCCTTCTCTGTGTAACGAGAATTAGGATTAGAATAGGGTAGAGAACTAGGTTGAGATATTATATATAGTTTTTAAATTATTTTTATTTACTTTATTAGAAGAAAGAACGAATGCTCGCGTCGCTAATCGAATTCATTTTTATTAACGATCAGTGTAAACATCTGCGTGGCGCAACGGAACGGAAAGGGTAGCTAAAGTAAGTCAGTAACTCGGTGGAAATCCGCCGGGGGCTGACCGGATCGATCAGCTCTGATGTAATTATCCAAACGCTGAATTTTTTATCGCGGTGAAACAATAACGTATTTTCAGACCAAACAACATCCCGATACCGAGATACAGAAAGCAGAGAGAAAGAGAGCGAGTAACAGCCTCGCCTCGTCCGCTTGTACGCCCTGTTTACGTAACGTGTAATAGAATAATCTGTGTTACGGAAGGGCCACCGCGGGCCAATCTACGGTCACATCCTTTGTTTTTCAATGGGATTCGCATTCGCCAAGAGATTCCAATTCAATAACTCGTTATCCGTACGATTTTATTTTTTCAAATATTTCAGAATAAAAGTTCACACTGTCGTTAGATTTTCTAATTAATATTTTCTTTTTCTTTCTTTTTTTTTTAAGGTTCAATGCAAGAACGTGACGAAGTATTAGGAAGCCGAAGAAAAGAAACCTCTTTGCTGACTAAAATAGACACAGTGAGAGTGTGTTGGTTCACCGGCACCAAGTTTTCGGCTGGGTCTTTAGGGCTGCAAAAAATAAGGGTAATCCAACACTACATGGAAACCACATTGCGTTTTGCCAAGCGCAAGTCGTAGAATCAACAAATCCGCCGGGATTAGATAACATCCCCCGGGATTGCCGGCCCTTCGCTTATCCTCCACCGAATCCTGAAGGGCCCCGTCTTGTTGTCCCATCGGGTTATTGGTATCACTTAACGAAATCCGCGCCGAAATAGCTTTAAAAGCCCTGCCACCACCCCGTCACGAATTCAAATCGATTTTTTCCGACCATTACCCTTAATCTCAGGAACGAAGAAGTTTTCACTTATAATATTTCTAACTGAGAAAAATAACCAGTCTCTATTCAATTTTCAAAATGCTTTTATTTTACTAATCTAATATTTTCAAACGATTTCACGAACGAAGTCCCATGGAAAATGGAAACAGAGTCAATTTGAAATAATCGAAATTCATCAAATAAGAGCAAATAAGTCATTTAAACGAATTCTTTTATTTTCCAGGTTAAAAAAGAAAAGGCATGTCATCAATATCGAAGCCGGCTGTATATTCGACAAGATCGAAGTTGATTTTTCCGCCGGTATAAGGCCATCGGCGACGCTTTTTTTTTCATTAATTTTCTTTCCCACCCCCCCCGTGGACCCCCTTTGACCCGCTCGTTATTCTGTCTTTTTCTCCGACGCGGTCATACACTGCTTCTCGTTTTTACTTTTTTATTTTTTTTTTTTCGTTATTTTTCATCTCGTTCGGTCGAAGCTACTAAAAAGGAATAGGTGAAAACTGTTAATTGGTTCGGTGGTGAAAATACGGCGGCCTGGCCAGCGGCCGGCATCGACACATTCTAAAACGGACACCGTGTACGTGTGCGAACCGTGATAGCTGGTGCGGAGAACACAGGTGTGCGTACGCCACGAGCGTCAAGGCGTGTATCGTGGCAGCATGTCCGTCCAATTATGGAAAATTAATTGGCGATCAGTGACTCGGGGCGATGGAAACATAGTTCCGCGTCGAATAAACTTCCTTTGTATTCCGATCAGCCTTTGACAGCATTGTAATAATTAAAGTAATTAACATACGAGCCAATAAATTCACCGATCGTCCTGTTTCGCCGCCAGCGAACGAGGGACCAACAATTATAACTCGGGGTAATTCAACGAAGAAGAAAGAAATTATTCTTCTATATCTGATAAGAAATTTCAATTCAAAATTCGAAATTCGACGTCGAAAATTAGCAAATTTTTTATTACTGTTATCTTTAATTCTTTACAATCAAGAAGAACCACCCTCGGTGTTTGCAAAGCGTTCGATTTCTCAAAAGTATCTGAAACGAAAGCCGCGTGGTGCCGGTATGCCTTTCAATCTCCAATTTCCTCGAGGAACCACGGCTCTCGTTTCCTGTTTACAGCCAGCCAGGGCAGAGAATCGTTTGGCAGGGTTTTAAAAAGTTTCCGCCACGGGAGATGGTTGCACGTGAAAAGATTACAATTTCCACGGTAATCATCGAGGACGAATCCTCCGGCGCTAATGCGGCGACAATACAGATGTTTTCACGTCTAAGCGGCGTGCTAAGTGGATGTCCTGCTCGTTTCCCTTAGCCCGTTCCCTTCGGCCCTACCGAGGGGTGCTAAGTTCTACCTGACCCCAAGTATCCAAGTGAACGTTTCGCGTAAGTACTCGTTACTTTACCTTACACTTGACTGGACGCCTTCTTGCCTCTTTGCTGGGGAAATAATCGACCAAAGAGAAAAAGCAACGAGCAAAAGCCAACGGAAATTGAGCCTGCGAATTATCCTTCAACCTATTCCTTCTCTTCTCTTTACTATGGACCTTTCTATCTCTTTTTTCTTTTTTTCTTAAGATGTAACGAACGTTTCGTGCAACTGGCCGAAATCCATAAGCCTAAGAAGCCACGATTATCCATCGAATGCAGATGAATTTCAAAACTCGTCACCCTTTGCCTCGACTAACAATAGTCTTGGTTATTTCACGGTTCTGTTAAGAGATGATTTTTTGGACAATTTAACTAAAATTCAATAACATTTTTGCTATAGTGTAAATACTAGGCGTTGATAAATAATCCTACTAAAATGATTTTAAAAACAACGAACGAAGCTGCAATGAAGCGGGTCAAAGAAGTCCTAGAAGTGTGAGTATTAGCGAGCCACTGCAAATATTTTTCGGATGCTGTAATCGCGCTACGTTTCTCCACCGCTCTATGGACCCTTTCCTTCCCTTAACGCAGCGTAAATATTGTTTTTCCCTCTAAAATTCGTATACGACCCGTGTCATTTTCGGCGTCGCAATCAAAGACGCCGAATTCAACAAAGAATAAAAAAAAAAAAAGAATCATAATCGAGGAAGTCCGTGGTATCGTGTCGAGTATCGCGCGGATTAGCTGTCGGTTCGTTACAGGATGTAAATGTTTGCCTTCCTCCTATCTTTTTTTTTTTTTTACTGACGTCAAAGAAACACTCGTGAAATCAAAATGACCCTAAACCGGAGAACTAATCGGGTATCCATTAACGCGTCAACAAATTCTTTCCTTTACCTTTTACTGAACCTTCGAATAGCGAAGACATCGATATTAATTTTTATTTCAACCGATTTCCTCGATAATTATTTCACCTCTAACGAAATACATTCGGAAAGGGTTAAATTCACTTGAACCAGTTTACACGGCTCTCCGAAAGGATTCATCCTAGTCACTTCATGAATTGTCGTTTAGAGGATGTCAGTCGTAACTGGTATCAAAATCGCATTCTAAACGGTTTACAGACGCTACGAGATTAGCATACGAATACCGATGCAGAAGGATAGTTAAACGGTATCTATTCGGCCACGGTGTTAATGAAATTCACAAGCACGTCGAACAAAGAGGATCCTCTTCGTTGGGATCATCATGGACGATGCCGTTCACAGAGATGGTTGCACCATCCTTTCCTCGGGATTCGACGACACCCTAAACCGGTGGGTACATACGTGGCCATGGGATTCGGTTCTCCGGGATCGAGCCACGATTAACGTACGGATTAGGATTAAGGTTGGCAGAGATTTCGTTGCGGACTACGGGATTGAAGCGTGCACGGATGGATGTTTAGCTAGAGGCAAGGGGCCAGCAGGCGATCACAATGTCCAGGGTACGTGCGCGCCCTACGAATAAACCTTTTCACGCTCCGTTCTCCGCGTATCGCATCACGATCCTCCCCACCCAGCTCCACCGACAACAATGATGATGACAGTCAATGCACATTACAACGGTTTTATGTTATTAATACGGACGCATTGGGCGGGATTTGAATAATTGAACAGATCTGCCGGATCAACGATTTGGAAAAGAAGGGAACTCGAAGAGTTTGCTCGATACCCTTGGCTCTTCTTTGATCAGCCATATTGCATCTTGTTATTTTTCCAGAAAATAGATTTTTCAGGGAAATTTTTTATTTAATTGTGATTACAAGTTTTTGGGTTTTGAATTTATTCGATGAAGCGGTATTTCGATGATCGAGAAATTAAATATTTCAAAATGGTATCCAATAGTCTGGAATATCCGGCCGGTAATCCTGCACCGTTCAAATTCCAAATATCCCAAAATCGATATTTTAATACGCAGCGATGATCAGCGAAGTGATTAGTGCATTCGCGATTAGTCGAGTTACATTCGATTCGTTTCTATATTCGACTACAACGTGTATATTATTCGCCCACGCGTTTCATTGTTTATGCATTTGATAATTCAAGAGCTTCCTATAATCTCTACGTTGAAATCATAATATCCTTAAATTTAAACGATAGATACTATGAAAAAAGAAATGGTTTCAATTCTAAATTGAGCTACTCGTTTCCAACTCATCTCATTTCGTCTCAACCAACACCAGAAACTCGCCAAATCATAGACCGTTGTAGAATCCGCGAAATCCGCTGATGAAAAATATGAAAAAAAGAAAAGAAATGCCTGATTAAAACCCGTGACGAAAGGGAAACACGTACTTATTTTCAGAAACAATATCGAGCATTCGATCATGCCCGTCCGTAGGTAAACGCTTCCGGAAGCATGATTAATTCGTGAATACGATTCGCAAAGCAAACTCGAAAAGCTCTGTAATACGCAAGACACGTCGTGATTATCCGTTGTAAATACGGTGTGTCTCCCACCGGTGTATCCCGTTTCCTCCCTCCCCCCTCGCAAACCACCCTATGGGTCGAAGTGGCATAGACGGCGGGGGTGTTGAAAGGGCATTCTGTCGAGCCGTTCGACGTTCCACTCCCACTTTTTCCACCTCAAACCATCATCGTCGTCAGGAGATTGCACCTCCGCCTACATTCTACCGGAAACCATCGTCGAAGCTCTCGCTTCTCTCTCCGTCAATCCCCCTCTTTTCCGCTGCCGACTTGCCACATAGGGGATGCCGAGCGACCAAGGGTGGTGGAAAAGTGGACGGAGCCAGAGCGAGCCACGCCTCGTTCCACTCGAGGCAAAACTTTGCTGGATATATTCGAGGGTGTCTCTGTCGCTAACACGGGGGTGGGCTACCCGTAGCTAGATGCCGGCGAATCTAAGCGCACCCCCCAGAGGTCAACGCGTAGACCGAGTTGCACCAGTCGTCGGATATCCTTTATCAACGGTGTCACTGCACATCTGGACTTCGCCACGCGCGTCGCATCCTTTCCATCCTCGCGATCCTCTCGCCGGTGAAACCACCTCCGATCGGCTACGTTTTGATAATCATTTTTTATGCCCCGGAAAATGCGATTGATCGAATAGATACTTCGAGCGTTCCCTGTGAGATAGGTACGAAGGACCTGGTGAATTTGAATCAAACGGAAATCAGTGCTCGTCTTCGTCTGTGATGGGACAGAGGGAAGTCTTCGAGGATTGCTCGATATTATGGACTTGAATATTTTGTGAGCACGTTTTTCCTTGGTGTTAATGGCGTGTGATAGTTGTGGTGAGAAGAGAATTTTATGCCACTCTTAGAAACAGCGATGTCTGTTCAATTAATTGGAAGAATGTCTCTTCGTTGATTTTAATTCCATCGATCGACGTTCGTAAATAATCGTAAAGGGGACTCGAAGAAGACCAGTGACAAGTTTACTTTAAGAAGATATTACTCCTGTAACATGGTAGAAAGTATCTACGCGAGTGATTCGCCAAGATCGCGTTCTCCGATGACCGAGCCATCGAGTCCTCTTCAAGATGGTCCCGGGATATCCGGTTACAGTCACCGTTACCTCTACAACTATTCACCCGAGAGTCTGCAACAGAAGCAGAAGAGCAGCGACGAACAGAACAACGTGGCTGGACGACGGCACAATACCGAGAAACCGTTCTCCAGGAGTCCTGTAAGCTCCGAAGAAACGAGATTCAGAGCTCGCGATGTATCGAGACCAAGTTCCTCGGCTACTATGTCGTCACCCACGTCTGCCTTTACTATAGAGAATATTCTGGCGCCTAGACCGATTGGAAACGTGACACCGACCAGTACCAGCGGGCTTGGTTCTATCATTCAGAACCCGGAAACCGTTGGCTCGCCGTCGAGGACCGCGGCGATGCATCCTCTTCAACAACAAATTCATCATCTGGCGTTCACTTCTGCCGATTTGTTTGGTAAGCTGGTACCGATCCATTTTTCTTGAAAGGAAAATTAATATATTTATTACACTTGGGTGCGATGGGAGAACCAATAAGTCTCCTATCTTCGAAAATGAAATTCCTTCCCTTACGCTTCTTCTTAACTAAAAGGAGCCTAAATTGCAGCCGTAGATCATGCTAATTCATAAATGCTTCGGGGAGTATTCGACGGGCAAAGTCTCGTAGCGGAAAAATGAAAGAAGGCGTAAATCCTTGGAGGGCCGACGCGTTCTGGAACGAAATTTCCTTTATGCCCTCGAGGGCTTTAAGTATTTCACCGGCGAGAACCTCGCGCAGATTGGGGATGCGCGAGCTGAAATCCGCAATCCGTTTCGATCACGCACGAACGATTTAGCGCCTCGCAATCCCGGCCTCGAAAGATGAAAAACGAGAAGGAAAAATATGCAACCCGATAGAAAGAGAAACTCTTGCTTGAAAGCATAAATTCGCCCTTCGCACATTTTTATACGGCGACGTCGCCTCTAAGCAGCTTTCTTCGAGATTTTAAACCAAAACATCCCTTGGGGACTGGGGTGTTGGAGTATTTTTTTTTCCTACCCTCGTGCTAGAACGGACTTCGCAGACCCGTTGAAACCCATTACGATTTATACGTTCTGTTAACTTTAACGCGTTTGATTAGGGTGGTTTAAATTAATTGCGTATTAATCGATGACCAACATTTCTACCGACATCTGGCAAATCTATGCCATAGGTATTAGTTATGTTTTAAAAAATACTAACCATTATTTATCTTTCGTTTCAGCCGCAGCATACCCCAGTTTGTATTCCGGAGGTTACGTAGCAGCGATGGCAGCCGCCGGCGTTTCTCTTCACGGTCAACCAGCCTTCTATCACGCTGCTCATCCCTATCAAATAAATCCAAATGTCACGGCCGTTGGTCCTATGACAAAACGGAAGCGTCGTCACAGGACGATATTCACCGAAGAACAATTAGAACGATTGGAAGCCACCTTCGACAAGACCCACTATCCGGATGTGATCCTGAGGGAACAACTCGCCCTTCAGGTCGATCTCAAGGAAGAACGAATCGAGGTGAGTTAGAATTAATTATTTAATACCAATTATGTAGCACCCAATACTGCGCGATGGGACATTTAAAGTTGAATGCGTTACTTTAAATGGATAACAGCAAACGTGTTAATTACTTATACGAACTTTTGTTAATAATAGCATTATCCTGAAAATAACATATTTTCTTTGTCGACGGTAAACTTCACATAGGGTCGTGAGAATGTTACAAAGTTCCTCAAAGGTTCCACCGTCGGTAGCTGCCTAAACTGACAAATTACTCTCTCGAACCTAAGAGAATATTAGGTTTTCGGTTGACAAACATTGACCATTCGGATTGTCCAAACTCTCGTCCCTGAACGCATAATTTCAAACGATGACAAAATGCCTTCGCTTTCAATCTTGAAATTTTCGACGTTTGCCTTCGTAATTCATCGACAATAACGTTCTGTAACGCGATCATTAATATTATTTAACGAATCGAGTCAACAAATTTCATGGTGGATTAAAAGCTTTGCCTAGAACGTGTTCAATTACCCCGTTCAATAAATTTGAGTTTCTTTGTTTGGGCGATCTTGCAACATTTATCGATATTACAAAGACACACACACACACACACGGTGGATAGAATTTATGAATTGTAAAGATTCGGATCGCGTTGGAGCATTAATTTTTAAACGATTCTCCTTATAATTAATTCTTCTCGATCGCCGCTTAACGATCATTAATCGAACAAACATTTTTATGTTAATAAATGATCGCGGTGGTTCCATCGTTTCCAAAATGAAAACAGTTTTGACGTTCGATTGTTGGCCGGGTGTTGCTGGAAGGAGCATTTTAAAAAGGATTTACGAGCGTGTCATTGAAACTGGATTGTCGAAGGAACCCTTTTTCTCGCAGGGCATTGTTGCCCTTATTTGAAAGGTAGGAGGGAAGATCGATGCTCAGTTTCAGTTTTCGAAGGAAATAAGCATCCAAGACGATTTCTTACTAATTTTTAAGAATACTCAAAGGTTGCGATATTAATTCTAATAAAAAGTAGGTACGATAGTTTTATCGTTAATTTGTAAATATGCCTGGAAACAACAGAATGTTTGAAAGAAACAAACGGTGATAAGAATAGCCTGTTACGATAATCGCGTTCCGGCGATAAGTAAGATGAATAGAATCAAAGAAATTCTTTATTCGCGTCGGGCAATTTGTTGGAACAATCGTACAATCCCAAAGTCATTCACACTTATCGTGGAAGGAACAGAGACCACCCGTATCGTCGGCTTTGCACAAAGAAAATCCCTCGTCTCGAGAGTCTTTAAAGACTTTGAAACAACATATACCTGCAGCGCACCTGCCGCATCGAGCAAGAGTTTTCGGTGTTTGTAGAGAATTAGTAGAAAGGCGACTTTTGAAACGAGAAAGAGGAAAATGCCGGGATAAAGGAGAGATGAGGAACTGGCTGGAGAGGGCCTAAAGCACTCCATCCTCTGTTTGGAAAGAAGCACGACTGTTTACCCGTGCGACGGTCTTTCCTATCTTCCCGATTGCATTAACAAAATGCAGAAACACGAACTGTAAACATTCGGCTATAAAAAGCAAGGTATATGTTTCAATAAAAAACGAAAGAAAATTAGAATTTCTTTAAATAACAAAATTCTTTGAACAACAAAGGATGAGAGCGAATCAGACGATATAATCGAAGAGCTAAGAATCAGATCAGTGCAATATCCGACACGATGAAGCATCAATCGGCAATAAGAGAGGTATCGATTTGTCGGCCGTCGTTTAAATCGAGTCAGACAACCGTGAGCAACAAATGCTGATTTCAAATGTGGGATGAAGCCTTTTGATCTTCGCTAGCTCCCCAGCCTCGTTAAAAGTCTGCCCGACGAGCAGGTAAACGGGGTTATCAATTAAGCGTCTGTCCTCGTAGAAATTAAGGTCTGATTAATTATTATACGAACGAAGCGTATAAATTGGAATAATCATCGAATTGTCACCCTATCAATTTCGATACCTTTTTTTCTTAGAATAAGGGTGTTCCCTCATTTTTGAACCAGCTACTGAAAGTTGTATAAAATAAACGCAAACGGGGCTTCGACGGGCTTCCTTCATCAAACAATTTCCTATTCCAGGTGTGGTTCAAGAACCGACGTGCCAAGTGGCGTAAACAGAAACGAGAAGAACAGGAACGTATGCGGAAGCTTCAGTTGGAACAACGTCAGCGTAGCGACGACAACGTATCCACCGCTACGGTCAAAGTGGCCGATCATTTGAATCTCGCCAGACAGCAGCAGCAGCAACAACAACACGAACAAGACACCGACAGTTCTGATCTCGAAGTGGCGTAGTTAAAATATTGGTTTTAGGCTCCTTCATTTTTTTTTCTTTTTTCATTGAACCTGGACGAGCTGGTTCGCTCTTCACCCCTTCGCGCAGGGGACGTGTAAATAATGGAATTAGGGTGTAAATATGTTTGTACATACAGCTTACGCACGATGTGTATAATAGGTAGTGAAATAAATTATTGAATTCAAGATACGAAGGAGAATATACTTTTCCACTTTTCGTGATTATATTTTTCTTTCAATAGACAAATTTTGAATGAATTTATATTTCCCTAATTTTATACTGAAAAGTATTTTTTTCTTCTTTTTAGTCTGATAATTTGAGATAATTTTGTATTTCTTAATTTACGTTCGGTATTTAGTTTCAAGAAAATGAGCGGGTGCGTGGCAGAATGGATCAGTGATTAAAATCCGTCGGCGGTTCCCGTGGCTTCATAGTTGGAACTTAGTTCTACGTATCTCGGCGATTATATTATTAGTATTGTGCGAGAGGGGTGAAAGACCAGCTGCTGGTTAAGGGAAACAGCGACTCCATGGACAACGTAAGT
This sequence comes from Osmia bicornis bicornis, assembly GCF_907164935.1. Lineage (NCBI taxonomy): Eukaryota > Metazoa > Arthropoda > Insecta > Hymenoptera > Megachilidae > Osmia > Osmia bicornis. Next base: position 2,234,276 of record NC_060219.1, on the reverse strand, counting down.
TAACCGGGAGTAAAGTTGGGGCCAAGTTCCGGGTAAGTACATAAATCCCGAGGGCGACCAAGAACTAAGACGTTCTCTGCGGTACAACTTTAATAGGTTCCGCGCCGTAGCTGCACTGAGACCTAAAGACGATCGACTTAAACGTGGCTTCTTTTATTTTCATCGCCAGAGAGTACTTTTTCTTTTCCATTACTCAAACTTATCACCACTACTGGTAAGCTTTTTCTTCGAATTCTGATATTGTTTCAAAAATTAACAATTATTACGTTGATTTATTCAGAAATTTCCTTAGGCTTCCCTAGGGAAAACGGTGATATGGGAGAAGCAAGAATTCTCAAAATGTTAATTTTGATGATATTAATATTAAAGTGATTTAGAAACAAAATAATATCATTTCGAATTATTAAATATTATAAAATTGAATACATAACTGAAAAGTACGAATAACTAAGCGAATATGAATTGAAATTTTCGCGCGCCAACGTTTATACGCGAGGAGTGGGAGGCCAGAGACCTACATATATGAGGCCCGCTTCACTGCGCTGGCATTATCCCCTGAGATGCCTACGGGGAAGGATCGGAATCATGTCCACGAAACCAAAAAACTTAATCATGAGTTTTTTATTATAATACACTGACATTTAAAAATACAAAATTGAAGATCATTGGGTGCTTTTACAACACAACCTATCAATCGTCCGTACGGTTTCCGCTGTCTTATGTCTCCACTTCTTCATCTGCCTCTTCTTCTCTTCGTCATACGGACACTCCACTTTGGTAACTCTCCTACCTCTGTCCTTCTCCGCTCTTCCGACAGGAAGAGTATTCGGGCCCACATCGACGACCTTCAATATTTCAATAGGATTCAAAGCGAACTGACTGCATTCGGGTGAACCAATGGTGAGCACCAATACGGTTATAAATTTATAAAAATAAGTGCTTCTTAGCAAATATGAAGCACCTTCGCCGTACTGATACAACGGTGGCCCAAAGGAATTCACATCGTACATGTAATAAGCACCACAGAACTTGAAGACACCGAGACAGGAACTTTCGCAGGTGAGAATACCGAAGTGGTACTTGAGGAACATTTGTTCCAACGAGTGCCAAAGATACTTGCACGATTTGGCATACAATCTACCGCATATCGCGGGTAGAACTTTCGCCTCAAACATGGTCTCCCCTACCTTGAAGTGGCTCATCAGGTACCTGTTCCAACAATTCACGTGACTGTACTCGTACTTGGTCGATTTGAACTCTGCCTCGAGCTTGCTGTGGGTATAATATCTGTCGCCGCACATCACGATTACGTCGAGGGTCTTCGCGGTCCAATACTCAGGCGCCATGATCCTGGTCATACCGGCGGAAACCACGTAACAGGCATACGTCTGCATCCCACGATTTTCTTTCTCAAACATACTGTCCGTTATGTGAATCTCGCCCCAAAGAGAGAACAACTTGTTGGATTCTTCGACAACGTACTGATGCCAGCGCATCTTCACCACGAAATCTTTGTTACCTTTCTTCTTGGGAACAGCCAAGCACTTGGCCCAGCTGATCTTATAGAGTTTCAACCATGTCGGTTTCTCGATCGCCTCTTTAAGATCACCCTCTTCCTGTTCTATAGTGCACGGATCTCTCATGTCGAAAGGATCAAACGGACAGTCGTCGATCGTCTTCTTCTTCACCAGATGCTTCGGTGGCTTCGGTGCACCCCGTTGCAGTAATTTCAAATTGTGGATTTGACAACAGCGATGGACCACGTGGTAAATTTGAACAGTGAAGAATTTCTCTTCCGTCGATTCTTCTTCGGCTGCTTCTTCCTTCTCGGAACCAGCCTCTTCTGTAGTCGTTTGAGGTTGCTCTTCTGTAGTCGTTCGGGATTGCTCTTTTCCAGTTATTCGGGATTGATTATCTCCAGTCATTCGGGATTGTTCATCTCCAGCCGTGCGGGATTGTTTATCTCCAGTCGTTCGGGATTGCGCGTCTCCTTGCGAAGCACTTTCCGTGGTTGCTTCCGGCTGTTCCTCTGCCGTCCCTGCCTCTTCCGTTTCCATCGTCTCAGACTCTGGAGCCTGTTTCTCAGGCTTTGGAACGGAATAAACGTAAGCTCTTAATAACAGAATCATCAGATGTCTTCGAAGAGATTGTCGACTACAAAATTTCATTATACACGCGTATCCATCGTCGTCCCAGTACCCAAACTTGTCGCATCGGTACGGATTGTACAAGTACCAGAAGAGATTATCGTTCCAAAATGCTAAAGAGAATCGTGTGGTACGAAATATGCAATTACGAAAACGTATCTTAAGTTTATCGAACCAGTCTTCTATCTTTTTGATCCCTTTATGAACAGCTGCCTTTTGTTCATCGGTGATCTTCTCGGAACCGATTTCTAACTGAACGTTCATCAATTCTTTTCGTTCCAATAACATCTTCCGCTTCATGTTCCTCTCTTCGTAATCCCACGGGATGTCCGTCACTATAGGCACGTCGTTTATTTCTTGGATCAGCTCCACTTCGATACTGTATTTGTAATTATACACCACGATGTCGTCTAATCTTTGCTTCTCCTTTATATTGATCATGCCAATGTGGGTGTACAACATCCACGCGTGGTCGTAGATGTAATCGATGTTCACGCTCCAAGCGTACTTGTACCTTGCGATAAGTCAACGGGAAGCGATTTTTAAGTTACATCCGAAATCTTATTAAACTTAGAAGAATCCAAAGTACCTGATTTGTGTCTTGGCCAGAAGAGCAACGATTGCCTGATAGAAGCAGAATTTCCAAGTCTTTTGACGCGACCTTAACACACCGAGTTCCGGCAAATGCATTCCTTTCAGACCGTGAAGACATACATCGGCATAGATCCTTGCGCCCTTTGCTTTCGACGGTAACTCGAAAATGATGTAATCACCGTCGACTAAACCGGGCTGTTCACCGGCAGCTCGATCCACCAACAATTCCTTGCCAGGCAAGGGACAAGGTTGCGGGATCCTGGCGTGACCTAATTCCTTGCGATCGGAGAAATCCTTCGCAGGGTCTTCGAACTCGTCCTCTATCTGATCTGTATCACACGGAAACAAGTCTGTCCTGGTTCTTCTCTTTTGTCTTCGTCGTTCTAATATCTCGTTCGCCAGGTCGCGGGTCGTACACGGCCACACGCCTGGCCATTTGTCGCTCGTTGTTTTCGACACTCCGTCTCGTTGGGTATCTATCTGGGTATCGGACTTTGATTCGTGTACCTGTGTTTAATTAACAATTTTTCAGATATATATTTTTAACGCGTATCACAAGTGGATGATGGATCGCTAACCGGTAGGTTGGCCCGCATGTTTCGCCAAATTCGAATCATCTTCTTGCGATCCAATTTATTAGGTAACGCCAGCTGATCTCGAAGCTGAAACGCGTTCAGCGGCAAGCATTTATGATGCGCGTTTAAATCCTCTTCCGATTGGACGCGGGGGAATTTTCGATAAGGCGCTGGCTTTCTACGCTTGAAAATGTCATCCTTTTCCAGTTTCTCGCGATCCTCCATGTATCTGAGGAAATCGTGAAACGCGTCTTATGAAACAGACGCCGGCGTCGACTCGTTTCCGCATATTTCTTACGTGTTCATGTAAAGACGCCAGAGATCCTTATCGTCGCATTTCCATTTTTCCCGCATCACGCATCTCTCGATCCAAGATTTCTTCCTCTTTTCACCCGGTTCCTCCGTCACTTCCTTTTCGCCTTCATTTCCGCCTTCATCCGCGGTTGCTTCGCTCTCACCCCCTGTCGTGGTATAATCGGTCGTAGCCTCATCATCGGTTCCCTTGAACGATATTTTACTCAGTTTCGTCGATATTTTACTCAGCGACATCGATGATTTACTCATCTTGATTGATATTTTATTTATTCCAGCATTTATTATTCAATCACACTTTCATTTAATGTAACGTAATTTTATCAGGACTGTAAATGTTTCATTTGAAAATGCAACGGAATCAGCTCATCTTTGATTGATAACGGTAGCCAGTGTATTATAATAATTTTCTTGATAAAACAAATAATTATTCGATCATTTTTCGTCGTATAATAAATGTTTCGTTAAAGTCGATTTAATACACAATTTTCAATTTTCCGTTGCAATATAACCAAACAAGTAATTAGCTGACATTTGATCTTCGGGTGGAATTTGAATTTGTCGCCGAAAGATATTTTTGTGATGAAAAATTGAAAAATAATTTTGCTCGATGAATCGATCATTGAATGGCCCATGAAAAAAGGGGTTGTAATTAACAATTTATTTTTCTTTTCTCTTATGGCTGACTCTTTTGCATCCCTCCCCTTTCACGTTTTTCACGTTTAAATATATATCCGGTGGAATATGAATAGGTATTTTCGGCGGGCGAGTCGGGAAGCTGGACAAATGCAACTTCTCAAAAGGGCTGACGAAAGATTTAAAGCGTTCTGTTCTGTGATTTTGTAATTATTTTCCTCCGAAGTAGACGAAACCATAAAACGGCAAGCAATCTCAGCGCGCGAAGCCACACTGCGACACAAAATTTTCAAAGTGTTTATAAAATTACGCCGATACACGATGGAAATAACGTGAAACCTTACCTTTTCGAGTAATATTCTGATCATTATTGGATTTAGGAGCCCCAGTGGTGCGTTTACAATAAATAATTTTTGTTACGAATTTTGGTCAAATTTATTTTCTTAAAAAATATGCAAAATTATAAATCAAAAAATTTTTATCTTGATAATACCGCAGAGATAAAACTAGCGGAAACGAAGATACTTTTCCATTTTTTTTTAAGTTTGAGTGCAGCTATTCTTTAACGGGTATCCATTGAGATAACGAAAATGGAGCGAGCGTTTTTGCTCGTTTTTCTTTTTTTTTTTTTTTTTCTAGTAAAACGAGAAGAGAAGAAGCTTCCTAAGGTCTGTCAATGTATCTCGTGGGAATCTGAACAGCAGTCGAAGTCAAAGTGAATTTGAAGCTGAAATCGGCCTGATCCCCGCAAGGTTTCGCTGTGGAGCAAAGTTTCTCGGGCAAATCAAAGATCAAGACGCAACTCTGTCGGGTAAAATTTTAATGAACTGTTAGCGTAGTACCATCAAGAAAAGACGGATCGATTGGTCGCACCGAACGGCTAAATCTCGAAAGCTCGTTGAAATGAATTATTACGCGAGAGGTGGTCGGCTAGTATGAATTACCAACGAGATAACCGGTAAGATAAAAAGGAAGACATCGAATATCAGGGAAAATTTCAATAATTTCGTTGTTTAAATTACTTTAGAAATTTGATATTAACGAGCAGGTAATATTATTTCTCAAACACGTTTGATTCTCTGTTCCCTCTATAAAATAAATTAGAATTGTGAATGAAAATTAAATTTAACAATGTTTATCAGAATATTAAAATGAAATATATTAAATTCATTTCCGGGTCATTCTTTTATAATGAAAATATTATTTATAAAAAAATTTATTGCACAGTGTGGGCGTAGTTTTAAGTAGGTATCCATAGAATTGAACGGACAATCCACGTGCATCCGGCTCGGAAACATTCATGAAGAGTAAAGAAGAGAGAAGAAGCGGATTGCCGCGTATATAGGTACGTGTATACGAAAGGGGTCGTGGAGGGAGAATGCAGAATAAACAGTGCATTATATGCAATAACGCACAAAACGCCCCTACGGCTGTACAGCCATCTTCTTCGAAAGTTCCCGTACGGGAACGCGCACACGACCAATCCAATTAATTTTATTTTAATTACCGCATCGTCGAACACGCGTCGATTGTTATTGTTTCGGCGGCGACGAATCGACCGTCGCGTCGCGACGCCTCGCTTCGTTATTTCCCGATGACAATTTCCGTCTGTTCGCATCGCCGCGAGAACCATTCGGACGGGAAGCGAATTCTTTTTCAAAGTACCAGGTTGTTTGATTTATTAACGAGATCGTCATACTTTTCGATTCTTCGTAATCGTTCAAAGTTGACCCTCGATGACTTTAACTATTTTCAAATTAGTGGGTTTGACGAACACTTCCACCCTCCAGGGAGTAAATCCTAGGGTTGATTCTTAAATGGTTAACGGGAAATCTGTGTTACGATAATGAAACTTTTTGCATCATTAACGAGGTAACGATTTTTAATCACTTCACTTGATTTATGCATGTGTTGGTGATGCAAATATTGGCAGGTAATTATTAGTGGGTAATTACGTATGATTCCGTAACGTTACAATGAAGCATTGTAATCATTTGGTATGATTCTAAAGAATTATTTATTTAAATTCAACAAGTTGACAATCAAAGTAAGCAGCAACAATTCGAGTCAATAATTTTTTCTCATTCTTATGGTAATTATCCTGTACCTTTTGTTATATAATTAAGGTGATTTTGAAACAGAATGTGTGGAAAAATCGTGAATCGAAGGGGTTCAATGTTCGATACAATCATTGTACTAGCTATGTGTCGCTATTACGCTATTATTATTTTATTAAATTGACACAGTAGTAACACACGTTATACCGTGTTAAGAATAATAAACGAGACAAGCATAAAATACTGGTAGCAAACATTCATAGAATTTCAATCCTCAATAATTAAGCCAATCATATAATTATATACATCGATATGATCCTCTTCTAATGTAATTTTCAACTAGCAAAATTTTCCATTTTACATTTGTTTTTTACCAATATTAATCCTAGAACAATGACACAACTTCCTTCATAATCAGAGTTTCGATACGTCTGACTATATCTGTATATTTCTACTGTGGAGATGAATTGCGTTAAACTGGTCAGCAAGCATTCACCGATTTCGAGTTTTCTTTCCATTTCACTGTCAACCTTTCGTTCCTGAAGAATCGCGAAACTAAACGGAGGCTGAAAATGTCCCCAGGAGGGATTCAGAGGCGCGAGGAGCTGTCCGAGACGTAGCAGTAGTCTTTAAAAGTAAGAGATTGTCCTTGGTCCGCGAACCCTTGACGGACCTGTCCCCGAGGCCGGTCCTTTTAATTACCCGACGTTAAATTCTTTATCTGGTTGAAACAATGTGGCGGGCTCGTGTTTTCAGACCAAACAAACCCCATGTTGATACGCGGTAATAGAATAATCTGGCAGCTGATTCCGGGGATATAGCCCGCGGGGATAGAAACCCACACGATTTCTGCACCCGGTCTCTCCGACTACATCCCAGAACGAATATCAACCACCCCATCCCCGTGCCTCCCTTCGCCTAACCATCGTGCACCCTCGTAACCTCGTACGAGAGGCCAGACCCCCTTCTCCCCGTGTTTACACACTCTCTGGCTATGCCCTGGACAAATGGTTTCCGGTGTGACGGGGATACGGACCACGGGGGTACGTTACCATGTTTCGCGTGACAATAAATCATATCTGCATTACGAAACCACCAGCCTTCCGTCGTCCTTCTTCCAACGCGTACCAGGTCATCCGTGAACCATGCTTCGAATTCAATGGAACAATTAAGAAAATTTGAACGAGTGTTATTATTACAGAAAATTGAATGCTTGAATTTAGAAACGAAAATCGTAAACGGCAATATTACGATATTTCATTTTCCTAAATTAGCAAGATTTCTCTCAGCGAAGAAAACACAATTATTATGTTCTTTTTTTAGAGAATGTTTTGTAGCATTGCAACGAGCACGGTGATAAATGAAACGACGATCGCCGAGATAATTTAAAGAGCGAAGAAGAAAATGCTCGAGGGACGACGATCAGGATAACGATGGTTTACATAAAGCTGCGCGACGAGAGTTTATGACTCTCAATACGAAGCCGGTTGTTTGCCCGTTTTCACGCTCTTCTATCCTCGGTTGCCACCGGTGAAAAAAGGAAGGAAAAAAAAAAAGAAGAAAAGGACGAATAAAAAGTGAAAAGGATCCCGACAAAGAAGAAAGGAAGACTGCTCGTTAAGGTGGCGAGTAACAAGCAAATAAAATAAGGAGAACCGTGGCGACAGAAATAGGAAACAACGTTCATCGCTCTTCTTCACGCGCCACTTACTTCAACGTCATCTCGTTACGTATGAGGAAGCAGGTAACGCTTCCGCAAAGTGAACGTTGAAGAAAAAGACACCCTTTCTGCAAATACGGATCTCGCCCAGAACGCCGTCCCTTTGCGACGAGACGTTCTTTTCTATCTGATTCGTCGGCACCAGACAAAGGACCGAAAAAGAAAGGCGCGACTAAAAAAGGAGACACATCTGATCTTTGAAGTATCTCGTTATTATCAAAAAACGTCGGGACCTTGTAAGGACAAACGTTCGCGTGAACGTTTCCACGTGAAAACAGAAGATACGCGACGAAAATAATGCGAGAAACGAAATCAATCTTTCTCCACCACCCTCCCACATTTTGTAAAACGACGAACGAAGGTGCCTAGGGGGTTGTTCGACAGTCGCGCTCTGCTTATATCGAGTCTGTCGATGGCAATAAAATACTCGTTCGCTGGAATGTCGCGTTTCAATCGTTTCGATATTGCGAGGTCAGAAATGTAGTGGTGCGTTCAGGGAATATACGCATTTTCAACTCGTATACCAATTGATACCTGTAACAGTACACTGGTTAAAAAAACAAACTAAACCTTTTTCAGCCATTTCCGGTCAAACTGAGAAACAAAAATTTCTTTTCGGCCATTCGTTGAGATTTTGACCCACTAAACACAATGGCAATATAATTTTTTCGATAACTCTTACCGTTTGGCCTGTACAAAAGTGACAGAAAGTCTAAATGCTATAGCCCCCTTATCAAGATTTTCAAGGATTGGCTAAAAAGATTTATGATGGACGAATTTTCAATTGAGCCTTAGTGCGTCGGTAACCACCTTGATCTTCAAATGAAATTCTTACCTTTTATCGAAGAATCTAATCTAATCTGAATCAACGATAGAGTTCAATTAAACTCTTTTCTTTGAACTGAATTTTTTCTCCGTTCCGATCGTTCCTCGCTACTTCGACGTTGATCTGCCCCTGTTATAGCAGACGAACCGGATGATATTAATTAATAGGTTGATTAACTGGTCGTAACGAGGGACCAACGCGGTTTGTCGTTTTCAAAGTTTTCGTGTAATCAAATGAAACGATGAGCGAGAGATGGAACAGGTAACGCCGGGGGTGAGATTCAGTTTTAGGGTGAACTGAACTCACCTTTGTCGGTGCTGTTGTCTGTGTCATTATCCTAAGGGATTTCATTTCCATTAGCAAGCCGAAGTGGTTCAAACGAACGAAACGTGGACGAGAAATTTTCGTCTTATCGTATCAAACTAACTGTGATATATTTGATAAACGTGTGTCTCTCAATTTTCACCTGCTTCCTTAAAAAATAAATCGAGGTCTTGTTGCTTTCTCCTCCTTTTTACATAACGTCATTAGCATCGCTGTCGGAGGACATTTGAAACCCCTATAGAAAAATGGAATACATAGATATAAAGAACCACCTTAGAATATATTTATGTCAAAGCAGGATAAGGAGTGCCTACTAATGGGCACATTACCGGTTTCCTATCAAGAAAAAGTATCGTCCAAGATGTTGACCTCCATTATTCTCATTAGCACCCTGTAACAAATCTAATATAAACTAACTAAAAAATTTGAAACAGAATATAAAAAGAGAAATTGTTAAAAATATTAATTTACAATACTGCCACGTATGTATCCTATATACCGTGATAAAATCGATCATGAACAATTTACATCGTCCATTTGCGTCATATTTAAAATGAATATTTTTTAACGTGTTAAATGGATGAATTTTTAAATGTCTTGCCTACGGCATCGAGGGGATAACAGCTGTACATGCAATTCAATTTTCAAAATTACTAGTTTATATTAACGATGTAATACCAATTATATTCTGAATTTCCATTTGTTCTTCTTTATTGAATTATTTGATCAAATTCGTTTGAACGTCCCCGTGGGGTGACCGAACAGACTGAAAATTGTCTATGCATCAGCATCGAGAGTCAGTGTCATCATTGAACAGATCCTGAAAAAAAAGGATTAACCGGCGAATGAGGAGACGGTATCGGAGCAGTCAACGGCACCCGATTGCGTGACAGGAGTCAAAGCATTCGAAAGCAATGAGTCCTTCATTCGGGACGAGAAGAGGCAGTTAATAGCTGGAGGACAATAGAGGTTGGGGTTGGCTGTTTCAAGGATCCTGGGAGTAAGTACCGGGGGATAGGTTTGGTCGCAGGCGTGACTGTGTGAGACCCTCGCTGAGATAATTGAGCCGTCAGCTGCATGAGCCTCGAGCGCCATGATAGCGCCAGCCACCGCCACCCTCGACAATGTGTTTTCTGTTCCGAGCTGCGGAGGAACACTTAGCTGAGGAGCACGCGACGAGTCCCCGGTTCGAATTACCCCGAAAAACCATCCCTTAACCGATGCTTCACCGAGACATACGCTCGCTGTCGCCTCGTTAGAATAATTTAACCCGAGAAACACCCCCTTACAATTTCTAATACTTGGATAAGTAAACCAAAATCGCAACTTTTTGGAAATTTTCCAGATGAAAGGAACGACTTAATTTTTAATTAAAAAATTAGATCCCTTTAATTCCCTGGCATGCTTTATAAAAAAACTCTATTTTTACAGATGTTAATAGGTGATCCCAAAAATAAAAGAGATTTAAAACGGCGAGATTACGGTGTTACGAGTATTGTACGCAAAGGATGAAAAGTAAGCAGAGTTATAAAGAGTGTACGAATGTTTTATTGTGAAAAGAACATAGAGGCTCGTTATAATCCCTCTAACTCGATGTGGGATTTAGTAATGCGAGCCGACGCGTGAAATCCCGACGGGTTTTCTCGTGATGAGAATTCAGTCTTGAATACGGTCGCACTACTGGGAAGGTCGAAAAATCTGCATCCTTTCTTTACCTTGAGCGATTCTAAATTTTCCTATTGAAGATTTTACCAATATCAATTGATAGTTTCTCAGGGTTAAAATAGTATAATATGCAGGTGAAGAAAAAATGTAACGTGTAAATGATATTTTAGCAAACACCTCGGTAGAATACCACGACACCGACAATTAAACCCTTGTTAAATCGTCGAACGTAAGAGCAAACAGTACCGTTCTTATCAAAAACAGGTTAACGTCAAACAATGCTGTTTAAAAGAAAAAGGCGCAGGGAGGAAATAAAAATGATTTTAAAAACCCTTCTATAATCTGCCGCCTTTTTATGACTACCCTAAAGCGTGTATAACGTGAGTAGCGAGATAACGAGGAAATAAAATCACCGGCCATGAACGAAAGATTCATTTAAAGCGCGATTTTTCCATGATATTTTTCTCGGTCAAAAAGACAGACATCGTTCAAAGCGCGCTACGCGTTATTGCAGACTTTACTAAACATTCTATGGTCGGAAAGAGGAAAAGAGAGAGAGAGAGGGATGAGAGAAAGAGATAGAGGCAGTAATGCGGACCGATTATCCATCCCTAGACACAGATACCTCCCTCTTCTTTCGTCACTCCTCTTCCTTTACTATATTCCCCGTCGAGGTACCATGCAACGATCCCACCCCTCCGCGAAAACCTGGAGGGAGGGAGAGTCGAGAGGACTCGCTTAGGTAAGCTGCACATTCCAGAGGGATGGAAAAGTAGAGGGGATCCGGTGAAGTCTCGACATCCGACGGGGATGATGGTTTCCACGGGGGCCACACCCACCACCCCTAGAGACAGCCAATCGCATGGACGGGACGAAGGGTTGCCAGCGATCCGAAAGCTGTCACCGTGCCAGCTTTGGCTTTGCCAGCATCGCACCATATAAATCTAGAATTTAAGGTCTTAAAACGTTGCTGTTTCCCGTTGCTGTTCCCTCCAACGCCACTCCACCTTTTCGACGTTCAAACGACCCTTCCGGTTTCGCATCGAGCATTCCGCGAAAAAGATCGAACGAATAGAACTCCGCATCTGGACGACTCCTTTGTCTCCTCGTTACCCACGTATTTCCTCGTGATTTTCAAGGAATCCCAGGACCGCGTCTCCTTTTACTTCGACGAAGAAAATAATGTCGGGAATGTGCTACTCGCATCGATCGCTTAGGAATGCTTCGCTATCATTCTATACATACGTAAGTATTGTTCCTAAATACTTCACTATTCCGACTATTGAACGCTACGTTAAATTAACTAAACCTTACCTTAAAATTAATTTAACGCTAAATCAATCTTATTGTTAATTAATTTAACTTGAATGCTGATCGAGTGAAAATTCTAATGACAAGTTTTTCTAGTTGCATTCCGGTTAATGTTGAGTTATTAATTTTGGGCAAGTTAGGGAACGTACAAGAAATCGAAGAATCGAATGCATTTCTTGCAATCGAAGATAGTCAGCTGAGTAATCATGTCGAAATCATTGTTATTCGATTATCAGACGGATAAGGATTCCCATTCGACGGTTCGAGCAAGGATTCCCGATGTTGCTGCTGGCAAACGCACAGATGCACGGTTGCTCTCCTCTTCGCCCGACTGTTCGTTAATCAAGTCAGTAACCCAAAATGGCTTCCTGCCTAGTAACACCCTCGGATCCTCTCTTTTCGCTGTCACTTTGCAAATGCGGCTCTATCAATGCAGAATTGTTCGGATCGTTGAGCACGGTCTCTTTGATTTTCACGATTACATTCTCAGTTGACAGGTGTTCTAGCCGGTCACGACACGTGTACACGAATTTACGCGTAAATCTGTACGTTACATTGCCATTCGTCCTTTCATCCGTTTCTATTTTATTAGACGATTGCGCCCTCAGGCTTTATTTCCAATATCGATTCGTTTGTATATCGTTGAAAGAAGAGCCTCTTACTTTCCTTTAGTGATAATCGTTGGAACATAAGGAATCCAAGATTCTAATTAATTCAAATCGATTGATCTTCTATGCTCCTCTTTTAATTCGATCCAATTTCCTATTCTCTAACGATCAGAATATTTGCAACTCTAATCTAATTTGTTCGTCCACTTCCGTTCACTATAGTTTCGATTACTATGAATTTTGATTATAACTCAATGTCCATAACCGCAACGAGTAATATAGAAGCCCCGAAACCATGAAATGTTCGCACACGAATGAAACTAGACACTAATATTCTATATCATCGTCATTAACCATCTCGATCATTAACAATCGTTGAATTTATACATCTGTAAAATTTCTGAACGATCAAATCGTGTTCGGATGCGAAGGCAAGAAAACAGCGGGAGAAGTAATGTGTATGCAAAAATATGGCAGCGATTTATAAAGAGGCCGGATAGATATCATCGGACAATCCCCGGCAATAGGCATTAGCGTAGGGCGCGCACGATAGGAGCATTGATTCTGGGGATGGCGATAATAAAAGGGGTTGGCGTGCAACCGCAAGCGAGAGCAGATAATTGCGCTGTCAGAGACACTGCTAGCCCGTTTCGCATTGATATCACCTACAATTATCCAAACTATTATTTTCGCCTGTTGCCTCGGCTAATATATTATGCGACCTGTCGCGTTACCGTCCCGATAAATCACCTTCAATTTCGATCGTTCCTGACGCGATGCGATGCTCGATTCGTTCGCCAATTGTCAGACTCACGATCAGAACAAGCTAAAGTGAACTAGAGCGAGATTCGCTCTAGAGCTAACCCTTTCTCGGTCATTTCCAGTCAGACCGGAAAAAAGAAAAGAAAAATTTTTCTTGGCCATTCGTTGAGATTTTCATCCACTAAACACAATGACGCAAGAATTTTTTCGATAACAGAATGTCTAAATGCTATAGCCTCCTTATCAAGATTTTCAATTTTAGATTTTCAATTTTATATCGAGGGGGTGTGCTTACTTCAGAGGGTCAAAAGAACATCTTCAAAAACGTTTAGACGTTTCACGATATTCTTACAGAAACACCAAAACTATTGGAAGGAAATGTAGAAATAGATACACGAATGATCCACCCCTTTATAGAAGGGTAGAATACGCCTCGACGCTGGCCAGGTAAGCGTGATCAAGTTCATTCGACAAAGTGCATCCTCGTGGTCCTTGTCGATAAGTTTCGAGGGCTTTAATAGACATTCGTATCATGAGAGCACCATTAACTCTAGATTACAGCGCTGTGGTATTTACACAGCCCAGGGGCGTAACGTAATACGTGCCGGTCTCCCCTTCCTCTTCTCAACCCTTGTGCTTTTGACCAGGTTTTCTCTGTCCTCCTTCTCCCTTCCTCCTCCTCTGTCACCCATCCTCTCATCTCTTCGTCCCGTATATAGTCTGTTTCTCGGTGCCATCAGCGCATCATCCCTATTTGCGCGTCTATCCCCTCGAAATGTATCACTTCGGCTCATTTAATATCGTGGGACGCAGCCCGCGCCAACAACGCCATTGTTCTCGCTAACGTTGGATCACCGCTAAAATAATACCTGCTAATGGCTCCCGGTTTTAAACTGACAAACACCGCCACGAGTGTAATGATATAATTCCGGATAATGGTACATTTGCTTTTGTCCCCGTGTCAACGGTTCCGGGTAAATTCGTGCGCGATGTTCTCTTTGACGATCAGTGGAGAATTAATAAGGAAACGTCGTCGAGTCATTAGGAAAAGATTCAGCGCGTAATTATAAATATTTCACCCCTTCCATGCGAGGCTTCTAAATTCACCCCTACTTACAACCAGTTGCATTCAGTTTTATTTTTTCGTAAACAGAAAATTATTAACACGTTAAAGATTAATATAAATCTGCTCATAAATTGGCTGCGTTAGTTTAAAAGAAAAGGAAAATCGAGAAAGACGTACCTGTACTCTGCACGTCCCGGGGTGCTCGACGGGGAAAACTTCTTTTTTTTCCGGGGAAACATTCACGGTAGAGGTAGCACGATTCTTGCGAAATTAAAAACTTTACGACCCTATTGTTTTGGACTTTTTAAGCGGCCGCTGAAAAGCGTCCAGACACGTTCGAATGCGTTTTTCATCTGGAGCGCGATTCCGCGAATTCTCCGTCATGAAATCCATGCATGATCTTCGAAACGCGCCTAGAAACGGTTTTTATTATTCCCTGCTTCTCGCGTATTATACAGTTATATAATTTCACGGGGAGGGTTAAAAAGAGAGTGAAACAAAGAAAAAAAGAAAAATGGAGATGTGTTGCGCGCGGCTATGCACCCGACACAGCAGTAATTTGTAGTTTTTACGAGAAATTCTATATTTGCTCGAGCTTTTCATTAACCCGCTCGCGCTAACCGAGCTGCGACACGATAATAAGGGTTGCACGAGCGAAAGGGGTTCAGCAACCGGCCGAGAACAGTTATGAGCCGGTCGGGTCATAGCGGGGAAAAAGGTTCGAAAAAAGCAAAGAAAACGGTGAAAGAGTAAGAGAAACTTTCTGCTGTTAATTAATTATTTCTGTGACAAATACCGGCGGAAGCAAAGCTTACGTCGAAACGGAATGAGAAACGTAAGAAGACACGGGGAATAGGAGGTACATACGATACATTTATTAACTCATTTGAGAAGAAGCTCTTATAACACCATCTTCAAGAATTTTCGTATCTCTTTGTTTAAGAATTTCTTTGTCGTCGCGCGCAGATCGTTCGTACGTTAATTATAAATCCACCTCGCGAAGGGTAAGATTGAAACATGAAAATGATGAGGGATGCAGGAAACGAGGAGTGTCAGTATCCCTAATTGAAGATAATTTCCAAAGTATTGAGTTTCAGTAGCGATAATAATAAAAGGAGGAGGGGGATGAGGGTGGGTTGCATTACGGGGCCGCTTATCCGGACAACAGTAGTCAAATCAAACACGAGGCTATTAACTAGGTCAACATTTCGGGTTTTGGGGGTACTTAGCCCCGTCTAGTTGGTACGTACGTCGGTGTGCCACGCAACGCGTATGTATTTCCACGTACACGAAGCAGGAATTCGACGGTGAACAAGAGCAAAGCAACCGTGTCGGACGGTCTTAAATAAATATCTAATGTGTAGGGGTCGCGCGGACCCCTATTGCCCCCGCTAATATTGTTTTAGGCACGGCCGTTGGCTAGCGAAGTTTTGTAACTCGAGAAACGAGCTCCACTCGTGTCCGCAACTGACAAGATACCAATAGGTGTCGGAAGATCTAGTCGAGTACTTAAGTTCTCGAGATACATCTCTGTCTCCGCACTTTTCTTCCTCTATCCAACTACGAAACGTATAGACGTCCTGTGAAACACGCAGCTGCCGATTCATCCGTTCTTAAAAATGGATTCCTATTTTCAAATCGAAAACATTTTTAACCCTTTCACTCCTGATTACTCTAGGCTTGAACATTCTGAGTGTACGAAATAATAATCAAGTCAATAACACTTATCACTTTTCTTTTTATTCCATTTCATTTCTTTCTTCTTTTTCAGTTTTTGTCGTATCATTATAATCTGATAACATATGGTGTGTAATTAGTAATATGCGTTCATAATTTTTATTTAATTATGATTAGGATATACAGGAAATAATTGATGCGCGCAAATATGTGTCTGCAATCTGCACTGATAACTTTCATCGGACGCATATGTGCGTCCATATAAGTCAAAGGATTAAATACGGTTAATCAGGGTTAAAAAAAAAAAATGAACGTCACAAATTTTTCAAATAATACGTAAGTTTTATTTGATACGAAGAAGTCCTGCTTACAGTTAACTGATACAATATTCTTTGAAACTTGCAGAATTTAACTCTCGAATCTTAATGAGGATTCCGGGAGGAGTTGCGAGGAAGTTGAGCGGAGGAAGTTTCTAACTCATTTTCCGATTCAGTAAAGTATCCGATGCTTTCCGCCTTTTCACATTAAGGCTCGCTGTAAGAAGTAAAATGGTTAAGCAAAGAATAATCTTTCAAAATTTTTACGAGAAGGAAAATATATTTAGAATTTTAATCTTAGCAAGGGTATAACAGAATTTTGCAGAAATATTTACCAACCGATCGAACGTTTGCGATTCGTTTCACGGCAAAAATCGAGGAGAACCGTTGATCCCCAGGGGGCAGGAAAGCTAGAATCCAAAACTCGGAAGCCAACGAAAGCCATTGATCCTAATGCACAAGGAAGCGATCACTCGCTCCGCCGATCAATGAAGAGAGAGAAAAAAGAGAGGACTTTTCGCAAGCCGACTTACACGTCTCAGTGACGATGTAACGACTTCACAATTCGGGCTGAGGTCTGTTAATTCTCCAACCGATCGATCGGGCCGGGATTCATGCTGTTTACCGAAACACCGAAACACCCGCAAACTTCCTTTGAATACTGCGTTTTCAGCTGTGCTTCTTTTCGAGAGAAATGCACCGCACCATAACTGGGCTTATGAATTTTTCTGCTCATAAATCCTCAACTTTTACTACTACACCCTCTGATGTACAATATCTTTATTTGTCAAATTTAATCCTCCACAAAGCAAAAGCTATGATATTTGAAATTTGTGTTATTCACTGGCGATGATTATCACATCTTATGCAGGCATTTTTTAATTTGCATATATTTTTGTATAACATCGAGATCTGCCCGGCCCAAATACCATCTGTGCAAACGATTAAACAGCCTATAGAGCAGTTAACGTGGAGTGTACAAACATTTCGACGTTCTTTTATGCAACATGAAAGGATGTTTCTTACGGTGCTTGCCACTGAAAGGAACGAATCGGGGCACTTTGTAGTTGCCCTCATCGTTTCATCGTTTTACTTCAAGAGAATTCAATGTGTATACATATACGCGCAAATAGTTTTGAACGTCCACTTATTTTATATTATTTCTTTTTCCAAAACTGATGAGAATAATTTATATTTTTTCTCGGCTGCAATTTACCGGTTAATGATTTTGATACTTTTTTGGTTTATAAATTCTTGAACGATTCAAAACGTTTTAATAGATTAAATTTATGGACACGACGAAAGCATATATTCGCCTTCTATCTTCAATTTTACTTTTTCTCTACCCCAGAATGGCACGATTGATATTCAGATATTCGAACAGCGGGGCTTTAATAAAAATATTTGCTAAGAAAACAGTTCGCCTGAGGTAGTTGGGAAGCAAGACGAGTTATTCTTATATCCAGATTCGCGGCGTATTCTTTGCCCACGATTTCCATAAATGCAGTAATTCGAAATAAGACGGCCGCTGAGCGTTTCAAACTTTTAATGGCTTCTCTATTTATACCTTCGTAAATACAATAAGTGTGTAATAAGTTAATGAAAGCAACGTTTCAAGTAATAAATGTATATTTTTATTTTACGATACATGCTTTAAAAAGAGTATTTAGTTCAGTATTATAAAAGGATACAGCGTATATAGTGCCGAGGATATTGTTCTTTCTTCGAAAAATGGGTATCACATATACATGTCTTCCATATTTGTAAGAACACATTCTTCCCCTTTGCAAGTGCTCATTTTTTTCAGGCACTTTCTGAATTTATATCTATGATGACGTTTCATGCTGTATCCAATGTTTTTCATTTGAAAATTATCCGTTGTTATGTTATATGCTTCGATAAAATGCTATTTCAATAATGATAGATATGAGTATACAATAAATCATTTTTATAATACATAACATACTTGGTTTATCGTCACTACTACCTTATCGTCATCGAAGACGCAGAAAATGTTATTGTACTGCGGAGACATACGTCGTATACAAGTGAAAGTATTATTTACAGTATCTTGGCATTTACATGCCAGGTCCTTGTTGCATAACTATAAATAGTACATATTTTATAGAAATAGTAGCATTGATTTATATCTCGGTTACATTTGTTCCCATCTATACATATAAAACTTACTGCAACATTTGGATCACTATCACTTGGACAACCTGAGGGAGGGTCGTCAGATCTTTCTCCCCTGTATTCTACTAGAAGTGTTCTGTCTTCTGGCAATGTTTTTTTTAACAAAGAGGCTCCATCGGATGGTAGTTGAATACCAGCTATTTCTAGAATTGTAGCAAACAAATCAACGGTACTAACAGGTGCAGAAATTTTTGATGGTGTAATTCCAGGGCCTTGAATTAACAATGGAACCCTAATATCAGTTTCATACGGTTGACGTTTATCTATAGGCATACTGAACTGACCTATGGAGTACAATAAGTAATGTCTACACATCATTTACAATTATCTAGCTTATGTTGTTTAGGCATAAAATGTGTTACCAATATGGTATCCATTGTCAGATGTAAATATCATGTAAGTGTTATTTAAAAGATTTTGTGATTTTAGAGTTTGATATATATTTGTTATAAGCTCATCTACAGCTAATAATGTTTCCCATCTTCTTCTGTATATGTCATCCAACTTGGGCAGTAATTTATCAGGAAGTGGAGACGGTCCTTGTTGTACTAACCAGTGTTTCTCCTATTTTACACTAAAGTGTTAGAATAAAATATAATTGCATTAAATTTTATGAACAAGATTTAGCTTACTGTTTGTGTTAGTGTATTAAAATTAGGTGTTCTTTTGGCTTTTACATCCTTATATTTATCAATATGTCTCACTGCTGGGGTAAAAGGTGCATGAGGTGCAGGTGGTGTTAGAACCATTAGAAATGGTTGATTATCTACATTACGAGTTTTAAGAAATTCCATTGCCAAATCATTCTGCAAAAAAATGTTGTGCATATATAATAACAAGAACAACATAAACAATTAGTAGAATTTTACACTTACAATTACATCTGTCAGATATTCATTTGGTTTATCGCCAAACTTCTTCTCAGTTCCATTTATGGATAAAGAATAATTATAATATCTTGAATTACCAACAAGACCAGCCCACCAGTCCCATCCTTCTGGCACGTGAGCAGTTCCACCCACTGCATGGTGCCCATACTATATACATATTCCAACACCATTTTATTCCTTCATATTAGGTAATATTAATTATATTTTCTAAATTAATATTTTGTGTATATTCACTTGATTTAAATATTTCCCTGCATAAAAAGTTGTGTACAACATCTCCCTTTTTAAGTGTGCTCCAAAGGTATTTGGTTCTTGCAGTTTTTGCCATTGAATGCTATTGCAACCGCCAGAAATAGAATTGTTTAGTACCAAATGATTATGTTGATATTTGCCAGTTAAAATAGAAGCTCTATTTGGGCAGCAAACAGGTGTAGCAACAAACTATATAATTGTTGAAGGAAATATCTTCAATTAAATTCAATTATACATAATAAACTTAATTAAGATACAATTTTTAAAAACCTACACAATTTGTAAATGTTGCTCCTTGTTTTCCAATTAAATTCAATGTATTTGTCATTGGTGTCTGAAAATAAATAATTTTTAAATTTTGTGTATCAACCATTTTACAGGCTATTCATTTATGTTTTCATATTTACCATTCCATCAAGAAATATATCCAAATCATCAGTAACAACTAATACTATATTTTCAGCAGTCTGTGATAATGATATACAACTTATGTATATATAAAACAATAAAACAATCATTTTAGGAAATTTTATATATATTTGTAAAAGTTTCATAAAATTCATTCAGATGCGTTTATAATATGTACTGTTTGATACTTAAAAACTAAATCGTGGTATTGTCTAATGTTTGTGAACAAAGCTTCGGTTAATTAAGGTTCGTCGTATCCTTTTGTTATTTTATTTTCATTGCGCGCTTCGAAAATAGCACCACTAGTATCATCTGGCGGCGGCATTTATAAATTAGTAGCTTTGCGCAGAAACACGTCAGTCTGTCTTGGTCTGTGTTCGGATGTCAAAGAGATGGGAGGCTGTTTTCTGTACACCCTCGAGCATACTCAACATCCCTTTAGGGAAAATGGCGATCTAAGCCAGAGGAAGGGAAGGCGTCCCGCCACTAAGTATGATACTACGAGCAATTTACAAGTAAAAGCCGGCACCGGGTGCGACCCGCGGTGTCGGCCATATGTTAGGCACTAGAGTGCCAGGCGTGGAAGGCTCCGGAGTAACATACATAAGGTCCCGGAGTCCTCCTTTAACGCCAGTGTCAGTCGCCGTGGGGTTTTAGTCAGTAGGAATCTGACACTCCCCCGCCGCCTGCCCACAGAGGCCGGTGGGGGGTCTTATGCAGGATTTCCCCACGTTAAAAAAAAAAAATGTTTACAGCTACTGACTCGATTAAAGGTAAATCCCTTACATCCCTGCATCCTTTACATCCCTTACATCCCTGCATCCTTTACATCCCTTACAACCCAGTATCCTTTACATCCCTTACAACTCAGCATCCTCTACATCCCTGCATCCTCTACATCCCTGCATCCTTTACATCCCTTACAACTCAGCATCCTCTACATCCCTGCATCCTCTACATCCCTGCATCCTTTACATCCCTGCATCCTTTACACCCCTGCTTCCTTTACATCCCTGCATCCTTTACATCCTTGCATCCTTAATACCCCTACATCCTTTACATCCCTGCATTTTTTACACCCCTGCATCCCTTACATCCCGGCATCCTTTACATCCCTGCAACCCTTATATCTCTACATTCCTCACATCTCCGTACCGCTTTAATCGCTCGATGATTCGGATGTCGGATCAGCCCCCTCTAGGGGCAAAAAAAGGAACTAAAGCTTGCTGAAATTCTGGCCCTCTGGCGGCAAAAATGCGAACTAAATTTTCGATGTCGAATCAGCGCCATCTGGTGTCAGAAAAGGGAACTAAAGCTTGCTGGAATTTTGGCCCTCTGGCGGCAAAAATGTGAACTAAATTTTCGATGTCGAATCAGCGCCATCTGGTGTCAGAAAAGGGAACTAAAGCTTGCTGGAATTTTGGCCCTCTGGCGGCAAAAATTTGAACTAAATTTTCGATGTCGAATAAGCGCCCCCTTGTGGTGAAATTTGGAACTAAATTTGACAGTATCTTTCACTCTCTGGTGCAGGAATTTAAAAGATGCAAGGATGTAAGATATGCAGGGACATAAAGGGCGCAAGTATGTAAGGAACGGGGGAATATAAGAATAGCAAGGTTGTATGGGATTCGGGGATATAAAGAAAGCAGGGATATAAAGAATGCAGAGATATAAGAGATGGAGGGATGTAAAGGATGCAAGGATGTAAGAAAAGACGTAAGGGATCCTGGAATGTGGGAGATGTAAGCTTGAGTATGCTCGAATACACCCTCCTACCTTTTTGACGTCCGAAGACAGACTGACGTGTTTCTGCGCGAAGCTACTAATTTATAAATGCACCGCCAGATAAGGCCCTGAACGACAGAAAAATTCATTTTTATCGCCAATTAATTATGCTTAGTTGTTTATTATCACATGATTATTATACCGACTGTGGTATCTGCATGCAGACCTAACTCCATCTGAAAGTATCTGAGACTCCCTAAAGTCCTGACGTTTTGTATCTGTAGTCACTACAGTGTTTTATAATTGCAATATTTGATTATGTGGTATGGAATACTATTGTGACATAAATTTTAATTAGAATTATAGAGATGGCAGGTAGTGTGAGGCAATTAGAAGAACGACAGCTTCCAGCTGAAGTAACAAGAATGCAATGGTCACCAAAAATGGATCTCTTAGCAATTGCTAACATAAAAGGTTAGGTTTTTAAACCGGTAAACAATAGATTATTTTACAAATATGATTGTTACAGGAGAAGTTACATTGCATAGATTAACATGGCAAAGGGTTTGGCTATTAAGCCCTCAAGAAGAAGCAGATAGCGTAGTTAACTTAGCATGGAGACCAGATGGAAAATTTCTTGCCGTGTGTTATGAAACTTCCAAAGTAATCTGTTTAGTGGATATTGAAAATAAAAACATTATTCAGAGAACAAAGCTTGCATTGCACAATGAAATCACATGTATGACATGGCTACCGTTAACAAATTTGGAAAACGATACTGTGTTAAATGGAAATAAACCAAACATACTGCCAACAGGAGAATATCTTCCACCTTTACCTAGTTTGAATAGAAGTTTTGGACAAGAACCAGAACGCAAGGAATTCTTGTCTCAAACTTTAGATGTACTTTTTGTAGGTTGATAAATGCATTAATGATTTTTCACGTTAACTTTGTACATATTAAAAATATTCAGATGTTTCCAGCTTGGATTAGACAATGGAAGCGTTGCAATGTACGTATTTGGAATGTTCTATTGTGGTACAATTTCAGTTGGTCAAGATAGAATATTAGAAATTAGTGGTGGATTTGGTAAACCAATGTGGGTCACATGGAAAGACAATGGTGGCATCAAAGCATGTAGATTATGGTGTCCATTGTTAGAGCAAAGCACAGCATTTTTTAAGGTTCTTTGCATAGTACACTTTATAATTTTAATTAAAAGAAATATTAAATTTCTACCAATTTATTATTTAAATCTGAGGTAGCACAAGCTCAAGCAAACATAGAATATTTGATGGATTATCTTTCACGTACATTAATGGCAATCTCAGAAGCATGGGAAACAATTCTTCTTGAAATGGATGAAAAGCTCGCACGATATGCAGAAACAAATCCACCTGGCGGGGTTGCTGCAGATTTTTTAGAATTATTAATGATCGGTATACCAACCCCAAACTTAGAAAGCTTTTTGTTACGAGATTTGACCGAAAAAGGATTAAAAAAATTGGGACACAGTATTGAAATGTGCTACAGTAATATACAGGTAATAATGTACTAGTTGAGGCTTCTATTAATATATGTCATATTGATCTACTATCATTTTACAGAAATTAGTCTTAAAAAATTTAACAAATGTTGGAATGGCTTTAGTGTATCAGCTGGCTGAAATGAGAGGAATGGTGAGATTAGGTGGTCCATATGAATTACTAGGATTTGCCAATGAAAGTATTATAACTAATGCTCTTCATGCATCAGAAGCTTTCCTAGCAAAATCATCCGAAATTCAACAAGTAATAGATCATAGTATGCGCGACTATAAAGCGTTTTTCCGGTATGATTTTCAAATTAAAATGTCTATTAAAAATATTTGTATTATTTAAGTTTATTTTTCAAGGTGGTTGTATGTCGTAATACTAAGATTAACGGACGAAAGAATACCGCCGGAAGTAAGTCGCGTTAGTCAACAAGAGCTAACATTTATTGCGGAATTTCTACGTGGTTTTGATAAAACTGAACCAGGTGTTGGAGGGAGGAAAGGAGTGAATTTAGAAAAATTAGGCCAATATTTACGACGTGAAAATTTACAAACTTGTTTGACACCCGAAGGAAGCGAATGGACAGCAATGCTCAGTGAAAATCATTGTCTTCGTGATCATCCGCTTATCATAAAACAGGATCTTAATTTCTCCTTGTTACAATCCCATGCAAAATTAATTTCCGCGATACATAATGTTTTCCGTGAGGCTTACCAAGGCTTAGTTGAACATTTCACTGTCACCACTATTGCTTTGACTCCGTCCGTATCGTTTACATCATCCCAAATTGCAACAAATAATGATGGTTTACTTGTAGCTACATGTGATATGGATCATAAAGTATTACGATTATTTAGAATTGAATGTTCACATACAGAGCCTATCTCCCTCAACTTTAAATTGGGTACAATTGATGTAGATCATAGATCAGGTTTGTTGATTTACTATGAATACATGTAACAATGTAATTCTTCAAACTAATATTAATAACAAATTTTATTTTATCAGAATCCTACTCTAAAGCTTGTATAGATGGGACTGTAATTGATTTACAGTTTTATTCCCAGGAATATCTAAGTTTATTGTTACTAAACAAACATAATCACGCATCATTTCTGATACAAGTACCATTAAAGTACCCTGAAATTTTTGAAAATCAAGATAAAAATGCAGTTAGTCTGGCTGACCTTATAGGTAACAACTGGCCTCGACCTTTTCAAGGTATTTCTGCTAGGCGAATAGCAGTGAGTGGTGCGCGAAAAGTTGCCGCTATTTTAAATGAAAGCAATAGAAAAATAAGATTATTAGAAACTGAAGTTGAACCTGAAGATGAGGAAGACGAAGTAGACGAAGAAGATGGAGTTAACGATAGTATGTTGGATACCACGCATGAAAAACCTACAACTAGCTCTCAATAAAACCATAAAAGTAACGAGGTAATGATTACATTCTTATTAAATCTGAAATTTAATAAATATTTATTCAAGTATAAATATAAGTACAATAATGAATTTTTGTTTAAAAACCAATAGTTAAAATTTCTTATTTAAGAAATGATCATGTATGCTATGTCTTTATGTCACAATTGAAAATCTGTATTGATTATGCACGAATATGATTGCGCGAATTAGATGCGATATTCTATAATCTATTATAAAAAATTACTTTTCACAACTCAAAAAACTATTTGTTACTTCTGCATCTGGTTGAATACTTTTGGAAAGTCAATATCAAGGGCTTCGTTATCGATACCACCATCTTCAGGTATTGGTGAAGGCGGTGGACGAGCCATAACATTTGGTGTATATTTTGCAGGAGAATTTTCTCTGGATTCTTCCAAATCTATAATAATAATAATTTAATATTAATAAAACATAATAATGTGATCATTCTGTTCACTTTCCAATTATATAAAATTTTTATAAACGATTACCAAAAAATTTACGATTTCGTCTTCTTTTTGTTGTAATAATAAAAAGAACAACAGCTATGCCAACAACTACTACCATAACAGCAGCCATTCCTCGTAACAAATTTGTCTGCACAAAAGAAGGCATGTTTAAAACAAATAACGAACGTATATTTTAATGTCAATGTGTGTTTATTAAACTAAAATATTTTAATATACCTCAAAATCGTTTTCCCAAACATCTTCCCAATCTTTTTTCACAATTAATTCAACAACGTGAATATTAATGGCAGATTGATCTGATACACCTTTTGAAACACACTTATAAAAACCAGATTCAGCAGTTGACACACCCTGTCGATAACAAACAATTTATTAATATAATATTATCAAAAGGATACAAGGAAATTATATGTTAGAAGTATTACCCTTATCATAAGTTTTCCTGTTAACACTTCATAATCGTATTTATTTTCATCCATAGGGTTTCCAGGCCCGATAATACGATTGTCATCGGTAAGTTGCCAAAACATAAAACGATGATAATCATCACTACTTAAACATGGAAGTTCAGCTAAATGACCAGCCGGAACTTCCGTTACTGTAACTACTCCATGAACTCCATTTTTCAATAAGAACAGTAATGAATACAAAAGTAGAAAACATTTTATGCTCATCTATAAAATAAAATCAGAAGTATTTATAATGTTTATCTAATTTTTATCATTTTTAACTTTATTTTTAAAAGCTTTTTGTTAATTTGTAAGCTTATACATATACATGTTTAATACATTAAAAAAATCTTTCATGGTTCTACCTGTTGCATTATTTATATCCTCTTTCTCAAATACAGTGAAATATCTAAATATGTTACTTTCAAATTGTTATTGTTTCAAGTTATTTTAATTGCACTCACTTTAATAATTTATCACTTTTACACTTGTATCAATAAAGTGTTCAATTGCAGAAAATGTAAAAGCACTAGGCAACTGTGGCACAGAAGTTGTTTCACTACTAACTGAACAATATATTTTGTTTTGTTAGCATCTTGTTTGATAATACAACAATTACATTCTAATTATATTGATCACCTTTAAGAAGAATTTCAATAGTGTACAGTTGGTTGTAAACGTGACAGATGGGTGCAAGAACAATTATTCTATAGACAGTACAAGCAGAAGGCACTTGTCAGTGTATCATATTGCATAACTACAAAGATAATTCTATGTAGACTCTGTATAGTCTTTCACTATTTCTTATTTTCCACTTGAATACTAAGTAATAAATTTGTACTAAGTAATAATTATCAAAATCACTGTTTCTAGATGATAACAGTCTAATAGACTAATCAGAAAAGCTTTAATAATCAAGCTACAGTAGAGTTACTTATTTATATCTTTGTCCTATTCATCCTTGTGCAATAAAGTATTTATAGTGAGCTAGACTGGCATCTTGTGACTGCCATGTCTGAAAGTGTAGTATACGTTTCTTCATCTTAATTACTTGAAAAGCATTGATATGTAAGATAAAACCTACTGTCAAGGTAGTATTTATACATGTTGTATTCATCAATTATTATGTAACAGACAACTGTACCACATTCAGATATACTTTTAAATTATGAATGAAAATTTTAAAGGTACATGAGCAATATGATGAAATCAATTAGAAAAACTTTTAAATATATGAAATGTATAGTAGTCTATCTTAACTATTTTAAATAAAATTGTTTTTATGTAATTAATTTTCATATAAAGTTCAATAAGTGTTGCATATGTGTAATTAAATGTGACTTGCCATTGTCAATACTGGTCATGTTGTATCAGATGTACAAAAACATCAACTGCCAATGCTGGAAGAAGAACCCAGAATGGTGCCAGAACAATTTTTGCTGGTAAAAACCAATGAGAAGCTTCCAATTTTAAACATATTAAAATTTGAGCAGTTAATTTCATAAATACAGCTGTCATGTACCATGCCTAAAAAGAGAGCATCTTCAGTTTCCATAAAACATAATAAATATTCTGGTTCAACTTACTTCCCGACGTAAATTAACAACAAGTCCATTTTTGAAATGAGATACCATATTAAAAACAATGTAAATCAAAAGTATCTGATCGTACAACCACATCGGAATGAAAACTATAAACCAATTCCATTGTATTCTCTGATCAAGTCTTATAACAAGTAAAATCAAGAAAATTAAAAGATTAAACCAAGTAAATAATGCACGATGTAAAACTGCCATTGAGATATAACATTAAATGCGTCAAAAATCACGAGATAAAACGTGATCACAAAAAACTATACGATCATATTGCTATTTCGCCAATTTGTTTACATCAATGTTCAATATACCTAACCTATGCTATCAATTAACCTATAAAATGTAAGAATTCCTGAGATGTCGCTACCATATCTAAATAAATGTATGTATATATACATATATATATATATATATATATATATATATATATACCGTAGTTCACCAGAGTCCATAATTGCGACGCGCAGGTTGGAAGATGGTGGGGGAACGCAGCGAGCTCTCTGCTAATCGCTTTCTACTTCCTTTGGGAGTATCGCCAATCAGGGCGAAGATGCGTACTGGAGATGCGCGAAGAACGAAAACTGGTCTTTTCGCAGTTATGGACTTTGGTGAACTGCGGCATATGTATGTATATATAAAGTGCAAAGACGTTCGTCCGTGTCATTTTTCAACATGAGAACTACTAGGGTTAGAGATACGCTTTATACATCAGGGGTCCCTAACACCCCAAGATGACAGGCCGGTGCGCAGAGTCACCGGGGTTCCTGACACCCCTGACGATATCAGGTCTGTATGCAGAGAGCGCCACCGATGCGTCGGGGTCCCTGACACCCCAAGATGAAATCAGGCCCGTACGACGTACGTAGAGGGCCCAACCAGTATAATAATCATCCTCTAATTTCTTTCCGGAGTTTATTTAATTTACTTTATTTATTTTCTTTGCTTACTAAATAAACTCATCGAAGGGGAATAACATTTATGATTGTATCTCTCTTCTGGGCCTTGGTCGAGGACCAATTTAATTCACTATTTCTAGTGAAGTATATATTTACTTACATTAATGTTATATAACTATGTATATATTACAACTATTATAATTACCCATAAGCATAAAATGCATTATCTGATAGCAATGATACAATCAAACATAAATGAAAATCATATTAATTGTGATTGATTAGTTTCATAGGATCTGTAAAACATTGTTCAAATGTGTTTATTAATTTGTAATACCGTACATAATTGTTACAAATAGTTATCAAAGATTTGTGATGTAACTTGTATGAAAATGCATTTTACAACCTTTATACTATTATCATGTACGCATATCTTTTATATAAGGTGTACAGAGAAAACCTATTTTCTGTCGGGTTATATATTTATTTTATTTTATATCAAATTAATCAAAGATATAAATTTTTTATGATTATATAAAATGCCGCTACAAAACAATTTTCTTATTTTTTATTTTCTTAATAAAATGTTTATCAAAGTACTACACGTGCATGATTTGTCCTGTTATCCTTGTAATAACATTGCTTTTATTAAAATGATCATAAACTAATGTAAATTAGTATACGTAACTGCTTTTCGTATATCTCTTAAAAATACTTTGTTTTCATTTACATACACTGAATACAAATTTTGTACAAAATACTATGGCAAATATATTTGTAGTCAGTATCATTACAATATCATCATTACATCACCCAGTAGAAAAATATCAGTCCAGAGTTGGACAATCATTCAGTCCAGCGACAGATTCTGGAACGTGTGCATAACGATTTTTCTGTTATGTAATTTATATGGATTTTTTATTGATTAATCGTTCACAATTAAATTTACGCCTTTGGGATTTAAATAGTATAACAGGTGGTTATCGAGTGTTATGTTTTTGATGTTTACAAATATAGTGGTCTGGGTATTACAATAACTATAATGAATGAACAAATGAATAACACCTCATCGAATAATTCTCACGTACGTATATTTTATTTATTTCATCTCACAAAGAAATGAAAATCTCAGTAGATAAATGATAAAATTACTTTACTATCCAACTCGCGAAGAAAGGATGAAAATGACTATAATTAAACCAAATGTATTCATTAGACGCGGATCATTTCCTTTTGATGATTGATCTCATAAATATGTAAATATATCGTGTACTTCATTGAGCGTATAATTGCTTGAACGCCGGAAATAGACCATTTATTGTTTAAATGTAACGAAAATGTATTCAATGTTTTAACAATGCGATTCGTTAATTATTGGATACTTATAAATTGACAACAAAACTGTCAATTAATTGATTAAAATATTCCTGTTACTAATAATGTTTCTATAATTGTTTGAAACATTCTACAGTATAATTAAATGTAATTAGCACAATGTACTTTGCATACATATATTTGCTGATATTGTATAGTTTTTTTAGTTAATAGTGGGATACAAGACACCCCTTTTAATGTATTATCTATGCAATGTATGTATAATAATTACATATAATACCCCACATTTGTAATACCTCCGGTAATATAGCTAAAAATACATACATTGAAATAGTAGTACTGTTCTTAGATCGAGGGAAGTAAGATCTATTTTAAAGGGTAGCGCCCTGTATCTGACCCCATGTAGAAGCCGGCGATTTCTCAAGGTGTGCGCGTAAAAATTTCTTTGAAGCCGGTATAAACTGAAGACGTTCTTACTAAGTTTTTTAATCAGTGTGTACTTTTAAGACTATTACTCATCCGTCTTGTGGAATTTTTTTTTTTTTATTTATTCCACCATTTCCTCGTGTGGTTACGACCTTAGCCTCGTTCTCAGCATTCTTTCTCAGAGGTCTAACCACGTGCAAGTTGATTTACAATGCCAAACTTACGATCGTTGGTAAGTTAAAATAAAAAAAGCAGATTTAAAACTAACGATGGTTTGTTTTTTGAATTAATTATTAACATTGAAAAAATCAATCATCTTACTTTGATTTTCGTATTGTTTGTGAATAACCTCCCCGAGAAATCAATTTCATGTATTAACATATCATTTTTTCATTATACATTAGTGTAACTATGTTTTAAGATAGTAGTTTAAGTATAAAAGGCATATGGGTAATATTTGTAAGATGACATGTATATTTCATATAATTGTTTCATCTAATTGTAAAATTCATAAATTTTGTTAATAAAGATTTTCAACTGTTATTTTTGCTTCTATTTTTGAAAAATCTTATCAAACTGACATGCTGTACTAGTTATTAGAAATAAATGTAATATTCATGATATAAGATTTTCATATCATATCATGTACAGTTCTTACTTATATTTATATGATTTGAAAAATCACTCACTATTCTTATCAGTTTCTGGTTATTATCTCATATCATAAGTCAGCAGTCAAGAAATCATCCTTTTTATTTTTAATTCTTAATCTTTGCGTATCTTTTTTAGGCTCTACCAGTATTGGCTGCTGTGGGAACTGTAGTTGTAATAGGATTAGCATTCAAATTTTATAAATCTTGGAGCGGTGAAAAGAAAAAGAAGTCTCCAGTTTTATTGGTTGACCCAGTTGTTAAATATAGTTTACCTTTAATTGAAAAGGAAATAATAAGCCATGATACAAGAAAGTTTAGATTTGGTTTACCAACACCGGAACATGTACTAGGATTACCAATTGGTCAACATGTACATTTAACAGCAAAGATTGGAGAAGATGCAGTCATACGTTCTTATACACCTGTTTCAAGTGATGATGATCATGGTTATGTAGATCTTGTTATTAAGGTGAGTACATTAAGTATACCTTAATAAACAAACTTTACACGAAAAACATATTTTCAGGTATATTTCAAAAATGTTCATCCAAAATTTCCTGAAGGAGGAAAATTATCTCAATATTTAGACAATTTAAAGATTGGAGAGACAATTGATTTTAGGGGACCTTCTGGTAGGCTAATCTACAAAGGGCATGGAAAGTTTTCCATAAAAATTTTGAGAAAAGATCCACCTGTAGAATATAATGTTAAAAAGGTATTCACGCTAAATTTATATTTGTACTTACATGTACATCTAAAGTTTCTAAACTATAAATATATTGTTTTTGTTTTAATGTAGGTTGTGATGTTAGCTGGTGGAACAGGGATCACACCTATGTTGCAGTTAATTCGGGCAATAGTAAAGGATCCTACAGATGAAACTCAGGCTTCTTTGCTTTTTGCTAATCAAACAGAAAAAGACATATTACTTAGAAATGAATTAGATCAGATTGCAAAAGATCACCCTGACAAATTGAAACTTTGGTATACCTTAGATACCAGTAGCGAAAACTGGCCGTACAGTACAGGTCATTTAAATGCAGAAATGATAAAAGAACACATGTTCCCTCCATCGCCTGATACAATTGTACTGATGTGCGGCCCACCTCCGATGATCAATTTTGCTTGTAATCCTAATCTTGATAAACTGGGTTACGATCAAAAATTACGGTTTGCATACTAAAGCAACAAATTTTTTGTTGAATTGAAGTGTAGAGATTGCATTTGGCTTATCAATATAACTCGTTAAATGGAACCTATAATTTTAATCTTACGGACACAACATTCTATTATTTTGTATCTACCAGAAATTGGTTGATACAGACAAATGTATAGTGGCTGTTTATACTTTAATATTTATGAAGTTTGAAGTTGTGTTATTTAGTATATTGTACACAAAAATATTTAAAAGCAATATTTAACTGTATAAAAAATAATACGTAGTATTTTTGTGTACTATATGGGAGAAATATGTGTACTATACTTTAAGGAAGAACTGCTTATAATAAAATATTAAAATACATCGATTACAAATATGAACGTTTCTCTAAAAAATTAGGTAATCAAACGATTAAAGAAAAGGAACAATTACTTTTATATTTTATAATTCCATACTTGCTATAAATGTCATTAATTTTTCATTACAATTTTTAATTTTGTATAGAATATGTTGCCACTGCAAAATTTTAGTGCGAAATAGTATGTAGGTTCAAGGTATCAAGCATTTATTGATGTTATATTTGTTGTTTTGTTATAAAAAATGATGATCACAAGTTATTCTGTCTGTTTTATGTATCCCTTACTTCCTTTTTGAATTAAATATTTTTAATGTAAAAATGACGGTACATATTACAACAATAAAAAATAATTAGCGTTCCGACACTAATTAAAAGTTTGCAATTAATATTATTAACAAAATGGATAATACTTGAAGCTAAAGTTGTTTATAAATCTGACCATAATTCACATAATGGAAAAGCAGTGCGAAAAAATTAAAGCAGTAAATGATCTCTTTGTGTATTTAACAACGTCCACGATCCCTGACGCGCTTTCTCGGTGCTGCTCGTAAGATATCATCTACGCGCAATATCATTTCTGCTGCTTCAGCTGCGCTAAGTAAAACTTGTCTCTTCACAGCCCAAGATTCAATTACACCTAATTTTTTCATGCAACTAATCTTTCCTTGTTCCATATCTGTTAATGTAAGAACAAAAATAATTAATTACTTCTGTAAAGAAGAAATGTCAGTAACATTTTAACATACCGAGACCCATCGTAACTGCACCAGAATTATGTGCAGCTCTTAGTTGGCTGACTAATTGAGCCGAATCGTAACCAGCATTATCCGCAATGACAGTAGGTAATTGTTGCAATGCTCGAGCAAACGATTCCATTGCAACTGCTTCTTTTCCAGGAGTAGCAGCTGCTGCTCTCATGACAGCCAAAGCCATTATCATTTCACTGCATCCACCGCCATAAACAATTCTAGATTCGCGTACGGTAGCTGATAATACGCAAAGAGCATCGTGCAGAGATCTTTCTGCTTCGTCAACAATTTGTTGAGTAGCGCCTCTGATTATGACTGTACAAGCTTCTCCCAAAGGAACTCCCGAAAATTTAAGCAAAGTATCTTCACCCACCATTACCTACACGAAAAAACAATGAATGTTTAATAGCAGCAGTGTATGGCTTTAATTAAAGTGTACAACATACCGGTTCAATAAGATCACATTTTCCAAGTTTCACCATTTCAGGATTATCAAAAGTACTGACTATTTCTCCGCCGGTGACAAGTGCAAGTCTTTCGATACCATCGAAGTCAGCATGCTCAATAGCCATAATATTAGCATCGGCAAACAATTGTTCAGGATAATTATAAATTAACTGTCTATTAACGAAAACGTTGGAGCCATGTTTTATAATTTTCTCAACTTTGTCCTGAATCGAGGATAATTATCAAATGATTATTAATAATTGAATAAAACTTTATATATATATATGATAACTAATTTGTAGTATATCACCTTCATTTTTTCTTTTTCCGCTGCTTCCAATTCTGCAATTTTCGCCATGGAATCAACTCGAACTCTTGATCCAAAAACCTAAAAATGAACGTTTATATTAGTTTTATTAACTAATATATTAAACATTTATATCTTATACTTACCTTGATTTTATCTGTATCCATTGGAGTGTTAGCTATAAGTATACGCGCATCAGTTACTCTTTGCGGTTGATGCATTCCAGGTTTCTTATCCAGTAAGAATCCATCATCAAGGTAGGAATCACCTAAAGTTCCTCCACGTTTCTTAATTATTTGAATAGCTGACAAATTGCCAGATCCCTTAAGACGTAAAACAGCATTCACTGCAAGGGCGCTGAAATGCTCTTTATGTTGAGATAAAATTTTTGAGCTCAGGGTTGTACGAGCAATGTTAGTTAAATCTTCATAAAAACGTTCAGGATCTGCAGAATTATCAGTTGCAGCATTCTGCAAAGCTTTTCGAGCTACATTAGTTGCCTCCCTCCAGCCAGCAATTATAGTTTGTGGATGAATTTTTTGATCAATTAATTTCTCTGCTTCTCTTAATAATTCAGAAGCTAAAATTAAAAATAATTGTTTTAAACATTTTAATTATTAAACTAAACAACAATATCTAAACTTTATCTGTTATACAAACCAAGAACAGTTACAGATGTTGTACCATCTCCAACTTCATCATCTTGTACACGAGACATGTCCACTAAAATTTTGGCTGCAGGATTATCTACACCGACACTTTTAAGAATAGTTGCTCCATCATTGGTAACTTGAACTTGTCCAGCAGATCGACCATGAGCCACCAATACTTTATCCATACCCTTGGGACCAAGCGTTGATTTTACTAGATCACCAATGGCTATTGCTCCTACAAATAAACTTAACCTGGCAATTTCTGCCTTTTCTTCTTCCGCTTCATTCTTGAAGATCCTGACAGGATTCAAGGAAACCTACGTATAAACGTTAAAATTTCTACTAGTTAACAATGCTACCAATTTGCAGGAGAATTTAATGCATGTATTACAGATTATTATATATTTATTACATCTTCATATTTAATATTATAATTTATTACTTAAAATGTACATTCAATGTAAGTACTGAGATATAAAAAATTCGACGGAAATATAGTTTTGTAATTGTAATAGTATATTTCCAGTAAGCTTAAGTTTGACTTAAAAAATTATTACGTTAATAATAAAAGAAATCTTTTGATTGACACACGTGCGCCATTTGTCACACCTTCATATATGAAACCGGGTATTGAATGTTCATTATTATTTTGATTTCTGATGATATTACAATAATATCATCTTACGATATATACTAGGAAACTAAAATTGATAAATTACCATTCTGAGTCACTGTAAAAACGATAGCTCACAATTTATGACTGAATAACGTTTCTTCAACTCGACAGCAAAGCACAATTGCAAGGATCTATTGGAGCGTAGATGGCGTTTCCGTTTCAAATACTAAACATATATTTTTTTCACTTTTTTCCGTTACGACTTTTCTTTAATTGGTTACTCGAAAACATGTAGAATCTCTACAACAAATCAGAGGTTCTAGAAAAGAGAACGAACCATTCATAATTAAGTTTCAACAGAAAACACCGAGAACCTTCTTTCTTTCATGCAGATGGCGCAACATGTCTGAACGAGCAATCGACTTCCCAATTTAATTCCTTTTAAGGTTCGTAAAAAATATAACGTAATGTATGTGAAATTAGCCCTCATTTCATTAAGGAAAAGTAAATAATTGTTGTAGTACTAGTTTTGTGCAACGTTGAAATTTGAAACGGTTTTCGAAAATAATAGAAGATTGTCCAATTAGCCTCCCATTTTTTAAAACAATTGTTGTACTGTGCTGTATCCAGGGCCGGCCTTGAGATTTCGGGGGTCCGAGGCGAGCTCCGAAAAAGGGCCCCTTCGCATATATGACAAAAAGAAGTACCTCAAATAAAATTTATAAAATTAACTTAGACGCAAAATGGGGGCCCTGGACCTTGGGGGGGCTCTAAGCGACCGCCTAGTCTGCCTAGCCCCCGGACGGCCCTGGCTGTATCAATCGTAACGAACATTGTCTACCGATCAAAATATTTGTCTAAATTCTTCGATTTTTCAGACAAACTATAAAATTGAAAAGGTAGACCCAAATGATTAAATCGGCATTATCGAACGTATAACTTGTACCGAATTGTACCAAGTTATAGCAGCGTTGAACCATTCAAAACGTTTTGATAATAATTCTAGTATCCTTTCGTTTATTGATCTAACGAACGATTGATAGTACTAAATTTCTTTATTTCGGAAATTTAAATCCCACCGACCAATAAAAGAAATGCGCTTGCGCGCACACCTTTAAATAACAGCCTGCACCCAGCTGTCCCCCATTTCGTACGGATCTTCACGTACAATAGGGTCGACCAGACCCTTTGATGCTTTTACAAAATGTATAGATGTGTATAGACGTTCCCTCACATATATAGCGTTTCGAGACAATGCCGCAGGACATTTAGTCGTTACGAAATACAAAAACTCTGTATCATCGATAATGAAGGAGTACTTACATGCACGTGCAATCTCTCACATTTTTCTCGCATTAGAAATAATGTGTATAAGATACGTACACAGTAACATGTTTAACATTTCACTAATGTCAAACATCTTCGCACTTCGATCATTTTGTAGTAATACATGCACACAAGATATGCATATGTTTCGTATACGGGTGCTGCTTATGTAAATTAACGGTCGTATACGAGCTTTCTTTCGTTCGACACCGTTAATACAACCTCACTTTCCGCGAGTCATCGAAGTTGTTTCCCCGCGATCGGTAAAAGTGCATTTCCAAATGATCGATTCTGTGACACGATTGCAGGTATCAAACAATTTTATGCGGAATGCACTATTGCTGCGTTCGAAAATATCTACATTGGACAGAACCCATTACCAATGAAATTCCGATGAGTGAAATCATCACTCTGAGAAATAATCTTCCAAAGAGAAGACCGAGCGAAGAATATGCCAAGCTGTGTGCAACTTTTACTCGAGTGATTTAAATCGCTTAAAGTGTAATTTAAATAGCCGATATGTGTATTATAGATAAAAATGTAAGGTATGTAAAGCTCAATGTCAGCATCTAAATGAAATATCCGTACTAATATTTTAAATAAATTTTCATAGATAACTACTCTAATAGATAGCAATAGTATGTATTTCCTATCTACTGATGCAAAATGATTGACCTTCGAACGATTAAAATGCGAATTGCACGAAACGGATCCAATCGAAGATTAAAGTCGTAATAGAACACGGGTTAAGTGAATCATTCACATACACGTATACAGGGGACACTCATCACTGGAAGTATTTTACGCAGATGTGCGGAGCGGCGCGTGCCCCAGGATCCAGTGGTGGTGGAAATGCCTCTTTGGCCAGCTTTTACAGGGGAGCGCCTGACCCCCGCGTGTACACGTACACACACGAGCGAGATAGGGAACCGGGAGTCACACCTGGCCCTTAAAAATAGCATTGGCGTGATTTTGTGACGTCGTTCGTGGCGTGCGCGCTGTATAATGTAAAAATGCATATGATAAGTGGGACCGTCAAAGTGTTAATTTTTAATTTTATTATCTTAGCTTCACTTCAATTTGTTTCTCCAACTTTATCTTCTGCTCTTTTCATTCGTATTATTAATAATACTTTTATTACTGTATTGTTGCATTTGTTGCCTTGCTACTTTTCTGAATTACAACTTGATATAAAATAATACGATTAACAAGAATCCTCCAATGGTTTTAAAAACCAATCGAACGTAGTTCCTGTTCACGCCATTGCATCCCCGCCGAGTAGAATGCACCTAGTTACGCTTTGGCGGTTACAGAAGGGTCACATATGCCGTGGTACACGGGGGTACACGTACTGGATAAAGGTATGCAACCCCGTGGACGCGACAAAAGAGAAGGGGAGGAGCTGTATTTTTATACGGGTTGGCTTTCGAGCTCGAGGCGGGGAGAGTAGCGCGACTTACGGGAGGAAGTCGGAAGCGGCACTATTCGAGTCAGTCGTTCGCGAAGCACCAATACGTTTGGATCGATTACCTTGTTTCCAATTGATTATAGATTTTCTCCATTAAAGAACAGGTCAACGTAGAAACATTGAATTCGGAAAGTTATTGGAAATCGATCATCAAACGGTTCAGTGATGATCCTATCAAGCGTTTAAATTGAAGTCATTTGTTTAAAAGTGCATTCCTGTATAACTTAATTTTATCGTTAGTGCGAAGGAATGTTTTCGGCGCAAACGTGAAAAACGATCGGATTCTCCATGGGGGTTGTTACGGACACCATAAGGTCCTCCTGGCACGCGACCTGTGGGAGGGTCGTTTCGCTCTGTTGAATCGTGAAACTACCCTACCGTGCGATCGCGTTATTCCGCTGCTCATCCTCGTCGTTGCCACGGGAGCTTCAAAGTGAACTTTTCAAAACTCTCTAATCTTCGCTCTAACGACGTCGATTGTACAAAGAATTAAACTTCGATCAACGTAAAAGTCGGTCGTGGAAAACTGATAAAAAATGAGCGCGTTCAAGAGACATCAAAGCAAAGTGTTCTGGAATCATATGGCTACGCAGGATCTAGAAAGTGTAGATCCTTTTGTCGCGAGAAACGATTTCACCAGGTCTAAGCAGAATCATGGACCCATCCACGATATACCCGAAGAGGAAGCGGAAGAACGATCGTCCAGCATCAACGAAAGCGACACGTTCGAAACCGCGAACGTAACGGCGATTCGGGTTTGCCCGAACGGGAATGAAAATTCACAGGACCTCTATCATGCGACAACGATTCACGAGGGAAACGATCTGATGACTCAGACGTAAGTGAAATTGCGATAGAAATGACGAACGGCATTCGTTCGCTCATTATCTGCTTCTTCCTTATCACGCCGACACCGCTATTCTAATTGCTTCAATTACAGGATCGTACGATACATTTTTTACCGATCAACACGTTTCTTGATCGTTGTTTTACGATCCAAGATATTACTCGCGCATACATTTATGAAATATTGGCAATGTTAATAATAATTTACGAATATGTTTTCAGGGTAACTATGGACATAAAGGACGAAGACAAAGAAGACGAGGAAAATGTAGCTGTTCCGATAAATCGATCTTGCAGTCCTTTGAGTCAGGATCTGAGAAGCCTGGATTCTGGCTTCTCCGATTCCGAACGATCGAACTGCTCCGAATTATACGAGAACGAAACACCGCGACGCCGTAGAAGGCGGAAACGAGTGAGAGATCGAAAACATGAAACACATTCGCGAGCCGGTGCCACTTGGCTGGAACACGAGACTCTTCCGGATCCTACGTACACTTCGACGCCCAAGGATTCCCGAATTTTACCTCGGAATACAATGGTCCTTAATGCGTATACAGCACGAAACGTGCCGAGAATGCAAAGGTAATTGAAACGTTGTAGGTTGAATAAGAAATTATAACGCGGAAGTTAATCGATTAGGATCAGATACAGTACACAAGACTGGTTCTAATTAATAATTTATCAGTGATTTACTTATGCTATTGGTAAACGATCAAGTGCCAAAATATTTTAATCTGATCCACCATCGAATAATTAGAATTATACATTATGTAAATTCTGATTTTACTATTCAAAGGTAACGATGCTGTTATGATAAGTCTGATGAATAATGACACGAAATTATAGCATTATTAGACTGCGCTAAACGTATTATCTTTGAAACCAAGCCGCACCTCGTAGCAGCCGATAAGGTGCGAAGAATGTATGTTTTAAGAACACGAATCGTCATGATAATGTCCCCCGTGCTGAGCCAAGCGATAGGAATGCAATACGTAAAATACTTTCCGTGTTATTACTCCGGTGTTTCGTAAACTGTAATCTACCCCTGTACGATGGTTGACCGCCGTGCGCGCACGTTTGCGGGTCATCATTCTCCAGGTGCATTGGAAGTAGCACAACTGATTGCAAAGAATATTAAATACTCATTATACACACTACTCGCGATGAAAACGACTCGACTTGCATTTGATTTATGACGAAAAGCGTAATCAACAAATTTATACAATACGTAACTTGATAATTGTTCAGAGTACGTCACGTGTTTGAGGTTTTCAACCAGGAAAGATAAATAATTCACGGTAACTTGCTTTGTAAGATTGTCAAAGAAAGATGATGGTTGCATAATTTTCCAATTAATATTCAGGCGTGTATATATTAAATTAATATGTATGCAACGTGCTTGGAAATGGCAAAGTCGATAGTATCCTTTAGGAACTCGTTAAGTTCCTAACGTCGTAAATGGAACGCGTAGGAAAATTCCGTGACATATAATCAATTAACATCGATTAATGCATAGTCGAGTATCTACAACGTAAATTGAACTTGGTTACTAGAGCATCTTATAGACGTGGAGACTGAAGTATTAGTACGAGGAAGTAGGATAAAAAGGACGATCTATTTACATACTCGCTTTGTAACGTTCTATCGTGTTTTCTCACTTACATAAAAAGATATTTCAATTTGACTGATGATAAAAAGAAGTGACTAACTGTAACTTCGTTTTCCATTCACGATTCATTGTACACGCAGGGAAGATTTGGCCCTTTGATCAAAGCAATCGTACGACACAAAGGAGGATCGCGTAACTTATTACCATTTTCATTTTCCTTTACTCGTTATTGTCACGAGAATTACTGATGACTGGCATTTAAAAAGTTGTTCTACTAACTTAATAATCCATGAATGTAATTAAATATGTCTCATTGTTAACCATCGATTTTTCATGCGGCGCGTTGTACGTCGTCCGCAAGAAAAGAACGTAACAACTACAGCGCGATAGATCTACGATACGGTAGAGATTATTTTTTTTCGACACCCAGTAGATTTACACGCGGTCGTACGTGATTCAATGCAACGTGCCACACGAGGAATACGTAAATGAAAGAACGAAGACGAGGTTTGACTCAACCACGGCCGTGGTCCGAAGCGACGACAGCAAACGTAGGAAGAATTCATGCTACCGCGTGGATCGTGTGCAGGTGACGGAGTGTAGCTTAGTCAAAGAAATGGGATTAGTCATCAACGTCCATGAGAGAACGATTCTAGTTCCGGAGGTAGCCGATTAGTCAGCTATAGCTCCTGTACCCGCTCCTCGTCGAGCCGATTGTTCCGCAAGGGTATCGTGCACCTGGTTATGCGCCTTGGAATTGGACAGTGGTTAGGCCTTAACTATGTCGTGGCGACAGTAGCCGAGACGCGTGTCTCGTTATGGCAAGATTAAGGTACCGTAGATTCTTGCGTCGATACAGTGCCTTTTCGTAGGCACCTCGATACGTTCCGCGTATTTTAAAAGATTTCTGTGAAATCTACAATTACGCGATCCCTTAATTCCACAAAATATGCGGTCGTTAAAGCATTAGGGTACCATAGATAACTGCGTTGATACAGCACTCTTCGAAAGCTTTCGTCGGCTATATTTAAGTAACGCTTTATTTGGCAGAGATAAAAAAGGTATTCTGAAATTTGTTAGGAAACGATTATTGGAAATCGCACGGTAGAAGTGGAATTTGACCAGCATTATCGATATCGAAGAGTAAGCGCATATTTTGAAAGTTGAGAAAACGTTGTTTATAGTTACGTAACGTGATATTGAATAATACGCGCGTTTCATTCGGATCGACATCGATCCATTTTGGTGAATCAGTCTCAACCAACGTAGATTAATGACTCGTTAATTGGCAACGAGAAGGTTAAAACGATTCCCGAGATGGATCAGCGTTGCATAAATTTCACGGTGCGCGAACAACGGACACGATTGTTTGCGCTATTATAATTGTTGAGATGAAATATGAAATTCTAAAACAGTCAGTACGTCGCAACTAAATGGTACCTTGTCGAATCATTGATTATTACCTGTGATTTATTTTCATCCTCAGAACGGAGGAGGATCAAGTAGATGCTTCAGCAATCCCAACGTCCATCTCGTTGGATGACGAATGTCTTGGCGATTTCCTGTACGCGGCCGAACCACCAGAGGATGCCGCGGAACCGAGAAGCGGGAACTCTTCGATAACGACGAACTCTTACGAGGCCGAGTCAACGTTCAAGTCCCTCCAACATTGCAGGACCTACAGACAATCGTCTTCGGTTAGAGCGTGGCTAAGCAATCTCGCGATGGAAACCGAAACCGAGTGTAATAATACTCTCCAAAGTAAAGCTCTGCCACGACGGAAACATCGTGAGTTATTGAGCGAAAAGGATGAAATGAATGACCTGAAGACTCTGTCCTCTTTAGCTACCGCAGCCGCGAATAAACTGTTGATAAGGGCAGAGCAATTCGACAAACATTATGAATATATTTTTGAGTAAGTATACTGGAAAGACATATGAAAAATTAAATGCAGAAAATACTAATGACTATACTTCACTTTCTTTTTCTTTTCAGCAAAGTGTCGAATTTAGAAAGAGGTAGATCGGAGAAAGAACTTTTACGTGCCATCGAGGACGATGCATTTTCCGTCCTTTCAGAGTTGGGTGCACCGCCTCCTCGTAGAATACAACAGACCAGCTTGAAAGGAATACTGTCGCAGCTGGAAAGCATCAAGAATTACGTAGACAGCGCTGTGGATACTCGTTTAGATTTTTATATCGAGAAAATAGTCAGAGGTTTGGAAGAATCGCCAAAGGACGAGACCACGGTAGCTAGAGGTTCCTTAGCAGCTCTGACTGCTCTAGGTTTAGCAGGACCTCGGGCAGGAAGTAGCATCACCAGGTGTTCAGGTATCAGGGCGCTTCTGACGTCTCTCCTCACCGCTGGAAGGACGTCGATTGACTTCGTTACAGCTTCTTTGCGCGCTTTGGCAAGCGTGTGTTCTTCTGCCACGGCGATTCATCAGTTCGTTAAAGACGGAGGTCCAGAGATACTGACGGATCTGCTAATCGCAGAGAAAATGTCTGAGAAAGAAAAAATGGAAGCAACCGCGTTAGTCGTACAAATAACTGCGCCATGGGTCAATGCTTTAGGTCTACCTTACTTGGAACCTTTTGCAAAAGACTTAATTCCTTCCTTGAATCGTCTAGTCGAGAGTACTAATTGC
Source organism: Osmia bicornis bicornis (assembly GCF_907164935.1). Taxonomy (NCBI): domain Eukaryota; kingdom Metazoa; phylum Arthropoda; class Insecta; order Hymenoptera; family Megachilidae; genus Osmia; species Osmia bicornis. Next base: position 2,191,221 of record NC_060219.1, on the reverse strand, counting down.
GGGCAAACATTGTTACTGGTCGCAGCTGCGTTCAATCATCTGTCCAAGTCCAGGAAGTGCGCCTTCGTAATATTGGAACACGGAACTGTAAAGAAATTATTGAAAACCGTGAAAAAGTCGACTGGAAAAAACGTTTGGTTGATGGAACAAGTGGCAGCTCTTATCAGTGAACTGGCGCGCATCCCTGAGGCTCGGCCACACCTGGCGGAAGCTCGAGCCTCTATCGCGTTGGTTTCCTTTCTCAGAATGAGACCTCCGGGCTTAGAAGACGCTTACAGACGTTTAGAAATTACTGCCGCGGCGGCGCTCACAAGACTGTGCGTAGATCCAGAGATTGCGAGGCAAGTAGTTGCCGTTGGAGGCGCGGATTGCCTTCCTTCGTGCAGAATTGATGATCTTCTCACGGAAGATGAAGATCAAATTGAGGCGGGACTGCTAAAATATACGAAATCATTGCGGAAAGCGTGTAGAAGAGCAGCAAAACAAATTGATATTGCAAAGGCTAGCGATTATAGTACCTTAAGTTGAAGATGTACTGACAAGAAGTTCTACAATGTATAATTTTTAATATTAATTATTTACTTATAAATAGTATGTATCGCAATAAACTAATATGATATAAAATTATTTTTTAAATAATGTTCGTTTATTTACCAAAACTTACTTATCGGTAATATAGCACTTCGATACAGTGTAGTATTTCACGGTCAGATGACGCTAGCTGCACTGTTTTCGAATTAGTTGAACATTGATACAGGTTTTTCAGGAACTCAAATTAGGACGAGTATGAAAGGCATGTACACTTTAGAAGTATTGGTAAAATTATATTCTCTGAAGCTGTATAGATGCTCCGTATTTGTACGATAAAAATGTAAATAGAACCTTAATACTGTCCTCCCAACTACATGTATTTGAATTAATATATGTATAATAAACGAACATATGAAAAAATTGGTTCTTACTTATTCTTATTCCTATAATCTATTATGTAATATCAGTTTTTAAATGTTCTGTATGAAATATATCTATGATCGTTTCTAAACATGGTCTCAATTCAAGATCACAAGCACCTAGTACAAATTTTCCATCGGGTGCTTTAAAATAATCCAGGCCACGACCTATTTTAATTATCCAGCCATTACTTAATCTGAAACCAAATTGAGGTAAGGATAAGATATAATACATTTCATTAAGTAGAAGTATAAATATTTTCTTACAATATTTGTCTATCATGTAAAGTATCCGAAAATTTAAATTCAAAAGAAATAAGATGGGATGTTAAACTTTTTTTCAATTCTTCTAATCTTGCTATTTGATTCTTTTTGTCATCTGCATCTAGAGTTGTAACTAATGATATTTTAGATAACGCATGACATTTTCTTACAGCCAATTCGCACAGTCTCACCAAATTCTGACACTAAAAATAAAACGACAATTAGTTCAATTCTCCAGACATATCAATATTTGCATATTAGTACCTGATGAAATGCTCTTATATATGGGTCTTCAATATTAATGTATGTAACTGTTGCGTCTAAAAATCTACCAAAAACAGTTGCATAACCATATCCTGTATTACCACTTTCAATTTTGATTAATTCCCTGTAAGTCCCAGCTGCCTTCTCGCTTTCAATTAATTTCTTTATTTTCTCTGCTCTGTCTAAATATTCTGATGCCTTGGTAGCAAAATGTTTCTGCTTAGCTGAACTCTTTGTCTCTGCATTGTTTCATTACTAACTTTTAAAGTAATTCATAAGGTTGTAAAGATATTTAAAGGAATAGAATATGATATAAAACGAGAGACAAATTTAAATTGTTTAATTACGGAAAAGAATAATATTTGTAATACCAATACCTTTCATAGAATCAAGAAGTATTTGTACACCTTCTTGATACAATACTAAAGCCATTGTATATTGTTTATTGTTGTCCATCTCAACCGCTCGTTTTAAAATTGAAGCAGCCGCACTTTCCATTGTATCTATATTCTAAATAACGATTTACCTACAATATTGATTTCAAACTACATGAGTAGGTATAGATTATTAAGTATATTTGGATTTCAGTAGCTTTCAATTTAAAAATCGCAAGTACTCGAACGCCTGACGTATACGAACTGATAGATAAAGTAATGTTTTAAAAATTACGATGCAACATTTGAAATGTAATCGATTCTCTAATCTAATGTATCGAATGTCATTTCGATTGGCACCAGTGATTAAATGCGATATAGTGGAATCATGGCGCCCAAGTATAATATGATCTTAACCTAATAAATAGTAATGTTAAGTTTACGTGGGTCGAACGAAATATACAAATGATTAAAGTTTAATCGTGTCTATGTAAAATTTCTTGGTATGAAACAAAATTATAAATGATTTGTATTTGTATAAAACAAACCTGAGGTTCCTTTTTAAAATGTACAACTGTTGGCTTACAGGTTTTTAACCAAAATCCAGTGACGTTTTCAAACTTTGGTTATACGTGAGTCATGTATGTGTGCGTGCGCGGGATTTTAAATAGATAAAATATTGCATACTTGCATTAAAATACTTTTACACCAATATAGTTTTAATGAAAATTTATAATGTTGTTTATATTATTGAATCAAATTTGAAGAAGGTATAAAACTATAATATTTTATAATCAGCTATAACAGTTTTTATAATATAACAAAGTATCATATAATAATGTAATATTTAATTTTTTTTTCAGTTCTTACTATGAAATCTAATAAAAATAGTGGAACAGGTTCATTATGGGGAGAACTGCCAGCAAGAGAAACTTTGAAACAAGAAGTAATAACACCAGACATCATAGAAAATGTCTGGAGGCAAGTTATGGAAGAGTCAAATAATACTGATTGTGATTTTGAAATGGACAGGCAACCTGAATATATACAGTAAATATTTATAATAATGAAAGTAATTGCAAGATATCGTACAAGATTTTTTTTATTTGTAGATTACCTATGGGAAATCTTCATGTATTAAACACTATAAATCTTCATCAACAGCTAAGAATGATGGTAATAATCTTAAATGATTATTAATAATCATTCCAGATAATGTTTATACTCCGTATATTTTAGGAAGAAGGGGTGGTGTTGGGAAATATGACAACAATTGAAACAAAAACTTCACAAGAAGGAAAAGAAACACAAAATTCATTTCACTTTTTACCTATGCAAAAGAAAAGGTATTAGTACTTGGACGTAGAGTGTACATTCACATAATTTTATGATTGATTAACAAGATATATGATTTCAGAAACATGTTTAAAGATTCTTCTACTATACATCACCTCACACCACAAACAGCACGGTGTATTTTGAGACATGCAGTTATTATTCTTCTAGCTCACATTGGATTTGAAAAGTCGTCAGATATTGCCATAGAAACACTTACAGATATTGCTGATCATTTTTTAAAACGAATGACACTTTTAATAAAAGTTGCATATGAACAAAAAGATCATGGTTTTCCTGTAAGATAAAATCTATTAGATATCGCCACTACTAACCAGAAAAATAAACAAATGCTTTTTCTGTAGGATATAATAGAAAGGGTTTTATTGGAAACCGGCATTGGTAATGTATCCGCTCTTCACGATTACTACCAAGAATATGTGTTAAAATTTGAAGAAAATATGAAAAAGAAAGTCGAAGCAATGATGGAAAAACAGAGGCAACTTGAACTTAATGCTTGTAGTTCTAAGTATTTAATCATACAGGAATGACTGTAGTATTTTCAAAAAAATACATTTTATTTCTGTTAATGTATACTCAATTTTTAGGATGGTTTTAGATGAAGCAGCAAATAAACTACAATTTGAAGAACTTGACGAATTTGGCAACGTATATCGGGAAGTACCGACCCTTCAGTTGTTAGATCCCGAAATGGGCTTTCCTCCTAGTTTAGATGCTGGCTTTCAAATGTTATATAGTCTTGAACAAGATGAGTAAGTTGTTTTTATAAGTATTATATTGAATTGCAACAACATCGTAACACTAATGATTGCAGATTGAATAACTTAGAAGTGGAAGAAGAAGAAGTAAATGTGAGCGATTCTCCAAGTGTTGGACAACGATCTGATACGTCGAGTGATAAAAAGAAGTCTTGATATGTTTAATAATCGTACAATTGTAATTTTTCTTCTATTTACTTCTTGTAAAATAAAACTTTACAATAAATTCCTAATATTATTAATGTTTTTAAGATGAGGTGTGAATTATTTCTGAAATATAAAACTTAAATATGTCGTAACAACAACTTATTTCGTGTATGAACGATTTAAATTATAACAAAGCGACCTCTATGCCCAGTAAAAACCCGTCAAATCCCAGAATACTTTGCGAGGCCGTTGACAACACGTCAAAAATGGCAGATCCAGCACCTAGTAAAAGTGATATTGAAGAAATTTTTAAAAGATTGCGAGCTATTCCAACGAATAAGGTTTATTACGTTATTTATTTCTTAATTCCGCAATACTGAATATAAAATTATATAAAAATATGCGAATTGTCCTTGACAACAATTTGAAAGCCACATCATATTTTTGTTTCCAACCTGTAATTTTCCTGGAAACTTTCATTTAATTATGACACCTATCATATGCGCTTCAAAATGATTTGCATTAAATTGCTCGGAAACAGTATTAATGATACTCATTGATTTTCGTACTGAAACGCAATTTGAAATTGTTAATTGCACTTATAATTTACGATTACGTGGTTAATTAACTTTTATTACAGCATATATTAACATTATATTGGGATTGTTTTAGACATGCTTCGATTGCAACGCGAAAAATCCAGCATGGTCCAGTGTAACTTATGGTGTCTTCTTATGCATCGACTGTTCTGCAGTTCATAGAGGATTAGGAGTTCATTTGACATTTGTTCGGTCAACTCAACTTGATACAAATTGGACTTGGTTACAGTTAAGAAACATGCAGTTAGGAGGAAATGCAAATGCTGTTAGTGTTTTTATTAATTAAGTCCATTATTGTTATTAATATTGTTTGTTAGTAACTGTAATTTTTACATTTTATTTTTTAGAGAAAATATTTTACACAGCACAATTGCACAACAACGGATGCTCAGCAAAAATACAATTCACGTGCCGCTATGCAATATAGGGAAAAATTGGCACAGGCATCTGCACAAGCAATGCGGCACTATGGAACAAAGGTAAATCTTTATGATTTCATGTGTACACATGCACTTTACTTTAGAACATATTCTGAAATTCAGTTAAGAATTTTGTAATCAAAAATATGATAATTATAGGTTTTTCTTCCTTCAACAAAAAATAAAACAATGGTGAGCTGTAAGACTACTTACACCAAAAAAATCTCATGAAATTACTAACACTTCTGTATTTTGAACAGTTTTAAAAAATGTGAACAACTTTCGAAAAATTGTTCAATTGTTATTACATATTTTGTATTATTTGTTATACTCATAAATTAAATTATTTGATTGTGTAACTAACTCATTTAACATGTGTGATTTACATGAAATATGACACAGAAGAAATTATGTTCAATAGTACTTTGGAAACAACGTTTCAAAATTGAATCTTTTCAGTTACATTTAGAGGAAGGTCCAACATCAACTTCTGAAGAACAAGGTGAAATTGATTTCTTTAAAGAACATGAAAACTTTGAAGTACATCATAATGAATCTTCAGTATCTCTTGAGACAAATTCAATTTCTCTATTTAATTCTATACCGCACAAGAACAATGAGGATAAAAATAATCAAAAAGATATGCCAGATATGCCATCTAATTTTTTAGGACCTACCGTAAAATTATCCGATTCTACATCGAATTTGATACCTGAAAGAAAATCTACCATAGGTGGCCGAAAAGTTCAAGCTAAACGACCTGGTGTACGTATACAACTGATTATTTATTTATTAATCAACTATGTTTAATACAATTTTAGTTAAATAAAATATACATTTTTATATTGCACTAATAGTTAGGAAAAAAAGCTGGAGGTTTGGGTGCTCAGAGAGTTAAAACAAATTTTGATGAATTAGAGAAAAGTGTTGCTGAAGCTGGTAAAGAATTACAGGAGAAGGATCACCAAGAAAATACGAAAGAGGAAGAAGAAGAAATCGCTACCCGTCTTGCATATCGTTACGAACAGAATTTAAGTGAACAAGCTAAGAAAGTTGAACAGAGAGCAAAACATTTAGATCCTTCTAAAGCAACACAGGCAGAACGTCTTGGTATGGGATTTAATACACGAAGGTAATATTTCTTCCATTTTCTTTATATGCTGTATTGTTTATGCTAACACTATTTTCTAAAGAAAAGAAGCACTATCTTCACAATTATAATATTAGAATATATACTTTTCAGTGGCGCAAGTCATTCTGCGGTTGGTGACATGCGGACAATAACCCAGGAAACATCATCGAAAACTATAACTGCATCTGAACCAAAGCCAAGAGAAATCGATATTGAACGAGATCTTTTTATTAGTTTAGATGAATTTTATGCGGCCTTATCAACCCCGTATACTAGCAACAATAACAATAAATCTCGTAATGAGGAAGTACTTGTTATTGCAGAGCCAGAACCACCAAAACGAACAGCTCCGCCGAGCAAACCAAACAGTAATAAAAATGATAATAAAACATTGGAGGGAGAAGCACAAAAGAAATTTGGTAGTGCTAAGGCTATTAGTTCAGATCAGTATTTTCAGGACAGCAAAGATGATGATTCTGTACGTTTATTTTACATACTAATAATTTATATGAGGTTTATTTTTTAGATTAAATGAATGTTTTGTCATTTTATTACAGTGGGAACGTAAAAGCAATTTACGACGTTTCGAAGGTTCGTCTAGTATTTCGTCAGCTGATTATTTTGGCACAGGAAGTTCTACGGCAACATCTCCTACGTCTTCTTTGTCAATGCGTCTTGGTGGCGGAAGAGCAGGAGTGGATTTAGATGATGTTAGGGAAAGTGTTCGTCAAGGAGTAAACAAGGTCGCGGGTAGATTAAGCTCCCTTGCTAATGCGGCTGTTTCCTCTATACAAGATCGCTACGGACTCTGAATGAAAACTTATGCATTTTATTAAGATTGTTACTAAACTTATATTTGGACACTTCTTGTCCATTGTTCGAAACTGTAAATAAAAACTTATAATTCAGCTTGCTCGTAATTTTTTCATTAAAAATCCTAAATAAGAAATATTGATAATAATTGATAAAAGAAAATACTTTTATTGGTATAAAATAAATATTTGTTAAAAATTTTGGATTCATAGTTTTAAAAAGTAAGAGCTAGGAAAAGAATTTTAAGAATTTTTCAGCCGCGATATGATACTCGATGAAACATGATTATTTCGTTACGGTGTAAAATTAAATATAGATTTAGGAGATGATATAAAATATGAGTAATTTAAATAGTTATGGATTTGGACTACTGGACTCTCTACAACGCGAGATTAAATGAGAATATGGTTTTCCGTGAAGGAAACAAACAAGAACAACAGTCATATTGTCGCATCCAGTACCCATTAAAGGGTCTGGTGCAAGACAATGCTGTATAAGTTCTTCACAGATCTCTTCGGGATCCATTGTTTCATTTTCTTGCCCAGTTCCAAACTTTGGTTGCATTAATCGCGCTCTAATAAAATTGACTACTTCAGTACTTGTCATTACATCCCAAATACCATCACAAGCCAACACAACAAATTCCCAATCTTCTGTTATTTGAAACTTCTGAACTTCCGGAAAAGCTGGAAGTAAAAAATTATTCACGATTATAATTAAAACGTTTTTGGTAAGAACTTTGATTTTTGTTTGTTCGTGACATTACCAGTCACGATTTGTTCTTGTGGTGATTTACGTTCATTTCGTTTAAACGTAAAGTCTCCAAGAGCACGAGATAACGAAAGCAGACCATTAACTCTATTAAATTCAACCCAACCACCAGCAGCTTCGATTCTTTCACGTTCATCTTTTAATGTAGGTTTATGGTCGCGACTGAGTTGAACTGTATAACCCTTAATACTGGCTACTGCTCTACTATCACCTGCATTTGCCTGTTAAATTTTCATAAATCAAGAATAGAAATAGTAATAATGATAAGTTATAAAAAACTTACACTATATAAAATATTATCCTTAACAAGAAGAGCTATAACAGTAGTTCCAGCTTGCTCATCTTTAAGAGTCACATCATGTTGCATTGCTTTGTCCAATTCTAGAAAACCTTGTTCCATGGCTTGAACAATATTACCAGCTTTGTACTCGCTTCTCCTAATTATGTATTCATGAAGATGTTTCCCTGCATGCAGCGCCATTGCTGCACCTGTCAATATTATCTATCACTTCTGTGAGCATAGAAGTACATAATCACAGTTATACTTATTAACTAGAATTTTGTATTTAAATATAAATAAATATAATAGGACCTAAAATTTTCTTTTGAAACGTATGTTTTTCAGTCTGCTTTATGTTAACTATGGATTGATGATGCTGAATCATTTATTTTCTTATTATATTCTCACCTCCATGCCCATCATACACTGCAAAGAATGCAGTACCAGGATCATCTGGTAATGAAAGTATATGAACATGACAGTCTTCCATTTTTATACGCCATCCTTGCATACATGAACTTCCAACTCTATAGTTTGAATTTCTACAGTATACTGACTTCCTTGTGGTCACTGGTTCACTGAGTGTATGCCCCATTATCTTTTTTATGATCCTGTAACAATAAGTTGTTAATTAGTTAAAACAATATACAATATTTCTTCAGTCACTACAAATGAAGTTAAAGATAGGATCATTCTTGCTTGAACCATGTTTCTGTTTTTTTTTTATTACAAACTTTGCAATATTTCTATCTTTATATTATTTTTCAGAATCTCTGTACAAAATTACAATTTAACACCAAACATTGAAGACAATCTAACCTCTTGCAGAAATTTATACGCATCGTATTATTCCACGATTCAACATTACAGAAATAATCCTCGAAAATAATATTTTTGCCTGTATATATTATAATATATCATTAAGTTTTGATGTATTTATATGGTGTTAATTTCATATTCAGTCTCACCTTCATATGCTGTCAAATGAATGTAGCCCAATATAACCTCTTGATGTACCATTTATTTTATACGATCATGTCAAGCGCAGATATCAAATAACTTTGATGATTTTGTAAATTTATATCACATATTTCGTATTCAATCACGCTGAAGTTCATTATTAGTTATCAATTGTACTATGAAACTTATTAGGAAAAGTTTTATTCATGAACATAAGTCATCAACAGCTGATTCCACTATGACGGTTCGTTGGTCAAACACCACCTACAGACAAACGAATGAACCGCTTGGTTAAACAGCTGATTTTCAACACGTGTGTTGGAAATTTTTCGGAGTTTTACAATAATTATACATTAACATGTTATAGACAATACATAATACTCGCGCATATAAGGAAGATAGTACGTAAAATTTATATTTAACAAAATTATTAATTATATAAATAATTATATAGCGAAAATTATTATTATAGGTTAAGATCTGAAACGTAAGACAATGGGACAAGATAGAAATTCCGAAACTGACTTGATAGAAAATATTAATACTATATGTTTTCAAACTAAAAAACAGAAAAAGCATGAATGCACTTATCCTGGTTGTAAAGCAATTTTTTATAGACCATCCCGATTAGCCAGACATGTCAGACTTCACACTGGAGAGGTAATAATAGTTGTGCATATTTATATAATTGGAAAGATTACAAATAAATTTTTCATTTTCTGTTTGTTTCTTTTTTTAGAAAAGCCATAAATGTAATTATCCAAACTGTGATAAAGCTTATACAAATTCTTCCCACTTGAAACGTCATATGGAGACTCATAACACAACAAAAACTATATTTCAGTACGCAAATAATTCTTTATAAAATTTATTTTATTGTTTAAACATACTTTCTACTTTGCTTTAATTTAAGGTGTACAGAGTGTTCATTGTTTATTGTTCATCGGCATAATTTAAAGCGCCATTATAGAACACAACATGACCGTGGCAAATTAACTTGTAAAATATGTAATGAGTCTTTCACAAAAAAGTACCAGCTTGCTACACATATGGCAACACATGGTTCAGTATCATATATCTGTGAGAAATGTGGCAAAAGTTTTATAAGTAATCCAAAATTAAAGAGGCACAGGGAAATTCATGAAAAACGATATCCATGTACTGTGCCAGGGTGTAATGAAGTTTTAGAGAAATGGTTACTTCTTCGTGCTCATTTAAAAACTCAGCATGTAAAAAGTATGCATTTATCAGTATAATTTCTTTGAACTAATTTTCATCAAATATAAGCCTTAAATTCATTATTTTACTTGCAGCTCATAAATGTACAGATTGTGATAAAGTATTTCTATTTAAATCTCATTTAAAAACGCACTCCCAAGTTCATATGAAACACAGATTAGTTTTATCTTGTCCGTATGACAAATGTCCACGAGTTTATTGCTTTCAAAAAAATTTGGATCAGCATATACGAGTTCACCATTTAGAACAGAAGTACGAGTGCGACATATGCAAACTAAAGATTTCATCAAAAGCAAAATTAAAAAATCACATTCAGAACTCACACGTGTTAGTAAAGCGAATAAAAAAGACTAGAAAATCGCAGCGTAAAAGAAAAGATGTTGGATTACCAAAAAGAAGTATGGTATCTAAATTGACTGGAGTGATATTACCACCACAAGTAGAAAAGGTAATATTAGAACGAGAAGACGTGCGTAGCTCAGAAACATATGAAACTGTATTAAACACAGACTCAGATTTGTAATCCACAAATTTGTATACAATAAAAAAAGTTTATAGTAACTCGTTTATATTTATTCTTCCTAATTTGCAAATAAATTTATGTCTTAAAATATTAGATAAAGTTAAAAACACCGCTTTTATTTTTATTTTGCTGCAAATAATGAATTGTGACTGGCATATAATTATAGTGCAGTAACATGGGAATAATTGATTATATTTGAAGTACAACTTGTAATTTTATATAGATATAAAAACAACAGAAGAAAACATTTCATTGTCAAAGTTATAAAATTAAATATGTTATTACTTCATTAGTAAAATGTTAATGAGTATTCTAAGCAGTGGATACTCATATTATCCGAATATAGTAAGTATCCTTATTAATATTATTTGAAGATATTCAAACGGTCATTAAATATCTTTTTGAATGTAAATTACATTTGTATTTGAAGGATATTAATAAAATGTCTTAATAGTTTCTGTTTATTAACTGTGAATTTGAGCGACCGTTTAAACTTACATTTTTAATCTTTTATTACTTTCTCGTAACTTTAAAAATTCAAACAATAATCCAGGTACTTGATCAGGTAACGGATATTACTTGCATTATTTGTACTATTCAAATATTATTTTTTGTAATATCCGGATAGTATGAATATCTAAATATGAACACCCGTATCGTTCCGCAAAATTTGGAACACTTATGCTTCTACCGGAAGTACTGTATAAATACAGAATATAACCATGCAAAATACTTTTTAATTCCATTGTTATAAATAAAGTAAGAAAATATTGATCATGGAAATTGTGATGATAATCACATTAAATATGTAGTAACTTTCATTCATTTTTTCGCTGTAAACTACAAAAATTGTTTGAAGCATTTCTAACCTCTAACATAACTTTCAGTAATGACAAGTATTTATTAAATACATTTATATATCATCTCGAATTGAAGGTTGAAAGTTATTGATATCGATTTGAAAAGCGTTAGTTAAAGTTAATACAGATAAATGACTGATATTATTATAATTCTAACGTGACAAAGAACACGAAGGAGTAGGAAAAAAATATATGAATATCAACGATTAAAAACCCAGACATTCCCTACTTGTTTCACAATAATTCTAATAAGATACAAAGACTCTGTCGATTGTATTCGATAAACATAACATACGTTTTGGAGTTTTATTGTTAACGCGAATCATTTATTCTCCTCATCATCGATCAAACCATTTGAGTGCAGAGTAGTTCCGGAAGTGAACAGACGGCAGGAAACGCCTTGGGAATGCCTGGATGAAATGAAGGATGTAAGAAAGAAAGAAAGAAAGAAATGTTACCTTTATTTTTTAACACTATTTAAAAAGTTTATTAACTGATACTGATCAAATAACAGTGAATCACGAATGATTTTCTCAATGAGAAGACACAACCGTTGGACGTGCAACATTCGTTGCGTTCAACAATTGTTTCAAGACGAAAGAAATGCAAGAAGCGTTGCCGCGCTTTTCGTATTTCCCGCCAGAGTATCGAGGATCAATGATCTTCTGCACTCAAATGGTCAAGCATCCTATCGTCGACAAATGTTGTCCGAGTATTTCTTTTTTTGTTTTTTCTTTTCTTTAACCCTCTGCGAACTATAGTCATTTTTCTTTTATCGCGATTCATTGCAAAAAACGCTTTTACATTGTAAGACGTTCTATCGGCAGCTTGGACTTCACATGAAATCGATTTCTAAAGGGTTTACAAAAATACCATCGATTCGCGCGTTTGCAAAGAGCCAATGTGGACAAACTTTTGTCTTACAGGAGAAAATATAAAATATTGATCGATTATTGCGACGATATGTATATGACAGAGATATATATGTATTGATCTTTCATTTTTTTTTGTATTTCTTTTTTGTGCAATCATTAGATCGCGAGCAGCGCGAGTCTATTAGTTCATTGCATTCGCTTTGGATTACAATTTTGGGAATCATTGTTGCAATTGATTCGATCATGATCTCTTTAGATTTACTATTTTCCTCGTTGTTTTCCCTATTTACTCAATTTTATTTTTACGATTGCACATCGAATACGACGATATGTTAAATTTTATTTATAAAAACGATTCGTGGCCGATAAAAATATTTTCTGCAGCAATGGATAGATTTATATCAATAGGGACGTGCATTAATTAAATATGATTGCGTTTATTGAAACTTAATGCGTGCTGTCCAACAGGAAATAGGGAAAACACATCGCGCCGCAAAGGATGAAATATTGATCGAATCATTATCAGATTCAATTGGATATATCGTGAAATGTCTGAAATTAATCGGTAATCAGATGAAACGATACCGGTTATGATTAAGTACGATTACGAAATGGAACATTATGTAAAATACGAAGTAATGTTTAATGAGCATGAATGTATGATCGAACCAAGCAACGACAATAATAACGCGTTCAATGTAATTTTATTATAAAGAATATTGTATTTATTTGAATTCATCTTTGCTCAGAATTTTTCTACCCATGACAGTGAATCGTATTAAAATTATCGTGACTTTATCGTTTATTAGAAAAATATTTTACATCTTTCAGTATGATGATAGCGTGTCAACTAAATTATATGATAATCCTTAAAACAGATTAATCGGTTGTTTATATTTTTGAGCACAGATGAATTACAACAACGTGTCGTATCGATAAACATTATTTCATTTAAGAAACAAATCTACCAAAGTATACTATTACTATTTTGTACATAGTCATACTTAAACAATTTACCGGTTTACAATTAAGCAGTATGTACGTATTATTGTCGTACCTTGATTAAAATAAATCAACGTTTCCCAATCAACGAGTTCTACACGGATAGCTTTCCCGAAAGCCTTTCTTCTCCTCGTATAAAATTACTTTAATAGAATTTACTTAGAAATAATAAGGTAGTTATCAAGTCCAAAGGCAGTTTACGAGATTTCTCTCTTACGATTCTAACATATTACTTGAATTTCCGTTCGCTTATCAAATAAACAGAATACAACGTTTTATACATATGTAGGTATTGTTTCAACAGGTGAAATAAAACGATTGGGAAACGCTGTACAAAAAGGAAACCACTGTCTGTCTGCAAGTTCTGTTCCCTGTTCAGCATCGATCATTAGACACCATTTGTGGTGATTGTCCATTCAAAAAGGGTAATATAATTGGAGACCGTTCGAAATCTGTGCGTGTTACGACGAAAACGACGAATTTTAATCCTGTGCATCCGTACGCACCTGTATATCATCGAATAATACGGTAATGCTCGCTTACTGGTCGCAGACTTTGATCCTCGTTGCGACTATTAGCGGGGGAGGTGACTCTCTCTTAACGTTATTTAAATATAGCCGTGTTTGGTATCATTTTCATCGTACGGAACTCAATAAAATTTTAATATTTCTTATTTCAGTGAATACAGTGAAAATGGACGTTTGTTGTAAGAGATATTGAAATTTTAATCGTTAATCCTCTAAATGCGACTACTAAGCAGGAGAAAATTTCCGACGATTAACCGGGCATTACCGTACACAAATCAGGCGAATCACATTCATAAGTACGTTAGAATAAAAAATGGGTGTTAAAAGTGTGAACGTTGTGTCGTGTGAACGCGAAACTTGAACGAACATAAGCGTGTCACGTATTTAGTGCATGCATCGATGACACGCGGATGGAGGTGCCCACGTTTAATTATGCTGAGAGATTAACAAATAAATATAATTATACACGTACATCGCGCGCGAGCTTGCACGCATTAAACCTAATCTCTAACAAATCGATATCATTTTTTTTTTTCATCTTTATAAAACAATTAAAATGAAACATTTGTACTTTAGCAGTATAGAGCAGTCGTTTTGTCGTACTTATTTACCTTAATATCATTATCGTCGTTTTTATATTATTTTATACATACATATGTAATATATTCTTTTTGTATTAAAAGAAAAAAAAAAAAAAAAGAAGAGAAAGAAAAACAATTCCCGCCTCGCTTGGCACGCCATCATCCATCGTCACCGTCATTTTTTATCATCTCGATATATCATATATTGTATATATAGGCTGTTTCGTAAATCGTGAATCAATCAGAACAGAAAATAAAAACGAAGATTCCGTAGCGAGAATAAGACGACCCGGAAACACCTACCGACCATACGATTTTCGATTTCCTTAATTTGAATTATCGTTCCCTTTCTTATATCGAGAATATGAAAAATTTTAAGAGGATCAATGTTCTTTTTCAGTTTCTTTTTTTTTTTTTTTAATTTTAGAGTCATCTTATAGACGGTCAAGGAATCCTCAATTCTTGGCTGTTTTGCGATTTATAAAACATCCGGTACAGGTATAGTACGCAGTCGATATCTCGCCTATATAAAAAAGAAGTGTACGTATAATATATGCGATACAGCGTACGCAACGAGATGCACGCTTGAGCTCAACTTATCTATAAATATACAATCATAGAATCAATATCAAACAAAATCGTGATTATTGCAAATGTCCTGTCTTACGGGCGGAATATATATATACATATTCATGAATATATGTATATATTCATATATTTACTATATATATATATATATATATTTTATCTCTGAAATAAAAAAGAAAAAGAAAGAAGGAACCGCCGTTTTGTTTCTTTGTTAGCGTTTCCCAATCTATACACGAGACGAATTTAAGTCAGACGTACACAGTTGAACAGCTTTACGCTCGTGTAAATATATATATATATATATCAGTATCGATGATAACAAAATAATAAAATAATAAAAGAATTATCATAATCATATCAATGTATACGATTAATTCGAATAATATTAATTGTAATGGTACATTGATTACGCAACGATTCCCACAGTATTTATGTACAGATATTATAGCACCATGACCGAAATCTCAAGGTTAAAAAATAGCGTTTACACGTGACGAAGAGCGGATGGAATAAGGAGACCGGAAACGAGACTGGATTTTCAACAAGGAGAAATGTGTGAGGAGGAAAAAGGATGATGCGTTTCGGTCGGAACACGAGAGGAGGGAAAGAAGAAGAGAGGATGTTACGCTTCGGTTTGAACGATACTATCTCAATTATATATCATTCTTATAGCTTTTCTTTTTTTTTTTTTTAATTGCACCAATCAATCATTTTTCTATTCGATCTCGCAAAGAACAACGGCGAGTTGGAAAGTTGAAAGAGCTTACAAAAGATTATTTTCTGCACTTTAAAAAAGATGAATGCAAGTCTTGGAGATGGAACATTCTGCAAGTTTTCTCAAGCGATACAATTATTTCGAATAGAAATCTTTCGAGAAAGCTTAGAGGAAATGATCGACCGGCGATTAATCGTTATATTACAATAATTAAGTATTTGGCCGTTTTAATTAACGTGTTCCAACAACGTTCACGAGTGTCTCCTATAGCACACGATATTAGCTAAAAGAAAAAGAACTCGGCGAATAAGTCGTGGGGACTAGAAATTTGGAAAAAAACGAATCGCAATTCAAATATCACAGGAGGAAAATGTCGCGACGTTTTTCTCTCTTCTCTCATCGCTTTTTTCGTTTCTAAGGTAATAATTAGAGAGAGACGATTAGGACAGCCACTAGATCGTTCGAATTATAGAATTTATGTACAACCAGCATAAAAATTCTCATACCATATACATATGTATATACCAGGGTGGAACGCGAAACAATTAAAATAATTGTCTGATTATATTTTAAGATTAAGTTTAAAATTACTGAAGAAAATCATGAAAAATTCATAAATATAGATTTCAAGAATTTGAATCGAAGTTTCGTTTACTATCAGAAGTAATAAACAATTAAATTTCGTTCCAACATAATATATACCAAGGTGACTCGATTTACATTTCATTGAAATTTTCCTCCTCGCATTGTCTCGCGACGAACAGGACCAGAGTAATAATTTTCAAAGCTTTTTCACTTGCTTTTCACTTTTATTACGTCATTTCCTGGCGCAGATCTGTATTGGTAGATTGTAAGAGAGCTGAGAGAAACATTCGATTGTTGAATTATTATTATTTTTTTTTTTTTTTCTAACGATTAGAAACGAGAAAGAAGACATTGTATTATATATCTATATCGTATTGGCGTTCGTATAGGTATGCGTGTCGAAAAAACGCGCCTAATTATTTTCTTTTTTAATTTTTAATTAGTTCAAAGATTGGCCTACCACGATAGATCTACGCTCGTTTGACATAATGCGTTTAATAACTATTCTTCTTGCATATAGATTTATAATCTTTATATATATATATATATATACCTTTTTTTTTAATATATATAGACTCATATTTATATTATATTAAACGATGATATCCCTTCTTTGTTCAATATATTAATTAGGTATGATATGTTTATTCACAACTTGATGTGAGCGCTTAGAGTTGGAATTATTCTTTCTTTCCGTCTAGAAATCATGAAGATAGTCTTATATATTTTTTTACTTTTTGCGAAATATTTTCTTCCCTTTTAGCGACAGCGATATATCGACGTTATTTAATTATATTAAGTACGACGCTAGATAAAACATTAATTTCTCTAAGTAGATAAACTTATTTTTTTTTTTTTCACCCCCCTCCCCCTTATCCCCCCCCCCGTTGATCTCTCTCACAATGAATATATATATAATATGTATATGTATATTAATTACATATCGATACGCATTACATGCTAGTCATTGTCAGAGAATTATTAGCGTTTCGAAGAGTTTGAAGATTCAAACATGCTCACTTCAGGATTTCATCAACAATCGGAAAAAAACGATTTCTCTCTATCTTTTTTTTTCTTCGGCCGTAATCGATAACAAATATAACAATTTAACGCAACAAGTAAATACATACATATAATATATTATATATACGATACGTAACGTATTTAATCCTTTCAACCTTCTTTCTTTCTTTCCTTCCTTTAGAACGTACACGATGCGAAATATCTTTGATTAAAAAATACATCACTCAACGAAAGAACAGTTTTCGTTCATACTCGTAGAAGCCACCGTTTATTTTATTCACCGTTTCCGTGGAACACCCTGAAGCGATGCAACAATATCTATTAGAAGGTAATTCACTATACTACATGTTAAGTAATAAAAATAGAGATTGCATAGATTGAGATTCGTAGCGGATGCATCTAAACAGACACGTCCTATAAAAGATTTCCTCTTGAGCTTTTAAATATAGCATGAAACATTTTACCATTTTTTTGTTTTCTTTGTTTGTTCTTTATATCTGTAATAAGTGTATAAGTGTTCAGTTTCTTACGCACGTGCATTTGTTATCTAGTACCAGTTGCAATTCACGTACGTACATTACATGCATACATATATTAGAATACCACTATGTGATTCATTTACGCGAGCATGCAGTCCGCCTGTCGATTCGCAGTTTTCTAGAAGAATGGAAAAATCGTTCCAAGAGGTAAAATGAAAAATAATACGATATTGCATCTCGATATGTCTAACGAAATTCGACGTTACATCTGCTAGAGGTAAAATCCGTGAGAGACAGTGTTCGACAACTGGTCTCGACAGAATGCTGCACGCTATCTGTTCCGTTCTTATTTCCAAAAGATTCGTTCGCGAATTATTCCCTTTGATATCGTAATAAACGCGTCTGTAAATTGATCAGGATTTTGTGCTATTTTTATCGACGCGACGAGTGTGTCGATCGTCGCGTCGCATTATTGCAATCATCGATATGCGGATGGACCAACGTGACACGAAACTTTCTTAATTCCCTTCATCATCGATTGAGTATTTAAAATGCTTCACCTACCAAGTAGTGCGCGACATATCTGAAACGAATCGTACGAATCCGTCTTCCGTTTTCGTTCCAATTACTCATCTTTGCACGATCTATAACACTCGAAAGAGATTTTCTTGATATTTCTCGTAGGTAGTTGTTCTAAAAAGAAGATTACTTGTAGCAAGAATTATTCGTTTCGACCGGTAATTGCATCCATTCGTTTTCATCCTTACTGAATCAATAAACTTTCTTTCTCTCTTTCTCTCTCTGTCTTTATCTTTCTGTATCGTGTCAAGAGTGTTTCAATCAGTAGCGTGTACCGTTCGCATCTCGAAACGATCCATCTTCCGTCCGTGTGTGAATGAAACGAACAGTACACGACGGATCGGGCGTGATCGAGCCGTCAAAAACGCGGCGGATCAACGATCCTTAGGCGTCCTTTTCCAATGGAACCGAGTGCCGTCTCATCGTACCGTTCTACATCACTGCCAGCTACCGAAAACAAATCGTTCTCGAAACGTTCCAGCCCGTGTTTTGTGCGACGAGCACTGGCTAATCGGAGAAGATTCTCCCCTGGCAGGGCCGTTCGTTTTCGTCGAATTAACTCGATGTACTCTGAAACATTCTGCGAATACCATTTCTGAGATTAAAATCTTTCGATTCGTCAACTGAATTGTAACATAAACTTATGAAGCTCGAGTACAAATTGATGTACCGAATAATGTAAGAATAATTGATGAATTATGAGAGAAAAAAAAAATAATAAGTCACCTCTTCACTGAAGATCTTCCTCGCACTTGGGAATGTCAAATATCTCGGCAAAGAGAGGTGGTAATTTGAGCTTGGTCCAGTTCCTTCTGAACCAATCGAGGAGATTCGCGTGTCTGGCACCGAGGGCTCTCAATTCTGGTATCCTTTGCGAAACGCTCGATACACCGGAACAGCCACCCGCCGAGGTAGCCTCGCCGGATACCGTGTGATTCCGTAAAGCTTGAACCTTCAACGCCTCGAGTAGACGATCCTGAAGCCTTTGGACCGCCTTCACATCGTTCAGTCCCGGCCTCTCGCCCAGAAGTACAGCACCGGAGAAAAGGCCCAGCTCGGTGTCCGACAATTGGTGGCCGTTTAGGGACGATGTGAATTGCATCAAAGCGGACACAAAGTCTGGCTGTTTTGTTTCACATCGATCGATTAATCACTTGTCTCGTTTGATTCCATGAAAACGGCTTTAATTAGTACAAGACGATGTACGATACGAAAATTCGAGCAATACTGAGTGGTTCGTTTCGATTAATCAGCGAGAACGTTAACGTAGAATTTTAATATTCGAAATTGAAATTGAATATTTCTATAGTAATTGGAAAGTAATCGAGGATCTTTTACCTCGTACATCAATTCCATTTGCTGCCTGGTGATACAAGTGCCATCCTCGAAGGTCATCGAACTATCGGTGGTCATCTTCGAGATATGGCTTAGCCAGACCTCGAAAAAACCGACTTTGATGAGGATCAGCTGATCGTCCTGCGAAAGATCGCAAAATCCTGGCACCCTTTTGGCAAACTCCACCACCCTTTGAACCGACGGTGTTACCCTGGTGGCGAATTGTTGCCAAAGCCAGATCCTTTGCGATTCAACTGTTTCCGCAGTCGAGGATGCCGCCTCCGGGTCCTCTGGACTGGCCGGCTGCGAAGAAGTACTCGCCTAATCAGCAGGATTATAAAAAGAAACCAGGCGTTCTTGCCAGTTCTGGTATGACTTTTATTACGACTTTAATGTTAATCTTAATTTCACCTTATCGAGAATTTAATTATTAATACCACAATTTTCAAATTATCCTAGCAACTGTGTTTCATAATTTCCATGAAAACTCACCGGTATTATCATTGGTTTCCGGACGATGCCTCTCGTTGATTCCTCGGTGAAACCGCAATGAGCATGATGCGCCTGAGAGACTTGAAGTATCACGTCGTACACAGCCAACTGTTTCACGTCTGCGTCTGACTGATCCGCTTCCACTACTGCGGCTGCTGGCACACACGGTATGGCGTTCTGACCCTGCCCGCTGCTATTGTTATTATTCTGACTCGTAGTGTTGTTGTTATTATTGTTATTATTGTTGTTATTATTGCCACCGCCGGGAGAAGTTAATTGCTGGACACCCGTGGTCGCCGTCGTTGTCGTGGTGGTCGGGACAGCGTCCTCGGGGCCACGTTCCCTTGAACGTTTCGGCACTCTGCCGTATCTTACAGCTGGAAGAAAAAGGATGATTTTTAAATTAAATTAAAAAAAAGAATCCGGGGTTAAATCCGTAGAAGCGGAAGTCGAATCTTTCGGTTGTACGATTGGTACCGACCATTAAAATCTCGGACGGCGGAGTTGTAAAGTAATCTCGTAATAGTTTCCCCGAGGTACATAATTGAACGATGACTTTGCGAAAGGCAGAGAAGATAAAAAAAAGGAAAACTCAACCGGGACCAAAGTTTTCCATCCGTCCACCGGACTCATTAATCATTTCGAGTTGGAAACTTTTTCTAAAGTAGTCGCGAATAAATTTCTACTCTTCTACTATTCGTTACCTTCCTCCGTGTATATATAGATTATGAAACGCATTTGCATGCAAGATCACGAACGGAAAGTTGATTCGACTTGTGTTCAGGATAAAGAGTTACGTAAATTAATTGGTCGGGTCCAGAATTAATATTTGACAGTGTTCCTGAGAAGAATTACGTAGGATAATAGGGAACGCTAGTTTTTCACTCGTTTTCATCCCGGTCAGTTTCATCGGGTTCGCTTCTTAAGCGGATCATAAGACCGCGGCCAGCTTATTACCATTTCCTCGACAATACCAGAGTGAAAAGCCCCCGTCGGTTGCCTATTATACACGGCTGCATATTGCACGATGGAACTTTGACGTTTAATTATGCACGCGACTTCCCTTTTAGTTTGCTTTGCCCTCTTCCTAGCCGATTCAGAACTTCCCGAAAGTAGAAGACTTATTTATTACGTTTGTCTTATTCGAGAGAGTCGTCGATCCTCTCGATCGAATTAACGATGGCAATTTATTTTTATCGTTTCTTGCAATAATGGTCAATCATCGGTGTGTTCATTATACGTTACTGTGAAAGGGTATTGATTAAATAGA
The DNA here is from genome assembly GCF_907164935.1 of Osmia bicornis bicornis. Lineage (NCBI taxonomy): Eukaryota > Metazoa > Arthropoda > Insecta > Hymenoptera > Megachilidae > Osmia > Osmia bicornis. Next base: position 2,169,461 of record NC_060219.1, on the reverse strand, counting down.
TGTAATTTGGGCGTTTCCCCATAGATATGTATAGGTACAGAGTTGATTCAAATATAAATGTATAAACACTGGAGAGTGAATTATAGAAAAATTATGATTATATTAAAGGTTGAGAAAAATTGGGAATAGAAAGTGAATTGTTACTTACAGTCCCTGGACATGCCGACAGCTAGGCACTTCTTAAATCTGCAGTACTGGCAGCGGTTCCGATTTAATCTGATGACAAGACACTTGCCGTCCCTCAGACACCTGTATTCTATTTGCTTTTGAATACTTCTCCTGAAGAAACCCTGAAAAAAAAAACAAATAAACATGGTTAGCAGAAAATACTTATTCAACATAGAAACCTCTCTGCTAACTATAAATTTATCCTACGTGTTCGTTTATCAAGATTAAATGCATCAAACAATTAAGTAAAAAGTGTTTGAAACGAATGATTTCAATGGTAATAGATAAACACGTTTAAAAGAGTTTGCGAAAGTTGAAAGCAATCGCGAAGTTGCATCAAAGATCAATTCATCGGTCTCTTCTGCTTCTGTTGCTTCTTCCGGGATTGGAGAACAGGGAAATTCCTTTCATCGTGAGATATTACTTCGGCAACTAGTTGATCCGTCGAAAATTGAACGTCCGCGATTTTCTTTCTCTTGTTTCGAGCTTCGAAAACTCGAGCTGTGATTCGAATCCTTTAGATTTTTAATCGACTGTTTATCGAAGTTATTAGCTTTTCGACGAGTCAACTCGTCTTCGAAGGAAGCGGAATACTGCACGATCGACGATTAATTCTCTCCGTCTGAGCGTGGATTTAGGGCTCGTAAAAATGTCGTTCGCGGGGAGAAACGACAGGAAAAAAACGAGCTTTCCATAACACCAAGACAGTCCCATACTGCCGATACCACGGGCATCTCTATGGCTTCGACGTACCTCACTGATTTATGCGACTCGATCCTTTTATCGGTTTCCCATAAACGTTCGATAAATAGGGTCTTGAAATTTTCTCGTATTCGTTGAATTTCAACGCGAACCCGATAATCGCGATTAAAACGCAAGAAATTGATTTCCTAATTCCACGCTGGTGCACACGCAGCAGGTGCAAAGAGGCTGATATCCTGGCACATCAGGAAAACGGACCGTGCTTATCTGCACAGGGTAGGAAGCGAATCCTCGCGTGATTAATTTAAAGCCAAGGCCTCCTGCTAGCCTGTAGATTCAACCGTGCTTTTCATTTCCGAGTCGATTACCATCCGACTGGCATAGCTTCTGAATTATCGCCGGTGTTTTCTCCCGACGCAATTCTCCGAACGGATAACCGTGTTTCGAAAAATTTCGCGGGTCGACGAATCGGGGAATCGATAGAGGAAATCAACGCCAAATAGACCCTTGTTTCGTCTGGGAAAATAAACCCGTTGAAAACTTGCAAATGTTATTTCTCATACGTACGTACGAATGTATTATAATAAATATAAAGAATAGAAATTTTTTTCATACTCAGGTAACGTTATAAATTTTCAAGAGAACACTCGAAATTCATCGAGCAGAGGAGTTTCGAGACGAAGAATCAACTTTTCTTAGAAAGGTCGAGTTAATTGTAACGGGTGGGCAGAGAGAAGGTAATATACCGAGTGTACGAGCTTCCACTCGCGTACATATACATAGGACGGAGTGTGCAGGTTGGATGGAAATTAACCAAGCAAGGGGGTCGAACCGGGAGCTGCGTTACACCGGTGAGTCGGGGTTGACCTGGTTGCCGTGGCCAACAGAACGGCTCGTTTAATAAGCGACGTATTATGATTAATGTGCCCCGGGTAGAAACGAGCCGGCATAACTTTCCTACGTAGCCGCGTAACGTAGCTTCCGCAACTCGCCGCGGCTCTTTAACCGACGCACAAAAGAGGCCAACCGGCGCGGCGGCGAATTGAGATTAATGCTCGATAATTAATAAAAAGCCGTGGCGGGTTTTAAAGTGTTGCAACACGCGGGAAAATCGATCGGCGGTTGTTCTCGCGCTGGCAATTTTTATTGGACCGATGCTTTTCAACCGCATCCACCGTATCGAGTGTTATTCTAAAGCGAAGCTTGAATTATTTAATGCTCCTATTTGCTGGAAATTACGGTCAAATTGGAGCTAATTCAATCGACGATAAATATATATTATATTTGTTAACCGCAGATCCTGAAACACTAAACAACTGTCAGCTGAAAAGGAAAAATCAAATTCGATGTAATTCCAGTTTTCCAATATATTGACGGGAAGAGAATAAAAGGAAAATCAAGAGAAAGAAGGAGGAGTCCTCTGACGATAGTGTATATAAGAACGATGAGGCAACGAAAATAATGGAAGAGACTCGTAGGCGTACTCGACTCGTCTACGAATCGGTTTATTGCTCTATTACCGAGGATATTAATTAATGAAAGCAGACTCGCGATGGTGCGTTACATCGACGTCGATGCATATCCGTCTAAACGATGAGGATAGAAAGAGAACAGTTATACCATACAATAATAATAGTGTTCGATAGCGTGGCACGGGCTGTGCTCGTAGTTAAAATCGATACTCCACCTTCCATCAGCTCGTACGAAACATATCTCGTTCGATTATTTTTGGAAATCAAAATCAACGTTTCCAGGCGAAAAGATTCAATTAAACGTATTTATTAATGACCCTTCTCTAAATAGAGTAACTTTTGTTTAAAAGACATTTCGAGAAATGAATAGTTTAAAGAATAATTAAGTGGTTTTCTTTTCGAAGAAAAAGTGTGTTAAATAAAAGTTGTTGGAACACGTGAATAAATAAGTACACTTAGTGGCTGCCTTTGTTCGGGATGATATAATAAGATTATGGTAAGAGCAAAAGCGAAGTAAAGTTTTAATCCAGATTTTAAAAAATGAAACGAGAAAGATTAAAAGGGGACTGACAGGGTTAAATGACAAATATAAAACAACAGAAAGGAGGATGAATCGATGTTGCGAGATTCAGAGAAAACAATGGAACACGTATGTTCAAATTTTCCACGTTGAAATCATTCGTTATAATTTTACGTGGGCTTCAATCGTGGTATTATCGGATCGAGTTTTCCACCGTAACTGGGAAACAATAATAATGATTTTATTCCGATAACCCGTTCATTTCCAAATGGACGCATTAATATTGCTCACGGGATTATTACGAATTGATTCATTAAACGATAAATTATAATTTTGAAATTTAATTATTCGAACAATAGAAAGTGAAAATGGAAATGCAGTGTTTTTTGAAAATTAGAATATTTGGTTAAAAAATATACAATTTCTATGATAAAATTAATAGATCACCATTATCTGGTCACTTTTCTGTATCAACTAAACTACAATGGAAATGGTTCGCACTTGTAATAATAACAGTGTTTTCTTACCATTTCAGACGTAATATCTCGTAGTCTAAGGGAATAACGTAACCTCTCGAAACATTATTATACTTCACTTTTAACGAGTCGAGCTAATAAGAGTTTAAAAACTTCACGAGCGATTCAATTTAAAATTCTCAAGTTACGTCGCTTTTTATCCTGTTAAGGATGGTTGAAAATTTTATTTATCACCACAGCACCGCGAACGTATCACGCTGCAAAGTTAACGAAACGTGCCACATAAATTACTTGAAATTTATACAGCTCGCGAAAGTATAATATAAAACAAACAAGAGAAACATCGAACGCGGATAAAACGTTCAACCGAGCGCTACGTACTGATTACGGATTAAAACGATTAAACGAATCTATAAAATCCGCGTGAGAATTCGATAGATGAGCCTGCTAGTAGAACGACGCGCGATAAATCAGACTTAAAAAGGAGACTACGTTCGGAGCCAGTAGATTAAGCCCGAATGTAGTCAGACAAGATTGAACGAATCGCGTTGAACAGCCACGAAGAAAATTCATATTTTCTCACCTCCAAAATATTAATTGTACTAATTAATATAAAATAAAATATTGCTAATAAATTTATATTTTCTCATCTCCAAAATATTAATTGTACTAATTAATATAAAATAAAATATTGCTAATAAATTTATATTTTCTCACCTCCAAAATATTAATTGTACTAATTAATATAAAATAAAATATTGCTAATAACGATATATGGTATTTTTCATTTTATATCATCGATGAAATAGCAAAGCAAAAAGAATTAACGAGGCATATCCATTTCAACGGAGAAGTCAAAAATACTGGTAGCTTTTAATTAGTAAAATTAATTCGACGTACATGGAGGGATTTTTTTCGAGCTTCTATGAAACTTAATATCAATGAAAAGGTGAATCATTTCGATATGTGTTGTAACTCGCTGGTGCATTTTACAAATTGGAAATTACATGTGAATCCAAAGCGCACCGATCCTCTGATTAATTAATATTCCCAACGTGTTTATAGCCGTATTATTACAGGAAATTTGCGAACCAATTTCGAGGTTCATTTAATTGCTGATCAAGCTTTATCGAGAGACTGGAAAAACGTGTACTTTTCAGTGGCCCGCAGATATCATGTCGGTCACGTTAATGAAAATAAACCATGTTTCCTCGTTAATTGCAGATTTATTTCAGCGTGCAACGATTCGTCATAAATACCGTGCATTAAATGCACTTATTTGCAACGATTAACGTTGATTGTATGTAAAACGAAATAATTTTTTATTGCGAATCGACGAATTTTTTGAATCAGTGAAGAAAAATAGTGGTAGAGGTCAACGAATGATCAGACGCGCCGAGTTTTTTACCAATAAAAGCTTTACCATAGAATCTTTGCCACTATAAATAATATTTAAACAATAAATAAGAGTTTCCGGTATTATATTTCGATTGCTGAAACAATATTTCAATTTAATCATTTATTTCTCAATTGGGGAAATCTTCGAGTTCCGTCGGAAAGAAAAATTTCTCGACGAATCTCTTCTGAGAACACTAGTTAGAGAGACAGAAAGAGGAAGAAGAAGCGATTCGATGAAATCGTTCGTTCGTTTCGTATTTCCCGAAGGAGCGCATCGGCCGTTGAAGAAGTGCACTCGCGGGGCGAACTCGCGTTCGCCGTGTGTACGTGCCTTAATCTTCTGCGAGATGCACATCCGCCGCCTGAGATTGAAACACGGAAGCCCTAAGGCCGCGGTTAACGGTGAATTGGTACATTCTCGCGTTCCTACCCACACGTGCACACGATACAAACATCCTACCTTCCTACGTACGTACGAGCGTTTCCAATACCGCGAAATTAATTTCCCGATTGGGATACGAACGCGTGTCCGTTTCCCTCGACTCTTTCCACTCTTCTACCTTTCCTTCAAAATGAAAAAAAAAGAAATTGTGATTGAATCTTCGAAAAAAGAAAACATTAAAATATCGCCGCTTTCAAATTTCCGTATCCACGTTTGGCGAGGGTGCTGTTCGTCGGAACTGGCGCGGCCTGTAAGGTCAATCATAGGTGTCCTATCTGCTCGGCCATAAATTCACCTCTTTCTATCGATTTATCGCTCTCTCGACCTGTTGGAAAGTCGATCGTTCCTCGACGCGGTTATTCTTCCTTTGTACAAAGACAACGAAAGAATTAAGATAACGAGACGAAGGATAAGTCTGATAAGAGACGAGAATCCGTAAAGCATACAGATGTATAAAATGAAATGAAATATCAAAGAGGATGGGAAATTACGAGTAGAAAGGTAAGAGAGATCTGTTATAATGGAAAACAGCAGGAAATTGAGACAGATGGGGAAATCGAGGGAAGAATGTAAATAGAAGAGAAACAGAGTAAGTCGGCGAAGGAAGAGGAGAACGAAGTGGCAGAGAAGAGATCGATCGAAAGTAGTCGAAGCCGGTAAGGTACAGGCACGATGAGAAAGAAATATCGTATTTATAACAGCGCGGGTAACTTTCTCGCGGTAACTGATGCGTCAAAGGTGATCCTTCGCGACCGTCTATTCCGAGATAAAGAAAAGTTTACGGTGTATAATTACGGTTCTCGATGTAGAAAGTTCTCTGAAAACTATTTCCCGCGTCCTGTTCCTCCGCGAACGATGTATATCTATTCGCTGGTTCGTTGAAGCACAATTTTTCTTTTCTCGACTCCGTAACATCAAGATGAAAGGTAAGAAAATTTCCAAAGTTTCCGTATGAAAGTTAACCGATCCGTACCGTTGATAATTACCGGGTGAACGTGTTAATTCGGAAAAATAATCTTTCCTCTCCAAGGGATCCTATTTGAGGTGTCGTTAGTGGTCTTTGGGGGGAGGGCTTCCTGAAATATGCCATACTCACTTTGCAACCCTCGCAGCTGGTTACGCCGTAATGGTAACCGCTCGCCTTGTCACCGCAAACTCTACAGGCCACGAAACTCTTCGCGGGCGTCGAACTGTTCGAATCGGCGGCCGCGTAGTGTTGTTCTGGAAAACAAAACAGGCAGCTACGTTACGTAACGTGATCGTCTCATCCATGAAAGTAGGTAAAGGAATTCCCGTTTCTTCGCAGAACCGAGAGACCCAAACGAAACTTAGGATGGGTCTCTCGAAAATCGTGACAACGAATGATCGTAGCTGGAATATTCTTCCTTCCGTTACGTAAAGAGATACAGAAAACGAGGGGTTCGTTTTCACCACCGCCTAATTGATAAGAGCGTCAATTTACCGTGTTCTCCAAACGGATCATCAGATCCGCCATAAACAGAATTCTCGGTGCTCAGCTTAGTACGGGGATCGTTCGATTCTAAGCTGTCCGATGAGATCACGGTTCACCGTAGCCTCGTTTCCTTCTAACGATCAAAAAACGAGCACTGCGTGCTAGGACGTAACGGCATCGTCTGCCGATGCAAGCGGTCACGCGTAGACGGTGTAGCAAGAAGAAGAAGAAGAGCAGGAAAAACGAACAGATCCTAGGTAGACCAAATAGAGAGAGGAGAGAAGTAGAAAGGTAGACGGAAAGAGGATCGATGTAATAGAAGCGAGACGATACGATTCCCTTCCCACTGGCAAGAGACACGTTTGGACAAGGCGGCTTCTTTCATTCGGCTAACCCGTTGCATCCATAATGCAACGACAGACGAGCACCACGAGCGGCTATCGAGCAAGGGAAACGGCTGTTGAGGCTGCAACACCAGTACACGGTGGTTCGCGTAACGGAAAGCTCGCGTCACCGTTACAGAACCAGGGAGGAAGAAGAAGAAGAAGATGAGGAGGAAGAGGAGGTAGGAACGGAGAGACGAAAAGAAAAAGGAAAAAGATGAAACCAGGCCGTTCGCTAAGGGAGAGCAGAGGGAACTGTATAAGAGTAGTCTGTAACATTATATGTATATATTGATATATACAGGGTGTTGTATAACTGATGGCGAATTAATCCTAGTAACAGGGTGCTCAAGTTGAAGAATTTATTGTGTTTCTGTTTTCTTAGATTTTCCAAAGATTTTCAACTCAAAATTTTTTTAAATTAATCTCAATACTTTTTTTAATGAAATTTTTGTCTAACTTTCTTGGTCTACTCTATCTGATTAAAATGGTGGATCAATTTGACCGCGACCTTTACGGACACCCTGTAGCTGTACCGTTGGTCTCCGGTGAAACCCTTGCCAGAAGACGTGGTTACGCGTGCAAGACTCGGACAGGGACGAAGAGAACCGTTGCAGATGAGAAGAACGATGATGGGAAGGATAGACGAGCGTAGTAGCGATGCAAAGAGAAGAGCAGGAATAAGACTGAGGGAGGAGAATGTGGTTGATTGCAGCGTGTGGAAATGGGGCCCCAGCAACTATACCGGGCAACGATGCGATTTTATGACGCCCGTAACGTGCTCGAGATCGAACGGTACTCTTTGCCTCCTGTACCAACGAGCACGAAGAAGACCAAGACTGTCTGTCTGCTACACCCCGTTACCGTTCCTTCGTCAACCGATCCTGCTCTTCCCCTTTTCCGGCTAAACCGACGCCGGAAACGCGTTCGTACGATAATTACGTGCTGCCAAGAGACTTCTACTTTTTCTTGGCTTTGTAAGAGATTTTTCACGGATCTTACGTAGCGATTTGTCTGGACGGGTACGAATGAAGTTACAGACAGCTGCTTTTATAACCTTGGTCTTAGGGATGGATTTATTTTGATGTTTCGGGTAATCATTTTCTAAGGTGGGGTACACTGTTATATTCTGCTATTTTACCGGGATCATTCACACGTAAGAGAAAACTTGCTTCTCAATTTTCTACGAGTTTAATACAAACGTCTTCTCGTATTATCCAAAGTTCAAGCATGTTAACCACACTTGACATCGTACGTAACGTGTATCTAATAAATGTACTTTGCCAACTTCGTACGCTGTTAGCTCCATTAAATCATTTCAAACTCCTAACCCGATCCTTAACCAAGTGTACGTTTCGCTTTATCATTATCATCGAACCAGACGAAATTATACCGCGTTACTTGTGTGTAATAATCGATCGTCACAGCGAATGCAGTTTCATCGGCTTCGAATATCCAGCCGATGAGACAACTTGGAATAATTAGGGGTGCGCTGATAAGCGATCGATCGATGAGCGTTCGTAACGCGGATACATTGTAATTTATTGCGCCCGAGGACGGTCTGTAATTTCCCAAGACGAAGGCGGAAGCGCGCCGTGTAATGATGCGCGCTGTAACCGCTCGACGACGGCGAGGCCAAGTTTTTCGGTGCTTCTTCATGGGAATTCGTTAAGGTGTACCGTATTAACGATCCCTCGAACGAACGCGTACCGATAAATTTGTCCGCGATTTCAAATTTTTTACCCGACAGACTATTTCCGGATAATAAATTCCGGATGATAAAAGAAAAGATGGAAATTTAAATTTTAAACACGAGATGTTTTTCCGATTCGGTCGATTCTATCCCACGAGGTTTTCACCGGGAGAAACAAGTGATATATCCTCGCGGCTTATGTCCATGTAAACGCGTGTCCATCGGTACTCCCGCGAGGAGAAAGTTCGGCCGTGCGGAATTTCTAAGCAGAAATAGAAACTGTGCCTCTGTTCCGCGGAATATTCACCGCTAAGTGAAATGTTAAGTACCGTATGATTACGGATAGAATATACGACGGACTATAAATGATTTACGGTTGCGACACGATCTATGGTGTGTATCCAGTGTGCGTGAAAGCGCGATCAGAAAATTGCGATACAGCTTGTTTCATGGGAGCCAAATGGAATTGGGAAGAGTACAGATAAGCCGCGATAGGATTCGTATGTCTCTTGACACGTGCAAATATATTGGTTGCCTTTGACGCGTGAAAAATCTCTACTATCTCTTTGATATCGCTTCTTTCGCTCGTCAGACACTTGTTACGTAAAGAGAAAGAGGTGTTTGAATTTTATGAAATTTTATGTAAAAGGATCGTGGGATCTTGATATACAGGGTGTTTCCGAAGTCGTGGTACAACCGGAATGGGGGAAAAGTAGAAAATAAAGAATACAATTTTTTCATATGGCGTTTCCTTTTTGAAAAAATCGAGTTTGAATATTCGTTAGGTACGCGTGTACTTAATTAGTCTTTGTATTACACGTCTATCTGGATGAGGACGATTGGGGTACCGTTGCCTGTAGTACTCGGCTGCAGCAGTAGCGTTACCCTCACAAGTTCCTAGTGCACGAATTGTGACAGCTTTAGAGACACTAATAATTTTTTGACATAGGCAAGCCATCGCGTTATCAACGGCCTTGATATGTGTATAAACATAAATAGAAGTAAGGACGGTTGGCCAGATTAGGTAAACTAAGCAAATCGCGACTAGTCATTCAAACTCGATTTTTTCAAAAAGGAAACGTCATATGAAAAAATTGTGTTCTTTATTTTCTACTTATTTTTGCATGAGGAATTACCCCCATTCCTGTATTTAAATTTATCAAAATAATCGAAAAATCAAGAAATTATTAATTTAACGTTAAGGCTACCTAAAGTTTGTCTCCGCTCCTCTTTCACTAATTACTTGATTCCACAAAATCTGACGCGTTGCTGAACCTAACGGCAGTGAACGTGTTAATCAACGTAAACTGTTGCTCCTTATCGCAGAGTGCACGTGAATCTGGCGTGGCTGTTTTTATCGTGTCAACAGTTGAAGAACAGAAAACAGAAGGTTCCGTTACTTCGTTTCCGTTCCCTTCGTAGCAAAAAGCATCGGGACGGGAAACGGGAACGAGGAGCATCGCGAATTTTTGTACAGTTCATTCGTTATTTAACAAGAAGTTTATCTGTGGTAGGCAGACGTTGAAACGTTTATGAACTTTTACCAATTTCTACTTAATTACTACCTGTGCCGTCTTTGTCCGCCACTTTTTTCGCGAAACATACTTTCCTACGCGACGATTTCTCTTTTTCAACTTCATTAACTCGACGTTTCGCGTGATTATAACGCAAGATGCATTCTTGCAAAATAACGCGATTCGTTGGTGCTACAAGGTTCCTTGTACAAAATATGCCACATTGGCGGTGAAGGGTTAAGCCGACGATTATTTCTTCTCTAAACATTTGGAAAACATTCTCGAACAGAGACAGTGACGAAAGGATTAAGTAACTCGTATAAAGGCGATAAATCGTAGGAAGCAACAACAGACGTAAATTTTACAGGCTACAAAGTTTTCAGCTAACTTTGCCCCGAGTAAAATGGCTAAGTGTTATAAATCCAGCAATTTTTTTTTTTTACGTCGATCGTTCAAACGGAACGTTATTTTGCCCTGACACGTACGGTCGGCAGACATCGACGAGAAGTTTCCCTTCGTCGAGGGTATAATACATAAATTTCGTTGAAGTACTTGCATATATTCAAGAGCGCTTTGAACGGCCCAGTTCGAAAGCTTGCACGAAAGCCAGGTAGCAAAGTAAGCTCTGTTCATGATCTCCGGTTTGTATCTTCGAAGTAGGTCGTAATGGTACATCGGCAAACCGTTGGCCCTTTTTGGACCTTCATTCGTATGCTATTTCCAATACCTTCATGTATCTTTACTTTTTTTCATTTTTATTCATTAGATCTTTGATACCAGCTCTTTCAACGAAACTACGAAACTTTAATACGTTGAACGCCACGGTGAAAATGGCCATTTATTGTGGAACGTATCGAAGCTTTAATTATTAAGAATAGAAATATTTGATTTCCAAATTTCAAATTTTTAGCTTTCTATTTGCTATTTTACATTATATGTACCGTAACAATATTACTTAAAATAATGTTCTTTTATTGTTTCTTTTTAATTATTCAGGCATGTATAATTTGCGGTCATCGGTGATCTCCATGGCGTTCAACGTGTTAATAATATTTCTAACGTTACTATTAAAGTAATAGAGAGCGCGTTATTGAAATTAGAATATATCAGGTTTGATATGCAAAGAACCGCAGCATGTGTTTGTCAGATAGCAGGCTTCCGTGTGAGGAAGCAGCTGATGCTTGCAAGAATACAGCAGTTTCCTGTGCTGGTAAACAAGCGACAGATTGGTTGGAACGCGTTGAACGAATCGATGTGTGCAAGCCACGAACAACACCTATTCGTTTACCTGCGATACCGTGTGTCGACTCGACATCGAATATGCATTAAAACGTGCATCCGAAGCGAGCGTGCGAAGCTGACCCAGGGACATTTCAGAGCGGTGGCTAGAAACCGCTAAATTAATCAATTCCCGATGCTTTATTTTCCCATCTCGTTCACGGCCCATCATATCGAATTTTCATTATTCACGAAATCCACTTATCGTCTATGGTATTTCTTCGGAAATTATTAAAGCGATGTTACAATTCGACGAATTTCTTTCATATTCCTCGGGAAACGATCCATGAAATTCATTCGCTTAATGCAAAATTGTATAACGTCGAATGACTACGGGTACGTGAAAGCGCAATCGTATCAACGATCGGAATTTAACGTATCGAAGTTACATTTCTGCATTCAATTTGTGGTAATATTATGTAATCAATTAGAATGTGAGCAAACGTTGATCTACAGCTAGGAAATCCTGTCCAACTTTCTTGCTGGCAGACAGCAACACCCACCGCTAATCGAGCCATATGTTTCTATTTTCTACCATTCAAACGTCTATTGTTCCAACTTTCTTCCAAATACCAAGGTATCGAGATGTCGAGATACCAATATACCGAGTCACCGAAGGTGTCACAAATAATTCATAGATCAAAAATGAATTTCTTCACTTCCCGGACTACACAGCACAGTGAATAAGGAAAAAATCGTACGAGCTTCTCTTAATTCGCACTAACTCTTAAACAAAACACCATTCCTCGAATCGCAGGTATCGCAGCTGGTGTTAATTACAACGCATTCGATTGGCGGTGGCTTAATTATTATACCATTCTCGGTCTACGATTATGCAACGCCAAGTGAAAGCCGCTGGATAACTTTGGGTGGGCGAGGTGGAAGCATTGAAGTTTCGTAGAAAAACGAATTTCTCGGCGAAACTGTGCTGCGGTATATCCGGTGGAAGTGAAACGAAATGAAATTTCACCGATGCATCCGTAAGAGCGTACCACGCACACGAGCATGTTTACGGTCTGCTTTTATTTCACCAACTGAGCCGGTACAGACTCCGCCGAACTTACTCGTCGGTCGCGTTTCCCGCCACTTAAGGATTTTACTACCGACCACGATCGCTCCGATACGATTGGACGACCGGCAGTAAAACGTATCCGCCGGCGAGACATTGCGGAAAATTTTCTTTTTCCCTCCCCCGAAGAAACCGACGATTTTGTTTTTCTGAGACCCGAAGAGCATCTGCTCGCGAGCAACCTTCTCACGGGCCTGGCAATATACCTTTTTGCCGCGTAACGAATGAATTGCCACGATCCCTCTCTTTCTCTCTTCTGTTACGTTCCGAACACGATCCGATGGCTGACCGTTTCGCCGTTGATTCCCTTGTTCTCCACCTGTACTTTCGTTTCGCCGAACAGCCGTTTTTTCCTCCCGAGAAGATTTTATTTACGAGGGACCCGGGACCTTTGCGTCTAATTCTGGCTGCTATTGATTACTATTTTTCGTGGATTCGATAAATAACCCTAAGTAAAAGTTTTTTTTTTTTTTTTTTTTTCATCAAGTATTTTAGCCGAGGGATTCGTTCGTGTTTGCTCGACACACTTTCATCCAATTTTCTCCTTTGCTTCTCTAATTCTCCCAAAAGTTGGCGAACAAGTGTGCAGCGCGATAACCAGAGATAGGTCGCGTCGTCGAATGCAAACAGGCCGAACGAGCCGGTGTTGCGGAGTACAACGAATGCAATTTGCCGTTGTACCGTTTAATTACGCTCGTGCTGGTCACGGGTCCGCGTGGCGAACGCTCGGACACGCTTCTGACATCGAAACGATCTCTGCTTCCTTCGAGCACGATGCTCGTGTTTCGAATCCACGCTTGATTACGCCTTTTGACCGCGAAAGCGACGATTCCGCGCAAAATCGTTTCACCTTCGTTCGATATTCCGGATAGAACGTTAACCCTTTCCGCGTTGGCTGATGCGAATGTACGTCGAGGAAAAATTTTTAGATCTTTCATCGTTATATTCAAAATATTTCCTCCTCTTTCCCGAACTTTCATCTCGTTTCTTCTTATCGGACAGCCTGAAAAGCGACGGATAAGAGTTGCTTTCCGCGCGAAGAAGCTTAATAAACTTTCCCTTCGTAATTCCGAGAGTACAACCCTTTCACGACGACATTAATAATAAACGTTTTCGCGATTGAAATGGTCGGCAAGGTGTCGCTATGTATTCAGACGAGACACGCTCGGTCGAGATAGAGAAAAATATCGCGCAAGGCAAGTAATTAATTAAGAATCGTAATTAACGGGCCCAACAGAAGCCATTTCTAAGTGGTGTCCCGGGGGAACGTTCTACGGTTATCGAAGTCCCTTCACGAATTAATTATGTCGAGTAATTTAATTAAATACATCAATTACCGTTGCGTTCACCGTCGAGAATTTCTGTTTACCGGATTTTCCGCTTTTTGTTCCTCCTGTTCTGCCGTGTTTACACGGGTCTGGCTTCTTCAAACGTTGTCTGGTATCAAACTCTCCGAGTTAATGCAATTTCACCTACGACGTTAGAGCGATTCGATTATTCTACATTAAGATAATTAACATTTTCGAGCAAGTGGTCCTGATGAAATTTTCCACCAAAGACGGAACCAAGATTTTAACTAAAATATCTATGTTACTAATTTTAAGAAGCGTCGGTTCGTTACATCGTTGGGCGATAACAAGTAATAAGCGCGATTTTGGTCCGAGACCTACCGGATTTGCCGTCACAGTGGAAAAGCGTATTCGTAGAGCGAAACGATATCGCCCACGCTGATCTACGCGTAACACGAAAGCCATCAGAGAGAAGGCATTGTCGGGGCGCAACGATGCGTGCACTCCACGACGGTAGACATTCCGGAAACAAGCTCAGGACGAAAGGAGAGAGAAAGAGAGAGAGAGAGAGAGGAGAATCAAGTACGCGCGGCAAAGATTTACGTTCGCGCCGCGAAAGACTGGGAAACCTGCTCTTCTGTGACCCACATCGTTAACGAGACGTTTCGTTGATTAAATAATGGGAGCCCGTTGCGGATTCGAAGCGGATAAGATAGCCGAAAGAGCGAGCGTTTCAATGGAAGCTCGGAGAGATCAGTGGATAAAGATGAGGGGAATGGGACAGGACGATTCCCCGATTCACCGAACCCTACACCTATGCTCTTTTGTTTTAAATAACGGCTCGCGAACACCTGACAGCCTTTCACGGACGCCAGCTACGTGAATTTATGGTGTCGCAGACTTCCGGGTGCAAATTGTATCCTTTTGGAAAACGGCTAGGATCTTTTGCCAATGAAACGTGGCAATGGTTAATGGTTCTTGATACGCTTTTTGTAGAGCAGAGGCGAACAGGGACTTAAACTTTTGCCAGAAAATTAATTACACGAGGCGCCCTAATTTCCTCGACGATAGTTATAATTATCCGCAGATAATTGTCTTGTAATATTCTTATTTAACGTTGAGCTCTCGCGAGATTAATTGTCCAATATAATATGGCTGGTAACATTATCGATTTCACAGGGCTTGACACACATACGGGCTGATTTATATTCGGATACCATGGAAAAAAAAGAAATTGGGTCGAATCAGAAAATACGCGACGAAATTGACGTGGTCTCGTTAAGTGAAATTGGGAATATCGGGAAGAGGATGCTCGAAGAACTCTGCCTAATTAATTCCAGGTCATTCTCGGGTTCTGTTGGTTCTTGAAAAATAATTGTCGCGGTATAAACGTGATACTTTAATCCCTGGTAATTGACGCAAATTGGGTCTAATATCGAGTAATAAATTAGAGAAAAAATTACCCTTTGCTTAAGTATTAACGAAAAGGAATTTCATATTGGAATCAAATATTCCACCAACACAATGATAGACGCATAAATCAATCATAGAAAATCACAAGAATTAAGAATAATCGTACTTCTTTATGGCGAGAAGAATTTATTACGCCTTTGGCGTGGTACTCAATCGGTTCCCTCCATTTCCAACCATGATAAAACATTAATACCGACATCGTGGGAAGGGATTCAGTGTATTAACGATACATTATCGTAATAAGCACCTCTGAGGATCGTTCGCTACCGGGGGTTCCCTGTTCTGCGTTAAGGCGCCTACACATGCAACCAGAATCGTACGCATTACCGTAATAATGTCGATGTAACGTTGATGTAACACGGCGTTACACGACACGCAACGTGTTACATCGATTGTTGGCGAGAACTTTCGTGCTGTGTCGAGAAAATTTCAGAAAATCTCAGCCATCGCGTGCCTGGCCACTCGATATTTTATATTTCACCAGGTTATTATTAGTTTTCATAAGTAAAGCGGTCTCCTTGGCATTGATAATGGTGCAAGTTAAAAAAAGTCTACTATTTCTTGGAACTGTTTTACTCGATTCAAAGTAAAGAAATTACGAGAAAAAATAATTAGAAAAGGATGATCAAAGTTTCAAGTAGATAAGTGGCGTAACTGGTCAGACACGACGCTTTAAAGAGAAAGCGTGGAATTCATTTTTTCCAATGAGAAAAATGAATTATTCGCTTGTTTGTGCATTCCAGTTTTTCAGTTTTCGCCATAAAAGTTGGGCCATGTTTCGAATCTGTAAATCAACCGTTTCACGTAACACTTACGTAAGCCTTCGACATAATATTTCGTATCGAATTAGAATTGCAGATATCTTAATTAAAGCCGCCAACATATTCGAACGTAACAAAAAGCATTTCTGTTGCACAAACCTTTCTCATTGCGCCGACGCTGGAAAATCTGTCCTGAGAAATATGCATCCAGTTCTTTATCAACATTCCGTACCTCCAATTGCTCTGGATTCGTAACAAATGTGTGTGAATCCAAACTACTCGTTGCATATGTGTCAGGATTACACGAAAAATAGGAAATTAAAAAAAGAAAAATGAAAGTGGGTGTGTAGACAATATTTACCCTACAAATTCGCCCATCAATTGGTATTATAATGAAGTCGGGATCCCTTTCAAGAAGCCAATAAGAGAAATCGTGAACATAATAGACTCGGATTCGATTCCCGGGCCTCGGCAGTTTCTATTTTTCGCATCCTAACAGCACAATAAAAATCAGAGTGCGAACTCCAACAAAGAATCTTCGCATTACAGAGGGAATTTCATCTTTAACACGCTCGATGCAACGCGAATGGCAAGATTCGCAATAAGAATATTCATGATTACGAGAAATCTCGGGGAATAAGGAAACTACATAAAAGGATTCTAATATTAGGCTTCGAATGGCGAAGAATAAGAACGAAATCTATAAATTCTATACCACAGTGTTAACCGACTCCTTAGAACTACGAGCGACCGGATTTAACCGCAGTTTAAAGAAATTTTAAACCAATTACCAACAAGTCGAATTCCTCGCGAAAGTGGTGTGTTCGGTGTTTCGAGGAAACAAAAGCTGCGAGGAGTGGACTTCGGATCAGGTGCGGAATAATCAAATCAACGAGGAACGATCCATAAGCTCGCGGTGAACTGACAATAGTGGAAACTCGTTGCAGCTGGTGATGTCGGGGAACTATGGCTGAGAAACAAGGAAGGTTGTGGAGAAGTTTGGAACGCGGCCTCGACCCGACCAGCCCGAGCGAGAGCCACTTGACGGCATTTAGCAGCCCTTGTTTACAAGGAAGCGGCGCGCATCGCATATATTTGCTCGGGTCACAGCATTCGTATTCCAGCCGACTGTGTCCATCCGTTCCTACTCCGCCATGTACAAGTGCAGTGTGCGAGTGTGCCTCTAGTGCTGATACGTGCTGGAATTCCCTCGAGCCCCACTATTCCAGGGCCGGTTGTTATTTTCAAACATTCATCACCCTTTTTTCGCATGACGAATACCTTGAGATTTCATTTTTGAAGGATTTAAAAAGAAAAATTTCGACGGAGGGTGCACGGTTGATGCTTGGGTGTCGAATGTTAATTAATTAGATGCATCGTTCGTTAAAGGACGAATCGGACTAATCTGATGGAAGGGACACACGGGATACATTCCATAAGCATACACTCGATTGAAACAAATAATTTATGGTCGCTTTTATATGCTCGCTCGTTCGCTTTCCAAATGCACTTTCTACAGACAATTTCTCGTTGCAGCTCGACTCGGCTCGACTCGGCTCGTTCTCTTTCTCCTCTTCTCTTCGCGATTCCCACTTTCTCTGTCTTCTCATTCCCTCGTTTGCCTTTTTCTCCCTTTCTGCTGGCGCACGTTACGCAATTCCAAAGATATATGGTCGCTTCAGGAATATCTTCGGGCGGTCTCACGCGTGCAACCATTTACCGGGTGACTAGGGCAATTTTGACTTTTCCCCTAACCCTCGCGGCCTTTCTATTCACGGATACCACTTCAACGCATCACGAGCTTCTACAAATTTTCCTTCTTTTTTCTTTCTCTTTTCGTAACGACCGTTTGGCTGTAAATACGTGGACTCCGTTGGCCATCTAATATCTGTATTTACGGTTCAGAATGATTGTACAATACTCGATGATTAATCTTGTTACGATTTCTAAATCAAGCTATCAGCGATTGAATGCATAGTTAACTGCATCAATTTTCAAAGGATGAGCATTGTAAATTAAATGCAATTGCTACGAAACCTTGTTTATTAACACTCCAGCAACCGGAAGTCTATTAATAGACTTTTTAATGTCAGTGATTATCGATTGACAGTAATTGATTGATTCATTGATAATAAACACGTTGATGGTCGAAACACCCATGAAATGAATGAAATTAAATACCAATAATTTAACTTTTTCACGTTTCATCAAATAATCAAAATGAAATAACAGTGATAGATAAATTGAAAGGGGATGAATGAAATTTATTCAATTTGATAAATCTTTGAGATCATTGTGTGGAGGGATTGTAAACTTGATAATAAACACGTTGACGATCAAAATACCCACGAAATAAATGAAATGAAACACTAATGAATTAATTTTGTTCGCGTTTCATTAAATATTAAAAATGAAATAACAATGATAATTGAAAGGGGATGAATGTCAATAATTTATCCAATTTGATAAATCTTTGAGATCATTGTGCGAAGGTATTATACGGACTGTGAACAGGTGTTGTGCAACGAAAACGCGGAAATGCAATGTCGATAAACTCGCCTAAGCAAGAGAGACCCAGACGACCGGCGTCGCCAGACTCTCACTTATCCTCCCCTTTCTCCTCTCGCCCGTTTCTCTGCCGCGTTACAGAAATACACCGGGAAAATTATGTCACTAATGCGCCTGGATATATCTCTAAGCGTGGAAATGCCGTTTCGTTGCATCGCTACTGCCTGGAAGATCCTTCTCTCCGACCTTTTCCCCTCCGTCACAGCGAGACGAGAAATTTCCCAGTTAATTCCCTCGAATAATTGAATTTCTATAGAAATTACAAGCGGATCTGTCTTCCTACGAGTTTGGATGTTTGAAAAATTTACAACCCTTAAATTTCAAGCGTTTGAATCGCACGGGAAAACTTGTTTAGAAAGAAAAAAGAAATAAATGAAGAAGACGCATCGATCGTATTTGCATGTTTCAAGTTATCCACCTATAGCCGGCATTAGTTACATGTCTCCTTCCCGTTACAATACGCAGAAACATCTTTGCATGCATGCCGCGGTGTACAGAACACATCGAGATTTCATAAGAGTTTCCTCGTTAAGAACCGGCGGAAAATCGCGTTTCCCACGACATTTCATCCGCGTTTAGCGTCGATCCATCGAAAAACGAATTTTCCTTCAACTTCGTAACAACCTTCCTAATTAATGAAATATGTTTCCGTATACATCCGGAAAGTTTCATGGCGTCGAGCACACGGAATCGTGACTTTCCTCTTTCAATCGGGTTGTACTCTAAGGAAGAATTGTAAATCTCGTAGAACGATCGAGTGAAATCGTATAGAAATTTATCTGCTTCGAGTCGCGGGGACGTTATGATTGCTCGTCTCTCCGCGATTGCGACGATCCATTAAACTCTCACATCTTCGTAGGAGAAACTATCCGAGATTTCTATTTTTACTAGATTCTTCGATCGAAACTTCAGCGGTTTAATTATTGCGCTAAATTCGTCGAAAATCAAAATAATTTAATTTGGAGTCTCATTTTTCTAAAAGGAAAAAATTGCGAAAGAATACGAAAACAATGGGAAATGCAATAACTATTTCAAAATTCTGGCATCAATAGAGAAAGAGGAACTTCCCCAGGGAGTTTTATGCGTTGACTCGCGTGGGACAAATTGCCGCAACTGTGTAAACGCATGTCCGAGTGCGGCACTTCAGTTCCCTCCTATTACGCGATCAAAGAACAAAGGGAAAAGGCGATGAAAATGTTTTTCCATTTTCATCCAACGACGGTGAAACATATTTCATCAAAAGATACACACTTTAAATTACGAAAATCACTTTATTTCTTCTTGTCGTTTGTCATTATTTTCTTTCATTTATAAGACGACAATTGGCTACATAATTATTTAACGATTCAATTGAATACTAATGGAAATAAAATGCCTCGACATACGATTCCAACTGCAGGAAATAAAAAATATATATCAAATTGGTTGTAAAAGGTGAAAAGAGCGGATAGAAAAACACAAGGGAAACGCTAAATCACTTCGAGCAACGTAGCATGCTCAACAATATGAAAATAAATGTTAATATCGTAATTGTGTAGCCGCGTTGCTCAGCAGCTGCGATAATGCACCTGGGAACTTAAGTTCCCTCGATCCCAGTGCGTTGAAGGTGTTCCATCCATTTCCAGATGCATTAACGTAATACTCGTTCGCGATCTTTAGAGGACTGCAAGTGCGGTAACTTGGCTTTTTTATGCAGAAAAAAAGTCGGTCATTCTCTGTCGAATAAATTAAATCCTCTTGTAAACCACAAAGGATTAAGAATTCGACGATAAACTTTTCTTTAATAATTATGAAATTTTCTCTGCGTTGGAAATAAATTGAAACCACAGAAAATTCTCAAGCACATCAGGATTAGTGTTATTCGTCGGCTTGACACGTTGAAGGTATTTAAAAGAAAAACATAAGAATTTCATACTTCCAGAGGTACTTTCCACGTGCAAAACTCTCACGTCGAAAGAAAAAGTAGATGATTAACGCGAATGGTTGGTCGAGGCGTTAGAATGTCTCGAAGCACTGCTGAGCGTAATTCACGCGGCAAAATCAGCGGTCGAATAGGAAGTTACGCAACAGGCTTCTCAGGCGTGTCTTAATAAATTACATAATAAATGTCTCATAAGGAAATTATGTAAAAGCGAACGGGTACGTAATGCAAGCGAGCCACGTCAATTGAATTTTTCCAGGCGTTTAATCGAACGAAGAAGCACGAACTGATGGAAACAACGCGACTTTTGTTCCATTCTGATATATGCGAAAAAATCATCCTTGGTCCCGATCGAGCCGAGTGGCTCGAATGTGGGCCATCATGCTCGAATCAATTTTTCCTTGATCGGTAAACAACCGTGCAAACAATTCTGTTGCGTTCAAGTGAAAACCTCCATCAGAGGAAAAGGAAAAAATATGGCTGGGTTTGTTCGGTGGAAAAATAAAGCCAAAAGAAGAAAAGAATCGACTCGAGTGAAACAAAAATAAAGCTCAAGAGGAACTCGAATTATTTCATGCTCCTAACGAATGAAACGAATTATCTTCTGGGTAAAGGTAATCGATTGTTTTTTTTTTTTATTCTCGTGGTCGTTTCTCGTGGCCGACGTGAGAAACCAAGTGCCTCGACTTCAGGTTCACTGCCACGAGCATTATTTACGCAAGAAGACTCCACCGTTCGTTCCTCCTCTTACGCCTTAATCGCACTTAATTAATCGCCTAATTGCCGACCTGCCAATTAAACGACCTCTGGTGTCGGCACGAGTTGCGCTCGTTCGGAGCAATTTTCTCCAACTTATGCATATTCCGGAGGGAATCGTTTTCTCGGCAACGTTTCTTTGATTCAAACGACTCGACCGATTCCGGTTACGAAAAGAGCATTGAAACGAGATCAATGTAAAAAGATCCTCCAGATTCTGCGAAGAGTGGAAAGTAAAAGGAGTCGAGAATAAAAAACAGAAAAGTTTATGGAATTTAGATATTCAGAATTCCCCATTTCATTTCCTACCCCTTTTCATTAAGCTTCTGAGAAATAATTACGCGTTCGTGGTTCTCCAAATTTCGCGGAATAAATTCATTAAAATTCTGCTCGTTAAAATTACTAATTTAGCTGATTTTTGTTTTAAACACGGAAAAAATGATAATTAAACGATACAAAGTTTTGCACATGTCTCGACAGAGAGTTGCTTAATGCGATTTCAAAGATCCCGGAAACTGAAAGAGTCCCACGTTCGATTCAATGGGGACTTAAGCACGACCTTAAGTCGTGTACGCAAGTGCAACGACCCCTGACGCTAATTATTCTCATTAACGGAAAAGCTGGAATCCGTGGTATTGCGAGGAATGCGAGAATCTCGAAGTAGGATACCTTTTATGTACACCGCGCATTGCTAGACACAATTGTGGTGGTTTTTATTACCTGCCGTTACGATAAAGCTCGGTGGAATGTTATTTAACAAGTCATCTCTTGTTGAAAAGCTCTTACAAGAAAAAATTTAATGGACTCCGTGTTGTACGCGAGACTTTCATTAAAATTTAATTTTTCCTTTGGAAACCACGAGAAATATTTCTCTTGCTATTTATATCATTTTCTTGCTAAATATTAAAAGCAATTTCGAAGAAATAAATTTATCCTTGCTTTTTGTATTCATTAAATTATATCTAATATTACGTTTGAATCAAATTTCGAACATCTTCCACGAAGAGTAAGTTAGCCACCGAGCTCCTTAAACTCCAAATTCAATATACACGTACCAATTCATTTGAATTGATGTTGATATCGAATAAGATCGATCAATTATCGGTTCCAAAGCTCACGTTTCTGGCTCTCTCCCTCTACGTATTTGACAGGGTGGCCCGTAATTAATTAGAATTGCCTAAGGGGTGTAGCTTATCGCGAGAAGCTGCAACTCCCTCAGGAAAATATAGCTTCCAGTTAGGTTTAATCTGAAATTCTGGAAATCCGGAGTATATTCGTGCCGTCGTAACGAAACCGCATTAATTAAGTTCCGGTTCCGTCCGCGACCAGAAGCAACGAAGAAAGTTTTGCAGGATAGTTATTCGGTATCCTCCGCGATGTGAACTTTCTTGTCAAATTTAACGTATACCTGTTATACAATGACTATCGCAATGGAAATTCTCTTTTTTACCATTTTCCCTGGGGAACTCTGATTTGATGTACCTACACCTTTCCCCCAATAATTCTCGATTTATTGTCACCCGGTGACAGAATGAACATTAAACACCATACGCCGAACGCAAATGTATAATCGATGTCGTCCATATTTCAATATTTCCATTCCATCAAACCTCGGAACGATATTGTACTCGATTTCACGCGAGCTCTCGTGTTTGCTTGCTAGTACGATTTATAACTAGAATGAAAGATTATTTAGCAAAAATGATATTTACGATCGGCAACGTTGACAATGCGGACCGTTCACGCCGCATCATTGTTATTATTATTCATCGATATATAATATTTGATCAGGCTCGTCGATATCGTATCAATATTTTCGCGAGGCGAATATTTCCTGCGAAAACGTGTCGGATTTCCAATTTCACGATTCGCGCACAGCCATTATCATTCGGAAACGTTAAGGTCGTATTTAAACTAATTAATAAAGGTGTTAAGATGATCGAAAATTTCATTTTAAATGTATATTTCTGTAAAATGAAATAAATGTAAAAATCATTTTAAATTAATTTTATAAGCAATTCGAGCTATACACGGCGATTCGAGCCAATTAATTTTCACGACTAAAAATTGCATCCCAAGCAGGAAACTATACATATAAATCTCACGGATTTCTCGCGAGGCTTTGCGAAAAAAAAACTCGCCGGCATAACGTCGCAAGATCGCGGTAATAAATACGTCGAGTCGCATTAATCGACCAATCAGTCGCGCGAACGGTGTTTAATTATACGCCGAGGTACGATAAATACAGACGCGTCTATTAAGCGGCGATTACAAAGCGGCGTATCAGAAAGAATTAATTGCCGGCTCGAGAGAGTCAGCAAGATGAAAATAATCGATTCACGTATCGATGGACCGACCAGCGATCGTGGCAGCAATAATACGAGCCGTTTAACGATGATTTATCGAGTACAGCGACGAGAAATCATCGATTTATCGGCGTTCTTTTTTCTCCAATCCCTTGTCGAACTTATGTGAATTAATATACTATAAACCTTCGTATTCAATCAATCGTTTTTCTACTAAAGACAATTATAGTCCAATGCGCGAAGCGCTTAAATATCGAGCATGGAATGAAAATTTTTCATTTAACGTACGATCGTTTCGAGTATTTCCCGACGGGCGATGTCCGTAACGAAAGGATTAATCATTAGTCGGTTTAAATAGAAAACGTACGGATCGCACTTTTCACAGCACGCAGCGCGGCAAAATGGTGGCGAAAAAGCTTGAAAGTTCACAGTTTGCAGATTGTTCCTGGTCACCTGGAGAGGTGCCTCGGGTGTCGAGTGTAGGACGACGATACGGAACGTGAATAACGGGAATTCGAAGGTGAATGCTCGGGCAAATTGCGAATTACGATACGCAGCGTCTCGTGTGCGCACACCTATACAACTCTGTCTAGCTGGGCTTACGTACGTGTGCGGCTGTACACTTGGGCGCAGCACGCATCGGCGAGTAACCGAGTAACCAGTAATTGACTTGGTACGAGACCAGGGTCTCCGATGTAACGTAGAGTAAGCCTCCGGAGAGAGAGAGAGAGAGAGAAAAAAGAAGAGAGAACGTGATCGAGCAGAGGACGTGCCCGGTGGAAGAGGAAGGAATAAAAAATTTTTCCACCGAGCTTTTCCATTCCATCCCTCTCCTGCCGTTTTGGGTCGCCGAGGAATTTCGAGCGAACGTCGGAAAACGCGGGCTAAGAGCGTCTGCTAAGAATAAATTCACGGGGAACAGTTCCGCGCTGGCTGTTCGAGGAATCTGCAATTCGCTGGGGTGGAAGCCTTAATGGCTTCTCTTGCTTCTTCTTTCTCTTACTATAGTTATCTTCTTCCGCGATGCGTGGAATATTTCTTCCCACTCGGATATCGGTTATCCGTGAGGATTGATGAAAAAAAAATGACGAGGTACTCGAAGAACGATAACAATGAAATTGTTATTACAATTCGTATCTCTGAGTTTATTCGCCCAAGGATCCAGTGGCCAAGAAATGTGGCTAACGAAACGTTTCCTTTCGCGCCCATGCGTGCGTTCCGAATCACCCAGTTTTTCTTTTTTTATCATTTTAAAGCAATACATAGTACGTTTCCGCTCGTGCGATTCGGCTCCGTGTAACATTTAACTGGCGAACCGCGAGCGCTTATTATTTATGCAGAGAACTCGATATTACGTTAAGGTATGGTCTCTCGCGTTTAACAGCGCTATTGTTCGATTCTCTCCCCGGATAGCAAGCGCATTTTTCTCCACGACTCGTGCTGAACGTGTTTCCCCTTATCTTTCTTCGGGTTATGTAACACGAACGGGGCATAAAGAGCAAGGGAAGAAGAAGAAGAAGGATCAAGAGAAAGAGAAAGAACCTTCTGATTCCTGGTCGGTTCCAGGTTACCGCTTAGCCGAGGAGGATCGATCGCGATTCCGGCATAACGACCCAGCGACTTTCTACTCGAAGCTGTTCGAAAAGTTCACCGTATACGTTTCGTCGTAATTTGCGGTTACCATGCGGCAATCGGATTCGTAACGCGACGTGTTAAAACCGAACGACGATCAACCATACACTTTGTCGTTCATCCTCGTGAAAAGCGATGGAAAAACGCTTTCTAATACGCGGATCAAGGAAACCGGCTGGTTTCTATACGCGTTCCACTTGCGAGCGTAAAAACATCGTAAATTGTTTCTATTTCGTTCATTCCTTAATGGGTGTTAATACTGTATCGTGACTTTGAAAGTTAGATTAATCGTAGAAATTAATTATATTCATACAGTGTCACTCTACCTGAGATTTACACCTTTTTAAAATTTCAAGTTGAAGAACGTTCAATGTCCACGCGAATTTAAATGTAATATTAACTCATCTACAATGTACAATATCAATCATAGTGTCAGTTCGTCTAGTATATTTTGTAATTTCAAATAAATTATTGAAATAAATATTCTAAAGCTTTTATCAGATGATTATGTTAATTGTTTTAACGCTTTTTAATAAAATTATTTGATAATAATTAGATTTATGATATTTGCTGCGGTTAAACTTGGACTCCAAAGTCAGTGTTTTTTCACTAGACGAACAGACACTATGACTGATATTGTACTATATCGTGACTTTGAAAGTAGGATTCATCCTAGAAATTAGTTATATTCATACAGTGTCTCCCTACCTGAGATTTACACCTTTTTAAAATTTCAAGTTGAAGAACGTTCAACGTCCACGCGAATTAAAATGTAACATTAACTCATCTACATCATTCCTTAATGGGTGTTAATATCTACAATATCAATCATAGTGTCAATTCGTCTAGTATATTTTGTAATTTCAAATAAATTATTGAAATAAATATTCTAAAGCTTTTATCAGATGATTATGTTAATTATTTTAACGCTTTTTAATAAAATTATTTGATAATAATTAGATTTATGATATTTGCTGCAGTTAAACTTGGACTCCAAAGTCAGTGTTTTTTCACTAGACGAACGGACACTATGCTACATCGTAACTTTGAAAGTTAGATTCATCCTAGAAATTAGTTATATTCATACAGTGTCTCCCTACCTGAGATTTACACCTTTTTAAAATTTCAAGTTGAAGAACGTTCAACGTCCACGCGAATTAAAATGTAACATTAACGCTTCTACATCATTCGTTAATGAGTGTTAATACTACATCGTAACTTTGAAAGTTAGATTCATCCTAGAAATTAGTTATATTCATACAGTGTCTCCCTACCTGAGATTTACACCTGTTTACAATTTCAAGTTGGAGAACGTTCAACAAGAATTAAAATATAACATTAACTCCTCTACATCAGCCAGAAATAGCCGGCATTAAAATCCATAAACCAGCATTATAACTGAAAGTGATACGAAGCGAAGGTTATTTTCAAATCTCGTTCTGCTTTGAATATTCAACAGCACGGATATACCGGCTATAAGGCTCGTTAGAATTTCATTGAGAAGATAAAAAGGAATAAAACAACGTTCGATAGTAGAGAATTTGCGTGACAATTCGACCAATAAATATCTGCTGGCGACGTTATTCGAAATCCCAGTCGAACGCGTTCTATGCTATTGTTCGTTCACGCAATCTCCATGACGGTGCGAGTCGATGCAACTCTAATATCGATTCACCATCGACAACTTTGTAGGAATGAAACTTTTCTAAGGCCATATGCTCGACCAATGTAACAAGCACAGCTGCAAAGAGACGAAAAGTTTGCTCGAACTTTTCTGCCAAGGTTAGCCTCGTTTATTAACTTTCCTACTAGGAAGCGAATATTGTAACGTATCGGATTCTTTTTATAGAATTTTTCCGAATCAACGATATTAATTACCAACTTATGTCACGCTTAATAAATTCACGGAGAAATATTGTTCGGTCCTCCTCGGAATTGCATAGGATAATTGCAACGCGTATGTAACGCGTTAAATTCACGATTAATTTCCTCGGTGGAACGGAAACCTGAGTAACCGCGTGGGTGTTTTATTGACAATGACAATCGCCTTTCAACATTTCCACTTCGGTCTTTATGAATATTGATACCCTTTGAGAAACCTTGCTTCATCGATTCCCGTTGTAGTACAATTGCAGTTCTTCTCAATGTCATAACTCGTTGGATCGCGAAGAAAACGATCTTCGTAGAAGCATATCAGATGTTCGAAAGCAATGCACCGTGTAAAATTCTTCCCATGGTTATTTTAGTCAACGTTGCGTGAGCGTGCAGAGTACATTGTTGTGTTCTTCATCGACTTCGAAGATTCGATAAAGGATCGTGTAAAAATCGAACCAACAGTTCCAAGGTATAATAATGCATAAAGTATTCGTTCTTATGCGAAGTTCTGCGCAACAATCCACGGGGAAGTAGTTTCTTCGCTTTCGAAGATCTGATTTCTGATTTCTGACTTTCTGTTCAAACAAATACCACGTCGCACTAAATATGGTTTATACTACTGTGGCGGTGAAATCATTGACACGTTCACTGTCGCAGTGACACATAATATTCAGTTTCAATCCATCGATTCGTTGCGTCCACTCGATTCATCAATTGTTTTAAAATTTCATTTCTACCAACGTCGATTACTCGATGGATCCGGCATCAGGGCACTCGGAATATTAAAAAACATTCCATCACCCAAGTGTCCAAGCCAAAATGTCCCTGTTAAATTCTGACAGGGTATAAAAGGAACTTTATCCCAACACGATTTTTCGAATCCACGTTCGTGGAAGGGGAACGAATCTGAAAACTCTTGGTCGTCGGGCAATGATGAAGAACGGCCGATCAAAGGTCGAGCCTCGATCAACGTTAATGAAATTAAAGAGCATCGTGGTAGAAGAGCGAGACAACGTTAAAAGGGGGGAAAGTGGAAAACGCGAGACAGATACGGTGGAAGACTCGCACCAGCCAGATACCTGATATCGGTATTAACTCAACCATAAAGCATTCCAGCATGCCCTGTCTACAAAGTGATTGCGATTGCGCCTCGGGCATTACAACGCGTAGATTTATGAACAGGGCTTGCCTCGAACGTAAGTCAAATCCCCTCGGGACGTGTACAACAGAAAATCGTTTGCACATATGCTGCCCGAGGCTGCATGCATCCCCGTGAACCTGCACGTACAGGGTGTCCGGAGCAAACAAATTGTTTGTTCGCATTCATTGAAAGAGATCCGGATGACCGATGGAGTCGGTGGAACGCGAAACGGAGAGGCATACAATGGGAGGGAAAATAAATTTGTTTGATCATAGTGCGCTATGAAGAAACCACCTTGCCTGTTGGAGACGTTACAAAATGCGTTCCGCAATGCGGGCTTCGCCGAAGGTTTCGGATGCGGAACTGGTTGCCAGATTACTGCGCAGAGAAAAGGGTGCCAAGGAGAGCCAGGATTTCCGATATGGCAGGAGATAAGTAAACAGATCATAGAGAAGGCTATTAATGTTATTGACAAGTTTCATTTACAAACGAAAGAGCCTTAAGTTCCCAGTCGCTACCTTGCGTAATTAATATCGATATTCCAGGTATGCAGGCATTCAATTGCATTAAATTCATGATAACACTTAGGACTGATACTCCTAACCAGTGGAGTACCTTTTTGTAAGACATTCTGTAGCAAACCACTTAGCAGAGAGAATCAAGCAATCTTGAAATACCTTGATAACTGGTATTCCTCGATGATTAGGCTGGCAATTTACAAAGTAGATCGGCACAACAGCTTCTCCGAGATCGTGTTCGAAACGCACACTTCCGTGTGGAATTGCACCGTCTTCTCAGTGAAATGCATACAAACATAAGGAACACTGTGTATCTATCAAGTATGTGTATCGATACAGTTCAGTGCACACGTGCACGCGAATACTTCCTTGCAATTTTACAGGAACTCATCCCTTGTTGGAATTTAGACCGATTCTGTGGAGTTGAGTTAACATTCACGATAGACAGATCGCGGGAGCAAGAAATATTTCATCCTGAGAGAACGTTTACCTCGTTACTTCTATTCCCTTGGTAGCTAGGATACCTTTCGAACGTATATTTTAATCGCGGATCGATTAATTAACCGGTCGGTTAGATGGCACTTGAATTGTTCGCTTGAAAGACGAAATTTTTTATTATTTTTAGGATACCTTTTCTCGCGAATCGAATACCATTTTCCTATGGCAAAGTTCGAAGTTATTGACTTCGAGCGAGGAT
Organism: Osmia bicornis bicornis; assembly: GCF_907164935.1. NCBI lineage: Eukaryota > Metazoa > Arthropoda > Insecta > Hymenoptera > Megachilidae > Osmia > Osmia bicornis. The sequence goes on along the minus strand of NC_060219.1, from coordinate 2,139,956 downwards.
AAAGTCATCCCGAAATTCAAGAGGAAGGAGTAACCGAGCGGGATAAAGAGATCCCGTTCGTTCCATTAATCCTTGGATTTTAAGCTTCGAACAGGTCGACGTGGATCGTGCTGGCAGCATGCACAACGAATCTCGTCATCGATTCCTCGTACGATCGATCGATGATCCGCTCTTGCTCTTCCATATTCTCGTCTTTTTCTCATTCTCCACGGTGCATCGATCCCAGAGATCAAAGTCATGTAATTAACTCGTTATATCTATCCCTTGCAACCCAACATTACGTAACGCGACTCTCTCTCTCTTCCTCTTTTAATTCTTCTCTTCCTCCTTTTATCTAATTTCCTTCTTCTTCTTCTTCTTCGTTTGTTTCCTTTTTACCAACGACCGCGTCGGCTTCGTTTTTCGATTTCTTTAACAGTTCGCGATACATCGGACGCTTCAAATCGGCCGGAGAGTTTCTTTGTGTCGGAAAGTATTACAGTTGATGGGTCTAAGAAGCTTCTCTTTGTTTTGCCAGCCTTTCCTTTTCTCAATTTCGACGCTTTCCATCGAAAACCTTTCTTCGTCACTGGATTCTCGAGCAGTGGAAAAAAGGAAATATTGACTAATAGAGGGTGGATAATTTTCTGAGAAGCTTCGGAAAGGACTGTGTAATAGAGACGAGTGAACATTATTGAAATGGATTTGCAATTAAGAAAGGAAAATTCATCAAGCTTGTTGACGATACAATAAACCATCAATTTGGTAAACTACTGGCGGAGATTTACGTAATAGGCGAGAATTGTATCAATCACTGCCTGTAAAGGCAATTTTCCTTAAACTTCCTCATTTTCCAGAGCTCCAGAGCGAACAATTCGCTCCCAACGAATTATCCGATCGATTAATGCACTTCCATTCGTCACTCTTCGATCCTTGAAAGCTCGCCGAATAAAAACCTTTCTCCTTCCTCCCTCGATTCGCAAATGGACACGAATGGAAACGCGAGAAAATAAAAATGCTGACGTAACAGTCGAGGTCTCTTTTTGATGGAATCGCAATAAATCCTGTTGTTCATCCGCGGAATTACCATCCCTTCTTCTTCAGGTGTTTCCTGCTCGTGTCCCCAGGTTCGTCTATATTTCACCCGGTAGGATTTACGTTTAGTCACCGGCATCGTCGCTGTTGTCGTTCGATGACCGGTCTCGCAGCTGCAGCTGCAGTTTCCTGGATCGTCGGCACCCAAACCATCAACTCGCGCTCGCGAGTTAACCTACCCGTCAGTGTGGCTCCTCTACCTACGCGTACACACACACACGTGAAACGTGTAGAACCAGTCTGTGACGTCACGTGAAGGACCTACCGTGAACACGAGATCGTCCTGATTTCCGGGTTCGGCTCCCGTGCCACGAACGTGAGCCACGACGTCGATTTATTAAATGCTTGGGAGAACTTACGTACCATCTTTCTTCTCGAGGAAAATCATGCCGATTTAAGCTAAACATTGCCGCGTCACTCTGACGGGATATAACAAAAATTAATAAGATTTCATAGAAAATTGCATATACAGCGGTGGAACTTGCAGCATTGAAGATGAGAGAGTTTCTTAAGGAAAATAGGGGGAAGTTGCCGAAATCGCACCACTTAAGATATTATGCATAATATGAAGCTCTGGTATGTCTGTTTGAAAATTTAGCTGAGCAATTTTATAAAATATCATTTAAATAACCTGTGGACAACGTTAACTGCATTTTGAAAGCAGTTGTTATGTCTTACATGCATTAGTAAAAAAATGATACAAAGGTACGATTTTGGCAACCGGTATCCTAAATCGTACTGGTTGGTTTCCAATATCCTATCTCTGAGTTATAAATAATAAATTGATTTTATTTAACATTGATGACAATAATAACATTTTGTGCTTTTGACACGCCTGCACAGGCCTCATATACCCTTAAACATTGTATTATATTTTCAAGTTGTACTTCTTCATACAAACTGCAGAACCACTCCTCTTCATTAAGCAATACAGAAATATTTGCAGATGCACTAGTTGAAGACGTGTATTTTATTATAGCCTTATTCATGTTATTTGCACTTCACTGTCCGTACTTTCTTTTTGACATAACTATAACCTAAAAAAAATATCTAAAATATTGATCAATTGTTTAACTCGTCCTGGTACGATTTGGGAAACTACGCCGCAGTACGATTTAGGCTACTCGCCGGCTCTTTTATAATTTTATTTTATTTTATTTATAAGTAAGTTTTAACATGATTTGAAAATTGGCGCATGCACATAAAAACGTAGGCTTATATTTATGTAAAAATAAATATCATTAAATTATTTTTAAAAGAGACAGTACAAGCGCAACATGATTAAAATTTTACATTAGGCTGACCTGCTTTTTCAACTTTGTTAGAACAGCTACTGTAATTGATTTTTATACACTATTTAACGTTTTATAGGAATATATATGTCTTAGCTTATAAAAGATGTTGCTAGCTGGTGTCGCCATTCAACATTAAGCAAAATTTGAATATGGTACGATTTAGGAGACCAGTACGATATCGGCAACTTCCCCTATAAACCACCTTTTCCACAGTGGTGCTCAAAAAACATTTGTTCTTGTGCTACCAAAAAATGTAGAATTTAAAAAAATTCAAATTTATCTGGAAGAGCAAAAGAAATGGCAAGAACCCGCATAGTCAGGGGGTGAATTAGACCGAAGGGGTTAATTCGCCAGGTAGAAAAGCTCGACTTTATCAGGAGAGAAAGAGGAGAATTCAAGGAGGAGCTGCGGACGTTTTTTGAATGCTGCTATTCAAAGAAGAAATACCGGCAGGAGAAACAGCGTGGTGCAAAGTGGCGGTCGTGTACAAAGTATCAGCGTATTAAGAGGGTCGACGAGCGTTACGAGAGGGGAAAAAACGGAGAACCGTGAATATTGCCAACGTATTGTTCCGCCACCGATGTCTATCTCTTTCACTTACGAAATTTAACGCCGCTGATAAAGGCAAACGACGCGGGTCACGCGGAACCCTTTTTGCATGGTCGCCGGTGATGGAGAATTCACGATCCGTGAATACGAGTATTATATCAGGATACAGTGTTTTCTTTTTTTTTCTTCTTTTTATTTTCTCGTCGAGCTTTGAAACGATTCTCGTGAGAGATTGCGTCCAGATTTCTTAGAAGTCTCTTTGCTAATCGAACCCATGGAAGCTTGAAATTTTGGGGTGTTAGCTGACTCGTAGGTAACGCGTTATTAATAGATCGGGGTGTTCACGGCATGAACGAAAGGTAAACAACGTTCTACTTCCCTATCGTCCCTGTTCTTGTTAAATAAATTTGGAAAAATTAAGGGATGGCCTTCGAACGCGAATACCACCCTTAATTTCTCACGCTGCTATTTTCTATCACCGTTTATCGTCAACATTTCGAGTATCAAAGGAGTTCTCAGTTTCTAGAGCAACTTGATACTCGTTAAACTATCCCGGATTCCTTCAGATCTTTCCAACCTCTCGACTACAAGAGCATCTTCTCTTTGTTCACGAAAGCTGTGTGCACGGCGCAACTGCGGTGCAACACGGCTTAATGTTAAGCTACGACGCTCGGATACACATGGGTGTGGCTGGCGTGGATCTATGGGAAATGGCAGAGGTTAGAAAGCGTGCATAGGAGAAGTTCGAGCCGCCGTGTACACCGTATGCAGGCATCTGATATGCTCTTCGTGGTTGCTCGCGTACAACGTTAAACGGTATCCACGGTACTCACTCGCGGGCAAAGGCCAATTCGAGTAGAGCCACGATCATCGTGAGCCCTCCTCGTCGTCTCTTTTAGAGCACCGAAGAAAAAAGTGATGAGAAAGTACGAGTTTCCCATCATAGAACGAGACTCGATAGAATTTAAGTTTCATTAAGGAAATAATTTGTCGTAAGAGATTTTGAAACTTTAATTTACCAAGATTAAAGTTAATTTTTCAAACTTTCAATTTTCCATCTTATATTAAAGTTAATTACCTCGAAGGACGAGAGGAAACCGAGGCGAGGTCCTTCCTCGAAGGAGACGTGGTAAGACGCGTTCCGAAATAACCGTCTAATAATGCAATGCGGAACAAGTTATTCTGGGTAGCCGAGGCCCCCTCACTGGGTTAAGCCGAGTGTTTGCCCGCGTTTCGCTTTGCTTCCTTTTGCCTTAGCAGCATAGATTGGGACAGGCCATGGATCACCACGTAAGCTCGCAGACGACGCACAGGGGACACTAATCACGCGCGCGCTCACTGGCTCCTTTCGTCCAATCTACTGGGTGCGACGATTCAATTCGAACCCTAATCTTTTCAGATTTATTCTAGAGAAATCGAGTAATGGATCGTCCGAAGATCCTCTTCTAACGATATCGTAAGACCAGAGGATTAAATTTATGTGAAATTTATGATATTGCCGACTCCGAGAAAGAAATAGTATCTCCTTCTATTTTACCCGTTCTCCAGCTGCTTATTCTTCCTCGAAACAGTCGTCGTGCCTTGCAATATCGAACGTGTTTCGCGTAACTGGAAATTGGAAAAGGATCTACGATGATGTTATCTCGGATCTAACGCGAGGAGGATCGATTCCGTGTTTTCAGCTGGTGGTTATCACGATATCGAAACGAGCCGGTTCGCGGGCGAAGGAATCGCGTGCAATTTCAACGCGGCACACCGTGTATGAAATTCACCGGGTCTTCGTGGCAGCCGCGTCTCTGCAAGCGTGTAGACGCGAGCAAAGATAGAAAGCGTTGCACACCTGCACATCCTTCTTGCACGGCGCGCGGAAAAAGGAGGAAAGGAAGAAAAAAAAAAAAAATGAAGGGGGATAGCGAGGGAATGGAGAGTAAGGAAGCGAAGAAAATGAGAAAATGAGAAAATTAGAAGGAGAGAGAGAGGGAATGCGTTATGCTGGTACAAGTAAAAGCGACGAACCGGCTTCTGCATTAGTGTACAAGATGATACGCTACTGGAAATATACTTTCCTACGGCGTTGAACGAATAGTAGATACGAGATACCAAGCGTTTCTTAGATGGATACTTTGATGGATTCGCGTTTCCAGCGCCGCTAATGTGGGATACCTTATACGTCTACGGGAATCCTTGGACGAAGGACTAGCGAGACTTTAGGGATCGGTTTAAATCCTTCGCTAATGGCAGAAGAAGCCAGAGGCTAAGAATGCAGTGACTAATCGGCCTTAGGGAACCGGCTTCAATTACCAGAATTGCAAAAGTTCGAAAAAGAAAAATATTGTTCGATGAACGACACTCTGATACTCTTATCGCGCGGATTTTAAAGAAAAGCCCCGAAGGATCTACCTTAAAATGTCTGAAGAATCGGTGCTTTCGAGCGGTGCGTCGAGGCAACGTGGAATGCCTTACGGTATGACGTTCTCGGAATATTTAGGTGCCTGAACGGCCATCGAACCCTTTCGTCGTTCGGTAATCGAACGATCCCTCCCACTCCGTTTGCATTCGTATTCTCGTTCGCAATCTTATTTACCACGATTTTCTTTAAATTTATCTTCAACAAAGTTTCTCCAAAGGGTAAATTATTAAAGAAACCTATCATAGATCGATTTTTACCGATCGTTCGTTACGGTTACGTATCGTTGGACCGTTTGAAGAAACGAAAGGAAATCGGTGGGACAGAAAGAGAGCAATGGAGATGCAAGCTCTTCCGTGTTCGTGCAACCGCTTATGGCATATACCGGCCGATCGTATATATGCATGCCTTGTTGAAAGGCTCGATGTAACGCTGTCTCTTTTCTTACGTAACCATATTAAGGCACCTCGTGGCGACTAGCTTCGATAGACCGGCAGTTCGCTTGCCATTTCTTTTTCGGCTCTTAATCACCTGCGAGAGCCGGATCGGACAACGGCGCCGTGAAAGTCGCGAAAGGATTCACTTAAGACGCGGTTGCGTAACGAATTGTCGCGAGCACTCGCTAATCAAACAGAGACCATGTGGACTTCCTTTTGTATCGTACCCGGCCGCTATCGTTCACGATCATTAATACGTTCTACACGGGAGAACTTACGAAAGTTGCAAGTACAAGTACGGTTGACGCGAATACGCGTTATGTTGATTTTATTAGAATCGCCGTGTAACCACTTAACTACTCCAGCAAACTCTGAATAATTAATCGGTTCGCAACTTCTACGCTTTATTCTCAATGTCAAACGAAAAGTGTTCTTAGCATTTAATGCTAGAACTACCGACGTTTGATGCGCATTTATTTTTAAGTTGAAAATAATGAAGAACATTAAATACATTCTTTATCTCGACAATAGCAAACATACATTTCAACAAAAATTTATAATTTAAAATAAGAAACTTGAACCGTATGTTTATTATATTATTAGTGTAATAGGAATACTATTCCAGATTTTTCTTCTATTTCCTTTAATCATCCAATTACATTCGAAGCAACGATCGCAGAAGGGTTTAATATATCAAAGTTTCTCCTACGAACCAGTCACTATTACGTAGCCTTTTCAACAGCCCGTGCTTGCTGTTCAAACGAAAGATACGGAATCATTTCATTGGCGGAAATAGAACCAAGTCATGTGCGAATAACTTCAACCTAACATTGTTAACACGATCGAGATTATCTCTGCAACCAGACGAACCGGTCTGTATTTTTATCTAAACCCTGATAACTTTTCCTCTTCCACACCTTTCCGGCGACCTTTCTCCAGATCCACGCTTTCAGCCCGATCAACGAATCCTCGTGCTTCGCGTTTGCTCTCCTCGCGTGAAAATTCCCTCCTAACGATCAAGAAAATATTCCCTGTTCGCGGAAACAAAGAGCTGTTTAACCCGTTGACTGTCACAGTAGATACAGACGCGTGTCGTAAGACGTACAGTTTGGAAACATTTGAATTGTTTTAGATAAGTGATTCTACATTGTATTCTTTTGCTTAATTCTAATACTGTTCTCTTCTATATTACTATATTGTATATTATGCAATGCAGTTGAATTATTTATTTAAACCTCTTTGTTTCCAAACTGTTTGACGATAGTGTATGTATAACACGTAACTAAATTTAATTTGAAAAGCGAGTCGGTGTTGGTAATATAGATTCTATTCTTTTTTCGTCGCTTTCGTTCAATGAAATATTGATGGAAATTCTCTGGCAATCGATAAGCTTGGTGTAACCAGGTGCATTATGCAACCGAGCTGTCGATATATCCCAAAACACGCGATTCATTCTCGCTCATTAATCATTTGCCGTGACGAACGTTAGAATACACGTTACACGGCCAGTACCATTGCTCGACGACCGGACTATTCGTAAGCAGGCAACGATAAAACGTTAGAAATCGCGATGGTCGGGTGGTGAGAAGTACGAAACGTTCAATCGTACACCTGTCGCGACGTTGACCATTGGTCAATGCATTTCAGGCATTGTTATTTTCGAACAATTAAAAACGATCATTTCCAATCGTTCAATTTTCTATGAAATTTCATAGAACCGTGCATATTCGTTTTCACAGTGGTAGTTGACGGTGTTAAATGAAATTCAATTGGAAATTTCAATGATTCTCGGTCCGCAGACGCTAAAATGCGTTAAATTAGCAGCAGAGGCCAAGCATTGCAGCGAACCGTGGCGTACCAAGAATACCTGATTCGAGAACTACGTGATTCGCCTGTTTTGCTCTTTCCTCTCCCCCCATTATAATACAACAATTTGAACGAGCACGCCTTCCCCTTTGTACTCGAAACGCCCTATAAAGCCACCATCGATAACGGGCGTGCTGTGAAACGATTTCGTTTATCCGATTCGTATCAATCGGCTCCATAGTTTGTTCTTTCCCGAGTAATTTCTTCGATATTGGAGATAACGAGAAACGGAGGAGAGAATTTGCGACGTACACCCGTTATCGTTCGATACGATTCCCTGTTTCGAGAAGCAACACCGGCTACGTATAAAGTCAAGTTGCTCGTCAAAAGCGGAAACGGACTCACAATAGAAAGGAAACGATCTCGCATTCGCAACGGACGAGGACCGGGGAATATTTGCTTCTCGTCAGATATCTCGTACGGAAATTTGCAAAATTTCTTCTAACGCTTGTAATATATAGGAACCTTGAATTATTAGAATATTAACGAAAACGTGTTATTTCAATTTTATCAAAAATAATAACACCGACGGATTATTTATAAGAAATGAATGCATCAACGCCGGTCAAACGCGGAACGGAAGAGGTGTCCAGCTGATGGGTAACCTGCGAAACGGAGGTTCTCGAGCGTCAAAGTAGAAGAGATTGCGCGCGAAAACCGGTGATTCGCACGTCCGTCGAATGAAGGAATCGCGAGTCGCCGGTTTCTTATTCCACGGTGGTCCTCGCACGGAATCCTGAGTTCAATGCCTCTTTGATGAGCCTTCCGCCCCTTCTCCTTCGGTTTAACAACCGACTCTCTTCGCGGCCATCCTCGCGAACAACCCACCTTTTCCCCTCTACCCGATCGATCGAGATCCATCTAGAAATCGACGTTATCCCGATCGAATGCTGTCCAACGTCGTTTCTTCGATCGATCCCATGCCTCGCTCGCATTTACGGTACGAAAATACGAGAACGAACGTTTCTAAGCGATGGATCTTCAGCTTTTACTCGTCGTGTACGCGTACATAGGTGAAACTACGTCGAATAACTTCCCGTTGATAATCATCGTGAGAGAAGGTGGGGCAAATTTATGTGCGTCTCGGCTCGAACGTGCAGGTGGAAAATCAGCGAGGTGCATTATCCGACGATAGCGTGCGTTATATAACGTACGGCACTCTTCATGGGACCCTTTTTTTTTATCGTTTTACGGGGAACATCAATCACGGAGTAGCATTTAAAAATTTCTTTTCAAAGGAGGCGCGTTTATCGGCTGTTTAATACTTTGATTGCTATAATGATGTCTGAAATGTCTATTGTCTCTATAATAATAAACGCTTCGAATTATTCAAGAGAATAATTCGTTCGAAAATAAAAGATTAATGTCGATCGAACATTAAGCGAGTCGAGTGAAAAATAATTGCTTATAAATCTTACTTTAACGGGGACGTCTTAATTTAAATCGACTTTCTCTTTCACTCGAATTCCTCTTCTTTCGACTCGCACAACTTTAGCAACTGTAGTAACATCCTGCTGATAACAATCGGGGAGAGAGAGAGAGGGAGAGTGAATTTATGCGGAGGCAGGTTCGAGTTGCGTTCAAGTGGGTGGAAAATCAGGTACAACCGATAATTCACGTCGGTCAGCAAAGAACGATGGGCCGACTCTTGCCTTCGATTCTTTCGAGGAACCAAGCGTGAGAATTAGCTGATAAAGGCGACGCGATACCCTGCAATTTATCGTCGACGTAACAGCTTGAATGAATCGAATTAAACCGACCCGATCGTTCAATTTGTCATTAAACGAGATGAAGCATTCATTAACCTCGTATGATGATTAACGCGCGGCTTTACAATTCGTCTACTCGACAAGAACTTAACAAGACTGTGACGCGTGACACCCTTATGTGTCGTAGAAGGGTTTCTATTCATTTCGAATACGCCGCGTTGAATGGAACCCTAGAAAGGTTCACCTTCTTCCCTTTCACCTTACTTTAAGTACTTTTAAGACCTTTCATCACCTCTCGTCGCTCTTTTCTCATTTCCACCGGTGTCTACTTTCCGCTCGCGAACTGGCGCAACTAAATGCGGACCATTACCCTCTATCGACTAACTCTTCATCTATCACCTTGCTGAAATATTTTCAAAGACGCATTACACAGCGATTTGCGACATTGTATGATACGACTAATCTCCAATAACTAACCGAGCATAAAATCTTTACGATATCACAAGAATGTTCAACTTTAATTGAAAACTAACTGGAGATCTCGTTTGCATTCAACGGACCGTGAAGATTTCCACCACACGGTTTCCTCGCAGAATTTATAATTCAGAAAAAGAAGAAAAAAAAAAAGATTCGATGCGCCTGACCGATCGTATCGAACGTCGAGCGCGTGAATTCACCGTGAAAATACGTCGACCCGACAACTTCCCTCTACGTGCCTGGCTATAAGCGCGATCTCGAGGCCACGGAATACGACGCCCTCTTCGCCGACTTACCCGCAACCCCTCGCGCCATTTACTCGCGTTCCATTTCACGAAGGCTCAAAACACCGCGTCGAACAGCTGTTTGAAGCTTAAAGGCAAGGTCGCAGCCTTACGTCTGCGTACGCAATGCCGCCTCGTTTCGACGCGTTGAATGCGTGAACGCGCACGCGTCTACACCTGCTATGGCCGCGTGCACACGCGCACCGCGCCTGCATCACCTCTTCCGATGCGTTACACACGTGCACGTCGTGCACTCGACTGCGATAAAGACTTTCACTGAACGTAAGGATTGTTTTCTCATTTTTCGAGAACCTATGGTAAACCACCCTTTCGTCCTAAGTCCTGGAAGTTTAAATTACGAATCATTGTACGTACACGTGTGACACGTCCAAGAGTGCAGTGCACCCCGCAACGATGCATGTCCAACTACGTGTGTCATGAACGTACGTTCTTCGTGTTTTATGCAAGAATCATTTTCTATGTGTACGAGCACACTCGTTAAACGATCGACTCACGTGTACATGCGCACAAATACACTCGTACCTACAGGGTGTCTCTATGATATTTAACGTTTCGTAAGTGGTCGCTGAATTTAATCGCCGAATGAAAAGTGGGAAAGTTTCAAGAGCTTAGGTTTTGAGCTTCGAAAATTTCAATTTTATACGTCGCTAATTTCGGCAGAGTGGGACACAAATAAAATCGGAGACGAAGACATCGGAAATCAAGACATATTGGAAATATTGAGATAATTATATTTTTATCTATTCTTTAATTCGTAGATATAGCACATACCAATACAATATTTTCCTTGTGTCCCACTCTGCCGAAATAAAACCATAATTTGAAATATTGAATGAATTACACGAAGCGGATTACGGAACACCCTGTATAAGAAGGGATCGGTATGCGTTTATGTGCACGGACACGTTTCGCAGTGGCAGAGGGAGAACCAGCGTCGTGCCACCGCACATAACTATAGTTATGCAATCCACCAACTGGTGTTCATGGTCAAGGCCTGCGTCCTTACCGCTAGATACGTGTACGTGCACACATGAAACCGTGGAGCGTGTAAAGAGTTCACGTATGCGGAAAAAGGGGCGGAGATGGAGGAGGAGGAAGGTGGAGGAAAGGAGGTTGTTAAACGAAAGAAAATAAGGGGTGGACGTTATCGAATTCGCACGAGGAGCAGTGTACACAACGAAAAACGTCGTACAGTGTACCGGTATGCGAAACCGGATCGTCCGGAAATGCAAATGAACCGGGAGTGCGGATCGAAAAAATCGAATTCCGTTTGCTTCTTTCGGGAAAGAGACGAACCTTTTGAAATCGTCCACTCTCGGATAGTCGGCTTTACGGTCGATCTTTCCTTCGGAATTCCGTAATGTCTTCGAAATGATACTCGCCCGAAGGAACTCGCACAGATACGAAGACGAAGCGTTAACGAGCATCGTTCCTTCGTGTATCAAAACTGTGCAACTTATGTGTAGGAGTAGGAGGATAGATCAACCTTCGTAACGGTGAAGAAGGCCGATTTTTACCTCTCAACTTTCTTCGCCTGCGAAAACAAGATGCATTATTTTGCACAAATTGCTTATTTATGTTCGTAGATGGAAGTATGTAGAGCGAAACAAGGTGGTAATAAAGTTTGCAAAGAGAACGTCCAACCGATCGACGATAATAACGATCGAATAAGCGCGAAATGATCGGCGGGAAGAAAAGGATGCGTAGAGGAAACGGTGTTTCTTTTACCTTTTCACTCGCACACTTACGCTCGCATACACGCGGTTTATTGAACGTTTTGTCCGTGCATTGGTAGACGCGCTCGATGCTGGCAGGAGGTAATGGTAATGCATGAAGGAAAACGGTAATAACGCAGAAAAGCGGCAGAGGCGGTTGCAGTGATTTAATATAACCGAGTTACAGGAAGTGAATATTATTAGCATTCGCTCACGGTTGGTCCTATCCCCCGACGTACGTTTATCTCTCTCGTTTCTCGTTGCATTCGTTGCACTCGTATATTCGTCTGTCAGATACCAGTACAAGGGAATACGACGCGGTGCCCGGAGAAACGTGTGTAGGAAGGTGTGCAGAGGTAAGGGCAAAAAAACAAGTGTAGAACAGGCAGGACTACAGCGGGTCAGCAAGAAAGGAAATAATCACTCTTCGTGTGCGTTTAACGCGTCGACGAACGCGCGTATACACCTTCGCGGCGCACGCGTGAACGTGCACGACACGTAACGTGTGTGATGTAACGCGGGTCTACACACAAGCTTGAAATCCACGCGCGATTACGATGCGCTTATTTGCGCGACGAACGAGTTTCGTTGATGCAACGAATTCGCATTCGCGGTAACTACGACACTTGTACCTTTTATCTGCTGCATAACGATCCCACTGCGAAGAGAATAAATGTTTCACCAGAGGATCTAGCAACCTACGTAAACACGCGATCTCGATTCTCCTAAATGTTACATATTCTCAGAAATTGCGCGAATTCTTTTATAAAGTTTCCTTAGACCGTCATTCTCGGTTAACTAATTAATGAATTATAAAGCTATCAGTGCCTAAGTTTCAAACTTGTAAATACAATTTTCAAGCGTGTCAGAGTTTACGTTAATCATATGCATTGCTCCCACACCAGGAAATTAGAATATACAAGTTCGATCAGATATACTTGAAACGACCGATCCTAATCAATTTCCCTTAATACTACCGTTGCATGACCAGTTGCTGCTTTATAGAGAACAGTTCAATGGTGCTACGCTACCAACTCGACTATCCCTCTTTTCCTAAAGAGGTCCGCGGAGCTTGCACCGTCATTGGCATCGTTGCTATTTAAGCTTGCTGTGTCACACGGAACTTACTTCTGTAGTTTCTTAAAACGTATTACTTAACCGGTTGCTTAATTATCAATCAGTCCGAAGAAAACAGATTTTAAACAGATGTGTTCGGTAAGCCGTGAAGAAATTGTGCAACGCTTCTTTTTGTTTTTCTTTTTCTTTTTTTGCCTCGCATCGTACTCAATGAGAAAGTAATTACTCTACGTTTATGTAAGACGAGTCTTGTATTGCGTGAAAACCTCTTGCAGCAATGCCAAGCGGTGATACAACAAATGCAGAGGAATTTCGAACGTATACTTCTTTTCTAAGTGAAGAGGAAGAAACGTGCGATGAGAGGGGGTTACAGGTTCGGGTTCACCCTTGACTTTTTCATGACCAAAGGCAAACGGTGGACTCGGAGAAGCCTATCTAGCCGCGAATTCTTCAAATCAATTTACTCGAAAAGCAATATCCTAGAATCCGCTTAACGCATTGTCGAGAAGATTGAGCGGAGCGCAGCGTTAAACAAAGCAACGAACAGATAGACACCGGGTTTCCGGCCCCGTCGACTGGCAAGCTAGCCTTTCGCGAACAAATTGCCGCGCGGCTGTAATATCGAAACAACGAATAAAATTCCCTTTTCAATTACCAGCCGCGAAAGCCGCTCTGGCTGGCTATTATTACCGCGATGCGCCGGCTATCTATCTCGTTAAAATGTACCCGGAAGGTCAATCGTTTCACGACAACCGAGTAAGTCGAGATGCATCTCGGAGTCAGGGCTATCCACCGTGCACGTGCCCGTCTCTCAACCGTATGCACCGATCTAAGGGTACGTTTTCACTTGACACCTCGTATCGTGGAAACGTACCCTTAAGGTGCACCTTGTATTCTATAGCGATTTCATTTTATTCGACAGGTATGCAAGAAAAAGAAAAGGTGCGATCGAACCGATTCGTTCGTGTTGATAATCCATCCTACAGAAGTGCGCGCGCGTATACCCATTTCCGTGTCTCTGTGTTCTGCAACGCGCGTGAGCGTACATGAACGCACGCGCGCACTGGTAGCATCACTTCACTGATGATATACCCTACCGAGAGTTCATTGCTCTTGAGGTGCAACGAAGAACGACGAGGATCCGTACAAACACTGAAGCGAGTAGAAACGATAAAGAGACGTACACACGGTACGGAGGACGAAAGGGAAATAGCGAGAAGAAATAAACCGAGGAAGATACAGTTAAGGAGCACTGAATGTCAAATAACGATCAAGGAGTAGTTACCATACGTCTCGGACATTTTTAATATCAAATCGTTCCATAAGCAACGCCCTTTTAGTATTTAAATTTTAACTTTCATGTGTAATATTATAAAATCCATCGTACCCATTTTATTGATTAAAAAAATATATACGTTACTTTATTGATTAATCGTTTCAGCTTTGAAATGGAGCCCTTATTTTCACGAACGAAACGTTACTAATGGAATAATCTGATAATTCCAGTGATCAAGCATTCCGAATGGCTTTGTTATCAGGCGTATTTGAAAGAAATGACAAGGCTTGCAGGAAATGATGACACTACTAAACACCGATTCGATGCATATCCGCGGGGAGCATCAATTTCGTGTTAACGTAACGATAGATTACGCCTTACGTAGCTGGTCAAACAACAATCTGCTCGAGAGATGTTGCTTCGAACCGCCTCGAGACCATTTCCCTCCGCTGGACGATGATAGTAATCACGGTTAATCAGGAGTTAACTCGACGGTCCCGTCTTGTTTCGTGTAAAACAATTAAGAACATGTATCGAACGATCTTTTATAATTTGAATAAATGATTTATCAATTTGATCCACGGACACCCTTCGTCCGCGCTGAAAGTTTTGAGAATCTCTTCGAAAACTTTCAGCCTGGCTGGTAGAGAAAAATCGCTTTCAAGCTAAGAGGAAAACGTTCCATCGAATCTTTGGATGAAAAATCGGAAAATATTGGACGCGGTTGCTCGTCGAACGTACCGACTCGAGCTTGTACCGGACACGTACCGGGTGCAATGTACCTGGATGAGTCACACGGTAACAGCGCACACATTCGCGTACGCACATGCGTCTGCACACGCGATTCTTCCTCGTGTACGTAACGTCTTTCCTCTTTCTCCGGCACTCTACAATCCCTCGTTGCTCGCCGTGTGTCGGAGAGAAACGAAGGAACCCGGTAACCCGCTCGTGCAACAAGGATTAAGAGAGATAGCGAACGAGACGAGGAGCGAGATGGAAGATAAAAATCCAATCATTTCGACCGGTTTTGCATCGTGCCGACGAGGATAATGGAATACCGCGTCACTTTTTGCCGGTGCACAGAATATTTCCTCGCGTTAATATCCGCGCGTTCTACCCTCCTGATCCCTCTCTTCGTATATGCAACCAGGTACGTACCTAACCACGATACCGTGCCAAGAAGCCAGGCGCCCTTACGTGATTGGCGCCAACCAGTTCGACGAATTCGCGATTTCACGGAAGTTGTTCGTTTCTTCTCGCATGGAAACTATCGACGGCAGTATTATAATTTAATTATATTACTCGGAGGATATCAAGATATGCACGATCTTTCCTACTGCAATAATTAAACAGTCATTGAAATATGGATAAAAATTAAATTTATACATGTAGGGAACAGGTAATTCAGATTGATACGATAAAAGCACATCGATTGTCATATTTCAAAGCGTAACTCGGCTTTCATAGCTGCGCGATCAGCTTCCAAACAATCTATCAGGCTCAAATTCTTATGACGGCGATAAATCTGAAAGCAGCTTGGTCGGTTGCATTTTTTCTTTTCATTTCTTGTTTTTCTTTTTTTTCTTTCTAAAAGACACAAACTGGATTATCGAAACACAGCGGCTTGTACAAGCAAAAAATCCGGAAACGTATGGAAAAGGTGAACGCCATACGAAGACAAGAAACGTGTATCTGGTTGCATGAATATTAATAAAGCACGTTAACTCGACACACGACTCTGGCGTGCTTATATTACACTCGGAAGTGGCCGGCAATTATTCAAAAGCTGCGACTACATCGAGACACTCTGATTCCTTTAAATGGCCGGACGTTCTTACGAACAGAGATCTAATTTTCTAACCCTTTTAATAGCGGAACTTTAAATGTTACATTTCAAAAGTGAAATTTCTTTTTAAATCTTGGACGATGGACCGCTGAGACAGCGGTAATTTATTTTTAACCCTTTGCACTCCGAGTGTTTTTTTACGGAGTTAGTGCACTGATAGCACTGGCGTAATAGCGGCGCCTACGGAATGCAAAGGGTTAAATTATGTATTTGATTAAATTAAATTCTTAGAATCTTCTTTATAAAATTCTACGATGTTGGAAAAGAAAAATAGTTGACTCGCAAATCAGCCAACTGTTACGACCGTCGTTTACCTACCGTTCAACCGAATAGCCTCCTGCAGTATGGAGTACATATCTCGCGAATTGACTACAAGTGGCCCGAACAAAACGATGATAAGAGAAGCGGAAGGGCGGAGATGCCGGTCAGAGAAGCGCGCATCGAGTGACTTTTAAAACGGGGTTGCGTAATCCTTTGGATTTAGTTTACTTTCGTCGGTGTCGATGCCACGCACGTACCGTGACCGTGGCACTGAACCAGCGGCACGAACTTTCTCGTGGCCTTCGTTCCAGGAAGACGATTTACGTGACACGAGGAGGACGCCAATGACTGCGAACGGTCATCGTCGCTTTACCGACGCCTATTCTCTGCAACCACCTTTGTCGCCAATACCCAACGCTACTTTCGAATTCGAAAGAAAAGAATCAAACACCTATGATAGCATACGAAAGGAATTTTAAGAGCATACCAGATCGTAAGGATTATGTAATGGTTTAAAAATAAACGAGCTGCTATTTCTGGCTTGACCCTTTCACTTGTTCTTTTTAATTCTTAAGAGTAGGGAATGACAAAACGAAGCATTAGTTTAGAAAATGAACGTGAAATAAAACCTAGCATCTCCAACGAAGTAAATTAGATACATAATTCCTAATTACCCGATGGTAATTAAATCAGACAACGTTTCTGTAGCACGCGACTGAAAACTAATTTCTCAACGAAGTTGAATTTCCAAGAAAAATTGAAAACATTACGAATTAAGGAAGATTCCGGGGGATGATTAAGCGAATTCTCGAGTCGTATGGAAGAGTATATAAAATAAAGAAACTAAGAAGAACCAGTTGGAAGAAGAACGCGATGAACTTTCTTCGGAAGTTTTGAAAGCGTTCGAGAAAACGAATTACGCGGATGGACGTCCGCAGAGGTAAACTCGGCTGCTTTCTCGTCAATTCCCCTGGAGCCGGATGACAGTATACGACTCTGAGAAAATATTCACCAGCCTTTTTCCCCGTGTGAGAAAGTTATCGACGAGAAAACGAGATGTACGAAGGAGAGACGTTTCTCGCGAAAACAGGCGAGTATTAACTGCGTCCCCCCATAGGGGATCCCATAATCCTGAATAGAATCACACGCGTCAGACCTTGACCGCTTCGAGATTGAAATTCAAAGTTTGATTTTCGGCAACTGCCATCAGATCGACTCGGCCAACCTTTTAGACGAATGTATAATTTAAACGACGACCTCCAACGTTCCCTCCCCGACCATTTTTCACGCTCCTCATGGCCAAACGAACGACCAATAGATAGAAGATCATTTCAAAAATCACAAAAGTCGATGGATTTTTGAATATAGGTTGAAGAAAGTTTCTCTGCAACGTTCACTTCGTGCACTTAAAATATGGAGTACTCGAGTATTGATTGGCGCATTGGTTGTCAAAATAACTCTCATTATTCTTTCAGCGAAATAGCTATCTCTTCGAATCCTTGTAAATTCTATTTTTATACTGCTCTGGACGATCTACAGTATGTTGAAACCGTGTTTATTTATACAATTTTTCACTTTTTATTTTGATTTTGTAATAAGCTGGTACACATGTACCTACGTACACGTGTTTTAATTCAGGTGAAATTATTATTATTACTCTAATTGGATAGTTTCGAAGGATGTTCCAGGAGATTTGAAAAATAGAAGGTAATCAAGTCCTCGGGGCAACTTTCACCCTTACGCGATCAGAGATCTGCTTACACGATTTTCGCATTTTCCAAAGCAAACTCGATGTTTACGTGAAAAGATAGCAGATCAGTATTACAGGGTCCCTTAAGAAGAAACGTATTTCACCGGTGCAACTC
Organism: Osmia bicornis bicornis; assembly: GCF_907164935.1. Classification (NCBI taxonomy): domain Eukaryota; kingdom Metazoa; phylum Arthropoda; class Insecta; order Hymenoptera; family Megachilidae; genus Osmia; species Osmia bicornis. Next base: position 2,121,797 of record NC_060219.1, on the reverse strand, counting down.
TCTGCACCGAGTGAAATGTCAGCCCTCCGCTCTCTTTGGAAACGAAGAGGGGATAAAGGGGTTAGAGGTATGAAGCTGGATTCACAACGAGCATGTAAGAAACCAGTTTTCGATCCGATATTTCCAACGGACAATGGGAGCGGAGAGAAGAAAACTCAATTGAAAGAGAAATCGGTAGACCGATGGTAGCCGGGGTTATGGATTTATATTGTAGCCAGACTTTCGATAGCATTGTGCGCTCGACGGAACATGAATTGTGAATATTGCTAAACGTTCGACGACCTTTCCAATTTGTATCGTAACCTTTACTCGAAGGAGAACGCGATTGAAACCGTGTAACGTTCGCGAATCGGAATTGCAAAGTGGAAAACGATATCGTATTAAAACAATTCAAAGTTTCACGGGTCGGTCCGACGCGAAACTTCTTTGAGCTGCTGAAACATGGCCACCGAGCTTCCTGTTTAAGTAGTTCAGAAGAATACTGGAAGACGTAACTTCCTTTTTTCAGAAAATTCAAATTTTATGTCTTTTGTTGCAACCTTTCAGTCACTACGCACGGACTGTAAAAAGGGTTCATCCCTAATAAATAAATAAATTTTAAATAGAAAATCAAGAGTCCATTGAATTCACCTTGATTTTTAAATCATAATTACTTTAATATTTCAGTAATTATAGATGTTCCTACCCTTCCTCGCAGGTTTTTATGTAGGGGAGAAAGCCTCGTGTCTATAGATCTGTGATCCCCCACCACGTTTAATATTAATATCATCGATGATCGCAAGTGTACGCATAATAAACAAAAAGTTTGTTCCATTCATCAACACGTATAATAACACGTATTCCGTCCACGTAGGACGTAGAGTAATGGAAATCACTTTGCGAACGTTCGACCGCTTTCCACAATATTCAAATCTGTTTTCGATAACAACACACCGCGTTCTTTTTTTTCATACCAACAACCGCGTCGAGCGTAAAATTGAATCAATCAATCACCACTTTCCTCGTTCCATAATGAAATCGCAGCGTACGCGAACGACGAGCCGGTTTTTTTTCCTCTCTGCACGCTTTCATAACGTCCGTATTACCAAATCGCGCGAGAAAACGTAATAATAAAGACGCGCATGAAACGTGTCGAAACATTCCCGTGTCGACGATGATAAAGCAAGAGAATCACGCAATAATAAAGAAGCTGAAGGTAAACACAAGAGAGGAATAGTAAACCGAATGGTAACCGAGAGTGGTCATTGAACGGAAAGTAAAAGGAAAAGAATGAAAATAAAAATGAAAGAAACAAACCTTGCTTAATGACGATGCCAGAGGGTACTTGGACTATCGGTAGGGCAGCGTTCGAGGGATTAACAGGGATGTTTCCGGGTGTTCCTGGCGGAGGCGATGCGCTGGCACTACCCACGGAACCGGGATCGCTGAATCCTTGGGTGCTGTTCTCCTCCGGTCCGTCGAAGAAGCTCAGATTGAATTCACTACCGGCGTCGAATGACACTTCCGGTGTAAGGGTGTCTGGTGCCGGGGCGCTACCCAGACCCGCGCTCAGCGACTGGTCGATTTTGAAAACGTCCATTGTACGAAGAGGAAATGTTGTCGGCGATGGTGCACCTCGGTACCAACTACAGTCACCATTCGCGTTGTTGCCTCGTTACCTCTGTTCGATTCCCGTCCTCTCCTTTTCTCATCACTCTCGATACGTCAAGTATCGATTCCCTCTTAATTATCTCCCAAGTGTCCATACGATTCCAAGCGAGAAATTTCGTAGTAAGGACACTTAATAGATCGTTCGATCACGATTCAATTAAAATGTCTAAAAAAAAACAGTCCTCGTAAACGATCCAGAAATCGCGTCTCACCTCGATAATCACCCCGTGTTCACTTAACTATCACGTTGCGTACTTCGGAACCGAACAGGACAGACTGACGCTCGAGAACCCGATAACGCTTTATGTTTACTTCTCCGGTGTACTTTCGTCAAAGTCGGTCGAACGTCGAAGAAAACAAACTTTTAGTATACGAACGCGTTCGGTGTTCCCTCGCGTGACTGATTCGAACCGAACACTCGAGACCCGCGTCCCTGGAAACTTTTACGCGCGAACGATCCTCCAGCACATCTTGTTCTTCTTTTTAAATCTATGTTTTGATTTTTTTCACGAACCGATCAACCGACACGAGGACGTTCGATACGAGAGATCGGTAGGCTCCGCGATGCTACGCTTTCGAGAAAGCATTCCTTTCGAACGGTTTAACCGAGGTCACTGGCCCGGTATACTCGACGCCAGATTCTCAATGAAACTGTCCTCAAACGACTGACAAATAATTTTGGCACGTCTCGCTCGGCCTCTCGGCGGGTTTTATCTGTTAATCTGTCGCCTCTGAAAGCCTTCGAACCGGAGTGACATTAGAGGCCTTCGTTGCTCCCGTTCGTAAAGATTCCTCGTTATTCCCAGACACGAGCAACACAGCTCGGGGGCAATGGTTTTCGGTAGCCTTGAGCAACCTTATTATTCAATCTGATACGATTACGCGGCCGATCCTTTATTACCGGTACCGTAACAACCGACTTTTTTTTTCTCACCTTATCGATACGGGGATCGAAAAGAATTCATTCTACCCGACGAAACATCTATCGATCGATTGCGTTCTAACGCGTCCTCGAGCTTGCTCCTCTTTAACGCGGTTACAATCGAGCAACAGGCTACGATAGTGGACGAACTAAAGAGAATACGCGATCGATCGCAGGTCGCGGTTGTTCGAGCCGAAAGAAAGTTGAAAAAACCGTTGGTTCGATACGAAAGGTTCGAGCAACGAGAACCGCCGGATTAAATGCGAATAATGCGACGATTATCGCAGGGGGATTCGAGGCGAATTGAATTTCTTCTGGATCATTTGTCGCCGCGATTACGAACGGGCAAACAATCCGCACTTCACTAGCACCGTGTCACAATATCCAGACCCTTCTCGTTAACTATCTCGTCTGCGGGCTGCGACAATCCTTGGGATTCTGATCTTCCAAAGGGTTCGGCATCGCTCGAGAAGACGCGCGATATCGTCTTCGTGCAACAGCACCTTATCATCGGCATCGTTAAATTTTCCTTCTGCTTTCTTCTTCTTTTTCTTCTTCTTCTTCGTTCGAGTTTCCGTTTGAAAATGAAAAAGAGAGAAAAAAAAAGAGGAAACTTTGCGAGAATTCAACCCATTATTTGTTCGTTCGAGATATCAAGATGCAGTCGCTTCTTCGTTTATTCCTTTTTCTCTGTTCGCGTTTACGTTCGCGATTTTTCTTTCTTCCTTTCTTCCTTCTCGCCCCCTTATCTTTCTCTCGTATTTTTATCTGTCTCGCTCCACGAGGGAACGCACTACGGGGAAAACTTTTTTCGGGTTACGCAAGCGCGGCCTTTTCCGCCGATTTTCAGTGGATCTGACGTCCCCTGGCTTTTCACGTGATCCATCGCTGAAAGACAAATCAAAACGAAAGGAAAATCAGAAACTAAAGGCAAATCACGGCTTCGAACGCGGTCAACAAAAGGCATTATATATATCTCTCTCTCATTCACTCCCTTTCGTTCTGATAACGCAAACGAAACCAAAAGTCCGAGCATGCACGATCGATCGTTCTACCTGTTGGTTGCCGGCGAACGCGACTTCCGTGAGCGAGTTAAAACGCAACGAGAATCGAACGAGACCCGGCCAGGATGTGTTCCGAGCCGGCACAAATCGGAGCAGAAGAAACTCGTCTTCGAAAATGCTTCTCGATCGATCCGTCAAACGTGTTCGACCGGCGATCGCCGAATATTAACAAGTTTTTATTTTTCACCGTTGTTTTCCGCGCGACCAGAGAAAGGGTAACGACGTGAGACGAGATCGGCGAACTGGAAAGAGAGGAAAAGATCGCGAAAGGAAAAAGACAGCTAGCCAGAGAGGAACACGAGGAGGAGAGTGAGAAAAAGCGAATGTCATTGCCGTAATCTTCGGACGTTGACTTCCTCCTGGCTCGTCCCTCCTTCCTCTTGGTCACAAACCCTCCCTCCCTCCCCTCTACTCTCCGCACCCCTTCTTCTTCTCAGCCTCCCCCTCCTCCTCCTCCTGCCGTTCTTCTCCTTCTCTTTCTCCTCTTCTTCTCACCTGTGTGTTCTTCTTCACAATTCTCTACCTGTGTTTCGCTTCTTCTTTTCCCCGCCACCTTTCCTACCTATATCTCTCTCTTTCTCTTTCTCTGTCCTCTCCTCCTCTTTCTCGGTTTGCAACAGGCTCGTTACATCGCACGCGAACCCTCAAATATTTTCGTTACGATTCCCGCCGATTGAAATTTTCATAAAATACCCAATTATGTTATATGCTCGAGGAGTTTAGTCGACGCAATAGACTACGGAGTGCTACGTCATGAATTCGAAACTATTATCGACTGGCGGGCCGGGAATAGAATCCATTAAAAATTTTTAGGACAGACCGGTTAAGCGTTAACGAGCAGATTCGCAAGAAAGCAAATTGAAAGTATTCTTATTGCTTCGGTGAAACTCGACGAAATTTAGCCGTCGGTTTGGAATTATTTAAAATTTCAAATTCGGAGCTTGCTGTCGTAAGTGGATTCTAATTACTTAGCACCGAATAATTGTATTAAACATTTTAAAGAATCGCAGTGTACACCCGGAAGTTGAAGCATACTGTTAACTTATGATTTGAAAGGAGTTCTCAAATATAATTTATGTTAATAGAAATCGATTCGAGGTGTCCGATCGAAACAGAGCCGAGCAGACATAAAATGCAGACATTCGTGCGGACAGCATAACGCGGCATTACGAGTACTTTACGCTTCACCGAGTAACAGTCGTACTTCAACAATCGGCTTTTTCAAGCGGATTCACCGGCTGGTAAACGGGCAAATCACGCGAACACGTGTACAAACTATGATTCAAAAGTCGACGCCGCAGGATATACGTTACCCGCGGTATAATCCGACGGGGATGATTTATAAATCTTGTGAATCACGATTTGACAGGAAGCAGAAAAAAAAAACCGATAATCGGGAATTAACGCGATAAACCCGTTGTCCGACAAATCGAGTAAGGAGTGCTCGAAAGAAAAGGCTGGCCCGAATGGCGGTTTCGCGGCCTCGCAGACGGTCATTTGTCTCCTGCAACGCTTGCCTCGGTTCCGCGTTCCATCCGCGTCACAAGTCAGTGCGTTCACCTTGCCTCGAGTTATCGAAATCCCAGCCAAACCGATTCGATTCCCCCCCTTCGATCTTTGTATTTTCTTGAAATCTCCAGTCGTGCCACGTGGTTCGGACCGATTCGAAAAATCGAACGTCTACTTTTCTATTTCTTCGTTTATAGAGAGATAGGTGTTCGACGATTGAAATAGCTGGTTCGTTGGTCGCGATCGCGCAACAGAATTTGAATGTGACGTAATCCGACCAAGGTGGGCCTTAAGCAGTCAGGTTTCCTGGATCTTTCTGGCCGACTCGTAAGGCCGTTGCGCAAGAAGTGGTATATCGATTAAAAGTTAGCTCGTAAGGGAAGCGTTTACGTAGAAATCAGAGTAAGAGAAACGAGCCGTACGATCACGTAATACCGGACGAGGTGTTGGTAATTCTTCTTCAAGGTTTATCGGTATTACCGACATTTTCCACGTTCGTTCCGTATTCGCTAATTAACCAGAGGGTTCGCGCCGCATCGAATCGTTCTCTCGTACAACGAGACAACCGGGACCGCAACACAATGAACTTTTGCAACTTCCTCGGCAATTACGCGTACGCGTCGCACGCGAGTTACGCGAGATAAAAGGGAATAGGCGCGAGTTTTCGACGAGTTTTACCTGCACGAGACGTCGGTGAAAAGACGCCGGCATCCGAGCACGACTTCCAATCGCACACTTTCGTAGCACGTTAAACGGCGAGGTTAAGCCTCGTCCTTCCAGGATAACAGGACGATAGCACCGCGCGAGGAGAACGACGAGGCCAGAAATCGCGGAGCGTGACTGGTTCCGCTTAAAGGCTCGTTCACACCTCGAACACGACCGTTTCACCGTCGACCACAAACCGATATTCTTCCCTTGATCCTCGAGAGTTCGTGGAAACTCCTAGTAACAACAAACTGTCGACTTTTCCCCACTGACTAACGAGCGATCGAGAAAACCGCGTCTTCGCGAAAGAACAACGAAGACGATCACCGTGGTTCCAACGTTCCTCCACTTCGATCAGCTCGCTTCGACAACACTGAATGTCACTCGATCTTCGTAACGATCTCTTTCACTGCGATCATCGTCCGATCGCAGAACAACAACGACAACAACAACAACGATAACGATGCCGACGAGAAGGTGGATGAAAAGAAGTAAGAGTCGCCGCGTCGATTGCTTCGCTCTCAACCGACCTGTTGCGTCGTACCGATGTACCCGGTAGATCGATGATCGGCAAGTATCTTCCAGTCACCGAGTAAACGGGCTAACAACATCGACGGCAACGTGGTACCGCACGTGAACAATCGAAATGTAACGATATCGTTGAGGAACGGGGATGGACACGCGCGATCGACGAAAGAAAATGAAAAAAAAAAAAAAGTAGGAAGAAGGGGGTTGGAACCGGGCAAATAGCCGCGAGCTGCCCTGTTACGATCACGTGCGTTTGTCACGAGTCTCGCGGTGGTGTATACGGAGCCGACTCGCTCGCTCTCGCGCGAGTGCCGAGAGCGAGTTCTCTCTGTGTGTTTCCCCGTGCTCTGTCTTCGTCACCGCGAACCGGCTCTCTCTTTTTCTCCCTCGCACCCTGCCACTCTAACTCGCTCGCTCTAAACGCCTTCGCGCTCCTCTATTTTCTTTCCACTCTCTTCCTCCATTTGCTCTCTCTCTCTCTCTCTCTTTCTCTCTAACGCTCGTACTCGACAGCACGAGAGAGTCTTACCTGTGAGGTAAGTAAAACCGGCGTTCCGTCGTACGTGTTACGGCATTGCGCGACTCGGCCGACTCGTAGCCCCACGTTCTGCCATTACTCGGGGTTCCGCGGCTTGCCGCGCAGCGCAGGGGGTAAAGGGGGTAAAGAGACAGAGAAGGGAGGGCGAGTAAAAGGGTGAAGGAGGAGGAGGAGGAGGAGGAGGAGGTGGTGGAGGTGGTGGTACCAAAGTGAAAGAAGAGGTGGTAACGATGGTAATGTAGCAATAAGGGGTGAGGAGAAGAGGGAGGTATTGGTAGAGCGGGAAAGAGAAGGGAGAATTAAGCGACTGGGTCGGAGGTGAGTCGTGGAAATAGTAGGGGCTGTGGTATCCGCGGGGGGGATCGAGGGGGATGAGGTGTAACGGTAGGGAGGGAAAGGAGAGGTAAAGTTGGAGGTGAGTCGTGTCGTTTGAATGGCGCGGTGGGGGTAGCGTGGACCAAGCCACTCTGGTAGGAGAACGAACCATGGACTCTTGGTGGGGGATACGAGTGGACCAACTGGGTTCGCCAGCAACCCGCGGTTCATTGACCGAGAAGTGCCGGGAGAGCCGAACGGTTGGCCGTATTCGACCCGCTGCTAAAACAGAATTTGTACCGGCACTTTATGCGTCTCATCTACGCGACTCGCGAGAAACCGACTGAGATGGACGAACGGGACGGTAAACAGGCGGATGGACGACGGGTAGGGCGAAGAGGAGACGAAGAGAGAGATACAGGGAAGATTTTGCGATGCACAGAGGAAGAGTCGAACTGCGAGGAAGTCGTGGCAAGATACGGAGGGAGATTCTTGATTGGACGCCGAGAGGATGGAGAACGCGGCTGCGGGAAACAGGGTTGCAAGAATTTCGGCGGACTCGGATGGGAAGAAGGGTGAAAGCCGGATACGCTGACGAATTCTGACGATTCAATTAGCCGGAGTACGAGCTTGCCGAGAACCGCGCTACCGTTTCCTGGTATCCCGATTCAATTTTAATCGTCGCGCAAACAACGTATGCCACGGCACGTGGTCTACTCGTTAACCGCGCCAACGCTACCGTCGATCCAACGTAATTACTAACTTGGCATCGCGATCAAACGAGCGTCAACGTTCCTTAACTTACTTTCATTTCATTATTAATACGTTTGCCAGCAGTTTCTTTCCTCGGGGCGCGGCCCGCCTCGACCACGCGTTCCAAGGAACAACAGCTAGAATAGATGGAAGCGTCAAATAATAGATCGAAGACAGCAGCGCACCCTCGACACTACGAACTCTATTATCATCGGTCAAATCGTAAAAGCACAGAGGAGAGATACGTTTACTCGCGATAGACGTACAGGCTAACATGCTCTTGTCGCCGGTTCTGTATCCGTTCGGTACAGATTGGACGTGGAAACCGATCGATCGACGATAGACCATTAGATCGATGTTATCGTGGCTGGTCAACATGGAAAGGCTGGACGTATCGTAGCCGGCGATCGAGTTAGCCAGATCGGTTCAATGACTTATCTCATTCGGGCTACGCAACGATTCCCGATGTTTCCTGATCGAAGCCACGAACGGCCACGAAGAAGATGGCCGCTCGAGGAACGAAACGGAACGACGAAGCAACAACATTTACGAGAAAGGGATGAAGTGGCCGTGTAAGTAAGTCCTGTCGACTGCCGGTGACCACACGGCTGCACACACTTGTCGGGAAAGGAGATGCGCAACTCGGTGTAATGAACCTGGGAAACCGGTTGCATCCGCGCCTGTATATATACAGATCGGTTCGCTCTCTACTTACGTTGCATTACGCCGCCTGCTACTACCCGCGATCGAGCTATCGCACTGCCACGGATCCTCCATCATCGACGGAGTCGAAAAGGATTCCCATGGATAAACCATCGAGTCATTGGTATCTCCAAAGAACGAAATGGTTGGAAATTAAATTGCGATCAAACGATAGGTATCTGAGAATATGATAGCCGGAAATACAATAGTTGTTTGTTCCCGTTGGATTTTCAAGAATGATTGTTATTTTCGGGAACAAAAACAGTTCGCGCCCAGGAAACACAACGCGCTTCGAATTTCAACAGTGTTTTCATCCCGCCGCGGATGCATCCATGCAACATTTATACTCCGAATACGGTTCCTGCATTTTCGAGAGAACCATTGAAAATGCAGTAATGCAACGGCGCATCCGACTCGTTCGCTAAATCTAGTTTATTCATATTCAATTACTCCAGCTACCTGCGTTCGCACGCTGAAAGTAAATTCGCCACAAATCCCTGGCAACGAGCAACGAGAAAATAACTATCGTCGAACGATCGCGAAAACGCGAACGGAACTCGTTCAACAGGCTTTCCACGATAAACTCATGGAAGATCCGAGTAAACGAATAAGATTAAACCGATCTTCTGAATGCTTCATCGACGATCGTTCATAACGTTCCATTACTACCCTTTCATCTAAAATTAACCCCTTACATTCGATCCTAACAATATCGATCTATACGAGCTTCGAAATAATTTGATAAATCAAAGATATGAAAATTTGCGCCCCGGTACATTGTACCAATGTCGGGTCAGAAGGGTTAAAAGTCGTGTAGTTCTTTTTTTCTCTGGGTCCATTCTATCCCGTCGCGTGGCAAGGAATTCCTTGAATGAACCATGTTTCATTGTCAAGAAAAAAGAAGGCCGGGAATACTCGAGCTGACGTTGAAGGTAGTCTTAGGGGAGGAAAAAATGCTGGGATTCAATTACCGCGGGGTGAAACGGTGAAAGCGGAACTTCCGGTCGCCGGGATCTTCCGGCTTGGCGTAAACCGTTCCGGCATAAAAGGAAGGGTAAAGAAAGAGGGACGTGGGGGTTGAAAAGTGAGGGGAAAGGTGAGAGACGAGGGGTAGAGTCGGAAGGGAAAGGAGCAGGAGGGGTTGAGAGGTTTAGCGCGAGAAGTAGCAGAGCTAGGATAGCAAAAGGGGCAAGGTAAGAGAGGGATGGGGGAGGTTGAAGAAAACACATAATAGGGTGGGGCGCTTTGCTGCCGCTTTTGAATCGATCCAACGCCGGCTACAGCTGAAGTCTCATCCCCCTGATTCGGTCAGCGGTTCTCAATCTCCATCTCCATTTCTATCCCATTCCACCCCCTTTCGTTTCTGACAAAGAAACACCTACATTTTTTTCTTCCTTACTATTCGCAATTAACACATTACTCGCAGGATTCTAGCATTCGAACTATAAAACCTATAAACAGAAATTAAGACCTGTGCGTCGCCGACCTTCCGGACGAATTTTTTGGTATCTATAGGGAAACATAATGCGAGGAACGAGTCGACTGAAGCAAACATTTCTAAGTACCTCTTTCGCCGGATATACCGCGTGAAATTATCTAATTCAACGACAACCCTGATTAATAACAGGGATAATGGCATAGATCGAATTAATGAAAATGAAAAATTGGATCCTAATTCGCTTCGAAGATACTCGTTAGCTTCGAATACACGTCTGGTTATTGATTCGGCATTGTCCAATCGCTGAGGACAAGCCAAACGATAAATCAAAATCGCGCTTTACAACGTGCGCTCGTTATTAGCCGCGTGTAGTCGACAAGCAGAGAATCGCGTTTTGTCCAACATTCGTCGATTAACTCGCGAATGATTGACTAATTCCCTGTTGCCTCTATACGAACGGCTTCGATCATCAGCGATACTGATAAACAGTAAAATAGAGATTGAGCTAAAACGAAAACTAACGCGTATCGATTAATTTGTAATAGAAAATATATCTATCTTTATACAAAGCAGCCTTGCAGGAGGCAACCTTGAGAAGAATATTTACCGACGAACATGCTTTTTCCTTCTTCGAATACGTTGTAAGAATAATTACAATAAGTTAAGCTAGGAGAGGCGGTAAGTCTCGCGAGGGCGAGCTTCCAGCGAAATAATCGCCAGCTTAAATTGGACTAGGGAGCCCAGGCTGGAATCATTTATAATAAAGACTCACCGTTGTTGTTGCGCAGGATGGAACCAGGACTCGTTGCCTCGAGAGGGCTGCTGGGTTCTTCCGTGCTCGGCTCCCTCTTCACGCTGAAATGAAAACATCTATTATGTATTCAATCGAAGGTGAAGGGGGGCGAAATCAGCCGAAAGTAGTCCAAGATCGACACGAAAAAGAGAGAGAAGGGCTTCTCGAGCCAGGGTCGTTCGGTCCTCTGAATCGTTTTGTTCGCCGGATCCCTCCTTATCGTGTGCACCTCTGTTTGCGCGTAGCACAGGTCCTTTGACTACGGCCCTGACTCGATCCGTACAATCAGGGCTGACCCAGTTTTCAGTTCAATTTGCGCGGCTAACGCGCATTCGCCTTAAACCGGCCGAAAATGAAAATGAACAGCCGGAGAAACAGATCGTAGACGATCGTTACAACTTTTAATTGCACGATCCGGATAACAGCCTCGATGCTGAAGGATCTCCTCTGTGACTTTAGAGATGGAAAATGATATCGAACTATGATGACGATCAAATTTCAATCTATTAAAACGTTCCAAAGATAAAATTCCAAAATTCTTTCGCGTCAGACTTGGTTCTCAATCCTCTGAAGAAAATGTCCCATCGTTTTGCGGTATTAAAGGGAACCAGAAATTCGCGCGTTAACAAGTTTGAGACACTGTTTTTTCACTGACCCAGAAAAGCCGACAACAGATCGTATTAAAAGTTTGTCATGGTCTCGTGATTTTCTCGTCGGAGACAATGCCACTGAAAGGACGTGATAAGAAATTATGTATCCAATTCTAATACGGTCAGCTGTCGCGTTCTGAAAAAGTCGCCCACGCGCTCGTCGCGACTCGACGGATCGGAAAATTCTTCTCGTAAATATTTTCCCAGTGTCTTTAGGGCTCGTTCGACGGTAGACAGCGGAGAGTCCATCAATAACCGATGGATATCTAAGAAGATGGTGCAAGAATCGAGATCGTTCGCGTCTGAAAAGGAACCCGACTCATCTATGAATAGATATCCTATTTCGGAAGCCGGGATACGTATGATCGTACAGTAACCAATATCGCGACCACTTTTGATCGAAAAGATGACAGAAAGTCATTCAAAACGCACTATTTGCGGTGTCGTCGATAGTTATTCGACTTGCGGAAATAGAACGAAATGGGTCATCTGAAAATATCCTTGCCTAAAATTGTTTAATCAGAGCTACGGTTGAAATTCTACAAAGGTCCATCCTTTATATTGTATTATAAAGAATTCTCTTAGTAGACGCGTAAAGGGAAAAAGATGTTAATAACATCGTAAACACACTTGCCGGTTCACACCGCGGGAGAGAAGTTTCATTTTGAAATAAGGATCGTGTGATGAGCGGGCGGAGATGGCACGGAAAGATATGGAAATGGATTTTCGTATAGCGGAAAAAATGAAAAAAGAAAGCTAGAAGTAGGTTAATGAATCAAAGAAGGCATCGCTGAAATGAATATCGTCACAGAAGGAAATTTCTACAGATAACAAATATGTACAGATGTTCGTGTCATCTGTATAGTAATTTTTATAAATGAAAGATGATGCTGAATACCGATATCAATAACAAATGAGTTGTTAAAAATAGAAAACTTATGTAAATTAAGAACACGAAACACTAAAATGTTTTGCTTTATCCTTCGCGTTATATCGCCGCATATTATTGCTGTTTACATGGAAAACACAGAATAATAATAGGTAATGAACACCCTGTACATACATGCATATTACGTATAAAAAAATAATGGATGGAACTGACATGCACATTGATCCAGACTTAGGGAAACATTAACACATTCGGAACAACATATTGATTTCTATTTCGCTAACTATGCTGTAAAATGAAGGGAGTGCGTAACTTTTATTCCGAAACTCGCTTACACGATCTCTCTTTCGTGCTATACATAATGCATTCAATTAAATTTCTTTATTCACGCACTGTAAATCACGAAGCAGGTTTAACACCAGCTAAGATTTTCCAGACATTTACATGAGAAAACAGTGACAACAAACGACTGAACATTAATTAACTTTTCAGTAAAAGAAACGCGAGGTAAGGAATGAATAAGAAATATTATTACTTTTATAGAAATTCAAACACGAAGGATGTTCGAATTGTTTGGTCATTCGCGACGTTTGATCACTTGTATTTTTAAACTGCTTGAATAAAAAATAAGGCTGAACATTAGAGACCAGACGTGATGCTCTTAAAGTTTGAATTATTTAATGATACCTCTACAATCGTATAGAGTTTTAGAAATACAGGCACCACAGAGAACCTCTTCATCATTTATCATAAGGGAGTGCTTTCAGAAATCATTTACCTACACAAAAATACTGAATCCAATGACATCCGCATATAACATAAGAAACTGAATCATGTTCTGTTTGTACGCATAAGAATACTTTCCTTTCGAGACAACAGAGTGGACAAAAACATTTGCTCTGTGTCAAAGAAAACAATAAACCTGTAAAGTCCTTTGTGTACTCAATGAAAATAGTGTGAAGAAATTATTCACACTGCGCCTATTGTAATGTTTATTGAATCGAATTTTTTGAATGCTTACCTGATGAAAGTCGAATCTGCCACAGGACTGGAGGGTCTTGGTGAGGAACTTGCGTTGGATGCGGTATTGGTCTCCTCCACGTCCATCATCATTCATACCGACGATGACGGATCAATGCGAACGTCGAAAATAACGGATAATTATTTTAACTACGAGAAGTATGAGAATGAATTGAAAAGGGATGACCGTATTGAGGATGATTGATTTGTCAGGACCGCCGGCCTCTTGACGTCCGATCCCGCGGGGACAGAAACCATAAAGTCGGGGAGCTTGACAAGGGGTTGGGGGTTGGTTTCATGCGCCCGTCCACGAGCGCGGACTTACGGAAAACAACTGACAACCGATGTTACCCCCACCGTAGGTAACCACTGCTCAGCGCCTGTACACCTGCGCCGCTTAACCTGCCGCGCAGGAGCATTGCCACTGCGCAGGAGTTCCATCGTTAAAATTACTGAAAACAAAAAAAACATGGAAATTCATAATACATATGTATTGTTTAAAAATCTGTTTAAAATAAAAATATGGAATAACATTTTCTAGGTGATCTTAGGAATATTGCTAAGGTTATTGTTAGTTAAAGCTAAATTAAAAATTATATCTTTCTTACAGCCTTATGATACATTGGTTTTTCATTATTCCTTCTACAAACTTTATCAGTACTTTAAATGTTATTTAGTACATCCTAAAAATTACATTTTTAAGTGAGTAATGTATCTTGATCTTCTTGTTTTGAATAGATACATTTCCTTTCTATTCAATTAATGTTACACTTAATTTAGATATACTTTAATCTTTAAACATGCAATAAATATCATTTAATATTGATAAGTTATTTATTATATTAATAACGTACCCTATGAAATATTCACTTCCTAAATGCAGATCTTTTATGAATATTAATAATAAATGTTTCATTATATGTTCTTTCATGTTACTTTCTACAATAGCAGTGACTACTGACGTCAAAGACTGGACATGCCTTTGATCATGAGGGTACATGATTTTTAGGGGTCCCAGACACCCCCAGGCACAGTTAGGTCTGCATGTACAACATAGTCGGTATGACAATCGTACCTGTTTTACCAGTCCCTCTTTTACCGCACCTCGCATAGGCTATTGAAAAGACACAATTTTGAGTCCGTTTGAGACTATTTTTTATAAATTAACATCTCCCCCTGTGGCTCGGGGGGCTTAGAATACGGCCACGGTATCCCCTGCCTGTCGTAAGAGGCGACTAAAAGGGGTCACACAAAACATACACACATTTACACATGCACACATACACACACGTACACTGAGTTGCATTGAACTTGTCGCAGTGAAGTTGGCTCCAGATTTACTGACACATTCACGCCGCGTCGCGTCGGTGAGACGATGGGCGAGATCGACTCACCGACGCGGCGTGAATGTGTCAGTAAATCTGGAGCCAACTTCACTGCGACAAGTTCATTGCAACTCAGTGTACACACACACATATACACCGAGGAGCAGAAGGCTTAGACGGAAGGGAAGGAGATTGTATTAGAATGATAGTAACGATAGAGATAAAAATGGAAGGAAAATAAGATTATGTACAAAGAAGCAGAATAAGAATAATTCAAAAATGCGCGGGAGTTTGGTGCTGGCAGCGTGGCTGCCAGCACATCTCCCTAAGCACGTGGACGCTAATTTTCGTTGGGCAATATGGGAACAGATAAGTCCCCCAAATACGCCAACCCTTTATGGGTAAAATTTTGAAGTTGAAGTTGAAGTTATAAATTAACACAGCCGACTCTAGTACATACTAGCCATGCTGAACAACGTGGCAACACCGCTCACGTGACAATCGGGAGTCCTATTTTCAAAAACAGAGTCCTGTGCTCGGAATTGTAATTACCGTCTTTTTTAATTAAAAGCTGTAGTAATATACGCTATTTTGTATTAATTATGTATAAACAATACATAAACGTTGCAACTATGGGAAGTAGAAGTGATGTGGTAGTATAAAATTGTTATAAATGTGATATAAATTTTGTGTACTCTCAAAGTAGTTTGGTGTTGTGAAGCATGATATTTGAAATATTTACAGTGGTTTCAAGAAAATTTAGGTATGAAGCAAAATGAAACCATCTTTGGATCAAATTGAAACATTTAAGAATTGATAAACGTGTATATAAGTGAATAAAAACCTTGAAACAAGCGAAATTATTGGAACGAAATCAAAGAGGTTATGTGAAGTCCAGAGAGTAGCCGAGAGTCTGACGACGTTGATTGGCTGGGAGTCTGAAAGTCCGGGAGGCAGATAGTAGTGGGGTAGATGTTGATATATTCGGACCGGACTCCCGCGGTGTTGCCATTTTTACTTCAGCACGGCTAGTACTAGAGTCGGCTGTGAAATTAATTAAAACTAGTACTAAACCAAAACATTCTTTAGGGCCTCCTGAACATATCCCTCAAATTTTTGTGCATTCTGTTTAGAAATGACGACGTAATTTGAGAACTCGCGTCTAGGGATTTTTCTGGGAACTGTCGGTAAAGTTTTCGACGCTCGAATCACCTTAAGGTCCCTAGACGCGAGTTTTCAAATTACGTCGTTATGTCTAAACAGAATGCAAAAAAATTTGAGGGACATGTCCAGGAGGCCCTAAAGAATAGTCTGGTCCTTATATTATCCAAATCGTCAAAAAATTATAAAATATTGAAATTTATGTGTGTCAACCGTCAAGAAAATGGCGGATCGGATTCATCTGCATCAATTTATTCGTAATATAAACATTTCTGCCAATCGTTTGTCCAAATGGGTACGAGACTACCATTCTTTGAATCAGATAGAATAAAACGAGCACCCAAGAGATGATGTACAAGTCTCCAGGTAGAAGTAATTTGAGAACTACGATTTCGTTGACTGTTCATACGCGAAAGACGTCAACAAGGTAAAACAGACCAGAAATTTAGTTCCTCGTTTTTTCTGTAGGGCGCAGTTCGTTCGTTTTCTGCGCTCGACCGCGCGCTCATTCACAGCTCGCATATGTGAATATGCGTGCATCGACCGACCGTTATGACGATATAATGTATTGTGGAGAATGGAACGTTCGAGCAGTGATGCCAGAACCGTGGGACGTGGGACAAATTTTTACCCTCTCCACGATGTCCCAGTGACTCCCCTACCGCAGTTGTTTCATCTAAAGAAGCGCGTTGTCTCACGTGTCCGTGTGAGCTCTGCGGGTTTGGCAGAGTTCGGCTGCTCTCGTCATTTCTACGTTATCGGCTCGATGCTCAAGCCGCTAAAGCACGTGGCAGCAGCATCGACGAATCGACAAAATAATATAATTTCGTCCATGGCAATATGGCTGAATTAAGAAACCAGGAGACTCAGTTCGAATCCCTATTTTACGGTTTCAGTTCTGATTCTTAATGCATTAACATTTTTTTAATACATAAAAATACATTTTTAATACATTAACACTTTGACGTACATTAACTTGGGAAGCAGTTAAAAAAAGGAGTTGAACTGCTTCCTTTATTTATATTTTTTTTCATATTTAAGTTTTATATATATACATATGTATGTACGTGATACAAAAGTGATTTCTTCAATTAGATATTACTGTTATTCTATTTATTACAATACGTAAATGCGAAGACATACGAGGAAAATTGGTTGGGATAGAATGTAAGGATATAAAGAAATTTCAATCTTTTACGGTTTGTTAGTTTTATTTTATATTCGTAACAACTATTATCATTTTATTCTGTGAATAGTCATTAAAATGAAAGACAGAAAAGTACAGTTTAATGTTTTAGTTAATTTGTACTACATACAATTTCATCAGGTTTCCGGCAACTGTTGCAACTGGTCCACGCTTATACGATGCTGAATATTTTACCTTTCTATAATATATTTAGGAAACAAATAAAAATATAGTTTAATAATTGTTATAATACAGTATCAACTGTTAACCTTATTAAAAACTTATCTTATTTTGCGTAATTATTCTGCATTTTCGCTTCCTTGCTTTGTAATGACGAATGACTGATTTTTTTTTCAATGAAACTTTTACTAGTGTATTTGTGAGATTTTTCGATTAAAACAAGATCAAACATGGTATAATTTGAATTATAATTTTTATTTACTTATTTATATCTAAATAAGTAAAAATAATGCAAATTATATGGTGTTTGGTCTTATTTTATTTAGAAGAACCTTACAATTACATTTGTAACGACCCGCTAAGAAGACGCAGCACTTTTTTCGTTTCACTTTTATTTTTATAATCAATTTTTAGTTTAAATTACAAAATGTTTTATTTAATTTTCATTGTTAATATTCAGTATCAAGTTTAATTTGTATTATATAGTTTTTGTAATAAATAATTTTCATTGATCGATAACTCAGTCTATTGAATAAGTCGATAAGCGTAGAGTCGGTAAGTCGGCCGATAAAATATACTGACAATGAGATCAGGTTTCGCAAGCTCGCTGTGCTGAGTGGTGGGAGAAGAGTGGGGCTGGGTCGTAGAAATTTAACCGAGCAGATTTCAGTGAAATTTATGTTGGAAAATTCGAAAGCCAACTGACCATTGACCCCATACGGAACGCACGTGGCTGCAAGACAGTCGCCAGGACACTTGGGCGACGGGGCCCGACACTACGGCGACAGGGCGTAATAAACTCAAGAGTCCTCGAGTTTTCCGCAGAGGGAAAAGGACTCTTCAGGCCCGAAATGGGCATTCTTTACGAGTCTTTCGTCGGAACAACTCGCTCCTTGCTCTCGTGGAAAATAAATCGAAACGTTCAATCGTCGCCTCAGATTCATTTATTTCCATCCTTCCTGTTAGTCTAACATTTAGCCGAGCATTACTGTAGTTGCGTCTGTATAGGAAAAATTCTATGTATTGTACGAAAGTTTTTAATTAATATCATGGAAACTAATAGGAAACCGAAGATACCACTTTATATTTGGGGTCCCCTCTATTGTTGCGGTTTCTTATTCTTTGGGTCTGCCGTTCCTAGCGTAAACCCCCGCTGTGGCACTTACCGCTACAATAGGGTCACTTTTACGACTTGTCACTCAAACCGAGTCGTATCCACTGAAAATCGGGAAATTTGTAAACATTATATCTTGAAAACTGATTAAAATCGTGTGTATACATTATAGCTTAATGAATTCGTCTTGAGAAGCACTATTACATGATCCGAAAAAAAATATATAGTTCCACTTAAAAAAATAGTTCCACATAAAAATATATAGTTCCACTGTATCCATTTAAGTGAGACACCCTGTATTAAAATTGATTTTTCACATATTAAAATGGAAATTAAAATGATAATATCCAAGAAAAACTGTATAGAGATTTAAGAATATGATAGGAAATAATGGAAGAGAATAAATTTTTCATTGAATAAATAGTTTATTTAATTCTCTAATGCTATTATGTGCATCTTCCTCTTTTATAATACAATTACAGTATAAATAATTACACGCTATTGACAAAAATATCGCGATCATACATCAATTTTCTTTATTGTGCAAATATATGCAGATAAGTGTTTGACTAGTTTGCGCAGTTAATCAGTACTAACAAGAAACATGGAAGATTTAGTACATCTAATATTTCAACGAAAAAATATAGTAACTTTCCTTAATATTACGTTTATATCGCTCAAATTAAAGCAACACTAGAAAGATAACAATATGTTGCTTCCATTTAGTTACTACATGCATACAGACAATGTACAACTTCCTACGAAATTTATAGAATTTATTGCTAACTTTTCTAAACAATGTTTAGTAAGCTTTAAACTGTAGCATATTATTATTTCATGCTAAGAGATAACACGAATACGAATTTTATGTTATTTTATGCACTTATCAGAAAACAAACGATTAAACAAAATAAATTTATAAACAATGATAACGAGAATCTATATTTCTTTATACATAAAATCGTTACTACTGTATATATAAATTTACCACTCATGTACATATTATTTGAAAAGATAGAAAAATAGATTATCTTCAATTACGAATATTAATATTGTTCAATGTATGACTTGTTCAATCTTCTTCAAGCTTAAAACTTATTTACCCATAAAACCCTTAAATGATTCTCATTTATTACAGGGTTTAGTAGGAAACTAAGTTTTGCTTAATTTTGAAGAAATCAACCACTACGATACTTAATTAAAAAACAAGTTATTTGCTTCAACTTTAATTTTACTTCAATGGTACGAATCAGTCTCTTCTCCCAATAAGGCCCTTTTGAGATCTTTAATTTGTTTCAACACTCTCAATTAAATAGGAAATATAAAGCATTATTCTTTCGATTGCAGCATGAATAAAACTTGAAAGACTAGCAATATGCTCATGATTCATTTAGTTAAAAGCTCTATATTCAATATAAAATTTATCATTGACAAAAAAATTGACATATAAAATTTGTTAATTTTAATTTACAATAATACTTTATAAGAGACAATGAAGCTGAAAAAAAGGAATGTTGTTGTTATGTACATGAGTTATTAAGTGTAAAATATAAGCTCAGGAATTTGTCCTTCATCAATAGATGTTCCGTTATTATCTCCAGCCTCAATATTAAATTCAAATTTAACTTTCCCATTTCCCGAATCACTATCTACCATTACCGTTTTCAAACCCTTAGTTCCATAATGCGAATGAGGACCCTAAAATAATAATAACAATATAATATTCCGAAAAATATTCACCGAAAAATAGAAAATATCAAACAATCGTGTACAGACCTTAAATGTTGCGGATGCAGTGTAAATTGTATTAGGCAAAATTTCTGCTAACTCTTTAAACATTAAGCGATAAGTGTACTTTGAACCATCACAGCTAAAACTTGTTGCATTTGTAGCAATCACCTTCCCAGAAGCAGTGTGTATTAATTCGATTAATACTTCATAGATTGCTGGACCATGCATACTGCCATAAACTCCATATCCAATAAGAAATATGCGCCTATCAACACTGAATCTAAATAAATGAAAAATATAATTATATGAGATCTTGTAATTGTAGAACTAATAATATGTTATTTCGAAAATCACCTTATACGATCGCTTGTTCCATTATATCCCCATCTACTCTTAGTATGTTGAAATCTGCAAACCGTTTGTTCTTTACCAGTCATACAACAACGAGGCATTGTTTGAAACTCTATCATTGGTTTCGGATTTAGTATGAAATACGAAAATAAAGAGAGAACCTAAAAAATATTTTTTTTTAACAAACTGTTTTGCAATTACATAAGATATATGCCAAAGTACAGTAAACTCTCGCTATATTGCTGTTTAAGTAAGTTCCCCTTCACATCAAGTTTCACACATGTTAGTGACGCTTGCTTTGCCATCATAGTGCATGAGGCAGCCCCAGAACCGACAATATAACGAGTTTACTATAGATAATTATAATACTAGCCTCTGAATTAGTCAAAAGTCCAGATTGTGCTGGACCAGCAGTAAATTCTTCTTTCGACATCAAAGGAAAACGGACCAACGAAAATGCACCTCCCAACACTCGACGTTGATTTTCGGGAGTAACTGGTAATTGATGCCTTGTACATTCTGCTTCAGACCATCTATTTGGAATGACAAATAAATATATACATACATACATACTAAAGTACATAGTTATATGCATATTCATGTACCTGACAACTGCTTGAAATATTTTAGATTCTCTAACGCGTAAAGTATCTCTTTCCAAAACAATCTTTAATGTATCAATATCAATATCTGTAAATCCATCTGCATTTAATGCCTCTGTAGTAAATCTATCTATGGTATCCAAACATACTGCAGCTAACTGAGGTTCATCAAAAAGACGAGCTTGTGTTAAAAGTAAGAAAGCATTATCACTGGTTAAATTATTTTTCAGATAATCCACACAATGCTTCTCTAAAGCTGCTACTGCATATTTCTTAGCTGTATACAATGTTGTCATCACAGTTTCAGGATCTATCTGTATCTCATCTGTATATAAAAAAAGAAGTACTGCCAAAAAAGCAGCAGGCTCTACATCAGGTACTTCTATTTCTGAAGAAGCTGTTGCAAGTGTTCCATTAAACATTGCATCAAAAACGGCACTTCCAGAAGATAAGACTAGTTTATGAGCTGGTATACGTTGTTTTTGCGCTCCTCTCCCTACTATAAAGCTCACATCTGATAATATTTCATTGTTGAAAAGAAAGACAATTCTTTCTCGCATTGTTGCCTTTGTACCTTGCCAATTATACGCTACAGTTGCTTGACTATTTGTTGATGCATTCTCCAAGGCAATACTATTTTGAGGTCTTCTTTCTAAATGCAATGCATTTGCAGCATTTGTTGGCGGTCTACTGAAACATTAATACAAATACATTTATTACAAAAGCAATGCTTGCAAATGCAGCAGAATTTTATGGAATTATACTTTACAAAATTAAAATTTGAAACATGCTAAGATACTTACTTATCCCCATTCGAGGAAGAAGATTCTCCACTTCTAGCTGTTGAAGAAGTTGGTTGATCTTCATCACAAACAAAATTAAGTGCACGTCTAGTACGTGAAAGAGTAACATTACCAATTGGTTGTGTACTACACACAGGTTCAGAATATGAATCTCCTGGCGCAGCAAGGTTCACGTTTTGCTGAGATTCATCATTATCCTCGTAACCTAAGCGTAAAGTATGTAGTCTCGATACAACATTTGGCACGTCATTCAAGGAAGATTCCGAGGACATTTTCGCACATGAAGTGTAATATTTTTCGATGTACTGCCCCGTTTCATTTAATTATTGCTTATCGTGTCGAGAAAAGCGGTGCGAACGATTTCATTAGCTCGCTCGTTTCGTTGCGATCATTTAATCTTTTGTGCGTACAAACAACAAGATTTGAACGTGATAATTAGAACAGATTCGAAAAAAATGCGAATGTCATTGCTTAGAGGTAACTTCTTCACCTGTTCATTAGCAGGTACCAGTAGCAGTAACTATATGACATGTGCCTTCACAAATTGGCACTTGCTTGATTAGAATGTGCTTTGAAATAAATTGTGCTTACCACAAACTATACTATAACCAACTATAGCTGTTAAGAACATCCATTCACACGTATTCATCAGTTTATAGTTCATCCGCCATAGTCTACATGTATGCATGTGCAGTCTAACGTGAAATTCGATAGTCTGTAGTATCGACAAAGAGTAGGTAAAGAATAAATAATTTAGATAAATGAGAATAAATATTTTTGATCTTATATATTTGTTCTTTAGCAATTGCAGGTCCATCTCATCAGGGAGACATTACATCAATCCAGACGAATCCTTTTACAATTATTTATTTACTTTAGAAAACATCTTTTTTTCAAATGCACATTCTATTTTACCTCGCACCCATGTAGGTAAAAATATGTATCATTTATGTAGAAATGTAACTGGTTTTATTCACCCTTGCCACAATTTCTCTCTAGAATATTTATTAAAGTTATTATACACTTAAATACAGCAATAGGGATTTTAAAACTTGCATTAGAAAAGATAGGAAAGGGTCTAGCCGTATAAGCATAGTGAATCGGCCCCAGCAACAATTTCGGTTGATATTTATACCACATAATGCTTTTTGCCTAGACAACAATTGTGTGCAATTTCAACCCCGTACCCCCTCTGATAAGGGAGATATGAAGGTAAAACCCAAAACCTTTACCATTTTTTTTCTCGGAAACTATTTAAGATATTTGATCACATTAAAGTGCAAATAGTAGGTATTCATTAGCTGTATATCATATTTTTTTTTCAAAATTTTTATTCGATGATTAAGGGTTGAAAATTAATAAATAAATTTTTGAAAATTATTTTTATAAACAATCCCTTGGATGACACCCACCGAAAAAATTAAGAATAATCCTTTACTATTTAACTATTATCTGTAAAAATTTTAAGAGTGTCGGATTGGTACATCATAGTTAAACAAAAATAAAACCAATGCAACGCCCTTTCATAAGGCAAAGCCGGCCTGAACGTTAGAGGCGCTCAACCTAACCGACCAACAGGGGAATATGTAGCGCTGACCCGCCACGTTTCTCGTACCAGAAACAGCTCTCAGAAAAGTATGAGCTCTTCTTTCCCTAAACTATGTGTTAGTTAACAGTCATTTATTTAAATAATATATTAACAATTTAAATTTTTTAATTATATTTTCTGATACTAGCCGTGTTGAAGTAAAAATGGCAACATCGCAGGAGTCCGGTCTGAATATATCAACACCTACCCTACTCTATCTGCCTCCCGGACTCCCAGACTCCCAGCCAATCAACGTCGTCAGACTCCCGACTACTCTTTGGACTTCACATAACCTCTTTGGTTTCGTTCCAATAATTTCGCTTGTTTCAAGGTTTTTATTCACTTATATACACGTTTATCAATTCTTAAATGTTTCAATTTGATCCAAAGATGGTTTCATTTTGCTTCATACCTAATTTTTCTTGAAACCATTGTAAATATTTCAAATATCATGCTTCACAACATCAAACTACTTCGAGAGTACACAAAATTTATATCACATTTATAACAATTTTATACTACCACATCACTTCTATTTGCCATAGTTGCAACGTTTATATATTGTTTATACATAATTAATACAAAATAGCGTATATTACTACAGCTTTTAATTAAAAAAGACGGTAATTACAATTCCAAGCACAGGACTCTATTTTTGAAAATAGGACTCCCGATTGTCACGTGAGCGGTGTTGCCACGTTGTTCAGCATGGCTAGTATTTACTAGAGTCGGCTGTGGCCACGCGCATGTGAAGTTGACACTCCTGCCAACTTTACCCGCGCAATTTTCAAACTTTACATTATTTCTAATTCGCTTTACAATTCACCTCTGTTTGCTCGCTATACTTAATTCCAATTCGCTTTACAATTTACATCCGTTTCCCCGCCTTACTTTTACAATTATGTGAATGTGCGTGTGTGTCCCCTTTTAGTCGCCTCTTACGGCAGGTAGGGGATACCGTGGCCGTATTCTACTCCCCCGAGCCACAGGGGGTATACCACCCCTGATCTCACCTGGGGGTGTCTCGGACCCCTGAAATACATTACACATTATATTACAAATTGGCTTTACTCGGGCAAAGCCGTGATGGCGTTCAGTAAGGAGGGGTACCCCCCTGTATTGCCCAACGAACATCGGCGGCCTTTTCAAATTCGTTCAACTCATACTTAGTCGCTTACATAGATCAAATAAAGAACCACACTTTTCCGCTCACATTTCTATTTATAACTAAAGAGAAAAGTGAGGAAAAGCACATACATTTCGACGGGCCCTTAAATCATGACCCGTCGAAAACAAAGGCATTGTCTAGTCTTTTGCATATGTAGTCACTGATTGAACAAGTTTGTTTCGTAAATTATCCACGTAAACAGGTCGCGCTACTTTACATTATTTCGATTGCCTGTGACAGATTTTATTCGTTAGTTGTAAATATTTTATTAATTTAACAGTAAAATAGTTCGGATACGGTAGCATTTATAATAATATTTAAATGCAGGAGCGGTATCTATAGGGTGTCCCGTGCAACTGGACCAAAACTAAGATATAGTTTTAAAATGGTAAAAGATAGAAAAAAATGTCATTAGGAAAAATTAAATGGCGTCGAACGGAGCATCACGTGATGCATGTGTCGGTACCGGAAGTGGAGGTGTTCCAAAGATCTCATTGTTAGTTTCATTTTTTTTAATGAAATTATATACTTTGTTATATATCAATCGAAGCGTATTTTAATTCTCTATAAGAAAATAGTTAGGTACTTGCGTCGAAAATTGGTTAGTTCAAAAGATATCTTAGGGAGAGCCCGGGAGAGCCCGAAGGTCTCTCCCCAAGATGACCCAATTTGAACTAATGAATTTTCGACCCAAGTACGTTAATGCTTTCTTATAGAGAATTAAAATACGTTTCGATTGATGTATTATACGGTACACAATTCCAAAGAAATTCTTTTAAATAAACTTGCGATACTTCACCATTTGCTTTAAACTTACATATATACGCTACATAAATTTTACGTTGTGTAACTGAAATATTCAGATATAATAAATAATTATTTTCGTTTTGAGTTATAATAATTGATATATAACGAAATTTCTAGTAGCCATAGAAAGTGACGGGATTAAGTAATCAAGAGCTTTCTAAATTCTGATTTTCGATGCTCCGTCTCACCCTTAGCGCACCTTTTTTGGAAGTGTGGGAGTAGCGTCCTCTGAACGAGAGGCAATCTCAGATTTTTTCTTAGACCTGATCACCTTGCCCAAGGTCACGCAACCATTAGAAAGTACATAACTTATACCTGCCCTTCGGAATTTCCTGGGTTACTGACGCATCTGTTTACTATCAAAGGTTTAAAGGAAGTGAAAGTTACAAGCTTGCTGTTCCATAAAAAATTTCTCAATGATAGAATTCGTGGGTGCGTCTTTACGCTAAATTGTGTAAAGAAAAGCCGGATGTATCAGCTAGAGAAAAGCCGGGTGCAAACGGGTATTAAATATACAAGAGTCGATTGAAGAATAATGCACATTTGCATATAAAACTAAAGTGTCATTTGGGATTATGTTAAAATATGAATCAATCCTTTTCAAGAGCATTATTTGAAGTGTAGGAGAAGGAATGTCCCACCACTCGTCTTATCTATCCGTGTTAGGCCCACCTTAGGCTCCGCTTAGCTTGAAGATATCCAAAGAGCTATGAACTTCTTCCATTTTAGGTCCATATTCCTCAAATTGTGGGAAACAAGGTGTAGAATAATCTATACACCTTATTTAAGGGGAAAAGGTATGGAGCAGGGGAATCCAGAAGCTCTCCTAGGATTCCTCTAAAATTCCCCTGCTTAAACCTATCTTTCCATTTCTTTTTTTGGAGGACAAACCCTCCCAAATTTCGTCGCAAGACGATAACACTTCAAAGAATCCAAGTACTTAATCGTTTTGCTCTTCAGTCTTGAATTCTCTTCTCTTGTCTCCCGCAGCTGATAATATAGCCTTCTTTCCAAAGGTGTTTTCAGTTAGCTTATACTAAATACCGCTGGATTGGTACGTCGAATTTGAAAACAATTAATTTTGTAATTTTTTGTTAAATCACTATTCTGTACTGTATAATATATAGATTGATACAAATGAAACATCTCTTTACTATTGTAGAAAGAAATTATATTGAACTCATCTTTGCAATTTTAGAATTTATAAGCACAAATTCTCAACTCAAGAAATAACTTCATTTATTAACAAAATGAAGTATTTTAATGCTGAATACAATTACAGTGTACAAATTAAGATATTTAATTGCATAATCTTATATTTGTGAAAAGTAATTAGAAAATGTTTTAAATTTTTAATTACCCCGTGACAGTTGAAGATATAGGCTACATTACAGGTTTTTATAAATAGTGAAAGTGAATATTTTAATTACCAGCCGTTTTAGCATAGTGATACTTCCATTGGTCGATGTGCAATACGAATTTATATTTATTAATACGTTCTCACGGCTGAATATTTCATATAGGTATAAAAAAGAAAAGTTACTTTAATGAAAAGTTAAATAAATATTCTTCTTATATGTTTTATTTTTATAATGTGTCTACTTTGATAATAAGATCTTTTAAATTATATTTGTCGCGACTTTTACTCTAAATAACACTGTTATGCAACACCTTATAAAAATTCATCAAGAAGATAACTTCAGAAGTATACAAGATGGTTCATAATATTTGTTACTTATTATATCTAAATACTTAGTAATTAAATAATTTAATTTACTAAGTAATTAACTCTTTTTCTATAAAATTTGTTTCCTCAATCACTGACTTTTTAAATATTGAACCTTAACATCTTTCTATATAAAATAAAACACCGTATATATATTTTTTTTTATTAATTTTATTTTCACACGTACATGCTTCTAATAATAAGACAAAGGTATCGGAACCTATGTTAAGTAATGTTAGCTGTTGAAAGTAGAAAAGCGATAACTGATGTTGAATAATAAATAAAATACATACTTATGAATTTTTCCGAATATTAGAATCATATAATAAGTTAAAAGAAGTTTAATTTATTTATGAATCAACGTAAATCAAATTGAACGTAACTTGCAATCTTACCGCGATGGAACCTAAGCTTGAAACATAAACCATGGCAATAAATGTCACATATCATTTGAAAAAAAATAAATTAATAGAATGTAGTACCTGTTTCCGACAGCTTTAGAGTGGTCAGTACTGACTTCCGTTAATGCAACTTGTAAATTTCTATAGGTACCAGTGTTAGAAGGAGAATATTGATAAAAAGGTAAGGGAAAACGAAACAACATCTACATAAATTCAATACTTATCGCATTTATAGTCGTTTATTTCACTTGATAAAAAGAAATCATCTATATATAGATAATACATTTACAATTTTACATTTTTCCTTATACCTAATAAAAATGATTAATAAAATTATATTTGAAAGCTTTACTAATTTTAGAAGTGTAATTAATATCTTATAAATCAAATTAATATCAATTAAAAGTTGATTTTCAATTAGAGGTATTTATAGTTATTTTGAATCTATCGTTAAAAAAGAAAGAATTCCTCTCGTTACTGTAATTGATTACCCAAGATTATCCATCCTAATTAGGTTCTTTCTCCGATCCTAATTCAATCAGAAATGCCATTATTATGAGTGGCCACGAACGGATAACCAGTGAAGGCTGTACAGGGTGTTTTAGTGCCATGCGAATTTTAATCGTTTCCAGTAATCTGATCAAAAAATACTGTGAACAAAATTTAAAATTAGTCATAAGCTTTTTTGCTAATTAAATGAACACCGATGACATCACTGAAATTCTCATTTCTTGTTACCTCAACGTTTTGATTACTCTTACAGTTAAAACGACCAGGATGTTCCTTATACCGTTTCTTATACTACGAATCCCAGTTTTTATTATCTCCAAGAATTTCATTCCCAAATTTCCAAGTACATAATTCAAAGCTAAAGTAATTATTCCAGGATTTACCATAGCACCTCGTTCGATTCAATAAAAAACGTAATAGCTGTAAAACTGAAGGTCAATACCTTCTAAGGTAAACGAACGTTCAAATATGAAGAATGACTGTCGAAGATCACAATTTTAAAGTACAATACTAATTAGTAAAATATTTCTGTGCCGATGGCAGCAGAAAATTACAACCTAATTGAAGTATATAAACGTTGAATAGTTGCATAATTTTGGCTTAATCCTTTGACTCTGATTAGCACCTAAAGGCGTTCAGGATTAACTGCTTACCAATGACGAACAGCGCCTAAAGACGTTTCGTATTATAGTAATTGCTCAATGGAGGCGAACATCGCTTATTATTTTCTATTGAATAAGCAAGGTTGCTTCGGAGTCAATGGGTTAAGCCACTGAAGACCATTTCTTACTATGCGTTGATTGGCCTTGGATGCCACGGATTTTAACCCTTTCACAGATATTTGAAATTTACATAATAGCGCTTAAAAATCGAGCAAACGATGGTCATAGCTGTCTTGCCCGCAAAAGGGTTAAATAGCAGTGGCTAAGTCAATCATAACTCAGACCTAACGTGTACAACGGTACTTTAATACGAAATGGTTGAAAAATGTTATTAAACTTCTCGAGTAGCTTGTTATAAAAATTGAAAACCACTGTTTTCAGTGTATAAACTATTTATAAAGATACCACTCTCTATATTTTCCAATAGTAAAATGTACCACATTTTTACGAAATATTTTGTCATATCTACTGTTCCTTATCATTGTAAAGAGCAAGTTCCTGTCAGCATTGAAAACATATATACGAAATCCTACCACACAGCGCGACCAGCGTACAATATGTTAAGAGAAACCATTTACTTGAAGCTAAAGCAAAGATTGTTACGATGATTCCGCTTGTATTATATTATACTAATAGAAACGAGTGACAACTGCTTTTCAAGGCGTTCGAAATGATAGTTTCCAAACAGAATATAAGGTGTCAATTTCAAACATACTTGAAAGCATGGTACCTTTACTTTTGGGACTTTGCATTCATTCAAAATCATTTTAAAATATTGTCTTTCTTCTCCTTTGCTATTTAATATTGCATTCAATATAAAAAGGAATAGTGCATTTGTTATCGCACATATCGAAACAGTTGTTCTTTTTCAACTTTTCACCCCCTAAATCTGAACCTTCGCTACTAGTAAAACAAACATGTATTTAATATTCATGTCGAATATTGTATAATTGCAAGTTTTATCAAAATTGAAAGGAGAGAGGGAAGGTGTAGTTGATTAACATTATTTGATATAAGAATATTGACTTATAAGATAGTAAGTAAATAGGTATTGATTTATGAGGATGCGAATGTGTTTTATTTTATTCGAGAGAGTGATTTCGTGAAAAAACAACCGAGTAAATATTACCATAAACGCACAAAATATCATTAATTCGTTCGCTATCAACACCCAACTGCCATTTCTTCTTTGATGAAATATAACTTCAGGCTATATGTATATCTTATTCGTATATTATATCGTTTTTTAAATTATATAAAATAAAAAATTACAATTTCGTACAGGAAATATGAAATATTTTCATTCTTCACAAAAATGTATTAAGGTACTTGGGTGGAAAATTGATTAGTTTAAAAGAAATCTTAGGGAAAGACCTCGAAGCTTTCCCCCTCTCTCCCTGAGATATCTTTTTAACTAATCAATTTTCCTTCCAAGTACCTGAATACTTTTTTTGTAGAGCATAAAAAATTCCAATAAAATTACAAAATTTTT
Organism: Osmia bicornis bicornis; assembly: GCF_907164935.1. Classification (NCBI taxonomy): domain Eukaryota; kingdom Metazoa; phylum Arthropoda; class Insecta; order Hymenoptera; family Megachilidae; genus Osmia; species Osmia bicornis. The sequence continues at coordinate 2,091,514 of NC_060219.1, read as the reverse complement.
ATTTATTCGCATAATTTATCATTTTTCTTTACGTTTTATGGAACACGTCATATAGGACGATGAGTCAAAATCCGGAATTCTGAAATGATAATAAAGGAAACAATACGTTAAAATAACAACCACTGGTATGCATCTAAAATTGGTAAGATTAAAATCATCCTGATCGATGGAGATGACTCATGAATTTCGAAGTATAATAGTTGCATGGACCTGGTTAATAGCCAAAAAGTTTGAACACTTATTCACGAGAAACTTATAAAATTTTATGTAATAGAATTCCATTTCTTTTTATTAATTAAATATAAACATCAGCATTCCTCATTTTGTCAAAAGAAAATTATCATTCTGTTTTGTCCAAAGGATCCAATTTTTCAACTATAAGAACTGAAATTCTTTAAATTTTACTGGCATAAATTATTTCGTTTTTTCTTTCTTACTTACATAAAAAATAATCGCATAATTCATGAAGAAATCGATTTATAAAAATAGACAAATACGTGGAAACTTTTTATGACAAAATGATTTTTGCAAAAATTTGTGTGCAGTTAGATAACAAGGTACTGACGAAAAAAAGAGGAAAAATTAATGGTGATGATTACATGAAAATTTGTAGAAAAGCTGGTTCAAAGATGTTGGATACAAGGTTGTTATTGTGATTGAGATGGTAGGGATATATCGAAGATCGGTGAATCGATATAAAAGAAGAGCGAATACTAAAGCAGTGCCAGTTTTAGTAACTTTCTTTTAGGTATCACGTGGAAAAGTAAATTTCATTTAGTGCCTCGTACTCTTCGCATGCGGATCTATAAACCATGTAAGTACAATTAATTATTACAATTCACACTTCTGAAATTTCATCTTAATACTTTAATGAAAAATTTTACTTCTATAAAAAGACTATTTGATATATTCATAAAATGATATCTAACGATTTTCAAATTTTTCATTAATTAAGTATATGCATATTTTTATGTATTAACTTTGAATAACTTTGATTAACAAAAAAATGAAATCAAATCTATCATAACTTATTCAATTATTTGTATCATCCATCATATTTAATTAATCTTAATTAAATTAATTTTAATTTGTTTAAAAAATTACAAAATCATTTTTTAATTAAATCCTAATTACAGTGCTTTCTATGCAAAACTATTTACAAATTAATTAATTACTTTATATAAATAAGTTAGTGAATACATTTGTACAAATTGGAAATACAGACTCGAATAAACATGAGTCACAGAAGGAATATTTAAAAACGAATACCTTGAAAAACGTAAAAAATTAAAAAACAATATTCCTGTATATATAATCGTTTTAAAAGAATAACAAGCCTATTATATTTAATCGCGCAAAAGTTCTACAAGGATATACTGTAGAATAAAGATAAATAAAGATGTATTGAGAAAAAGGTATCAAGTGGACCAACAACTTTAGAGATCTTTAGAAAATCATTGAATAGAGAAAACAAAATTTATATTTAAAAAAAATCTATCTATACATAATAGTAAAAAATTAATGAACAAATAAGAAACGGAAAGGGAGAAAGGAAGATAGAGAGTGAAACACAGTCGAGGTCGAGGAAAGAATGACGTGAGCTCCAAAATATCATTCTTGGAATGTAGGACATTAGAAAAGTAAAAATCAAGAATCTCTGTATGTGTGCATTCCTTTCTCTTTCGATCGAGACGATGTGGCCTGGATCAGCTATTTCCGGGTGATGGGTCTTCCTTTTTCCATATATTAAAATTAATGCTTTTCACCACTTTACTCAGATACACTCTACCTGAGATATGGCAGCTTCCATCCATTCCATACTTTCTTCAAACTTACTTTTGCAACTCTTGGATTCTGTATTTATTCTCATTAATAAATTTAAATAAAAAATAATATCTATTTTAATTAAGTAAACACAGTAATGTTCATTTTCTTTTGTTTATTAAATTATAAATAATATTGTGGAATATACATATAAATGAAAAGATAACACATTGTAAAATGTGTTTCTAATACAACCACCTGAAGAAATCTATGCCCCCCATAGGGCGAGTCGCGTGCTCCCGTATCATGGCTATACATACTTATACAGTTTCTTCTCTTTTATAGATATATATAGCGCAGACAGAAAAAAAATGCTTTTTGGAGCATTAATAGTAGTTACTTCTATCTGGACAACGAATGGATATCCTCCCACACCTCCAACTGACATAGGTCTGTACCTATTCCCATTTCTAATTGCAAATCATTTCTAATCACTGAACTACAGACTGACATCTCTATAATCTTTCTAAAACATCACACATTACTTACATTCACTATCTTCTGAATAGTACTTCAAGATTCTGCACAACAGGAAGTGATATTTCAAAGTCCCGAACAACAGGGGGCCATATTTCAAACTTCTGTACAGGAAGTCGAGCAAGAACCATTTAATGACGATTTCTTCCCTTACGATGATTCGAAAGCAACGTCATTTTCAGGACAAGGGACAGAATTCACCATTAGCTGCGTGGGGGTGAATAAAATTTGCGTCAATAAACATGATTGTATAGATGGTTACATTCATGTTGCTAACAATGTCGCTTATTCCCTATCTACCAAGGTAAAAATTGTTATTATTTCGTTAAAACGATATACAATTCGATAATACAAGTTTCGCCACATGAACATATTTATTTGAAACAGAAGGGGCAATGTAGAGTCCAAACGGAAGTTTGTTGTATAGTAGCAGAAGAATATCAGGGGTCAACTGTGAAGACTGTACCATTAGAACAAGAGTTAAGTAGCGGTACTAATATAGGAATCAAAGTCAGCCCTCCATTTAAACCGAGCCAGAAAGAAAGTGGTGGAATCTCAAGTTCGCAGTCGACTGAAGGAATTGCTATACAAAGTATTATTTACAACTATATAATTCAATCTTAAAATTAAAAGCTATAAGAAAAAGCAATATGAAATTTTTGACATTCTTCTTATTTGTAATGTTAATTATTGTACGATGTATGAGTATTAAATCACAATTATATTATTTAAAAAAAATTGGGATCTTTAGGTGCGTTTGCAGCAGCAATTCCCGTGCAAGTTGGTTGTGCGGCAGCTCTTCTTTGCGTTGAAGAGAAATTTTGCACCGCAGATGGTACAATTAGTCCGGAGCCTGTTACGTTGTCTGGTAGACAACTGTTCAATCGTGTACCACTAAGCGTAAGTAAATGAAAAAATAGAAAAAAGAATTATTAAACAATTGTCCTTGCATTCTTTTATAGAGTTGTAAAAATCGAGAAAATGGAATAATCGGCAAGTGCTGCCGAGATCCAAACTACGTGGATCCTTGGCCCACCGGAAATCTACCTGCAAATTACTCCGGTGGCTTCGACGAGCAAGGATTTCCCACGTTTCTGAATATCGCTAAAGTGAAGGCAAATAAAACACCTACGAAGACACCTACGAAAGGAGAAACGAAATCTCCTCGTCCGCAGATTCCTGTGCCAGTCGAACAAAAACCAGAACCGGTACTGTTACCTGAAAATTCCGTAGTTTCTTCAGAAATTTTACTTCCACCAATTGAAAATGTTCCTGAAGATAAACACGATGAAAACAAGGTTAATTTGGGACAACCTCAACAAATATGTGGAGTTAGAAATCAGGTAACTTTTAATGATACAAAAAGTGTATAAAAAAATATCAAATGATGTATAAAGTTATAAAAATAAAAAATGTTTTTAGGTACCGCAAAAACTGAAAGAATCGGAAACAGCTTTTGCCGAAATTCCTTGGCAAGCGATGGTTTTACACGCTGAAGAAAGGAAGATTCTTTGTTCTGGTGCCTTAGTCAGCACACAGGATGTATTAACAGCTGCTAATTGTGTCGATAGGTAAATCAATTTTCATGTAATTTATATAGTAAAAAATGTAACGGATTGATTAATTAAGTGATAATAATTTTTACTTTTCATTAATTAGCTTGTTGCCAAATGATATTTCCATAAAATTAGGAGAATGGAAATTAGGGTATGAAGTAGAGCAGGAAGAACCACTTCCTTATAAAATTATGAATGTATCATACATAAATATACATCCTGGGTACACAAGAGGTCTTGGAGAACATGATCTTGCAATTTTACATTTAGAGCAGCCTACAGCATTTGATTATCATATAAATCCTCTTTGTATACCAAACACAAAGCCTCCATTACAACAAAATAGACCTTGCATCAGCACTGGTTGGGGAAAATCCATCCTTCAAGGTATTTAAAAAATATCTGATATATCAATTTTAATAAATGGGTAATGGATAGTTTTATAGAAATAAAAATAATTTATAATTCCATATCATTTTAATTTAGCTCATTATGCTGGAGCAATCATGCATGCAGTTAGTATGGACATACTTCCACAAGAATATTGCAAAGAACAAATAGCAAATAGTGACTTAAGAGTGAATACTATAGATGGAAGTATTTGTACTACACCTAAGGAGGAACAAAATAATGTTTGTGAAACAGATGTTGGAGGACCACTAGCATGTGAAAATGAGAATGGTCTTTATGAGTTAGCTGGAATTTATAGTCAAGATACAGGATGCCAAGCAACAAATCAAGTAAAATATTTCTTTATAACTTATTCAATATTTGACATTACTATAATATGGTATATTGAATTCATAAACTATAGAATACATTGTTAATATTTGTTAAAATAATTAATGTTTTAGGTTGCCATTTTTGCTCCATTAGATGACAAATGGATAAAAGAGACAATGTTTAAATCAATACCAAGTGAAACCATAACAATACAAAGAGAAACAAGCACGCAATATAAAGGTTTATTAATTTCAAATGACTATAGAGAAAGTACTTTATCTGCAGATAATCAGTATCTACCTCCAAATTAAAAATCCATTAACCAGTATATTTGTATTATATATTGTATATTTTAATTGTTCATAAAATAGATATTTTTAAGGAAAGCAATAAAAGAACTTACCCTTTTAATTATTGTACAAAAGATATTACCAATAGAATATGTTATGTAATTATTGTTCAAAATGACAGTGTAATAAAATATTAACATATTGAGGTGTTATTAAAATTAAGTGTAGTGATACTATGTATATTTGGGCTAAAGCTTATATTTATTTCTTATGAATATTATATAATGCTACAGTATATCAATTATTATATATTGTAAAACTTCTTTACATCTTCTTTATAAACATTTATAAAGAATCAATAATTGATTGATATACAATGTGGATATATTCAAAAATAGGGATTCCAACGCAAAAAATTCAATTAACAGTTTACAGTTCTACCAATATATAAAAAGTGATAAAGAAAGATGTCGCGTTTGACAATATTTGATTGTCTTTCCTTCAGAAGTCTTTTAAAAATGTTTTATTTGCAAGAAAGTAGTAATTCTAATAAAATTTGTATTTGATCCTTCATCTAGTAAAGATAATATACACCAATAGCTTTGTATTTCCATTATATCATATTGAGTTTGTATTTTCAGTGGCGCCAATTTGGCGCAATTGTGTCCACTTTTGGTACTAAAATATTGAATCCTTTTCCTTGCTATCATCCGACACAACATCTATTCAAAAAGTTACGAGCATTTAATGACGAAAATCATGTACTTGTAGTATAAGACGTCGAACATTCAAAATAACTTTGTAGAAAATTAATTCTACTTTTTTCTATCGTACAATCAAATAACGCAAATTTCCATTAAACATGGATAAAAGAAAAATGTCGTGAGTATTTTACCACCCTTGTTTGAACATTTTAAATTTCTAAAATATTTTTCTCGTACAAAAATATATTGTTTCCTTTCATATCAATCAGTGTCAGCTATTGCATTTAACTTAACGCGTTTATTTTGAAAATTCAAAAATTATACATAATCATAAAATGTTAGGTTAAATCTCGCTGGTTTACTTATGTATCATTTCGTTATTGCTTCTTGATTAATTCTCGTCATAATGTATTATTTATTTTTGCAAAATATAAAGAATGATGAATTTATTACATTATAACATTTTGTTTAAAAATTAACAAGCTTTTAATGCTAGGTTAGTTTGTTACCTTTTAAATGTCTTAACGCGAATTTGAAAATGACTGTCCTTGTCATTTTTTTTTTCCTCTTATAAGTTATTCAGTACACATTGAATTAACTTTTTTTTAATTGTTTACGAAGGTAATGAACAAATTATAGTAATCAGAAAAACAAGGTATGCAAATTTGTAGAATATAGATAATAATGAGTAAAAATTTTTATCTATAATTCAAATTTAAGATTAAAACAAAATAATCATCTGGTAATTTCTTATTAATTAAAGTAATTGATCTATTAACATCTTATTTGTTTCAGGACAGCAGGGGATTCCCTGTACCAAATATTAGAAATTCCAAAAACTGCCACTCCTGAGGAAATCAAAAAAACTTATAGAAAATTAGCATTAAAATATCATCCTGACAAAAATCCAAATAATCCAGAAGCAACAGAAAAGGTAAAATAAATGTAGAAGAATTAATAATTTCTTCACTTTTATAATAAAATGAATAAAATGTTTGAAAATATAGTGTAGTTTGTTTAGTTAACTATATCTTAAAGTTAATTAAATCTTTTATATTTATGTTTTAAAATTGTGGGTACTGAAACAAAATTTTTACTGTATGGAATTTATACTTTAAATGAATCATTTTTAAATATACAGTAGATTAGATAAGATTGAGATCAGATAATATGTAATACCTTTATATCATACAATTTACACAGAATTTCTTAGAAGGTGTATTTTTTTATATATGTGTTATATTTTTACACACTGTAATTGATGATACAATCAAGCTGGTGTAATTTCATTGAAAAGTTATATTTTACTGATTTGAATAAATCTTATAAATCAGATATGTATAACAAATTTCAATAAATGTCTGTAATGTTTATTATTCATAATTAAAATCTGTAGCATAGTTTAAGTACAGTCTATCGTTATAATCTGTTTAAATTGTATTATGTTTCAGTTTAAAGAAATAAATAGAGCCCATTCTATATTAACAGATTTAAGTAAACGAAACATATATGATAACTATGGGTCCCTTGGATTGTACATTGCTGAACAATTCGGCGAAGACAATGTTAATGCATACTGTGTTAATTGCCGTTGGTTCAATGTAAGTGTTCATCTGTTTCCTAATTTTTATTTTACTTTTCAAGTTAGAAATATTAAGTCTATTGATTTGTTATTTATAGGCACTCTTCTTCTTTTGTGCTTTGATAACTGCGTGTTATTGCTGTTGTTGTTGCTGCTGTTGCTGCAACTTCTGTTGTGGCAAGTGCAAGCCTACACCACCAGAAGATAGTGGAGCATACCATAATTTACAGGTAAAATTCTTATTTTTCTATCTTATTTCTTAAAATATATGTAGGTATAAACAATGATATACCTTGTTTAATAATACAATGTTACATACATTCTCTGTAAGTCTTTTCTAGTTGTTATACATGAATTATATTATGACATGTATGTGTGTTTTTCACGTAAGTGTAATTACTAACAAAAAAAAAATAATTATCAGTTAGTGTTTAGTTCCGAAATAAATGCCGTGACTCTTAATATGCCGTGAACTAATTAATGTTCGATTACTATCTCAATCATGAGATCCTTGCATAAAATATACAAGTTTAAAACGAATGGAAATCGTTCCATATATAATGATACTAATCGGCAATTACAAGCCTTGTATGTGTATGTACAAGAACTGTCACATAAAATGTTGTAAGATGTTTTTTTAGAAGAACCTTGGGAGATCTTAACTCCTAGTTGTAAGAATTAACAACATTAATTTTAACGTTATCACCTTCGAAAGGATTATCTATAATTATATTGAAACGAAATGTAAAACGTTTATTTATACTTAACTGTTCCTATAATTTGAGCTTATTAGTCATTCAAAAAACGCTCGTCGAAGTCGCGATTTTTCCTTGTGAGTACTTTAATAACGATATTAAATTCGTATCTACTTAGGTACCTTCTTTTGAATGAATGTTTTCATTCGTTAAAGAATTACGCACTTGAAACTTTAGGTGCTTGTGTACAGACATGTTCACAAAGAAATAATTGTAGAAAATCAAGTATTGCTTTATTTTCTTTATGTAAGTACAGTGGCTTGTTATATTGCCAGTTTACCTCATCGTCGTTATTATACTATCATTTCTTATCAGCAGCAAAAAATTACCTTGGAGCAAGGGATCACATCACGTGGGTAAATCTACTTGTATCAATGAGGCAGCGTTCGGACCCATTTGGGTAGATCTATCCATAGAGAAGAGGCAATGAAATTCAAAGAGGTTGTAAAATCGCTCAAGCGTGAAGAACAAAGAAATCCTATTCTGGAAGGGGAAATAAGGACCCTCAACCTCAGGCCTGATTGTGTTAATTTACCACCTCCCTTCATCTTGGCCGAGTTGCATCTATTATCCTAGGCTTGTGTTAAATAACGTGTTGAATAAGAATTATGTTGCAACCGTGGCAATATAACGAAGTCTGCTGTACTTACACAAAAACTGTAGAACTTATAAATCGTGCAGTTCACGATTCACTGGTCTAAATTTCAGGAGTGCTTTTACTTTTTAATCACTTTTATCGAAGGTGTTTTCACAGAAAAGAAATAACGTTTTTGTTTTTTAAGTTTATAAATCAACATACTTTTTCCATTGTAATTGATTAGTTTCTTAATCATTCACTTCATATTCATCATACGTAATCAATCTGTTATTTCTGGTACCTTTCTGAATTAGCCTAGCATGCACTTCTTACGTTTGCCTTCTTTTTTCTTTAAAATAAAATAGATTAGCGGTTTTGTTTACGTTGTTGTTGTATTATAGCGTGACCAGAATCCAGATGTCGATGTCGTGACGAATCAACCCAGAGCCCCGGCCAAGGTAAGTTTTTCTCATCGGTATCAGTGGTTCTTAATCCTCTAACAAAAGTATTATCAAATTTGGCAATTTGAAAACACGAACAATCATAGTTATCACAGATAATTTGAAATATTTCAAGATACCAGAGAATTTCAAGATTTATCTTTTAAGAATTATTAAAACTTGTTTCTTAAGTTTCATTTTTGATACAGTTACTTGTATTTTACCAGACTAGAATGTAATGTAATGTCTTCTATTTAAAATAACAAAATTGTAACATCAAATTTTGTAATGGATTTTCGTTTCTGATGATTCGTGTTAGATATCACGAAATCAGGAGGAACTGAGAACCATTGAAACAAATTCCTAATACATGTTTCGGCTTTCAATCATTCTCATACTAGCTTTCTGAACATCTTATTTTCTTTTTTTCATCGTGATTTTTACATTCTTTCTGGTTTTAATGCAACAATGTACTGAACGAGAACTGCAGGTTGGTATACGTAGGTTTGCTCGAAAGTAAGAACTCTCTGTTGTGAAAATCTATGAGCACTTCTTGAATAAAGTTGGTTTCAAAATATAGGAATTGATAGGTATAAACAAATCTTCGAAGATTAAGAATTTCAACATTCTTTTCCCTAATGCTTAATATATCTTTTTCTGAACTATGGCCAGTTGCAATTACTGTTCTACAGTTTGTTTATACTCTTCAGAAAGCAAACTCTGTTTATCAAACGTGATTAAATGTAAATTAGAAATGAACAAGTCTCTACCAGGCAAGAGATAAAGTAAATTTTATGCGTACACGTGTATATATAAAACATGCATATGCTTTGGAGAATCATTAATTGGAAGAGTCAATATTCATTGTCACCATTTTGTTCAACAGGAAGAAGAAAGTGACGAGGATGCGATCATAGCGCAACCACAGGGTGGTCCTCCAAATAATTCTAACAACCAGCAACCCATTTTCGCCATGCCCCCGCCACCCACTACAGCTGATGAAAACACAAACTTAAACAGTGGTGCTGAAAGAGTTATTTACACGACTGGTATTTCGAGTACTTAAATATTTAATGCACTTTGTTTAATTAGAGCATATTTTTGTTACATCAACTTTAGCTTTGTTTGCCTATCTTTTCATCTTCTGTTTATTTAATTCCACGCTTCTAGTGAAGTGTATTATTGATATGTGCAACGTAAGCAACAGTTTGATTTCACAAAAAAGTATTTATGTAATTTAACTGTCTCGTAGTTTGCACAAACCTGTCTATTGTTGCAACCTTTTTAATTATCAATTCAAATTCACATTTTTGACAATTTTATATCAGCATTTGAAACGGTACGTTTCTATCTAACTAGCTTAAAAATGAATGAATAAATTAAAAATGAGGAAAAATGTATTTAAGCTGAAACAGTTTATTTAATTGCAATTTTAAATATAGCTACTTTAGCGTTTAGTACAGCTTCGTTAACAAAGCTTCAAAGCTTTACACAGCTTTATAAATTATTACCACTATACCAGTAAAATTCACGGTTTCAAGTTAATATAATTTTTAAAGTGATACGTTTTTGTATCACAACTTGAAGACTTAGAAGTAAATCAGCCATATATTCTAATAGATATTAATTTCTTATTGACTACGAACATGTTACAAATTTTGTACATAAAGAGAATTATATATACAAAGTAACTTTGTCTTCATATTGGATTTTTCTATTTTACTGGATAGAATGATTGTAAATGAACTTCAAGTTACTGTCGTAGATGTATTTAATTCTTTGTAGGTCTCGAAATTGATTTAAAAACAAATATTGAAACTTGGCTTATTTTGTAAATAATTTGGAGTAGGTATTCCTTTATCGTAGTTTTCGATGTCTACTAGAAAACTGCATAAGGAATTAAGTTAAATATGTTGTTTTCGAATTTTTGGAAACCGAATCTTATTTTTAATGCTTTTTATAATATAATAAATGTCATGCCGATAATATTTGTTTTCTATTTATAATATTCTCTGATACCAGGTTAGTGTAATTACATTCGAAAGTAGTATTTAATGTAATAATTTTAAGTACACTGAAATTTAATGCAATAACATTAGCAGTTTTCTCTTTAAAGTCATGAGTATTTAGTGCTATCTTGTTATGAGCATTTTCTTTTGACCTGCACCATAACTCAAAGTTGCAAGGAGTTTGTTCAGGTGAGTTGAGAAGCCATTGTAAAGATTCATCTTTTCCCAATCAATGAAGATTACAAGGCAAGTACAAATGAAATATAAGTACAACACATAGCATGATAGTTATAATACTTTTGTAATTGTTGTTTTTTCTAGAATTACATTGTAATTTCTATGAAAAAAATGGTATATCACATATATGTATAACTTATTTGTTTCTTGTTCAATGTAGCGGCATCCACAAACCCCTTCGCTGCAGTAAATGTTGGAACGACCGATACGAGTACAACAAAATGGTAGTCGCCGAAAGATAGAGACATTATGGGGGTATGAGCGTTAGAAAATTCGTTCTATAATTTTTCAGGGGGTAGAATTTATGTACCTATATGAATGATGTACCAAGCAAAGATAAAATTTTGAAAATAGTTCCAATCATTGAAGTTAAAAATAATCAACATTAATTATCTAACATAAATTATGAAATTTAAAAAAAATTCTGGGGTATTTAAGTTTTTTTTTATTAAGAATCTTTAGAGTTTAAAATATGAAATGAATGTTCGTACGTAAATACACCCCCTTCTGCGAATAGACGTACCAGAAAAGTGACAAAGATGGACCTTGGCATATAATATTTCATTCACAGATTTTCTAACATTGTCAATGGTAAAAACAATATAATGATAAACATTTTGTCAATGCATGAAACACGTAAACAAAATATACGTACGCGAGTATAAATATCAATGGCTTAAAATGAATAGAAAACATTGTTAAAATTCCTGTTAATTAATCATACCGTTATGTGTTTATCATTAGTCTTGTTTAATATGATAATTAATATAGCGATCGTTCAAATGAAATAAAATAAAAATTATTCATTTGTACAGTTATAAATGTATCCAACTGCTACTTGTTCCAATAGATTTATTTTAAATAATAATTTTGCCATATAAAAGATAGTTATGTACATATAAGGAGTCAATTCGTTTGAATGCGGCACTTCCAGTGTTTATTAGGATGATGTAAAATTAATGCACAGTATTAATATTCGTTTCGATTATTTATATTCGCCGAGAATATTTTAAATTTATGAAAAAGTAGATTCTAGGAGAAAAGATTTATTATATTGTTAAGTAAATGTTATGGGAAATGATAGAGGGAGAAAGACTTTTCTTTGAAATATTGTTTTATACAACAACTAATTTATAAAAAATTGTAAATTGGAAAATGAATTATGCTTTTAATTATTAAAGTTAATATTTGTAGTACATGTACTGAATATGCTAAACTTTACAATCCTCCAATTTTTTACTACTTTGTTGTAAAGTAAGTATTCTATACAACAAATGAGTCAAGAAGCTTGTTTCAGCTTTCATGGAACTAATTCCTATTCATATTCAATATGTATATCTTTATAAGTTACTTGAGAAATGTAACATAGAAAATCGTATGTGGTCTATAATTTTTAATGTAAGAATGATATTAATAGACATTATTGTATTCCAGGGAAACTGAAAAACTATTTTTTATTGTAATATAAGTAATTGTAAAACAAATAGTACAGATTGTATTAATTTTACAACATCCTAATATTAATTAATAAGTCGTTACACAGACATATGCCGTGAACTATTTCATTTATAATTAAAATTAAACAAGTAAATACTTACGTTACTCTAACAATCCAAGGCTCGTACTATATTTGTAAATATCTATGCAATGTATTATGAAGTAGACAATTATTGAACTGGTGTCATGCAAATATCATGTATGTGTAGTATAATACATTATACATATATAATACGATTGTACGTATGCACATACATATGAGTATGTATACAGAGTGGGCCATTTAAATAAGAGTTTCAGGCAACTCCAAGCTATGAATGCACTATACACATTTACTTAACAATTTTCTTGTGTCAATAATAGTAATAGCCATTACTGAATTATACTAAAAGAATTTTGCATTCTGTGCATAAATATATGCATGCATGCATACACTCATACATGTAATTTGTTGTTGAAAAATCTGTAGAATACATTTTACGTGAATGTAATCTGTTATGAACCTATATATATTTATATACACTTATATACATTTAATCATGGTTTGAACAATCTGTTAAAAGATAGAAGGAGAATATGATCCGTATGGATCATGAGAGTTTCAATTAAATATCTAGCAATTAAATAAAAAATGAAATGGTCTACACAAAATTTGAGTACTGAAAGCCACTGTTCCTTTGTGCTATTTCATTACCTTCTCTCTTTGATTTCGAAATAAAATAAATTCAAAGTGTGAAAAATTGTGTAACTTATTATAAGCATATTATATAAAAAAAATAAATATCTAATTCCATCTACAAAGCAATTATTATATCTACTACATTGTATTACGTCCTTATCTATTTCAAGTTAGGATTAGTACATTATTAAATAAATGTTTGACAAACTTGGATTTTAAAAGAGCGCCATAAATTATTTTTAAAATTCGATCCTAGCTCCATCTATATAAAAGGGCTAAAATTACTCAACAACTTACTGACTGAGTTTCCAGAACAGTAGAACACTAGCGCATCTAGCGGAAACTACTTGCCAGCTAGTTTCCACCGTTCTCTGATAGATGTGCTAGTGTTCCTCTGTTTCGGAAGCCCGGTTGGTAAGTTGTTGAGTAGTTTCAGCCTATTTTATATAGATGGAGCTAGAATCGAATTATAAAAATAATTGATGGCGCTCTTTTTAAAATGCAAGTTTGTCAAACATTTATTTTAATAATTTTCTAGTTTTAAGCTTGTTTTGACTAATTTCTAAAAAATATAATCAAAAGGAGTCATAATATTGTCTTTTCATTTATGAGTGCGAGGTGTGATAGAAGGGAAACTGGTAAAACATAGACCTAACCTAACCTTCTTGTATCTGTAGTCACCTATGGTAGTCACTGACTAGTGACTACGTAGTCACTGACTAATGTTACGAACGAGTTATTCGCAATCATTTGCAATCTAAAGTTCGTTCATGAAATCGTGCGGAATTGCATCGTGACAATCGTCACGAAAACTAAGGAAATTTAATACTCTGGGGTATTTGAACTGAGATTTAAATATTTGGGATTTTATATATTGTTCGGAAGACAAAGGTAAATGTTTACCTATTGCGATTTACAAATTTCCTATAATGCAGTAATTTATTAATAATTGTTAATTAACACAATTTCATTGATTAACTTATGTCTGTTATTACAATTTTTATTATTGTTATGCATTATTGTTATGACAGCATAAATACCTACAATAGTATAATTAAAAATGAGAATTTATCATTTCATTTATCGATCGGGACCAACAAATTTTACCATTTTATAACATTAAATCATAGTATATCCTAATAACGCATCAATTATTTCGTCCTTTAAGTATTAACATTTAATTGGTATAAGCTACCATTGATATCTTATTTTATAATTATAAAATAAATCGAAAATGTTCAAACCTCATTACCTTAACATTAAAATATATATATATATAGAAGTACGCTCACGTTTTTTTCTTAAATCGATAAAAGTGCGTATATAGAAAGAAAATGTGATAAATCAATACATAGATACATACCACGTATGTATTATTCACAATGGTATTTTTCACCATGGAAATATTCATATTATTTCGATAAAGGAAATAATATGACGAAATACTGATGATGTAATATAACACGTGCAGTGTTAATATCAATGCAGAAGTAATTTTGGCTATATAAATATATAGTACTAATATATTTCTTTTTATGTTTTGAGCAGTATTATTTTTCAAACTAATATTTAAATAAATAAATTTATAATGAATCCCTTTTAACGATAATACAGTAAAATTTAAAAAATTATGATTATAATGAAACATTATAAAACATCTGTATGTAGTTTATATATTTTATTAATGTATAAAAGTAATTCCATATCCGCGCATGTGCGCATAATAAAGTTATATAAATTCATTAATTAAATTTCTTTATCTATTTGAATGTGATATGTGTAGGTGAACAATGGATCAGTACTCGCATGCTGAACCAGTAGAGATCCCAGAAGAGGCTCTTAAACTAACATTAGAGAATGAAGAACCAGCAGGATTAGGACAAAGCTTATATAAAACAATGCAAAGATCACCATTTCTTATAGCTGGTACATGTTTAATAGATCTATTAGATCTAAGAATTATTCTTTTAACAGTAAAAAGTATTTATAAATGAAACTGTTAATTTTGCAAATGTATTATCCCATATTGATTTTTCTACTTTTTTTATTGAAGTAAGAAAAATTTCATGATATGTAATAGATATTAATAATCAGTATGTTTTTTTATAGGTATACTAGGTTTTGGTGCAGTATGCGGCATAGGTGCCTACAAGTGGAAGACTAGAACTATTAAACCTTCCTTGTTCTTCATACAGTTAAGAGTTGCAGCTCAATCTACTGCATTAGGATTTATAACTCTAGGAATGGTGTATCAGATGTATAAAGATTATGCTAGTAAACAGAAACCTACATGATGATATTTGTCATTTGTCATTATTTAGTGAACAAATGTATCATAAAAATGAAGAAAAGTAAGATATTATAATATTGAAAATGAACAAATTATGATTAATTTAGATTTTACAGTAGAAACTATAAGCATTATACAGGAATATAAAATCTGTAATTTTTATGATCTACGTCAAGTAACTCTATAAGAAAAACACCATCAATAGTATTTGTTTTTATGCAATAATATTTTAATATTCTCTCAAATGTATATATTATTAAGAGTATGAAATTCTTTATTTATTTAACTTATTATCTTTGAAGATATTATATTTCTAAGAATGCTTTTAAAATAAACTCTGTAACAATCAATAAAATTTAGAGTAAAGTTATTATTCCTATTGAGAAATATTGGAGAAAACTGAAATGGTTTCAACAAACTTCTGAAAGAATATGTTTTAGAATTTTAATTAAACTCCAAATTCATGATTTCTGTTAAACATTATTTGTGAACATATTACATCAATTTGTAAATAATAAAGCTTATGTAAAATAACTAAATTTTTTTATTTACTAAAACCTGAAAGTGTTCTTTAAAATGTTTAAAATACATGTATGTGTTTATCCATAATTTAATTTATATTGACATATACATATGTATTTCTGGATAGTAAATATGTAGTATTAGATCCATAAGAGCTTACTTCAAGTTGTTAAAATACGCAAAGATGGCTGAAGAAAGTGACAGGAGTCAATTGCCACCCGGCTGGGAATGCCGATATGATATACGAAGTGGTCGTCCGTATGTAAATTCAGATAAAAATTCATTATATTTGATCAATGAATATTATAATAAAAAAATATTAACAATTGGAATACCTTTCTCTTCTCATAAATGGCTTGCGTTACGCAATGTCTATTTCATCGAATTTTATTCCGTCGTTTGATTTTCTGATACATACAAATTTAATAAAAAACATTGACAAATAAAATTATTAATCATGTTTCCTTGTACACTTTAAAACATGATATGTTAATCGTTTTAAAGATGTACAATTAACAATTGTAACGTATTAATTTTATAAATCAATTAAAACAAAAAAATACTTTTCAGATATTTTATAAATCATTTTAATCGTACAACAACATGGGAAGATCCGAGAGTAAGATATTGGCAGTATTCTCAGTATATACAGTCACAAAATTCAATGGCACTGAGTTCTGCTACAACTATAACTTCCCAAGATATACCCATGCAGGTCTGTAGATAATTCCTGCTTTACATTAAATTTGTCACATTACTAAACATCCATTTACATACATATATATTAACATTTGGATGTTTTTATCATTGCACTTATGCATGTATCAAAATGTACTAATTGCACTTCCGATATATATATATATATATATTTTTGTCATATGCACATGCTGCATTTGGATAAAATATGTAATGTACTACAAAATAATAGACTGGTGGAAATGGAAGTGGTGGACATTTAGGTTATACAGGAGCTCACAGAGCTCCACAAATCTATCCAACACCGTCTCCCTATCATAATCCGCAACTTGCATTTTTACCTCCTAGTTTACAGGTAGGTAATTTACATTTGCAAATGTGTTACTTATTATTTGATATTTCAATATAATAGTTTATAATACAATGAGATCTCAGTTAGTCAATTTATCATTAATTTTCTTTACATAAAAAGTATCCTATACAAGTGGCACAAACGGAATCCTTAAAGTAGTTAGAGATGAAATGGTAATATAAAACAAAATTTGCTTTGTATTAATTTTATATAGAAATCTTAAATTTATTTCATGTAATTAATCTTAGATCTCATTAAGTATATTCTATAAATATAATTGTTTAATGTTTAACATTTAATGAATAATAGCCACAATAGTTTAATCCAAATAATTTATATAGGAACTGAAAACTCCATTATCTTTGAAATCAGTTAGTGTCATGACAAACAGATTTGGGGACATGACAATTGGATCACCTACTCCAATAAGGAATATGGAAACAAGTTTAACTCAGAACTCTGATACTGAACTACAAGTTGCTAAAATCAATGCTATGTTTCCAACTGTTTCTGACACTCATATTCGACTTCTTTTAAAAAAGTAAGTTTCAAAATTTAATATATTTAGTATTATATTCATGCCATTAAAAAAGATTCTAATTAACTCTTTTCCTTATTCAAAATGTAATTTTTATTATCTTTAAGGCCAAACTATATTAATGCACAAAGTTGTACTTTTTTTAATGTATTTGGTTACATTTATGCTGGTGGTTTTATTTATGCCAATTAAAAATTGGCTTCTTTTCAATGAGTTTTGCTAGCACTGTTTCAAATATAGGGCTAAGGTGGTAGCTGATATCTTTCAGATACCATAACAGAGCAGCTTTGGTTGTCAGCGCTCTCCAAGTGGAAAAGAATCCCCTTTGTGCTCCAGGACCATGCACACCTGTGGGAGTTCATTCAAACTACACTATACCAAGATGGCGATTACCACCGCATGCTATACATGCAGCTCTAACATTGAGTCCGCCTCGTGGGGTTCGGCCAGCCCCACACTCCCCAAAAATGAAACTTAGGTTCTTTCGATATTTACAATTTCAATTTCATCCATTATGGATGTTAGATGTTGATATTGTATATTGCAATAATTTCAAAGAAATGTATCAGATAAAAAGTAGAGTACTATGTTTATCTGTTTACTTTATGTATCTGGTATATTTCGTCGGTATGATTATTCAGTACTATGTAGTAATTAGCATGTACTGTTACATGTTGCAGATAATAAGTTTTTTATTTCCTATGGAAATAAATTTGAAAATTAAAAATCATTGTATCTGCAGTGTGTTAATCTTCTAAGTAAAGTTTAATGAATCATGATATTTAAAGTATTAGTGTAATATGAGAATGCAAAATGTCTTAATCCCATTTGCAATAAAATTTTGTAGATGTTTTATGTCATACATAGTAGATAAAGTTGTGTCAAGTAGTTATCAAAGAATGAAATTAGAAAGGCCAAACAAATTTTCTTTATTTTCTTTATTTAACTCTTATTTATCTTTTCCCCCTTTTTTTAAATTTAATATTTATCATTTGGAATCAATTTTTTCTTTCAGTTTCTTCCTGGTTTACAGTACACCTCATATTGGATAGTGTAAAATTACCCAGAGCCTAGGTTTGTTTAAGTTTTATGTTACTAATATGTTTTGTTTAATTTTTAGTAACAAAAACTGAGTTTGTTTTGTTATTACATTGTATGCTGTAATAAGGAACTGTTTGTTAAAGGTTTATATTTAAGTGTAAATTTACAAAACATTATACACTATTATATAATTTAATAGACATCTCCGCTTACGTACATATACACACATACAATATTTTAAAGATCTACCATGCATGCAGCAGAATACCGGTTTATTCAAAAGAAATGTGATTTGAGCATGGTAGTAGTATATGCATGTGTATTATGTCATACATTTAAAGTATATTATTCTCTTGATATTTTAAATTGTTAATCTATTGATTACACATGCAAATAATGTATAATGTTGGTAATATTTTGCATATAGTTTATTAATTTATTTTAATACCTGATTATTTTTATTATTATTTCTGCTATATTTAGTTTGATTTATGGGTCAATTATTTGTTGCACAATGTTGAATCTTGTACTGTAGATTATGTCTGTACTTGTTATGAGATGAAGTATTTATATAAATATTATATGAATAACGGTATGTGTACAGGTACCTGAAGAATGTATTTCCGAAAGTGGAAGAAACTATGTTGCTTGATATTTTGGAGCAAAGTGATAACAATGTTCAAAAAGCTTCTGAAAAACTGATTGATCTGGGCTATGAAAAACGAAATCCTACAGCTCCCAGATCACAAGCAAAACGAAAAGAGGAAGAACAAGTAACGTATTAAATTTCCTTTTACTATTATTTCATTCCTTTGATTAATTCTATTTGATGTGATTACAGATGAGAAATGTACAACATGCCCCTACTCCTCCGCCGCGAATGAAAAGTTTAGAAGATAAAAATAAAAGTAAGTATGTTTATTAATGCTTTCTAAATGCCGGCGTTTTAATTGTTATATTGCAATTTATTAGTAAAAGCACGTTTAATGGAGAAGTATAAATCAGTGCCGGAAAGAGTTATAATGCTTGCTATGGATAGTGTTGATTACGATGAGGAAAAAGCAATACACATACTAGACATTATGGTTATGGAAGAAGCAACAAGACCTGTATGTACAAGTAGTCAAAGGTAATTAAAAGTCAAATGGACTATAGGCCTAAATAGATAGTTCATTATATTTTGACATCCTTGACATCATTGTAATATAACAATGGAATAAACCTTCTAATTGTGTGTGTGTGTGTACATATATATATATATCTAACAAATTTGTAGCAGTAGAAGCGACGAAAGGAAAGATAGTCCACCGGTAATCGAAGCTGTAAAGTTAACTGCATCGCCAATTAAAAAAATAGTTAAGGATGCAGATTCTGAAAAATCTAAGCGATCTAAAAATAAAATAGAAATTCCAAAGTAAGGCACGGTATTACATTGTATTAAAAGTTTCCTAATAATGGAGTCAAGTTTTTGAAGAATATAAAAATGGCGTTTTCAGAGTTTCCCGAGGAACAAGTACTACAGAAGATAATGAATATAAATCTCCATACTTGACAAAACCTATAGGACCAAACCCTGATTTACCAAAAGGAGCTGATAATGATTTACTGCTGTAGGTTTAAAGTTCACTTTCTATGCATGGGTTTTAATAATATTATCACTGTATTTATTTTTATACCAAATGTTTAGACCTGATTATGCACCATGGTCAGGACCAGATCCAAATCTATTGACGAAGGAGATATTCAGTAAAACACTAGCAAAAGGGCACGATGCAAATTTGGTTTCTGGGAGTCGTTGCATTGCTAAAGGCCCTAATTCAGAATTAAGGAAAGGTTCACTGAGGGGATTAACTCAAGGTTCTATCTATTCTCAACGAAACGTATCTAACACTGAGAGTCGTGGTAAATGAAATATATTTAATTGTTTCTTTGTTAATTTTTATTTTTGTTAAGTAGAAAAATAATTTTTGTTTCGTGCAAAGCACGTCTTTGTATTCTGTTTTTTGTTTTTTGTTTTTCACTGAATATTAATCAATCGAAATATTCAGATTTTTATAGATACGGTATAAACTTTAAAAATATCAATTTTAATTCTATGTTTTATTATATATTTATGCTGCAACCATATTGATAAATATTTGTTATGTTTATCTTTTACTTGTTGACGAGTTTCGTTATTCTTTTATGTTTATTAGTTTGATATATTGGACATAGAAGCTAAATTTGATAAAGTAATATGTACATACAAGGTAGTAGTAGGTAGACTATAATTGTGAAAGAATGAGCAAAGAAGTGTTCAGGTTTACTTACACACGAAAACTTTAAATCATTTTAAAAGTATATCATATTCAACTATGCATTATCAATTTGGAAATATTACCATGCTTCCACTTATGACATATCTTGTCATTTTTAAGCTGTACATAAATGTGACCAAGTTTTTAATTAGTCGCAAAATAATTTTAAAAATCTTTGATATTTATTCAATTATCGTAATGTTGTATTTTAAACGAAAAGACTTAGTAATGAACTTATTTGCAAATGTGGATACAATTTCTAATTATTTATCTTTGAATGCAACATATTCGTAGTAGTAATAACAACTAATTCTATGATAAAATATTTTGCAGTAATAATGTTAATTTTCGTATTTATTTAATTAAATGTTAGACCTAAACAAATGTCTCATTGTAACGAAACAAAGTGTTGAAATATGCTACATTTCATTATGAAATTAAAACACATATTTCATTTCAATTAAAAGGTTCAAAGTTTTTCAATTTTTGAATGTTTTGTTAACAGTATTATTATGTGTTTTTATTAAAATTATTATGTTATGTATATTTATAATGTAAGATATAAAAAGTTATTAATATTTCAACACTTAAAATTTTAACTATTATAATTGTATTTTCGTTGTTATTTACAAGATTTATAACCATAATCATGGATTTACAGCCAACTTATTCAGTATTATAAAATATTTGGAATAAATATAAGAGTAAGACAAAATTCATTAATTATGCGACGAATATTTCAAAAGCTATTAGTTTTATAAACTATATACATTTTGAACCATATTAAATAAAACTATTACTGAGACACAAATTTCCAGGCAATTATCAGATACAATATAGGCCATAACAAAAATAGGGTTTCTGATGACAAGCTGAACCAAAAAAAGGAAAAAGAAATAATGTTTATATGCGTTATAGTTAAAATGAATGTACAGAAGTATTTTCATAGCTTAATCAAGAATATTCCTGCCTTTGAAAAAAAAATCTATTATATAAATAAAAGTTAGTAACAGATGGGCTGTGGCAGATTAGTTGAGAGCTATTTTTATAGCTTTTTGACTCTTGAAGAAACTAGAAGGAATAAAATAATCTATTTTGACTATATTTTGAGTATTGCCACGTATGCGTAAGAATACATTAACGGGGGATAAATATTTCAATTAGATAACTACTGCAATTTGATATTCCAACGTGAAACACTTTCTCTTATACAAATGTTTATATGTGGTATTCTGTGAATATGGTACACTAATGATTTGGTGTTTGTGTATTGGAATGTGTTGCTACAGAGCAATTACTTATCAATATATTAAATGCCAAATTTTTTTCTATTAAAATTCTTCCATCCAAAAAAAAAAAAAATGCTTTTCTCTGGAACACTATTTTATGAGATATAATAAGCAAACAACAATTTTTTCATTATTCCTCTTAAGTCGCATTAAACATACATAAATTAGATATAGAAGATTGTGTGCAATAGGTGTTAGTGAAATTGTGCTAAGCTTAAAGTAATGTATGTATTTTATCGTATGTAATTTGTTGATCTATGATGGTTTTGTTATGTTAATGGTGTAAGATCAGTGTATACTCAAACAATAATGTTAAATGTTAATGGTGTTAACATGCTCTGTAATTAAGATTTCAAGTTCCAAGCAATTTATCGTGTACACATTACTTTATTTACAGAAACGAAACTATTTTTAACAAATTTTACGCGGTACTAGTACACGAAAGAAAATCTCTATATTTAGATATTCTCAGAATTATTTCTCATTTAATATAGTCGCTGTAATAATGCCAGAAATCATATTTGCCCTGATAGAGCAAGTCCTTAGGTAAATAAAAATTTCGTCCTAGAAATTAATAATTAATGAAAACAGTCCAGTAATTAGCAATATAAACATACTGTAAATCCAAATGGTGTATACTGAATATTAAGATAATGCAAAAATTGTATTTCACTGTATTTACACATATCTGTACAATAAAGACATCTATAATCATTTATCTTGCACTTTAATTTATTGATAGAACTCTTAAATGTGATATGCAATTCTTTATATATGCAATGCTAAGTTCCATTTTATTTTGTTAAATATATTGTGTTCAATTGTTAAATAGCTTGAAATATTAAAAACAATCCAATGAGTTTAAGACATTTATTTATTTATTTTATTTTAGTTAATACAGTATTTTGTACTAATTACACTAATAAAAGTATAAAATAAAACTTATACACATTGTAATAAGAAAAGAATTGTATATACAACATATGAACATTTACTCATCGAAATAAATGTATGTAAAATGTAATTTTGTTTTTCTTATTATTGTAATGTCAATAATTAAACTTCATCCTCATTTAAGAGCATATTTGGTATACCATCATTAATGGGAAATTTTCTACCAGATTCTGGACATAGTAAGTCTCCATTAATAACTTCTACTTCCAATAATACATGGTGAACTTTTTTCAAGAACTCCTCGTTTGTTTCAAAGTCTTGAATTAAAGTTTGTGGTAACTCTCCAACATGACCTATCTGTTTTTATAATTGTATGGGTTATTATTAATACATAATCATATGTATTAATACTAATGTTTTGGAATTTTAAATTAAAATTTTTATTTACTAAAGTTAGTAAATTCATTTGAAATGTTAGCTACTGACTATAAATAACTTACACTTTCTGCAGCTTTCCAAAGTGTAGCCCAATCAAGTTTTGGAATTATCCTTGCAATAAATTCTGAATTAAAATCTACTTCTGATACTTTAATATCTTTAGCCTATAAGTTTATACAGACACCTTATTATTAATATAAAGTCAATCAAATTCATGTATATAAGTACAGTAATCCAATATTTCACAGAATATTTAACTGAATGTTTACCAAAATTAACCTCAAATTATAAAAACGTTTGAAACTTACAACAATCCCTAAAGGATAACCAACAGTTACGCCTTTCAAGCACTTTGAAGTCAACATATTATGTGTTAGAAGCTTCATTTTTCTTAGTTTGAAATATTCTATTAATTAGAATGATTTAAATAAAAATTGCAATTATCTGCCTGCCAAGATTTTACGATACACGTTCATCGCATCCCACTCTTGATCTTGATGCCGGCTTTTACCGATTTATGCGCACTCGCGTTCTAACACGTTCTAAGTTCTAACTTCAGGACAATATATACAACTATACAACTATATTTTACCATAAAAAACCCTGAATAATAAATTTTTTTTTTTAATTGTAATACGTAAAATTAGCGAAGTTAATAAAGCAAACATATGTAATGTAATGAAACCTTACTTTGATAAAAATTCATATGACAGTAGATTTACGGGTATAAATTTTAGTAAATTGCCTAACAGTCACGTGATTTTTTTCAATCAATTGTAGTTTCTTTAGGAGGTTAGTTGTTTGGGGAAAAAGGATCATTTCGTTAGTTGTAAATAGTCCATTGCCTTTTGTTAAGTTTCCTTATAATACAGTTTCAAAACTAGCTGTATAGAATTGGTCTTCGAAAAATTTTGTTTAATATAAAAATCCTATAAGTAGTGCGAACATATGGTGTGTAACCTGTACGTATATATCGTGGTTTGAAGTGGAAATTCGTATGAATAACAGCAAACTGACAGCAGCCACATCATCTGGCCTTGATACAAATACGCAATCAGCTGTTATTATTGCCCATTTATTTCTTTTATGTATAAGTATACATATTTCTGCTATTATCTGCCAGTAATATTTTGACACATCACCAAGTTGTTCAAAAAACAATCAGGAATTTTTATAACCTCTATTGGGCCAGTTATCAGTACAATTATTTTAATTGTTCAATTTTTTAATTCTTCCACATGCATTTACAATCACTTTTAATAAGTAGAAGAGTACATTACATGTTTGTTAACAATTAGTACCATACATTTTGTTACAATAAGTTTATGGTGCCTGTGTTTTAATTATCATTGAAAAAGATGCCACAGAAAACAAAAAGATAAAGAGGAAAAACGATTTTGGACTGGTGTATTTATATTTTATATCATAGTATATTATTTCTTTTGTAATGTAATAATTGTTGCCTGATAATATCAATTGCAACAGTTTATAAAAGACAATGTATAATATTACAAGTGTGAGATCTTGACATCAAAACTATTATATTCTTTAACATAAAGAAAAATGGCTTGCGATTCACTGATTTGGGGATTACTTATATTTGGATGCAGTATTCAAGCATTATTAGCTGCATCTGAAGATAACCCATTAGAATATATGAGCAAGGAAGAACGAGAAGCATTAAAGTTTGTATTACTATTACGTAATTGTATATTGTATCAACAATATGATTTTCATACGTTTGATACATGTATTATTTTAATTATAGGGAAGAAGCCAGGGATATGTTTTATCATGCTTATAATGCTTATATGGTAAAGTTTTTATTTCTTAATTTATTTAATGAGAGAAAATTGATTCTAATGTTAAATTAATGACGATTAAAGAATTAATGTTAAGAAAAATTTATGTTTAAGGATAATGCATATCCTGCCGATGAATTAATGCCGCTAAGTTGCAAAGGGAGGTACAGAGGATCAGAACCGAATAGAGGTGATATAGATTCCACACTGGGAAAGTAAGGACAAGTTTATATTAATTAAATTATCATTGATAACAAATAGAATGAATTAGGAAATAAGTACATATTCTTTTTTACATCTTTCAGCTTTTCGCTTACACTGGTTGATACTTTAGACACTCTGGTGGTAAGTGAATAAAAAATTTATTTATTTTATATATGAAAATTCCGTATAATATTTCTTTGACATGTATTAGGTACTGGGAGATCTAGAGGAATTTGAAAATGCAGTTAAACTTGTTGCCAGAGATGTCAGCTTTGATACAGATGTTATTGTTTCTTTATTCGAAACTAATATTAGAATGCTTGGGTAAGATATTAATAAATACATATCGCTACTTTTTGTAACGTAACATAGTATGTAAATATTTTATAATTTTCACAAAACAATTTAGGGGTCTTTTAAGCAGTCATATATTAGCAGAATATTTACAACAAAGAGCTGATATAATGCCATGGTACAGAGGTGAACTTCTAAATTTAGCTAAAGATTTAGGGTACAGATTTTTACCAGCATTTAATACAACTACAGGAATACCATATGGCAGAGTAAGTAAATTTTGTTATAACAGAATATATTAAGGATACTCTTTAAAAGTTATTAATGTAACTTTTTTTTAGATAAACTTGAAATATGGTATGAAAGGTGTACCTCTGGAAATATCAAGGGAAACATGTACTGCCTGTGCAGGTAGCATGATTTTAGAAATGGCAGCATTATCAAGGTTAACGGGAGAATCAGTCTTCGAGGTATAATTTGATATAATATTTAACAAAAAATAAGTATTTTGATTTAATGTAATCTTATATGTGATAGGAAAAAGCACAAAAGGCAATGGATGTTTTATGGAGAATGCGTCATCGTGGTACGGATTTGATGGGCTCTGTGTTAAATGTACATTCTGGTGACTGGGTAAGAAGAGATTCTGGGGTTGGAGCTGGTATAGATTCTTATTATGAATATTGTCTTAAAGCATATATTTTGCTAGGTAATTATTGTTAGAGGATTTATATTTTTTCAATTTTGTTTAATGAAATTTACCCCATAATTTATTTTAATTTCAGGCGATGAAAAATATCTTGGGCGATTTAATAAACACTATCAAGCCGTAATGAAGTATGTTAGCCAAGGACCGATGTTATTAGATGTTCATATGCATCGACCAAATACAAATTCAAAAAATTTCATGGATGCTTTATTAGCATTTTGGCCTGGTCTACAGGTTAATATCAATTAATATTTTGATATTTATAGACCCTGAAATAAATACCATCGCATCTGTTTGATTGTATGTTTCAGGTGCTGAAAGGTGATATTAAACCTGCTGTTGAAACACATGAGATGTTGTACCAAGTTATGCAGAGACACAATTTTATACCAGAAGCATTTACTACAGATTTTCAGGTTTATATTTTATTATTGCATAGAATTATATCAAAATAATTTTGTACCGATTGTTAAATTATTTCTCACTTAATCAGGTGCATTGGGGACATCATCCATTGAGGCCAGAATTTTTAGAATCGACATATTTTCTCTATCGTGCAACTGGTGATCATTATTATTTAGGAGTTGGGCGTAAGGTACTCAAGAGTCTACAAACTTATGCTAGGGTACCATGCGGTTATGCAGCTGTATCAGATGTTAGAACTAATAAGCATGATGACACAATGGATAGTTTTGTATTATCGGAAACTTTCAAATACTTATTTCTGTTATTCACCGAGCCAGGCGAACTAGTTTTAGATTTGGATGAATTTATTTTCACAACCGAGGGACATTTATTGCCATTAACACTTGCTTCTATAAGAACCAACGTTTCTTCGGTAAGTATAATAAATGTTTAAATTTTTAATCAATGAAACACATAATTTTACACAAATCATTATATCTTATGAAATAAAGCAAGACTATGAGCGAGATATTGTACACGTGGATGAAATGGATCGCACTTGTCCTAACAGTCTACATTTATTTCCTGCATCGGTACGACAGCCTCTAAGAAATATGGTTGAAGATATATGTCCAAGACGTGCGATAAAAAGGAGATTAAGCGCCTCACAGTTTCAGGTAGAAAGATATTTCAATATATTTCAATTAATTGCAAATATCATTGATTAAACTTTTTTTTTTATACTGTAGGCAAATAATTTGGAACATTTAAAGTTGTTAAGTGATATGGGAATAACAACATTAACTTTGGCTGATGGACGTGTTCAACTATTATATACCTTTTCAAATGTAAAAGGAAATTTCTTAACGTATAATATGTATATGCGAACAAACTATTTACGAACGATGCTAAAGTGTTTTGTGTTTGAAACTCCTTTTACAGGCAAAAACACCGCAAGATTCGGAAGAAGGTCTACTGTTCATGCAAGAGATGGTTGAAATAAGTAAAATGCAATCCCAACAAACTGAAACTAAACCGCAAGCTGTTACATTCATTAAACCAGGGACATATCCCCGTCAAAAAGTTACATTATTAGCTGGTCCAGCACATTTTGGATTGGAATTACAAGGATCGAATAAAATAACTGAAAAAGTTGGTTTTACATATCCATCATTTGCATGTAGTGATCTTCACGATACGGTTACTATTGCAGGCAAAATTGCAATAATGTATCGTGGTAACTGTATGTTTATAGAAAAGGTATATATACCCTATTCGTAAAATCAACATCTTTCAGAATGTTTTTTTATTTCATTATTTCATTGTAATTATAGGCAAGACGAATTCAAAAAGCTGGTGCTATTGCTGGAATAGTATTAGATAATGTTGATGGTTCTAGTGCAGCAACTTCACCTATGTTTGCAATGTCAGGAGATGGAAAAGAAGTGGACGATGTAACTATTCCGGTTGTATTTTTATTTAGTACCGAAGCTTCTGAGTTATTAAAAGCACTTGCTGCTGCAGGTGGTGATCTTACAGTTACAATTGGTAATAATTACTAAACTTTTGATAGCGGATATTAGATAATTCGTTTTACATAGTATGAAGAATTACTGAAAGATATTACACTTTTTTTCTATAGGAAATTTCTTTGCTAAAGATGATGTACAGCTGAAAGCACCTACTGATTTATCAATGTTTGAACGATGGAAGGGATCGCTAAAATCTTTTCTTACACGACAAATAGGTACACCACAGGTTTGTATTTCTTTTATATTTAACACTAAATAATTACGCATTAATAATAATAATTAATAGATAGATATTTTTAACATTTAGCATTATGTAGTGTCAGTTGTTGTGTAAGTTAATTAAATTGTTGACAGACATTTCCCAGCAGCGGGACAAATTTGGATATGGTTCCTGAAACTAAGCAAGAAGATGCAAAGGACGTGGTCGTTTATCACGAGCTACGTGCAGAAATAATTGAAGATGTACTTGGTGGGGAAGTAAGAATTGTATCTCCCTACTTGTCTGTACATCGGATAAAATCAGAGGGTAACACGATGATAGAAAAACAGTGGCACCAGTTGAAAACAGTCTTTGTTAATCAGATGTATTTTATTGGAAAACAAAAACCAGGCTTAGATATGAGAAGCTTTATATTAGAAAGTTATTATAATTGGATAGTAAAGTCACGGGATGAAAATATCGATGTATTAAAGGTACCTTTACGAGAGAAAGTTCTATGGTTCTTAAAAGAATTGGCTGAAATTCTGCCAGATCCGTCCATTATGATAATGGACCAATTAATGGAGTTTAATAAACGAAAATTGTTAAAACAATACTTATTAACAAAGATAGATCTTATGGTTTTAAATATGAGAGCGGTCAACACAATGCTAAAGACAATGAGGTTCGAGAGTCTAACTACTGAACAGTTGTTTGAAATGTTTAAACTTCATATCGCGCAAGCTAAAAATTATACATTTTTGAAACAATTGTTACTAGGTATTTTTGATGTAGAAGATGAAAGTATTACTAACCATCTTATCTTATTAGATCGTGTTAATAAAGATGTGCATAACGAATATTTTGAAATAATAGCTGGAGCCCAAGAAACTATACAGAAAACCATAGCTGAGGAAAATGCTTATTACGAAGTACTGATTAAAAATTGGGAAAAAGATTTCAATAACTACGAAAGATTTAATAAATTCAAGAAAACCAAAGATTATGACTCTACTACAATTGAAGAGTTTATGGCGGATAGTAGTGAAAGTAGCAAAACAGATATTAAATTGAAAGATTCATCTAAGATGCCTAAAAAGGATGATGATATAAAAATTGGAAAATTCGAAGACTTTGAATACTTTAAGTTAGCGGATATAGAAAAGGCTGTAAAAAATATGGAACAAAATACCATACGAAAATACCAAGAACAAATTGATACTTCAAGAGATACTGCAGATAATATCAGTAAAGAGGCTATTGATTCGAATAAAGTAATTTTAAATGTTTCTCTTCAGAATCAAAGTAAAACTGACAAATTAAAAAATAAAATAAAATATCAAATCGAATTTATTAAAAATAAAATTGAAGATTTTACTAAAGATATAGATTCTTTAACAGATTTTACCAAAATTGCCAATTCTTTAGAAAATGTGCAATTAAATAATATAGAATTTCAAGAAGTTATTAGTAATAACAATAATGTTGAGAAACAGGTCAATGAACCTTCGTTAAATGAGAAAAAGGAAGTATTATTAGAACAAATTAAAAAAGAATCAACTGAGGAATGTAGCAACAAAAATAATCCAAATCTTAAGCACTCCGTTCATCTCAATGTAAATACTAATAAAATTGCATCTTTTAATTTGTTCGAAGACTTTAAAAAGAAAACGTGGTCGACAGGGAAAGAGGAAAACAAGAATTCTATTGATATTCAACAGGAAAAAGACATTTCTAATATAGATTTAAATTCTGTAAAAGAGAACAAACCACAAGGTAGTCAGAAATATGCAATTGAAATTGAAAGTAAAAAAAGTGATGTACAGGAACACGAGAGCAAACATATCGATGATGAATTATAATAAAAGCTCTTGAGTTTTAATTTAAATAAATTGAATAGATTGTCAAATTCAATAAGCCTGGTAATCCTATTTACACTGCATTTGATATTTTTGCACTCGAAGCGAATGTATATGCAGTGAGCTTTAATGTTTTTATATAAATAAAATATATTAAGGAAAAAATTGTTTAATAAAAAGGAAAGATTACGAACGACTAGACTGTATCAGAATAAAACTCTACGTCTGTTTAACTGGTGCTTATGAGAAAATTTCATGAATTAATAAAAAAGAAAGCTGTAAAGCACATGTAAACAACCTACGCAAGACATTTATCCTAACGAGGTTGTGAATGAATATCCTGTTAAGGCTCTAATGGATGTAAATTTTATATATACACTACTTAAACATAGTATATTTCTTGTGCACACTATAGTACAATGTTAGCATATTATTTTTTCCTCAGGTAAAGGGTTACAATTTTATTTTTCTTCATTTTGTATTTCACTTATATGCTGTGAGTAATAATGCAAATGAAAATCATAATAATCAATATTACACTGAGTTTGTGCAGTAAAATTTTAATTTGTATCTTAGGCAAAGATATAAGCGATATCTATTATAAAAAGTTTGCAATTACAATTAGTTATCATTATTTCTTTAATTTTGTAAAAGTATATATCACTGTTAATAGAGAAAAAAAAATATTCAAAGGTATTCTTTTATAGAAACTTCCATTATTCTGTTTTGACTTGAACTTGCCAATTTCAAAGAAACACCAATGTAATATGCTTTTAATTGCATATTGCTATAACAGTCATCTACTATATATAAATCTTTTTTTCTACTTAAATTTATTAATAAAATAATTGTACATAAATCTGTACAAACAACATTGTATATACGTATTATACAAAGTATAACAAAGTTAATAAAAATGAATATTGTAATAGAGTAAGTGATCTTCAGTAATTTGAAACAGTTTGGTTGTTTTTATATCTGTTTATGATATGTAATTAGTTCTAAAGTATTTGCAGATTATGTTACACAAACTGTAAGATATTTTTTAACTTGCAATATAAAAATTTAGTTGTAACATGTGCCATATACAATGCACAAGAAATACATATGTTTTAAATCAAATGAAAATATATGTATATGTAATTGTAGATTCAGATTGGAAATGTAAATATTTTATAAATAAGTGTACAATAAGTTTATGTTCTATGATTATTATGTAAAAGTTTGTATACTGAATGCCAAAATAGATATTATAAAGTTTATTGTACATTAAAGTAGTTACTATTTTACATAGCTGTGTGAATATATATACCAATGTATACGTATATATATACACACAAACGCGCGTTCGCGTGTGTGTATGTATAGACATATGATTTGTTTGTTGTTTATCATATGAAGATGAAAAATGAAAAAACATGATACTATATAGTGATATGTTACAAATTTTGGTACAGAAATAGAACACGATAAGAAATATGAATAAAATCATTGTTGCAAAAGAGAACAACACTTTTTTTTTTTTAAGTCCTAAGTGCATATTTCTTATAATAAATATTTGTTATTTGTTCCTGTAAACCAACTTTGAGCTAGTGATATAATGGGAGAATTTTACTATTAATTTATTTTAATTTTTGTTGAACAAAAATTACCTTTATGTATATGTATAAATAAAGACGAATAAAAATGTTGTTTTCAAAAATATTTATATTGTGTATTGTATTGGAAATAGGTTGAAAATTGTTGATTTATGTTATTAAAGAAATTATTTTATTATTTCATAAATAAATAACAATAAAAAGTTTTGCATTATATAAGGATATTTTTATTTTTTACTATCATGATTTTAAAAACTAAGAAGAATTAATTATTCGATATACTAATAAATAAATGTTTAATGTTAATATCCAGATCAGGGATTCATAATTATTATCAGTAGAGATGTGCAATGTTCTGATTGCATCATGAAAAAAAATTAAAAACGGGAGTAAGGAAACAATTTTGAATGGAAAACTATCTTTCGGTAGTTTTACTTTAAGCCGCTTTACATTGGAGTTTGCGCCTTAGAACTAACGTAAGACAACCTGTCGTCAGATGTTGGCTTTGCGTCAATGGTAAAGCTATTTTAATTTCGAATTTCGGACGACCCTGATGTACCCTATTAAGTATACAATAGGGTACACGTTGATACTTCGTTTCAACAATTGAAAAATAATATAACAATTCTTTAGAAAAATTAAAATTAATTACGAAGGTAAGAGATCTGACTGTATTCTTACAGACAAAACAAGTGATGTGCATGATTACCATGTGTTACTAATCGCATATCATTTATTTTCTGTTAAATTTTTAATTTTGTATAATTACGTATTACTTGAAATGAATATATTATACAAATGTTAGTATGTTTGTTTCTATGCAGTAATTCTATTTTGTTAAGCTCAAAAAACACTGACATTTCTTTTAGATGAGTGCAGGCCCAAAATATTATGGAAAAAGAAGGAGCATTGTTCGTAGAATTGGTTCAATGTTGCCATTGAAACCACCACCAAAAGTATACGTTAGTGTTACACCTTTACATTCAATGACAAGTTCTATGATCAATGAAGAAACTAGTGGTGACTATGTAGATACAAACGGATTTGGACCTGCAAGGTTGCTATGTATATGAATTCTATATATAAATTGTTTTGTAACTTTCACAGTTTATTAACATGGCAAATTTTAATAGCAGACTTTCTAATATTAGACCAGATCTATTGGAACCAATTAGTTTTGGATCTGAAATTAGATTACTTGCTTTAGAGCAAGAACTTCAAGACCTTAGGGAACAAGTATCAGCAATAGTCAAAAGTAATAAAGAATCTAGATGTATGTATAATGTTTACTTATTAGATATTTAAAAATACTTTGACTTGAAAAATTAAAACTAGGAGTCTTTTTAGATACATCTACAGCTTCTTTAGCAAATGGGACTGATGATATACCAGAGTTACAACAACCACTCCCAGAACTCCCAGAACCACCACCACCACCACCGCTACCACCACCAACTCCACATATTGCAAGAAGAGCAAGTTTGCAAGATCATAAAACTGATGATCGCAAAAAGGTTTCATTTATATCTCAAGCATCTATGACTGATGTGTTAAAAGATATTGATAATCTCAAATTAAGGCCAGTTGCTAGGTAATAGCAATTTCTATAATTGCTATTTTTACTGTATTTTGTTCCAGTTTATTTGATACTATGTGAAAATGTTTTAGATCACCCGGAGGACGGCCTCTTCGTATAAAACGTGACAACAGTCCATGTAACGATTTACAAGAAATACTCAGAAGACGTTATGTCGCAATGAATTCAGCTGATAGTAGAAACTCGTCAGCCAATTTGACGCTGGACGACTCTTTTACAAGTGACGCGTGAACATATTTTGAACATTTCTCAACGTGTAATGTGCAAAACAAAGGTGCCATATAATATTTTGGATGTCACTAATTGATAAATTTAATTCTGACATCAAAATCGTGTGGCATACAAGATGTGATAACAGATTATGTAAACTGTAGAACGAATGTGGCAAATATCTTTAAAATCGTAATTACTGATCGTGATTTTATATTGCAAATTAATTTTCAATAAGTAATAATCACTTTTTTCAAAGAATACTGCTATTAAACTATAGAAGTAATGTATTGTATATTTGCACAGATAAAAATATTGGGCTGTAAATTGATGATATGCTGGAATGATTTTGTCAAATTTTTATAAAACAAAATATTAATAACTTCTTTTTAACAAACGATGTTTGATATTTTATTGAAATCATAAAGAAAATTGTTGAAATGTATGTACATTATAGTACATTCGTAAGTTGCATATATTTTAACGATTTAAACAATTATATACATTATACATACAGAAATTAAAAAGACAAATATTTGGATTTGAATTTTGAATCAGATCTACAATTCGTTGTACTTTTATTTTTAAGATGTTGTATTTGACTACTTTATAATATTGTTTTAATAAGTTTTGTTATGTTATCAAGTGCATAATACAAATGGATATTATATTTTGAAACTCTGTACATTTTTGAAATGAAAGCAGCATAAGTTTAATAATCAAAATTATTACAATTATTATTATCTAGTTAAATTTTATTAAAAGATAATCAGAACTACGTAATGTTCATTGCACAAATACCAATATTTTTTAATTGCTCGCGAAACATAATTTTTATACCAATCAACGAACAATTATAAATTAATTTCTGACTACATTGCCTAAGTACATATGTATATAGTAAATGCAATTTACAACTCAATATTATGAATATTTATTTTGTAAGTGAGATACATATTTGAGCTCGAATTTAGCAGGGAAAACTAGGCTTTCATTTCAACATTAATTTATAAAATAAAACTACTCTTAAGCAGCGTGAGATAAAGAGCTACGTTATTTGATATTTTTATTTCAAATTATTTATCTATATAGTTTTCTAGCGAGGCTGTTGTGATATTAAAGTAGGTTGATGACTTTTGTACTTTAGGTCCTGCCATAGAGAACAGTACACATATTCTTAATTGACAAAGAAGTTAGCACGAGCTTTAAACATAAAGAACAGACAGTTAAGGGGGCCACCTCATGTAAATGGCCTGTTTTTCAAGAATTTTTTGTGGAAAATGTAATGCGCCGATTGATTTAAAATTTGGAGTGTCATTTATTCACGTTATGATCTAAACAGAAATATTTTTTATAAATGTTGATTGTTAATAAGGATGGTGCAATGGCGGCTTGAAGATGGCATCTTGGAAAATCGCCGTGCAGTGTACAGTGCACAAAAATGATTTGGAACAAAAAAATCAAAATGGAATAGCTACTTTATGCAAAAACGCTCAGCATGACATTTGTATTTTTTTTAAATTTTCAAAATTGCGAAAATGGCAAGGTTTTGAAGAAAAAACGGGAATTTCGGCTATGAAAAATTCGTAATAACAGTAATTTAAGTAAAAAAAAAAAAAATCGCAGAATGTCATGCTGAGGCCAATTGTTTATAGAATATATATGTCAAGTTTCATAAAGATCGAGTAATTAGTTTTTGAGCTACGTTGCACGGCGCGAAAAATTTTGCGTTTCGAGAAAAACGCGTTTGAAAGTTGAGTAACAGCCGCTCCGGCCAGTGCAGCTGTTCACTTGATTTTGAAAATAGCATACAAGGACATCTCGGATCACTTTCTAACTTTTTTTATCGCATTCCCGAGGAAATTTCTTATTGATTTCAGCGAAAAAAAAAAATGTGAAAAAAAATGCGAAAAAAAAAATGCGAAAAAAGAAATGCGAAAAAATTTCATTTTACATGAGGTGGCCCCCTTAATGGTATTATTTGTTTAGTAAAATTGTTTTTACAAGCATATTTCTGTAGATTCAATGATATCATTGATAATGGTTTATCAAATGTATTTCTAAAATTGTGAATGATTAAATAAATATCTAATAGTATGTGCACTGTAGAACAAAAAAATCTACGCGATCTATGTCTTTTGATATCAGGCTCTTAAAATATCACTATGTGATAAATTTATTTAACTTATGGTTGTTCTTATAAGGATCTGAGAATAACCATTGTACAAGATTATGGTAATACAAAATCAAATTGAAAACTTAAATATGTTTTTAAGTTCTTCGTATTCTTTATAAAAGTGACTTATAAAATTAATTAATTTCGACTACATTCTGACACAAATGTAAGAAATATAATTCTCAGTTTAACGGGATGATATTGTGGAAAATTTGTGGAGACTGAATGTACTCTTTAACAACATTACAAATGTACAGATCTGTTTTATACACGAAGCTTTTATCGATAATTAAAAAATAAATGTTATTGTTAAACAACAAGCAATCTATTTATTCCTATCCGAAATATATCATATATCAAACAACATGTTAAGGAAATTTGAATTTTACTTTTCAAATTAAGAATTGCATATAAATTAAATTCAAAAGTAGTGTATATATTCTAAATTATTACCAAAGTTAATAATAATTCAAAAAGTATAAAACAAACGTATCAGTGAATAAATTAATTTTACATAGGAAAATCAACATGATGGTATTGTACTCATTTATTAAATTAATAAAAGAGGAATTTTTTGAATGATAAATTGACTAATAGTCTTCCTATCTCGTGGAACGTAATAGCTCGTTATCATCTTGAATATTTAACAACCCTATAGAAACTTCTAACGCTTCAATTAAAATTCGTTATATAATTTCTTATAGTTGGCTGCTTCAGTACAATATTACTTAATAATAATTAGTGCTTTTGCTGGTTTCATTATTACTAGGTACAGTAAAGGTACTGTAAACTTTGACAATATATCGTACAAATGTATTCTGGACCGAGGGAAGGAGAGGGAGATAAAGAGAAGGGGTCTTTTAATGAGTTTTATGAGAAAATTTTCCTATATAAGGCACCTTGAAGGGTCATAGCCAACAGTATCACGAATTTGTAACATCGTACTCTACACGGTACTTCCGGTTTTCGTAATAACGTAAGATACCCATAAGGTAAGAAAACTTCTTTTAATTTACTCATTTAATTATTTTAATTAATCAATTTAATTATTTTATTTTAAATATTTAATATATGTGCCATTAAAATTGAAATATTAAATATTTGTTTCGTCATATTTTTTCGTATACAGTTTTGTTTTTGAGAAAACTGAATTTGAAAACGTTTAAAAATATTTGTTCACGAAGATGACAATTTCAATAATTATTTCGACGATTCGTGAACGTTATCAATTAACAGATGTAATTATTAATATCGTTAAAATGCATTATTAATCAATGTCTTATCATACTTCCAACTAAAGCCATCATGCTATACATTAGTGCATGTATTAATGTCATGAAAAATAGAAACTGATAATACGGTTTAACGGAATTAGTAATTACATTGATAATATTCATTAATAATTAAATTAACAATATAGTTGTTATCATTAGTTCTGAACTGCCCGAAAATTGATCCGTTGAACACTACTTACATTCGTTGAAACATGAACATGTCCTTATACGTCTTACCGGCACGAAGATCAAGGAAACACTGTCCTGTGAAACGTCTGTTTACATGGACTCGCGAATTCACGGTCCTATATGTATGTAGATCCGGTAGCCAGTAGATGCGAAGGAAGGAAGCTGAACGGTGTACATAAATATGTATCGGTTCTATTTACATTTTCGTTTTGAGCAGATTAGTTGATGTTAATGAACTTTTAAACAAGTTCAAGGATCTTTCAGTCTCCTATTTAAAATCCTAAATATTTAACCGCTAAGCATTGGTCCAATAATATTTCTTTTCGTTGTTCGTACATTATTCAATGTATGAACTAAATGATATATATTGTAATTAATAATTATGTGTGTAATTATTGTTTTAACCTGAGATTAGTAAGTGGGGTCTATCAATCCACAATAGTTCTTATTTTTTTTTTTTAATTATAACTTAATTAGTTTTTTACTAAAATAAATTGACAAATCTTTCTGTAATCAAAATCGTTGATACGCGTTTTATTCGTAGCACAAAGTTCGTTGGCGCAACGTGTTTAAAGTTTATTTATATCATGTAGCAGACGAAAGAACGTGACATTTAATAAACTTTTTCGCCTGCAACTCTATCTAAATGTAAGATTCAGTTTGTTTCAGTCACTATTTTTACATTGATACGCACAATGTTCTGTTTTATTGGCATAGTTCAGTTTATGTTGATAAGACAGGGTTTTACATGAATCAACCTTTGACTTTTTTAGAGTTAGTCAATCTTTTGTTATTAATAAACTATTATTAAACGACAATTAACCCCTATAATCTCGAGACATTTTATTATATAATGAAGTAGAAAAAACTTACCGCAGTCGATATCACCACCTGTCGAGTAGTTTCAAGAATCTTTCATTAGATAGCGCCACTACATCATTAATGCGCCTAATTTAAAAAATAAATAAAAACATAAGTTTGAGAAATGTTTAATATAATAATATAAATTGAAAGTAAAACATTTTAACTTTGATAATATTATTGATTTTAAGGTATTCTTTGATATTTATTATTTTTACAAAAACATTAAATAACATAGTTCCTTATATTTACTAATAATCATTTATCTATTAATTTTTATTCTGTATGAAATTTATAATCG
Organism: Osmia bicornis bicornis; assembly: GCF_907164935.1. NCBI lineage: Eukaryota > Metazoa > Arthropoda > Insecta > Hymenoptera > Megachilidae > Osmia > Osmia bicornis. Next base: position 2,052,597 of record NC_060219.1, on the reverse strand, counting down.
CGCTCATATGTACGAATTCCGTTTTAGGAATTGTAATAGGAAGTATAATTAAAGTCACTGCATAATATACGTATAATTGGTAAAGGAAATTGCGCGGAATTTTTTACTCGTAAAGAAACTAATCTGCGTGCGGATAATGGAGACGTCAATGCCTAAAATACTATCCAGCACATGTACGTTTATTGATGTAAAACGAGCGGGGCGAATAAAATTGAGAAACTAATGATTGTTGAAATTAACCAAATCAATTTTAGTGTATAGTTAAATTACAATGAAATATAACGGCGGCTGTGATAAAAAATATCGAATTCATCGAGTAAAATTATTTCGAAATTATTTCTTCTAATAGCATTTTTCAACGAAAATAGCCGTAGCGAAAGGGTTAATTGAGAAGCGTTACTCCTGTCAGAGTGATATAGTAAATTAAAAAATCATCGTGTTCCAGTGTATCCAACAGAAACGGGAAACAAATTTATTGTCGAGGAACAATGTGACGGTGGAATAGTATAAAATCACAGTTTATCGAGGGCGAGATTATTTTTGCCTCCCTTACTCGGATTGCAGTACGGATGATTGATTTCCCTGATTGCACAGCGAGTTATTCGCGCTACGTTCAATCAGTCCCATCGAAGGATTCAATTTGATCTCGAATGAAATTTATTTCCAAAACGGCCGCTGCTACAAGCATACACATTTACACGAATGCATCTCTGTTTTTAATTTTGATTAGAATCAAGCACCTATCTGATTATAATTTTAATATTTTAGAAATGAAAATTATAAAAGTTTCGCTTATGGAAGATGAAAACTACAGATTCTCGCATGATTTCCCATTATATTGGCCAAGATGGAACAATGCGAAAGGCACGTTTGCGCATTTTTTTGACGACATTCCAAAAAATGTCTGTCGTCTCTATGCGACAGAGATGCTGGTCGCTCCTCTTATCCGCAGGACACTTAGTAGCACTTACTCTTATCTTAATGACTGGGGACGCGCGTAGCGTTAATGGTTCCTTTAAAATTAGCACGTGGAAACGTTACGAGAGTACTCTAAAATTTTTCGAAAAAAACCCCCTCACGCTATGGTGTTTGTACGTAACGTGTCCCTGTCAGGACGTCCCGATAAATGACCGGTTCTCCGGACTCGCGATTCTGGAGCAGCAGTAAACGAACCATTAACCGTAAACTGATGGTCAGTTTTGGCTCCGAAAGCGTGAATCTTAAGTAAATGCAACGACTTAACGAGAAATTGTGGCATTCCCTTTCCTCTGATTCTACTGTTGGGATTAACTCACATTCGCGTTAACAATGCATCTTGTTCAAGATGCTTAATTATCCTCCATTAAGAAAAAGAAGGGATTTCATAATTTTAACAAATTTTACGAGAAAAAAAAGATTGCTTTCTATTTTACAACAATGTAATAAAAGTTGCGCCCTGTTTATTCAAACGAGTTACGTAAAAATTAAAACAGGTGATCAAGGTAGCGAACAGGCAGGCTACTTTGGCTGTATGAAATTGTAAGACTTGAAATGGATCATTGATCCAACAATCCAGCCGTGACACTTGAACAGTCCATTGTTTTACGTTCACACCCGGTGCGGAGCTCGAGTTAAACCGATTCTTTCTCGTAGTGGCTCGACCGCAAGAAAAAGGCACAAATTCAGATCAGTTGCGAAGAAATATGCATGATCGGAATCCACAATTACGCTTTTCCATCGATTTATGGCATAACGGTACTCAAAATCCACGATCCTATGACGCGAATCAACTGCACAATAGGCGGTAACAGTTGCTGCATAACTCAGCAACAGTATCTTTATTATTTGTTTAAAATGATATTACAGAGTTTCTACTTGTAGCTGAGGTTTTTATTCGAACCTCTGTGATTTCTTATACCGTCAGTTTTATAATGCCATATTGCGACGTTTGGAAAATTCAACACTTCTGCTATTGCGCTACTCGATGGGCTCAGTCAGTAGTAGTTCGATCACGCGATATCGCGTGATTGCTCGTCAGTATTAATGAGAAAAATATAATTTAGCGCAATGGTACCTATAATAACGAATGTGAAATTTTTCAGTTTTAATATGATCGTAATGAATTTTTACAGATGGTGGCCAGTCGAATCCCCGTATTCTTCATTTTATCATTAACGATGACGACAGTCATTTGTCAGACGTTTCAATACAGTCACGGTTGGACAAATGGGAAAAGATCGGCGACTTCGGTGTTGGAGGAACTGGTAAATTCCTCTGGCAAGAATGCGGCTCAATTAGACAATGTCCTTGTTAATTGTGAGCTACAGAAGTTGAGATTATTGCTTCAAGGAAATATCGACAGCCAAGTGAGTAATCGGTATATACTTGTACACATAATTGCTTCAATCCGTGTTAATAACATTATTCGATTTTTACAGTTTCTACAAGTTCCTTGCGAGTTCTACGATACCGCAAAGAGAAACTACCCCGAAATTATGGCCAACGAGCATTTTCGACGACAATCATCTACCTCTAGCAACAATTATTAAACGCGTTAACTTCATTCGACTTTGCACCACAGCAGCATTAATTAATTGCCAATTGTAATCAAGTAATAAAAAGCTACGAACTTATATTTGGAACATTTTACCCCCAAAAATTATAAATATTCTAACTTGTTTCTTCTAAAAATCTGATTTATAATTTAAACTAAGCAGGGTGCAATGATACAACCCTCTCCTCAGAAAACAAAATGAATCAGTGTCGGTGAACTATCGCGCTTGCATACATCAATTGTTTTCATACAACCTGTTTCCATCGATGCTATTTTCACGATTCGATTACAATCATTCTATCGTCGATAAATGAATTATTCAGAGGTTTTATAGTCCGCCTTTTGGTATACGTTCGATTGAAAGATTAATCGCTGATCGATCACGGTTATCGGGGTAATTGTTTTTATCGAGGGCTTGCATATCTGAATTTGTATTAATTATCGAGTTTTCCTCGCGGATGTACACGGGTCCGTCCAGTTTTCATCGGGTCCATCGCAACGCTTAATTAAGTTTTCGCTGTCCTAATTGGACAGACGGTCAATAGGATAGATCGCAGCGGCCTGTGCTGTTCGCCGTAGGGGATTTTGTCTGTCAACGGAAGATGGAGTGAAACCCTGGCGAATAGAGACACCTGCTGAGTCCACGGATTATCCCTACGGACAACTTATCTCCAACTGCAATTCGGCACTTGAATTTCCAGACTTTATATTTCACTTATCGTTGCTTCAGAACATGAATATCATTTGAAATCACTATAATAATTTCAAACAATTTTTCGAGATTACTTAAATTCTATTGTCTATTGTCTGATCCTAATTAGATAATTAATCGAAAATATTAAATGTAGGTGTAGTGAAATTTGTAGGGAAGATTCACTTCGAATCAGTGAATGAACAAAAATGAAGCATCGATATTTTCCTATCGTTCATCGACCAAGCATAGGTGTAATTAATAAAATTTTCAGCTAATTGTAAGTAAGAAGAGTAACTGGAGGCTGACGCGCGAGCGTTTACATTACGGACAAGAGCACTCACGGTTATTAGTTGATAGCGTCAGGACACGTATATAACTATCATGCACGGGCAATGCACTTAAAACTTGGCTGTTAATCAGAAACCAATTACGGGAGGCGGGTCGAAATGAGTTTAATCGCATTAAATATTAAACCGTCGTCACCGTACCATGGGACTGGGTGTACCAACCAGCCATAGGTGACCCTCTTCTAGCAAGCCAGTCATGGAGTAACCACACACTGCCACGTGCCCATGCGATACTCTTAATACCCACGGGAATAACCGAGCAACCCTACGCCAATGTCCTTTATGGGGTGGTGCTTGCCATACCCGCCGCAATACGCATGCACGAATACTACGTTTACCGATAATCTTTCCCATATGCCTCTATACCAATTCTACCTATCTATGTATGCGAATTTTCCTCGCTGATTGAAATACCTTTTTGATTTCGTGCATCCCAATCAAAAGTGGATGTTATTGAAATCAGTTAATTTTTATTTTATTTCTTATTTTTTTAACTACCTCTTTTTCTTTTGAAATGACTGTCTTATTTGTTTTTTGAAAAAGAAATAGTCTTCGAAAATTTATTTTACTTGAAATTGCTAATTTTCGAAAAATTGCAATTCAATTTTGTATCTCATGAAACCCTTTTGAAACAACTAATGATTAATAAAATTTCATTGTTCGCTAATGAAGGGGTTGATTCGATCAATTCGAACGTAAACCGATAACGCGTGCTTTCAAGATCAAAAACAGCGTTCAGGAAAAGTAATAAAGGCAAGAACAAACGAATGTGACATTGCCGCGGAGGAAAATTGTCCTCGTCAAGCAACGTTCCCGTCGCGTCGCGCTTTTTCGTTCTCATCGTGAAGCCTCTTTGGTCGCGCGACAAACGACAGCCGACAGACGACAGCTGGAAAAAGGCGACGCTCCTCGTTCTACAGCGAAGCGCCATTTAGGATGATTGCCTGATTTTATGTATTTATACGAAACGCGTTGGTAAAGCTCGCGAACCGTTCTTGTAACTGGTCGTATCATTCTTCTATCGTTGATTCTCGCAGCCCGAAGAAACAAAAGCCCGTTAAAGTTCGTAACGCGACGCAACATCCGGATGAAATATCATCCCGGATTTTCGGGACGCCATCCGCGGAATAAGCGGGACTGAAATATGCACGTTCCAGAGGACGAAATCTGAACGCAACTGGTATCAGAAAACACTTTTCTGTTTTCTCGTTACAACCGGGTGATTTTAATGAACGGTGACTTGCAATTACGAGAATTCATTGCAAATTGCAATATTCGGATATTTGAAATAATATAATATATAGGCATTGGCGAACCTTAGAATTTTAGAATATTAAAATTTAGAAATTTAGAAATAAGAAAATTCGGAAATTTGAAAAATTGGGAATTTTAGAATGTTAAAACCTTAGAATCGAATTTTCCTACATCATCTGTTCCCATTACAAAAATGATTAACAAGGTGGTAGATCAACAGGAATATCAATTTCTATGGTCATTAAGGTACGTTTCCTAAAACAATATATCCAAACACTACTCGTTTCCTACCCATAAAATAGACCTGTCCATAACTGTATCTCCGGCTGTTTCTTTATTTCCAATCGTTTGCGGTCGCCATGGATGGAGGGATGGAGGGGTGGTGTTACAAAACGAAAACTGGGTTCGTAGATAATTTTTATTCTTTTCTCGTTCGTCTACAAACTTCTATAGATTTTATTCTACGAATCGAGAGAAAATCTTCGACATTCATGTAAGATGACGATAATTGAAGTCGTAAAAAGTAAGAGACCTGCCAAGAGTGTTGAACAATACTGAAATTAAACGACAAAATAAAACTAAGATCCATGGATTTTGTAGTTAAATCTTTTTTCTAAATAGAACTTATGATAAAAAATGAGTTAAACAAAATACAAATTTTCTGACAAACACTCGACCTATTGCGAATTCATCCGACCAATTCGGATTTATTTTTCATCGAATGCCATCAATTTCCATGAACATGGCTCGTAGTTTTTATTTCAGATCAAATGTCTCTCTCCCTCTGAACGAACGAAAAAAAGTGGCGACCGACTCGGTTTCCGCTAAAGCGCAATCACAATAAATTTGCACAGCTTGCGTAAATATCCGGAGCAGCGCGTACCTCATGATTTTATAAACGTGTATCGCGTCGGTCCCGGCTATGTGCGTGTACCTTGTATGCTTGTTATGATCTACGCACGATGTCTACCGAAAAAAAACCGAGCTTCCATCATGTGTTATAAAAATTTCATATTTCGCGAGTGAATATCAAAGCGTTCAAATTTGGCGCGCGTTAATCTCGAGAGATTAATGTTTATTGGAATTGTGCACCGTGTTATACATCAATCGAAGCGTATTTTTATCCCCTACAAAAAAGTATTACGGTACTTGGGTCGAAAATTGATTAGTTCAAAAGATATCTTAGAGAGTCTCGATGTCTCTCCCTGTCTCTCTCTGAGATATCTTTTCAAATAATCAATTTTCGACCCAAGTACCTTAATACTTTTTGTAGAGAATAACAAAAAGTACAAAAAGAAAGTACAACATTCCCAAAAAAATGTTACAACTATAATTTACCCCAGTTGCATAAGACACCCTGTATATGTAGATCAATGCGTTGAAGGTTCTTTTTATATCAGAATATAGAAATCTTCGTTAATTGTTTTATCCATATTTCTCCTTACTAATTTATTCCACATATTGCTTATTACCACATTGATTGTCACGGTAATTATTGATAAGCGATGCGACATGCGATCGTCAATGTTAATTACATTTTCTATTCTCATTAATACGTGAATTGTTCTTATAAATATATTTTAAAAGTGAATATTTAATTTGTACGATTTTTCCTTTCTACAGAGTAAATGTGTATAAGCGGGGTTTGAGGGTGATTTTTGAGCGTAGATGGAACACAGTGAGGGAAATTATTGTTGAGCATCGTATCGTTCCACCAGACTGAAGCTAATATTGGATTACTTTTTAATTTGGTCCACCCCAATAATTTTCTCTGAAAAATACACCCCTGCGCGTTTGTGTGTTCCTCCTTGCATGATCTCTAAGATTAAATTAAATTCCGTGTGCCTTTTATATTCTGCATAGAATATAGACGATTCAAAAAAAGGCTAAATTCTTGAAAAATGTATTTTTTCAGGGGTGAAATCTTAAACAAACAATATTGCAATGAAAAAGGATTCTCACTCATAAAATGAAAAATGTTGGCATAAAGAATTCTATGTTTGTTCACGCTCTGCAATATCGTGTAAGTATACTAGATATCTTTACGAGAATGAGAAAGGGCAGTTCGCGTGCCATGTGCGCGTGATCGTACATTAATTCGAAGGGTGTGTACGTGGACCAAGGAAGGGGAACAATGAGCAGTAAACGACGATAATAATTTGCATAATTCCATGGCTGTGAAGAATAATTTTCTCGCGACACGATCTATTAAATTATGCGGTGATTCAATGGTAAAATACTATTTGTACTTATCATTGAACATAACGATTGATCGCCTATTTTGAGTTAATAAGGATACGATAATTAACTGTTTAATTCAAGTGTTTTTGGTCTATGAATGTGTTTTACATGCGGCATTGATGGTTCAATCTTGGGTCATTGGATCTAATAATAAGACGCGTTAGAAATTCAGTAGTACAAGTCAACGAACGGTGAGTCGCATGTTTTACGGTTCTTCTAGTTTAGAACTGTAATTATTTTAAGAAAGAAATAGTTCTCTTACTATCAAATAACAAAATTGTATATAAGATAGAAAAATGTTAGGTTAAAGGCAAGCTTAAAAATCGACGATTTTCTATTATATTGTCCTTAACAACGTCTCTGAAAAGGGACTTTGTGGAACCGCGTAATTGGACAGCGGCGATTACGTTGAAAACTAGAAAAACCACAGAAATATCTTTGCGGGCATGATTACAGGGCGCTTGAAATACAATCATCAGAGTTTTGGACGACAGAGTGAACGCCGACCGGAAACGATTCACTTTCGATTTCCTACGTCGAAAGTTAACAGGAACCTAAAATCTATCCTAACTTTTGCCAAATCTCTAATAATCTTTTTAACCCTCTATCTAGAATTTGGAAATTATTATCAGAAAGTTTGTCCAAGGGTCGCGAGTTTAATTGTCACCGTAATAATTATATTAATATTTTCTAGGATAGAATCTTTAGAATCACCGATTCTAAGAAAAAGAAAAATATAAAATAAATTTTCCAATCTATCAAAGTTTAATAAATAATTTCTTGATAATTCATCGGGAAGATTGTTTAACTTGTCGAAGAACTTACGGTCTTTCTTTTGACGGGTGTTTGTCCTCGCATAATTGGGCGGAACGGAGCGGCGCGCCGCGTCTTCTCTGCAATTATAGGCTGTAAAGGTGGCCACATCCGGCACAAGGAGCTTCTAGGTGAAGCGGGATAATTCGCTGCGAAAAGACAACTATTAGGACAGGATCCAGAGAAAGGGAGACAGGTAACTACGTGTGTCTTTGCCGGACGTAGTTAAGGGAGAGCGATATAAAAGTGAAGAAGAAGAAGAAAAATGAAAAGATTGCCCTTTAAGGACATGTCTATATGTTGGTACCTTATAAGCGCCACACAGCGAGCTAAAATTTCTAAGAAACAAAGTCAAAATTTAATTTTTTCTATTGCTTACTTGAAGCTGAAATATTTGAGGCGTTAAATTGTAGGAAAATTTTAGGAAAATGTTATCGTCTAAGAAAAATATTTGCAAAACTGCTGATATGATTTTAAGGGCTATAAAAATATTACAAACGAAAAATAAAAAATTTCCATAAAGTGTTCCTTCGTACGTGGTCATATAAATTTATTCTGTGCGATACAATTGGAAAAATATATACAGTGTACCTTACAAAATCCGTCACAGGAAGAATGAAATTATCAGCGGAAGCAGTAGCTCCAAAATTCCAATGGTTCAGCAGGGTAATCTGCGAAAGCAGCCTATTTATTTCGACAATCTTGACGATTCTTACTTTACATCGACGTTAGGATGGTGCCTAAACAACGAAATGAAAATTTTAACAAAAATCTCTCTTACTATATGTTAAATCAATTAACAAATAAATAGTATCTAACGTGACAAACGTTAGTTTTGTAAATGCCTGTGAATTCGTAAGGTTCTTACGATTAATGTACAATGGTTGGACAAAATAATAAAAATATTTATTATGAATTAATATGATATTTGTCAGAAAAATACATTTTTTCTCAGATGAATGTTCAAAATGAAACTTTGAAAATTTTCATTATGATTATACTGTTACCAAATAAGTAGAATTTTAATAGCAAACTTGATAAAGAATGTTTCTAATTACTTCGTCCACTCTCTGTACATTCACGCTCGTGCCAATTAAATCACTTTTTTTTTTCTTAATATGCACCTCCGCTTCTTCATATATACAACGTTACACGTACTTACATAACATCACATCGTTTGCTAATAATTAACAACTACTGCTGTCTCTTAGCTTAATACTTATCTAATTAAGCGATTTAACACTTTGACTGTTAACATTAAAATCCCGTTGGATAATAATTTTACCTTCGATGAACCTGATTCATAATCTTTTATAGTCCTTTTTATTGAAATCAATGAAAATGATAGTAAAAGTGTTAAGACGCTCTAACGACGACGAATCTTAAATGATAGCGGTACACTTATTTATGTATATTCATCGCGATAATATACCCTTAATTATGCTTGAAGATTCTTAAGAAATTAATATGTACAGAGTATAGAAACGTATGCGTGTGTCCGTGTGTATATGTTTTCATATAGCGTGTGCTTAATACTTCAAATAAAACGCTGATATCGTACACTATATCTTAATATGTATATCTTTAATTACACCTATCGCGCTACTATTTATACACAGATATGTTGTATCTCTGGATTAAACTGTAACAGCTGCTGGAGATTCTTTCACCTTCGAACTTTTGAATGCTGGATCAACTTTGATCCATACCTACAGAATATACACAAGAACCAAGACATCCAAATTTTGTAACAGAAGATTTTCATATTTTGAAAAAATAATAAATTAGAAAATTGTTGAATGAAAACTCATAACTTGTAAAATCATAACTTAAAATCACAATTTGTTTCTGGTTCGAATGAAGAATTTCAAAAGATTTAAATCTGTCTGAATTTCATTTTGTCCGTCCACACCTTTCCTCCAGCCCTTTAACTTCGATTCGTTGTCCCTCCGCCAATCGTGTCTATTTGACGAGGGTAAATTCTTCGAGCGAGTGACCTTACGGGGATCGGTCAAAGAGCTCTCAGGAATAATTTAACTTTCTTTTTAACTCTCTATCAGTTCTCTCGGTTCGTTAATTAAGTACGTCGATAAAATTGGCCCGTCTTGACATGATACGTTGATATTTAGCCTGGAAATAGCGCAATTAAGACGACCCCTTGATCCTCCTTCGAGATCCTTTCGCACTGTCAATAATGTCCTATTATGTGTAATAATTAGCTCTCGTGAAAAATTCTTCGAACACACCTTGATTACGCTAATAACTTCCTATTAAGAATATATTGTCGTTGAAATTGCGATGATAATCAGAATTGTCGTTCACGCTTTTAATTAATCTTGACGGAGATAAGTGAAACGGAGCGTTGAATTTCAGTCGAAAGAATTTTTAAAATTACGAAATTAAATATCGCGATACCTTAAATATAATTTCACCTTAGAATCATCGAAGTTTCTCCTCAGAGGATCACTGACGTACAGAAAGGAGCAACCTCAATTTGCTCGATAAAAGTCTTTCAATTAGAGTGGAAGGTATCAAGGTTCAGCAAATTGGTTCGGTTAAAGGTTGAGGCGGACCGTAAGGCGACGTCCATTGACCTACGGGATGCGTAAGAGCTGTAGGTGGTTGCTGTCTATCCAAACTGGCCACTGTGCTTCCTGGTGGATGGTTAGCTACCGTTGCTGGATGATAAGCTACTTTTCCAAGGGCTTCGGCTTGCAGGGACAGCATCAACCGATTCGCTGCTTGTCTTTCAGCCTCCCTTTCTTCGGCGGTTTGTCTCCTGAAACAAACAGGAGACTGAAAATGATAGAATGTTTATTTTTTTCCTTTAGCAAAGTTAAAATTCTACTAGGAAAGTTAATTAATCATCGCCTCTGATATTAATTCTATCAGTGTACAATTGAAATGAGGGTAAATGTCTACAATTAGGGCCCCAACGAGCAATCAATTGAAAAGAGGTAAATTCTATGTATTTTTGCCCCTCGGATCCAAAACTGTTGATAAAATTTGGGGGTTGTTTGTATTTTTTAAGATACATAGGTTAGGTTAGGTTAGTAGAAAAAATATAATTTACCTTACGGCAAAAACTTGATTAATCAACAATAGTCTCCTTGAAAAGAATAACTTCAAAGTGTGAATTTAAACGAAGTGTTAAAAGTGGTACGAGGCTAGTCAATTCTAATCTTGATATCACGACGATTGCGTTCTCCACGCTGTGCATTCTATGAACAGGAATTAAAACTGAGCAAGGAGACTATTGGTGATTGGTCAACAATACGCGCTTTAAAAGTATTATCTACCCTACAAAGTCATTAACTTTTGAAAATAACGAATTTTTGTCAAAATTTACCACAATATCTTAGTAAATACAAGCGATCCCCAAATTTTATCAATAGTTTTGGATACGGGGGGGGCAAAAATACATAGAATTTACCTCTTTTCAATTGATTTCTCGTTGGGGCTCTAATTGTAGACATTTACCGAAATGAGAGATTTTGATCAAGGTATAAGGTGTTGTAAACAATTTCTAGCCAGTCATGATTTTAAATTTTTAATAAAATCCGTGAAATGTTAGATAGAATATTTTATCTAAGAAAAGCTATCGACGTTACCAACGAGTCAGCCATTTTGTGGTTCCCTAATAGACTTTGTGCTAGAAAACAGACACCCTTGAGCTACCCCTTAGCGCTCCGCCACCGACGAATCGAATTAACTTTATTACGTTTCTCTTCTGTTTTCCGCCCCAACAACCGCTACTCTTCCAAACCCCCCCCCCCTCGCTCGCTTTCCTTCATCCTCTCGGCATTTTGCTATTTGATCAAACTGATATCTCATAGATAGAATATACACTCGAATGTAACTTAAATTCCTTAACTTTACATTAGCTTTGCATAATTAGAATTTTCGAGTATTTTATATTGGGAGGTATGGGTGAACGGTACAATAAATAATATTTTGTAATTATAAATTGAACGGACGAAAATTCCTTCGCCAAGAGGATGAAACCGAAAAGTTCTTCGGTCAGAAAGGCGCCAGGTTGGATAACAGGGCCAATCAGCGAGTCGCTTTCTATACGAGCCACGAAACACCGTCGTTCCATTAGAGTTAATCTCCAGTGGTCGGTAATTAAACGGTTTCGTTGTACCTTTGTTTATCTCCGCGAGAAGCTGTTCCCATCCTCTCCTTCTATCTTCGAGGGATTTCTTAAGAAGAAGGCACGTTGCCCCCTCGGTAGCCCGTGTATCATGGAAACGAGTCGGTTCAATCGGGACACAACTCGATCGGTTGTTGCACGATTAACGACTAGAACAGCCGCCGATGTCGAGCAAAGATTTCAGATAAACCCGACTGCAATCAACCACTCGTTTATTTGTCCCTTCGTTATACCGCTCCTTGGGTAATTGTAAGAAACTCGCGGACACTTATCTGCTTGCTGGATTTTGCGGCCGATTTATGGATTTCAATGAAAATACAAATATTTTAACCATTTTTACCATAAAAATCTTTATCGTGACCCAAACTAAAATTAAGTTAAAATTGGGACTTTCTCCATGGTCCGTCGTTCGAAAATTAAACTCTGTTTTGTTAAATATTCCCAATAAAAAAAATAATAATAAATTGCTCCGTTTGTAATTATTATAATGACAATTTTTTCTGATTGATCGATCAATCAATTGCCAATACATTTCAAAGTAAGTTGAATCGAATTGCTTTTGCAAATTGACATTTCCATAGGAATAATATAAACCGAGTGTAATTTGTACGAGAGATCTGTAATTTAGAATCTGTAAATGTTAATTACATGTATCGTTATAATTTCTGGAAACTGGTTCCTTTACGCAACGCGTGTGGAGTTGTAAAGACCGGTGGCACTCAGCCAGCGTGTCTCCTCACGAATTACACCGAGGATCAGAAAGTACCTCGTTAATCGGATTTTTTTCCTTTCGTTCTCGGACTCGGGCCAGCCTACCTGGACTTCCTGTAATTTTCTCGGCCCGATATCAGTTTCACGTTTCACCGATACCTTTGTCTCGTCAAAATCTCCACACGAAACCGCAAGAGAAAAGAAAGAAGAAATTCAAGAGAAATTTTCTTTTCTTTAACGATCATTACAACACGATATTTTATCAATTCGCCGGGTGTATAAATCCGGATCTTCAAATAATTCTATTTATCTAATTTTGGAAGACCTACGGTGGTTACGCCATTGTATCAGTGACAGCAGTGCCTACACCAGTGCGAGTAATTAACGCGGTTACCAATTAATAATTGAGGCCGCGTGCCGATTACATTTTGCACAGCCACCCCTGTCGCTGTGGCCGGCATAACAGTATTCCCTGGCAACCTGGGACGCATTACTCTTATCGTTATGACCCTATCGTTAACTATAACTTTTCCTTAACACTTCGCCAACCTGTGCATTATAAACTTGATTTTATCCAAACAACCAAGCAGCGATCTAATCGATTCTTTCTACGATTTGCATTGCAAAAAACCAAGACAAGAGGCCGGTTAGGTTGGCTCGTGTTTGACCGGTTAGCAGGGTGATACAACATCGGGAAGGATGAATGTTTAACGAGGCGAATCGGTGGGGTCGAAACGATCCGAATCGCGGATTCGAGGGTTTGACACTTTAAAAGCGGTGGCAAGAAGCTCGAGGAGCAGAGCGGATTCGGCTGATAGTCGGGAGGAGGGGCAGGAGGAGGTGAAGTGTTCGCAGTCAAAGCAGGGGTGGATGAGGGAGCACGAACGGGGAGGATAGGGCTGCATTATGTACGGGACAGGGCTAAGCTGTTAGGTATCTGAATTATTTAGGCCAAGTTATCTCATCTCTGCCTACAGTCATCTCGTTACTTTAAACGCAGCTGCTCGCCGGACCGCACTGCTGCGGATGCGTCGATCCTTCGGACGCGATTCACTTTTTTTTTCTATCGTGTTTGTTGATTTAAAGTTGGGAAAAGATTTTAAGATGTAGGGAGATTATAAATTAACTTGGGAAAACGTGCTCGAATTAGCCCAAATATGATGGCCTATTAGATTATGGCATACTACAATAAATGAACAATTTTGAAATATATAAAGTCTAATAAAAGAATATTGATGAAGCGTTTATATAGACATTTTAATTACAACCTTAAGCTATTTTTTAATACTTTTTTGTCATCAAATTATTTGCTGTAAGTAACTGTCAGCCATTTTCTGTTTAGAATATTAACGAATGATTTAAATAATTATCTTCAGAAAATTTCAAGCTTTAAATTCAGGTACCATAAGTGTTATTTTATTATACTTTTAAGTCATGAAATTATGTCAGACTGATGTGTTACGAAGGTCTCTTTCAATTCCAACAGCAAATTATTTACATTTTTCCCGAGAACAACAATTCGTTCAGTGTTTTATGAATAATAGTCGAATAGTTTTCTGGAAACGCAGTTCCGTTATATCTCGCATTGTTCCAAGAGGCGCGGCAATAAACAGGCAAATAGGTAAAAACGAGGAATGTAAAACGCTTCTAACAATAAGAACGAGAACGGAAGAGAATGCCTTTAGAAGGTTCGTAAACGATCTAATAAGAGATCGATAACAGGACTCGGAGCAAAAATCTTCGATGCCGTTGTATCGGAATCTCTGATTTCTTATATTCTACTGAAACCTTATATTTGTTTGTAGAATGTTAAATTTCTTTTGAAAAAAAGAAAGAAGAGACGTTAATTAAAAAGCAGATATAATTTGTATCTTAAACTATAGTTACTCCTTGTTGAAACCGTGACGGTTACAATTATTGTAGTTCTTCTGCAAGTACCTACGAAGGTGATAAAGGAAGTTGAAATTTTACAAGTCTTTTTATTACGTAGTCGCTGTCATCGGTTGAGAAGCGAGCGTGAAATTCGATTTAGTCGCCGACGACATGCGTTATCTGTCTCAATGCGTTGAGAAATGGTAACGGTGTGACAGTTACATTAGTCTCGGTGTTCCATCGAATTAAATTTACATCGAAACGACAAACGGATCATAATTAATCTCTACATATGAAACCGTATGTAAAACGAGCATCCAATGAACGGAGGAACCTAAGCTAAAGGTAGGAGACCGCGTTTCAGAAACTCATCTTATTCTGTTGAATAAGATATCATTACCTTCTCGTTGATAACGTTAATTGAATTTATCGATTAATAATGAACTATCTGGGATATTTGGAAAATTTTTCGATGATCACACTACAAATTGAGAAATTTTTCTAAAATACTGGGCCGTTTCTAAAATAATGAAAAATAAATAAAAATTCAGTGACTAGTGTAATACGTAATTATTCTTTGGGTCTGCCGTTCCTAGCCGATGTGGCACTTACCGCAATAATAGGGCCACTTTTACGACTTGCTACTCAAATCGAGACGTATCTACTGAAAATCGGGAAATTTGAAAACGTCATATTTTGAAAACCAATTAAAATCGAGTGTATATATTCAAGCTTAATAAACTAGTCTTGAAATGCACTATCACATGATCTGAAAAAAAAAAATATAGTTCCACTTAAAAAACAAAACATGACCATTATATCTCTTAAATTAATAATGCAAAAAAATTTTCACTTCTGCCAAAACATAGTTCCCATTTTACCGTACAATTTCTATATCAACAATTTTTTGTATCATTACTAGTTACGGAATAACAGTTCTGTCACACTTGGGCTGGGACACCCTGTATATCAGAAGCAGAAGAACCCTCCTAATCACTAAAACTTAGCCACACCACCTTAAACAATACCAGCAATTGATAAGGTTATTAGTTTCACTGAAAATAGCTTTGAAAAGTAAAGGGTTTAAACAGTTTCTTTGGTTTAAACTATTCCCCAGTTGGAAAGTAGTCATCCTTCCTATCCTGATACTTCCCGGAACGGTCTACGGACGCTTTTAGAAACTCTCCTAAAGGAAGGAACTATTAGACGAGTTGCACCCCAAAGCGAATGCCTGTGGGCTCGTCTCGCCGCGTAGACGCCCCTGGTATCAGGTACCCGCGCCAGGAACGGGCCCGGTTTTATCTAAATGACGTGTTTTCGTCCTCCCTTATCTTGAAGAGACTCCAATACAGTCGACTTTCAATGCGTCCACAGATACAGGACCCGCTGCTGACCTGCTATTAACATTCCTGGACGCGGTTTCCATCTCGCGTTTTCCTTCGACAATCCAGTCGAACGCTGTGTGCCGCGTCACGTTCGAGTGTTGCCCACTGAGCACGCGATACAGCGTGAACGACAGTAATTCCTTCTTTCGCGTTAATTAAAATTGTCTTCTCTATTGAAAGTCGTACGGTAGTAATACATTTGTCAGGGACTCACCTCCATTTCGTTCGTCTGTTCTGAAACCAGGTTTTCACTTGGGCATCCGTCATCTTCAACGACTTCGCCAAGGCTGCTCTTTCAGCCGACGCTAAGTATTTCTGTTTGTGGAAACGTTTCTCCAGCTCAGCGATCTGCAGCCTCGTGAAGCTGGTCCTCGGCTTCTTTCTCTTCGGTGGTGTCCTGTTTTGGTAAGGATGACCGATCCTCCTTGGGAATGCTCCAGCTACTGTAAAAATAAAAAGAAAAGAATATTAACACTAGAACTACTAAAGGGGTCAAAATGACTGCTTTCCAGTTTCTTATTTTAAATTATAAATTTTATCGAGGTATATTTGCTGGAATGTACGTTGGCTATTTAATTTTCTGTATTATTTTCAACTTAGAAATTAGTGTGCATTAAACGTCGGTAGTTCTAGTGTTAATAACGTTAAGAAAATTCATCAAACTCCTTGTTAATTTTTCATTCTACTGTAATTGTTGCATCTATCGTTCACCCTCGAACGGCGGACCATGGAGAGAGTCGCAATTTTAATTTAATTTTGTATCTCAATTTTGCTCAGCATCTGTGTGCAAGTATTCTACCGCGTGAGGTCGAGTTAGATGGCGAACACCATGGTAAGGGAATATGGTTTACGATAACGTGCAATGGTGGCAGCGACGAAAGCCAACGCTTTGGGAAAACGATTATAAAATCGTAAAAGCGAGGCTTACGAGTTACACGGAACGATTTGCCGTCCGGTGCAAATTGTAACGCGGTCTTTGTAGTCGCCAGAGCAGGTGCATTGCGATTTCAGTGGAAGAGTATTAATAAAATTACCGTTAGCCCGATAACACCGCACCACTTCCATTACCGGACACGCCGCGCAGCTCGGGCGAAATCAAAATGAAGCTTTATCATCCACTTACGCGAAACTAGCCACGTAAATCGCGGCTAAAACTCTCGCTCGAGATTCTGTTATCGAGGCGGACGTTCATCCAGGTTAATTATCTTTACCCTGATGATCAGGGTGAATAGTTTTCAATCTCAAATGGTAAATCTTATTTTCGTCGGTTAATTAATTTAAACCCTTCACCTTCCGATCGAGATACTTTTAAATTAGCAAGAAAATATAAGAATCATTCCATACATCGTTTCGTGCAATTTCATATTACACGTATGGAAATTTAGTACAGTGGTACCTTGGTATACGTCTGCTTTAGGATACGTCCAATTCGGAATGCGTCCTGTGTAGACGTGACAAATTTTGCTCGGTATACGACATCAATTTTTTGTGTGAATTTTGCGTTATTTTTAAATAATTATCTCAAAGGAAAAATTAAATTAATAATCATATAGGGAATTGATGTATTATTGATTGATCATACAAGTAAGGATGTCATATAACAAATTATAACCGAAAAACAGGAGGCAATAAAATTTATTCCATTTGGTTTGTTAAATTAGAATTTATCATTAGGTTACATTTATATTTTACAAATTAATTGTGTTAAATAAACTAGTGAATATTTTTTATAAACTTCTAGGAAATCGTTTAAATGCTGTTCATGACATAAACAGTGTTTAAATTATTTTACAACCCCATTAATGTAGGTATAATATCAATAGGAGTTGTTTTTTTTACATGAGAACGGATTAATCATTTTTACATTACTTCTTATGGGAAAGGTTGGTTTGGTATACGTCCTATTTGGTATAAGTCCAAACATCAGGAACGGATTAAGGTCGTATACCGAGGTACCACTGTATCTGCCAATTTATCGCTACTTCTAATAATAATAATCAACCATATACGATATTTCGTGTTTTACACCTTTCACGATGTACGCAGCCGCACAGATAAAATCACGTTTGAAACACGCCTGTGAGATTTCGTTGAGATACAGCAACTTGTCTGTTAAAATGTTTAGATGCACGCGATTCTTTCGTTAATAGGTGTTGGATGTTAATTAGATTTCGTCAGGTAATTAAAAATGGAAATTAAATTAACCAGAGGTGTTAATTGTGTGTTAAAATTCATCATAAATATCGTTTAGAAAAATTGGAAATTAAATATTTTCCAGATAAAATTGGACATTCAATTTGTAACAACAACTTCATAGAATTCGAGGTTTACATTGTTTCATTCAAGTTTATAGATTACAATCGAAACAGAAGAAAAATCATTGGTACTTTAGAGAAAGGTATCTCTATCAGAATTGAGAAAAATGGCGAGCAACATTACCATTTCCAATCTCGTGTAACCGTGTTTATCACATTCTTCATTCTCATTACCGCATAGCCGCGTATCATGTATCGTGGCATTAAATCTACGGCTATGCATATCGCGTTAAATGTACTTTCTGTTATTCATGCGCTATTACTACGACGGGTAAATGCTTAATGATGTCGATAGTCACGCTTCACAGGGGATAAAATACGGGAAACGATAAAACGTTTCACCGCGTGCATCGAAGTTTAGTTAATGAGAACAAATTACCTTAAAAAAGTGAACCGAGTGGTGCATTATAATTCAACGATTGAACACGCTTTCAATTCGTTGACGAATGTAATACAAAGTATTTTTTTTTATCATCTTCGAATGATTCAGTTATTCATTGAACCGGCTTTAATGTTCGTTAATTATAAATTATCATTAAATCAAAGTCGTGATGATAATTTGATTAATTTTACGAGACGTATACGGCGTTAAATAAATTTATTCGCAGGATTATTTCATTCACAATTTCTGCACGGTGGATGATATTTATAGAGAAAAGGGCGGAGTATCGGTAAAGGACAGGGTTGTGAATGGGGGAAAGAGGGATGGATAATGGAACAATATCCAGCCGATGGCCGTTTCACCCTTTAACGATGATTCCTCGGTTTCGAGGAAACTGCGAGAGAGCGCAGTTACGTGTCAAATTTAATTTCACGGGAAATTTTCCGCGCCCCGCCATTTTCCACCACCACCACCATGAGATCATTATCGTACTCATCATTAATTTCGATGAAGCGAAGCTTCCGGCACTGATGTTCATAGCCTGTTACCGTAAAATTTAAACGCATACTAAAGGATCATGAAAATTGTTGATTTTCAAAATATAATTTTGCAAAGAAAAATCATTAGTTAGTTCAATGTTTTGAGAGTGGTTGCATTCCCCATAATCAGAAAAGGTTAATTGCAAGAAATTACCTAAGCTCTGTTATCATACGAAAGAGAATCACATCGTAAGAGATCGAAGGAGGGAATAAAAGCGAGGTAAATTTCCGCTAATCGAGGCGGGTGGAGAACGTAACAGACGAGGGATAATAAGCAACTTCTCAAGTTCATTTCTCGAAACCTAATTCCAAGCATCTATGGGAAAGCAAAGAGAACGATTCTCGTGGAAGGACGAACAGCCCTCGTTCCTTTTCAGACTTTTGCTCAACCATGTAACTGCTCATTGGCCTCTCACATTCTAATTCAGCGACAGACACGGGCTTCCTTGCGTCATCACGCTTATTAGGACGAGTCATTAGACTCCGTTACGTTATCAGGCTGTACTGGCACTGTTTGCCGTCTCTCTTGTAATTCATTCGTAATTACTTTCGCAGAACAGCCGGACGCACGCACGCCACCCAACGATCCTGGCTCTCCCTGATACGTGATTTCGAATTTACGAATGATCGGAAAGTTAGATCACCTAATCGCCTCGTTATGATAACTGCTATCTGCTGCTCTAACGAAACGCTGCAAATTATCGGGGCTGATGATGGAAACAGCTTCTTTTCACGTTTAATCAGGCCGGCATACCGTAGTATTACTGGCACGAGGTTGTTGCATATTATAAGTAGTAGAGCTGTGCGAGTACTCAATTTATTCGAATATTCGAGTTTTGAGTAAAACAATGATTAGTCGGTCGAGCCGAGCCGAGCGCTTGAATTTGCCGAATTACTCGAAATCGACGAACTGTTTGAAACAAAAGCGAGCTACTCGAAAAAATCGAAAATTTATCTTCAAGTAAATCGAAGTTTTACGAGGGCTCGAATATTCGAGTAGTTCGATTTTTTCGAGTAGCTCGCTTTTGTTTCAAACAGTTCGTCGATTTCGAGTAATTCGGCAAATTCAAGCGCTCGACTTGGCTCGAACAATCGAAGCGAGTTCAGCTCGGGTTGTAAATTACGAGTACTCGCACACCTCTAATAAGTAGACTCAAACATAAATATGCGTTTTCACCGTACATGCCTAAATAATAATAAAAAAAAAATGGCCAAAATGGTAAATGTAGATGCCCTCTTCTTAAAAAAAAAAAGAAATTCTCTAAATTTGATTCCTAACTTGTTACAGTATTAAAAAAAAAAAAGGAAAAATGAAGAACTGTTCGTGCCCGGTGACGATATCCGGCGAGTTCTGCTCTTTTTCATGGCGGTCAGAATATCACGTCTCGGTGTCGTTAGCGTGTCTAACAACAGTCTGTCCGTTAAAAGTTATCCGATAGCGAGTTCGCCTTGGGAAGGTTGTTACCGCACAATTTTGGTTAAAATACCACGGCGACGAGTGTTTGCGGTCGAAGTATTTACCCTGACGACGTAACCTTACGACAGCGGCGCGCCGTAACCTGGTAACGTTTCAAAGCCTCTAAAAAGGCAACGGTGATCTTAAGCGACGACTAGAGGCCATTACGGGGAACGATGAAAAAATATGTATACATATATGTATATATCCGCGGGTACGGGTGGAATAAAAATATGAGAAGACACGCGAGAAGGGGTGGTCAGGAGGGGTGAACGTAACTTTAATCGTAAACTCGACGGTTTATGGAGGAGCGTAAAACGTCCGTAAAATACGACTTCGAAGTGCAGGCAAATTAGAACTAATTGTCGGCTGAATTTCTTACACCTTGCTGTAATGGGTCGCGCGTTTTCCATTTTCTTTTCTTAAGACTGTTGAATCTGCCTAAAATCGAACCCCTTGGGGGATAAATTTTTATTTTCACTATAGTAGACCACTTATTCTAAAAAATTCTATTATGCGCAAAACCATCAAACTGTTAAAATGATTGAGAAAATGTACCATTATATTATAAATGTCTACCTCTGTTTCACAACGTTCCTCGTTTGAACCTTCTATTTCCAACAGTAAGTATATCCTTAAAAGGTACATTTACAAAAGTGTTGGAAGCGTGAGGAGGCGTAGTCACAGAAGGGTCCAAGTTAAGAGAGTAAATGGATGGTGGTTGGGTAGGGAGGCAGGAGAATGTCTTTAAAATGTAATCAGGACAGATCGACGGATCAGTGGTGAATAAAACAAAGGGGAACCGTTGGCGGAACCGTAATGGGAGACGGTAGGAATTCGCAGCTCTTTCGAGCTTGCCCGATGAACGACAAAGACCAGCAAGAGTTTCCAAGATAAAATGCCAGGGGATTTGTATCTGCATGCAGATAGAACGAGGGTTGGACGGAACGGCAGTCTGAGGGGTGGCCATAAAAACAAGATGGCGCACCGTCGTGCCGCAAAATGGCCGGCATAAATAAAAAGCGGCGAGGCGCGCGCGCGAACACGCGGTGAACGCCTTGATACCCGGTGCTAAACTTTTCTTCGAAACATCCTACGTTCTTTTCAATTTCTATCAACCGATCGGATAATTTATTTCTTAATGCTTCATCGTGAAACATTTTTAAGTTTTATGTAGTGAGTTTTCTTTATATTACATTCTTTCTGTAACTATTAGAAAAAACTTGATTTTAATTTTTTACACTTTTTTTAATAATATAAAATTTTCTCACGTGATTTAAGAGAATCTAGTTTTGTATATATAAGGTGGTGCGAAAGTAACGAAAGATTTTGAAAGAAGACAAGACAAGATTGTGGTTTCATCCTCGATGACCCAGTGAGCTTGAGAGCGTAACCTTTGCCCGTGCACCATCAGCCACGAATGACTCAAGTTTGAATCATTCGATGATGCAATCGGCAAGCGGTGACACTGGGGCTAGAGAAAGTCATTATTTTACCGAGCACGTTCTGCTCGGTAATAGAGTTTGCGGCCTTCAAAGTAAATTGTTTTCTGTGCACCATGGATTCCTCGCTGCAGCCGCCGTCGCTGCGAGACGGATTTCAAGTCGAATTACGTTTGAACTTTGCATTCGTTCAATCTTTTAGCGATGATTTATAACGTGAATTGTTGAGACCAAAGCAAGGATAAGTATTAAAATGGACCACTAATTAAGTGATAGAGTAGAACAACCCCTCTTTCTGCGCATCCACTTAATCCTCACTGATGATATTCAGGAAAATTACACGATTAATCCTTTGTGACTCACAAGGGAATGTTCAAAAGTGGATGGTAGAGTTGCTCGTCCAGACTATGTTTATTCGAAATAGCATGAAACGAGGAGTTTATGGTGCAATTTTTGGGTACCATTTTTGGGTTCATATTTTTAAGTGCAAATGATTAAAAAACATAAGAAATCGAAATATGAAGTGAAAATTAAGTGTAGAAGTGACAAAGGCATGAATTTGAGATGATTAGATGATTAGATGATCAGATGGTGTGATGCAATTTGCACTCGTGTGATCATTTGCATTTAAAAATATGAAAATTTCAAAGTCCCATAACTTTTGAACCCGTAGCCAATGGCACCCAAAAATTGCACCATAAACTCCTCGTTTCATGCTATTTCGAATAAACATAGTCTGGACGAGCAACTCTACCATCCACTTTTGAACATTCCCTAGTCAGTATTTTTCAAAGTGTCCTATAATTCTCTTCAACAATATATGCTACCAATATGATCATGGAAAAGGGCATAAGCAATTTTACAAATGTATCGACGATATTCCTGTCGCATCGAATGCGGAGGAACTCTCGAACTGACAGCGAAGGAGATTGAAACGTATCCGTCAAACTCGATCACATCCGTTACCGAGACGGAAATATACAATCCTGCCGGAACAATGGCTGGCCGTGTATCATGCGGTACCCTGGGAATCCACTTTGGACGTGCAATTTCCACCGTAATGCTATACATAGTCCGAATCTTTACGAGCTACCGTGAATTATAAAAAGGTTATCATATTCTCGGATCGACCTGTGTGCCGATACAACGTGGTTATCGCAGGCGTGTAATTGAACACAGCTGCGAAATGAATTCGTGGAAAACGTATCCCCTGTTGTAGGAAATTACCTTTTAACCACCCTTCCCGATGTATAGCTCGAAGATTATTCCGTGTTGCAAATCGAAACGTTCGCGAGAATTGTTTTCTGTTGCAAAGTGAAATCGAACGGGTTACTGGCTCTAATTAAAGTCTTTCGAAGAACACCATTGCAGGCTACGAAAGCACAGGGATAACTGCGCTGCTGTTACGGTAATGGGAGTGCTGGTACTTTGTTAGTACTTAACTTAGGAAAATGAAAACTAAACGTTTCCAGGAATGTAAACGTTTTCGATGCCAAGTCCAATAAAGGAAATTACTCGAGGACGGTTGTAACAGCGAGAAAATGTTAAGGGTCTTTAAGATTAATTTCCACCTTTCGAGGAATGTTAAAGAAACGGGTTAGCCGGAACAAGAAACATCCCTAGGATGGTTGTCTATAAATTTGCTACTAAAGTACTAGGCCGCCATCCGCTTCGTGGATGACATACTGGAGCGAAGCGATTGATTTGCAGTAAAAGTAACTTTAACAGAGTTGGGACACAATATAGCAATTGAAAGTAGAAAACCCGTATTTTAATTCACGTAACACGAATTCAAAGCTCGTGCAAAAGCGTAATTCGGATTTCTCTCATAGACTTAACATGGATATCGGTTTCTGCGACCATTTCTCAAGAACAACCGATCTCTGATTTTATCTATATAAATAAAAATTAAATACTGTTCGTTGGTAAGCGCATCACTTGAGAACGGCTGGACCGATTTGGCTAATTTTTTTTTTAAATGATCGTGATAGTCCGAATAAGGTTTGTAGGGAAAGAAAAATTGGAAAAGTAGCCCGGAAAAATGGAAAATTCGGGAAAAATTGAGTGTTTTTTTCTATGGGATTTTTGTATGAACTAAAGACCATAACTTACTATTCGAACGATGGAAATGCGTAATTCTTTTTTTTCTCATTTTTACTTTGTTTACACATTTCCAATAGCTTTTCACAAATTCACAAAACGATCACAAACAAATTTATTGAAATTTGAACAGGCCAATGTCTGTCGGATCAGCTAGTTTTATATAATCACTCACAGTGACCACTGTGATCGACTTGCAAAGAATGGTCAAAACTGATAATCTAGATTTTGAGTTAAAAAGTCACAAAAATCCCGATCAGTTGTTTAATAGAGGAGCTTTGCTATTCTCTCCTCATTCTCGCTTTCACCCTGTTCATGATCACTATCATTCCCCTCTGTCCCTTTCCAAATTTTGCTCCAATAATACTTATTGTTAGTTAAAGCTAAAGAAAAATAAAAGAATCAACGAGGAATATCAGAAGATCATAAGAGAAGTGTTCGGTAGTTCTTAAGCAACAAAGTGCTAAGTAAAGATCCAATGAATTTGTTTCCTGGTTCCCAAAGGAAAATTAGTAAGGTAGCTGGGAGAAAGTTAAAAAATTCTCCGTTACGTTCGATCGAAGGATGAAGAAAAAAAAAAAAAAGAAAGATAGTAGACTACGAAGTACCGATCATTTCTCAAACTCCTATAACTTGATATAAACCACCCCTCGACCTAACGTACGAACCATGGTGGTACGAGGTGAACCAGCGGTGTCTTACATTATCGATATTACGAGGCGTCGATAAAAAATCACATAAAATTAAGCAAGCCCCCACGTGCTCGCGATAAAACTTCATGCCATAAGTATTTTTGCACCTAAAGAGCCTAGTATAATTTTTCTATATATTTATTATTAAATTAACTTGGTGTGATATTTCATTCCCCATAACCTTTGTTAAGATATATGTACATATATATTAGAGAGTAAGTTTGAATAATGCAAAAGATTCTCTTTCAAAATGAAACTCGCTTTACTTAGCGCGAAATTATTTTAATTAGAAGCTTTCTTCGTTAAAGCAAGCAAGAAATGACAGAAACGTCATGTAACTAGAGTACAATAAATTTTTAGAATATATTTATATCATTCTTGGTGCTAAAAGCACGACAAAATCTTTTATACTCAAAACATTGATGTATTATGGAACTGGTACATTTTTGTAGCAAAAGTACCAGCAGAATGATTTTAAAATTCATCTAAATTACAGAAACAATTCCCAAACCCTACATATTACGCAAACATCTCGCAGAATTGAGTCGAACACGCTCAAACACCAACGTATCAAAAAAAAAAGAGAACAACAGTTAGACTATTAAATCGCTCCTATGGGAATTGTTAAAGGCGCAAGAAGGAAAGGTGAATCAAATCTGCGTACATCATTGATCGGCTGCGTGTATACACGAATTACCTATACGTTATGACGGCTAACAGGATCAGGGTCTAGTGAAATTTACTCTGACATTCGCGAAGACCTACCCGCAAATCCCTCGATTTCTCCAGGGACATGGAAAAAATCGCGAATGATACGTTGGAAACCGATGCAAGCCAAAGTATCGTCATCCCGCTAGTTATATCCGGTCAAAAGATACTCTGCTATGCTTTTCGAACACCCTAGGACGAGTTTCAGCTGATTTTTCAGCGAAGAGTTTGCTTAGAGTAGTCGGCTTGAGGAAGCGTCTAAACGGTTCCATCTGGAATGGAAACTTGAAGCAAGGTGAATGGCTCGCCACGCTAATTGTCTGCAGCAAAATTAAACTGAAGTCACGTTAATTATGTAACACTCCGGTCTGCGAGGCAGGCAATGTGCGGCTGGTACCTGGAGATACGGGGTGATGATGGACGAGCATAGCGGACCTTAGCAGGGGCTGCCAAGCTCGAGCAGTGAAATCCCTAACTCAACGCTAACTCGATCAGTCAACGCCCACCGTGGCGTTGCCCGGCACTAATCTGCCTCCAGATTAATTACTACGTAATACCGGTTTGAATAATTATCGTTTCTAGGGCAACCCGAACATCCTGACTTTACCTTGCACACCTGACACCCTTATTCTATTTAGCGGTTTTATCAGTTGAACAGGTTGCACCCTCGCTTCTTAACAAACTAAGGAGACCAAAAGCAACTAGATTAAATTCTTGTAGTTAATTAAAATTAAAATTTTTATCTAAAAACCATAGAGAATAGTTTTTCGGCAAAGGGCTAGAATCCCAATTACCTGGTCCAACGATATCATTTCGGTTGAAACGGGATGAAAATCACGAAATAAAAAGAAAAGAGGGAACAGGCGTGTGAAGAAATAATTCGTCCTTCGACCACGAAGATCAATCCTCACTGTGGGAGTTCCGATTCGGTAGCCGAGTGTATCTGACGGCGTAGCTACCGGTACAGTTCCTTCGAAAATTAAAAAACGACCTGATCCGCGGAATATACAGGTACAACGAATCGTGTATACACAGAAGGTGGCGAGGATTTCATCGAAGGAGCATGGGGTTCGAGACGGCTGCAACGGGCAGAGAGATTCTGGTTTTCAGCTTTCGGTCACGCGATGCCTTTTTTCTCTGTTCCCGGTACCCGGTTATCTTCAGCCTCGGGCGGTAAACCTCTACTTTTCGTCCATTTTTCTACTCTCTTTTACCACGACGCGACGCCCTTCTTAGACGCGATTTATTTCCTTCCGATCAACCGCTGTCGCGATACCAATCAGCGACACTTAACATTCGAATCTGTTCTCGAAATGGATATGAAATGAAATGGACGTGTCTGCTTTGGTGTCGTGAATGCATCGTTTAACCAATCACGGCACGGCTTAAGTGCAATCGGTTCCGAGAAGCAAGAAATCGAAAGCGAGTTATGACCGGATGGAAAGTTCCGACTTGTTGATTTCATGAAGAATGTGTCGAGTATAGCTCTTTAACTTGTTTATGGTTTCTATATTAAATTCAATTAATCATCACACCTAACTTTTATGATAGTAATAGAAAATTTATTAATTGATCAATAATATTATTAGTAATTAATATCACGATGTGTCTTGATATTTTTCACTGTGACATTCAACGTGTTAATAAACTTAAGACAAATTTTTACGTCCATTCAGGTGGCAGTGATTCACCCTACGTGTCATTGAATCTCAAACACGGTTCGCTCTTTTTGCTCGCAAGACTCAAATTGTTGTACCATTTATGGGCACAAGTTGGGCATCGCCAAAGGTCCGCTCGCACCTGACATGCCTTGAAACATCCGCTTTCAAAACTCGCGAGAAACATGCGATTTATCTTTTGTCAGTCACATACTTATGCGTGTTATTTTAATTGCCTGCGATTTAATCTCAATCTTACCCTTTACGAACAGAGTAATTTTAAATTTAGCTTTGACTGGACCAGCACACGTTGCATTCATATATGATTCGGTTTCTACTCTAAAAGGTTCACCTTACACGCTACCGCCCGGAGGGTCGAAGAGTCTTTGGCTTACAATTAGAGAAATCATCCTCTGTCAAATCGGCAAGATTGTTTCTCTGAACGTAAATTGCCCTCTAACCACCGAACTGTTCGCCGGTTCCGTATAATCCTGGTCAAGTTTTATAGAACAACTTTTACGATAATTGGTCGAGAAAGATTTTAGACGGCTGAAATTTTCCCCTTCGCCCTGAACCGAAATGTAGAATTAAGGGCTGAAATGTCAAGAGCGAGGTGCCGAGCCGCGTTTAACTTGCTCCTCGACGATGATAGCTTTTTTGTAACTGTTACGTGAAAAATTAGGGGATTGTGTCTTTTTAAATTAGTCTAGGAAATAAAGAGAAAGATCGTGGGAAAACAATATAAGCGACAGTTTTAACCACTTCCGTTAGTTCTCGCCGGTTTCAAGTTGAAATATTAAACGATCAAATACTATTATTATTTTAATATGTACTAATCAAAATATTCGTTCACACGAGGGTATTATTTACCTATACTTAGTTTTTTGGATAAGCGAAAAGTGTTGGCATAATAGATACGAAAAATCTCGAGGTGAAACCTTTTCCCCCTGCATCGCCATTTTCCTTACTGTGAAACCTACCGCGCTTCGTACTGTACACCAAAAATAAAAATAGAATAGCCCAAGCTTTTAAAATGAGAAAGACTGAAAGTATTCAGCTACCGCGTACATCGCTATCAAGCAAACCGAGTCGAATTAACTAACGCGTCTCGTTAGCGGAAACGTGGGTTAGATAAAAGGGAACGGTTCATTGCTCGGGACTGGTTCCGAAGCTCGTCACTTTTTAGCAAAGCCATGGACAGTTATCCGCACGAAAAAGCGAGAAACACACACAGGACGAGGGTTTATCGAGCGGGTTCGGAGGAACGTGAAGACTTCAACTTGTCTGCACGCCATTAAAATGTCATACCGGCGACCGACCGTGCACACACACACCTATCGCACACACGTGCACGTGTTTTCGACGGATTCGGTTCTAGCTGATCGTGACGACGGCAAGACTGAATAATTTCCTGGCTATTCATAATTAACATCTAACAAGTACTATACGCCTGACTATCGTCCTTGCATAGACATACAGTCACACATGCTTAACGTTTTCACTACTAAGGATGAATTTGTCTCAACTTTTCGAACGAAAGTTCTTGAACGAAAAATTCTTGCTGAAATATTTATTTTTAACCGTTCTCAATTTAACACCCGGGAGGTTTGAGTTTGGAAGGTGATTTCATCCTTTAAATTTGTGTCATCACAGCTGAAACAAAGTACATATCTATTATTTTTAGCTGTTCTGTAAGCCTATAGTGACATTCGTGACACCTCCTTGTCAGACACCTCTGTTCTTCAATCGTTCCCTATTTTCCAATTTTCTATAAAAAGAGTTACTATTAGTGTATAAGAAATTTATACACAGAATAGAAATCACTCTCTAAAATAGAAATTTTGATATTATTTTCACGATTGTCTTCAAAAATAAATATTTCTGCTGTCGTTAAAGCATAAATGAAGTACACTACACGTGCTTTTTCTTTGCACGATGACAGTAGGAATCACAAGCATTAAAATCTCCATTATTCACAATCTGCGATCATGGAGCATTAAAACGTAGACCGCAATTTACTCGGAACAATGTCATTTTACATCAAGGTATGCGTAACCGGAGAATAATAATAGAATTGTTATAATCAGAAAATGTGGTTGATGAATAAGAATCAAGGTCTATGTAAATTGACATTTTTTGTGTTCGAACGATGGCAGCATAAATTAAACATGAAATTAAAGAAAAAAAGATGTAAATTGCACAACAATAATAGTATACACACAGAAAATTAAATGATTAACGATTTAATTAATGATTTTAACACTCGATTTCATGACAACGTTTAATCTTGTCTGGCGTATGAGAATGTGTTTTAATTTGAATGTTTAATTAATTAAAAATGTTTCGAATAAATTACAAAATTTATAAGTTTGTTTTCGTCGTTTAAATAAATTTACCTCTTAATTGACACGAAGCGATACTAGTAGAGTGCAAAATAAGAAAAATGAAATTGGCTATCCTTAAACACGTCTACACGCTAATTAACGATGAAAACAAATGTTGAACAGCTGATAAGGAAAGTTGCTCCTTTTCCTACGCGTAATTACCCTCTTCTAAGTACACGTATTTTATCATAAAAGTGTTAAGTATTTAGAAAAATCATTTAAGCAAACATGTAAATCCCTATAGATCCTGACAAATAATTACCATTTCCATATTTTTATATATTTCAGTTTTTATCATTTAAATGTAGTTTCTTTAGATTATTCAAAAACAAGTTTTCTAACTGATTACTGATAGCAAACAAGAAAATCTTTCTATAATAAAAGCATTCTGTATGAACCGATCTAATAAATCATTTCAACGCATCATCACAATAAATAATAACCCCTACAGGATACCCGATCCCATCGGGGAGGTTAAATCTCCGACGACGCGTCGGTGTCCCATGATTCTTTTACCTGCCAGTCTGTCCTTCAGGTGCGGGTGTCCCTGGAGCGGATGTGCGGCAAGGTTTGCCAACAAGCTCGCCCTATGAAGACCCGCCGCTGCCGCTTGCTGTTGGCTATGTTGAAGAGCTTGTAAACTCCAAGGTGGTATCAAGGCCTGTGCGGGCAGAGCACCCGTTGGTGTCCCATTAGCACCGGGTGGTCGGTGGGCAGGGACCCTGATTACGCCTCCGCCGGTGTATATCAGTCCGGATCCGGTTGGGAAAAGTCTGAACGGCGCCAACAGATCCGCCGTGCTTGTACAGTGAACCGACGACGAGGAATTTGTCTGAGTTTCGGCGGTACTTCCGGTGTCGTCATCATCCTTCTCGGAGAGTTTCTCTTCAATTTCGTGACCCCACGATCTTCTGCCATCGTCCAAATTCATCGACGAGCCAACATTATTGTTGCTCTCCTCCCACGTCCATTTTCTTTCTTTATCACTGTCCAAGTCCTCCGAGGAGGGGCTCTTCCGGTTCTGAGACCTATTGTCACCCAACAGACGACTTATACTGAACGGATGACTCCTCGGCGATTCATTCTGCAACGTTCTCGAACTGGTCTGACTCGGAGGAGGGGAATTCGAGCACTCCGAGTGCTCCTGCGGTAAACGACGATTGTCGTGAGTATAGTTACGCGGACTACAACTTCCGGAGTCCGAGTCGTCCACGTTGATCTCCTCCGTCGCATCCGCGTCGCTGTCACCGTGAACTGACATACTGTCCTTCCAATTAATTCTAATTATTTCTGATTCTTTCAAGATCGTTGTTTTTTTATTGTTCACCGAAAGTCGCTTCGAATGCTCATCCTGCGCCTCTCTCCTTCTCTGATAATCACTGATGAATTCTTAATAAGAAACTTCTATTTATGCAAGAAGATTTATGGAAGTTTGTCTTAAGTGTATTCATCCAACATTTGACCCATTGTATACTCCGATCCATCTGACGGCCATATTGCTGTCGTACCGTTCCAGTGTCCTCTATGGAGAGATTACCGATAAACAAAATTCCACGATCGTCCTTCCAAAAATCTCACTGATATAACACCGATAAATTCCTCTGGTGTTCATCCATGGGCACACAAGTTCACATTCGTCGTGGATACACTATCGTTTGCGAGTCACTGTTCACTTCTGATGCCAAATTATCAAACAAGTATACATAAACTATATAATGTTCCTGGAGGATCAGTCGTAAAATTAAATCCCGCAATTGATATTGTAGCGTTGGGTTAAGATCAGTCGTTCGATGGAACGATTGTTCCGATTTGAAAAATGACGCTGGACACGCGGAAGGATGACGCGAACGGTTCACGTGGTATTGTAATTGGAAAAAGGGCAGCGTTTCCCGTACGGAACTGGATCCGTGGTGTGTTGAAACGTGAATCCAGGTCGTTCGCGACGAGAGAGACGGGACGTTTGTGAGGGAACCAGAGAAACCGGATGGTTCATCCCTACCCACGATACTGCGACGACTCGAGCAGGGACCCGGCGTCCCGACGTACGGTATCGCCTACCACGACGCCTCTGACCAATCGTTGCCCACCTGGATCCGCCTACCAGCGCGCCGATTGGCGAACGTTAAATTGATACCTATTTAACATTTGAGCAGAATGTTGCAGGCGATCGCCTTTTTCTCCTATATTATTTATTGCCCGATCGTCGTGCCTCCTTTTTTCGCTTCCGCTCCTCTTCCGTCTCATCCTCTTTCATCTTACAAAAGCTTCCTCCTTCTTCAACTGTGCAACTCGATGTCCTCGTTTCGCTGCAGAAACGTGCCGCATCGAGTTGAAGAAGCGGAGGGACTTAATTACGACGAATATCCTTTTACCCTCCCTTCTCTCCCCCCCTTCCATCTTGAGTCGCCTCCTCTTTCTCTATCCCCTTCTCGCATCCTAGTCTACCTCCTATTGTCCCTCTCCTGTTCTCCAGCCTTCTTACGGTAGAGTTCCTTCTTGTACCTTGCCTTTTATCGCGCTTCTGCGATGGAGTTCCTGTCTCTCTTCTGCATAGTCTTCGGGAATATTGAGCAAAAGGCCAGACGATTTGCCTTTCTCGTTTAGGATGACGAATGAGAAATCTAGCGATGGGCATTCGATACTTTCTATTGCAATTTTTTTTTATCGTTGGATTCTATGACAAATTCAGCCATTTTGTTGGGATATTACAGTGGTTATGTTGCTCTAAGTATTTAATCTTTAAATGCCATGATTTTATTCAATATAAAAGTTAATAATTCAGTAAAAGATCAAAATATGGGTAATGTGGTAAGTAGGAGAGGGCCATCTATCTGATCAATGATAATCTACGTTAAAAATGAACACGTTCATTGTCGTAGCAAGATACGTTAAAGACTTAATTTTTTTATGCTTTATAAATAGCATTCAACGAGTTAATCGGAATAACAATTTTTTACGTTTTGCAACGCGTAAGAAATTAAATGAACCAAGCGTCGATTAGGTATTGCATTAAATCTATGCAACGATTGCATTTGAGACTAATCCGCGTGCATTCGACACGCCGTTGTGCAATAGACATTGCGGTATTCAGTAATGGCAACAAAATAATTTGCAGCATACGTAGTGGCGAAACATCGGTTTAAGCCTTATGCATTGCAATTCCCGCGTTATGCATTTCTCGTGGGCTACTTTTCTAATGGCCGAGGTCATTTAACAATTTCAAATGGTAAACGACGTAAGTGGATACAAAAGATAGAAGAAATTTTACTCTTCTTGTAAAGCAACCTCAATCGCTTAAAGAACAAGTTTAAAAAAAGAAACACACCAATTGCTCAACGAATCGTCCGGGGTTAAAACTTCGATTGTTTTGAATAAAAAATAACCCTTTTTCAGGAGGGTACGCGTACCAGTCGGTTTTCCGCGTCGTCGCCGCGTCTTTTATCCCCGGGAAAACAGGACAGAACCCCTCGATTTCGTTCTGTCCCTTTTACTTCTCGCGAAACCTTTCCGTTCCACCCTCTGTCGCGATGCTATCGCGAGGTTTGTAAGCGTTTCCAAAGGGGTGGAATGAATTATTCGAACGTCGGTGAAAACGCCTAAGTGACACGCGGATGCCTGACATCCAAATTGATCCCCGATCGGAACGCATTGAGTCGAGGACGAGGTAGCTTCGAGAACAAAGTTGGATTTCACTGAAGATATCCCCGCGAGGAAACTAGAGAGCCACGGCTTTCTTGCATAATTTGCGAAAGCTCACGGAAATCCCATTAATCTACCTTCGTAATGCAAGGATCAATGAAGAATCGAGTGACTCGTTCGAATACAATTTTCTTTTACACGATGAAAACAATTAATTTTCTTTTACACAATTAAAAATTAATAAACCCGGAGCACCCAAGAAAGAATTCTATAATAGTTACACCAATGGTCACGAGTGAAAATTTTATCAATTAAGTATCGCAATATTTTATTAAAAATTTCTGTCAACGTTGGAGATGCATTAAACCGATTTCACCCCGGTCTGTAAGAGAAGGACGAGTTAATCGAGAGAAAATCTTTGGACTTTCTCTCCATTGGTCCCCAGTGTGTTCGGAGCGACTCGTTACACGTATCTGTAATCGTTTTCAGCGGTCGTACCTCTCCCTGTGTCGTCTGATTCAGCCTCGCATTACGTACGGAGAATATTTCTCTGGTAACAGAACGCTGCTAAATAATTGATTAGATTGAAAGAGGGTTGCAGGTTAGCGTGCGTATTCGCTGCATCAATGGGAACTGTTCAGAGGGGTCGGAAACCACCGGCCACTGGTGCATCGATGAGAAACTGATAACTATTATACACTGCATTCGAGAATCCGCATTAAACTCGCTTAAAATATTATAAAATAAAACTTTTATGTTAAAATTGACTCTATCAGTCAATTTCAATGAAACACAAATGTCCAATTTAACACTGACGATGTAAACACCCTTCATTCACAAAACAACAAATTCAATGCTAATCAAAATCTATAGCATCTACTGAAGAGCTTTACTAGCCTAATATCAAGAGTATAATCAAAGAACAACCCCCTTTGCAAGAAGATGGGGCGCCCACACCCGGAACGTGATACGAAACAGAGACATCAATTTCGTTAGAGCGCACCCATGTGAGAACTCGTGTGACTGCATGACACCTAACGTCCTACGCGAAAATGTTATGATTCCCTGGCGTCGATCCCTGGGGAACCGGGGACAGAAGGGGCCCATCTTTGTGCCCGTCGCAAGGTTCATCGAGTGAACAACCACTTGACGAGGGGCGTGTGGCTAGCTGGAACGATTGGCTTGTTGTGAAATTGTATATTGTCAAGGGTCAGGATGGATCTATTGGGAGTGCAAGTGTTACATGCTCGTTACCAGGGTAGAGATGGAAATCTAGTTGCCACGGGTCTCGGTTACAGGTTGAAAAACACTGGAACCAAGCAACTGTTGCAAATACATAAATGAGAATTGTTGATGACCGGATGATTAATTTCATGGGAGGGTTGAATTGAGAAAAGAAGATTTAATTATCGTAGATATATATCTCAAATGATTGCAATGGGATGCAGTTGCATTATACCAGAACTTTTGCCAAATAAAAATTGAAAAACTTTGTTATTCAACGAAAAATAAAAAGAGTAAGTAACTAAGATTTACTGTTTTCACAGGTTACTTTTGATTTACAGGTGATTATTTTTCGAAACGGATTTTACGAGTTCTCTGCCGGCCTGCAATAACGCGGGGCAATAATCGCGATAGGAACCCTTCGAGAAATCGTTCTCTTAGGCAACAAGCAATTTAGTAAAGTACGAAGTAATTCGGTTCGGCCAATTTTCGCAATCCACGATCTTTTAGTGCTAGATTCTAGCGCGCTTTGTGGAAAGTTTGGCGAGAGAAAAGAAATGTTCCGAGTCGTACGTACCCTGTTTTAATACGAATTAAATATTCTGAGAAAAAATTTAATTCAAATCAATTTTAATTTCATTTAAAATTTTAACTACGTCTTTCTTCGGAAAGGACCCAGCCAAAGAGTATGTAACATAATATAATCATTTGCTAAAAATATAAGCGACACACTGAAATTTTAATAATATTTAATCAAATTCTATGTGCTAACTATAAATGGGTGATCCGAATATAGAGATTAACCGATGGTATTAAGCACACGAAAAATTCATGCGTTTAAGTCACAGTAAGGACTGAACACAGTTAAATTCACGGAATGCTTGAAATACATTGTATTTCGATCCACAATCGGAAAGTAATTATATTTTATTCCAACTAATTTTAAAATTTCCAAATTCTCAAATTCTCAAATTTTTAAATTCACGACACTGTTGATAAATCTAAGAGCCCTGTACCACCTCAGGAAAAGCTCCTAATTACTAGGCGTTGCTTTACAAGCCGAGCTGAACTCGCTTCGATTGTTCGAGCTGAGTCGAGCGCTTGAATTTGCCGAATCACTCGAAATCGACGAACTGTTTGAAATAAAAGCAAGCTACTCGAAAAAATCGAGTCGTCGCGTCGTAAAACTTCGATTTACTTGAAGATGAATTTTCCGCTCGAATATTCGAGTAGTTTGATTTTTTCGAGTAGCTCGCTTTTGTTTCAAGCAGTTCGTCGATTTCGAGTAGTTCGGCAAATTCAAGCGCTCGGCTCGGCTCGAAATTCAAAATTGTTTGACTCGAAATTCGAGTACTCGAATAAACCGAGCAACTAATTACAGCAATACGGGACTCCAGCTGTCAAAGTGTTAACAAACGAAAATCATAGATCGTTGGATAACGATGGAAAAGCTCTTTTGGTAGGGGTTTTATATCCGGTAAAAAATTCAACCGTAACAGGACTACGGAGGCCATGGAGGAATGGAAAATCGACGTATCTCTGAATTATCCTGCGCAGACTATACGACAAATGGAAGGAAGTTTTCCTTCTCCCCGCGGATTTCCGATCCAGATTTCTGGAAGTTTAAAGTTCGTGGCCGACCGAGGATCACCCTGAAGGGGCTTCTATAAGATCCTACGAGTTTGTGACGGTCGGCGAATATGTTCGTGAAACATTCAAAGAAGAAGTTTTATGTCGTGGAGACGGTGGGACTCGTATAAAGAAAGATACCCATCGATGTTGCAAGATGAGTCTCGATAA
The DNA here is from genome assembly GCF_907164935.1 of Osmia bicornis bicornis. Classification (NCBI taxonomy): domain Eukaryota; kingdom Metazoa; phylum Arthropoda; class Insecta; order Hymenoptera; family Megachilidae; genus Osmia; species Osmia bicornis. The sequence continues at coordinate 2,016,255 of NC_060219.1, read as the reverse complement.
TATTAGATTTTTCATATTGAAAAACTAAGCACATCACCCTCCATAAATCATAGGAACAATTATAATTCAATTTACAATATTCCAACTCTAATTATATTAAAAAATAGCAATTATCTAATTAATTTTTAAATTTCAACTTTTCTATCTGCCACCTTACATTATTATTAATATTATTGAAAATAACATTTTTCACCGGTGGCCCCCTGCATTCGACGTGTTAAAAATCCAATCACGATACTTATTTTAAAAATTAAAAAAAAAGTAAATTAAGATGATCTGACTTTCCTATAATCGACAGTTCATTGAGACAAGATAATAGAATAAAAGAAAAGTAGAATATAATTCTTTGTAGGAAGAAAACGATAATCTGGCAACTATATTGTTCCCGGAACTATATGGGGCCAATGGGGTTGTATAGGAGGCTGGCGTAGAAGTATATAGTCAGGGTGCAGCATCGGTGGCGCAACACCGCATACAAATATACCGAGGCCGAGAGCCGGCCCAGGGTGAAACATTTATTTAGTGCCAAGGGATTTTCCAAATGGAGGAAAAGTGGAAGGGTGGGGAACCAGGATAACTTGGTTAGCCAGCAGACTTTCGATCTGTATTCTGTCTACCGAGGAGTTTATCACCGACCGCATTCCCTTTCCACCTTCCCCCTCCAAAACGGCTGTTGTTATCGTCCAGGATATTGTTCCAGGACGTTCGAGTTGCTCGCATGCTACACGTCGATTCCTTTTCGCGATTTATCCATCGATGGGCCACCAACTTCCGGGTTACTTGGTGCTTTATCTTGGGACGGTGTTTCTTAATCATCGACTCTTATGAAATCATAATTGACTTGAAACTTATCACAGTAAATTATGGGAAATATTTCGTATTGCAATAATTTCAAAAGAATTGATGAAGAAATCAATGGTTCGTTAATTAGAAATTAAAAATTTGTAATTCATAAGGTGTAACATATAATTAGGTTCACACCTTGTTAGGATGATACATCGTGTTATTAATTCCTTCTGTAATTTGTAGTAATTTGCAAGAAGATAATTAAATGGAAATATATCTCGAGCATAACGAATTCTAATGGAGTTTTTCTGTTTCTTTTATATTCTTCTGATTTTCCCATTAGGTTCTGCGACTTTAAGTAGATCGTTACTGTTACTGCGAATAATTCAATAATTTAATGAAATTTAAAATCCTTATTCCTTTGAAATATAGGTAAATATTGGATTATATATGTATAAAACCATTTTAGTACCTCAAGATCAATCTGAAAATAAATAATTATTTTCATAATTCGCGTTGCGTCTTGTATTGTGATTTATATCTTAACGATTTTTTTTGATTGATTAAGAAGTTCAAGCTGAGACGCGTAAAACGCTGTAAGAAGATAAAAGAATGCTTAATTCCCGCAGGCGAGCTGTCTGGCTAAGAACGACTTATTCCCCTTCCTTCTTAACCATTATACGACGCTCGTTTATCCAGTCGAGATAATTGCGCTGCTTCCGATCAAATTTAATTCTACCATCAACCATTTCAAACCAAAATTCCTTTTTAACTAAAATTACCGTATCTCTCCTCCTTAGACATTATCCTAACGTGAAAAGATTGCTCTCTCAACTGTACCTTTACTTTCAGCTCGATAATTTTCCACTTTCGAGGCTCTAGACGCGGACCTTTTGAAAAAGCAAGAAATTATCGAGCATCTATGAAGTGTATGAGTTATGAGATCCTTCTAACAGGGAATACGTTCTCGAGATACGATGAAATTAATCCGTTATGGTGAATTTATAACACGGCACCCCTTTCGGTGTGGCAATTCCTTCTCCTAAATCACCGGCAAAAAGTCCTATTCCCTGAGTCGTTCTTCAAATTGTTAATTAAAATCTTAACTCGATAAAATGATTCCCTAAATAATGAAGTATTAGATGGTCGAAGAAAATTTAAAATTATATCTATAATTACTATAGACTAATTCTAGTGTACTGTAACGTTGTTCTATCAAAATTGGAATAAACAATTATAACTTCGGCCCAGTTAAAATGATTGAAAAGAATTCAGTACAAGTGTAGTGAGCAATTGTTAGAGCATAGAACGGGGAATATCAGAAAATATGGTGGCGATGCGGAACAAAATTGTGGGGCGAAAGAATGAGCCGAAGAAGTTAATAGAAATACAATAGAGGCCATCGAGAGGGTGGCTAGCCTCCCTAGGCGGCAGTTTGCCTCGGAAAATAAATCAAACTCCAATACGCTAAGTGGTTACGGGTGACGTAAACCAGACTTCTGCTGAGACTATGATACAGCCACGTCCCGAGATTAAATTCTATTTAATTTCGAGCTCCATGAAATTCGCTCGAGGACGTGCCACCATGCCATGTACTTCTCTTTTATTGGAAATCGGATTAACAACCGGTTCGACTCTACTTACTGGAAAGTATTATTACATCTACGGTGTTCTATGACTTCTTTTCTTAATAACATCTTTGAAAGGGAAATTAGAATAGAAGATATTGAGATAAAGGTGGTTCATTTTATATCTTTATATATCATTTTATAACTTTGTGTTATTAATATAACACTAATGTTATTTGAATTTTTTATTCTTTTCTCCTTTTTTAACCAGTTCATTATACGTTACAGTAGAAATAGCTAGATGTGATAAGACTCCCTTCATTTTTCATATAAAATTTTTTTTTATTAAAATGTCTAAAGTTCTAATTAAAAGTTTGAATGGATTTGCAATGATGGTGAATACGTTTCCCTTCGAAGAATATTTTACGAGTGCTTTAGCCGACCTCTCTTCAAAGCAGTGCCATCGGGGATTTCCAGGTGGCGGCCATGTTTTCATTATACCGCACAATGTCCGGTACTCGATCACACTGCCTTCCGATTCTCTTTCTCTCTTCCGTATTTCCCCCCTCCAAGTGGCCGAGTAGTTGTTCCACCTTTTGCAAAAGCAGTGATATTTCAACGGGTATGTGCTCCACGTTCAACCTCGCCCCAGTCAGCGAGAACTCTAATTTCATTATTGCGGCTCTCTCGGGTCAGGGACAGTGCCGTAGCATTAGAAATGTGTGGAAAATATCGACGATCAACATTTCCATTTGACCACACTTCACATTAATTTGTCATTTTCTAACATATCAAAATAAGTCCAGAGACGAAGAGGTCATCAGGAGTTTGGAACAATTCCCCTTGGACCGATAGGGATTCGAAGGCGATTGATTAAATTAATGAATTAATTGATCGGTGACAGTAGCGAATCGGTTAGAGATATAAAATTATAAAAGTTTCCCAGCTAAATTATTCAACATGGCAAAATTGAAGCCACAAGATTTGATCCGGCCGGAAGAAGTACAGACACGCATGATCGTAACGCTTCCAGCATCCGCGTCCGAGAATCCTTATTGGGCAGTAAAACTGCCAATTGTCTCAAAAGCTTGGATCCAGTCCCGATAATGAGGGATTAAATATTAAGGCGTGTATTCTGACCGCGCACACGCTCAATGTTCCTTTGTTTCACGGTGATACGTGACCAGAAAGCAAAATGGCGAACCGGCCGTCTAACGCGATTAGGCCCTCGGCCTTTCTTTTTCTCTGCCAGGGTAAGCTTTAGGAGGCCTCGAGATTGAATACGATACCATCGAGGGTGAAGCAGTTCTTGGAAGATTGAATAGTCCAAGATTTATTATAAAAAAATATGACTAATCAATTTGAAAGGAGTATCCGAAGGAACGCCCAAATCAAAAGAAGAAAGATTGAACCGGTACAAAAATGAATTTTTGTAAAAAGTTTGCCAACATTTTCAAGTGAACAGTACGATGGTTTTTGAAAGATCGACGAACCTTCCTCTTGTTTGTCCGACAGTTTGCCATGTTTACCACGGCGAAGAAGCTGAAGAGAAAGAAGAGGAAGTAAAGCCGTCGAGTGTTTCTCACGTCCGTTTTAGGCGGAGCACACAATGCGATTCTCATGAAGAATGCAAAGTCGACAAGGATACCGGCTCATTCGTATTAGGCCAAGAACGGGGCCGCTCAGCAACGAGAATTGTTAAATAATTCATGGATTCCTCGTGTCGACATCGATTTTCAGAAGTCGTAAAAGAGAGCAACGAGCACGAAACGCGAGAACGCGTGTAAAACAGTCGGGACGGAAATTAAGAAAGAAGGAGAAAGAACCGTGAAGAAACGAGAGGAAAAGGATGGAGCGTGTTAATCCACGTTTCAGTGGAAATCCCGACACCGAGAAGGTCCTTCCTCCATTCAATTTTCCTTCCTTCCTCTGATGCTGGCGCGTCTACGCTTCTCGAAGAAGATTCGGTTAAAATGGCAAAGCAGAAACAGACTTCCTTCGATTTGAAACAATTCGTTCATTTTTCTGTTAATCATTCATAATAACAGTTAATCTGGAATTACGTCGAATAATTCACGTAGAATCGGGCAAAAGCAACGAGGAACGATGCTGGAAGCGTCGATGAAATATTCAGGTATCGCAATAAGCGGTGCGAACATAAAGTTTGGATGAAATGAAATTTAGTCGAAAAACCGATAGTCAGACAATTGCTTTTCGATTGTTTTCCAGGTGTACATTATTCGGGAGCGATTTTAAATCAATATCGCTCAAATGGAAAATTGAAACGTGAGAAATTGAAGAGTTACTCTATTTTACTAGAATGGTGAACACAACCCCATCCGCTCTAATAACAAATCAATTATTTTTGTTTATTGGTTCGACAAACACTTTTTGTTATTAACAGTCAATTTTCAACGCAGCGAAAGGATTAAGGGGTTAGGCCACTCTAGAGCAAGAAAAATAGGCATACTTTGGGAATTAAAAAAAAAAAAAAATGATGGAATAAATCCAAATTCTGTAAGCATGCCTTCATTTTACAATTAATAATCTTTAAAAATTAATCTTTGTATAGTGATTCAAGTCAAAATATGGACTCTGCAGCATTTCTTCGATGATAACTCTTTTTTGTAGGGCTAAACGGCCAGACCAGTAGCTCCTACAATTTTTAACTTAGGATAAAAAACCAAAATATTTTCGATTATATATGAGAACAGCTACAGAAGTACGTAGGATTTTTTTGATATATTGATTTTTGCAAAAAAGTCACCATGGTGTATGTTTGAAGAAAAAATGTAAAATTTCAAGAAAAAATCGCCAGAAAATTAGTTATAACAAAAGAACTATGTAATATAATGAAAAAATCCTAGGTACTTTTGTAGAGAATTTAGTGTTGAATATACTGTTAAATTTTCAAATCAATTGGTGATGATCTGTTTGATTTATGAGTCCGGCCAGTTTGAAAAATACGGTTTCGAGGAAAACGCATTTAAAGTTTTCAGTAATGCTTACAACAGACCGGGAGGGGCTGCGCCAGAATTCGAAATTTAAGTACTTAGAGACTTTTCCCACACGTAATCTTTTACCATATCATTTATAAGACATTAAGGCACCTTTTAAGCAAAAAAGAAAATTTTCGATTTTTTCAAAATCCTGGAGTGGCCTAACCCCTTAAGCATCGTAAAGGGTAGACGGTATGCAGGAGGATTACATCGTAATAACATTTGCAACAGTCAGGCTGTAGCAATAGGTGTGCAGGTATACCTGGACTCGATGCCGAGATTAGCGTGCAGGTGCGATTACGATACGCCAGTATCCGATTGGTTGGCTGTTCGTCGAACAGCAGGGGCGGAGCAACCGTAATGAGTTTCTAGCTTAGTACTCTCCTGCTTCGTTCCTCCTGTTTTTCTTCGTTCCTTCCTCTTTCTCTCTCGCAGAGTCATCCTTTTGCACGCATGCACATTGCACACGCATACACCTTTTCTCAATGGCGTAAGTGCATACGATTACGTGGCTTCTTTCGCTGTCGGTGCATTTCGTTTCCCTTTGTCTCCGCCCCGTTTGTTGCACCGACCAGACCGGACGATTCGTTCGTATGCACTTTCATTCGAATAATTTTCGAATTACAGTTAAGAGCGACTTTGAGTTCGAGCGAGTTGCTCGTGAGATCGCAGTGTTCATTAGCGACCCACTCCTTTCTTATTTCGAAAGATAAATTTTCTTCGTTAAAGGCTCTTCCTTCGTGGATCTTGTTTTCATAAGGGATCACTGGTATTTTAAAGTTATAATAAAAATCTTCTTTGATTTTACGCTATTTATTTAGCTACTGTATTTCCAAAACCACACAAACATTACATGGGGTTTAAAGTTTGAATTAATTTTCAATTGATCTTTATTGTCATCTTTAATATTTTACTAAAGAAATTTCAAACATCCCATGAAAATTGTATAAAAGTTTAAATCTAATAGTTTGTTAATTGGTTTTGTCCGAACGACGAAAGGGGTGGAAGAGAAGAATTGTTGTCCACGTCGTTGGCAATAAGAGAGGAGCATTATTACCCTCGGAATGATTCAATCTGATCATGAAAAGGTCCGAGCACTGGCGGCTTAATCGACAAATATGTTTTCGATTAGTTCCCTGTGCTCCAGCAAACAGCCCCAAACACCATGCAATTTCGGCAGGGGATTCTCCACTGTATTCTGCGCAACGGGATTACACGTCGATTGAACCTAATGACCTGTTGCGGGTTTATTGTATCATTGGTATCGTTCTACCAATATTGCAGTTGCAAACTCATCATTCCGAATTATTTTCGCGATAAAAGTATCAAAATGTTCTGCAATCAAGGCTACCGGTAATTTCAGATTTCGACGATCGTACATTTTCCGTCGAAATTAGATTTTCTAACGAAATTCGAAAAGAAGATAAGTAACAAATGAATTATTTATTGAAACTTTGATAACTCTAAAGACAAGTTCTCTGAAAATTCGCACAACTTTTCTCTTTTTCTCCAAGATGAAACTTTTCTACCAGCGTTTGACTTCCGGAAGAGAAAACTTGCGCGACATTTAAGCGGTGGTTAATAATCTGCTTAAATATTCCATCGTAAAGAAATTGGGAGTTTTCTTAAATTTTTCTTCGGTTTCCAGAGACTTTTACAGTTTTTCTTTTTTTTTCACGTCCAACGAAATAACCTCGTAATGAAGGAAGGTTTATAACTTCGCGTTGGATCAAATTAGTCATGAAACTTGCCGAAAGTTGGCGAACAGATATAGCGATAATCAATATTGTGTCTAAATAAACTTTGTCGCAATTTCTCAGCTGCGTTATTGAAAACAGAGGCGAGGGAGGGAAAGAAGGAAATCGGAAAACGTGTTTCCACAGGGAGAAATAAAAACGCCGAAAGTGAGACGCTAATTGCATTTAAAGCTTTCGGGTGTAAAATATTCGTCAGACGAAACGCGTACGTTTGCTTCGTACAATTTCACCAACATTTATTGTTCGTTTTTTTTTTTTTTCTTGCAAAACCAACTGCGAAACGAACGAACTGACAAGGACAAAAATTCCATCGTTATTCAATGTTCTGTCGATATTCGTCGAATTACTTGAATAATTCACGACGATCAATGCTCCTGAATTTTCGAAAGCAAATAATTTGCATCGCCAATCTGCTATTTATCAAATAATAAAACTGTTCAGGACTAATCGGAATCGTTTTTGAAAGTGAAAAATAATTAGAAACAAAATAATCACACAGTGAAAATATAAATAACAATTCACAGAAGGTAACCATTGAATGAAACATTGGTTCATGAGTGGACATAGGAGCGCGAGAAATTAATTCGTTCGCTATATTTAGAATTCTAGCCATTCTACAAGAGTAACTCCTTTTTTAAAATTTTCTTTGATCAAACCTTAATTTTAAATATAAGAAAAATACCATCGAATTTTATCTGAAAACATAGACACACCCCGTAAAATCTTTTATCAATATTAAAGTGACTAAAAATTCTCCAATAATTGAATTGTTTAAAAGTTCGACAAAGAATCGACATAGCGTTGTCGTTGATGAAAGGTAACTTAATATTTGAAAATTGAAGCTGATGGGGTACCATTTTGAGAAAAAAAATAGAGCCGACACAAAGGAGGATGTAAGGACGCATGTGAAGGTGGTTGGCGCACCTTTGGAGCTGGTGGGAAGGAGCAAAGTGAAGAAGGAATGAGAAAAAGAGAGGGCACTCGTCGTACACGTTGAAATTGCCCGGCCATTAACGATACCACGTTATTATGCTTGCCTTTTTTTGCACCGCGCGCGCACAAGCTGGCGGCCATCTTGGAATATGGTATTGGAGAAGAGAAGGAAACAGCATGGAACAAGAACCCTGTTTTTCGTCCTGTCGCTGTATCGCGTTCCACTCGACGATGAATCAATTCGATTGACGGGGATCAATTGTTCGACAGCGAAAGGACTTCGTTCTTCCCGCTCCTTTCTCCACGGAATTGCGCGCTCTGTTAGCCTTCGTCGTTTGTTCATGCTCCGATGGACGGGCAGGCGATTTTTTTCCCGATTCTTATGTAACCTGTTTGTTACAGATACCGGGCGATGTACAGGAGAGTAGAAGGAAGAGAAAGAATGCGTTATTTATAGACGAAGACAGAAAATTTTGCGATGAGTCCACCCTTCAAAACAGAAGGACCTTTTCAAAATTGAACCAAAGGACTCGAGTTTTTTCGAAAAACTAAAAAATAAAATGTTTTTAATAAATAAAATATAGATAGGGAAAATAATGAAAACGCTGGACATCGATTACTTAGCTCTCAATCGGATCGGATCGATTCGATTAACGAGTAACGAATCGAATCCAAGTCGGTATTTTATGCAGAACCGAGTGAAATTGTATCAATGAAGATACACGAGCAACGAGTGAATTAGTAACACCTACGGTCATTCGTCGTTCCACTTTCAAATAGATGCTATGCCTCTAACAAAAAGAATTCTTTTTTGTATAATTTAATGACAAACGCATCAGCAATGGATCACTAACTGTTCAATTTTACTCAACAATGAAAATAAACCTTCGTGTTTCGACGTTCTTTAAAACAGTCGATTTCTGCAGAGATTGAGGGTATATCATTAGTCATTACCTATAATCTCCAGTTGGTCGCTCCCATCTGTATCGATAGTCATTTTGTGCCAACTTTTGACCCTTTCAGTCTATAATCAAACGTAAATCGTGTCCAGGTCTTTTTATGGAACGTTTAAAGACCAAATGGGACCCGCACCGATTGCCGATATTTCTCCGCATCGTATTTGTCTCTACTGGTCGTCTCCGATGCATCGGCAATTTTCCCAACACTGCCATTTGCAGCCATTAAATTGTTGCCGACCCCCATCACCATTCGTATCTTGACTTTTGACCCCCAATCTCTACATACGTTACAACCGTCTGAACCTATCGGTTCTCCCTTAAGTTTCTTACAACCGTTTATACAGTTTAAGTTTATTAACGTATCTTGGAGAACTTCTAAGAAAATTTAAGTTTAGAGGATTTTAAAACCCTATTTCTTAATAAAAAACTATTTAATTTAATTTTAAATTAAAAATTCCTTAATGGAAACTAAAGAGCTCAAAATTCTACAGAATTCCATCGCTCACGAGACATTATTTGGGATCGTATGAGAAACCTCCGGAGGGTCGAGATAAGAGAATCATGCATAAAAACGATTCTGTTTTACGAGAATGCTCGTCGTCTAGAACACGATTATTAAAACGTGCCGGCAACTTGTAGACCCCAACGAAGGAAACACAGTTCCCGGCCTTCTTAGAACCTTAAATTAAACCGCTCTCGTTGTTTTGCGATCGGAAAAGGATCCTGATCGGTGCTGTGGACTTGAGAGCGTTCCGGTGTCGTTCGCAATCGGGGGCATAAAGTGTCCGCATAAAGCAAAGTCCAGCGTAGACGCCGAACCTCCAGGTAAGGACACGTTTAAAACGGTGCCCCACTGACTAATTCCTCAAACATAAACAAACCTTCAAACTTGGGGGTGGAAGTTAAGAAAAGAAAAGAAGTTCCTTTAAAATTTTTCTTAGAACCTCAGGATAGTGTAAAAAATTCAAACATAATTGTAAAGACAAGGCTGAATTATCAGAGACAACAAATTTGAATAAATTAAACGATTACACTTAACGAACTTTATAAAATCACGTTGTTTTGTTATTGATTTTATAATAAAATTATTCTTCTTAAAAGTGATTTTATCACCAAAGTTGCTACGGGTTTGTTCTCTCTACAATAATGCAATTCCAGTGTCGGTAGTCGACCACAGAACACTGTAAACGTATATCCACTGAAACTCTGCTGATAATGTATCTAGATTTTGCAATTTTCACTAATAACATTAACCTCCTGTTCCACAACTTTTGCAAACATATAGTTTCTAATCTTTCTTTGAAAATCCTCAGTTTCTATTATTCGTTAGGTTAATTAAAATTTGCAGATTTAACTTGAATATAGAGGGTCTGATGGTTAGATTAGAGTTTGGGGAACTTGATTTTAAGGCAACGAGCAAAAATAATAGTGGCCGTTCCTGTTCACGAGGAAGAATCTTATCGGGCAGACAAACGGCGTGCGGCCCTGTAGAGTTTTAATTCGAATAAATCCAAGTTGACGAGGAGGCGGCCTTTTAAAATTCCAGTGATAACGGACCGGATTCACGGAGCTCATCAACGACGTAACGTCTACCGTGCTTTCTTTCTACATCCTCTATTTTCCACCGGGCCGAAACAATTCTAACTGTTTTTCGATACTCGAAAACTTGCTTCCAGTATTTATAATACTATCTTATATTATAAGATAGTAGTCAATTAAATAATAGAACTATTACAATGCATGTCTCCCATAAGTTCGAACATGTTACAATAGGTTACATTTCAATATAAAATTCATCTTCAACTTTGTACAGTTGATATAAAGAATGAATGAAATTAACTAAAAACATTGTAATAACATTATATTCATACTTGTTCTATGTTTTTAAATTAATGGACGCTTTGGAAGTGTGGCAATCATCACCGGATTCTTCGGAAACTGTATTGCTGTCACCATCTAGCAGTGGGATGCGAAACTAACCAAACAGGAAATTGAATTCTATTACAAAATATAAAATGTCTTTTGTGTCTTATTGACAAATGTAGAATTGTTATTTTTTTACTTGTTATTGAAATTGTGATGTTAATAATTATGTCTTCTGTTTCAACATTTCATAGTTTAAATTGTTTTTTCATCAATTCTCTCTAAGATAACATAGTTGTTTTGTCGTGACTAGAAGTTGGGGTGGGTCACAGTCGTAGCCACTTCCACGTGGTGTGACCTGGTAATTGATATCGTTTTCTAAAGATTTCTTAAAAGATAATCTTTAGAAAATGATATCGAGCTAAGAGCTACGATTCTTGTTTATTGTAAATAATACTGATGCAATAAGTAATTATAAATAATACTTATCACAAATAAATAAGTGTAAATATTCTGTTTTCATGTTATTTATAAACTGAAAATAATACCAAGCATATACATTGAAAATACTTTATATTGTATTTTAATTATGAAATAAATTGTGGTTTCATATGAGCTGTATCACCAAAAATCCATAATGTTACAATGCCATCAGGGTAAATGGTGATCCATGTAATACTCGCATGGCTTAAACTTAGACGGAACCAACTTTGTGGTGGAAATTGTAGAGCTCTGAAATCAATAAATACATTAAAAGAAGAATCAATAAAATAACTAAATAATATACAAGATATAGCTTACCGGCATACAAAATATCTAATGACATTTGCATGGCAAACAAGAATTGTATAAGAATCTTTCTCTTGGCTAGGATCTGCGCGATGAAAATATTTCCTAAATGCCGCTTCTATTCTCGGTCCATCTCTAAAAAACTAAAGAATATTATTTTAAATGTGCATAGTTTCAATTTCTTAGTAATTCATATTTCTTTTAAAAGCAATTCTTCCAATTCCATAAAATACCTACATTTACTTCAGGCCTCCAATGGATCATTGGCTCAGGTTGAATTGGTGCACCTTCATTAAGAAGTGAATCATTCTTTACTTCTACATTCTTAAGATTTTTCTGTATAATTTCAGCAGTCTCCTGTGCTCGAATCATAGTTGAATGTATAAGTGAATTATATGGAAATCCCAATTCCTGTAATCTCTTTCCTGTTATCTCAGCCTGTTGTCTGCCTTTGTAATAGTTTAAATTTTAATTTAACTTTATGTAAAACATAAGTATCAAATTATAAATAATTGATTGTTTTGATTTTTAAACTGCTTATCATAATTACAATGTGTAACTACAATACTGCAATAAAACTACATTTATTAAAGATTAAACATTATATCAAAGCATAAATTATTTGTAAAAATTGCTTACCAAGATCTGTAAGTGTTCCTTCAGCCTCTGTTTTGACTTTTGTATTATATTGTCCATGACGAATCAAAATGATATGACATATTGCTTTTGATGTTTTATGTATTAATTCTTTGTTGTATGTATTTTCATCAATCCCACTGCCTGCTTTCTTTGGGTTTATTAAACTTTTTGGATCTCTTCTATAAATGAAATTATAAGCTTTAAAGCATTAGATTAAAAATAAATGAATAAATAATTAACTAAATTAATAACTTCATACTAGTTAATTTTGATTTTATTCATTTATTAAGAAAAAATAATTTTAATTACATATAAAGAGTAAATTACAAGGTCAGTAATATTTTTATAGATAAACATTGATAATGATAATACAGAATATAACCTATCCCAATTATGATTCCATTTGGCCCAAGATGATGAGAGTGGCATCCAAGGATTATCTTCTTGTGGTACCTCATTATTATCATTATCATTTGGATGAAAAAAAACAGCACTACTTATTGCACCAAATCCTGTGATCCATTTCCTAAAATTTGAACTTACAGGCATGATTACAGTTGCTTGTACTATATAACTTGGAACAAAACAGTTACCTTCAGTGACTAGGAATACATATGATTGGTCGCTCACAAAATTGTACATACAACTGAAGATAAAAAAGGAATCACTGTAAATATTTTTAGTAACAGTGACAAAATTCATTTTTTTCTCCATTTCTTCATAACTTTTTATTCGTTTTTATCAGCATAACATATTACATTTTAAATGATACATAAGTGTTTCAAATTTATAAAATTTTTATAAAATCAATTCTACTATAAGATTACATATGTAACATGTAATATTTTTTAATTTGTAGGTTTACGATTTTTATTACAAAATCAATTTTTTAGAAACACAATCATCTGAAAAAATCTACTGATTACTTTTATATAAAAGTAATTCTTTTGGATATGCACTTAATCTAACATGTATGAAATTTCATGAAAGTATATATATATATATATTTGACTACTGTTAAATAAGTTAAAGTTAGAACCAAACATTAAGATAGTTAATTTTAATGTATTGTTACAAAATAAATTGAACGTGTATTTGACTATTAAATGTAACATATACTATGAATGTTAAAAGGATGAATTATTTTTAAAACAATCTTAGTGAATGGTGTCAGTTTATAACAGTTCCAATTAGTATGTTTACTGAACATAGTCAATTATAATTTTTTATCAACGAATAATACATTTTCCCCATGAAATTTTATTAGAATGATAGTGTGTGTATGTATATATGTATATATGTAAAAGTCATAATACTTTATAAAAAATATACTTGTGTATTTACTGAAATACTTCATCATAAAATTAATATAATTTTTAATAAATCATTTAATGGTGTGCAACAATGATACATATTTTATCAAATGATTTCATGATCAATTCATAAATGATAATAAGCATCTGAACGTTTTATAGATAAAAAACTTGTGAGTAAAAATATACTCATCATTAATTTATAAATTCATGCACTTATAAGCTTATACATATCAAGCATGATATAAATTTTTTTGTATTAAACAAAAAATTCGAAGAATTCTATATTATAATTATAAACGTTTGTTCAATTATTCTGTTAATGTCTTTAAACATTTATAATGTATGTACGTTATTAATTCACTAAATGGGAAAAGCAATGTTCAATATAACTAAGAAATGTCCACAGATTATTTTAAAATATAACGTGTTTTAAAAATAATATGAATATTCAAGTGCTCAATTGTGCAAAATAAAAATCAATCACTAACTATACGTCGATATTTCCTGTTGGGAGGAAATACTTCTTCATCTTCATCTCTATCAGCCGAAAGGAAAGGATCATCGTAAGCATAATTTGGAGCCCATTTTAACAATAATTTTTCAAAAAATTCTTCTAAATTTCGAGCTTCTTGATACACTTGTGATTCAACCTAAACAAAATAACATCATATGATCATATAAAATTTTTTTAAATGTAATACAATAATAATATACTGATATTGAGGAACGTAAACAATTATAACTTTTTAAAACAAAACTTACAGGGTTGTATGTAAAAGCATTCTTAAACATCAATCTGATATCTGCCATCACCTGTCTCAAATCTGTATAATGATTTGGATGTTTAGGTTTTAATTTATCTCTAATTACATCCAATGCAATTGGCTTCTTTATAATACGATGATAGTCAACTATCTGTTGATGAAAAACAAACAAATTTAATTACATTTATGTTATATACATATACATAATACATATAATATAAACGATTACAATAAATTTACCTCGCTAGATACGACTTCGCGAAAAGGTAAACTTTGTTCGTACTGACAATAAAGTTCTAATACAATTCTTTGCGCAATTCGTAATTCTTTCGCGCTCATTGTGTTCGGTTTTCTTTCTTCTGGGGGATCATCCGAGCAATCAAGAACATTCGTACATAACATACATTGCCAAGTTTCGCTTTCACTGGTGCACAAAAGAATTTTATATGAATATTTATAAGCCTTATTAAGTTATAGGATTTTATATACTTACTCAGGAAACGATCTTAAGCTAGGAATATGACAATATAAATGGAAGACTTTTGGGCATTTATCACAACACAATACTGCATCTCCTCCATCCATACATACTGCACACCAGTCTTCATTGGGATCATCCTTTGTCATGGATGCTGCAGTATTTTTTGAATTATCTATTGAACATATAATTGTGTATATATATATTTATCATTATATTTCATGTATACTATATGTATCTTTAAACATATTTTATATAATTATTTCTAAGCTATTAAAATACCTGATGAATTTTCAGTCATTGGATTCATTCCTTCATCCGTTGAACTATCTACTTGAGTAGAATCTAATTGATTTCGTTGAGCTTCTGGTATTACCACGATTCCGTTACTATCTAATTTTGCGATAGTGAGCATTAAATCGTTTAAGGATTTTTGGCAAAATTTATCTAAACTTTTTTCAGTTTCATCTGATTTTCCAGCAGGCACAGGACTAGGCGTTTTAGGTACTGATGAGCTGACTGTGTGACCAACAGATACTGCATTTTGTGACTGAGGTGGATTGTCGGAGACAGTACTTGTTTGTGTACTATATTTTTGATTTGCATTTGATTGCTGATTTTTTAATGTTATTTTGTAAGTATCATTAGTAGGAACTGGCATGGAAGGTGTTTGATGACGGGAAGTATAACAAGGAAGACAAGGATTAACATTTTGAGGAATATGCCAACGAGCTGCAGCTGGTTGTTGAATAGGATAATTTATATGTTGCGTAGATAGAGAAGTTGGGTTACATTGTTGAAGCCTCATATTAGGCATTGAAATAGATGTATTTGGTGGTTGATACGTATGTGGTGGTACTGGTCGTTGAGAATTATTTGGAGGATATCTATAAGGTGGTAAGCGATATGGTACATGATTTGTAGAAGGACGAAAAGGAGGGGGATTATGTGCAAGAAGTCCGCGTAAACTTGTGTTCTGTCCCAGTTGGTCTATATGAACCTGTTGATGAGGATGTGTAGATGATGTTACTTGTTGATGACAACTTCCTAAAGGACGCTGTTGCATCATTAATGGCTGTTGCAGTCTATTATTAAAATTAACTGCATACGGCACACGTGGCTGATGGGCCTGTGGTGATGATCGAGGTGGCATATTATTCAGAGGATGATGTTGCATATAGTTTTGCGATTGTGGTTGCTGCTGCTGCTGTTGGGATGCTAGATGAAGAGGCACTTGCTGATAGGAATTTTGTTGCATATTATTCGAGGGTTGTGTTGCAGCTGGTAATGGTGTAGCTACGGAAGAACCATCCATATGCACATTTGATAGATTAGTTGTTTGCTTTTGATCTGTTTGAGATTCATTATACGGTGCATTTACTCCACCTAATGGAGATATTGAAGGGTATACTCTACCATCTACAACTATTGCTCCAATGGATGAAACCACTGAAATTAAAAAAATATATATATTTTACGTGATGTAAATGAAATGTTTATTATTTTACTGTAATTAAGAAAGTAAAATAATTTTAGTTTATAGCAATACCACAAACTACCTATATTAATAGTATATAATTAAGCACCTATTATTATTAATTTAACCTTTTATCAAATCTGGTACTTTTTCCAAAGATAAGTGTATTCTAACTGGTATTTCTGGATTTGGAATGTCCGCTCGTCTACTTTTGATTCTTTGCAAATGACTCGTAACAGATCTGTAATAACGGTATTGTAAAACGTTTCTGATCATTTTTAAGTCTTTTACAGTATTAACTAAATACATACTTTTTGCTATATAGTAATTCCATATCTGAACCCTTTTTCAAAGCATGAGTTACAAACTGAATACAATGATCTGTAAGTTTCGATAATTGGTCTAAAGCAACTTTTTTTTCGTTTAAAGTATTCTGTTTTTGATCACAAACTTCATTTAAACGCATAACCAACTGTTTTCCTCTTGTGTTAATTGCATTTGTTAATCTGTATAAAAGGTATTACATAAGTTAAATAATTTTGTTTAAAACATAAGATTAAGTACAAAATTTAAGAAAAACTTACTGCACCACCATTTGTGTTATGTCTTGTACTAAACTTTTCTTTTTTTCTAAAATGAGAACTTGCCTATCTTCTATAACTTTCATTGCACTTTTCAATAAAACCCGCTTATAACTGAAAACAAACACATTTTAAACATAGTTAGAATTTCTAAAACAATGCAGTAATTGTACAAAAAAAATATTTAAAGAAAAGTTAAGGAAATTACCTCACTTCCTTAAGTAAAGTAGATACCGAAGATCGTGTTTCAGCAGCAATTTCATGAATGAATTTGTACTTATGATCTCTGTGTTCAGTTAACTGACAATCTCTACAAGTTAGTCTATCACATGTTTGACAAAATAAAGACAACTGTTCATGCGAATGAATGGTACAAAACAAACAGCCAGGTATTTTTTTGCTACTTTTCTTAACATTATCTCTATCATTGGCTACTTCATCCTTTGGTTTAATTGTGTGATCTTTTGTTATTTTTAATCTTTGATGTGCCTGAAAAATACGATATTCAAAATAATTTCTATCTGATTTTTAAAAAACTATAATAACATGATACAATATTATAATTTTATTACCAGAACACAACTCTGACAAATAAATTCTTCGCATTCCACACACCAACTTGTGGCAGTAGCATTATCGTGACAACTAGTACATTTTTTTTCTTCCTCTGTTTCTTTAGATTCATCATCAGTACCTGGACTATTATCTTCTTCTATAAGCTTTGAAAGAAATCGATTCTCAATTAAATTTTCTGCTTGAGTGGTAACATTACAAATTTGACATGCAATCACATTGCTTTCCACTGTAACAATAAATAGTAAACAAAAGTTAATCGTATGAAGTACGTATATACATTTAAAGCAAAAAGTTTAATTGCATAAATACAAAAATATATTCAAAACAGATAAAATGTTTGAGTACTTAGTTATATGAATATTGAGAATGAACTAAAAGTCATATACTACGCATATTAGGATTTATGAAATAAAAAATAATAAATAAGTAATACAGTCTTACACAAGACATCCACGTCAACTGATGTATTATGATCACTGAGTTTACTATTGACACATGCTGTGCATGCTGCATGTAAACATTCTAAAAGTTTTGGATCATCACCAAAAGTGAATGTTTTTCCACAAAATACACACTTCGATAAAAATGCACGCGTTTCATTCTCTTGACCATCTGTTGTACATTCAATACGCTGTTCGCACTCTTCTTCAATGCAAACGCCCTGCACTTGGGATGGTTGCATGTCTTGCTTCGCGCCACTGTGATCAAGCGGTTCCTCTTTAACCGTAGCTAATGGGCCTGTTGTTAATAGCTCATTTGTTCGAGTCTCCATGTTACAATTATTCAAGTACCAATAAATACGCACAAGAATTGTTTTTATATGTTATGAAAATATATATTTCTTAAACCGTGTAGCGCCATTGTCCACCATATTAATTTTCTATTGCTTGCAATTACTGCAATGTAGATATGTAACTCAACAGCAAGGAGTAATGGCGCTCTCTGAATCGGCGACTGTGAATCTGACGAATACCTTGTGAATACCGCAATATAAAAAAATAGAAATATGAGAAATATTTTCAGGAACAATTTTTACATAATATTTTCCATATCTTTGGTACAAAATTACTAGTACATTGAGTAATTGAAGCTTTTTAAATACAGCTTCGGTCTAATAGTCTAATCTAGTTATGTCAAGAAGAGCTGCGGGTTTCCCTCACTCCATGTTTTTAACAGAGAAGAATAGATTCTATTTTATATCTCGTCTGTTGTACAATCTTTCCTCTTTTGTCACAACTTATTTGACTTGACCCAAAGTTTCGTAAAACATGGCTGATCTAATCTATATCAATTTATATAAGTTGAGTTTTGGGCGCGCATCACGTTGCGTGTCGATTTATGCGCGGTAAACTTGCAACATAGACTTTAAATATTGTTGATAGGATAATCACTTTATTTATTATAGTAAAAGGGTGGAGTGCAGTGGTGGAGTGTTAAAAGTATATGTATTCACAGTATACTTTATTATATCAAACATTATTGTATCAAAATATGTTAGATATACTGTAAAGTATTTGAAAATTATTTCACTTTTTTATAACTATAAGTTTCTAGTACATTTATCTTTAGAAACATAATCTTAGAAGAGGTAAGCAGAGGTAAGTCACATAAAAGGACAATGATTAATTGTAGATAAATATTTTTTAGTAATTGATTAATATTATATATCTATTTTTAATGAGATTCAAGTATTAACAGTATGTAATATTTTTATCCAGTTTTAAGTTATCATGGCTACCGACAAAGTAACTTTAGGTGATGCTTTGTCGAATGTTGATGTACTTGATGAATTTACATTGCCATATGAACAGCCTTGCATCGAGGCACAACCATGTTCTATAGTATATCAAGCCAATTTTGATACTAATTTTGAAGATAGAAATGGTTTTGTAACTGGAATTGCTAAATATATCGAAGAGGCTACTGTTCATGCAAGTTTGGTAATTATATTAATAACTATCAAATATAAATCTTTTTCTACTATTTATAAAAAATAATCTTCTTTACTTCTATTTTAAAGAATGAATTATTAGAGGAAGGATTGAAACATGCAGTGATGTTATATACATGGAGATGCTGCTCCCGTGCAATTCCTCAGCCAAAATCTAATGAACAGCCAAACAGAGTAGAAATTTATGAAAAAACAGTAGAAGTATTAGCACCAGAAGTAAACAAATTACTGAATTTTATGTATTTTCAAGTAAGCATTTAATTACTTAATAATTTTGCCTTGTACGTATATATGTTTACGTGTATGAAATTCATATAATATTATCTTTCAGAGAAAAGCAATTGAAAGGTTTTCTGGAGAAGTAAAACGTTTATGTCATCATGAAAAAAGAAAAGATTTTGTTTCAGAAGCATACTTACTTACATTAGGAAAATTTATTAACATGTTTGCAGTTTTAGATGAACTTAAAAATATGAAATCTAGCGTGAAAAATGATTATTCTACGTATAGAAGGTAACGGTTATTTTCTTAGTTGTATCAGTAACAAAAGTTTGATTGAAAAGAATAACACTTTCTTTTCAGAGCTGCTCAGTTTCTTAAAGTAATGTCTGATTCTCAAACATTGCAAGAATCTCAAAATTTATCAATGTTTTTAGCTACCCAAAATAAAATTCGCGATACAGTAAAAGAAAATTTGGAAAAGATTGCAGGATACGAAGAGTTGCTTGCAGATGTTGTTAATATATGTGTTCATATGTTTGAGACTAAAATGTATTTGACCCCAAATGAAAAACATATGTTAGTAAAAGTAATGGGATTTGGTTTATTCTTAATGGATAGTGAACTCTGCAATATCAATAAACTAGACCAAAAAAAGAAATTAAAATTAGACAGAATTGATAGAATCTTCAAAAATTTAGAAGTAGTACCATTATTTGGTGACATGCAAATTGCACCTTTTAATTATATCAAACGTTCCAAACATTTTGATGCATCCAAATGGCCACTGTCTGCTTCTTCAAATAGTATAAGCCCTCAAGCTGATCTTATGGTACACCTTCCACAAATTAGAGAAGATCATGTAAAATACATTAGTGAATTAGCAAGGTAATAATAAAAAATAATTACTGTTTTTAAATATGAAAAAAGAAACAGTATACCTGAATTTATACAAAAAATATTAATTTTATTAATCACAATACAGATATAGTAATGAAGTAACCACAACATATAAAGAATGTGGAAGTGATGCAGAAAATCGGGAAACTGCAGAATTAGCATTACGGGGATTGCAATTACTTTCTCAGTGGACGAGTGTCGTGACCGAACTCTATAGCTGGAAACTTCTCCATCCAACTGATCATCATATGAATAAAGAATGTCCACAAGAAGCTGAAGAATACGAGAGAGTAAGATATATTAATAATTTTTCTATTCTATAAATATAAATATATTTTATTGTTTAGGCTACACGTTACAATTATACAGACGAAGAGAAATTTGCTTTGATAGAAGTTATTGCAATGATTAAAGGATTACAAGTACTAATGGCGCGTATGGAAACCGTCTTTATTGATGCGATTCGTCGAAATATATATGCAGAGTTACAAGATTTTGTACAACTTATTTTGCGAGAACCATTGCGTAAAGCAATAAAAAATAAAAAAGATCTTATTAGGAGGTAGATATATTAATTTGTTCAACAAAGGATATTGTTCAAGCATTAAATTATTTATCCATCTTTTTAGCATTATTGTGTCTGTAAGAGAAACTTGTGCAGATTGGCATTTTGGTGTAGAACCATTAGGAGATCCTGCACTAAAAGGAAAGAAAGATCCTGACAATGGATTTGGTATTAAGGTACCACGCAGAAATGTTGGTAAGATTGGAAAAAATTACATTTATCAATGTTACATGATTTTTGACTTTTTGACTTTTAAAATCAATATATTTGTTTAGGACCGTCTTCGACACAGCTTTATATGGTCCGTACTATGTTAGAATCATTGATTGCCGATAAGAGTGGTGGGAAACGTACTTTGAGAAAAGATATTGATGGACAGTACCTTGTTCAAATTGATCAGTTTCATAAAACTAGTTTTTATTGGAGTTATCTCTTAAATTTTAGTGGTAAGTACAACTTACCATAGTTGTCAGTTTCATAATATGTACAGTAATTTGTTAATATGTATATTTATCTTTTTGTAGAATCATTGCAGGACTGTTGTGATTTATCTCAATTATGGTACAGGGAATTTTACCTAGAAATGACTATGGGTCGAAAGATACAGGTAATTAAAATTCTTTATTCAATTTTTCTGCTCTAAAAATAGTATATTGTGTGCTTGATTTCATGGTTAGAAATGCCAAGTACGCCATCAACATAATGAAGAGTGCAGTGATTTGATCACCATGGAGAAGCGTATTCAGGTACTCTATTATATTAATGTCATTATAAATATTTTATGATTATCTGTACTAATGATTTTATACCAGGTACAAAAATTATCAATGCATATTTTAGTTTCCCATCGAGATGTCCATGCCGTGGATATTAACCGATCATATATTACGAAGCAAGGAACCATCAATGATGGAGTAAGTAAAAGTAAGACATATTTACGATTTGCATTTTTTAATGCAATATTTCTTTTAGGTATGTTTTATATCCACTTGATTTGTACAATGATAGCGCATTGTACGCTTTAACTATATTTCGTAAACAATTTCTTTACGATGAAGTAGAAGCTGAAGTGAACTTATGTTTTGATCAGTTTGTTTACAAGCTTAGTGAACAAATTTTTGCTCATTATAAACAATTAGCTGCAAGTATCTTGTTAGATAAAAGATTTCGAGTAGAATGTGTTGCATTAGGAGCATATTTACTTCCTTATCCTCGCGCCAATAGATACGAAACTTTACTTAAACAGAGGCATGTACAATTATTGGGAAGAAGTATTGATTTAAATAAATTGATTACTCAGCGCATTAACGCGGATATGCAAAAATCATTGGATTTAGCAATAAGTAAATTTGAATCTGGCGATATCACAGGAGTTGTAGTAAGTCAATTACCTTTATTGAATAGTTGAATATTATACGGGGTTTAAATTACAAAATAATACAATATATTTTATAGGAATTAGAAGGACTTTTACAAGTGAACCGTCTTACTCATAAACTTTTAAGTAAATGGCTTGCATTGGATGAATATGATGCTATGTTCCGTGAAGCAAATCATAATGTTTTAGCTCCATATGGAAGAATTACACTTCATGTATTTTGGGAACTGAATTATGATTTTCTTCCTAGTTATTGCTATAATGCAGCAACAAATAGGTATAACAAAACAAAGAAGAAAAATATAAAATTAGTAATTAATTCGTATTAAAATATGATATGCTTATAATAGGTTTGTAAAATGTCGCGGACTACAATTTGTACAACCAGTACATAGAGATAAACCTCCACAAATGTCTCACCATTATCTCTGGGGAAGTAAACAATTAAATTTAGCGTATAGTACACAATATGGGCAATATTCAGGATTTGTTGGCCCGCAGCATTTTCGAACAATGTGTAAACTTCTTGGATATCAAGGTATTGCAGTGGTAATGGAAGAACTTTTAAAAATTGTAAAATCTTTAATTCAAGGAAGTTTACACCAATTTACTAAGACCTTAATGGAGGCTATGCCAAAAGTTTGTAAACTTCCGAGATATGATTACGGTTCTCCAGGAGTTTTGGGGTATTATCATGCCCAGTTAAATGACATTGTGCAATATCCAGACGCTAAAACTGAACTTTTCCATAATTTTCGTGAATTTGGTAACACAATTTTGTTTTGCCTTTTAATGGAACAAGCTTTATCACAAGAAGAAGTTTGTGATTTATTACACGCAGCACCATTTCAAAACATATTGCCTAGACCATATTGCAAAGGTATGATTTTTCAACTTTCAAAAATAAAAGCATTTTTTAAATATTAAAGTAATTTAAACTTCAGAAGGTGAAAAACCAGAAACCAAACAAAAGCGTCTTGAAGCTAAATACGCTGCTTTACAAATTGTTCCAAATGTAGATAAATTAGGTACAGCTAAGGTAAGTAACAAAGAACTGTTAAAAAATGTGCAGAAAATATAGATCTTATTTAAATTGTTTAGCAAGCAATGATTGCCAGAGAAGGGGACTTATTAACACGAGAACGGCTTTGTTGTGGTTTGTCAATATTCGAAGTAGTACTTAGTAGACTGCATAGTTTTTTAAATGATCCCATTTGGGTTGGTCCTCCTCCCGCTAACGGAGTAATGAATGTCGATGAATGCACAGAATTTCATAGATTATGGAGTGCATTGCAGTTTGTATATTGCATTCCCGTCGGAGAAACAGAATTTACAGTCGAGTTAGTGATTCACATTTGTATAAAATTGATATCGTAATAATTAGAATATGCACAAATTTTGTATAAATATCCATATTTTAGAGAATTATTTGGTGAAGGATTGCACTGGGCTGGATGCACCATGATAGTATTACTTGGTCAACAAAGAAGATTCGAAGCTTTGGATTTTTGTTATCACATTTTAAGAGTACAACGCGTAGATGGTAAAGACGAAAATGTTAAAGGAATTGTAAGTATTGATAAATGAATTATACTTCTTTTCATTAACTATATCTAATTAATCATTTACTTCCACCTCTATTAACTAGCACTTAAAAAGAATGGTGGATAGAATCAGAAGATTTCAAGTATTAAATTCACAAATTTTTGCTGTATTAAATAAATACTTGAAAAGCGGAGATAGTGATGCAACAAGTGTTGAACATGTTCGGTGTTTTCCACCTCCGATTCATCCTTCGCTTGCCCATGCACAGCAGCAACATTACCATACGCCAGAGTATTTACGTGAAATAAATCATCAGTAAAGTAATGTCGTAAACAAGAATATATTTTATTCAATAATAATGAAGGCTGAGTTTTACTTTCTAAATCATTCGTAAATGTAATTAAGGTATGGAATATTTATCATTTAAAATATTTTTTAAATAATCTAGAATATTTGTTTAAAAACATATTCTCACTTCTACAAACATGATATTAAAATAATTATATTCACACGTTTGAATATAATCAAAGATCAATTATGTAAATTTATTAGTATTTAGATTGTTACATTAATCAGTATTATTTATAAGTTAATAAGATATATCATTCAAATTTTTTATGTATTTACTGTGAATTCTTAAATTTGTTGTATTATGCTTTATTTATTTGTATCAAAACTTTTATCGCGTATAAATATTTTTAATAAGTATAACAAAGAATGTATAAAATATTTGTAATTAGTGATAAATATCCAGTAAATCTTTATCACTATTTGAAAATGTATACATATATAATCTATACATATATATCTGATGCACTTTTACTATCATTTTTGGAATAAAAGAAGTCATATAAACAGAAAAAAACTGAATAATTATTTAGAATCAAAAGTGAAAATGAAAATATACCATTTTACATCAGTTATTATCTTTATTTGTTTATTGAAGATCAGAAAAAAAATTAGACGCATTATCAATTTTACTACTTGGAAGGTTATGCTTCAATTGTTTTTGTTTCCCACCTTTCACGGGTTCTGTGACATTTAAGGTTTCAAAATATTGTACATTCCAAAATTTGATGTCATTATTGTGCGAGGAAGATGCAATTAGAGTACCATCCCTATTAACATCAAGTGTTTCAATAGAAAGATCATGTTGACCTACTACTCCAAGATTACGACGAGGGAACAAACTAGTAGCTCTGTAAATTAATACAACAAATACATGTATTAATTTGTTTTGTCATACAGAATACAGACCATACTATACTGTATGTAAGCTTAGATTACATCTCACCTTAACATTCCATCTTCTCCTCCTGTTATTACAACATTATCGGTAATTGGAATCATACAATTTATAGCCTTTTTAGTTAAGCTTGGAAATTCATCTGAATGAAGTCCAAATTCTCCCCAATTATATATATACATCTTTCCTTTACTTGTACCAACCAAAATTTTTGTTTCAGATTTAAATAAACCAAGGCATGTTAATTCTTCTTCATATTCCTCTGACTAGTAAAATAATTATATGTAAACAGATAATCAAATAATGTATAATACTTATTTATACATACTTGAACATGCATTTTCTTTCCTGGTATGTTGAATGTGGTAAGAGATCCATCTCCACTTGCACACACAAGATATTTTGCTTCTTCATTTGTTACTATAGCACTAACATAATCTTCCATCTTTTTAAATGAAAACACAGGTGTATTTTCTTTTTGTCTAAGATCCCATACTTGAAATATTTATATATAAGTATAATTATACATTAAAAACAAAACAAAAAATAGTATAAATGTCTCTTACATTTTACTACACCATCATCGTCTCCTGTTGCAAACATATTTTCTCCAATTATAGTCATTGTATATATTGGTTCTCTAAAAATTATAATTTATACAATAAATATATGACATATTTTATACAGAAGATGATTATATACATACGTATGTGCATTCTCGTATAATCTTGTTAATTTCTCAGTTTCTACATCAGTGAGCATTATACATAAATCTTTAGCAGTAGAAAATAATGTTTTACCACTTTCATTAAATTCTATATCACGACATGCTTTAAGATGTAGTTCTAAAGTTGATACAAGTTCTGTTTCTGTATTACTATACTTGTATCTAACGTGTGAAAAATATGTTTATTAAATTATTGTATATTATTTAAGATTAATTTTTAAGAGCAATAATTATAAAATTTACAAGTGTACATCTCCTACAATATTAGCTACAGCAATCATGTCTGAATTAGGATGGAAACATGTGTCTACAACATGATCTTCTGTTATAATTGGTGGAGGATGGTTTGAATTTGTATTTCTTGCCCTGATTATTGCTTTTACAACTTCATCCTCTTCTTCATCCTCATTTAATAAATTAGATTCCATATCATTACCTTCAACAATAATAGTAGATGTAGGTTTAATGTTTATACAAACAAATTAATATATGTATTGATGTACAAAACTTACCTGTATAACTACATGTTTGATTATTATTTGAAACAGAATTTTCTTCATTATTTTCACTTTCAGAGTCATCGCTACTACTCAAGTTATCATCTTCTGAGAGACTTTGCATACTACTATCACTGTCATTATCATCATAACTATTATTACTTTCATCACTGTCTAGGGTAGAGTCATCTGTAATTATATATTAAGATATTTGCAGCTAAATGTTTGAAATTGTATAAATGATATAACATAAATTAAACATCATTTTCAGTACAATATAATATAACAAATCTATTACCTATTAAGTTTTCTTTATATAAATGCATCATTGAATAAAAATATAAAATATTTCTTGACTTCTAACCTTACTTTATCAGAACATTAGAACCTAATATTTATAAACTCCATCGTGATAAAATTACCATACCGTGTGAAATTGATGAGAGTTAAATTCCCTATCGATAGAGTCTTGTGGAGTCTTCTATATATAGGTCCTCCGTACCCTACTCTACCCACGCTCGTAGTTGCAGACGTCATCAAGATGCTATATTGGTATTGTATATATTGCATTTTGTAGAATGTCTTGTTAAAATCAAAAAAGTTTCATAGAATATCACGGAAATATATGTACACAAATATGGTACATGTACATAGAATGTATAATATTGTACTTTTTATCTGTTTATTCGTCGGAAGTATTAATGGTTTCGTGATAAATTCCGAAACTACCTCAGAAGAAAATTTTATCATTCCTCACTATACACACTATGATGAACTCAAACAGTTGTTCAGTTCATTGGTTGAATCATATCCTAATTTGGCAAAAGTGTCTTCTATTGGAAAGTCTGTGGAAGGTAGAGATTTATTAGTTTTTGAAATTTCTGAAAATGTTAGAGAACGAAAATTGTGTGAACCAATGGTGAAATATGTTGCTAACATGCATGGCGATGAAGCTGTTGGTAGAGAATTGTTAATTTATCTTGCTCAATACTTGCTTCATAATTATGGAAGAGATGAAAGAATTACAAAATTAGTTAATAACACTGATATTTTTCTTATGCCATCAATGAATCCTGATGGTTTTGAAAAATCAGAGGTAATATCTTCATTCTTCCTTGCTTATCTTATCATTTAAGATCACTTTGAATGTGTATATTTATTTAATAACATATGTTTTTAGGAAGGAAAATGTGAATCAAAAAAAGATTTTTCAGGACGCGAAAATGCAAATCATGTTGATTTAAATAGAGATTTTCCAGATCAGTTTAATCTGAGAACTAATCATCTTCAAAAAAGTGGAAGCATATTAGATGGGCGTCAAAATGAAACAATAGCTATGATGACGTGGATTGCTACAGAACCATTTGTATTATCAGGAAATCTTCATGGAGGTGCTGTTGTGGCTAGTTATCCTTATGATTCTGGGTAAGAAAAAGTAATACTTCTGCGCTTTAAGTATATAAATTTGATATATCATGTTTAATGAGTTTGTTCCCTTTAGAATTTCATCTCCTTGTTGTATTGAAAGTAAAAGTCCGGATGATGAATTGTTCAAATATTTAGCTCATACATATGCTGATAATCATCCACAAATGCGAGCAGGTAATGCATGTCCTTCAGATGTTTTTCAGGGTGGTGTTACTAATGGAGCATATTGGTAAATATAAATATTTAAACTTTTTACTTCGTATAAATATTATTGGTAAAAAGATGTTATTAAAGTTTATTTGTTTCAGGTATGAAGTTATTGGAGGAATGCAAGATTTTAACTATGCTCGTTCTAACGCATTTGAAATAACATTTGAACTTAGTTGTTGTAAATATCCGAATGCTTCCACAATGCCAGAGCATTGGAGATTGAACAAAGAACCTCTTATAAAATATCTTGAGCAAGCACATATTGGAGTGAAAGGTGTTTAATTATTTGTTACCTGTATTTATTTATTACTAATTGTTACTAATTATTGTTACTTATAAGGTATAATAAACTGTATTTTAATTTTAGGTGTTGTAAGGGATATAGATGGTCAACCAATAGAAACAGCATCTATCATTGTAGATGGAATAAATCACAATATTTATACCACACATCGCGGAGAATATTGGCGTTTGTTGCTTCCTGGAACCTATCGTATTCATGCAGAAGCATGGGGGTGAGCATACAGAGATATATAATATCTATTTCAAACATATTTTATATGATAGATAATTACGTCTGGTTTTATAAAATATACTTCTTTATCATTTTAGATATCAACCGAGTGAACCAATAAATGTTACTGTAGATTTAGATAAACCAATCATACTTAATTTTACTTTAAAACAGGACACCTATAATGATCAAGGTAACCAAGATACAGATTTTCATTACATGCTACTCAATATTTTGCGTTCTTTACACTAATTCCATTTTAAAATAATATCCATTATTAAATATGATTATATAAAAGTATTATTTTTTTTTTTTTCGAAATTTTTATTTATATTTTTATTTATTATTTCAATATGATTATTTATTTTATCATTTTATTTTCATTTTACAGCATTCATATAATATCTCGACACCATATTATTTAATACTGATATATCTATAAATTTTATTATAGTTTATTTTATTACTGATATGAACAAACATAAAAACTCACACAAGGTATGGAGAAAAATATATCAAAATTTGTTATTTGTAAGAAAACAATCAACTTCGAAAATTATTAGCTCACGAGATAATCATTCATTTTAAACACAAAACATAAACCTTAGAAAAGCATCAGTTTTTGAATTTTTGTTTATTATTTTCATTTTTTGTTTGTTTGTTATTTGTTGAATATTTTATCATTTACATACAAAATTAATTTTAATTTTGTTTAAAAAAAGCATAAATTTGACAAAAGTATGTTATTAATTATTGGTTATAACATATTTAATATACAACTTTTTGTTAACGGTATGCTTGAACATTTGGTAAATGCGTATTAAAATTATATATACGCCAAAAAAATATTGTTACGTACTGAACATATCTATATATAGAGTATAACAGATAACATGATTTATTTTTCATATCAATGCTCTCTTTTAAGTTATCAAACATTTAAAAGAACAAATGAATACAGTGAGTATTTTTTAAAGAAACAAACAAAAGGATATATACTTTAATATATTTTGAAAATGTTTAGATTAGATCTGTTTTTTTAAAGATTCGTACTAAATTAAGTGATTTAAATTTCATAAAAAAATTCTATTTTGAAAGAATTAGAATTTGTTATTTAATTTATTTTTGGTAGTTTATATAAAGAAACATAAATATATGAGGTATATGAAAAATGTATGAACAATATATTGAGACTGCTTAGTACCATACATACAATTGTTTATTTTGTAATTGTATTAATGTTCGTAAAAAGAAAAAATGTAATGAAATAAGTTACAGTTATATTTGTAATTTGATGTATAGTATATCTAAATTAAATGTATATCTGAAACTAAAAATAAAGTATCGTATTTGCTTTAAACAGTGAGTTAGTTTTCTTAAATGTTCTCCAGCCTTTTCCTGTAATTATTTATCCATTAATGTACCAATATAAAATATTATTTTAATTTTTTTTTACTGTCATTTTGTTTTCTCTATACCTTGTGTCTCTATACCATATATCTAGAATTTTATATTCCATATTTTTTATCATTCAGTTAGTTTCAATTTGTTTTATTTATAGAATTAATAAATTTAAGAATATCTGTTTGTAATATGGTTTCTTCATAATGTTTTACTTATGTATACACAGGAAACTTAAATGGAAGTGAAATTGAAGAAATTATAAGACCTATAGATAAATACGGATTTTTCCAAGATACAAAATTTGAACATCATAATTATGTAGCGATGGAAAAATATTTAAAGGACTTGCATTCAAATTATCCAAATATAACAAGGCTTTATAGAATAGGGGAGTCTGTTAAAGGACGCCAATTGTATGTCATGGAAATAACAGAAAATCCTGGAAAGCACAATCAAAATAAACCAGAAGTAAAGTACATTGGCAATATGCACGGAAATGAAGTAGTTGGAAGAGAAATTTTACTACTGTTACTTAAATATCTTTGTGAAAACTTTGGAAGCGATGATAGAGTTACGAAAATATTAAAAAATGTTAGATTGCATATCCTACCAAGCATGAATCCAGATGGCTATGAAATTTCTAAAGGGGGTATATATGGAACCCGGGGAAGAGCAAATGCTAAAGGTGTTGATCTTAACAGAAACTTTCCTGATCAATATGAAACAAATGATGTATGAATTTTAACTTTTTTAATATGTTTAAAAAGCATTTTAATTATCAATTTTAATATAATTTATATTTCTCTAAATTACAGTACAACAAAGAGCAAGAACCTGAAACAAAAGCAGTAATGGATTGGATTGCACGTATTCCATTTGTACTCTCTGCTAACTTTCATGGAGGAGCATTAGTAGCAAATTATCCGTACGATAATGAACCACAGTATGCATCTGATGCTGAAAATCTAAGTCCAGATGATAAAGTTTTCAAAGCGTTAGCATTGGCATACTCAAATGCTCATCCTCTTATGCATCTTGGAGAACCATGTCCTCCACTTCCGAACGAACGATTAAATTTTCAAAATGTCTTAGAGAAGAGTTTTCCAAATGGTATAACTAATGGAGCTGCATGGTATTCTGTTAGCGGAGGCATGCAAGATTATAATTATGTACATAGTAACGATTTTGAAATCACTGTAGAAGTAGGTTGTACAAAATTCCCAAATGCAACTGAACTACCAAAATATTGGTTGCAAAACAGAGAACCTCTTCTACGTCTTATTGAAATGGTATTTATATTTATATACATATTAATAATAATAATGTAACATGTTATTAAGATAACTATTATTCCTTTAATTTATAGTCTCGTAAAGGTATACATGGTGTAGTACGTTCTTCTATTGGTAGTCCTATACCACATGCTAAAATATCTGTGGAAGGAATTAAACACGACATTTATGCAGCTGATGGTGGAGATTATTGGCGTCTGTTGGTTCCAGGAAAATATAATGTAACAGCTAGTGCAGTAGGATATGAAGCTCAAACACAAAGCATAACAGTACCAGATACTGCTGATATTGGAGAAGAACGAACCGTGGATTTTACGCTAATGAGGGATGATCCTCAACATTGGTATAGTTATATACTTGATATTTATGATATAATCATCAGCGCAAGGGTTATTTTAATAAATTCTTATAAAAATTATAACTTCCAGAATAATAACATTTGTGTCATTGAATATTAAAAAGGATCACATTTCGTTTTGTGAAGAAATTTAAAAGCTCCTCAGAACATTAAGTAAATATTTCAGTATGTCACAAAATATACATTGAATATAATAGAGTAGTATATCACATTACTTTATTAGAAGAGAATATGACTGTTAAAATGATTTTAATTGAATATTTTATTGTTTTAATTATTTTGCTATTATTTTAAACTATATAGTGTTGTTTATTAACAATTTTTTTTTTAATATTATATGTGATAGACCATTTTACAATTTTTTATTGTCTACAATTGAAATTAGTAATGCATACATGTTTGATTCTTAAATAAATTATGTATATTAACAAATACATGAATTCTGATTTTAGGTCTTCTGCGTATGATTTTCGATTAATAGCAAATTTACAAAATGTTTATTTGAAAAACACTGAATTAAGTGCTAGGCTTAGTCAATTAGAAAGTCATCAACCCAACGTTGCAGAATTTCAAGCTGGAGAATCATTAGTTAGCATGGCT
Source organism: Osmia bicornis bicornis (assembly GCF_907164935.1). Classification (NCBI taxonomy): domain Eukaryota; kingdom Metazoa; phylum Arthropoda; class Insecta; order Hymenoptera; family Megachilidae; genus Osmia; species Osmia bicornis. The sequence continues at coordinate 1,983,936 of NC_060219.1, read as the reverse complement.
ATTCATTCTCTAAAAATTACACATAATGTAAGTATATTATCGAAAAAATGCATGGTTCAATGCATATATTTATACATATTTAACAATATCATTTATGTAAAGATGGGTGGACCAGAAGAGAACAAGTTTCATATTGGTTTAATTGGAGGACTATTTGCTTCTCAACCAGTGGGTAGAGAAATGTTATTACGTTTAGCAACTCATATTCTTATGGGAAATCAAATTGGAGATCCTCCAATACAAAGGATATTAAATAATTCTGTTTTACATTTTATTCCTGGTGTTGATCCTGGTTTTGATAATATATTAAATATTCAAGAGTGCAATCCTATTGTGTATGATGAAGTAGGAACAAGATTATTACAAAAGGATAATACTAATCCTGACAGATTGAATATAGTTGCTAGTGCATTTAAAACAATGTTATCTAATGAAAAATATGATGTAATAATTATATTAGGAAGTGGTACGCTTAAAATCAGGTAATAAAAATGCAGACTATTAATATTCTACGTATTATATACAGTACCTATAATAATAATTGGAATCTTTCGTATTTTTATTTTAGTTATACAGATAATAATTTAAATGTGTATAAAATTCTTGCTAAAAATTATGAACAATCAGTACATAAAGGAACGTGTAGTTTTCTTAATAACGACGTCAAAGAAGTACAAAACTATATTCAAAAGGAATATAATATACCTGTAGTAAGTAGTGTGTGATTCATTATTTTATAAAAATATATTGGTCGAACAATTAGCACACTACGTATTGTTATATTTGTGTACTATTTTCAGATAAGTATCAATTTGTCTTGCTGCAAGTATCCACCTGCAGAGTCTATTCCAACTATTTGGCGTGAAAACTTACTACCCTTGATGCAACTTATTCGTAGTCTTACAACCGGCATTCGTGCAATGGTAACAGATATAAATAACGTTCCTCTGAGAAATGCTGTCATTAAAGTTGGAACGCAAAGTTATCATGTTTCAAAGAATATGGCTTATTTCAAAATTCTTCTTCTTCCCGGTGAATATTTATTAAGGATCTCTTGTGAAGATTATATTGAACAATCAATAAAAGTTCACGTAAATAATGAGAATATATTTGATACTCACGTTAAAATGATAAAACATCGAACGAAGGAAATAGAACTTCAAAAATATGATGAAGACCGAAAACCAAATATCGTAAACCAAGTGTTAACTGATTTGAATAATAAGTATTCACAATTATCAACTTTACATACAATAAGTAAAACAGAAGAAGGCATTCGAATAATGTGTTTAGAAATTGGAATTGAAAATAATTATAAACGGATTGGACGGCCATCAATAGCTTTTGTTGCCGGTATTTCAAATGGTGCACCTGTAACTTCCCAGCTTTTATTACACTTTGCAACCTATTTATTGGAACATTATGGGAAAGATACTAGAATTACAAATTACTTGGACAAATTTACAATATTCATTGCACCAGATTTAACTCAAAATACAAATCACAGTCAATCTTGTTCTCCATTTATTATAAATGATTTACAATTTCCTATTGATAATACATTAACTCCGAATGCAAATGTAATAATTAATTGGTTTAAACAAATTAACACTGCATTAGCAATAAATTTTAATATTGGATCACAACATATTGAAATTCCATTTGCGAGTAAATATGGAAAAATACATGGAGAAATATATCAAACTGATGACGATGATGTATTGCAAGATATAGCATTATCATATACAAAATACAATATTCATATGACCTCGACAAATTCAAAGTGCAATCATGATCTACGCATAAATACTAATGGTATTATTCATGGTGGCATGGGTATCAGTGGAAAAAGAAAAGATTCATTAATGGATTATCTTTATCTAAATACAAGCACACTCATGATAGATGCGTATGTAACTTGTTGCAATACAGATGATGCAAAAAATATATGGGAGAACAACAAAGCTAGCCTGTTAGCAATGGTAGAAAAACTTAACGAAGGGGTAAAAGGATACGTTCTAAATAAAAATAATGAGCCCATTGAAAATGCTATTTTATCGTACAACAAATCAATACATCATGTAAGAAATGGATTAAATGGTGCTTATTGGTTATTACTTCAACCTGGTACACATGTTATAAGTGCTAGTGCACCAGGATACATTCAACAAAATAAGATATTCATCACGCCAGATGTACACGACATTTCGTACTTAATTTTTAAATTAGGATATAATGACAAATTTATGGGAATGCCCAGAATCGTTTTTATTATTCTTATAAGTAAGATGTTCAATAGATTTATATATTATGATTAAATTATAGTGCATCGCTAATAGATCATTTTTAATTTTATATATTCTTGCAGGTACTATATGTTTGGGAATTATTACATGTATTGTGTTCATTTGGGCAAATTGTCGGTCTTCCAAAAATGTAGAAACAAAAAATTGGAATGGATATGCATTTAGCTTACTTAGAGATGGTACAAGCTTTTTTGATGATGATGAAAAAGAAATTGAAATATTTAGAAGACCAACAAATGGTTGGTGTTATTAAAATTAATGACAATTCATTTAGTTTCTCGTAACGTACTTTAGTGCTTTTACTAATTAATATGATTTTAGGATATATGCCAACTACTGAAGTCACAAAACCATATTTTGATGATGATAACATATCAAGTTCTGATGAAGCTAGTGATTTAGAATTTATTAAACCAAGTAAAGAGTGGAATGAGGAGGCAGCTAAAGAAAACAGATAATACACTTGCTAAGTGATAATTTTAATATTATTTTTTTAATTATACACAGAATATAAAATTTAAGAAAACAATTGGCTGCCATAGTTAATTACATTTCTATATCATATTAAGAATTTTTTGTAGATATCTATGATTTAGAATTTGTTCTTTATAAATTGGATATTTGAAACATATCTTTTTATAGTATTAAGTATACATATAGATATATGTATAACATTTGGATACGTATTAAACTAATCATAAATGATTTTATTAATTTTTAAATATACATATATAGTATAGGGCTCTATTCATATCATTAATAAAACATATTTGTTGCAATAGTAACTTATCATATGCTTTATGGAAAAGCATGAATAAAAGATTGTATACCGCAGTTCACCAGAGTACATAACTGCGACGCGCAGGTTGGAAGATGGTGGGGGAACGCAGCGAGCTCTCTGCTAATCGCTTTCCACTTCGTTTGGAGTATCGCCAATCAGGTCGAAGATGCGCACTGGAGATGCGCGAAGAACGAAAACTGGTCTTTTCGCAGTTATGGACTCTGGTGAACTGCGGTATACATATATATGTATTAGGCTCGTATTCACAGTTGCGACTTATTTCTAAGCTGGCCTTAAGCATAGCTTAAGCCTTAAGGCAAAGAGGAGGTATAACAAGAGGCGACACTCCCGGCGGCACCTTTGATGTCGAGGTTTTGCTGTCCCTTTAAATGGGTAGTATGTATCCCCCTGTGGCTCGGGGGGCTTAGAATACGGCCATGGTATCCCCTGCCTGTCGTAAGAGGCGACTAAAAGGAGTCACACAGCATACACACATGTACACTGAGTTGCATTGAACTTGTCGCAGTGAAGTTGGCTACAAATTCACTAACACATTCAGGCAGCGTCGGTGAGTCAATGGCGAGATCGGTTCACCGACGCTGCGGCGTGAATGTGTTAGTGAAGTTGGCTACAAATCGGCTCACCAACGCTGCGTGAATGCGTTAGACGATGGGCGAGATCGACTCACCGACGCGGCGTGAATGTGTTAGTGAATGTGTAGCCAACTTCGCTGCGACAAGTTCAATGCAACTCAGTGTACACTCAGTCCCATCGAAGCTGTCACAGTGAAGTTGGCGCGCTAACGCATTCACGCCGCGGCGGCGTTAGCGCGCCAACTTCACTGCGACAACTTCGATGGGACTGAGTGTACATACATACATACATGTGAAATGTGAGCAGAATACTACCGAGTCTTGCCGGAATAAGTCGAAGTCAGACGAGTCCCCTCCTCGCCCCGATGGGTAAACTTTACTTTACCGGACCCAAAATTTTGGACCTTTTTTTTTTTGATTGATAGGTTTTTTTGTGTAGAATCTGAAAATGCAAGTCTCAACTTTAGGAATTCAGTGGTTAAAAAGTTATAAGCGTGTAAACTTTTACATTTTTAGCGGATTTGCTACGTTACTGTGACGCCATATTGCCTTATATGTATAACCTGATTGGTTCTCACATGGGCAGTACAGTCTGTTTGTAAAATAAATATAAACCTAACTAACTGAGACAGTATCAAATGTACGGTTTGACTGTACCCGCCAAAGTAGTCGGCACCCACATGAATCTGCCTGCATCTAGCGACACCGTTCATTGGACAAGAAGTCAATATGGCGTTACAGTACCGTAGCAAATGCGCTAAAAATATCAAACTTTACATGCTTATAACTTTTGAACCATTGGATTCCTAAAGTTGAGACTTGCATTTTTGGATTCTCCGCATCAAAAACTATAGATTGAAAAAAAAAAAAGTCCAAAATTTTGGGTCCGGTAAAGTAAAGTTCACCCGCCCCGATTATCAGAGCCCCCCTTACCTAAAGTAGCAGTTTATGCTCCGTCTATATTTTCATATGTCTATGATATTTTCATATGTCTATGGAAACGCCATCTTGGGCCCAGCCTAAGTAAACATAAAATAGACAGATAGATAGAGTCGGCTGTGCTGTGGCAACACCCTAAAATTCTAGTTTCTTATTTATTCAAAAAAAAATAATAAGATTGTAAATTTTATAAAATTTGATAAAAGATATTCATAAATATAAAATATGGGTTGAACTTTACTTCGGAGGCCCAAAAATTACGGCCTTTTTTTATCTTCTTAAAGTATTTGACGAGTAGAATCTAAAAGGTGCGGAATCCATCGGTTCAGAAGTTATGCGTGTGTAAAAGTGAGCGTTTTTAGAGTATTTGACAGGTTATTTCGATGCCAAATTGAGTCTTCTCCGCACCCAATCCTTTGCTGCAGTGACTATAGACAGTGACTACTATCTATAGTCACTGTTTGCCGGCCGCCGATGTCGAAGTAACGCGTCAAATTTAATACGCTAAAAACGCTCAGTTTTACACACGCATAACTTCTGAACCGACAGATTCTACGCCTTAAAACTAGGATTTTTGAGAAGATAAAAAAAGGCTATAATTTTTGGGCCCCTGAAGTAAAGTTTAGCCAAAATATATTTTTTGAAAACAGTATTAAAAAAATGGATGAAATTCAAAAAATAGAAATACTTAAACAAGAACTCATACAAGCAGAAAAAGAGAAAAGTGAAACTTTCTTAACAATTAGATCATTAAAAAATGAAATTGAAAAAACTGAATATAAACAAGCATCAAATGAAGAAATGGCAAATGATTATGAATATGAAGTTAACAAAATCCTACAACAATCAAAGAATGTAGGAATGAGCAGAGGAGATAGATGGGAATCAAGGAAAGCAGATGAATATCGATTAAAAGCTATACAAGCTGAACATCATATTGAGAGACTTTGGGATTCAAGAGACTATGAAGAAACAAAACTTACACAACTTGATAAAAAAATTGATAAATTAAAACTAGAAATAAATTCTATTAATTGTCAGAATCAATCCTTAACAAGTGGATATGATAAACCTTCAACTTCTAAATCACCAAAAATGTAAGAAAAATAACTGTAAAATTAATTTTAAGCCACCTAGAAAGCTCATAGACAATCGATTAAAAAATGTATATGGTTTTTAATTGAAGTTACAGATTAACTATTTTTGATTTCAAGCAAATGATTTTTACTTTAGTTCTTTTAAGAAAGTAGTAAATTAAAGTTAACTACAAATATACAAAACACAAATATTGTAATTGGTCATGTTCAATCTAAAACTCAACAAGATACAATCTATATTGATAAATTTGGAACTCAACTAACAACCAGTGAACCTAATTTATCATATATAAAAAGTAAAGAAATTGTTCAAATTGGATTTTATAAAAATGAACAAGAAGAAATTCAGGTTGTTCAAATGCCCCAAACTGTTGAGAAACTTCCTAATTAATTACTAACAGAAGTAACATCATTTATATAAATATATGTTTTATGGTACATTAGACTTACTGCATAACTATTTTGGGGCATATTATATTTATTAAAGAAATGTAATTTTATAAAAAATGGAAAATATGTTTATTAAAATAAAACTGATAAATTGTATTTATTTTAAATTTATTAATTTTATAAAAACATTTAAAATAGTTATGCAGTAAGTCTATTCAATTTTAATCAAGATTTGTGTAAATGAGATACTTCAAATGTAAAAGATATAAGTTTTATATTTGATGATGCTTATTCATTTAATGGAAATATATCAACTTGAAATACTTCAAATGTAACAAATGTGTTTTTTTTATTTTTGATTATACCTCATTTAATCAAGATATATCAAAATGAGATACATCAAAAGTTACAAAACACGATTTATTTTCTTTTGGTTCAGGAATAAATTAAAACTTTTTAGCAATAAACTAAATTAACTAAAATCAAGCCTAATTAGAGGGTAGACACGGCACGTGACCTCTCCGATTCGGGACGTCGGTATTACAGCAGTTTTTTCGTTGGGCCTGGTGGAGCCACTAGCGTGTTCTGTTACAAACTTGAAAGGTTTAATTCTCAGCTGGCGTGCGCGCATTACGATCTAACAATAAGAAGGCAACAGCGCCGCTAGTATTTTTACAAATGCATTCAAACGCTCATCTCGCCAGAGGCATCGCGACGATACGCCTGAAAAACGAAAGCGAAACATTGGCGCGTGTTTAGAGTGAGATGTGCGGTGATCATGCTACCCTTCTTTCAACCCAAATGATAGAATTGTCCTGCTCGGATAAATTCTGACTGACCAAACGCGTGGGTAACATCATATAAGAACCTTCCTCTTTCGAATGAGCCCTCACCCAGCCTCAAATATTCTTATATAAGGACGAAAAGCGAAAAATCCCGGATCCCTTTTTAGGCCCATTTTTGCCGGTAATGTCACCTCGCTGCATTACCCGTGTCTACCCCCTGATATCAATGATTTTGACATGCGTGGCCGGCCGCCCTTCAGCGGCCGGAATATTCGTCTATCCTAGTCTAGTCTAATTCACTGAAGTTAAAGCTTGGATTAGGTTTGTATAAAAGTTTTATTGATATGCAGAATATACATAATTAATATTATGAAGTAATTGATGATACATTGTAATACTAGTATTCTTGATACATCGATACCTTTTAAAAAACAATTGAAAATAGCAGATTTCACAGCATCAGAACTGCCTTCAAATCTGCCTCAAGTATTCCACCGAAGTAAAGTTGGCGCGGAATATTAGTATTTCTTAACAATTTATGTCTTAAACAATTGCTCCCCATTTGCTCCCTCGAAATCTAAAATTGTTCCAGTCGCAAACATTATATTTAATGATCTTTCTACAAAGATATTATGGTACCAAAAAATTGCTCCCGATTTGTTTTATAAGATTCAATGGTTAGATATATCAATAATAATTTATTAACAAAGAGCAATTGAAAATAAATGTTGTTGCGTATTTGCCGGTAAATTATGATGTCATAAATGACCGTTGAATGTATCCACCGAGTGAAAGTAAATGTTAGCGACATCTGTCGCTTGTATGTACATATAATCTTTAACGTTGAGGCTCAAACGGAATAATTTCTAGCACAAACAATTGCTTTCGATTCGTTTCGTTTCGAACTTTCATCCGGAAAGGGAAAGCGACGCTTTTCCCGGAAATAGGTATCGCCGTAAAAATCCCCCAATTTTTCCCCGCGACTTTCAACGGAAACGTACGCTTCGGCAGGACGGCTGACCATAAGCAGAGGTCGCCACAGAATTTTCCTGTGTAGTGCCCGTGTCGCGCTCGAAAAACTCCTCATGCGCCATCTAGGTTAAGTTAATTTAGTTAGTGTAGTTAGTTCTAGCACAGCCGACTCTAGTACTAGCCGTGCTGAAGTAAAAATGGCAACACTGCGGGAGTCCGGTCCGAATATATCAACATCTACCCTACTCTATCTGCCTCCCGGACTTCATTCCATCAAATTTCACCCCTAAAGGGGCCGGCGCTTTTGGGGACTAATCTGTCCCTGTTTTGCCCAACGAACTCTATCGGCCAAGCGCATTCGGGGATGTGCTGGCAGCCCCGCCAGCACCAAACCCCGCGCCTTTTTTGAATTACCTTATCCTTTTACATGTTTCCATACTTTACATTCTTTACATTTTCCATACTTTTAGTAGTCTGAGGCGGTGTGCGTGTGTGTGTGTATGTGTTTGTGTGACCCCTTATAGTCGCCTCTTACTACAGGCAGGGGATACCGTGGCCGTATTCTAAGCCCACCGAGCCACAGGGGGATGCCTCCCGGACTCCCAGGCTCCCAGCCAATCAACGTCGTCAGACTTTCGGCTACTCTCTGGACTTCACATAACCTCTTTGGTTTCGTTCCAATAATTTCGCTTGTTTCAAGGTTTTTATTCACTTATATACACGTTTATCAATTCTTAAATGTTTCAATTTGATCCAAAGATGGTTTCATGTTGCTTCATACCTAAATTTTCTTGAAACCACTGTAAATATTTCAAATATCATGCTTCACAACACCAAACTACTTCGAGAGTACACAAAATTTATATCACATTCTTAACAATTTTATACTACCACATCACTTCTACTTGCCATAATTGCAACGTTTGTCTTGTTTATACATAATTAATACAAAATAGCGTATATTACTACAGCTTTTAATTAAAAAAGACGTTAATTATAATTCCGAGCACAGGACTCTGTTTTTGAAAATACGACTCCCGATTGTCACGTGAGCGGTGTTGCCACGTTGTTCAGCATGGCTAGTGCTATACTCTGTTCAGCGAGACGAGTCACCAAGTATAAACACGTGCACGTGAACAGGGCAGGGCCGTCTTACGGGTTGTAGCATGTGGCAGCCAATGACAGCAGTCGCAGAGCCGATCACGTGAAAAGCGAGGGAGTTGTTTGTTTTGACTTGGTGACTCATCTCGTTGAACAGAGTATAGAGTCGGCTGTGGTTCTAGTCACAGCCGACTCTAGTACTAGCCGTGCTGAACAACGTGGCAACACCGCTCACGTGACAATCGGGAGTCCTATTTTCAATAATGGGAGTCTTGTACTTCGGATTATAATTATCGCTTTTTTTCATAGAAAATAATGTTAAAATATACAATTCTTTATTGATTATGTATAAGCAATATATAAATATTATAACTATGGTAAGTAGAAGTGATGTGGTAGTATAAAATTGTTATAAATGTGATATATGTTTTGTGTACTCTCGAAGTAGTTTGGTGTTGTGATACATAATATTTGAAATATTTACAGCGGTTTCATGAAAATTGAGGTATGAAGCAAAATGAAATCATCTTTGGATCAAATTGAAACATTTAAGAATTGATAAATGTGTATATGAGTTAATAAAAACTTGAAACAAGCGAAATTATCGGAACGAAGCCAAAGAGGTTATGTGAACATGTGGAAAAGAGGTTAGTATAGTTAGCTATTGAAGGGAAGAGTTGCGTAGTTAATTACAAAACCGTTTTAGAGGACAGTATTAAAATTGTAAATTTCCTCACCACCCTAGGGGTATTACTTCGGCGCGTTACCCTTTTTTATTATAATGGGTGGTTCGCCAATAGCCATATCATCCCATTTTATAAAATAAAATTAATCTTTCAAAATAAAATATAACTTTCGATTCTCCGTAAAAGAAAATTGTACATATCACTTTAATGAAAAGAAAATAAATAAACTTTCAAATAAGAAAAGGAAATCTTAAATTTTATAATAGGCAACAGTAAATAAAATAATCTTAAATAACAATAACAATAAAATAACAAAAATATCACTTTGGCAATTATTTTCAGGAACTAAAAATATAAACTTCTTATGTAAATAGAAAAATTGAGTATTAAGTTTTGAACTAATAATAAATATTCTTAAATAATATTAGTAATGAATGTAACAAAACTTACTTTGACATTCTCCTGAATTGCTAGTAGAACGTTAAATCTTGTGTGAAATAGCTTTTAATAACAAAAATATAAGAAATATAAATACATGAAAATTTAACAAAATTTAAAAACAAAGGTCATTGAAAATCTAATTTCTGTTAAAAGTTTTTAATTTGCGATTTTTAGAAATGGTGTTTGTATGTATTTCTAATTGACTATTATTTACAGTTTTTACATAATCATTTAATAAAATATTTGAAAAAATTGATAATAATTTAAACAAGATACTGTGGTAATTTTTACCACAAATACATGTATCTGAAAATGATAAATAGTGAATATCTGATTGAATACTAATGTGTGTTAATTTAAGTAAAATATGTCTATGGTTTTCAGAATGCAAAAATTGGGACTCTAAATTGGCATCATTTATTATGGCTTCCATTATTGCATATATATGTGTAAATGAGGCTACCACTTCTTCAGTTGGAACAGAAAGGCCTCCTCTTTGTAAGTGATCAAAATATGTATTATTTAAAGTTGTACCTTTATCCTTCACAACTAATAACTGGCAGATGTTACAATTTAATTTTTTAGCAACTGCATGGGACCCATAGCCAGCTATATATAGCATGACTGAATCATCTATAACACAATTGGACAAGTAATCAGTATCAAATATTTCCTGAAAAGAAGTTACATCAATGGAAAGATCATGAAGATCATCACCACTTACATCACAAATCTGAAATTTATCTTTAATGTCAGTGAAAGAAAACGAAGCTGCCGATTTTGTAAATATATGTTTTAATCTAATTTTTTTCTCTGCATGAAGTGCTTCATTATATGAAATATGATAATTATAACCGGATAGAAGTTGGTAATTTCCAAATCGTTTTTCTAATTTTTCTGTAGTAAATTTTCCTGGTAAAAGATATGATATATCAAAATTTTGAATGCAGTATTCTATAAGTAATAAAAGAACTGTTGTACTTTGATGTAGCGCTGTAAAAGTATCAGTTGTCAAATGCCCGTTCGTTTCTACAGTTCGCCAACAGTTTAACCAGGTTACAAATTTTTTCAAAAATTGACATCTACAATCATTAATATTCAAAATTGGTTTACTAAATTCATTTCTTTTTTTGTTCCCTTTTATACTACTAGTATTATTTACAATGTCCCACCAGTTGCGAAATATTTCCAAAAAATGTGCCGTATTAATATAATTAAAAGCTTTCAAACCTGCTATTGTAGAATGATCGAAAATATTATCGACGAGGGAAACCTTTTGCCGATCAAAATTACTAGGATATAATGATTTGAAATTTAATTTATAAGCTTTCTTAATAACCAAATGTTTCTCCAGATTGTAAACCGTACGTAAATCGTTAAAATGAGCTAATTGTAATTCGTTTGTAAAAAGTTAGGAAAATGAAAAGTTTGATCAATATTTTTTAAATTTAACCAATTATTTCTTATATTTTTGAGTATGTGAACGAAATCAAAAGAAAGAAAAATTGTTTTATTGGGTTGTGAAGGATTTGGAAAACTTATACCATTATCAGATAATTTAGAAAACAAAGTTCTATTAATTCTGTGGTTATCTGTCACAATGCAAATGACTTCAAAACCACATTTTTGAACCGATTCTATGATTTTGTAAACAATTGGTATCATTTCATTTCCGGTAATATTATAAACTGGTAATAATTTAACGATTTCAGAAAAATTTCCAAAAGCTGAAGTTATCATGAACGCTAAAATCGTTTTTGCTAACTCGGTCGTATTTGTAGCGCAGCCTGCGAGTTTATTTGATTTATACTGTAATTTTGAACTAATATAAATTTCATCAATTAATAAAATTACTACTTTTTCTCTAGTTGTTAAATTTGCTGATGTATTAAAAAGATAATGCTCGTTTTTTATATCATTGTCGGGTGAAACAGTTATATTAGATGATAAATATTGTAAATAGCGTTTGTGAGGTAAAATAAAAAAACTTCTTAATAAATTATACGCAGCCGACGATTGGCTATATAATGAGAAGGCCATAATAATGGTGCATGAACTGTATCTATTTTTTTTAGCTTTAATTTGTCTAATTTGATCTATTACTATTTCAAGATTTTTAGTGTAAGCAAATTCAGTTGATTCAGCAATGATATATGCTTTATTAAGTTCTTCTAGAGACTTCTCTAGATGCTTTTCAATAAGACATACATCAGTAATAGAATGTGTAGCATGTGTTACCTTAACTTTATATCTAGTTAATATATTCTGAAGTTGGGACCACCTAGACAATTTCTGATCTATGGGCAGTACCCACTTTAAATCAGTAAATGATAATTTATTACCTTCTTCACAAATTTCTAGCGTCATGTCATCAGCAATCACGATCTGTGTTGAAACTGTCAAAAAATCAGAATCATTATTTACAAGCATATAAAAATAAATTTTTGAAGTGGTTACTTTAATGTTCCAACAATTAGCAATTATAAGCTTTACTTTATAAGTATTCACTAATTCTGTATAGTTATTAATTAAATCAAATTCAATAAATTGTTTAACTAAATTGTCGTTATTGTTAATAATTCTTTCCTGACGCTCTGCAGGATCTTTCCTCTGTGGTAGCACATGTTTTGTTAGATATGAAGGTGAATTAGGAAAAATAGAAGGCACTGCATCCGTAATAAGCCTTGGACATCTCAACAAAACATTTTCCAGTACACCAGTAGGAGATAAAATACTCTGATACCTTTCAATATCAGTTTCTGCAAAATGCAGACTGCATACTGCAGAATATTTTGTTGGTGTCTAATTTTTACGAGGAATAGCAGCTATCCATTTTTTCCGTAATTCCTCATCTTTAGGTAGCAAAAATATTGAAGTATAATTGTTATCTTTTAAAGTGCTGTCATAATTTCCCTTACAATTGGGAACACAGCAACGCCGTGGCATTATTAATTAATAAATTTAATATGAAATTTGTAAAAAACTTTATATATAATAAATATGACGTTGTAATTATAAAAATTTATATATATAATATACATATATGATAATATTGTTAATATTTATTTGAAATATATTGAAAAGACTATAAATTCTATTAAATGAAAATGCTACACACAAAAAAGGAGCCGAGGAATTAATATAAATAAATAAACTTTATCTGTATTATTGTACTTATCTTTATTATTATTATTTAAGAGGCTTTATGTTGCTACAGATGACGTATACATATATATATTCTTGAAAAATAAGCGGGAAATTAAACGGCCGGTAGATGGAACTCGTGTAGCCGGGAGTCTGATGATGGTGGGAGGCTGGGAGTCCGGGAGGCACTCTGATATATTCAGAGTGTTGATATATTCAGACCGGACTCCCGCGGTGTTGCCATTTTTGCTTCAGCACGGCTAGTACTAGAGTCGGCTGTGTTCTAGTCTTAGGTTAGTTACTTTTTGTTAAGTAGTTGGTAAGCTTAGCTTGTATGGACGCGCTCGTTCTTTTAGAACGCCTGACGACTCACTCTCTTTTGTGCGTTGCTTGAAGCAGCTGGCCGTTTTTGTGCAACGAATATAAGGATTGTAATAAAACAAAGTGAGCAAGATTCCAGTCTAATTTATTTTCTCCCATCGTTGAAGACCTCTCGGTCAATACCGCTACTCCTGAAGCCGCAACCTTCCATAAGAATGTCAGTCTTTAACAGTATCTCGTCGGTGGCCCTACGTTGTTAAGGAGTCTTTAGTAGTCTCTTGTCGGTGATACAGACCCAACTTCATTCTGACTCCAAAATCCATGTGCTGTTGCAAACAAAGGGCTGAAAAATTTTGTAGTATCTCTAATGGTTTTTAATGGCAAGAAGCGTTGAGAAAGTTCTCAAAAAAAAACAAGCGAAGATGGGGTGAGAATGGAAGTTTAACTTTCCAACAGTTCATAACTGTGTCGTGGATACGTGCCACTTAGTTAGCTCTTCGCAAAACTTTTACATTTTACAATTTTCAACTTATAATTAATTTCACAGATACAATTCATTTTAAAAAATGTATTAAATAAAAATATAACCTAACCTAACTTAAACTATGTTCTTATATGTACTAAACAAAAACAAAAAATTTTCTTCAAAAAGATTTGTCTTAAATACGTATTTATTTTGTTATACATTTGTATTACTGAATGTACCTAAATTATCAAATAAAGAGTTACGTTTCCAGTTTTTATTCTTATTCTTTAAATATACAGGGTGATTCTCTCGCAACGCAACACAAAAGCCGTCCCGCACAACGGAACCCTGCTGTTTTTGCGGGTAAAGAAACCCAGAGGCCATATCGCCGGACCCAAAACTACTTTGTGTGTGTTTATGACTAAGACGAAGACAAGAAACGGAACAGCAGGGGTTCCATTGTTCGGCACGGCTTTTGTGTTGCGTTGCGAGAGAATCACCCTGTACCTATGTCTTAAAGAACACTTTTGTGTTATCAAAAATTCTTCTTGTAAACAGTGCTTTTGTCTAAAATGAAGCTTTCTACAAAATTTTAGCCAAATCAGATTTGGTAGGTTTTTGGAAATTTCGTTGGTATGTATTAGAGTATTATTTCAATTCTTGAATACAATTATCGAAATGCTATTTGAATAGCGCGCTAATACTTTGTCGATCCGTGGCATCCGATTCAAATTTCAAATTCTTCAAATAAATTCAAATCATAATATAGTTAATAACAAATATAAAATTTTGTAATACATACTTAAGAACAGATGTGAATGAAGTTTTACTTAACACTAAACGTACCATAGACCGGTCAAATGACCGGTTGTAAACTTTTGATTAGAAAATTCACATAAAATGTTATCGCTTTTTCACATTTGACTTCATGACTTTTTCTATTAAATATATACTATTAATTTTACATCATTTATTTATATTTTTATTTGTTAAATCCGATAAACACGTGTAACCTACCCAGATAGCACAGAGACATCGTTAAAACGTCTTAAAGATATCTGTCTCAGATATTCAGATGTCTTATGGACGTCTGAAAATCCTGCGAATGCCTGAAATACGTCCTGTAAACATCCTATGTTAGAAAACAGGATGTCTTAAAGACGTCGTTAAAATATCTTAAAGATATCTATTCCAGATATTCAGATACGACGTTCGTTTCGTACGTTTTTAAGACGTCTTAAAGACATGAATTTCAGATGTCCTTACGATATTCGGGACAAAACGTTCAGACTTAAAATGGTCGTAAAATGGATGTCTTTAAGACATCGTGTGCTATTTGGGTAGCGTCATTTACCACGATAGGTCATTTGACCGGTTGCGGTACAAATAGGTATATATTAAATCTCGGTACGTTTAGTATTAAACGATGTACCAGGGGAAAAAAGGGAGACAATTTATTTCGAAAATACGATTTATTAACCTGTCGAACGTAAATTCTGTAACGCACGCATTGTCTTTTGCCATGCTCGTTTCTCTACACTCTCACGCACGCAGTATACAAAATCTATATTGTTACTATACTTACACATCGTGGCGCGTAGCTTATAGTTAAACGTACAGTATCCTAGACATTCTGTTAATTACTATGTCGATTTCAGCAATTTGGATCGTCGAAGAGTCTTGTTACTTCTTATGCAATTTTATTTAATTACATTGAAGTTTTCAGATTTTAAATTCTTCCCCTTTCTTTCTCATTCCCAATTCCGATTTCGATTATAGTTTACTTTGCTATAAATCAATTCATGCTAAGAAAATGTATTTTCCTTATTTAATGCTTTATATGCGATAGTGGAATCAAGGGCTGCCGATATAATTGAAGAATAAGTAGACATTTCATTAAATTTCTTAAACAAGAATTTAAACACATGTTCAATAAATTTATTGGAAATTCTTTAACACACTAAGTGCCATAATTTGAGTATAATTTTTTAAATAGCACATTAAAATGAGGTAACATATCGCGTCAACTATTTTTATAACATAATAATCAATTTTGTTGAGAAAAATTATTTATTACACTTGTAATTTTGTTTATCAGTTATAGTTTTGGCGTGGTGACTAATTTACTAATACAGCAATTAACACGTTAGCTACCATCAGTCAGCCAAAAATTCATCCATTACAAACCAAGCATAGATCTATGTACTTGCTTATGTAACTATTGAATTCATTTGTTAAAAATCATATAAAATAAGGTAATACAACTTCAGATCATGTATTTAGTTTATATTATTATACTACTTTGTAGGTGCTTTAACAGACTTTAATTTTTATCTATTTTAACCCTTATTCGAATAAACGGTTTTCTGCGGTTATTATTTTATTTAAGTACCATGTTATCAAATTAGTAAATACAAATGAATTTGCTATGCAATATTAAACAACTTGATAAGATTATAAAGTTATGCTCAATAGATGCTGAATTCTGAGATATGTTTAAGCTAACCGCCTGATCGTGTTTCCAACTTGTCACGTGATCCAGAGACGCTTGATTACTCTCACGATCGGCCATGTGACGTCGGAAAGGTACTGGCGCTTTGACAATAAATTTTCTAATAATTATATCCACGCGTATTAAACCACGCTTATTGTTAGTTTAAAGATTTGAGGGAGCGCTACGGCTTCCATAATTCGAAGAAGGGTTGAAGCATTGATTTTCGTTTATTTTAAAGTATATGAAATAAAAGTTATGATCACCACATAACATAATCTTGATCCATGACGATGTGTCACGTTGGTAGCGAACGTATTAACTCACTATCACAGTGCTCCAATTACAATAGTAATTAACAATTAGTCAACGATTAATTCACAAGAATTTAGTGTTTACAGAGCAAAACGGGGAAAAAGAAAGAAAGAGACATTCGTACTCGGTGAATGTGTTCCAGAGAACATGCGAAGATATGACACGATTTCGAATTTCGTGGTTTTCGAAAATTTTAAGAAAAAACATGATCGATTCTGGAGATCAGATCGTTCAATTTTCGGCACAGTTTATGCACGGTTAGATAGATATAATGAAGGTCACCGTGGAACGAATTATAGTCAGATATACATATACATACACATTTATATATGTATATACAAGGTGTTTACAATACCCTAAGTACAATTTTTCAGCTATTTGTAGCAATGTAATAAACAAACAATTATTAATCCAAATTCATATGTACTAAGCGGACAACATTTTAAAAATACCTTGTTTTCCTGGAAAAACCTATAGTTATACAGAATATTTAATTTTGAGGTTTTATAATTTTTAATAATTAAAAATTAAACTGAGAACATTTTATAGAACATTTAACAGTTTACTTACTGGAAGCTTATGACTTAATAGATTTTTTTATGCCATCAGCCGCTAACAAAATTAGTCTTTCATCACTATCGAGTTATAATGTATTTATTATTCAATACTGAATGGTTTATGTATAATAATACAGTTTTGATGAACATCCGCGATCAAATCAGGCTTTCCTAGTACGTAAAATGATATTCCGGGTTCTCCCCTTTCCTATACACATACATATACATACATATAGTAAGGCCCGATCTACAATAAGAAGTTGATCTGTCTACATTACGTAGAGTAAGCCTGAAGAGCGGCGTAAGGAGTTAGAGTAAGGGCGTAAGCGAAATAAATTTCCATTTCGTCTTACTCTTACTCCTGCTTTTCTTACGTTCGACCAATTAGAGCGCAGGAGGAAAATTACGGCAAATATGCCAGATTCCTCTTGCGTTCTGATTGGCCCTTAATTCTTTCTACTCTATCGTATTGTAGACGGAGCCAGCGTCTTCACGCCGAAATCGTTACTTCTACTTCTACTCCTTACTCTATCTATTGTAGATCGAGCCTAAGAGTCTGCTCGTATCACTTGCGTATCATTTTCGCACGGGAAAATTTGAATTGATATTTATTTATTATACATATTTCTCAGTTATACACTAAATATATAACATTTTATAATATCTAATCATTATAAATTATATTACTTTGTTTCTAAATTATTTTTAATATTAATATCGTCAAAATTGAGATCTTCAGAATTCCTGCTTTCTCTAGCCTGATTTGATCACAAGTGTACAAAATCTAAAAGTTATGACAATTATGTAATCAATTTTAATGTATAACTCATAACTATTATGTTTAATTGCTCCGTTTAATCATCGGCTACTATTAAGTTACAAAATGGTAATACTTATCCATTTTCATTCAATACATGCCATTTATGATAGAAAAAAAAACCAAAGATGATTTTGGATTTATTAAGAACAACGATTGTCTACTCAATACAGATAACTTTTAGATGATAACTTTTTTTATTACAATGTTGCAATAATTGAAAAATAGTCTCTAACGTTAGCGTGAACACCCTGTATATATACGACAAAGAGCAGTTTCTTTGAAATTTAACTACGTACAAAAAATATCCTTATCAGTTACATACGTTTTATGTACATTGTGATCCTACGTGTTTCTCAAATGATTGTAGCGGATGCGTGTGCGTACTGTACAATCGGTTGCCTAACATTCAGGGTGATGAGTGATCACAAACTTTACAAAGACAGTGGGTACAAGTTAACACACGCTCCTGCACCGTGCGTCGCGAAAGTGTATGAAGTATAATGAGTTTTTTCTACAAAAAAAAAAAAGACAAAAAACATGACGGACACACAATATTTCTAAAAATTCTTTTAAGAGACATTTTCTATTGACCAAAAAGAACTGAATATTTTCTCGCACTTCTGTGAATTTGAAAAGTGGCGTGAGAATATGATAATAATTATTTGAATAACTGAAGCTACCATGACTTTTTGAAAATAAATTTCCAATTAAAATAAAAAAACAGCACTGAATTAATTGATACAACTGATAAATCAATTTAAAATTTCTTATAATGTGTTCAAAAATAAAAATTTTACATCTTACTCACAATTACATCCTTAAAAAATATAATTATATAATTAAATTGATTTTAAATTAAAATTTTTACTCGAAGATGAATTTTGTACACCCTCAATTTTTTCTTAAATTTTTCTAGTACGATTTTAATAATCGTCACAGTACTATAATTGTAATAATGTTTCAAAATTCTCTATTTGTATTTACATATGGAACTCATTAAAGTTCTAGGTTATGATTGTTCGAACACTTTCGCGACAGTATTCCAGGCGTAGATTTAATTTTACAGATTACACTTTCCTTCATTTTTTCTTTTTTATTTCAATGTACATCAAAGAACGGTTGCCTCGGTAATTTCATGAGAACGATATGACAAAAACGTGTATCTTCGACCCTTTATTCAAAAGTTTCGCTCCTTTAACCATCGCATTTTCGTTTGAAAATATTGTTCGCAATTTTGTACATTTTTCTTAAGTCTTTATATTATCTGTAGTTTCTTTCGTGTCGATGATATTCAATTCTAATCGCTATTCAGAGTGAACTGGTCCACTCTTTTCGTATAGTTTCGTCAACTAAAGTCTAGGAAACACTTGGATACAATATTTTGAAACTTGAAGGCAGGAGACATTTCTGTAGTCATTTGCACTGTTTATTATTTCATTGACCGTAAATATTCCTAGAAGAAACCTACAGTTATGCTAATTTGTATGTCTAGCACGTTCAAAGCAATTTGGGAAGATTTATCTATACCAGAAAAGCGACAATCCTGAAGAAGTCGTAAAACCTTTCAAATTTGAAAATACATACATGAAATTTAATACAACTTTGCTTTGTATCTGTTATGCCAGGCACCAACATACTATGAAGTCAACCTTCAGCCATAGTGGTGTCCCCCTAATCGTCTTCTCCTCTCTGCAGATGTCTGTCTTTCTATACTATTCTGATTATAAAATTTCCGAAATGATTTCGATACGTCATCCTAAAACATTGTGTCCAAGTGTATACTAGGCTTAAATGTAGCGCTGTCTAAATCTGACTCTAACCTCTTGACTGGTTCCCTCATTCTATCTGTCCTTCTGGGCCCGAAGTAGGTGAACTATTATCTGTGTGAGGGGAATGGGCATGTAATGGAGAAGTATAATCTATAAAATAGAAGTGCCAACTGGTAGACAAAATCATCCAGATGCTTGAGTACTGCGAGATATCCTAACGCATGAAACAGTCATTTTTTTTATTACCGACTTTTACACACAATGGTCAAAAGATCGGCAGTGCCGTCACAAGGTATGAGCATTCGCCGGGGACCCTGTGATTAGAGCCAAATAAACAAATTCAGGATCACATGCAATGAAATTTCGCAAACATTTGTGCTGAAAAACACAATAGTAATAGTTTTTTATGCGATGAGCGGGTAGAAAAGCCGCTTCCTCTCTGATTTCGATGATTTTTTAATATATTGTAACATTCGACATTTTAACTAACTTTTTTCCTCTAACCAATATGTCGGACTCACTTAGCTTTAGAGATATTCGCGAAAAAAAGTCGATACCACTACAGAGAATTCTGTTTATACGTATGCGTAAGTATGCGACTGTCGCTTGCTTAGACCGTGTTTCCACATGTAAGAAAACTTTTGCGATAAATATCTGATAGACTGTCAGATAGCAACTAGCCAATATGAACAATGATGCAAGTAAGATCGCGACAGTTCTCGCACATGCTAGTGTAAACGGTATTGCAAGTTTCTGTTACTGTTTCTGTAAAGTGATCCCGACAACCCCGTATACATATGTATAACGTGTGAACTTAAAAATGAAACTTAACTCATTTAAATGTATGACCAGCTGTCCAACTGCAACCGAAATATTAGTTTGATTTAACCTAATTCAGACGGGTGAATGGAAAAAGGTAATCAAAATGTGGATTTCTATAATATATGGGTGAACTGTACTTTACCGGACCCAAAATTTTGGACCTTTTTTTTTTGAATCTATAGTTTTTGATGCGGAGAATCCAAAAATGCAAGTCTTAACTTTAGGAATCCAATGGTTAAAAAGATATAAGCGTGTAAAGTTTGATATTTTCAGCGCATTTGCTACGTTACTGTGACGCCATATTGGCTTCTTGTCCAATGAACGGTGTCGCTAGCTGCAGGCAACAGGTGCCGACCACTTTAGCGGGTTTAGTCAAATCATAAATTTGATACTGTCTGAGTTAGTTAGGTTTATATTTATGTTAAAGAGAGATGGTACAGCCCATGTATTTGCTTATTGCTTCTACTGTATCAATTTTATGAGTAATTTAAATACAGCTAGTGATGGAACTCATACCCAAAAAAATTTGGTGTTCCCTAAAGTAAACTTTAACCTAAATATAAATCTAACTAACTCAGACAGTATCAAATTTACGGTTCGACTAAACCCGCTAAAGTGGTCGGCACCCACATGTGTCTGCCCGCAGCTAGCGACACCTTTCATTGGACAAGAAGCCAATATGGAGTCACAGTAACGTTGCAAATGCACTAAAAGTGTCAAACTTTACAGTAGTAACATTAAAATGAAAATAACTTTTTAACCATTGGATTCCTAAAATTAAGACTTGCATTTTTGGATTCTACACATCAAAAACTATAGATTAAAAAAAAGACCAAAATTTTGGGTCCGGTAAAGTACAGTTTACTTTTGAAATCAACCGAGTTTGATTTTTAAGCTCACCCGATATATGGATGACAGCCAGACCACGGGGTGCTGTTGACAGAAACAATGGTAGGCGAGGGTCGGTTGCTGGCGCCCATACGGCCACGGACGTATATGTATAGACAAAATTCAATTCGTAGTACTCGTTTTTCGCGAATATCTCCGAAATTAAGCGAGTCGGACATATTAAAGGAAAAATGTTGCTCAAAATGTCGAATTTTACAACATACTTATATTAAAAATCATCGAAATCGGAGGGGAAGTGGCTTTTTTACAAGTTCACCCAAAATAGATTTAATTTTATTGATCACTTACATTTTTATTCCCGTAGATGGACAGGGATCCCAGTGGATTGTTTTGCCCAAGGTCTATAATGCTTTTATGACGGCTCTGCTCACGGATAACTGAGTAATTTTGTCGATTGAATTTTACTTTGGAAGACACAAAATTATTAACTTTTTATATATATACTCTGAGAAAAAGTCAAAAATATGATTCTTTTTAACTTTAAAAATCCATTCAAAGATTATGTGCATGTAAAACTGAACGTTTTAGGCGTACTTTTAAGGTTAGTTTGACGCCATATTGATTTCTGTCTATAATCTGATTGGTCTGCAAAGATGAGCACCAAAATGCTATCAATTTCCGCTTACCTTATTTAAATATGTACCGATTTCTAATTGCCTCCATTAAAGATTCCATCATATCTATTCGATTACGCCGACAAAACCGACGCCATAAGAACTCGCATAGACGGTCGGCAAAGTCTTTATCAAAAAAGGAACCTCTCCCTCTCATCCAGTCCTTTGCCGGCCGCCAAGTGGACTCTCTTCTTCGGATACGTGTACCATCACTGGCTGAGTTAAAAAATGATATCAGTCAAATTCAAATCCGAATCTAATAGAAATCTACCACAAACCATTCAAATTCATTACCTACAAATTCGGTACTGTGGTTCACAGTTTTATGCACAAACCCTTCCTCGCTAAGCCTGGCATATTCTCCCAAACAGTTGGTGTGTATTTCACTCCCGGAAGCAACATGTTCTTTAATTAAGGGTATCAATGCTTCCCAATTTTTTAGTATTATCATCCGGCAATCGTTCGTTACGGTATCAAGTATGCCCAATACCCAATGGCCCTCAACGTTTTTGCTACGATTATATTTTCTTGGACCGAATTGTGCTTCGTCAATCTTTTAAATAGCACAAAAATAACAGTATTTAAATGGGACGATAAGTACTAAAAATATGCAAGAATACAAGGTACCTGAACAACAATCGGCGATCCCGATTCAGAAATTCCTCCTAATTTCGACTTCCCCAATTGAATTTGGGAAAATTGATCTATTATCAGCTCGCGGCAGTACGGATACCACGCAGCGATCGTTGCGGATGATATTACTACAGGCTGTTCTGATGTAAAATCGCATAACTCATGAGCGGTATTCTCATAAGAGAAATCGCGTGTGAAGCAATATATTAACCTTAAAAAATAAATAGGTTTAAGAATAGGGTAATTATTCGGAATTATGCCTTCTTCGCTGACTTTGATTGGTTCTAGTTTCAAAGATATTTGGAAAATATATGACGTAAGACGGGCGCGAAAAAACTTAACCTAACTAATCTCATCCATCTTCTTGTGATTGGTTAAGCTATATTTTCGTGGCTATCTTTTTTATTAATTATTTAGTACAATTATGACAATTAGTAAGAAAGACTTACTTTATTGCTTTATCTAACGGCAAATGTATATCCTCAAAAAAAGAATCAACAGTTGCAGCAAAATCTTTGCATCTACCGCGACCAACCAAACACCGAAATCGACCAATCCCGTGCTGGGGTGTTTGATATAATTTCATCGGTTTTCGATGAGTAGAACAATTTTTATTCTGTCGTAGAAGACTACGTTCACGAGCCCAAACAATTGCGGCTTCCTTTGAATTTGGCAGATTTGATAAATTCCACTTTATGGATTGCATTGTTACGAACAAAGAAATATAAAAGTAAAAAAAAGTAGTGAAAAAGACGAGATAAAAACAATTCAAAAAAATAAAACGAAAAAGAACACAAACTCAGAAATGCAACCAAACACCACGAATGCATTGAATAAACTGGTGCCTTCAGGCGGCTTCAGGCTGTTCCGTACCCTATTCCCCCTCCACTACTTACTACTACGCCACTCTACTAATCCTCGTATGGTGTGCGCAATTCGTGTTAGTATACACAAGGTGAGTCACATAATTTGCACATTTTAAATAATTTCTAAATTATGTATTTTATAAAAAATTATGAAATACAAATGTTGCATGATTGCAAGGAGGGCAAATGATGGTGTATGAATTTGTCTTGTACGTGGAGAGATTTCCAAACTTTCAAGGTCAACTTTCTTTTTTTTAAATGGGATTATACATTTCTTTCATCTCATATCGAAAGAATATTAAATTGCAAGTAAACAATTATAAGCCTATCTTGGTCCTAAACCTAATCCTCAACGAGATATTTTAAGTTGAACGTAAGATAAGAACTCTTCTATTTATGAGCATTGCAGTCAAACTAGATCTCTGATGACTCCGGTCGACTTATCTTAATCCATGCAACTTTTGTATTTTACAATTATTCATAAAACGCATAATTTATTTAAGGTGAGCAAGTTATGAGATCCACCCTGTATAGCTCTATATGATGTCACATGGCTATTATTTCTAGCAACCCTAGAGGCTACTTAAATATCGTTCAGATTAGGTAAGTAACTTGGAAGAAGGAATAGGCCCAGACCCAAAGGCGAGAACGAGAAAAAAGCCTTTCTGGTAGACTATTGGTATACTCGTCCTTCTCCCTTTTCAAGACATTTGTCTAGTCTAAACGGTACTTTAACTTACTGTTAGGTTAAAAAAATCAAATACGTACAAAGCACATGTAAATAAAGATATTTCAGTTATTCCGCAAAAAGTGAACGCCCATCTCTTTATAGGCATTAACTTCGTTCATTAGACGAATTGGATGTAGTTCCGAATACGACCGGTCGCCGATCTTGATGAAATTTTGAGGGGCAGGGGGAGGGAGGAGGGGACCCCAAATATAAAGTGGTATCTTAAGCTTCCTATTAGTTTCCGAGATATTAATTAAAAACTTTCGTACAATACATGGAATTTTTTCTATACAGACGTAACTAACACAACCGTCTTCGCTGTAGTAAACTGACATCGTCAAGTGTCGAACAGCCATTGACACAGCGGGGATTCCACCCTGACTATCTATAGGGTGTCCTATTCAAAACTTTGGAGATATGACGACTGTCGTAGCGTTGCCGGCCGTCTTCCGGCCTTATTTAGCCTAACCTAACCTACGTATAAATCAAACACCCTATAGAAACGGAAGCCGATATCGCTATGGTGTGAATGGCTGTTCGACACTTGACGATGACGGTTGCTACCGCGAAGACGGTAGTGTTAGTTGCGTCTGTATAGGAAAAATTCTATGTATTGTACGAAAGTTTTTAATTAATATCTCGGAAACTAATAGGAAGCCGAAGACACCACTTTATATTTGGGGTCCCCTCCGCCCTCCCCCCTTCCCCTCGAAATTTCATCTTGATCGGCGATCGGTCGTATTCGGAACTACAGTCGACGAATTATGAATAGAAGCGAATATGGCGTCAAATTAATCTCAAAAATACGCTAAAAACGTTCACTTTTACATACACATAATTTTTGAATGTATGGATTCCCAAAGTTAAAACTTGTATTTTTACATATTTCTCGTCGAATACTATTGAAGAATAGAAAAAAAATCGATTACTTTGTGTCCTCCAAAGTAAAGTTCGGCCATTAAAACCGGGTATTTCATAAGTACCTGGTCCAAATCAATAGTGCTGCCGTAGATCGCATTTTGGAAGAAGGGAATGGACATAAAATAGAGGCACCATTCAACAGGTCACAGTTAAGCTTGGACAGCACTGACTAAAGTGACCAAAGGGCGGATCTCGTCTTAGTAAAGAGCGAATTAATTAGGCCGAAAACAATGAACATCCATGGAGATAGTTATCAAAGTTTCAGTAGGGTTGAATTGTATGTATATACAAAATTTATACAGTGTATAAAAATCGTGAGTTGATAATCGAAAAGCTGGGATCTGAAATTCCATGCTCCATTCAATATTCGATAGATCTCTGTTCACTTTTATTCGAATATCATAAATCATCAGTGACTTACCGTACCAATATATTTATTATGAATATTTTTTATGTTCGGTTACGTTATATTATTATCAAAACACTTCAACAGATAAGCATAGAATGTTACGTAAATGTAAATCAGTAAAATGTTAATTTGTTATTTTGTATAACTTAAATTATTTGAGATTTTCGTTCTCATTTGCTGTGTATTATACAAAATATTTGGAAAAATTAATTTTTGCAAGGTATTTTAATTATTACCTTTATCGTTTTCTGGTCACCTACTTTTGTGGCATCACACGCTCATACATGATCGAGTACTTACGCTTCAAAATAGGTTTATGTAGCAAAAAAAGAATATGAACGACAATCGATGTAAAATTTTGTCAGGACATTGTTCATTAAGGGTGTTTGTTTAGTTTTAAAAATTTGTGTCATTTTCAATGGAATACAAAATAGAAATGGATCCGCGGAAATTAATAATATTCTAGAACATAATTCAAATAAGAGGAAGTTTCTTGAGAATCACCACTTACGTGAGTACGTATACCTATATATATATAGTCGGTGGAAACAATATACTGTGGTGTTTAGAACGGTGAAATTACACAAAATTGACGCCATTTATAACTATAAGAAAGATTAAGACATCTTATCAGATTCAGATTTGAAAAGTCATTTTCAAATTACTTTTTTTTAATTATGACTGTTTCAAGGAGGTAAGAAAAACTTCTTTCTAATTTTTTTTTGCTTTTGCAATATATGTGCGTTAACTTCTGAAATTAGTCGCAACAATGTAATTTACTCTTTAGCAACTACCCATACGACCTGGCAACTTCAAATCCCGATATTTCAAGAACCGTTGAGAATTCGAGAAAAGTGAATAGAATCATTTTTGCTTAAAATTAGTCATAGAATTCATATACGAAGTATCTCGGATACCTTGGCGGCCACCCTGTATAACCAAATACCCTCTCCTCTCTGTAACGTAAGCGCCAGTCGGTCCTGCTCTCGGAATATGCATAAGGGTCATACAGGGCAATAAACATCTATTGTAAGAAATTCCGAGAATCTGCTTGGCAACGAAAATCTTGTCAAATATTTCAAATAAAGGAATGTTTTCGTATACGTTGTTAACGCGTAAATTATTGCCAAAATTGTTAAATAATTATCGTCGTGGATCATCATCTTTTCTACCATGCAAATATCACTGATGTAACGTAATACTATGGCAAGGGTCACTAGTGAGGGGCACTATAAATGTAATATAATTAAATAATTTAAAAAGAATGAATAATTTTGAAAGGTGTATTTTACTAACAAGTTTAAAAGAAAAAAAGTTGAACAGTCATATCTTTACTAAATAATACGTCAATTTTCACTCCAAAAATTATTATATTAATATTGCATTGAAAATTTATCTTAATATACAATATAATATGAAATATTTACAGATTACCTTCTTTCTTGTAATAAATTAAAACACTGTCCACTCTACCTTATACCATATACCGATGATGTTTCCACCGACTGTATTTAAATGATTCCTACAAAATCCAATTGTTTCGTAAAAAGTTTATAAGAGCAACTAAAGAAGCAAGGATTAAAGAGGAACAAGGTGAATGGACGGCAATGAAAGCAAAGAATAAATTAAACCAACAAAATAAATACAATGTATTGTTACATCAACATACGCCACATGCTGATCGTGGTAAATACGACAAGGAAACGGAAAAAAGAAAATCTGAGAACTTGACGATTCTAGCGTAGCATCGTCGACAAAACTAGTGCACTAAAATACAGCAAAAAAAAAAAGAGAAATAGAACAAAAAAAAAATAAAAATAAATTTTCAACGCGGGCATTTCAAACACAACGATGGGAGACGCGAATGATCACGTTGAAAAACGGTAGCGCACGTACTTATGTACAGTTGGTGGAAACGATATAGTGTGAATGTGAAGAATCTTGATGGTAATTCAATTATACAAGCAGGTGAATATTTCTGAGCTTGATATATGGTAATACTATATTGTTTCTACCAACTATACATTCGCCTCTATACGCAAAGAAACACACACGTAATGCCCAAGACATGATATACGTGTGTACATATACATATGTACATATCTGTATACAGTCGATTGTAAACACACATAAGACACACGTACACAAGATACACGCGCGTATAAAGTTTCTACAATGCGCACGAATTAATTTGCGTTTTGCTGATGGAATTTGGTTTATTTTTTTGATTTTATTTCACGATCGTTTTCGTGATTGGTCGATCCTCCACGTAACACGAAATCTATTTCATTGTGATAGAGTTTTCGAACGACGATCTTTTTTTTAATAAAACTGTGAAGTGACTGTTGGAACAATTTATAAACCTAAAATAAGTTTTATTTTTTATAGTTTATAGAAATTAAAGAATAATTAGTTTTTACCCGTTTGAATGCCATGTAGCGCGATTTTGCCGTCATCTCGGTTCAGTGGACTTAATTGACCCCACCTTAATGCACTTTTAATATTACACTGTTGAACAAATTGATTGACTTAGAATATTAAATATCATATAATAATTGACAGAATTGTAAATATAAAAATATTGCTGCTTGGCATTTTTCAAACGGTCAATTTTATCAATGATTAAATTACTGAAAATGAGAAATGATCGTCTTTTGATTGGTTCGTAACACATACTAACGTGTTGCGTTTCAAATGATCACACATTGAAAAGCACCAAGGAAAACGAACGCGGTGGGCGCACAAATCTAAAGTTAAGAAAAAAAAACATAATAATAATAATAATAATAATAGAGAAAAAACAAAAAACAAGATTTACGAGAGAAAAAATAAACAGCAAAATAAAGTACTCTAAATTTACTAACATTGCAAGAATAATATATATATATATATATATATATGTATATATATGTATATATATGTGTGTGTGTGTATCCGTAAAGTGTTTAAAACAAAAAAAAATAAAGATTTATATAAACTAGCGATAAATGAACAATAACAATAGCAATGGTAATTACAGCGATGGTATATGACGAATAGGATCATCCTGTTTCATTCAATAAACATACATAATTGTATTTAACGTCAGTTAAATTATTCACTCGAATCGTGTATGTATCTGATGTATAGTCAGTGTACAAATTGATTAATGTTAAAATAACAATAGGACCGATGATTATTTCGAGCCCACTATATCTTCGAACTCAACTATACACGTACAGTGAAAAGCAAAAATAAAGTATCATAATCAACAAACTGGATGTAATGAAGTTAATATATTAATTGTTTTTTAAACTGAAATAATTGTAATACGTAAAGATTGAGGTTTTAGTACTCGAATATTAATTTTCTGAGAGAACAGTATAATTCGTATAGTTTGGCTCTTCATTGCAACTATAGCAAAGTTTATATATGAATCTTGTACATAAAAATCAAATTTGGAAATTTTGCACAAGAAGGTTGGCTCAAGATCGCGCTGTATTTATTCCACCGACTATACTTCAACTCCGATTGAAAGTTTTAAAATACAATATAATCAGTGTCGCCACTTGTATATCATAATATACAACTATAAAATTGTAAAAATAATCATTTTAAGTACATTAACAAGTGATCCATTTGTCTGTTCGAACTTTGGAGTTTGGTAAAAATCGACAGAAAAAATTTGATATTGCACTGCGATTGAAAATCATCAATCGCTTAGCTTCACAATGATAATCAACAAAAGCAAAATACGAATAATCGTTAACACCATTTTTACAAAGTGCGAATAATAATAATAATAGTAAATATAAAAGTAATAATAATAATAATAATAATAAAGTTTTACAATATACCACCAAGAATCATATCTAATAATAATTACGTCATATAATATTAATAATCTATCAACATCTATAGCGAATAAATTGTAATAATAATAATAATAATAATAAGGGTAACGATAGTAAATTGGTAAAGTGGGATAATAGCGTAAATAATAATTATAACATGATGACGGTGCAAAAATAGCAGCACTTTTTTTTTAACAATGAAGTTAAACGCAGATGCTGAAGAGGATGCAGTTGAAAAGATGACACGAACATTATAAAATGTTGATAATATTAATTCGTAAATGTTACTTCTGACTAGGCTCCATTTGTATTCACGTGTAAACAAACGAAAAGACTTAAGAACTTGTTACGTGTGTTACACTCTCGCACGAAATGTTAATCATTGATTAACGGCTGAACATGTGTTTCAGAGAATCATTAGCCGTAAATGATGCGTAAGTACATCGATTAATTAAAGAGACGTCTTTGGTAATTGGCACGGAGCTGGACGCAGCTTCATCATTACAGGATGATCCATCTTATTGTTAGACGGAATGTAGGATCATTTTGACCCAGTGTGTACTCTTTGCAATGTGTATATATACTTTGTTATACTTAAATATATTTTCAATTTTATACACAATTATAATAACATCGTTATGGGTCAAAGTGACTCTATATTCGACTACCGCGTCAATCGACAATAAAGGTATTTTTTATACCTTTTTAAAGTAAGAAATTTTAATGTTTATTATTCATGGGTCAAAGCTATAGTGCAACTCTTAAAATTTACTAAAATGCCGAAATCAACTTCCCCATTAAAAAATCAGATAACCATAAAATTTGAAAGTCAACTAATTTCAATAATTCGAAAAGAATGATCATTGATAGAAAATCATTTGACTGCTCCATATCTTATGGACCATCCTGTATAATTCACCCATTTTCTACATAAACCCGTAAAATATTATATGGTATAAGCGTCCGTTGCCCCGTTCATTTGGTTTGACGCGTGCTTGTAAATAATATTCTGTTAGTTTTCAATGCATCTGCAGGCTTCCAGGGGATTTAATGAAACAGGCTATATGACTATTAATTGAAATTGCAACGAACCCTTTGATAACGAAGGAGAAAAGGGAGAGTCGATGAAAGGAGGGAAATCAGTGATTAGAAAGAGAGCCAGCCGTGAACATCTAATACACTCCAGCTGTTTTCGCGTTCGATGATCAAGAATTATTGTTTAACTGCATCACCAAGACAAATTTTCTGCAAGAAATACATCTTTTTCAACCCAATCTTGTACGTTGATAACAGCCGTTCCTCCTGCTTCCCTTTTGAACAAGCTGTACCGGTATAAAAAAATAACTTGATTATATTTCGTAAAGAAATTTGTCTTCTTAATACAGTTCAATCACAAGACTGAAATACTCTTTGGATTCTTTTACTTAGTTTTCTTCTTCTTCCTCTTGCTATACCCTTCTGGTTAGAAGAGTGTGCTATTATCGTTTGGCCAATTTTCAGCCATTTTTTTATAAATAATGCACAGTACCAAGCATGGTAGGATTCCCTAGGAAAAATGGCGCAAAGCCTTATTCCCCTAAGAAAGCCTGTGGTGCGTCGTACTGTACAGATATCAGGATACTTGAACATCTGATATACACTGGCAATGATAAAAATGTAAGGAACATGTAGAGACTGGATTGAACATATTTTTCAAAATTACCAGCAATCACTTCTGGGCTCTCCATATTTTTCCTTTCCTTTAGGTACTTACACCTCTTTTAAGTTATGTTTACATTGAACTTAAGTACCTCCAGCACTACTGGTGAGTTAATCTTGTATCAGTAACGGCGACTGATAGCCATCCAATACACTAAAAACATGAAATCTTCTTAGAGGATCTTGTTTCTAGCTAGCTGATAAAAACTTAAACGGTACACAGACAAAGAACAATGTTAATGAAGTACAAACATGTTAATATATTTTCTCACACATTTTCGTAAAATCGTTGTATTCGTCGGATACAGCGCAACTGAATTTGTTACTGACTCAAGATTAATTCGTGGCAATTAAGCGCTCGCCATTTTTCTGGCGATCGAAATATTTTCCTGAAATTTTTCCAGTTTCTTCTCTTATCATGAACAAAGAGTACAATGTACCACTTTTTGTTTTCTGTACATTTGTTTAGATTCGAACATAATAGAGATCATATAAGACGCGTGAATCGTAAGTACCCTCTTGGTATAGATGAGAAAAATAAAGAAAAGCAAAAGAACGATCGCGTGCACGCTAGTGAAGTGACACTGATGAAAAATTTTGTTTTCTCAAGTTTGGATTTCTCTATCGTTAAGTTTCTTATGCCACGCTTACTTTATCATACACACTTTAAAAAGCGACCCTAGTCCAAATCCTATGTACGGTACAATGTTATCACAAAGTCATTAAAAAATGCTATTTATGTATCATTTTCTCTACTCTTCTTTTGTTTTCTTGCTTCAGCTGTGTCTTTTTTTTTGTTTTTGGTTCTTTTTTTGGTAATTTTTACACCATTATCTTTATAAGGTGCATCGGACTTGACCGACTTACCGTGTTCTTTAACACGTTTCGATTTAGCAGTGTTTTTTTGCTTGGTTATCTCATTGTTTCCCTACGCATTCTCTATTATTTAATCGGCACATCATTAATGCGTCTTTTATCTACATATGAACAGGCGTTTCGCGACGCTGACAGCGATCCTGAAAGTGAGCCGATAAAATCGCTTCTCAGTCGGTAATCAAAACAGTGTTCTCAATATAATACAAGGTACACACCGTTCCGTTTCACAAAACGAGCATACAATTGTCCATTTTTAACGGCTAGTTAGTGATTGTACGCAAACATTTCTTACACTAGAGGTCCACGGAGAATTCGTTGCGATCTAAAGCTGATATTTGTTCTCTTTATCCCTTTATTCGTATTAGTTGCACAGCAGACTAACAGTGGTAGGTTGGCATTATGAACTTTTAAATTTTTTAATTCATCAGCTTTAGATCGCATCGCTCGCACATTTTCGTACATACACATGCACAATTAATATGGGCATCTGTACGTTTGCAGATACTGTATAAGGTGTTTCATACATCCGAGCTAAGCTACACTTATAAAACCATAGAAGCAAAAGAATTTTATTCACACTTTTAAAACCATTTAATTTCGTTTAACGAAATACTTTTCCACTTTCTACTATCTCCGAGTTATGACTTGGCCCAGATACGTGAAGCACCCTATATACAGGCATACAAGTACGCACGCATGCGCACATACAAAACACAGTGGTTGACCCACGGTGCTTCCGCTTCGCTACTCTTTACATCCGATTTTGAATGATGCCCGCGACAACGCGAGATCAAGCATTACTTTTCCCACGACGATCCCTCATTCCGTTTCGTGCACTTCGATTAATTTCTTACTGACTTGGTCCTGGGTAAGCTGCCCGACGTTCATCAAAGGGATTCTTCTCTATTGTTTTATTACACAGAGCAGCGGGTCACAATTGGTGGCGCAATGACGTCCACGATCGACAATCAGTGCCATCTATCCCGGTTAAATGGAACAGACCAAGCGCAGTGGCAACCGGTACATGAAATAAAACGTGGAGGTAGCTCGTAGGTGGATGGATTCGTTCAAGGAGTTTTTTGTTCTGCTGGATGGTGGTGTAGGAAAAAGAAGGTATTACGTGTTGGGAGCAGAGTAGGCGTCCGCTTCTTGCGAGAGGAGCGAGAGCGGGCAGATGTGTACAGGCACCGACAGACATAGAATGACTGATCAAGAGGCTGACCAAAGGAGTCGTGACTGATCGACAGATGGACTTGATCGACTGATCGATCGATTGAACGATTGATCAATTCAACTGACTGAGACTGACATGGCACGGCGACTCCGATCGAGAACACGGTCACAACGTCACAGGCCACCTGCTGGCACACAAACAAACACACGGACAGGTTAGTCACCACCACACACCAGATATATAGGATCCCCGGGCAAACGGGCACGGTGACCATTTTATAAACTCACAACGGCACTGTTTTCACGATTCTGGTAATATTATAAAAATGCCAGGAAGTTATGAGAGGATAGGATTTTAACAAAGATACAGAATACTGTGCAATGAAGTCACCGTGCGACGTGTGCACAGGTAGTTTGCCGATACGTCGCTTTCAGAAAGAAACGACAAGAATCTATTTGATTTTGTCAACATTTAAATTCTAAAGACTAGAAAGTAATTACTGATAAGTTTCGGTGATTCTTGTTGCTCCTCCCACACCACTGTGATTCATCGATATTTTTTTGTTTAACAATAAATACTAAGTGTACAGATTAATGTAGTGAAAAAAGAAATTGAAGATTTATTTATACAAAATAGCACATATATATCTTTGCTTTATTTATCGATATTAGATATTTAATACCCAAAAGCGCGGTAGAATATTTAAATTTGAAATCATTATTGACAAAAGGCACCGAATTAATTAGTACACTTAATAAATAATAGGAGACTCTTAAAGGTCTTATGAAAAAGCTAATCGATGAAACACATTCGAGAATGGTGATGCCCGACGGTCGGCGACATCCCAGAAAAAAAAGAACACATGGCGATGTTAGTACTAACAACTAATAAAGCGTCATAGCGTAAATTAACCATCAAACTTTAAGAGAAATTACTATCACGATAG
The DNA here is from genome assembly GCF_907164935.1 of Osmia bicornis bicornis. Classification (NCBI taxonomy): domain Eukaryota; kingdom Metazoa; phylum Arthropoda; class Insecta; order Hymenoptera; family Megachilidae; genus Osmia; species Osmia bicornis. The sequence goes on along the minus strand of NC_060219.1, from coordinate 1,949,531 downwards.
AACGTTTCAAGTTCTGTGCCCTGTACAATAAAAACAAGGGACCAGTTCGCGAAAATGGTGGTATAATTATAATAAAATAAATTAGTGAGGTAGATCGTTGTGGTTTCATTCCCACCTGACGGTAAGACAGTGCATAATGCAATCGATGAAGTTCGTGTTAACTGAAAGAATATAAATATCTATATATGTATATATATATATGATACAATGTACATACACGTGTATATAAATATATTAAAGAAACAAGAAAAGAGAAGCAAATCATAGAAAAAAAAACCAACAACAGAAAACAGTTTAGTTAACGTACCACTTACGTTGCGTGAAAAAACTCAAAGCGAAACTACTACTTATATTCTTATCCTGAAGTAAGCTACGGTAAATGTTAGTGAAACTTCACGTACGTAATTCCATTTTGTGCACAAAAGTTAGCACAGAAAGCTTGATTGGCAGCCGTTTGCAACGAAATGATTCTTTCATTATATCACTGACACGAAAAGTGGGGCAGGGCTGTGAAGGGCTAAAGAGCAGATTTGCACCTTCGAGAATTTGATAAATCTGCCATTTTGTACGATTAAATACAGACATATTCTGTCAGAGCCCTGTTTGTGCTTCTAAGAAAACAGAATGCTTGCCCTGAGATACTGTACACCAAGAAATACCCAACTTTCTTTTTAGGTAGATCTACACAAGTGGATCTGAACGCGTTAAGGAGCTATTGCAATATTGTCACTTCTAATTTGTACATTGTTTTAAGGTAATAACAATCTCTATTCCAATAAAAGTTCACTATCTTTTTACGTTTTCACTAATTAATAAAAGAATTAAAAATAACGCTTATTAACCCTTTTGCTACAACGTGCGATTATAGTCGCTCGATTTCCTACACACTCCATATCTGTCTCTGAACCTGTAGTTTCAATTTTTATGTTTTCTCTAATATCATTTATTAAGAAATTATAAATCCCTCTTTTATGGAAAGTTTTCTCCCCAAAATATCATTTAAGCAACTTTAGTTGCGGCAAGTTCTAAATTTAGTCGTTGACAACTGTCCTCGAATAATGTATACATTTTTGGCGCGGCGTTACGTTCAGCGCGAGCATAATGGCGCAGAGGCCGCTCGTAGCGAAAAGATTAAATATGTAATTTATTAATCATATTTTCTTCGTGTACAGAATCAATGACAACATTGTTTAGAGACAATTACCAAAAAAAATTAACAACGTATTAAAAACATTCTCAACAGTCTATATATGTTAATTGAATACATATATTGCAACACTTGCACTGGTGCTTCAGAAAGCCTAAAAAAAAAAAAAAAAGAAAAAAAAACAGGAAAAAAGCTATAAACAACTTTACTGTGGTGTCTTAATCGAAAAGAAACCAGACAGTTTAGAGAGTCATCACTGAAAACTTGTATTGTTTTATTTGTGGCGAGCGAGTTTCTGAGTCTGAAGAACAATAACACGTACATTACCACGAAATACAGGTACAACGAGACACGAAGAGAACGTAGATAAAGTTTCGGGTACAAAAATACCAGAAAATATATGTGTATATATGTATATATATGGACGGACTAACAGATAAAAATGAAAAAGAGAGATAATACGATATCTCAAGGAACGGTAATGTGAAGTCCTTTGGAACAACTATGACGGTATAAGTCTTTATCATTATCACAGCCTCGTTTTGGAAGAGTTTTAACATAAATGTTTAACGATAAGGATACCAATTGTCTCTTTAGCGTCTAAAGGAAACAAATGTCCCTATCGAATGCCTCCATATGGAAAAATACTGTTTAACTAGAGATAGTTCTTGGGAGCAATGCCTTCTGGGCGTTTGTCGTCGGATTAAACGAAGAACCTAACCTATCTACTCAAGTCGCGACTTATCGAGTACGTGAACATGGTATTTTGATTAAGGACACCAAGGTCGTTGGATTTGAGCCGTGGTATCCGAGAAGTCCTTGGTATCTACCTACGAAAGGTGGGCGAGGTCGGCTAGTAGGGTTTCGACGCATCCTTGGATCGTTTCAGCTGGACCTTAAGCCGTTTCATGCCGATCTGGAAGCCGTTCATCGCCTGGATCGCTGCTTGCGCGCTCGCCGCATTGTCATACGACACGAAGCCTGCGAATAATTTACAATCATTTCGTAGAATGTTATTATTCAGATACTTTAACACGTTCGAGCCCGTTTGGGCAGATCTGCTCATATCAGGAATTTTTTTAAAGTTATTAAATCATTCGAGTCAAGCTGCACCTGTTACACCGGGTTCGAATGTGTTAAAAAAATACTTCATTATTTATTAGTTCATAGTTCATATACCATTCATATATGGATAATATGGCACAATATGACAATTATAGACTTAAACACTTACAGAAGTATGAAAAGTACCTATGTGTGAGATGTTTTACATTTATCATATTGTGCTGAAAACGTTCGAGCTAAATTGAATATATCTACCCAGAAGTGGCTTCATCTTATCTGGGCCAAGCTACAAGTGTTACTCCAGCTTCGAACGTGTTAACTCTTTTATACAACACATATTTCTTATTTATTTGGGTTATAATAGTAATGGACACTGTAGTAGTAGCTTTATGAGATTATACTTAAGTATTTTTTAATCTATCTGACCTAAGTATCCTTGTACTATTCGAAACTATCCAGTACTATTTGAATGCCAATTTTACTTATAAGCTTTTTTGTAATTTATATGAATTGTGATACGGAGATATAAAATTTTTGTAATTATGGGTGATAGACTCTCATAAAGTTTAGCAGAAACTCCTTGTAGTGAACATCCTCAGCTAAAAGATTACAAATAGAGATAGAAGTTGATGTGGTGGCGTCTTACCGAAGCATTTGCTCAATTGCGTCTGTTTATCGATGAAGACTTTGGCGGAAATGACGTTCCCAAATGGCAGAAACGTTGTGACAAGGTCAGTATCGCTGAACTCCTGTGGTAGATGATAGATAAACAGGTTGCAGCCCTCGGGACCCTCAATCTGCTTGTCCGTGTTGGTGAATTTTGCCTTTTGCGCTGCCGCCGCAGCCGCAGCTGCTGCCGCTGTGAACGCTGGGAACCCTGGAAACACGAGGTTTATCATCGTGAATTCCGTGTCCCTTTTCAACGGATCTACGCACTGCTTGTTTGCATCCCACGAGATTCGCATTTCAAATAGTTCGACACTCAATGCTCAAACAATTATATACAGTGTGTTTACTTTAAATACATACACTTAATTATAGTACATTTGAAAACGAAGAATAGTAATACTAGAATGAGGTATAGGCATATTTTTTAACGTATTTTGATGAATAAATTTTCTTTTGTTTTCTCCTTTCTAATTATAGCTTATGTATTTTTTATGCATTGTGCAAAGTAAGAATGAATTCGGTTTATTTCTTTGTAAAACAGAATTTTTCTTCATTCAGATGCGGGGGATATCCATATTAAGGATCAGTAGGAGCGACGAACAGTGGTTCAGATCGAACAATTAGCTGTTCATTTGCTAAAAAATCAATTTCCTCATTTTTTTTGGTAATGTATTTCAAATGTCTGCCACTTTCAAAAATGATGACGTTATTGAAATTTATTAATGATTGTGATTAGAACAAGCGTTTAAAGATCATGTCACGTAGGCAGACTGTTTTATCAAACATGCTTCCTTTCAGATAAACTTTTAACATCTGGAAAGGAAAATTCTCAGGCAAACAGACTACTTGCTCTTGAAATGAACAGCAGGCTCAGCGATAACAGAACCAAATGTTATGGGAAAGCAATGGGTCACTGTAATCGCACTCTAAACATCACCGAACCCTACGGGCCCAGCCCGATTAGCTAAATAGTAACCAGATCACCCTTTCTCATTAGTATATAAACCCGTTCGCACCAACGCTCTTCGGTCAGTACCAAAAGTCATCTTGTGTCGAGAACTTCGTGTACGAACGTGAGCTGGTTGCTAGTTAGTGAGATCGGATTAAAGTCTCCTTCAAGCATAGTTGACCTTATAGAATCCGCGAAATCGAGTCAGTGTTTCTATGTGGTATTATAATCAACCACACACACAACACCCTGCATTGCCAGTGCGTCAAAACCGAGCATACTGCGGAGATAGGTAATATACACATTACACGCCTAATCCGCGACAAGAACAATTGTAACAGACTGAATTGTAAAATATACATTACTGTGTCAATCCCACATTAGCATCTTACTTTCAAAACCCGGTGAAACTAGTGACAGTTCCCACAACAATACAACCTAACCGCTCGGGTTGTATTGACTTTAAAATAATATAAGTTACGCGGCCTCTTGTCCGAAAGCCTCTGCTAGCCACACGCGCTGCTAAGCCGTCGGCCACGTAACAATCAACATTTCATAAACACCTTTTTACAAAGAAAATATTTTCCTTTGTTCTGATTGGTACCCTACAAAGTCCATTTAATCTTTCGTGTCCATTTTCTTTTTTTTTTACAAATAAAGGGTATTTGCCTACAATAAGAATGCATTTTAAATTAGGACTTTTTATTCATAATTTATTGAGAAAAAAAAAAGAAAAATATTCAGTGGACTAAAGAAAATCGTCAGTTTTGCATAATTCGCATAGATCATCTCTTGAATTCCAAGCATTTTTTCAAAGTGGAGTATTTTCATCATACTTTTCTTTATACAGGGTGCTCGACAACAGGTGGGCAAAATTTTAAGGGGTGATTCTAGGGATCAAAATAAGACTAAAATCAAGAATAACGAAATAGCGTTTGCGGCTTTGTTTTCCAATAATTAACGTTTAAAAATTCGAGTAAAAAGCGCCTGAAACCTGCAACCCGCTCAGCACCGACGACTGAACGTCAGGTCAGAAGGGGTCGGTACAGTCATAACCAAGAATCGAAACCGAATGCTGCTGTACTGAGAAACAGAATAGCACGAAGTAAGTTTCTATTATTCAACGATTTTTGGTCATGACTGTACCAACCCCTGCCGACCTGATGTTCAGTCGTCGGTGCTGGACGGGTTACAGGTTTCAGGCGCTTTTTACTCGAATTTTTAAACGTTAATTAGTGGAAAACAAAGCCGCAAACGCTATTTCGTTAATCTTGATTTTCGTCTTATTTTGATCCCTAGAATCACCCCTTAAAATTTTGCCCACCTGTTGTCGAATTGCCCATTTCCTCTCATAATGAAAATTATTATTGTTTAAAACGGAGCCGTTACCGGAACTGCGTGATGTGTTAAGAGGCTACTATAAAGTTCTATATTAGATAATTAATATTAAATAATAGATTTTGGATTCTAAATGATAACGAAGAAAATAAGACTGAACTTTCATTTAACAGAGTATAATTCACTAGTAGAGTAAGTAGTTTGGTGAAGAATAACGTAAGAAGTAAAGCATATCTGTCACCCAAATTTTATTAATGTTATTTCCACTGTAAAATATATGTATATGTAAATATTGACACATAAGCGGACACATGAACCAAGGCTAGTTCGAAGTCCAACCTCTGTTATTCTTTTTTAAATTAAAAAAAAGCGCAGAGCAATAAATCAATTTTCATTTTTTCGTTTTATTGCTTTTCTTATATTACAAGTATTATCGTTTCGTTAATTTCTTCCACATTGCACTATTTTATAAAATTATTGTCTTACGTTGAAAATCTTAATATTCACAGTAAATAAAAATGCAATATTTTCAATACTGAATTATTACAGCATCGATTAATATAATTTTCTTTTAATTCTTATAAATATTTCAATAAATAATTAAATGTATGTATTTAAATATTGCATACTGCGTAAATATAATACAATATTTTTCTTCTACAAGCAGTATTTATGAATCCTTATTTAAATCTGCTAGTTGTATTTTATATTTTCTATAAGAAAAATCTTTTTTAACCTGCGTATGTCGTGAGCTGGGATTTGTATGCACAGTGGTGGTCATAAACTTACATACAAGATGTATTTTAATATTACTTCGTTCCATGAGATAGTAATGGTTGGAATGACATTAAATTTTTATTAGCTTTGAAATGAAGTTTTTATTTATTACTGTTAAATAAGAAAATTTTTAAATGTACGTATAATAATTAAAACTTTTATTTAGAAAAACAAACTAGAACATTAAATATTAAACATAACCTCATAAAAAAGTGAAATGAACAAACTTATTGAGTTGCATAACTTCTTTATGAATTCAGCTACTTCTTTTTCATTTCAAATACATTAAGATCAAATACATCAAGAAAGATTTGAAAAAATTGTAAATTAACTATTTTGATTAAAACATCAAATAGTATTGTTTTTAGTTTCTACAGAAACCTTTTATTTATTATTAGATTTTATAATTCTTATTACTAAGCAATTTTTATTTCTTTGTTTTTTTTAGTCACTTTATTTCGAGGTAATGTACGTAAGCATATGACCCCACTGCTGTACATCTGGGTGCAACATAAGCTTCTTTTATAAAGGCAAGTGTAAAGGAAGAGTTGTCACACTACTTGCTTTAATCGTCCATATTATTTATGTGGGAGGACATAAATTTAAATTAGGTTCTTCCTAGGCCAGGCATGCGCATGAAAATGCCGGTAAGACCACAATAGTGCCTGCCCCCGTACAGCTTCGAGCGACCCATAGACATATAAAATATAGACGGAGCCTTTCTACGAGGGGTAACTGATAATCGCGGTAAGGGGGGAATTCATCTGACTTCGACTATTTTCGTAAGCGCAGACTCGGGTATGTTCGGCTTTTTGCATCCGTACAATGAGTTGCATTGAACTTGTCGCAGTGAAGTTGGCTACAAATTCACTACGCATTCACGCCGCGTCGATAAGTGAATGCGTGGCCAACTTCACTAACACATTCACGCCGCAGCGTTGGTGAGCCAATGGCGAGATCGGTTCACCGACGCTGCGGCGTGAATGTGTTAGTGAAGTTGTAGCCAACTTCACTGCGACAAGTTCAATGCAACTCAGTGTACACTGAGTTGCAATGAACTTGTCGCAGTGAAGTTGGCTCCAGATTTACTAAGACATTCACGCCGCGTCGGTGAGACGATGGGCGAGATCGACTCACCGACGCGGCGTGAATGTGTCAGTAAATCTGGAGCCAACTTCACTGCGACAAGTTCATTGCAACTCAGTGTACACTCAGTCCCATCGAAGCTGTCGCAGGGAAGTTGGCGCGCTAACGATTCACGCCGCAGCGGCGTGAATGCATTAGCGCGCCAACTTCACTACGACAACTTCGATGGGACTGAGTGTACATACATACATGTAAAATGTGAGCCGAATACTACCGAGTCTTGCCGGAATAAGTCGAAGTCAGACGAGTCTCCTCCTCGCCCCGATTATCACAGCCCCCCTTACCTAAAGTAGCAGTTTATGCTCCGTCTATATTTCATATGTCTATGGAGCGACCGTGTCTGTTTTATTACTGTCCTAATCCTTCTCAGGCTTTTCCCCCGTCTGAAGGCAAATAGTGGGAGGCTTCTGTCTCCACCAACTTTTTTACTCAACAGAATCCTATGTTGCACCGAAGTGTAGATTTGAATGTTTGATTACGTGCAAACAGTACAACAGGATGCACTCCTGCATTACACTGTACAATTATTACTAAAGATTCAGGCATTCCACGTCGTGTTTAGTTACTCACTATGTAATTCTTTCTTTTCCACGGTCACCGTCGTCTTTCCAATGAGAGCTTTAAGGCGCACAGTTACTCGTTAGAACACTTTTTACCAACCATGTGCAAGTAAACAATTACCATTTTGCCATTTTATATCAAATACATTTTGGTGAAAAACAATTAGCTGTACTAACCTGCATACTGTTGTAAGCTGGAGTAAGCGTTGCTCAACGAGTCCTGCAATCCGTTCAAAGGTGTTCCCGTTAGAGAATTGAGCGCGAGGGACGTCACAGGACTGAGGCTACCTCCAGTGGACCCTTTGAAATTGAAATAAACAGAATTAATATTTTCGTAGATTCAGCGATTATTCAAATTTCTACAATTTTAGTCAAGAATAAATCGCTCAATTTTTGGAACGGTTTTTTAATTGACATGCCTCATGCCATGACATGAAAAAAAAAAGACAAAAAGTAACTTTCACTATCGGTTAGATTATATTATAATTGTTAATAATATGGTAGCAAAACCAAAAGCGGTTTGTAAATTGTTTACAAAAGTAAAGTCAGTGAAATAATGTAGTGCAAAAGCGATTTGACAATAAATATTTGAATTTAAATTCAAATTTAATTCTTATTATGTTTCTATGTATAGTTATAATTATTGAAGTAGATAGATAGGGGCCAGCAGGGAGGGCCTAGATTTCCCAAAAATGTGGATTGCACCCTTATCATTTCAAAAATTTCAAACTTTAACAAATTTTAAGATTCTATAATTCTAAAAGGGTATAGCCGGGTAAGGTAGGTAAAATGGCCCTTGAACCAAAATAAATTCAGAATGCGTCGTTCGATAGCATATCAAAAGAATATACTGTACACCAATTTTCAACCCTTTATCTTAACCAGGGGGGCAGTGAGGGGGAGGGCGCAAAATAGATGCCAGATCGTGCATCATTTCTCCTATTTAATAACATCCGAAAATTCTGAAAAAATTCTGATACACTACAAACACGGTAGCGCATATTAGGGAATTTTTTCAGATTTTCTCATTGCAAATCCTAGTTGTAAAAAATGAAAAACCGATCAAACAATCTGAAGAAACGCGATTTGTTATTGAAAATGTAGGAGCACTACTCTTATATTACTGTGGTAATAACATATTAGTATAACTATTACTGTTGAATTTTTTCAGATTTTTTGTTGTGGTGCAACGTAGTTGAAAAAATCAAAAACCAATTATTTCGCATGAAAAAATAACTTTTACTTTTAATTTTTATTTCCTGTTTTTTCAAAATATGTATTAAATACTTTTAAATGGATTCACATTCATATTCTAAAGGAATATGGAAATAAAGGGAATAAAAATTGAAAGTAGAAGTTACTTTTTCATGTGAAATAATTGGTTTTTGGTTTTTTTAACTACGTTGCACCACAACAAAAAATCTGAAAAAATTCAAGAGTAATAGTTATACTAATATGTTATTATCACAGTAATATAAAAGTAGTGTTCTTACATTTTCAATAACAAATCGCGTTTCTTCAGATTGTTTGTTCGGTTTTTCATTTTTTACAACTAGAATTTGCCATTGAAAAATCTGAAAAAATTCCCTAATATGCGCTACCGTGTTTGTAGTGTATCAGAATTGTCGGATGTTATTAAATACGAGAAATGGGGCAAAATTGTCCCCCCTCACTGCCCCCCCGGTTAAGATAAAGGATTGAAAGTTGGTGTACAGTATTTTCTTTTGACATGCTATCGAATGACGCATTCTGAATTTAATTTAGTTCAAGGGCCATTTTGCCTACCTTACCCGGCTATACTCTTTCCGAATTCTAAAATCTTCAAATTCTGAAATTTCAACAGTCCAAAATTCAAAAATTCAAAAATTAGAAAATTAGAAAATCCTAATATGGCGTTAATGTTGAAACATAATTAATACTAGACTTAAAAATTAATTAGTAATTAGTGATAACGAAAATATAACAAATTATAATCAACAATAAAGTTATTTTAGACACAATATTCCATAGCAATCGTAATTTGTCAATGTTTTTTTTTTTTTAAAGCAGTGTAACACGGAGCTCACCAAACAGGAATATTTTTACAATTTAATTATTTTAACACCTATAATACAGCACACACGAATTAAAGCTTAATTAAGACACAGTTAACAAATATTGGGTGAGCTTCGTTCCCTCGTGATTACAAATCAAATGAGCAATAAAGATGTATAGGAAATAGGAATGAATAAAGCAAATAGTGGCGCGAAAATGAGGGAAGGAAAAAGTGTTCTTACCTGTATTTCCGGTCTTTCCAAGAAGGACAGCTACGCACGGAAAGACGTGAACGTTAAAGTGCGTTCTCATGAAAGAAAAGAAACAAAAAGGTGCACGCTACACGGCCAACTATGTTCGACCAATTCCATTAAACGGCAATGATTAATAATAAAAATAAAATCTTGCCGCGTAACGAGGCAACTAAAGAGCATCTCGTTTGAACGAACTTTATCAATTGTTAACTATTCAATCTCGTACGTAATTAATTTCATTGAAACGGTTATTTTGCTACCCTTTGCTGGGAATAATCGTCCAGTGCACCGGCGAACGCGACGAATTCAACGGTATTGAAATCAGAACGTTTCAAAATGAAAGGGGAGGCGAAATGAAAGGGAAATAGAGATATGGTGGAACCAACACGTATATATGCGTCTACAATTTTCGAGTACATCTATACGAGAACGATTATTAGTTAACAAATTTGGAGGTACACTCTATGTGTACTGCTCGTAATAAACGTGGATATTTATAATATTGAATAGAAATAGTCAATTTTTACAGGTAACTTTGCACTTCTAGAAAACCGATGATATTAGTAATGAGTCGTCCTCGTATGTGCACCCAATAATGTACTCGTATAAGTTCAGTATTTATCTCACAAGGAGAGTTTTTTTAACTGATATGGGAGGGCAATTTGATGATAGACGTCGATTTTTCTGAAATTTTGCAGGTGCAGAGAGAACTGAAAAATATTATACACGTATTTTTTTAAGGGTTGATGATCACAACTTCTGAAGTAATATTAGTCAAGGTACATAAGTACAATACGAATTTTAACTACTATAAAAAGTTTAATTTTAAATCCTTAAAGTAAATATGCGTACCTAAAAGAGTGTGTCCACTATTTTTCAATTTTCTGTCGCAGGTTGTAAAAATTTTTAAAAACCGACGGTAATTATCAACCTGCCTATTCTTGCCAAATTTTAATAAGCTTCTGCATATGAGAGATTATATTATTATGTATCTCCCCATCTACATGTATCTTTGAATGTAAATGATCAACAGTTTAAAGAATTTTTAATGTTAAAAATATATTACAAGTTATTCATTTTATTGGAACAATTACTTTGAAATAAAAGAGTTTTATAACTTTGTTTTTATCTCTAATCAAATTCTAGATACATAGGTAAATTATGATTTAATTTAAATTGCATATAAATGACAGAGAATAATACTTGTATAATCCTAGGACGACGGATCAAGGAAAGAGTCCCCACTTTTAATGTAATTCTATATTTCATATTATTTTAATTTTCTAAATTTTGCACTGTTCTTTCAAAAATTATTTTTCCACTATATGAAACTCTTTCGTTTAAATTAATATTCTTGTATATTTTGTAAGTTTGGATCATGAATGACCCACGTTCCGCAGTTCAAAGGTTAATTTTGTTAGCTTTTGGACAACTCTGTATAAGCATAATAACTAATTCCACTATGGTACGATTTGCGTGCACTCTGTTTATAGAGAGTTTCATAATAATATAATTTTCCAAAATGTGAAAAAGCTTATTAAAATTTGACTGGTTCTTTTGGAATGCTCTCCTTGCTGATACTACTTGTGTACGTGTTTGTTGTTTTTTTTTCGACAAGGGAATTAGGGGTGGCATGAATAAGATTAGAAATTCATCAGGATGAATTAATTTAGTAATTGTTAATACTATACCAGGCAATGCGACACGTACATAGCGACATACCTGCTGTCGAATTCGCCAGTCCGCTTAACGCTGAAACACAGAACACGTTCACGATATTAACAAGCGGAGTTAGTAACGTGTTTACATATTCAGCACGTAAACTTTGGCGGAATTTACTTAGCCGTTACTCTGCCTGAAATAAGGTACCCGTCCTGCAATATTGGACATCGCTCAAACATTATTGCCGCTGGCTCATCCAGTTCAACTCGGTTAGAAGATCGAATAAGAACATGAATAACAAAGATGATGTTAATCCTCGTTAAAGAGAGCGTTAAATATTTATTCTTGACGTGTGACATGTACAGGGTGTTCTAGGAATAAGCGATTAAACTTTTCACCATAGTCACATAAGTGATTATAAGTATTTTAAATTATGAAATAAGATATTATTAATAATTATTTTTTATAGGGAGATTTTTATTCCATTCCCAATTTTAGTGTGTTTGCCTTTCAATATAAATTTTAAGGCTTACAAATAAAATGGGATATTATTTGTTATAACTCATTTCCAATGCTAAGGATTGCTAAAAATATAATAAAAATATATGAAATTTTAATTTCTTTCAAATATCTATTTGACATTGAATACAATGATAGAGAATTTATTTTAAATTCAGTAATTATTTAGTTTAATTTGAATTTTAAAGAATAACCGTTTTTAAGAAGTTTAGTATCGTTACTAAACTTCTAGTTTAGAAATTTCGGCAAATAATGTTGATTAAATAATAATATAATCCTTTTTCAGTGTATTTTCTAATTTTTAGCCTGTATTTAAAGATTATACATATAACAAGATATTATTGCTTTGTGTCTTTTTTATTTGTTACAATTCGTGGCCAGTGTTGAGTATTGTCAAAAGCATAATATTTACAAATTCATGAAATATTAATTTCTTTTAAACATTGATTTAATATTAAATTAAATTTTGGGGACATATATAAGCCTTAAAATTTATTATTTAATCGACCTGATTTGAAATGAAATTTAGTACAGTTACTGGAATTTTAATAATCAATTAATTAATAAATATGTAATTTAGTACTCTAGAGGCAATGAAAAATATTTCAAATCCATTTAAACCTAGATGTTTAAATGTACTCAATTATGTACATATTTCCAAAACACCCTGTAATGTTTTTAAAACCTAGACAGAATTTCCTTAAGCGAATTCTTGTTTTAAAATTTTTGTACGGCACCTAACATGGTAGGTTTCCAGAAAAATAGTGGTATAAAAAGAAGGCGATCAAAAATTCTAAATTCAAAACTACAAAATAGAAAATGTCAATGTTCAGTGTTTAAAATTAAAAACTTCAAAATTTCAAAATTTAAAACTCAGAACTCAAAATTCAAAATTTCATAACTCAAAGTTCAGAATTCGCTAGAACGCTATTTTCCTTAGGAAAGTCTATCATACTCGGTACTGTATGTACAATCTATTTTTGTGTTTTTAAGTGGTGTTTGTTTTGTCTTGCTTATAACAAAATGAACAGATGAACAGTAAGTAGTACGTCTAGGATCGTCGCTCTAACAAAAATGATAAACAATGGTTAGGCCAAATGTAATTTAGCATACATTAAAAAAATTATAAATACTATATTTTACTTTTTATAATCCAACACCTTACACAACTATTATCATGTATGATTAGTCACTAATTCAGGGAATTCGAATACTTATGAGACTCACTAGGGGAAAGGCGGGTAGCCCCGGACATTTTTATATCTTTATTGTTACGTCATATACAGGGTGTCCCAGAACTGGGGTAGGAGCCGAAGAAGGATGATTGCTGAGATCATTCCAAACAATTTTTTCCTTTGCCAAAATGTTATTTAAGGCTTCGTTTTCGAGTTATTAACGAAAAACAGTGGCCAATCAGAGCACGCCCTTAGCGCGGGCCGAACCACGAGAGTGTTGGGTATGCTCTGCGATCAAACCGTGGTCGTGATCAAGTGCATCGGCACCACGTCGGTGTAATAGGTGTAATAGTAATTTTTTAATTCATTATTCGATATAACTTTTGCCCAACGAATCCTATTATACCGACGTAGTGCCGATGCACTTGATCACGACCGCGCGGAGCATATCCAACACTCTCGTGATTCGGCCCGCATTAATGGCGCGCTCTGATTGGCCAGTGTTTTTCGTTAATAACTCGAAAACGAAGCCTTTACCAACATTTTGGCAAAGGAAAAAGTTGTTCAGAATGACCTCGCCAATCATCCCTCTTCGGCTCCTACCCCAGTTCTGGGACACCCTGTAGAAATACAAATGACATATGATAACATGGCTTCTGTGCTTAAAAAATAATTGCAAACCAGTAATCGTATGCACACTAAGCAAATTAGGTCATTATATAAATTTTAGTTTCGCTGAAGGTATCCGGGGCTGCACGCCTTTTTTCAAATGAGTAAAAACAGAAGTTTCAGTTTATTGCTTGTTGTCTTAAAGTTATTTAAGAAATATGTTTTTTTTTTAAGATATAATGAATCAAAAAGACCTTATATTTATTACCTGAAAGAGAAATTTGATTAAAATTGATTGCTTCTATGTTTTTTTTTGTATTTTATTTAAGTGTCCGGGGCTACCCGCCCTTCCCCTATATGTTGCTTAGCAAAATGAAACAAGATTACGATGAAAACATTCATCCTCGGAACTAGTTTCATAAATAACTTTCATAAATATTAAACGAGCAATTTCCATAGTTTCCTGATAGGAAAAGTAGTCGTTTTTAGAAAGTAGCAGGAAAACTGCTGGCTGATGAGGATAATATTAATATGTATGTAGGTATAACAAAACCGATCAAATTTTTAAAATTCATAAAGTTCTTCACCTTGTTTCAATAATTAATTTGAAAAAATCTTATTCATTTAACGAATGTTTCTTTAGAGCCCCATTTTCATTATATCTATAATAAATATCATGGATTATTAGTAATCTACTAAAAATAAAATTATACTAGTAGCAGGAAAGGTTACCTAATAACAATAACTATATCGTTTAATAACAATCTTGGGATTATGTCCATTAATTAATACGTTATATTATAGCATTGATGATATTTAAATTTATGAGGATCTTAATTTCATTTATTTAATGAGAACTTCAATTTTGTTTGATTTTAATAGAAGTATTAGTTAGTGTTGGGATGGGTTAACTGGTAAGTAACTTGAAATACTGACTTTAACCCTTCCACCAGCAGAGACGATGTTAGTCATTTATAATTTAACCTTGTGCAGCCCAATTTGTTTTTAATTGATAAAAGAAATTTTCTATACTTAATTTTTGTGTTCCTACAATGCAGTGTGAAGAAATTTTATGGTTATATTGCGCTAGCAAAATTATTATCATATTTACAAACCAAATTTTGTGAACTCTTGACTTTTTGATACATTTAACCCTCGGACAGCGAACCATGCAGAGAGTCACAATTTTAATGTAATTTTGTATTATATATTATTTTTATCTGCGAAATTTCACATTGTTCCTTTATAAATTATTCCTCCCATATATGAAACTCTTTCGTTTAAATATTATACATTTAACTTTAGGTTAATATTGTTGTTTATTTTGTAAGCTTGGGTTACGATTGACCCAGGCTCCGCTGTTCAAAGGTTCAAAGAAGTGTTGCCATATGGCAGCAGTGGGCTGGAAAGGATTAAAATAGAATGACATGAATAACAATTAAAAAGAAAAATATTTACGCTGAAAATTATTGTACTGCATTAGATAATTTAGTACAAAAACATCCGGGTACCGTTTCTGGCTGAGATGATCCTACCGAAAGGGATACAAATCTTTCTTTGATCGTGAAATTCAAAATTTGACGATGACCATCACTGTTTTTTAATAATATTGTTATATACTTAATAACAATATATTATATAACATAATATTTATAATTCGTGATATTTAAAAATTCACAGGATTCGCCAAAAATGCCATAATTATTAATAAAACAAAAGTTAACCTAAAGTTAATGCAAAACAAGGCAAACTTTTTCTTTAACGTTTGTACGACTCACAAACGTATATGCACATAGAACAAAACAATTTTCACTAGAACGGGTTACCAATTCCGATTAATTATCAGGATTATTTAACGTATTGCAACAAGTGTAAAATATAATACAAACACGTCATCAATTAATTGTTCGAGTCATTTCTTTCTTCTTTTTTCGTTATTTAACATTTAAGACTGCTTAAAAACTATAATTATATAATTTCATAATTTCATTTATTAATACTAATGAACTATATTACTTACTGGAAGTGAAATTGTAACCGAATTAACAAATTTTGTGGAAGAAGAATGTTTTAGTACAATAGTTGCAAAAATAGAGTTATGAAGTACTAATCAAAAGAATAATATTAGATACTAAATTGATGTATACTTCAGTTTTGAATGGAAATAGAACAAAAATGTTATTTCATAAAATAATTAATTAATTTTTTATATATCAATTTACTAAATTTATTAAATTTTTGATGAACTGATTGAAGTTTGAGGTTTTTTGTACAATTAAAATATAATTAAATGAATGTTTTTATCTTTTCATTACTCATATTCAAATATGAAAGTGTCGTCGGATTTCTCGATTCTTCTGTGTATTCCCATTATCAGTTTGAGGGGTCATTTTCAAATAATTTTTGAAACTAAAAATAATAGACCACGGAACTTGAAATTTAAGAAAAATGACAGTGAAACCTTTGTGCAATTATGCGTTATACTAATTAAATTATACTATACTAATTAAGTTCTTACATGTTGTTTACGGCATGCTCTAAATGGCTGCCACGAATGTTTAATAATTAATCATCTAATTTATTGCAACCTTTACATAAATACAAAAAAGATGTCTTTCTAATTTCTCTATGATTGAGAAAGTTGAAATTTCCATTATAGAACAGATTTTTTTCTACTGACTATTATTTCGTCAAAATATATTGTTTTTAGTTTTATTTCAAGCTGAGACAGTAATCACACTTATACATATAGATGAAAATTTTTTTCAATTTTTTTGTTTTATATAAATTCATAACTATGTTCTTGAATCGTGAAAAAATATAAAGTTCGTTAGTCTATCTTTTAGTACTAAAAATCGTTCAAAAATGACCATTCCAAATAAATGTACCTTCTTGAAACATCGGTTCAAAAAACTATTATAATCATCATTTTTGATTAATGAATTTCAATTTAGTAGGTACTCGAACGATTAACCGGAAGGAAATCGGGTCAGCTGTTCGTTCTTCTTCAACATGCATGCTGTTACTTCAGGACTAACGTTACATATCAAGCAAATCTCGGCGAAAGCATGCTATTTCCAGGCATTCCCCTACACGAGGGCACAATGCACGTGAATGGAGACTTGATCGCATGTACAATTCCGAGCATGTTTGACTTTTCTAAGAAAAGTGGTGACGTAGATAAAGGAGGTTCAATTACTTCAGAAGCATCACGCATTATGTTTAATTTGTACGACACATTTTTATACTCAACAAACAATAAAATTTTGCTAAGTAAACATTTATATGACGAACTTCCCTCTTTAATACATCGCCATTTTTCCTAGGGAAGCGTACTATGCTCGGTGTTGTACCAAGTCTCTATGTCGTGCTATCGTGAAAGTTTTCGCTACTCACTGTTTGGCGACACTTGAAGGTTGCCATTTCCGCCAGTCATCGCAGCCAGGGTGACTAGGTTCTGCATACTCATGGGTGACACTCCTGTGTTCGCTGTAAACACCCAATTACAAACGTGAGACGAATGGGCTATGAATTCATCATGAAGTCATCCATATCTGCTACTGTTTGTATAAAATATCATTACACAGGGTGGACCATCTAAATAAGAATATCTATACAATTTCATTTTAAAAAATGCCACGGACTTTGAACTTTCTGAAAAAAATGACGCGACAGAAAAATAATTTTACGTCCCTGGAAATAAAGTAACTGTTTTGAATAGATTAAGATTACAAATAAGATTACAAATAACGCAGATATTTAAATGTCCCCACTTAAATGTTTCAACCTGCATATAATAATTATACAATTATACTTTTTACACTGATATACAGGGTGTATTACTTCATTTTGTTTGTAAAGATATAAAAAATATTTCAGGGAAAGTAATTGTTACTGAGGTGAGAGTAATTTTAGTTTATCTAATCCTAAGTTGAATTCTAAGGTGACAGGTACAACTTGGCGATCATAAGGCGAAGTTATAAATCAACATGCTCGGGCCTGTTTGGGTAAATTTATCCAAATAAAATAAGCGAAAATCTTTAAAGTACACTCGCGATCAAATCAGGTCCCACAAGAGAAATGGTGATGTCCCGAATCCCCCCCCCCCCCCGACGTTCCTCCAGAAAATGACCATGTAGCGATAGGAATCGATATACGTATACATATAAGTCTGTGGCTTTCCACCATTTGCAAAAATTGATGGGTAAGTTGAATTAATATTTATGCACTTATTTATTCCCTCTTCTCAAAATTATCTTATTTTATTTCTAAATTACTTTTAATAATAACATCGTTAAAATTAAGAATTTCAGGATTCCTGTTTCCCCTATATCATCATTTTTTCTAGGGAAACCTGACTTGATCGCGAGTGTACAATGAAAGAAAAATCACCACCTCATGAAATTTTTAAATTTTGTATGAAATATCCCACGAATTGTTAATTTATAAAATACTGTATTTTAAAACTTTTTTGTCAGAATGTTCCAATAAATTAATCTATGTAAAACAAAAATAAAAATCACAATAAAATTTTATATATTTTATAATAGTGTTTCGATTTTTAACCCTTTACCTCATAACTTATTCGGCAGTTGCCTAATTCAGAATCAACATTATATTGTTGCAATGTTAAAATAAATAAAATAAATTGAAATATTATGTACACTTTGCATTTGGCTATCTTTGACCGTACAAATTATAATTAGAAGAAATTTAAAAGATAAGAACCGACGTTGTCATATTTGAACTTGTGTCGCATCATGACTGTGGTAAAGGGTTAGGTATATAGTTTTACAAATAATCCAGTGTTATGTAAGTTCTGCTGTGTCATTAAAAAATCATACGTTTTGCGCCAATAAGCGATAAACATACGTTTTGATGCAGACGCTAATGGCAAGTATCTCTTACGTATGATCCATCATTGCATTGGCGTGTTTCCCGAACCCGTTAATTTTATTATCGCGAAGACAACTGGCAGAAAATACACAGGACAGGTAAACACGATGGCGTACTTTGTAATTTTCACTTTGTGAAAAACAAATACGTCTTACTGAAATACGTTTGACAGATATTTTTAATTATTTTGTTAAACAAGTTAAACATTATATTACATATGTAAAAGAAAATTATTTATAAAATGATATTTAGGAATAAAGGGATTATGTACTAATTAATGAATCAGTTAGAGGCACAATACAAATTCAACAAACGAAGAGAACATAAAAGAAAGAAAAAAAAATTCAACAAACGAAGAGAACATAAAAGAAAGAAAAAAAAAAAAAGACACCAACCATACTCACCGGCGGTGTTGCTCAACGACGCGAGCGTCGCCAAGCCCTGAAGATTCGCAGCGTTGATTTCAGGAGGACTGGGCAGAGCAGGAGCGGCGGCGTGCGCAGGGGTTGCGGCGCCTAGACCGAGGTGCTGTTGTAGCAACAACTGATGCTGCACACTCGACAGAGCGTTAGCGCCTGCACTAGCTGCAACCGGAGTTGCTGCACTCGTCGTCGCCTGAAGTTGTTGCAGTAGCTGTAACGACGCGGGCGCTAGGGTAGGTGTATCGTTCTGCAAACAAACGAACGTCCAAATGTAATCACATGTTTTCCTTTGCTTGTTTACCTTCGGGCTATTTACACTGATGAGAAGATACAACCAATCGTATATGTATAGCAATGGTTCTCAACCGATGGAATACGAGAGGAATCTGAATAGTACAGTACCAAATATAGTAGACTTTCCTAGGAAAAGTGGCACTGTAGGGAAAAGTAACAAATAGAGTGATATAGACCCTTCTATTCTTCTATTATAGAGACAGTGTATCAGATCCTTTCTGTATACTTTTCCTTAAACAAGAGAAGCCTATGTTGTATCGTTGCATTGAACTTGTCGCATTGAAGTTGGCTACAAATTCACTGCGACAAGTTTAATGCAACTCAGGGTACATACGTGGCTAATTTGTGCAATATACAGTATACAACAATTTTATCACCTAAAGCTTCATTTTCAATGATAGTGCGTGCAGTTGCCTCAATCAGAAATAACTATACCAGAGGCTAGTCGAATGTTTAATGCTGGTTACTACTGAAATCTTGGATTGTAATTTTGGCGGTATGCATTTATGAAATGGTTGAGAACCACTGGTATGTACTGTATCCCGATGAGATGTTGCGGAGGCTAAGGAATGCGGGTGCGATTGGTCAGAGGTTTCTAGTCACGCCTAATGCACACGCATTCTAGACCGTCGCGCGTTATTGGTCGAAACGCTCACACATACTAAGCCCGCCGCTTGCACACTGCAAAGTCAAGTGGTGTGGGTGCCTGACGACGTTGGGACTAGATGGGACAGACCGAGGAGTCACTCCTTAGCCTCCGCAACATTTCATCGGTGTAGAGTACAGTAATGAACATCAGAATCAAGACAATCTCTCGAAATAATTTGATACGTCGTAATTCAAATATAGCAAAGTTGTGCATTATTTGAAGGTATGCTCTGAGAATTCTAGCGGTTCTGACATAACGACATCAATCTTAGGTGAACTTGTAGAGAAGCTACTCTCCTCCGATTTCGATGATTTTTAAATATGTTGTTTTTTCCTCTAAGCTATATGTCGGACTCGATTATAATAGTTAGCGAGATATTAGCGAAAGAATATTGTTACTACTACTGCGAATTCTGCCTATACGTATGCGTACGTGGCCGTGTGTGCATTGGCTCGCTTGCCTATCATCTCTGTAAGCAGCACCACGTGGTCCGGCTCCTATTCATACAACGGGTGAACTGAAAAATCAAATCATAACATCTGACTCGCGTGGTCGGCTGGAATATTAGTATAACTTAACCTAAACTGACCTAGACGTATAAGAAACAGAAAAAATAAAATACCACCAACATTACTACGAATGGCAGACAATCTTATGGTGCACAATAATGAATACCAATGTTAACGGAATATAATTTTCTTCGTTACTTATATGTCTAGATTAGGTTAAGTTAGGCCACATTAATATTCCGGCAGCCTTTAGGCGGCTGGCCACGCAAGTGTAATGTTAAAATTATTTAAATTTGTAGTTAACTTTGATTTTAAGCTGACACGTTGTATGGACGGTAGCCGGGCCATGTGGTGATGTTGACAGAAACAGTAGATAAGCGAAGGTCGCTTGTCGACGCACACGTAGCCACGGACGTCGAAATTCAATGTAGTAGTACTCATAGTTTTTCGCGAATATCTCGTAAACTAATCGAGTCCGACAAATAGCTTAAAGGAAAAAAGTTGCTTAAAGTGACTAATTTTACAACATATTTAAAAATCATCGAAATCGGAGGGGGAGTAGCTTTTGTACAAGTTCACCCAATCTTGTGATATGTATTGCATTTTGTTTTATTTTAGAATTTAATTTCAATACGTTGGAAGCATATTAAATTAGACGTCTGGACGGTTTTACGACCTATCAATATTTTTACTGTAATTCTATGTGTTGAGCTTGTCATCTT
The DNA here is from genome assembly GCF_907164935.1 of Osmia bicornis bicornis. Lineage (NCBI taxonomy): Eukaryota > Metazoa > Arthropoda > Insecta > Hymenoptera > Megachilidae > Osmia > Osmia bicornis. The sequence goes on along the minus strand of NC_060219.1, from coordinate 1,928,135 downwards.
AAGATTTCAAGTGATCGTCCGGTTCGGCTAATTTGAAATTTTATGATGGTATCCGTGCCGAGCATATCAAGCCAATGCTATCTAAAAGTTTACCTTCGTAAACATGTAAAGTCGGTAAGCTAGGCAACTTCCTGTTATGTTATCATTTCTGTCATCACAATCCCGATGCTTATTTCGTGACAAACAGTGGTGTCCTGAACCACTAGAGTAACATAATGCTTTAACCCAGAGATAGATAAAATTATGATTGCTGGAAACCTTAATAAATGTGCTTGACAGTGCGACGTAGGATTATGACTCTTAACCCTTTTAACCCAACGCTGGTATACAATACCAACATGCAAAATAGGATAAACCTTGGTTATTAAAATTGTTTCAAAGCTTATCGTCCAAAATTCAAATCTTCTGGTATATTAAGTAATTATCCTGATTATAATTAAGAGAACCACAATCCAGAATTGTAATTATCTCGGGAATAATGATAATCTAAAGACAGATCAGAGAGGTTCAGCCACTATCGTTTGAAATGAAAACCAATTTTAAAAAACAATTTCTTTATACAAATAATAAAATACTTATACACCTCTGCATCATTTTTGGCTTTTTTGAATGGTGTCATAAAATAAAAAATTATCTATTAAAATGTCGCTCTTGTGCAGGGGAATAACTTGAGAAACCTACACGCGATGGCACTGGATCGAACTCAGGGTCGTTTGGGGGTAGAGTATCACATTGTTCCGAGAGATGGCTTTGAGGATTACTCTTAGTATATTCATGGTCCTAAGGGTAGATGGCGCAACAAGTAGCTTCATACATACAGGGTGTCAAAAAATTGTGTCCAATTTTGAGGAGCATGCATATTAGGTATAATACCGAAAAGTTCTGTCCGTTTTTGAATTAAAAGAAAATAATACATTTTCAACACATTTATTAATATTTATTGAACAATATAATTTCCATCGTTAGTAATAACCTCTTCTTAGTGTGATTGTAATTTGTGGTTTCCATTTCTGTAGAATGACTCATCCTTGGAAACTTAAAATGACATTATCGGACAGGACTTTTGGGTAGAACTAATAATACTTTTTGTTTGTATTGACAAATACTAAATACACCTAAATATTTATAGAAAAATGGAGTATTTCTTCTATAAGAAAATTAGGTGAAACTGTGGAACAAGATTTTCAAAAATGAAATTCCAGAAAAATACAGAACCAAGCATATAGAATTGTACTTATATGTTTATTAATACTGAATTATTTCCTTAAACCTTTAATTTATATTTATTACTGATTAAACAAAATTTCTACACCCTTTCCGATATCATCTGCTGTTATTTCAAACGACAGAAATTTATAAATACTTTGCATAGAAATCAAAATGATTTCGGCAGTCGAGTAAATAAATATATATAAATAAGTATATCTATTCCTGAGGATATTTATCTGTAAGTTTTTATGAAGTCGGGCATCATATTTAAAGGCTATATAAATAATGACAACCTGGATTAATATATAGTAACATAAACTTAACTGATCTTTGGAATTATCTTTGGAATAGACGTGCGCCATGAATTGCTAACGCTGTGGTGGAATATTGGAAGTTAATAAAATATTAACGGGTTCGAATACGTGATGGACACGGGGGTGATTTGCTCTGAAATTTTCATTCGTGTCACGTCGATCACAGATGCTCGACGTTTCTACGTTGAAGTCACACATTATTTAGAACACTGATTACCATTTGTTATTTATTTAATATAGCAAAATGTATTTAGAATGTGAAAATAAAGTTAAGTTAAATATTTTAAAACAAACGTTTTTTGGAATCATTTTTAGAAAAAAAGAGAAAACAAGAAAAAGAGAATTAACTGTGTTTTAACTACTAGTCATTTAGTATCTATATTTTGGATATTAATAATCTTTTCATCGTCAATATATTGTTATTTGTTATTAACTAGTTTTTAATAAATGTATTATGAGCTACTGTTAATTATTTCTTTATACGTATTAGTAAATATTTTATGTTATTAACTGTAGTTACTTTACTAATTAATACTATTGACTATTTTTTTTTACTATTAATTGCTTTTTAATACCTGTATTATTAAGTACTATCAAATATTCTTTTAAAATAGTAAAATTCTAATATTTTAGTAAGTTCACCATTAATTATACTAATTACTTTTTTATAATAATAACTATGTTTTTAATACTATTCTATTTGAAATGAGTTATTTTGGTAATTATGTAGATGATTAACGACCTCACCTATTTCGATGACCTTGAAATATGTTGTCAAGGTCACCATTCTGAACAACTTTTCCCTATACATGTTACCGCCGCTCGGGCTTAGTTTCCGAGATATACGTAAAAATAAATTACACTATGTATTTAGTAATACACTGCTTTATTGATAATTATGTAATTGGAAATACTTACATCTGCCATAATATCAAAAAATGCAGTTGATAACATTATTGTTTAAACCACTAAATATTTTGGTTAATGTATAAGATATGGTTGGGCTACATTTCTTGGGACGGGAGTTCCCCGCCTTAAAGTACGAAGATAATTATTTAAAAATAATTACCTCCACCGATACAATTTCCACGTGAAATGATTATATTAAATTATATTATATTAAAAATGGGTATCGGTATTAGTTAGATTGTTGTTAGGGGACAGTCCCCCAGTCAGCAAAACGAATTTAATATGTTACTGTTCAAGACTTGGGGGATGTTTCATTTTTTGTTTCGCAGGGCTCATGGAACGAAGTTCCATATTCTTGTTTTTTGTTACAGGAAAAAAAATGTCTGAAATTGTGGCTTAATAAAATTATTTTTGCGAATATCTGGCCAGAAATGTTGGCCCCACGGACGTCCGTAGGACTTTCAAGACGGACGTTCCTAGGACATACGAAATGGTCGCCCCACGGACGTCCGTAGGACTTTGAAGATGGACGTTCCTAGGACATACGAAATATACGTTTTGTGGGCATCCCAAGGATGTTCAAAATGGACGTTGGACGTTCGGACATAATCTGGACATGAAACGGACGTCCCTGGGATGTACGGTGCTATCTGGGGAAAACGAAGGCCGAGCTGCGCTAACATGTATAGGGAAAAGTTGTTCAGAATAGTGACCTTGACAACATATTTCAAGATCATCAAAATCGGCGAGGTCGTCAATCATCTGCATAATTACCGTTATTTTCTATACCTTGTTTCACAGTTTATACCATAATAAAATTGCAACTTAAACAAAAATTTCAATTTTATGAAGAGTTCATAAATTTCATTATTCTTAAGCTATAATTTCATCAAGATTCAGTAATACTATAAAGTAGCAAAATGAAATTTTAAATTACTCTCTAATTAATAAATACTTGAGAAAAAGATAACTGAGTGACAAGAAACTAATAATTAATATAGCTGTTCATCCAATTTTCAACTGAATTTCATACGATTCATTCTTGTGACGAAGAAAGTAACATCAGAAGATTAAAATTTGCATCGAGAAAGAAATTTTATCGTGCCAAAGGATGACTGATACTTAAGGTATCTCTCAGTCTTGGATCTAACTTTTTTCCACAGGTATACGCGTGAATACTTTTGCAGATGTAGACGAGCAGGATGTACGTGCAATTTTCAAGATTCTAGGAAAATAAATTTATGAGAAAGTATTTCATTCACGATGCAAATGGGCTCTTTGATATCGGAGCAAAAAGGTCGGTTGTGAAATATTAAAAGGTACAGACGGTCAGGTAATGCGGCGCCATGTTGACTCCTGCTATATTCCAAAGATTCGTCTGAAGCTGTTGCATCCTCTTCTGGTCCTTTTCCTTTTGCGTGTCTGCAAATTTCACTACCAACGGTGATGAGCATCCCTGGAAAAAAGATAGAGAGATATATGTTAAATGTCTGTGCTTTATAAACAAGATTTAACCCATTACCACATGATGTGACATTACTTCTCTTTCATAACTCATGAAACATTTATTAGTTTCAGCTTTGATTCTAAATTAACATTACTCTACACTTACAATATTAAATAAAATAATCATTTACCGACTCTTTGCAGCGAATAGAATTATTATGAAATTTTACATATATCTAAGGTGGTAAAACAATATTGTAATTCATTAGTACTAATACATTTAATTTATTAGTACCAATTTATCAGTACTACTACAGTTTCTGAAAATTTAATTCGATGATTCATAAAATTAATGAAGTTACAACAGCCTGCAACAGGCATTCCAAGATTAAATCAATAACGATTGTCTCTGAAAAATAGTAATCAATATTTTTTAATAATTGACGGACCGGTTTAGCTAAAATTTAACATAGAACTTCTTGACAATATTGTATAATTTTTGACGCAGAAGTTTCTTTTTAAACATCATGGTTAAACTTTTTTGTGACTTTTTAGTAACAAATCATGTATCTATATTCTATCATTTTGCAAAAAAATATTTTCAAAATTGGCCTCGCCATAAACTATGGTTTTCTGCGTACAGTTAACCACAAAATTGAGCAAAATTTATGCTGGCAACAACAATTGGGAAATCAAGAAAATCAATGCAAATACACATATTTAATAGTGAAGATAAAATACATATTGCACTTGTATATTGTAGCAAATAATTCGTAAAGGAGTTTTTAAATAAAATAAATAATTTGTTTATATTTAACAAAAAATGTAAAATTATCTAGGTGCACGGTAGTGCACCAGCCAAGTTCTTGCACTACCTCCTTTTACACGAAACAACTTAGCCGTTTTTAAAACCTACCTGAACCTGGCACCCGACTTTGAAAAAATCAATTTTTTCCAATTGCATTGTATTCTCCTTCGTTTGTACTCGTTTGTACCACTTTTCTTTTCGTTTGTACCCTAAGGGGTAAAAAGATATGAGGGGGTGAAAATAGCCTAGCACCCTACTTTAACATTTTTCAAATCTTTTTACGGGTGCTGTTTCCTAATCGTTTGTACCCGTTTGTACCACCTTCACTTTCGTTTGTACCTCAAGGGGTTCGTTTGTACCGCTTTTTGAAAAAACTCCCAAGTGGCAACTTCGTCATTTTTTAAGATATTCGAAATCTGAAAGCGGGTGATGTTTCCTAATCGTTTGTACCCGTTTGTACCACCTTCACTTTCGTTTGTACCCCAAGGGGTTCGTTTGTACCGCTTTTTGAAAAAACCCGCAAGGGGTAACTTCGCCATTTTTGAAGATTTTTCAAATCTTTTTACGGGTGCTGTTTCCTAATCGTTTGTACCCGTTTGTACCACCTTCACTTCCGGTTGTACCCCAAGGGGGTGGAATTACGGTGGAATCAAGACTGGTTGTACATATGTGTAATCGCTTATACAGGAATTCTTACTCGTGTGTGCGGTGGTACAAACGGGTATAAACGACTAGGAAACAGCACCGGCAAGAAGATTTAAAAAATCTTCAAAAATGGCGAAGTTACCCCTTGGGGTTTGTTTCAAAAATCGGTACAAACCAATCCCTTGGGGTACAAACGAAAGTGAAGGTGGTACAAACGGGTACAAACGTTTCTTATTTTTATGGCGTTGAGAGAAATAAAAAATGTTAAAGTGGGGTGTTACGGTATTTTTACCCCCTTATATCTTTTCACCCCTTAAGGTACAAACGAAGGGGAATACAATACAATTTGGAGAAATTTAATTTTTTAAAGTCGGGTGCCAGGTTCACATAGGTTAAACAAGAGCCAAGTTCTACAGTTATATTACATTATCTATATAAACTAATGCTTTGTTGCGTACTCTTTGGCATCAATTATTGCTTGCAAGCGATGGGGCATGGAATGAATTAAATTTTTTATAAAACTAAATGGAATATTTTGCCACTCTTCTTTTGCCAATTGTCGCTTAAAATTTTTTGTATTTACAATAAAATTTTTGTTCCTCATCCTAAATTTCAATTGTTCTCAGACATTTTCAATTGGATTGAGATTCGAGGATTGTGGAGGTGTTTTTAATAAGTTGGGTATGTTATACAGCCAATTTTTATTGCCAACGTAAGTGTACGCTCAATTTTGTGAGTAACTGTATATTTATTAAGATAATATTCTTGTTGGATTATCTAGATAAAAAATATGGGAGATATGTTGATTACGGTGGAAGCTGTTTTGAGAAGGTACATTTGCGATCAAATCAGATTTGCCTAAGGAAACCAGCGAAATTAAAAAACGGTGAAAAAATTAATATTAAAAGTAATTTAGAAACAAAATAATATAATTTCTAAGTATTAAATATAAAATTTAGTATATAACTAAAAAGTATGAATAGCAAGGTAAATATTAATTTAAATTTTCCCATCTAAATGTTTTCCCCAGGGAAGAGCAGGAACCCGAAACGTCATTATTTTTCCCATGGAAGTCTGATTTGATCACGCGTGTACATTGTACATATTCGATCGGTGATAACCACCACAATTGAGTATAATTTAATACTTAAGGGAAAATTGTATTTTAAATTTTAATATAATTCGCGGTTCTTCTAGATAACGACAAAATTTAGTCTTTCTACCATCAAGCAGGTCCAAATAAGCGATAAATTTGTTTGCAGCTATCCAATCATAGCTTTCTAAATTGTTTCATTACTAAGTTCTTGAATGTCATAAAAGATTATTAGACTTTTAACAAAAGAGAAGAATACTTATAAAAGAAATAAAAGTAGAATTCGTTAACTTTTTCCATTCCATGGAAGTTAAATTCTAATTTCGTCGAACGACTGTCAGACACGAATTATGCATAATGTTTCCTTCCATTTGGAAGCTCAAAGTTCTAACGGAAGTATCGGAGCAATTTAACGTACAACGTTAAGGTGCACCCTTCACAGCAAATTCCATACACTCCATGGGAATTGTTTCTCCCCGTTTGCTGCCTATGCGATGCACTATTTCGAACAGTGAAAGCAAATCGTGCCAAGGCACGCGGCTACGACAGCAATTCCATTTTGATATCATGAATATTTCCTGATGCAGGTTCCTCGAACTTGCTCGTCGTGGTCGACTTAACTGGCACGATTTCATGCACCGTGCTCCGTGCTTTCATTTGTGTATAATAGCTCCAAGGAAATTATATGTTACTACGATCGTTACTAATTATTACGTTTGTGAAACGATACTTGTTTCATGAAGATTATCGTGACAATTTTCTTTTCGATGACAAAGAAGGATATGCGCTGTGAAATTGCAGGAAGTGATAGAGATCAAGTTCGATAAGGCTACGTATAGTATTGAGCCAGGTAGGTTTTCCTAGGGAAAATAACGTTTTAAGGAGAAAAGCCCCTATTAGTTCTGTGTAAACGTTTACTCGGGAAACCTTTATTTCATTTTGATCATTAATATCTCTTGAAATTTTGTATTTTGCATTCTGAAATTTACAAAATTGGATTTTAGATCTTTGAAAGTGTAACACTAAAACCTTGAAATTTGAACGTTGAAACTTGAAAAATTGGAAACTTTGATTTTCTAGTTAAAAAATAGAAATTCGAAAGTTTGATTAACAATTTTGAAATTGAAATTTAAAATTTAAATAATGAAAGATCGGAATCTGAATTTGGAATTTTGGAACTTTATTTTCTAGATGTAAGGAGATTTATTCATAATATGTAGTAATTGTGGAATGTTACTAAATGATGGACTCTCCTTTCCCTTCACCGCCATTTTCCCTAGAGAAATCTACCTTGCTCGATACTCTTCATATCTGCATAAACATCCAAACTCTAATCATTAGAATATTTCTAACATTACGTGTCAAACTTCTAACCAATGATCCACTCAACCGACAATTTACATCTATCTTAAGATTATCAAATTAAACAATCTATTCGTAAAGGATGACTAGTATGAAAGACAGCCAAAGAGTCGGTCGGAGAAGTAAAAGAGGGCGGAGAACATTTTAAGAAAAGGTGTCGGTACAGGTTTCGAATCATCGAGGTGTCGGATCGTTCGTCAGCTTTTCCTTTGCTCGATTTCGGTTACAGTGAGTTAAATCGGTATATCATCGAGCGGAGACAGCTATGTTAGCCGGGGTCGCGGGTGCACGGACGTTTCTCTCGATGACAGTGGCATCGAGCCAATGTCCAACGACCTCATTGAACCGCTATGAAAAGAAACGAGCCGTGTACACTTAACGAGCTTCCTGCTTTTCCTTTCTCTCGTTTCACCGTTACCTTTCTTTTTTTATTCGATTGTTTAATTAGAAACTGACGGGAGTGTACGAGGGTGATTCAAAATATTGTTGAAATGTCATTGTTTGAAGAAGATGTCACCTGATATACAGTGGACAACATTTGTATAAGAACAGTATAATTTACAAAAGAAATAATAATGTATATCATGAACCTTTACTTGTTGTATGTCTGGAACTTCATACACGCTACAATGCCTTCATTAAAAAACGGTTTGTACTTTCGAGCATTGAAGTCAATGCAAAATTTCTATGGAAATAGTCTTTTAGAAGCAATCCTATACCTTACTTTGCATAAGTAACTTCAAGAACATATATTCTCTACTACTCTCTCATAAGGAACATAAACATTAATACAGAATTCGGCAAAACCGTATTACACATAGGAAATTCAAACAGTTTAAATAACCAACTGATCATTGAAGAAAATTCTTATGCATCTTCACTGATGGCAGTAAATCAAAAGAATCACCTTCTGTAGGAAGTGCATGTATGTGCAGGGACTTAGACATAATAACAACTAGAAACATCAATAAAGACTCCTCAGTATTTACGGCAGAATGTGTGGCTATAAGCGATGTGGTGGAAATAGCTTTAAACCACTCCAATCGAAAGTTCTTTATTTTCATTGACTCCCTTAGTGCCCTTCTCGCCCTAGTACACATAACAGGGAATATTAAAACCAACCCAACAATTCTGGAGATAAAAAGGAAAATCTTCGAATTCTGTGTTGAAGCTCAAAACAATAACTCGATCAAATTATACTGGATCCCAGCCCATATAGGAATCCGCGGCAATGAAGAAGTAGACAAGCTAGCCAAAATTGCAGCAAACACCGCCCCGACGGATCTCACAAAAATTTCCTTTACAGATCTTAGTGAACAAGCTAGAGCGATATCAACTAACACTACTCGTGACATCATCACAAAAATAGGACTAACTAAAGGGAAGAATTATTTTACACACTTCCATAACAGAAATGCCAAACATTGGTGTTGCGTGAACGTAGCCTAGGAAGCGGCACAGCAGCGCGCTCTGACTAGAGAAGACAGAGTCACGGTTGGGCATGGCGTCGGGCCGCTTCTACGCAGTGTCCTTGCAATAATACTATTGTACAACGGTTTATTTTGTCTTCCACGAATAATACCACAACAATTGGTTCACCGGAGAAAAAATTGAAACGAGAAACCATCACAATCAGGCCTACTCCCTAGCTCGGACAGGTGTATTAAACGACCCGAAATGTCAATGTGGCTACGAAAAGCATAATATCGACCATGTATTATGGTAATGCCATTTGTTTGACGGCCAGAGAAAAAATCTGATCAGCAAGCTACATAAACTGAACTACCATCTTCCCCTGTCATACAAAGTATTACTTCAAAACCCTACAACGGCCATACGCAACATCATACAATCGTTCTTTAAATGCTGCCACCTATCGATCCAACACAACGGCTCTACGAACCTCATTTAATGCATAGCTGTACGATTCATGTATACTCTCATTTGTATATCCGCCCATGTAAAATCTATATGCAAACTATGCAAAATAACTTCACTAGAGGTTGATACTGCCTAAATAGAAAAGAAAAAAAAAATGTTTTGTACTTACATAACGAGAATAGCGAGACCGGTCTTGTATGTTTACACGAGCCTAATTAATATAATAGATATGACCGCTTCGACCAATAATACGTCACTGCCGAAAGCATGTGTAAACTGAGGTGGAGTGCGACTAATCAGATTGCACTATTTTCATGGGATTTTTTATTAGCGGAAGACAGTACAAATTTTAATTAGTGCTGCTTGAAAAATGTTCTACTACGCCTATTTTCTAATCCCAGCAGTATCATAAAGGGCTGTGTATACCACTAGGCAAAATAGGCACATACCTACGGCCCTCTGCAATGACGGGCTCACAGAGAGTTGTTTGTCATTATAGGACTGAAACTTTTTATGCAAATATACCTTATAAATCTGTATACCTTAAAAAAATCTTATAAATATTTTATTTCACTTTTTTATATTTAACCAAGATTTAATATATACTAGTTGACCCGTGCGAAAAAATCGCATTCAAACATCAATTTTTATATAGATTATTAGAAAAATTGAAATTCAACTTTGTCATCCAATGTAACTGGTCAATAGCTCAAATGAAAGAGCTTGATTCACTGAGTGTTCTTATACAAAAACGAACACCGTGCCTGAATTAGAACCGGAGATAAGAAGCTTTGAGTGGAGAGAAATTCCAGAAAAATCACGTTTGAGTGCGAAAGGTAAATGTATTCCAATGCTTGTTGCGTTATCTATGCAAGAATGCCTTTCATTTGAAAAAAAAATAACGCAAATCGGACGAATAGAATTCATAAATTTTTTAAATATATAGATTTTAATTATTTTCATATGGTATAAGCATTACTGTATGAAATAAATAAATCATTTCATAGGTACGTATGGGGCCCAAAAAGCTCTAGACGTTGATCTGGTACCATATTCTAAAATTATTCCGGAATTTTTTAGACCCCAGTGTAAATGGCAAGGGTTAAAGTAAGTAATCTGAAATTCGTTGTTTCAGTATTAAGTACCAGTGACAAGCGAGTAAATCGTGTTTCAAGTCAACTTACCTCCATCGTTTGCGAATGATGAAGAGCTTTAATGGCGTTGATGGCGTACTGTTTACTAGCGAAGGTAACGAAGGCACAGGCTTTACTTTTTCCGGTGCTATCTCTGAGCACCGAACATTCTTCGATGGTTCCATAGACACTAAACATGTTCCTAACGTCATTTTCAGTGAACTTCTTCGACAGCATACCAACGAACAATTTACGTTCTGTAACAAAGAAATTTCAACAATATTAGACCATATTTTATTCAATTTCATTACACGAGATCTTACAGTGGGTGATCAAATTATTAGAGCCACTCATATAAATTGACAATTTTACATAAAAATTATTGATTCTTAAATGAAAACCGAGTTAAACAGAGTTTTTATTATTTTTTTATGATGTATTGAACTGGCCTGGAAATTCTTTGGACCTCAACCCCATCAAAATTTGTGGAAATATTTATTATTAGTAATAAATGTCAACTGATTGAATGTTTGATAGAAGAATGAGCCAGAAATAAAACAATCAAAATGAATTGCTTAAAATCCATCGAAAGTATGCCGAAAAGAATTGAGGCAGTAATTGCAAATACTGACATACATGTGTAAATATAATCTTTTAAATACATTATTTGTTTATTTTTATAAGTATTTTTTTGTATATTAATAGTGGAGGATTATTAATTAAAAGTTACACAATGTAAAAACCTTAAAATTGTGATTCTATTTCTACACAAACACGAAAAACCCATTTTTCACACCGTGGCTCTAATAATTTGATCACCCACTATACTTTAAGTATACCGTGTTACTATTTGATGTCAAAACCAACATAAATATGTACTGAAGTATACAATAGTGTATGTTATATCGGTCCGACGGATACAGTATGTTTCGTAGAATCTGTTTTTTACAATTTTAAATTCTTTTTTGTACCTAACAGAATCATCAATAACATTATATTTAAGAATTTAATTTAATTCTTTTTATTCATAATTTCACAAACTTTACTGCAAGTTTAGTATTTAATTGCATTACATATTGCATTTCGATCGAAATATTTGTACTGACGTGAGATTTTACGTAGAAAGGTTAGGCCCACCTTTCACTACATCTGGTTACCTCAATGGTAAAGATCTCGATTTTCTTAAAATGCTTTCGTTCTTTGTGATTAATGACCTTCTCTATCAGACAGAAGACAGGTATTTTTCCGTCAAAAAGGAAGCTGGAAATATTAACGCGAAGAAAGACACAGAAAGACAACGTGTGAGAAGAGGGGATCGAAAAGGAGGATGAAGAAAGGGTTGAATGCAAAAGCTGAAAGGGTGAGGAGAGGAGTAGATAGAGATATTCGGAGATAGAGTAGGGCTGTTTTGCGTCACTGCACGAGACTCTGGGCTGCGACGTTGAATTTACATAAGCGGCTTTACTCTGGGCGAAGCTTTTCTCTTGGTCCTAAACAAATATTGACCGGGCCACTTCCGTCTTTCCTCGCCACTTGTCGTCGTCAAATGGTCCGTAGTTGACCAGGTACATTAGATGTGAATGCTTATTATGCGGCAAAACGACAAGTGACAAGTATCGAGCATCAATTCCAGTTAACTTTTGGGTAGAAGTAAAATTCGAGTGAAATTAATATGCATGTATATTAACCGATATCACAAATTTAATATACTTACAATTAGATAATTAAAAAAAAAAAAGAAAAGTACGAATTTGAATAGTGTTTATCTTTTGACAATATATTATTTCGCAAAAATAATTTCATGGTATTCTGGACCTATTTGAGAAGTGTTTTTTTTCTTGACAGTATCAAAATTAGTTAAAAAGTACGATTGTTCTTTCAACTTTTTGTATCATTAATTCAGAATAAACTGTTTCAAAAATCGAAATTGATATAAATGCTTTTAATCCCTACTATACAGGGTGTTTCCGAAATCGTGGTACAACCGGAATGGGGGTAATTCTTCATGCAAAAATAAGTAGAAAATAAAGAATATGACGTTTCCTTTTTGAAAACATCGAGTTTGAATTAATTAGTCGCGATTTGCTTAGTTTACCTAATCTGGCCAACCGTCCTTACTTCTATTTATGTTTATACATATATCAAGGCCGTTGATAACGTGATGGCTTGCCTATGTCAAAAAATTATTAGTGTCTCTAAAGCTGTCACAATGACAAGATATAGCAATCATGGATACACTGATATGATTCGTGCACTAGGAGCTTGTGAGGGTAATGCTACTGCTGCAGCCGAGTACTACAGGCAACGGTACCCCAATACAAAGACTAGTTAAGTACACGCGTACCTAACGCATATTCAGACTCGATTTTTTCAAAAAGGAAACGTCATATTCTTTATTTTATACTTATTTTTGCATGAGGAATTGCCCCCATTCCGGTTGTACCACGATTACGGAAACACCTTGTATAGCAAGTATATTTTTCTATATTTTACCTAAAGCAAGACATCGGTTTAACACAAGCCCAGCAAAAAGGGTTGCCAGCTGGAGCATATTGGTGTGCAGACTCGTTTTACACACACACAATTAATCAGATCACAGGACACGCAAACCCTCGTCATCGGTTCGGAGGAGCTCGATAATCGCGTACACGAGATTGATCAGCACCGAATGAAATTCAATTCGTTACTAACCCCTCGTTTCTTGCGCGTGTAACGAGCCGTGTCTGATAGCCGGTCAAAGGATTCGATTCGAACGAGAAAAGAAATAATAAAATTGAGTATGAACGGAAGCAAGAGAAGGTAGGATGACGAAAGATAAGGTAGGAGATCACATTGTGACGAATCACAAATCTAGCTAGACAAAAGTCATCGAATTTTTCCGTTTTGATTGCAAGTTATTGGAAAAGGTTTAACAGGAGCAAAAACACATTCATAAATGAAGGACTTAAAATTAAAGGGTGCAAGTGATTTTTTTTATTTACCACTTTAACTAATCATTTTTGCTCGTAATTGAAAAATGCAAACAAATTTCATTTCAATCCCTTAAATCAATTATATAAAATTTAATATATGCCAGTATTTACTGTTCTGAGGGTCTGTATGAGGTAACACAGCCCTATTTTGTGAAGAACACTGTGTTCCAAAATCTGTTTAAAAAAGGATATTTTTGTATTTTATAGCAAATACTTTTTAAGTAAGATGTACAGTACACTTAAACAATATTCGCTATATAGCTACAAAATATAAATAATATAAAATTTTCCCATGTAAATGTGTACATAATGGTGACACCACCTGTGCTATCGGTACCATAACTCCATCTCTAGAGGTGATTTTTTATTTGCAAGACCGAACCAGTTAATTTTTATAAAATGTTAAGCATATCAACTGATAAATATAATAAGATTTTTCATTTTAAATTTTGTGCAGCTGAATCGACGGTTCATCAAACTATGGGGCGACCACAAGGTCCTACTATTAACGATTTAATTATTTTCGTAAGTTCACCGGCTAGCAGGTCATCGTATCAGATTTTCTATTAAACTCGATGGAAATTGAATGGAAGCCTGACCGTCGATTTGCGATTATTTTCCAAGAGAAAAATTTCAGGCCTGCTACCAGTATTAACCCCTTCATCCCCTTTTGTCCAACGCGGTATCGGGCCACAGCAAAACTGCGGGTTGCGTGGAATGTTTATTAAATACCGAAGACGTTGGGTTCGTTGGGTTCCTGCTTTCGTGGACCGAAATTGTCCGGTTACAGCCACCAGGACCAGCCAACCACCTTTATCTTTGCTCAAAGCCGGGGGGAAGAATGTATTGAGCAGCTGGAGATCGATCCAGGAACGTAGTCACGCAGACTGGTCTGGAAGTTCGGAAATAAGAGAGAAGGGGCTACGGAACGCATCGGTATCGTTGATTTAATTTAGTTGCGGTCGTACGAGTAGCAGACGAAGATGCAGAAATACCGCAGAAATACCTGCCTCGTCGCTGACCATCACGAACAATTTTCTGGATCGAAGAATCGTTTTGCTTACGAGAACGACATTTTACTGTCTGATGATTAACACTTTGACGGCTTTATATTTTATAGAATTGATGACTCTTGTAATTTTATATCGATGTGTATTTCAGTAATTTTTTAATGTTAAGCATTTCCAGTATTGGTCTTCCACTTTTTACGTTTATGTAACCAGTTTTTAGTTTTCAAAAAATGGAAGAATTAGCACTGATTCACGTTTCCGGTATCACATCGGGTATCGATTTAAATTTCCTTCCATTATTCACGGATTCTTGAACGCCCGTCCACCCACGCCCCATTCATTTTCCAATTAATTCGCAATCCGCAGCGTGTTTGTAAACGAAATGCCTCGCCGCCGCCACGCCGCGTATTTTCTTGTTTTTCGTTTGCGCTTTTCTCGCAGCGCCGAGCGTCCAAGCACGAAACCGCGCAAATGTTTGTAAATCAATTTTATCGTCTATGTACACTGTGTTTGTTCCCCTAATTAAATCGTGGTACATCCACCGAACGATAGAACGAAATGAAAAAAAAAGCGATCGAAATACTATATCCACGATTACTTTTCCAACTCTTTATGCATTGGCCCTTGAACAGCGGTGTCTGGATCAATCGCGATACAAACTTACAAAACATACACAAGGATATTAATCTGAAATTAAATGTTTAATTTTTATACGAAAGAGTTTCATATAATGGAAGAATAATTTTGACAAAGAGAGTGGAAAATTTAGAAAATTAAAATAATATAAAACACAAAATTAAGTTAAAATTGGAGCTCTCTCCATGGTCCGTCGTACGAGGATTAATAAACTACCGATTACGAAAATGATTTTTCTTTTTCATTATTAAAACAGAATAAGATTTACGCTGTGTCTAAACTTAATAATATTAAATGAAATAATATATTAAAAATCTTAAAAAGTTCAAATTAGACATTTTTTCTTCAAGGGAACAAATCTTACTCCAAAAAGTTAATAAACTTGTGCTCGAGATTGAGATTGATTTCGAAAACGGTTCGCTTTCCAAGATGGCGGTGAGAGGAAGAAACCGTTATAAGTTTGAACAAACCAGTTTATTATACAAACAGCACAAGTATACACAGAGTACATAGAAAACAGTCAGTAAAGTGTAACAACGAGTTTGAGATTAACAATGAAGATTCCACTCGCGTCGCGGTGAAAGAGTGTCGGTTCAACACGTGGTCACTATGAGATTATATTAATCCCGTAGATTTTCGAGATCGAGATTATGAATTCGCGTTGGCCGTCGGCCCTTACTCTGCGTTCACTTTTGAGTGATTCGGTGAAAACTACTTAAGAAACGAATAAAAGATACAATAATGAAACACGCGTGTAAACTACGCTTTGTGAAACAGTAATGGCCAAGAAGAAGGCTTTTCGACGGCACGAGCCGTTAAGGCTGATTCAGACACGGCTAGTAGTTTAGTTGAGTGGGGAGTAGCTACTTACTACTAAACCGTTTAGTGCATAGAAAAGTGTCCGGACTAGTACAGTTGAGCTTTGAAAATCAAGAGTTCAAGATATATCCCTTGACTTAAGAAATGCGTCCGGATAGGTCTGTCCCGAAGGATAGTTAGTGGTGGGGGAAGCCTACTCAACCAGCAAAATTCAATGAAACGGATCGACTCGACTAAACCGTTTTACTAAACTACTCGACTAAACTCTAGTGTCCATACACTAAATTACTCGCCACTCGACTAAACTACTAAACCGTTTAATGCATAGAAAAATGTTCGGATTAGTAAGGTTGAGCTTTGAAAATCAAGAGTTCAAGATATATCCCTTGACTTAAGAAATGCGTCCGGATAGGTCTGTCCCGAAGGCTAGGTAGTGGTGGGGCAAGCCTAGTTAGTGGTGGGGGAAGCCTACTCGACCAGCAAAATCCAATGAAACGGATCGACTCGACTAAACTTTAGTGTCCATGCACTAAACTACTCGCTACTCGACTAAACTACTAGCCGTGTCTGAACCAGCCTTTAGCGTCGCCTCGAGCTCGCGTCGAGCACACTCATTGGTTGAGATAACCGGTATCCAATGTGGCGACCGGTCGTGCTGCAGAGTGCTGCCGCGGTTCGCGTGGCTGTAATTTATTATGAGCCAATGTTGCATGAATACAATATTTCATTTGCAATCTTTCTTTTTGTCAATCAATTTCTGTTATTGAATTCCATTTTTGAAGTGAAAACTTCTTCAGGCGCGTTGAGCGATTTTCGGTAGGGGAAAATCTTATGCGTTCGTGTCACCGACATGCTCGAAATGACGATCTACTGTTCTGGTACCAGACTGGCGCACGCGCTATAAGGGTAACGTGTTGTGCAACATTAGTGCTGTGTATATCTATACAAGTAAAGTTAAATTGACTACGTGGAAAGTATCAATATTTGTGTTTAAAAATTTGATATTATTTATTTTTTAGTTTTTTAATATTTAACCGGTAATTATTTAGATTACGGACAGTAACTCTGATTTCAATGATTTTTAAAAATGTTGTGGAAATCAACATTTTGAACAACTTTTTCCTATACATATAACCGCCGCTCGGCCTTAGTTTTCGAGATATTTTCGAAAAACTGTCGAAACTAATACATTGAATTCTGTCTGTTCGTGTGCGTCCGTATACTTCTTACGCGTCAGTGTGCGATCGCCGCCTTTCTATTCTTTTTGCAATAGAAGCGACTGTTATTTCATAGTTTTAAGTTTTCACTTCTGTCGACAGTCCCCATGACTGTTTTCCATTTTTTTAGTATTACGAATATGAAAAATTATTTGTGTTGACCTTAATATTGCATAAGTAAAGAAACTAAAATGTTAAATATCAAAAAGTCTTTATAAAACACCAAGTATTGTGCAGCAAAAATAATATTAAAAAATTATTTAAAATGAAAAGTGTAATCCTTTTGTACATAAAATAATAATCTTAAAACACATATTGTAATACAATCTTGGTGTCTACTTAAAATTTTTGAAATTTAAAGATTTGATAAGCCATTCACAAATTTTTAATCCTAAGTCAAAATACTGTAATTTAGTCCATTGAATGGAAGTGTGGAATTCTAGAACGTTTCTTTGCTCACAGACGAAGGATCAATGAGGATCAAGGCGGCGCGGCGCGACGATTAAAGCGTTCTTCGTGCTTAACCACGAACTTCCGGCGAACGCAACGAAAGATTAGATTTGCGTTACTCCTTGTTTCGTATTCGCTTAAGCCGGAGAGAGTTCTGCCTGGAGAATTCTTGGTCTCTTACCGCCTCCACTTGTTGGCCCTCGCGGTCCTTTGCCAGAATGAAAATTAACTTTGTTAATTCAATTCTCGGCTTGGCCACGTTCAAACTAACTGAATTTCAGACCATGCCCGTCTGAACTATCGTGCTGGTAAGCAGCCTGCTCCTCTCGGCTTATGTGTAATACATCTCTACACCGCACACAAGTCGCCCAATTACACGCTGATTTATATTATTCCGTTCGGACACGAACCGTTTGCTAAATGATTACATTCATACTCTGCTATTAGTAGACTACCAATGTTCGTACAACTAAAGCATCTCAGAATATGCAACAAATAGGTATATACACTACCGTTCAAAAGTTTGAATGCACTCGTATTCTTTTTGTTAAACAAGTAATCCTTTGTTAATAAATTGGAAATAACCGTTTGTAAAATGAAAAGTTTATTACATATCGTGAGTAGTATAGTATGTAAAATGTTGATTATAACAAAAAATCTGTAATCTATCCTGTTAAAATTCTGTTTAATTGCTTTCAAATTTTTCAACGGCAATATAAGTATTAATTATCAAATATCTTATGTGCTTGTACGAGTTTTGGATAACATTTACATTAAAAAGGTAACGACCACCTCGTGCATTATAAAAATGGCAACTCATTGTTTTTAGGCGTTGCGTCCTGGGCCTGCTAGATATTTAAATACATAAGTTTGCATAAACATAATATTACTCACATACATCGATATTTTATTTATTGTAATCCGAATTACAATAAATTGTAAATCGAATTATCAATTGTAAATTTCAATAGTTTATTTAAGTTTTCTTTTGAAAAAAAAAAAGAAAAAACGATATATGATTCACCAATTAATTTTCCATTTAGAAAATACAATCATACATTGCTTATAAAATTAAATGAAGAGTCTAATTTGGTAAAAGAATTATTGAAAGACAAAATGGTTATAAATAAATTCTTTTTTACAGGGTGTCCCATGCAAATAGGCCAAAATACCGCTTTAAAATGGTCGAAGGTAGAAAAAATGAAATGATTAAAGCGTGTATCGGCTGCGAAAGTGGAGGCGTTCCAAAGATTTCAAGATCAATTTGTTTTTTCTTTTAATGGTATTGTATATTTCTCTTTAAACTTCAGTCGATACATTTTCCTTATTCTGTATAGGAAAGTATTAAGGCGTTTGGATAAAAAATTGATCAGTTCAAAAATACTTTAAGCAGAGTCTGGGAAGAGCCGAAGTCTCTTTTAACATTTTTTCATAAAAAACAAAATGCATCGATTCAATGATAATACAGTTTTTCCAAATGAAATTGCGTATTTTCGTTTTCGTGAATCGATTCTTTGAAACATACTAGTTTAACAAAAACAATATTTAAAAAATCAATAATTCTCTAAATATTTTGTTTAAAGTGTTTCATTATTGAATGTGGAAAATCTCATAAAGTGTTAATTTTTTTATATTTTACCTCAATACTTTGTTATGCAGTTCCGTTTAAGGAAACGGAGCTGACTTGGAAATCTTTGCAACACCTCCACTTCCGGAATCGAGAGATGTATTACGCAATGCTTCATTGGATATTATTTAATTTTGCTTAATAAATTATTGTTTACCTTCTATCGTTTTAAACCTACAACTTGACCTAATTGCACAAAACACTCTGTATGTGAGTTTCATGAGTTTGAAAATACTTATACAGCCGAAGGTGTTACGCTCGTAAACTCTTGGTCTCTCGTAATTTATTCTTTCACGGCACGAAAACATGGTTCGTGTTTAAAGGGTCGCGCTTGCAAACAATGGGGGTGAAAGCAAGCATCAACGAAACGGTCGTGCAATAATCTCACGTTAACGGGGTATTTATAGAGCCGTGAAATTTACGATCATCAACCCTTTTCTTTCTCTACGATCTTCTCTTTTTTCTCCTCCTCACAATGTCCCGTTGAAAGATTTCTCGTAATTGAGCGTCAGCTGTTATCGAGCCGCTATTAATTCTGGGTTTAATGATTGAATACGGCTTTCCATTATGGTCCTTTGTCTTTGTCATAGTAATCGAGGCTAAGGACCATTATGAAAACTGACCAATTTTGGAACAGACGGAAAAGAAAAATTCTTCTGCAAAATTTATCTATTAATAATTAGATAAATAATAATAATTACCTATTAATAATTTGCTAATAATTTGGAAAGCTACAATATAATGAGAATCTATTGTAGCTCAACGAGATGGGAAACTCGGGATATGGTCAGTGGGCCAGTAGTTAGCCATGTTTATTTTAGAATTCTCTAATTTATCTACATTCTATAAAAATATCAATTTGCACAAACACCTGCTGTCTACTCCATAGGCTAAAAAGAAATCGAAATATGGGGTCGTCGTCGAATGTGGTGTTACGGAAGCACGTAGGTAGCTTTGGGCACAGGTATGCGACTCGTCATTAGTATGTCGCCGGCAGAACGTGCAGGAAGTGACGTCAAAGAGAGGCAGCGATTTATAGAGAGCCACGAATTCCGATTAGTGAAACGTTTCTCAGCCGCCACGCCGAGAGCGTGACTGTAAATTTTCTTTTCATAAAGTCGAACGTGCATGGAATTCTTTTCAGTTTCCGATTTGTACCTCGCCTAGTTTCCTTCCTTCACGAATATTAAAACGAACTGGGAATTGTATTCCTTGACGTGAGACACTCGGAAACGACCTCAAAAACAAGTGCCCGTCTGGAGAAACATGAAAACGAAACTGACGTCGAGTATTTATTTATTTTCCTTTTTTTTAAATTAATTGCAAATCCTATGAAAACTTTTTAACCATTAATTAGGATCTTTCTGGCGTGGATCAGGTTCTTTAGCTCTATTTGCAATTTTGTTAATTAAAAACTTTGAAATGTCGGAATTTTAAAACCTTAAAGTCTTAGAATAGTGAGAGACCAGTCCATATATTTTTTTGTGGGGAAGTTATCAACACCTTTAAGTGGCCACGGATGTTATATCTACCCTACACTGAAAAACAAAAGTTAAGTCAATTTTATATTTTGCAAAAATATAAATCTCTCAATAATTTCTGACTGGTTCAGCTTGTCCGAATATTTCATGTATTTGAAAAAAAAGCTGGACACAATACGTTCACTGGTTATCGTGAACGAATTCCGGGATCTATTCCATGTGCTCGCGAGAAATTGATTTCTCGTCTACGTATATTCCCAGCAGCTCGAGCTATGAGAACGATCCCGGACGAGTCGCCCATTTTCCAGGCTAGTCTCGCAGTTTCGCAAAATCTGCTTCAAAGGTGGCACAGGTGAAGAGCGTATTTCCTGAATCCCCATGCCGGTGGCCCGTATATTTCACGAAAGCCCTCGTCGTCACCTCGATTCTCGAATATCTTTCTAGCGACAACGATTGCTCTCCCGCCCGTTGGGGCTAGAAATGGAGCTATAAATTTCCGTTTGCAACGCGGCACAGCTACGAGGAGAATCGCGTTTTCGTTGTTTCCGAACGTTATGCACGTTTCCTATGCTTCCACGAACAACGGAACCACGTTTTCGAACGAAGATTTTCTTGTGTCTCTGTTTTGGTTTGTACTAGGGCTACTGGCTTGAATTGGCAATCAGAGATACTTGGGTACTTGGAAAAAATGAGGTAGTAAAGAATTTTGATTGGGTCATTTTTCATAAACATGATAACTATTCTATTTAGTATTTAATTTTGTCATTTTTAATAAATGATTTGTATGAATTTTCGTGAGCTGAATAATAGTTCTTAGGCCTCAGATTTTTGAAGTAAATTGAAAAATTAAGTAGAAATCGATGCCTTTTGGGTATTGGTGTAACTAACAAGTTGAGGCCGAGGTGGACCTGGCCCCTTAAACAATGTGGACTGCCCCCCACCCCTAACCATTTTAAAATTCTAATATTCTAAAGTTCTAAAATTCTATAGACCTCATCTACTTCAGACGAAGGACCTAGTTACGTAAACGGTTTTGGGTATCCTTTTCATTGCGATCAATATTTCAACATTTAAAGGTGATTGATTTTCAAATTGAAATGCTTATTTAATATAATAATTTCAAATTGAAATTATATTGCTGTAATTTTTATTTATTCGGGTATCTCATTAATCAACAGCTTTGGTATGCTGCGAATGCGCATAATCGACAGAGGTTAATTCGACATTCGTATGCGATTCGGTATTTCGACTTACATCCGGCTGAATACATTCGATATTTCCTTTGTCGTTTTCCCGTTTAAGGTTTTACGTTTGTGATGGGCACTTTTAATATTCATTGGCCAAAATTAATCTTTTTTTCCAATTTGTCTCTATGAGTTATCATATTTAACGAGGTTATTTTTATTCCATATTACGTTATGCAGTGGGTTACCAAATTATAGAGCTACAAAAAATGTTTTTTGACTTTATAAAGAAATAAGGATCATGATATGAAGGTTTCTACACTATATAATTTCTAATTAACAATTCCCCAGGAAGAATGTCCCGGCTCTCGCTCTTCTCTATGACTATCCCCCGGGGAAAATGATGATGTATGAGAGAGGGTACCATATGTACATATGTAGGTCTGTGATCTCCCACTACTTGCGTACAGACATTTACGTGGAAAAATATGAATTGATATTTATTTATTAGTATTAATATTTCTCAGTTATACACTAAATTTTGTAATATATAATGATTAAAAATTACATTACTTTTTTTTAAAATGACTAATATCGTAAAAATTAAGGTTTTGAGAATTCCTGCTTTCCCTACGGAAGTCTGATTTAATTGCAAGTGTGCTTAAAATACCGGTTGTGACTTATAAATAACATATTATTCATTTATTATAAACTGTTTACCAAAATTAAATATATCTTATAATTTATATAGTACAATTAATATTGACTTTCACAATGTGTACTGTTTTATGATAATAAAGGGATAATTCCAGAAGAATTTTGGTTGCAAATAACGAAATCTCATCCATAGTTTTTCGATTTTCTGTTGGGCACCACAAAATTGTAAATCGTGCGGGACAGTTCGATCGGGTGGTCGAGAAGTCGACAATAGTACCGATAATCGCGCAATTGCTCGACATACTTGCAATTACACATAATCGTTGCATTGTTAACATAATAGGGCCGATAATGCAGCGCCACGAAATATTGTGACATACGAATCGCAAGTTGGCCATCGTGTGTTCGCGTCATTGGAAATCGAAACGAAATGGACGAAACTGTTACGTAAGTCCTTATAACAATTGTTTTCCAACGTTTCCAGACATTGTAATTATTCAAATGACAGAGAATTTTAAGTGTACCATTGATAACCTGCGTCGGGTAATTAACGAATCGAGTATGTTATGTAAAGCGAGACACGTCACGTTATGCCATTTTTTGAATCCTTTTTTTACTAGATGTTATACAACAAGTTGTATAAGTATAGTAAGCGCTCGATAATTTCCTGTATTTCGCGGTCTGGAAACAGGGAATTAGCGAACGCCAATGGCGTGCGTGACTTCTACACAGTTCTCTTGTTTCTGTCGACACAGCTATACAGGGGATCCCGTAACTCCTGTAACTCCCGGAAATGGAGGGTTGCTGGGGTGATTCTGAACAACACTTTCCGGTAATTATTTAGAAGTTGGTCCTCCTCACCGATTTTCGTGACCTAGAAATATGTTGTCAAGGTCATCATTCTAAACAACTTTTCCTTATACATGTTACCGCCGCTCGGCCTTAGTTTCTGAGATATTCGTAAAAAACTGTAGTTATACTTATGTCACCAATACACTGTATTCCGGGAAAAATGGAGACTGAATAGTGATTGAAAGAGTGATTGAAGTGGTTTGAGGTTAGGGTTAGGGTTAGGGTTAGGTTAGGTTTAGGTTAGGTTTAGGTTTAGAGCGTACATGGCGTGATACATACGAGAGCTAATATTCCTCGTTATTGAACTCGTACGTCTCATTACGTGGGATATATAGCTGAGTTTTTATTCCGACGTCAACATGATGTTAATGAGCGTATAATGGCATTTTTTGATATAATGGGCGAAATGCTTCCGATTTCTGACAAAACACAAAATGAATAATAGGTATACAATATATAAAAGGTGGAAGAAAGAGCAATTATAACGTGAAAAAATCAAAAACAAAACCGTAACCCTAACCCTAACCTCAAACCACTTCAATCACTCTTTCAATCACCATTCAGTCTCCATTTTTCCCGGAATTCAGTGTACTCGTAATCTAACAATAAGTTTAACTAAAGATTTTTGCAAATATCTCGGAAACTAAGGCCGAGCGGCGATAATATGTATAGAGAAAAGTTGTTCAAAATGATGACCTTGACAACATATTTCAAGGTCACAAAAATCGGTGAGGACGGCAAACTTCTAACTAATTACCAAAGATTTTTGCAAGTATCTCGGAAACTAAGGCCGAGCGGCGGTAGCATGTATAGGGAAAAGTTGTTCAGAATGATGACCTTGACAACATATTTCAAGGTCACGAAAATCGGCGAGGAGGACCAACTTCTAAATAATTACCCACTTTCCTTTACCAAACTGTCGTTTGAAGCTTCGTTTTTGAATTATTAACGAAAAACACTGGTCAATCAGAGGGCGCCTTTAGCGCGGTCCGAACCACGAGAGCGTTGGCTTTCAGCCGCGCTCGGTCGGGGTCGTGACCAAACGCATTGGCACAGCGCGGGTATCAAGGGAAGCATGCGTTAAATGTTACATCGTCTTAAATTAAGAACAATGTGGAATTATTTGTTATTTATGAATAATGAATGCGTTTGTGCCAATGCGTTTGATCACGACCACGATCGCGGCTAAAGCTAACGCTCTCGTGGTTCTGCCCACGCTAAAGGCGCGCTCTGATTGGTCAGTGTGTTTCGTTAGTAACTCAAAAACGAAGCTTCAAACGACATTTTGGTAAAGGAAAATGTTGTTCAGAATCACCCCAGCAACCCCCATTTCGGGAGTTACAGGAGTTACGGGACACCCTGTATGTACGTTCATGGGCTACCTAGGCAAAAGAGTTGGGTGCATGCCCGTGTGTGAATAGTGCGTGTAAGCACAAGGTGTTTCTAACGGGTAATTACATGGCGGAGAATTAGCGAGCGCTTACTGTAAATATTGTATAACAAAATGAGATTGCATCAAATTTCACAGTCTAGTAATAAACATTGCTTTTGCTGTATTCAACTGCTGTATTTTGTTTATAATGTTATTCATAAAAGTTAAATTGCCGATGCCTTGTGAGGTCTGTATCATGCATAATCAAGAGGGTACAAATACTTTTACGACTCACTGTACTTTTGCAAGGTACATAAAGCTGTTTGGATGAGGAGTAATTCTGTGAATGGAGTCTTGTGAAATAACGCTGCAAAACTTCTTGTTGTGCGTAATAATAACTATTGTGTGTTTTTGTTATGGTTTCGCCGGTCACGAATTTGCGAAATTACAGCGGTTTTGTAATTATACAAATCTTATGGCGTAACTGGAAAAAATATTACAAAGTTTCTGTAGAAAACTAATAATTGCTTCTGTGCTATATACGGAACTGTAAGTTTTTATATCAATTTTTAATACATAACGATCAGTTTAATATAATTAATCCTTATTCAGTCAAGATAAAATTTAATGGACTCAGACATATCATTCTTTTTTTTTTCTTCAATATTTTGAACAGTATTTGAGAAATTTAAAAGTTCTTCTATGATTTCCTTTTCTTATATTGACCGTTAATTATTTACTTACCAATTAATTAATTATTTACTGAATAGTTATTAATTAGTAACTAACTTATAGTTTCATAAGTGAAAATTGTTATACATTTTTTGAAATAGTGTTTTTAATCTCAAGGAATGTCATCCTATTTCTTAAATTCTGAATTATCCAAAGTATGTTTTATAGAAATAGAGAAGGAATATTAATATGAAAACATTAATTATAATTATATTCATTTTTATTTGTTTGATTTAGTTTCAACTTTGTTATTTAAGAATTCAAGTGTTTATAAATCAGAATTTATTTTCGATCAAAGTGAGGATATTGGTACAAAAACTCTACATGTTGAGAGTACCTAATAAAAATTTTGTATTGAAATATCGAAATATGCAATAACTTTTCTAATAAAGTTTACAAATGTAGCATTTCATGCTACATATCCTTTCATTTTATGAAAGGAATACTGAACATAGGTGAATGAGTGTAGTAAAGCGTTGAAAAAAAAGAAAGAAATTCATATAAATAATTCTATTAAGGACTAAAAATTGATTATTAATGTAGAAAAATATCTGAGCGCAATTTTAATTTTGAGTTAACGTGTTTAACTCTTTCGCTACGGAAACTGTGCTAGTACTGAATATATAAATATGAAACACCGACTGAAAATTTTTTCTACCATTAAAGAAGGTGCATGCTGCGTTATGAGCCGTTTCTCGTTGGAGGTTCTCATTTTTTATAAAAAAAAAAGAAAAGAATAAAATAGAACACACCGATATCGTCGAACGCAGTTGCCACGTGTTCGAAACGTCTCCGCGACGCGATAACAAGAAAGCGTGACAACCACGAGTAGGTACGACGGTTTTAATTAAATTTTGAATTGCCATGATTCAGGCTACTCGCTTTATAATGATTTTTTCATCGACTTTTATTAATTACTACGTACGTACGCACTTCATGGTACTCGAGTGCAACACCAGGTCGACTTCGACATATTATAATAATTCTATCATTCATTTTTATTGATAATTCTCTTCCTTTCTTGACAACATTAAAAAATATCTATAAAATGTTATAGAAAGTTGAGAATATTATTTTTTCAATGTTTGAAGTAAATTTTTCTATTAATAACTTGGATATTAGTTTTTTTAGAAGATAAATGGAGATATGTTTGAAAATAAATACGAGTATTAGAAATTAAAAATGTTTAACTATGTATACTGGAATTTTTCAACTTTTGGAAGTTTCTTACTTAAAACACTATAAAATATTTTTTGTTTAATTTAATATCAAATTTTTTATAAGAATCTTAATATTAACACTTTGATGGCCACGTATTTTAAAAATGTTTTACTTTTGCAATTTAAAATTTGTTTAAATGTGTTATTAAATCCTGCATATTATTAAAACCCTTATACTATCAACTTACAAAAACATGAAAATCTAAGTCCACCAATTAGGTTCCTTCCCCTAATGCAGTAGGTGCATGTTAATTACCCGCTATATAATTCACCATTAGAAATGCTTGTGCTCACATAAGTACATTATTCACACACGCGCGTGCACTGAATTCTGCCGCCCAGATGGACGATGAATGTATAGCTATGTCACATAAACAAATAAATCGCCAGTGAACGTATAACTACGCCATAGAAACAAAAGAACAATGAAAAAGGTACACATACCACTTCTTAGAAGTGTACGCTTGCAGAGCCCGAAATGCAGGGAATTATCAAGCGCTAATTGTACACTGGCCCCAGGACGATTTTTCAAAGTCCGCCGGGAGTTTCTATAGCAAAACAATTCGTGTATCTAAGGGAGTAAATCTATATCGGCAGTACCTCGGTCATAATAGGTTGAAAGGTTCTCAAAGTGAAACTAATTGTTGCTGAGGAGAGTGCAGAGGAGAGCAACAGAATGCACAATGTTGTAGCTGGAAAACAACGAGGCGACAGTAGGTGCAGCTTACCGAGCCGGTAAGTAGGTTGCCACAGCTAACTCGTCTGTGGTATGTGCGTCAATCCGCACGATGCCACACAATCGTGACTGTGGAAGGCTACATGCATGGTACAGAGAAATATGGAATCACCGAGTGCGAATGCAATTGCAGTAATTCGAGGTGAACGGGCAGAAGCATGCCTGGCCTGTTGGAAACTCGTGGCTTTGTAACCGATCAGATGACTGAATTCATTATGTCTACTATTTCATTAATGATTCTATTAAACATTCTTTATTTTCACCACTTCATATTATTCATGCTAACAACATCCCAATTTGCGTTAGGTGTATACAGGGTGTCCCAAAACTGGGGTAAGACCCGTGGAGGGATGATTGCTGAGGTCATTCTAAACAACTTTTTCCTTTGCCAAAATGTTGGTTAAGGCATCGTTTTCGAGTTATTAACGAAAAACACTGGCCAATCAGAATGGTCGTGATCAAGTGCATCGGCACCACGTCGTCGGTGTAATAGGATTCGTTGGGCAAAAGTTGTATCGAATAATCATAGACATATGAAAATATAGACGGAGCCTTTCTACGAGGAGTAACTGATAATCGCGGTAAGGGGGAACTCATCTGACTTCGACTATTTTCGTAAGCGCAGACTCGGGTATGTTCGGCTTTTCGCATCCGTACGATGAGTTGCAGTGAACTTGTCGCAGTGAAGTTGGCTACAAATTCACTACGCATTCACGCCGCGTCGATGAGTGAATGCGACGCCAACTTCATTGCGACAAGTTCAATGCAACTCATCGTCAGTGTACAGTGAGTTGCAGTGAACTTGTCGCAGTGAAGTTGGCTACAAATTCACTACGCATTCACGCCGCAGCGTCGGTGAACCGATCTCGCCATTGGCTCACTGGTTGGTGAGCCGATTTGTAGCCAACTTCACTGCGACAAGTTCAATGCAACTCACTGTACACTGAGTCCCATCGAAGTTGTCGCAGTGAAGTTGGCGCACTAACACATTCACGCCGTGTCGGTGAGCCGACGGGCGAGATGCCGACGACGCGGCGTGAATGTGTTAGTGAATGTGTAGCCAACTTCACTGCGACAACTTCGATGGGACTCGGTGTACATACATACATACATATTAGTTCCCTATTAGTGCTTGATGAGGAGGGGGGGTCTAAGTAAGAGAAGCTACAGCCCTGACCCCGACATTCCCAGGGGCTCTTTTCTAAACCTTCCATTTACTATACCAAAAATTATTATTGTTGCCTTTATAATTATTGTTATAATCATTATATATTATTGTTTTTCTTTATAATTACCAAAATGTTATTTAATTTATAATAAATTTTAATTTCTTGAGGTCCTTAAGAGAGGTTCTTAAAGGTTTGATAACGCTTGGTCTCAGCAATTTTAATCAGGTCCTGATCATTGCCTACATCTTTTATTTTTATGTAAACAACATATTAGATTACAAACACAATTTTCATATTCCAAAGAAAATTCTTATTTTCTTATAATCATATCATATTCGTAAAAAGATTAGGTATTCTTCTTGCACATCCGAGCTCCAAACTGTAGCGCTACTAGGGGATGGGAAGTCAGAAGGGTCAGTTGACTTCTCTATTAAGAAATTGAAATCATTGTTTCAATAAAATCCGGAATATTTATGAAAATTTTGTTTACGTTTCCTATCGGACTATTATGATTGCGTCTGTGGCTCCGAAAGTAGAAAATTATGGAGCACCAATTGTATAAGGATTTACGAAAACTTCCACAGAGGCGTTTGTCCTGGAACCGTCAGCGGAAGTAATGTTAAGGGACAAGAAGTGACGGAAGGAAAGTTATAGGTACTCAAGTGAGGTCCGCGAAGAGAAATAACGGTATAGTTGGCCAGCGAGAAACGTCTTCGCATTTCGCGACTTGACACGACACACTTGCTTGTTCAAGTATGTTGGGGCCGAGTGAAAAGCAAGCCGGTCTTTTGCTCGTGTTTTTCTCTTTGTCGCGGAGAAACCAACTTTGGAAGAAGGATGAACAGATGATGCAACGATTGCCGTGAGGAGTCGGGGAGAAGGAAACCGGTCGGAAACGTGGTGCTTTCCTTCTTGCCTCTCAATTTGTCCGCTTGAAATATGAAGCAACGCTACGCAAATATTTGGCATGACTCGTGGAAACGGCTCGGTGCAAGCTTAACCGCTTTAGAAATTATTACAATTTCTCTCTGATGCTGTTTCATCGGTTGTGCAAAAATAGATTGCTCTTTCGAAACTGTTGCTTTCGATATGGCGATTGCTTCCATGGATTTTTTTTCTCGTTTTAGAACATGAAAAATTAAGCTGCTCAGAATCTGGCATTGGTGTAAGTAGGTAGAGGTATAAGTCAGGGCAGGCTTACAAATCAAATAAAAAACCATTCTAAAATTTTAAGATTCTAGAATTCTAGAACTTCAAAACTTCAGAATTCGATAATTTCAACATTTCAGATTTTCTACATTATAGAATTCCAAAATTCTAAAATTTCAAAATATCAGAGTTACAAAATTCCAGATTCTAAAAATGTCGAATTTTCAAAATTCTAAAACTGCAAAATTGTTGAAGGACCTGGCTCACCTCAATAAAACGTCCATTTTACGCCAATGCAAGCAGATGAATACCATTTTTAGTCAATTTTGTAACTTCATTTCCTGGGTACGAGATTATTCAATTATTCAAGAATTAAATAATTTATTCCCTCAGTCGATAAAATTAGTCTAAATGTAGTTCATATACTGAATTAGAACGCAGGATGTTTATCATTCTTCAACTTCTACTTTTCCATTATTAAAAAATTGTGAAAACCATTTTTAGGCACGTATGTTTTGTTTTTTTATACAATAATATTTGAATATAATATTCTGAAATTTATATTTACGAGAGTTAGTATTATTTGATGTGATTTAAATTTGAAACGTGTTTCATTTTCTTTTTTAAATTTTATTTTAAGTCGAATCCCACGCCTGGGTATTAGCGACTATTCATATTTTTCTGATAATGTAAAGACATTCAAATATTTATAAATGGCAGTGAATATACAATGCACATATGTATAACATTTCATTTTGAATTGTTAAATAGTTATACGATCACAGTCTCAACTTGATATAAGACAGATTTAAAACTGGGTCTTGCATTATCCGTGGGTTAAGGAGCGTGTATACAGTGTTCCATTTAACGTGAAACGGTGGAATACCTCGCAAAGGACTGAAGTTATTAAATAAATGTTCTTACAAAAGTTGTTTGGTATAGTGGGAAACACCAGGTGGTATAAATAATTTTTTTGTAGGGGTAGTAGTAATCAGACAATCCTACAGTTTAAACAAAATATTTACATAGGAATTGTCACTTAAAAGTCTTTTGAAATTATTCTCATTCTTTAAATTTTATCATACAAAATACCGGGGAAACTTCCGACAGCCCCCATCACCCCAGGACAACCAAACTTCGGATTTATAGTAATTGAGGGACGAGAAATCGAATGAGACCATTTTCAGAACTGGCAAATAAACCGTTCTCGAAATATATAGGGTATTCTAAAAGTGCAGAAACCCCCTATTATATTGATAAGAACGCATTTCCACGCAAAATGACTAACCTAACCTAGGTTAGGGTTAGGGTTAGGGTTAGGGTTAGGGTTAGGGTTAGTCATTTTGCGTGGAAATGCGTTCTTATCGAGGTAATAGGGGGTTTCCGCACTTTTAGAATACCCTGTATATCTCGGGAACGGTTTATTTGCAAGTTCCGAAAATGGTCTCATTCGATTTCTCGTTCCTCAATTATTATAAATCCGAAGTTTGGTTGTCCTGGGGTGATGGGGCCTTTCGGAAGTATACCCGCGATTGCGCAGCTCCACTACCTCACAGTCTGATTTTCAGGCCGAATGTAAGTATATTTCATACAGAGTATTCGAAAAGTGTTGGACCTTCCTATTATCTCGAAAAGAACGCACTTTTGCGCAAAATGACTAACCTAACCCTAACCCTAAGAACGGTTTATTTGCCAGTTCTGAAAATGGTCTCATTCGATTTCTCGTCCCTCAATTACTATGAATCCGAAGTTTGGTTGTCCTGGGGTGATGGGGCCTTTCGGAAGTATACACAAAATACCTAGTAAATCAAAAACGTTGTTATAATTTCAACCTCTTCACTAACTTTTCACTCGGTTTGTACTTCCTTGCTATCATTGAGAAATATTTGTTGATTCCAGTTACGGACGAAGTTGTTCAACAATCGTGATTCCACGATCGGCTTACATCCTTGTTAGTAACGTATGGAAGAGGAAACAAAAGATGTAACTTGGTCCCAGTGAGAGTCGAGTTGCAGTCAGAAATAAAGGAGGATCGATTGTTTGTTGGTTCGATCTTGAGACCTGTTTTTTTTGTTTCAAACGTAATAACGCAACTCCTGCGAGAATCGCTGGTAGACAAACGTTGTTTACGTTAACTTTTCGTTACGTAACGAGGTACGAAGTGTACCTTGCACGTTCAAATCAGCGGATGTTCAAGGATATGTACTTTGCGATGTTATTTTTCTTTGCACTGGATCAAAAAAGTATTTCACATTCAGTTTTTTTTTTGTTTTAAATAGATTAATGCAAAAAAGTTGCAGTCTGCATATGCATAGAAGCAATACGATGATTTAAAAATATTAGTAATTTACTAATCGAGGTCAACCTATCCATGTGTGACGTTCTCATGGATTTTGATGATCTTTAAATATGTATGTGCACCCTGCCGCAAAAGTATTCGTCCACCGCTTAAAACAGAATACCTCGTTTAAGCTTCTTAAGAAGCTATATACATTAATTTACTACGATATGTGTTTTTGTCGTTTTAAAAAATTACAATTTGTTGAAATCGTGAAAAAAAATAGTGATGGGTAATTTTTCAACTTTTTTATGTGAGCCTATAATGAAAATTTAAAATATGTCTTTGGTAGATTCAAATAAGTTATGTTTATGCTGAAAATTTCATCGAGATCGGTCGATGCACTTAGAAGTCATAAGTAATTAAAATTTCCAAAAATCGCTACTTTTCATCTAAGAACGGAGCTAGTCACGTATATGTAGGTCTATGGTTCTCCCACCACAAATTTGAACTACTTTTCAGTTATTTACTAAATTTTCGAATATTTAATAATTAAAAATTATATTATTTTATTTCTAAATTACTTTTAATACTAATATAGCCAAAAGCATAATTTTGAGAATTCCTGCTTTTCCGATGTGTATTGCTATTTTTCCTAGGATTCTGATTTGATCGCGGATGTTTAATATATGGATAATTTTTGATAGATTGCAAATTTTTGGTTGAAAAATAAAAAATGATTTTTTTTGACATCATGTTTTTAAATATAATGTCAACATTCGACTTACCACTGAAGCAGAATTTTTAAAATGAAGGGATATAATTTACACTACCCGGATCACTTACCTGAAACAAAAATAATTGATTACTATTAAAATGGCGAAGTTATTAATAATATAAGGTTTTATGAAATAGTTAAACTTGTAACGGAGGAAATTTAATTAACATGGAGAAAGATAAGAAATCACTCCGAGTGGATTATAATTTTCAAACTAATAGAAAATGAGTGAAGAGCAAAATTGGAAAGTTACAAATTTGAATCTAATTTACACTATTTCAACTGTTTGATTTAGTTTTCATTAATCGTATTTTATTACACGAAACATTTGTTTTGTAAATGTATGTACGTTTTCTAAGGAATAAACATACTCATCCAAATGAATAAAAGATGTAGTATGAATACCTACAAATTATAAAATTATTCAAACACTATGCCTATGATACGATAAGCATCTTTACAACAGGTTCTCTGAAGAGAGTGCCACAAAAAAAGTTTAGAAAATGGGTAGATAAGAATAAAGAAATTGAGTAGAGAAGCCTGCTAAACTTAAGTTGAGAAACTGCTCTTAAAATGCAGAAGAGGATCAAAATAAGTGGTAAACATTGTAAAAACAACAACAAAATTTTGCTTTCCCCAAAATCTATTACAGAGGGTCTATTAATTGGATAAGAAGAAAATTTAATTCAATTTAATATTAAGTAAAATATTCTAAAATGAAAATTTTAAAAATAATAATCAATTTGTGTTCTTCCAAAAAAGTAAGGTTCTAATTACCAAGAATACAAAATTTCAAATTCTAAGCTTTCAGAATACAGTAAATTCTGGTTATATCGCCACTAAAGGGGCTGTAAAAGCGGGAAATGTATCAAGTTCCCGAACTCTCATTCGAAATGGGGAGTCAAGATAGAAATGTATCATTTTAATAGACTATTATGGTGGAAAGGTGGCAGTAGTGTGCTTTAAAATCTATGTGAATGTTAAATCACTCACGTGGCAATATAACGAGAATCCTACTGTAATGCCCTTAAAAATATTTTTTTATTTTTCGTTTTTGTATTCGGGTATATCTAATTTGCGGTGCCGATCATCGATGACCCCCGCGGCATTCAATGTATTAATGATGGTCAATTGCCTAACATTCATTATCAAGAGCATGTATCCACGTGGTAAAAGCGGATCGTTTCGAAGGAATGAAATAACAGCGACAGGTGGCAGGCATCGCCTTCTTTTCCTATTTGCATGTGACCCAGTGCCAGGTAATCGTGAATGGTAGTCGGCCTTCAGGCCATCATGCTTACCGTTCATGAACAAGCGGTAAAGTTTTTACGCAAACGTAACTCAGCCCACCGGTTCTAGACACAGGATGGCGGTGTCGCGATGCTGCGAACACGGCCACATCTCGTCGACCTCGACTGGACAATGGAAAACAACGTGTAATGCAATCGACAGGCTCGTTTCTATCGCCCACGGGCCTACCTAATACACGTTGCAGTGAATACAGCGTGGAACAATGGTCACAAGGGGTAGGATCCTGACGTAAGGAATTTGCTTCTCGACTTCGCCTATGGAATGCGTTTCGATGACAATAAGCGGTTAGTCACCGGCGTATCCAAGATGAAACTGCATCCCAAAGGGTGACGCAACATTGGTAAACCTACTACGACAATTCTATCAATAGAAACTGTGTTAACACTTTACCTGTAAAAGACGTATATGTATATATATTCTCAAAAAGAACTGTTAACTTAGAAGACTAAACATACATTATCCATCACCTGATATGCAACCCTAATCTCTATGTACATATAAAAATCTAACTCAGTGACTTAGAGATAATCGATGCTTAAAAAATTGGAATTTTTGAGAATGGCTTGTCCTTAAGACGTAAGCACCCACTAAGAACAGATTTTTCGAAAGACCCCCAAGCGAGTGAAAAAAGGAAGTGAAATTTTAGACTTTCTTGGAAACGGTTAGGTCAAGAAGCATGAAATTTAGTAGAAATACTCTTTGTTGAACTCTAGAACCCATATGTGAAATGACATTTCGATTTTCACTTCTCAAAGGGGTGAAGGTAGGGGGGTGGTAGATAGTTTAAGAGGTATCCTTACCTGCATCATAAGTCGCATGGTATCTGGAATATAATATTTGGGTAATAGACCTTTCTGAGGAAATAAAGATTCTTTAAAGAAAAGGGGAAAATAAGTGAGTTAATTAAAAAGGCTTTTTATTAATCAGCTAATACATTATATAGAAATACAAAATTGAATTAATAATCATCAAATAGTAAATCCTATCTTGCATATAACAAATGACTTTTAATTGAAACGACTGTAATAAAAGGGTCAGTAATTAACTTGAACCCTCTGAGAAATTTATGTTGTAAGCTTTCAAACATGATAATAGGGAACCCATATTACTGAGCCAAACTCTAAATGAGGACGAACTAGAGAACAGTAGAGAATTTGTAATGCATCAACATTATGGAAAGCTTTAAATACTCTAAAGAACTTTACAGCCTTTTTCTGTTATGTAGAATATGGTCATTAAAAGGAAGGTTAGATGCAAATTGAATACCTAGTTTATAAATGTTCTGAGAAGAGGTCAGCTGAAAAGTACTGACAATGAGATAATACTTGTAAATTAAGTTGTATGTTAACATGGTATTTAGGAATATTGAAAGATAAATGATTGTGTACATATGCATCAACATTGAGGTCAACGAAGATCTTTCAATAATAATTAGCATATTTTAAGAAAACACATATTATAATATATTCTAGTAATTTGCTAGTAATATTTTTAATAATATTTTACTAAAATTTTAAAAATTACTAGGATAGCAATACTTAATTCACTAGGTGAATTATTGTTCTAATAATATATTCTAGTAATTTAAGGACATTAATTTTTCCCATAATTTTGAGAAAATATGACAGTGTGTATTGATTACTATTTGATTTAACTACCATAAACCAACAATTTTACACTGTACACTGACATGTAGAATCAACGTTTATAAATAAGTTATTTTGTTTAATTTTTGTCCCAGGAACGAAAGATAGTGAAACCTAAAATCTAGACGAACCCTAAATTCTAAAGCTAGATATTTGTGTCTATCATTACCTTTATTAATAATTCGAATATTATTTAAGTTTTACTTTTCATTTACACATCTGCTTTGCGTAATTAGATCCTAAGGTTACGAATTGTGCGATATTTACAGAGACACTGTTTAACAACCATTAACACGTTGACTACTAACTACGACTTAACTAGCAATTGATTATAGGATAACTAAGACAAGAAAAGTTGAAGAAAATGTTAAATGGCACGCAAGTAGAAAATTTAATTTTAAAAATGAAACTGTATCTTGACTAATTACCATTATAATGTAGCTATTTTCATTCGGGCAGTCAATGTATGAATAATGATACCTGATTTGCTAAATTTAAGTGTTGAAGATTGCAAATGTGTTTTGCATAATGTGCAAATATTGTGAAGAGAAATTTCATTTCAGTCAAATATCTTTTGACCTTTTATTTCTGC
This sequence comes from Osmia bicornis bicornis, assembly GCF_907164935.1. Lineage (NCBI taxonomy): Eukaryota > Metazoa > Arthropoda > Insecta > Hymenoptera > Megachilidae > Osmia > Osmia bicornis. The sequence continues at coordinate 1,891,447 of NC_060219.1, read as the reverse complement.
AGATACTTTAATCATTTTTATTTCAAAATCACAAGAATATTTGTTCCATCTGTTTAGTAAAAATGGTAATTTCAGCATGATCTCCCAAGTATGCACATTTATCTTCCTTTCAATTTCGTATTAATATGTATGATGCAGAATACGTCGTTTTATAAATGATTATATCATGATTATATTATTTCATCAGGATCGAGATAGCATTCACACCATTCATGTGTCTAAAAACTAACTGTTACGTGATTAAGTTAACAATAAGATGAATATAAGGTAACCAGCAAGCGAGTGTACGGTGACAAATCACAGTGCTATGTGATGACTATATGGTGACTACAAAGCAGAGTTGAGCAGATTTCATTAGGGACCATGTAAAAAATATTATATGAAATAACTGATTGTTATTTATACTCATTAAATATTATTTGACGTGAAAGAATAATATAATGCCTTATTTAAAATAATTCTTTGTTCTCAGCAGGCTTAAACAAATTTTGAACTAATCATGTTACTACTTTTTGTTGAAAAAAATTAATTCTGATTAGTTACTTTAATTAACACGTTGGATAAAAGCAATTAATTGGAAATTCTTTCATCTTATCGTTAGATTATTTTTTTTTTCAAATCATTAGTTAACCCTTGGACAGCGGAGCATGGGTCAACCGTGATCCAAACTTACAAAATGTATACATACAAATGATATTGATATAAACTTAAATGTATAATTTTTAAACGAGAGGGTTTCACAGATTGGAAGAATTATTTTTTGAAGGAACAGTGTAAAATATCAAAAATAATATGAAATGCAAAATCAAATTAAAATTGGGGCTCTCCCCATGGTTCGTCGTTCGAGGGTTACGTTATATGTATTTCAAATTATATGACAGAATTTGACTTTAACTTATTTTAAAGCGTATGAAACAAAAAATTATGATCGCATATAAGAAACTGAAGACGTCATTTAATTCATGAACACTACTTAAATTCATAAAAGTACTGCTATTATCTGTGTATGCGAACAAAAATTGTCCTTTCTTCGTTTTTATACTGTGATTTGCATATCTAATTCATAATAAAACTGTAAAATCAACCAAAAAAATAAACTTGAATGACACTGGGTACATATTCTGAATCAGGAGGCAGAGCGAATTTTCTGAATCAAATAAAGAGAACGATAACCTAGTTTGCAAAGACGAGGGAAAACGAAATTGGCGCCGGTAGTGGTATTATCTTGTACAATACCACGTCCAATTTCTACCTCGCAAGATTATGAAAAACCATCGACGTCATGTTCTTACATGAATCTAATATTTGCCACCGCGCGAGCTTCGTAGCAGAATAATAACTATGTATTAATATATTTTACATCCTGACACGCTCAGTATGGAGAGGGCTAGCGGTAATCTTTGCCACGAATTCAATATAATAAAATAATTGAGAAAATTACAAATTTTTAATAATTTAAACAAATTTTAAGCTACATTAATATTATATTACTCAAGCGAAGTATTTAAGTGAAAAGTTTAAATTGAGAAAGAAACGATGATATTCTGAATAATTGCAATTATAGTGTGTTCCACTACACAGAGCAATTTTCACTGGGGCATTGAACATATCAACCCTCGAACAGCGGACCATGGAGAGAGTCCCAATTTTAATTTAAAATTATATTTCATATTATTTTCACTTTCTGAACTTTACACGGTTCCTTTAAAAATGATGCTTCCAATATATAAAATCCTTTTGTTTAAAAATGATACATTAAGTTTAGTTTATATCATTGTATACATATGTCTTGTAAGTTTAGGTCACATTTAACCTAAGCTCCACTATTAGTGATAAGAACTATTAACAAATATTAATTTAAAGCAATTATATGAAATTTGAAAATACTATAAATTGAAATTATTATTTGAAATTTAAAATACCGGTTAATTAATACTTACCGGTTAATAATACTAATAATATATTGAATTTATGGTTGAAATAAACTGTAACTAATAATAAATATGATTTTAAAATAAGTATGATACAATTATTAATTTGATTTACATATATAATCTACAGAAGTTATCAATTAATGGATATTAATTGAAAATAACAATTTTTAATTTAAAATAACTATTACCCTGATTTATAACCTTAATATTGTAAATTATATTTATTAATAACTGCTCAGTTAATTTAGAACTTTAATCAACTAAAACCATCTATTTGAAATAACTATTTATTTAAATCCCAGAACTTTGTTCTTTAAGAGAACAGACGGTCGAATCTTGACATTTTCCTATTTCTCAATATTTTTTCCTTTTAGTAGAAGTACTATTAACCTTTGCATTACTATGGTCTCCATTAAGAAACGTTTCCGTACATTTGCTTATTAAATAATTACCTAATTTAGTATACAAATATAAATAAGGAATTTTCATCGTAAAACCGTATTTTCAATAAGATTTCACCGTAAGTATTTCTTATTTTTGTCATTTATAAATTTCAATTGTATGCCTCCCATTTCGAAATGCAAATGCTTCACGTGGGTTGACTATAGCCGGCCGTAATATTCAATGGTCATCGTGGTGAACGACTATATTCGTCCTTAGTAGCGAAAGAGTTAATTGATACCTTCATCACGCGCGCACGAGCGTTCTGCTTTCTCTTCCCCCCCGACGTCCCGCATACGGGTCGTTTCTGAAAAGTCAGGTACATAACTCGTCACACTCGACGAATATCTACATATGACCCACAAACCGGAATGTATCGTTAAAAAATCGAGCGATTCGCTGCACCGACTATCCGCTTGGCGTTTCGTGTTTGCGGTCACTAGTATCCGCCAAGCTACTGAACTTTATATACAGGGTGATCCTCTCGCAGCCGGACACTATCCGCAAAGGAACACTGGCAATAATGAACCCCTTGACCGCACCATAAAGAGGTCCGCATTGTCACGTGCCAGCGGGGACCTACCCGGTCCGTGTCGACTCTGTGTGTTTTCATGGTGTGGTCAAGGGGTTCATTGTCACCAGTTCCTTTGTGTCCGGCTGCGAGAGGATCACCCTGTACGTACTTCCATGTACGATACGGCTGTTGTTTCTCATTGCTTTAAATTCCATGATCGGTTATTAAATACATATTACAATAGCAGTGATGAAATTATACTTTGTTCACGGTTTAAATTTCTGTGACTACTATCAACCCTTTATATGTAAATAACACTAGATTTACTATTGTAAATCTTTGACTAACTTAATTAGAAATACCCGTATTAAATACCTAAAATTTTAAATAATAGATACAATAAAATATTATGAAAATAATAAGATTTGTTCAGAATAAAAATATTATTTAATAACATTTTTAAAAATTTCGATGTGACAATCAAAACGAGTTAGAGTACTGTAAATTACTCACGATCAGTGAAAATTGTCGCTGCAACCTAACGACAGATTTATACGCTTGAAATAATATAGCTACGACTTAATTGCGACTATACGCTTTGAATAATTATCATTTTAATGTACATTATCAAGCATAGTAAAGTTTCCCCAGGGAAAATGGCGACCCCCTAACCCCTCAAGCTTCTTTGTGTTTACCGATGCGCGATTCTCCCCGAGCTTTCCGCCATACCTCATGGGCACAGGGTGAATGACGATCTACTCGAGAACGTCCCATATACATGTTTATGTAGGAGTTCTGTAGCCTCCCATTACTTGCATATAAATTATATTATTTTTTTTTTAAACCACTCTAGATATTAATATTGTCAAAATTAGGGAAGTCTACTTTGCTCAATACTGGAATATGAAAAACTTTGGTCAATTTTGGTAAAATTTTGAAAAATTTTTTTTACAGTATTATCCCTTGAACAATGGAGTATGGGTCAATCGAGATCCATCTTTACAAAACATATACAAAGATATTAACCTTAATATCTTTAGTTTCATATACTCGAAGAATAAGTTTTGGAGAAATAGGGAAAAATTTAGAAAATAAAAACAATATGATAATAAAAAAAAATTAAGATTGGAGCTTCCTCCATGGTCTGTTGTTCAAGGTTTAATCTGCATGTTCTGATGAATCAGAAACGGCTAGGTGCATTGTATAATTAATGCACGATGAGGAAGTTATACCAATTAAGTCTAAAAATACAAATATCATAATCTCTAAATCTGACTTAATTAGCATGTTTTTCTTCTTTCACGTTATCTTGTCATCACATGTACAATATATAATTGTTAATTTTAGGTTTCATAGAATAGGCAGAATAATTCAGTGAAAAAGCTTGATATTTTCACGAAGTTAAAAGGAAATCATTGAAACTGTATTCACATATGTATAAAATTTAATATAATATTGAATGAATAATTCAGAAATTATAACTGTATAACTGTAGAAATAAATGTTATTCATTGTGAGACTGGTATGTCAGAAGGTTATCACTCAATACACCATGTACTCATCATTCACTTGTCCTTCTTTTTGTGTTAATAAAACGAAGGAGTGTTCGAATCACCATAGAAGAAATACGTTGACTCGTTTAGAGGACGACGACCACTTACTATCAGCTGAGACTGGGTCACATGCAAATTAAAAGAAAAGACAGCACATTCTCCTTTTCTGTAACTTGCCAGATTAGCTAAGAATTTTTTCTGTGAAGTAGATTTCAAATTTGCGCTATGTATTACCTACTACATTTTTCAATTTATAGATATATGTATAATAAACATTTTTTCATTTTGCGATGTGCAAAACTAGGTAAGAGACTCCTTCAATTGACTCAAAAATTATCAGGCAAACTTCTCATGAGTTGTAAGTCAAAAAAACATTAATGTGAAAGCGCATAATTTATTGTAAGAAAAAAATTTCTTTTTGGGATTCTACAGAATGAATTTTATTACGGGAGCAAAAATGAGTAAAAGAAAACTAAAAAAACCTAACCTAACGTAACCTAACAGGATTTATTACAGAATATTTTTGCCATTGATTATGGCGAGCGAGAGAACAACAGTCGCAAGATGATATTGGTTCGTAGAGTTGCGATTGATAAAGCAAATGAGATGGCGGCCAAAAGATGCACTCAAACATAAGTCCACATAAATCACGACGGTGAACTAATGTGATTGATTAGGATTAGATGAATTTAAGATCTCGTTGTTGTTGTCTAGAAGAATAAGATGGTGGTGATGAAAATGGCCGCAATTTTTCATGAACCAAGAATTTTCGCGTCACGTGACTTTATTATGCATGAGAAGTTTGCCTGAGGATTTTGAAGTCAATTGAAGGGGGCTACTAAAAGGAACTTCACCCCAAAACTAATTACTTAAAAATAATATTTAACGTTAATTATATGAATTTTTAATTTCATTATTTAACCAGTTTTACTTATTTAAATAAGTAATGGATAGTTTAAATAAAGTTAACCACAATGCATCTTTTTTTAACTACATTTCAACTTATTCAAGTCCTCTTCAGATATTATACATCCTTTATTTGATCGCACTGTGAAGAACAGTATTGAAAAAGAAACTGTATCAAATAGATAAAATTATAAACTTACTTATTGTTAGTGAACAATATAATAACTTACATGTTTGAGTGAAAATTCATGTTAATATTTATATATATAATATGTAAACTGTATGATTGAAAGTATTTGTGAAAAGAGATCCGATAATGATCCTATTGAAATATACTAATTTGTTTGCCTAAATAGTGTTACAGCATTGCACTGCGAAAAATAAACGATCCCTCTGAAGTCTAACAATGGGCTTCTTACTTTTAGTATAATAACAAAAGTAGAAAAATAGCACAAAATCATAAAGGATTTGATAATTGCAAATATTAAAAAATGTATCGTTTATATTTAGTTGTGAAGCAGAAAAATGGCTATACTTTCAACAAATTTCATAGGCAAAAATGGTAACTTATAAATAAAATGAAATTTTAGTGAGGAAAATATTTTTATTCTTCCGCCATTATCAAATTTCAATTGAGCGACTAAGAAAAAACCTTATGGATGATATTTTTGATTGAAAACAATTAAAAATAACAAAAATAGTCTGTCCGTACTAAAAGTAAAAAACTGAAGCCTAACAGCTGGTATATCTCCTTTGCAAATACAAAAACGATATGAGCTCATTGATGTAACTCGAGTAGAGAACAGGTACCCCACCCCCATATGGATTGGGTCCTCTTAAAAAAAGTGAATCAGTCTCCTCCCACTATTTTATAATTTTAATATACCAATATTCCAAAATTTTAGAATTACAAAGTTTTAGAGTGCCAAAATTAAAAAATTATTAAATCACTAATGGTCGAGTCCATCCTATAAAAAAATCCCAGTTATGCTAATGCATAGGTTTTTGTTACGGGGTCCAAATGGACCCAAGCATCGTCGCGTCGCCTGCAAAGACTCCAGAGTCCTCTATCCAACTACCGAAAGAAGTATTCGAGGCCTAAACATGTGGTACAACTTACGCAATGGTTAACTCTCGTAATCATGGACAAATGAGTGAAATGAGGACGCCCCCGCTTTATGAAGCATTTCATATAGCCCGAGGAACACGATGACCCGTGCGGCGAATCGTCGACAATCACGAGCGCAGGGACTCGAATGCCAAGGACCGAGGTCAATGCTGCGGCGCCGGTTTCAATGACCGACTTTTGCTGCAACGACAGCCAGACACATGGTAAAACAAATGGGCGATGTAGGGGCGCGGTCGAATCTTGATTTACACGTAACGACACTCGGTCAGCTGATCGTCGACGTAACGACCGCTTCATCTTTTGATGGCGTTCCAGTACTGTTCACGGATAATGCGAAGGCGTGGTTCACGCTCGGTCGACGACGGGTCATTTTCATCTGTTTGTTGTATAACTCGATCGAGTTTTTTCTAGTATATTATATTTCTAACCCTTCTACTCGGTAATTATGTATTGACTAATTTTAAAGTATAAGCAATAATTAGTTTCATAAGGATTTATTTAAAATTTCATCAAATGGAAAATACTTAACCGATTAAGTTTAAACTTTTTAAACAAATAAATTGACGTTAGCATGCACGTCAAACTGATGTCTTTCATTGATCTCTTTGATCAATTAAAAATATAATTTATAAATATAATTTCTTTGTTATTCTTATTTGATTAAAATTTTAATATACAAAGTGATCCGTTTAAGGTAACGATCTTTGATTTACATTTTTGTTGTTGTAGAAAATATGAAGTAATTTCGTATTTTTCGTAACTTCTTAAGATTACCTAATTTTTTTTTATGTATAACCCAATAATATTTTTTTTTATTTATTAGCTAATGATCATTGAAACGAATTTAACAATCTCAATAAACACTACTTTTTATCAATATAATAGTACAATGATAATTCCAGCTTATACTAATCTAATCTGATATTGGACTGTTAAAAATTATACAAAAGAACAGTTTTGTAGATTATTTTGTTTTAATGAGTAATACAAAAATAATTTACAAACAATAAATTACCATTATGAGTCTAATGAGGTAAAATCAATTTAATTTTTGAAAACGACCAAAAACATGGCCGAAACATCAAGTTACATGTTTGAGTTATAATTTTTCATTTTGTGTTCTTTGCTCTAAAAATGGTCAATTTTTATTCTATTCTATATAATGTGAAAAATAATTCAAGCAAATTACTTTATACGAAAACTATATCTCCTAGTACGATTTTTAGTTTCTTTTATTTCGAATTTTCCATATAATAAAAAAATAGAGGAAAGGTGAGCTCTACCTGAATTTTTGAAATTTAACGCCATTTTTACTTTTATAAAAATATCAGTTTACATCTATCACGTTCAAAGAGCGTTCGTCCGAGTTGCGAACACTATTCACAAGTTAAATTCTCGTTAAGTCACTTAGTCAGCAATTTAGCAAGCGTGATGAAAATTTCTTCGGTCGTCGCGTCGGTTCGAACCGCGTACTACACGTAGGAAAGCGGAATTCCAGCGAAGGGCTTTCCGGTGTCAATAAATGTCGGTTATAAAACGCGTTCTCTCCGGTCTACTGACACACTGACGTGTCTTTGGCACGCCATTGCTCTTTCAAGACGCTTTAACTTTCTGAAAAAGACAGGCTGACTTACGATAACTGGTGTTTTCAAGTAAGCAAAGATCAGAATTGGGTAAAATTTAGAGGAAAAGTATTTTAAAACTAGAACTACCGGTGTTCAATATACACTTGCTTTTAAAGTGAAATAAGACAGATGAAAAATGAAAAATAAACCAGCGTATACAATAATTATTTATCTAAACAGAAATCAACGTATATTTCAACAAAAACACTTTAATAAATTCTATAATTTAAAACAAAAAACCTGAAATCTGCCATATTGACCACTCCGGTCAAACCATAAATAGTTGAATAAAATGATGTTAGATTGTTACAAATCAAATGGCCAATTTTAAAAATCCAATAAAATTTAATGACGTAAAAATACCACAAAATAACATGTATATCATATGAATTTGAAGTTCAAAGTCTGAAGAAAATACATAACCACACGAATCCATGATTACCTAATGTACTTAATACATTTGGTATAACTTAATAATAATAAGTGTTAATATAAAATATCTAGTTGCCAGTTACAGCAAACAGTGATCGGTTTTGAAACATATAAAATCTAAGTTAAATCACAATTTCAGCAGAGAAAGTACTTGGTATTGATGTAAAAATGTTGAGTATTTACTCGCATTTGTCCCTAATTATCAAAGGGTTAAACAGTACCAATTTTTTTTCTGTACCGCCCTGTATGTTCATGAATTAACCACGATAACAGGCAAATCACGCGAGCAGAAGCACCATCGCAAAAGACGATATCCGTTATCGAGACCAAGTTAGAAGCATTCCATGATCGTTTGCAAATGTGGCCGAATGCATTAGAGATATGCAGTTTGTCCAGTACTTGAGGCGCAACCGCTTGGCTTGCGCAACTCATTAGCACGCGTCACCTGACTTCGCTTCGATCTTCGTACAACACACCATATACTGTTTTCAAATAGTCACCTGACCACGGAAACCTCAAAACTTTGATTATTGCTCTCTTTAAATTTCTACATATTTAATAATTCTTGTTTAAAATAGCTATTGTTTGCCTATGAAAATTGTTTAAATTGTATCTTTGAAAATGATTGTTTCTTCTTCTTGTAAACCATGATATTAACACTATAACTACCGACGTTCGATGCACACTAATTTTTAAGTTGAAAATAATGTAAAAAATTAAATAAATAAAGGATGAAACATAATTTAATATATATATCTATTGTTTATCTCGACAATAGTCTCGATAAAATTTATAAATTAAAATAAGAAACTTGAAACCAGTCATTCTGACTGGTTTGGTAGTTCTAGTGTTAATAGTGAATTACTTTACCTATCGTAGAGTACACTGACGATCAAAGGCAAGTGTGTAAAACACCAAGCATGATCGGCTTCCCTAAGGAAAATATTCTTTCACAGGTTCGGGGTACTCCCCGGAGGTCGCGACGAAAATGATAATGTAGGAAAGAAGCCCCGTATTTATACTAATAACTAAAAATTATGGATAAGTTTCCGAATGACCCCCCCAAAATTGAGAACTCAGGTTCGGTATACATATAACCTAAATTGACTACAAGAAACCGATTAAAGTTGGTTTCAGAGCTGGATGTCCTACCGTTTTTGAGATATCGTGGTAAGAAATTTTTGTACAATTTTGGGACTAGTACCTATGTGCTTTTCGATACTGAGCATGCGCTATTCAATACTGCGCATGCGCTATTCAATACTGCGCATGCGCTATTCGATACTGAGCATATGTTATTCGATACTGCGCATACACGGAACCTAACCTAACCTTACCTTACCACGATATCTTGAAAATAGTAAGATACCCAGCTCTGAGACCAACTTTAATCGGTTTCTTGTAGTTAATTTAGGTTATATACCGAACCTGAGTTCTCAATTTGGGGGGGCATTCGGAAACACAGCCAAAATTATATATATTTCTTGAATTATTTTCAATATTAACACCGTAATAGTGATATTGTAGTTTGAGAATTCCTATCGCGAGTGCACATAGTTTAGTTTTATAACAAATAGATTAAAAGAATTTAATGAAATTTCAAAGCAGTTAAAAATAGTAAACTTTTTTCAATCAAATATTGTTTTTTATAACTCAATATTAAAGTGCGAGTTAGTTTTGTCTGTCATTTGAAGATTCAAAAAAAATCAGTATACTATGTGTAAGTTATACAAAGGAGTTGTAGGTTTCCCTTGTAAGAGGAAAAATGCCTCATCAGGTATACCCTATTGTGCATAATTATTCTAAAATATCTTAAAATGATATATAATTTAATGACAGTGCTTTATTGCTTCCACTGACTGTACCTGCATTCTAGGAAAGAACGCGGGCGCATAAAGGACGTTCGTACAGACTGAAAAATCTAAAACAATTGACGACGAGGTGGAATGAGCGACGAGGATAAAATCGCAAAGAATGCCAAGGGAAGAGTATATGTATATACTATACCAACTACACTTTCAAACATCCTTGACTTCCTTATAAGCTGGCACGCGGGAAGTTACATAACGAGCCTTTGAGTCTAAGCGGATAAGCAGGTAAAAACGATACAGCAAAAAGAGAATCGGGAGGATATGCCGATCGATGTGCCAGACTTTTACATCCGTTTCGATTGCATCTCTTGATAAGAAAGCCTACGATCCTCGATCATATAGGATGGTCCATTTAATTGCTACGGTAAGGGGCTCAACTCTCGTGCCCCCTACGGTTTAAGTCTTATCAATACTATAAATTGAAAAAATTGCGATAGGTAACTTGCAATCATAGTGACGAATCCCTTAAAAGGAGATGGCCATCTCCATACCTTAGTCCACCCCCATTGTGCCGGCAAATTTTTACCCCATGGAATCCATAGAATAGGCCGCCAAGATGATTTGTATCAAGTTTTATCCAAATCGATTAATGGGAACATGGTCAAAATGGCGCCCAAAGTTGATCATTTTAACACGGGGCTTTATGGGGAGTGGCCGAAATCGCGCTATCCTAGTTTCCGGATATGTTAAACTAGGCGATAATACCTTTTAAATGAGCCCATGATCATCAAAATCGTCAAACGGGAACTTGGTTAAAATCCGCTGAGTAGTTTGGTCAGAAATCGACTTTCAAGATTTTCTTCATTTTTTCACAACGGGTTGTGACCAAGTTCCCGTTTGACGATTTTGATGCCCATGTTTAACATATCCGGAAACTAGGATGCCGAAAGCACGATTTCGACCACTTCCCATAAAGTCCCGTGTTAAAATGGTCAACTTTGGACGCCATTTTGACCACGTTCCCATTAATCGATTTGGATAAAACTTGGTACAGATCATCTTGGCGGCCTATTCTATGGATTCCATGGTGTAAAAATTTGCCGGAATAATGGGGGTCGACTAAGGTATGAAGATGGCCATCTTCTTTATACAAAGAAAGTAAAAAATGAAAATTTAATATGATGCATTCTTCACTTATCACAACAATGTTCCTGATTTTGCCCCTTAAGATCCGGTAATATTATAATCCAGTTATGACCTTATGCAAAAATTGCATGAAAGCTGTTTCATATGATCCTCGGCTCGAGTCGGGTAAAATCGAATAGACTCGATCGGGAATTCGAGATATATGAATATTTGGGCCTGACTATCTCGGGTAGCCGAACTATTTCGGGTGACTCGACTAGTTTGACTAGCCTGACATAATCGAGTACATCTATATTATAGATGCATGTAAAAATTAAGGACAAAATTAAGCACGAAGCTACTTTTCCATATTATTACTAGTTATAACTAATAAGTGGCAAAATGTAGACAATATGCTATACTGAAGCAAAAATAAAGTACAAAAATGTAGGCGTTTAGTGGAAGAGGAGAAAGGGTTTCGTCTCCCCGGACGCCCTTTAGTTCGGGCTGGGGACCGCTAGGTGGCGGCGAGAGATCGGTGACAGTGTTCTCGCAAGCGGTCGTAATATAAAAGTTCCGAATTGCGGTACATATATGTAATAGGTGTTTGGGACAGCGATCGTCTCTTGTCAGCCCCCACTGACGAGTCTGACAGACGATCCCGAGACGAACTGCCTTTTTCTCCCCTCTTCTACAAAAAAAAAATACACTGATCGAATTGAGTAACCTACTCCTTTTTCGAAGTCGGTTAAAAATCATATTCTTTAGATGCTGAAATACCATTTCAAATATTAACAAATAATAAAATCCACTATGAGTGAAAAAACCGAAATCGGTGAACGTACCTAATTGGTGGTTACATTATTATTAATACCATATTTACTACAAGTTTTTACAGGATTTGGATGTCTCTTACAGACCAAGAGACAACATTCAGACTGCTTGCCATATTAATTTATGAAAGAAGAAGTTGGATTAATTTTCAATTGAGTTCTGGTAGCAAACGTGTTAAACCATTCATCACCTTTTTCTCTAATTGTATTAAGGAATAGTTTTCATCTGTTGCATGGACCATCCTGTATACTGATACATTTTTCCAACGAACTTTCTCAGTTTGTTCCCCATTTTCAATAGTAAGCAGCGCGTAACTGGTTATTTTCGCACCTGAAATTAGATGTTCAGACAGCGTACAATAATTTCACGGCAAACCCAAGCACCATGAATGCTTGTTCCATACATTACTTCTCTAACACTTTTGACGTGATAATGTACTTGCATTCTCTTAGAATTAAAATAGGATATCTATAGGAGAGAAATCCATATGTGGAGAGACCTTGGTACAAATTGAGAAAACGGAATTTTCTCTCTGATTAGTTTTCTTAGGTTAGGTTATTCTTGCGTTGATGGTTCACGTTACGCTATTTCTTATCACAAGAACTGTAATTTACTGAATTTTTATAAATTCTAAGGAGAAACTGGGGCACGGTGCAAGAAGTTCGCCAAAGATTCCGTTTTAAAGCTGTGGGCGTTGGAAAGTCGGTTGCAAGAAACATAGATATCAAGTCGGATAAAGATAATACCAGATTTTTGGATAAGAAAAATAAATACAGGTTTAATTAACTTTTTAAAGTGTAAAGCGTAAGTCTGAGTTAGAGTAGCGCCTTGTTTTTTATTGTTGTGATGCACGCACTCGTATTAACCCTACAGCAAAAGCTCCCCTTCTTTTCCTGCTATCTTATTTTGTAGACAATAAGAGAGAGATTGATGTATTTAAGATAGAAAAAAGTACTTTTCAAGCCATCAAAACAGCTAAATCGTGAAAGTCAATACTTTCAATTAAAGTACCGGGGTAACGAATTATCTTGAAGTACCATTACAGGGTTAACATGTTGAATGCCCTAGGGTCCATCAAAATGGAACAATTGTCAAAGAACAGTTTTGTAATACTATCAGCCACATTATTATTATAATATCTAACAGTGGGAAAGCTTATTGTGTCCCTGATTATACACGATTGTTTTCACTGCAACATTTTTATACCTAATGAAGGAGAACTCCCTATTTGTTCCGCTCATTTATTAATGAAACTTTGCAATCTTATGGAACTCATCAAGCTCTGAAAAAAAGTAAACTGAAATAAAGGGTATACGTAGTATGATAAAATAGTCAAAAGTGCCCTTGAGCCAATTTTATTGAGCTGTGCACCAAACTTATTTTTATTGTATACTTAATGATAAAGTATGTTACAAATATTTTTTATACGTTATTAAATGATTATTATTTATTTTTATGTAATTAACAATTTAAAAAAAAATGATTTTCTGAAAAACAGTTGGTTCTTCGTGGGGCGCGAATCTACGAGAAAAAAGTTTCCAACGATTTCGCAGCCGGACACAACCGTTTAGCCATCGATAATACTGAAAAACTGTCTAATACTTTGAAAGATAAAGTTCGTAATTTTCAATTATTTATAATTTACTTCACTCTCTCCATTCAGATCATGCTCCATCCAGTGCAGAAATATTAGAAATCATATAATACACTAAGTGTGTAAAGGAAATGTAAAAATTGAAAGTATTTCTCATCTTATCCCATGAAATATGTCGAAAATATCGGTTTTTGATTTTTTTAAACACGCGCCAAACTAAAAAATCTGAAAAAACTGAGGACACCAGTTATGCTAATATCTAACTACTGTAAAAGTAAAAATCTAGTCTCTCGAAAGCTTTTATCCGAAATCTTGATTTTGCGACGTTTTTTGCGTTTTTGAATTTTTCGCGCCTAGGATTAGCAACCAAAAAATCTGAAAAAGTTCACACTTATAAAGGAACACGTCTAAAATATTCTGGAATTTTTTCAAATATTTTGAATACCACCAAATAGAGAAAATATGACAAAAACCAGCCTTTCTTTCTTACCCTGTAACTACCCTCCCGGTTGAGATACAGGGTTGAAACTTGATGTACAACCGGTTTTTTTTGGTAAGCTATAAAATAGTGCATAGCTCAATAAAATCGGTTCAAGGGCACTTTTGATCACCTTATCCTGCTATACCCTTAAAAAAAAAGAGAGAGAGAAAAATAGGAAATCGGAGTTTAAACTGTAAACGTGTAATAACCCATAGAGCTAATCGTTTGTATGCGCGAGTATGTTATTCTATATAATATAAGGAGTAACTAATTGTAATTGTTAATATCTTTTAAATGATTAGCCGCCTGTGTCCAAAATTCGATATAGGTGTGTTTCGCTTTACGAGCTCTATAAGGTGGTAAAGTTTCAATAAGTAAGTGTAACAGTTAGATTAATCCGGCTCTCAGGTAGAGATTTAATCCTAGAAAGACTACAGAGGAAGGTTGTCGACCCTATTAATTAGAAAATATATTATTTTTCTCATTTAGGAAATTACCATAAAATTATTTATTTTTATTTTTACTTTTAAGATTAGTATTGAAGAAGTTATTCTGGTTCAGTAAAGTTACTACTAATGAAAGAAAGCGTTAAGGATGCACAGTTATACATATGTAGATATCCTGGTACATAGAATAATAAAAAGTGTTCAGAATTTTAAAGTATATAGTATTTACTGAATAAAAGAAAAAATCCTAATAAACGTGGATGGAAAAATTATAAACAATTTTTCATTTCGGTAGTTGCTTAAAGGAATTTTCGAATAAGCTTGTCGAATACAATGAAGCCTAACGTGAAATCATACTGTTGCATTTTCTGTCACCAAAACAGAAGCGACAGGATTTTCCGCAGGGCCTGATTCAATCATCACAATACAGTTGGATGTGTCGATACTTGTTTGATCCACTGCATATCAATGACTACAAAGATCATTCGTATTCAAGAGAAAAAAATATAAAGGTCATAAAAATTGTCGAAGGCCAATAGGCGTCAATAACGAATGATAAATGATTTTAGTCGAGTGTCTAAATGTAATTGGATACTTATGGGCTAACATTAACCTATTACGAGTTTCTCTACTCCTGCAATCACAACCAACAAAAGAATTAATAATAGGACTACCAAACTCGTCAAAATAACAAATCTTATTATTAGATTTTTTATTTTAAATTACAAAAAGTGTTAAAATATTTTTGTCCCGATAAAAAAAAGCTACTGTATATGTCACGTGCATATTATGACAAATTACGTGCACTATGTTTAATGCATGAGCAAGCCCGGATTAAGATTTCTGGGTCCTGAGGACCTTTGAGGCCCCATTGATTGACAAACTAAATTCAAAAATTGAAATTCATACTAAATAAAATGAAATAACATTTAATTATAAAGAAAAAAGGCAACAGTTAAAAAAGATTTCATTCAATATTTTTTAACGTAGTAAACATCCTTGGAAAGTGGGGCTTATTGTTAGAATAATTGTTAGCACCCCTTTAGACCTTTATTTAATCCGACATTGTACACGAGTCCAATTTATATCGAATGAACTTTTGTTGAAATTTATACAAAATATGACTAATACCCTACGATGGAAGAAAAGTCTTACTTATTTATTGTAAATTAAAAAAGACAGCATGTATTATACAATAAAAATCCGACAAATTATTTAGTATATCTTTTCTTTAACGCATTGTTAACAATAGGTATTTCTACAATATCTAAAAGCACGATAAACTCGATTCGTTGTTTCACGAGTATTCTCATGTTATTTTTCAAAATTTTTATAGCAATTAAGTGTGTTCCCAGCGTTAGGCTAATTGTTTTATTGCTTGATGAGACATAAGAATGGAAATTACATTAAAGTACCGGTGGTTCTATTGTTCAATGGAAGAGAATATATTTATCTCATATTTTCAATTAATTTTCCTGTTTATTTCTAAATAATTTTGCATTAAGACATTGGAACACAACAACGATAAAAATTATAAATCATTTATACGAATACATAATCGTTTATAAATAATCGTTTGGATATCGATAGCTCATGTATCGCCGATGCATTGTTTAATTACTTCAGCTCAACACTGATATTTCCTGATGATGATTCACTAGTCGAGTTCCGAGAGCCGATTAACTGTAATAAATCATCTCACGTTGCGCCGTAACTCGACGCTGCTCGTCCCTGTGCACTGTGTATGTATGCACAACGAAACCAGTCGATGTTGCTCAGAGACTGTTCACGATCCTCTTCAAATAAGGCAAGCAACGAGCAATTAAGTTACTCATTATACTAATACTGTGCAGACCAAGGGTTTGCATTGTGAAAATCAAAGAAATCAGAAGGTTTAATCTCTTGACTACCGATTTAACCTTTCCGTTAGAAACCCAAGTATCCATGTATATCTTAATATGTAATACAAAATTGGAACGAAACTCCGCTATTAAACGACTGATCGGGATTTTTGTGACTTTTTAACTCAGAATCTAGATTATCAATTTTGACCATTCTTTGGAAGCCGATCGCAGTGGTCACTGTGAGTGTTTATATAGAATAAAATCAGAGATTGGTGGTGTCCTTGAGGAATGGTCACAGAAACCGATACCCATGTTAAGTCTATGAGCGAAATCGGAATTACCCTATCGCGCGAGCTTTGAATTAGTGTTCCGTAAATTAAAACTCGGGTTGTATTGTTTTCATCGACTTTTAAATCACAATATCGCTCCAGTATGTCAGCCACGAAGCGGATGGTGGCCTAGTTATATTCTAGTAGTAATATTTCAAAATTACTATACAGATTCCCATTCTTTAGTATCTTTACGTTGCTAATATTTTATGCAAAATATTTTTTAACATAATAGTCTTTATATTAATTCGAATACAGAAGTACAACGACGAGGGAGAGGGCGGGTTAAAAGGGTCAATTGATTCTCCTATTGAGAAATTAAAAACCACTTTTTTTTTCTAATAAACACGGAAATATTTTCAAAAATTTCAGACAACGTTGTCTGTAATAAACAAAAATGAAGAAAATTAGACTAAACATTACCATGATGCACATAATGTATGAAAAAAAAATGTATCCCCTTATGATTGAGCATCTGCTCGAATATAAACCTGAGAAATAATTATTGAAGTTAATTGCACCGAATAATAAAAACAAATGAAAATTTTTTATTTTGAATTGTTAATTATTGTTTGAAAGAATAATACCCTTTTCACTGAAATCATTAAATTAATAATTGTTTGTAATATTTGTGATAATTTTTTTGGACATCCTCTAATCTAATAGTTGAACTGAATTTGCATAAATACATTGTTAACGTATTTCTAAAATTATTTTTCATACTTCAAAGGCCAATATCATGTATTCGTGACTTTGATGTAAAATTGTCAAAGGCCAATAGGCGTCAATAACGAATAACAAATGATTTTAGTGGATTGTCTAAATGTAATTGGATACTTATGGGCTAACATTAACCTATTACGAGTTTCTCTACTCCTGTAATCACAACCAACAAAAGAATCTATAATAGGACCATCTCAAAATATACAATGACCAAAGCATTAACTTCTAAAATTTATGATTGTAATCTTAAATTTAAAATTAATTATTAATTCGTTTTTCATTACCTTCAGTTTCAATATTTTTAATTTTTAATTTAGCGTAGCAATGTTCGCTTTTCAAAATTCCAACAAATATAGAAACATCAGCTAAATATTCCATGAAAATTAAAAATTAACAGCATTAATAAAATAAAAAATAATGTACAAAATCAATTCAATAATTAGTATAATGTAGAGTTCGTTTTTATTTTATTCAATTTAATTCTGTTGATACATTCTATATTTGTTGTCTTCTGTTTTTTTAAATAATTCTTATAATTAGGATCTATTAATTTTTTAACAAAATGTATACACGTAAATTGAACTTTTAATCTTTTTATTGATTATATATTCAACTCATGATACATCGTCTAATTATTCCAAACACATCTTCATGGATTATATTCCACTTGGGAAACCGGTTTAACACATCAAATCGACGACAAAAATTTCATTTTATTTTTTAGTTTTAGTTAGTGTCCCACTAACTTACATCTTCTTATCGCATGCATCAAGCGTTCAGAATGATATTCCCCGATCTTGAATTTCAATTAGAAATTTTGTTATCAAGTTTCTTAAATCGAACGATAAAAAATAATGCTACATAAAAATTAGATTAGATAAGTAAACACATATAGATTCGCGAAGACCAGAGACCTTTTACATCATTTCTAAATTTTACCAACCTATCAATCATTTATATCTTATATGTATAGAATGAATCATAGTGTTATTGATAATAATATTTCCATAGACAATTTATTATTTTAAAAAAGTGGTAGCTACAGAAAAAAGTTGACACGTGACTGCGCAGGAAAATTAGACATATATGTTTATTATTAGTAAAATATATTGAACACGCTGACCATCATGGTAGAATTAGTCATATCCACTACGATGCACTACAATATGAATTATTAACGGTACTAAAAATTAGCCGTTTGATTTGAACTGCTCAGAAGTGAAATTAATTGACTCCACTGTTGGCAAATTTCTTAATTAGTACTCAACTGTACAGTATTGAGTAAAGTAATCTTCCTTTAGGAAAATGGCGTTGCAGAAGAAATAGGAATTCTCAAAATCTTAATTTGGACAATATTAATATTGAAAGCGATTTCGAAAAAAAAAAAAATAATAATAATAATACAACTTCTAATTATTAAATTTCATGAAGTTTAATATATAACTAAGGAATATAAATAATAACATAAACTTTAATTCAAATTTTCCCACGTAAACGTTTATATGCATGTCAGCGTCAGCACGTGTGCAAGGATGACACGTGGCACGGTCGATGCATTTGGAGGTTTGACCTGTTTTTCAAGGGTAACGAAGGTGTTTATGTGTAAAAAAATTGTAGGTTCACCGATAAACAACTGAAGGTGACTTTGATAACTCTGGAAAAAAAGGGTTGACAAAAAATTTGATACAATTATCTTACAGCTCTCCTTGAACCATGTTATTTTAGCTAAAAGAACTTCCGATCGAATCGCAAACAGCAGAATAATCTAGGCTGATCATCCTTCGTGGTCCACCCTGTATATGTACACTGACTGATCGTGAGTCCCATCAAAGTTGTCGCAGTGAAGTTGGCTACAAATTCACTACGCATTCACGCCGCGTCGATGAGTGAATGCGTGGCCAACTTCACTGCGGCAACTTCGATGGGACTCAGTGTAAGTAAGTAAATACATGGGGCCTCTTTCCCTACATCGTCATTTTTCTCGGGATCACCTAAGGGGAGAGGCAGGAGTCCGAGAACCCCGGAACCTGAGGACATCTACAGGGGAGGTCGGGAACTTAGAAATCCAGGAAGCCTACGACAGGAGGGGATCACTATTTTTCATCGGAGAGCCTACTATGCTCGATACTGTATAAAAATCATATAACCTATTTTCATAAGTTTATTTATCGCCAGCAAATGATATAAAATTCTTCAACGAATAAATATAAACAATTCTATAAAAAGTAAATATACATTACCATAAAATTTTCTATAGACTTATATTTTGAAATGTAAAGTATCTCTTGCAATTGGACTAAATTATAATTTCAAAACGGTACAAGATACACAAAAATTTCATAAAGCTAAATTAAATGGCATCGAATTGAACATGGTGTGATGTATGTATGTTTCGAAGATTTCAAGAACATCTCTATTTTTTTTTAATGGCATTACATGTTATTTTTTTATTTATATATTTCTTTTATTTTAGAATTATACTTTGATCTAGTGACATGAGACACTCTGTACACAGGGTGTCTCAGCCGATTTTGACATCTTGATTTCCTCGGTATTGCGGCACGTAGTGAAAAATGTATCATAGGGAACTTAAATGGTATCGAATGGGACATGTATCGTCAGTCCCATCGAAGTTGTCGCAGTGAAGTTGGCTACAAATCGGCTCACCAACGCTGCGTGAATGCGTAGTGAATTTGTAGCCAACTTCACTGCGACAACTTCGATGGGACTGAGTGTACTTACTTACTGGTGTTCTTAGTTTTTTCGTACGTAGACGCGTCAAGAATATACGAAGGTCAACTTTGTTTTACTTGTCCTTACTTCATCGATTTCAAAAATGTTGTGATGCAAATGGTCGTTATGTTGAACCATACCTGTAAATAAACGCTAATGTCTGTACGAATTTTAGAATTATTTAAATTGAAATATCTCCTAAACTATCAGCTTTTCGACATACATAGGTCAGTACTTTTTTATAAAGAATGTCTAACTGCATCGTTTGATGCATAAAAAAGTACCCCGTTCCATTTAAAAAAACAAAGTTGACCTTCATATATCCTTGACGCGTCTAGGTATGAAAAAACTAATAACACCAAAACATGCCCCACTCGATACCATTTAAGTTCCCTATAAAACAGTTTTCACTACGTGCCACAATACTGAGGAAGTCAAGATGTCAAAATCGGCTGAGACACGAGACACGCAAATCTTTTTGCGAGGATAATAGGAGGATTAAGAACACCCACTGTTTGTACCGTGTCTATGGAATACTCTATAGGAGATTCTAATAAGAAAATTTAATTAACTGTGTCAGTTCATTGTATGGCCTTGGTGTGCTGTTATTATTAAGCTGTTCGTTTAAAGATACACCACGTTCGTAATGTATCTACGTGACGCATCGTCCGTCGTTCGTTTGACGAATGAAACACGTTACACAAGAAGTAAATGAACTGCAAAAGTATCCTGAAACTTCATTTTGTTTACACATAAAGTTTACTTTTATTTACTTGAATAATTTGCAGAAATTTAAAAAGCTATAGAAGAATGATTATTAGATTGTTATATACCAAGTGGATGATTTTGAAACATAGATCTAATTTCTGTAATTTAACGATACAAGATTATTTCAAAATGGCACTCATGCCATGTTAATTTGAAGCTTACAATATTTTTAATACAAAATGGCTAGTTTTGTATAAACAACTAACCAATTTATAATTTAACACCCAATTTACATTTGAAATAACTTTTATATACAGTGGTACCTCGGTATACGACTTTAATCCGTTCCTGATGGTTGGACTTATACCGAATAGGACGTATACCAAACCAACCTTTCCCATATTTTGTTATATGATATCCTTACTTGTATGATCAGTCAGTTATCGACTATAATTGATTATTAATTTAATTTTTCCTCTGAGATAACTATTTAAAAATGATGCAAAATTCACACAAAGAATTTATGTCGTATACCGAGCAAAATTTGTCACGTCCAAACAGGACGTATTCCAAAGCAGATGTATACAGAGGTACCACTGTATCCCAAAATGGTAATAATTGTAGATTCTTCGTGACAAAAGGATAAATTCTTTAAATATTTTACAATATAGATGATTGGAAATTGGATATTTGCTATGCACAACATACAGATGAAAATTTATATATAAAATTATACCAAATAATTGAATCGATGAATTGAAGAACAGTACAAGTGAAAAATTAGCCGTTTTCAAACAATCTTAAAAATAAATGTAATACATATCTAGTATCATCTATTATAGTATCATATCTAGTAGAAATCATTGAATAATAGCTCAATATTGCAGATAAAATTTTGTACTTTTTTTCCTTTTTGGAGCAAATACTAAAAACAATTTGAAGAGGTTCTATGGTTAAACTAATGATCTTGAAGTAATCAATAAAAATTTGATTAACTGAACTTATTTTAATTAATTGATACTGTATTATAATCAATTTACGAATGTTAACCCTTTAACTACGGATGTGGTTTATAAACCACATACTAAAATTATAGCCAGAGGCGGGTGTGGTATATAAACAACTTGTTAATTTTTGGTAATACCAAATAGCGGCTGTGGCTTATATACCACTAAAATAAAAATAAATAAATACAATAAAAAATCTTTTAAAATAGAATATCACTTCAGTAATATAATTTAAAATTAGAGCGATCGGCTGTGCTAAAAGTACCCGCAGTTAAAGGGTTAATATGCATACAAAAATTTACAATAAAGAAACAATTTCTACAGAAAGAAAGAAAAGAAAAAGGAATATGTGTATCAGCCAATTAAAATTCTATTTTGATCAATCTAAGAGCCTTTTTACGTATAAAAAATTTATAGGAGAAAAGCAACTTCTACCGAGGAAAAAAATGTGTATCTTTTTTTTTTACCAATCAACTAAAATTCTACTTTAATCAACTTAAAGACCTTTGTAGAAAAGAAAAAGCATGCCTATTTTCCATAGATTAGTTGAAATTGTATTTTAATCAACTTAATGACCTCTGTATACATACAAAATTGTTAGAAAAGAAGCAACTTCTACGACTAAAAAAAGCACAGAATACTAAGAAGCTACAAATTGCATGCTCATGTTTTTTAGATTGTGCCGTTACAAATGGCGCATGGTTGCAGTCGCGACGAAATATCAGGAAATAAATCAACGGAACAATGAACGTGTACAGAGGCGGATCGAATCGATGCTTGCTTCTAACATTCTTCGTTAAAGCCTTCTTCCAACGACTAAGACTACTTTTGTGATTGCTTTTCCATGCGATAAAACACCATTCCTTATCGACAAAATGACGTCTGCTTTTGACACGGTGACCACGTGATATACAGTTTTCTTGGACGATAAGTTAATACTTTAACTACCACGTTTCTCATATCTGGATGACTCACAGTGGGATATTTGCATAGAAAAACTAGTGAAAAAGCCGAATTTGAAAAATTTACAATGGGTTTAAAATTAATGTTGGGTATACTTCCTAAAGGCCCCATCACCCCAGGACAACCAAACTTGAGGGACGAGAAATCGAATGAGACCATTTTCAGAACTGGCAAATAAACCGTTCTTAGGGTTAGGGTTAGGGTTAGGTTAGTCATTTTGCGCAAAAGTCCGTTCTTTTCGAGATAATAGGAAGGTCCAACACTTTTCGAATACTCTGTATGAAATATACTTACATTCGGCCTGAAAATCAGACTGTGAGGTAGTGGGGCTGCGCAATCGCGGGTATACTTCCGGAAGGCCCCATCACCCCAGGACAACCAAACTTCGGATTTATAATAATTTTGGGACGAGAAATCGAATGAGACCATTTTCGGAACTTGCAAATAAACCGTTCCCGAGATATACAGGGTATATTTGCCAGTTCTGAAAATGGTCTCATTCGATTTCTCGTCAATTACTATGAATCCGAAGTTTGGTTGTCCTGGGGTGATGGGGCCTTTCTGAAGTTTCCCCTAATAATTCACAGTTATAACATTTTCTGTAGTGATATACGATCCGATATTTAAAAAATTCCTTTACAGCTATAATCACTACATATTGTAATTAATTTAAAGGAAACTAGATACAAAGGAAATTCGTTTCACGAAATTTGATAATTTCAAACGATTTGAGAATCACTGTAATTAATTTAATTAGATCAATGTCCGACCACGCTATACACCAACGGTACCGTATTAGAACTGGCTGGTGAAACATTGCATGGATCTGCTTATGGTGCTCACAATTTACGCAATGTAGGTCACGAGCTGACCGAAGGTAGAATTGTTCAGATTTTATGAATTGGCTAGAACAGTTTACTAGATGCAAACATTATTTAACTCTTAAATATGTAATTCTTTTAAAAACAATCAAATGTCTTAAAATTGTTAATAACGCGTGAAGATCAAAGAAAAATAATTTTATAAATTCTTCTCTGTTTTTGGTACCTTTTATTTGGAAATAGAGTGTGCTATCAATATGTATATGTATGTATGAGCAACTCTTGAAATAATTATTGTAAAAATTTTTGCATTTTTTTGCAATGTTAAATATAATATATGCCATAATTACTCTGTATAGTCTCGGCAATAGTGATACTGATGTATAGCACTTTCAACACTGTTGGGTGCATTTGTATCCCAAGAAACTTTGAAAATTTTGCATGCATATCAATTTTATCTCAAATCCCATGGAATTTAAATATTTCAATAATACACTGTTGGGATAAAAATGATTCTAGTTGTGACCAAAAAAGAAACAACCTTTACACTATCTGATTTTATTCCATTTTCCATTATAATGATGATCCAAATGTTGAAAGAATTAAGATTAAAATATACAAATTTAATGTAACCTAATAAGTAAAAAAAAAAGAGAAAAAATTCGAAATGTCATTAATATTACATTAATTTTATAAGATACCAAGTGGGAAATTAAGGTTGTAAAATGAAATAACCATAATCTGAATATTTGCAATTAAGGTATGACGTACTAAACACGTTTTTACACGTTTTCACTGTGGCATTTAACGTATTAATTATCACAGCATCATCGCAAGTATTGCATCTTGGCCCGTTTTAGACGGAGTAACAGTACTATACAGAATTTTGGAGCGCATCTGGTTTTAAATTTGGTTTTTATGTCTTAAACATTTATTCGACGGGTTCCATTATTATCGACACTACTGCATTGTATTTATATGTAACAGCTAACGTAACCGATTCACTCAAGACTAAATTAATTTTGCATGTAAAAGGTATGATCACTTTACTATATGCATTTATAAAAGAAAGTTCTATCTGTACAGTACGGAGCCCAGTAGGTTTCCCTAGGGAAAATGGCGATATAGGGGAAGAATATCCCAGCATTCAGTTACACATTTACTTCAAAATTTTTTAAAAATATTTATTCTGTTATTAACCCTTAACGATCGTAAATCATCTCTGACGTGACAACAGTACTTTATCGCTGCGGTCGTATGGCACCTGCGAGGTGACAAGACAAATCGTGTCGAAACTATTTACTGAAAACAATTACAACCTAGTGGAAATCATGTATAGAAAGCTAACGTCCGATAAGGGTTAATATTTTTTAAGGGTAGGTATATGAAATTTTATGACAATGAGTATGGTAGGCTCTTCTAGGGAAAATGCTGATCTAGGGAAGAAACCTTGCGTATTTGGCGCTGTACTTAAGGTACTGTTTTTACCTTACGAAATGTTAATAAAGGGTTAAAATCCATTTGTCAATGTTCGAATCTACTTGTAAGTTACTCTATCCGATCACTAATTTCTAGACGTATCAGAAGCTTAGAAACCACTGGTTGTCACGATGAATAATCATTTCGCACCCGTACTTAAGTGCTATATTCACCTTCATTTGTATTCGTGACTCGCGCCACACGTTTTTATCGTCAGTAGCGAATTATAATTTCAATTTGCCTGCTCGTTTCTAACGTCTGGTATAATCATCGATGATCGTATCATCACTTGAATAATGAAATTCTACAAAAAACTACTCCATGTATTGCCGTTAAATCGATAATTCATTATAATGTTTGCATAAGCGAAGAAAAAAAATATCGTACGATAAGCTAGCACATTTTGTATACTCCTTCAAATTACACCTGATGCAGTATAAAATAATTATTAACGCAATATTCTGCAGCACCTTTCTTTTTTAAGTATATTAATTAATTCTGGACACTTTTAAATTTTTACTTAAATTTTGCATTTATTCAAATTATTTAATACATAATCATTTATATTTTATATTCTAATCATTGTTTTCTAATTTTAGGGCGTCGCTTATATAAAAAAATCAGTAAAAAGACCATTTACAGCCGTATTTTTAATAATTTTCAATAAAAATTACAATTTCAACATATCAAAAAAGGTAGAAAAATTAATATTTCATTGGATATCCTTTCATCCCTGTGATTGGCTATTTCACATCATGCGACGTTTCGTGTTGCCAGGCGCAAAAACGAAAATACCAACACAGTTTAGACTTTTTTTAATTAAAATTTTAAAACATTTACAAACCAAATCATGAGAAAATATTAAGTATAAATACTATTAATTACAATAAAAATATTACGATATCAATTTAGCATAGCAGAATATACATTTTCTGCACAAATATGAAATAAAGAATATTTTTATTCGAGGTGTCCAGAATTAATTCCACCAGTGTAATTTTTCTAAAATCAATGACGTTATACATGAAATTGATACAATTTATTAACTGTAAATATTATTGTATTTATTCATTCAAAGCCTGAAGTTCTCCTTTTAAACATGAATAGCGGAAGTGGCTGTAATATAGCAATCCTTTATGAAGATTTTAAAGTATAAATGATTACACAATGATTATAGAGGGCTGAGCAACAATCGAATATTTAAACAAAAGACACCTGATTATATCTGCTTATATTCTCAAATTTTAAAAGAAAATTTATTTTAAACAAAAAAATTGAGTAGTAATCGGATAATCGGTTCTTAATCAATTATGGATGTACAGTATTGAGCACGATAGACTTCCCCAGGGAAGATGGCACGGTTAGAGAAAAAGGCTCCCCATTCACCTGCAAACCTTCATTTCCCGCTTTAATTTATGAACGTACTATATCTCCGAATCCAACTGTACTTCCAGAAACAAAATCAATATTTCCAGGTTAGACTTGAACACTGATCGAAAGATTCGTAACCTTTATGAGCATCTTATCAGAAATAGTGTTTTCTTCTAAATCATTATTTCATCAGAATTTTTACAATTAATTATAATGCAAAATTATAACAATATATTTACAAAATAATGTTAGGTACTTCAATTTATAAACGGTTATGCTGAATGTAGGAAATAAGAGCACTTATTTATTTTTAAAGAAATCCAAACTTGTCTTACAGTAATTTAAACAGTGAAGTTATTTTATAATAAATACTTTTATTGGTTACTTCAATTTATTGAATAAGAGTTTACTCTTCAGTTAGAAATTCAATACCTATTACTAATTTCATTAACATATAATAAGTAATCCATATTAAATTGACTTAATGCATAAAAATATAACCAGAGAATATACAGTATGCATGCGTGTAATTATGATCATAAAATTTATCATAAACCGTATGTTACTCACGAGAGCTCACGATCCATGATTACTAATCAGATTTTGAAATAATTTCGATCAGGTTTTGAAAGATGAATGTTGAATGAACGCACAGGTGTTCGGAAGACACCCTATTAGTGACGATATGTAATCTATGTATAATGTATGTGTTCTGTAGTATATAACAAATGATTTAATGAACTTTCGGTATTAACATACCACCATGAATCTCTATTAAACCGTTAAATCGGGGTTTACTGTATTTAGAAACTGATAGAATCTTGTTCGGCATGGTTCGTAGCATTTCGAGTTTCTCCTAGAATCAGCGTGCTTTCAAAAACACATTCGGTAGTTTATAATTAAAAAACGTCACTCTTGATGTCATATAATCACAAAAAGGATCGTTTAAAATAATTTACACTTCTAGTTATTATAATTTTTAGAGTTAAAATAACTTTGTATTCGGTCTACCGTGTCAGTTTCGGAGCATGTAAAATTTGAACATTTTTATTTTAACTATTTAAAAATTTTTTTAATTGACGATTGTTTCTTTTTCTATAATGATTGAAATATTAAGGATAAAATAAACGATTATGCAAAAGTTCGCTTACTATGATTACTATGATTAACAATAGGACGTAACTAATTAGGAAGCTTTATTACATAATTAATTGAAATTGCCTATATAATTATAGTAATTGGCATAGCAACTGTTAATGGCATAATTAATTACTTAATTTCAGTATGTAATTAACTGAAAATTACGCATATAATTATAGATAGTTTTCGAATCATTTTTAATTAAACTATCTATGATACTTAAAACAGTCGTTGGATTTGTTTCTTTCCACTTATCGCTCAAACTTGCTCAAATGATACAAATTACCTCAACCAACATTTTAATTGAGAGCATTACAATACCTGGGATGGAATAAGGTGTATTTTGTGGTTGTGGTGCCCAGTAAGCTTGACTGATTGCAGGATAATGACTTTTTGATCCGAGGTTGGGCCCCGTATACTGTTTCCTGCTCTTCATCGCCATCGTCACTCTTTCCAACCACGTGCACCGCGCGCGGGAAATTTGAACCAACCGACTCGTAGATGGCAGTCCTGTCGCGGACTCACGTTGCACCACCAAATATCAAACTTCACAAATATCACTACAAAAAACCATTATTTCACAATTTCACGAAACGAACAGTAACTAATGAATCGATGATAAATCTTGTACGATAATCAATTAACGAAACGCGAGCTATATATTTACTGATGGAATGTCACACGTTCTGACTCCGTCTGTCAGTCGGAACACAACGCATCCTGTGTTTCGAGTTCACGATTATTTTCTCGCAAACCAACCCGCTGTTATGTAATCACATCGACGAAGCTTATGCAATACGTGTGTAGAACAATCGTGACAACAACAATCGCCGATGGTAACGGTGGCGAGGTCTGTTTCTGACAGCGGCGACGTATCGACCTGCTTTGTCCGATTGCCCCGATCGTCTGTGTAAATAAGCTGGCCCGTTACCGTGAACAACAATGTTTTTTCCATCGATTCTACGACGAGTCAACGGTCTGATCGAACCGGCATCGTCCCGACGACGTTTCTCCGTGGATTTATTGCCAGCTGATCGCGTGCGATTCGATGTAGAACAAATACGTGGGAATAATGGTCGTGAACAGGCCGCCGGCAAGAAGATACCGTGACTCGAGCACTCGAAAATAGATGCCGTCTGCTGTTCCAGGAACTTTTGCCCGTCGTGGCAGCGAACAACGATGATAAGACACGCGACGTGCAACAACAACTCCTGCGCACTGTACGATTCACGTTTCTCCATAAAACCTTTTCGCCAGTGAATCGAAATTGTATTTGATCGACCGATCAATACCACGAGTTTCAACGTGTCTATGGCCACTCACACGCGTGGTTTTTCACGTTCGCCGTCACAAGTGCGGTTATACGCAATGTCACACAGGAAAACACACGCGACTGTGTCCCTATCGGTCGTGGCGAACGAACGGTAGGACTCGGTTCGTCGCCTGACACTCAACAAGTGAGAGAACCGGTGTTCGCCTCAAGCTTCCACCGCCACTCGTCACTTCGTGCTTCTTCGTGCATTCACGACTGTCCTCTCTCTCCCCCCTCTGTCGTCCAACGCGCCCACACCGCCCTCTCGTCTGTTTTCGCTTCAATCGTTCTTTCTCTTTCCGCCTTCTTCTCTACCTAGCGATGGAGATTCGAAACTCCCTCTTGCAACTTTTCAAGCAATTCAAGCACGCTCGAGCTTCGAATTGAATTCTTGAAAGTGTTAAAAGTCTTGAAAGTAGAGGCAGTAACGAAACTCTTGAAATCAGGAACGACCACGAGTGTGCCCTCGTGGCCGCCAAGAAGACAGCTTCCTCGATTCATGCTACTGTTTCCGTCATCGCTGTTGTGAGACTTATCTTTGATTGTTTTTGTCTGTATTACGCAGCCGGTTGCATAAACTTGTAATCTTAAGCAATATAATTCAAGATGATTCAAAGCTAGGGAATGAGGAAAAGAAAATGAAATCAAGTAGAAATACGTATACATAAATACGTTTTGTAATAATTGAGACAAATGTTGACCATCATTATGATGTCAGAGTGTTATTTCATCTTCGGACTTTTAACATTTTTAGGATTTCTGGAAGTGATTCAAAACTTTCTTCAGGTATATTTACCATATATTTGAAGTACTTTGTAAGCCACCATTACTACCTTTGCCACTTCTTGCCCCCCTCCCCCCCCCCCCCTTCTTTGTCTTCTCTATCCTTTTCTCTTCCCGGATCCTTATCGACGCTCGTGCATCAAACGTCGTCCGATTTCCGCTTACGAATTTTGTGCGTGTAAGGAAGTTTGACCGTTCTTCCTCCACTTCCTTTTTAGACGGATGACTCGTACTTTTTTGTAGAGCTAATGAATTACAGATTCGAATTACGATACGCGTTCAACATTACTTTTAATATCGTGGCAGGTTTTTTTTATAAATTGTTACATATTACTTTTTTAAACGTTTCTTCCGCACTTGTTTTTAGGTTAGGTGCATTTGTAAATGATATATCGACATATCAATTATCCATAAGTAATAGTAACAGATGATTTAATATTTGAGTTTTTCAACATTTCTTTTATTTTTTCAGTTAAATTTCTAATTACAATTATGTTGTTTAAATATTTCAATTACGTTTTCGAAATATTTTTAATGTCTCAAATCGTGCGTTAATATAGTTTTAAATATTTTAAATGCTACCAAATTTTTATTTTCAGATTTGTCAGAATCCTTATAATATTTTTTGAATAAACAAGAGTCAATATACTAAGAGTCAATATCTCCATTTTGATTCCCTTGATTTCTGGTAAATTAACGAGAAATATTAAGCAACATATCTTCATCAGTAGGTATGTCACTTCCCGTTGTTCAAAGACAATACATTTTGGTATGCGTATCAGCTTTCCTCGTCTTATCCCATGGATCAATTTACAAAATTAAATTACATCTTGTTCTTGTATCAACCTGGTCTTGGAACACCTAGTATAATTTCGTAATTCCAAGCAAATGATAAGAAATTCCTCTACCTTTTCAACGATCGCTTTCATAAGATTAGGTTTGATAATACTTTTTTATTGATACAAATACAATTATTTCAGAGCTGAGCCTAGGACGTCAAAGAATTTTGTATCGAATAATTTGTCTTGGTATATCACCTCTACGACGTTCCTGGTGCGCCTCAGTTTCCCTCTCCGCTTTTCATTCGCGACGATTTACGAGATTAGATTGCAGCGTGTTCCAAGTTAATATGCTTCGCGTATTAAGACAGCACCGCATCGTCATCCGAGGAAAATGACGCGACCGATTGCGAGCCAACAGATTATGATCGCACGACCGGCCAGACTCAAACACGTGATACGTGAAAAGCTACAAAATATTCTATAAGCATAGTACCTACTATATGCTATCGTACATTATTTCATGCAAATACCATACAGCATCGTAAACTGTTTTATATTAACAAATTTTATACTATTCTATAAGGGGTTCCATTGCAACTGGATCAAGTTATAAATTTCATTAGGGAAAAGTACCCAAGTGGTGTAGCATCAACTTGGTATCAACTCCAAAACTGGAGAGTTTCTGGTGGAGACATTGCAAAGATTTCAAGATCATCTTCATTTCTTTTTTTTTTTTTTAGACCAAATTTTATATCTTTTTTATTCTCTATAAGAAAGTATTAAAGTACTTAGGTCAAAAATTGATTTGTTCAAAAGGTATTTTAGGAAGAACCTAAGCAGGGCCAATGGAAAGCCTTAGTTTCTCCCTCAAATATTTTTTGAACCAATCAATTTCCGACCTAAGTTCCTTAATACTTTTTTGTCGAGAATTAAAAACGCTTCAATTCACGTATAGGAAAGAATATAGTTCCACTTAAAAAAACGATAACGATGTTGAAATCTTTGAGACACCTCTACTTCACTCAACGCGATGCTTCATTCAACGCCATTTAATTTTATCTAATGATATTTTTGTATATGTGCTATAGTTTTAAAGGTATAGATTGGCACAGTTATGTATGACACTCTGTATAAAATCCTATGGTAAAATAGTGTGAAATTCCTACACTATAGTTAATACTTTAATGGTCAATATCATGTATTCGTGATGTAGACGATTACTATTTTATATTATTGTTTTTTACCTCATTTCCATTTATTCTATCAAGCGTTAATCAAATGATAATTTAAATATTAATTAATCTTATATTATTTCATAAATCTTCAAAATTATATTAAAATTGATGAGTATGGAATTGACGTGTCACTATTGCAATTCCGGACATAATTTCCCTCTTGTTATAGACTTACTTAGTTTGCAAAGTATTCTTTTTGAAGGCTCAATACTTTAATTTGATTGAAAACATCTGTCGTGCACATGTGAATCACGTAGCTTCAGCAGGAAACGTAGGTTTCATTCATATGTGTAAGATGCAACGTATAACGGGTTCATTATGTAATTGCTTATAGAATAGGAAGAATATACATTTTGTGTGTGCGTTTATCATGAACAAGACAAATTAATACCACCTTATTTTTTTTATTACATACAACAAAGGGAAGTTACTATCTTCTTAACTAAAAACAAAAATTAATAGTCTCGAATCAAGAAAACGATGAGTGCATCCTTGTATTTACGTAGGAGAGTTCATTTCGATGTTAAGTAATATGAGCATAAGTATACGTGGGCACTTGTAACCCGTATGAATAATTTATTCGTAGGAATAAATATTAGACATGATAACGGCAAGGCTCTTTCTGGTATTGCATGTAAAAGTTTACGTAAGTTGATGCAATTTTGTGCGATAGTTCAAAAAAATAAGAAAGAGAGAAATAAATTTATAAATTGTATAAAAGATATACATTGTATAAATTGTTGATGAGTACAATATTTGAAGAAACAAGAAAATGCTATTATAATATTAAGACAATTGCAGACGTTTATACATTCATACCACATTAAAGTATGGAAAGAACATGTGACGTAAAGAGAATGAAATAAATTGTTGAAAATATATTAAATCTGCAAAATATGCGACACTTTCATACAGCGAGTCACAAAGTTTTAATTCATAATTGAAACAATGAAAAAAGGGATATTAAATTAATAAAAATTTTATCAAGTTAATTTCATTTGATTAAATCATTCTCACTGTGATCTACGCTATCTACAAAATAGTTTATTTTAATTTGAATATTTATTAATAAATATTGAAATAATACTGTTTTTATAAAATCTGAAAACAGCAATATGTACACAACTTACTACTGTAGGGATTTTCAGTGAATAGGGATTTATTTTCAGTTAGTTCAACAAGAATATTTAATATGAAAAATAAAATACAACTCTTCACTCACGGTCCTCTCGCACAATTCTCTACTAACGATTCTATTCTCTCGATATTCTCGCACAATTCTTTTCTGACAACTTTAATCTCTCGTTACTTTCGCACAACTACTTTTTCTTCCACCCTCACGACGCTCTTGCTTTCTTAAATTCACTCACACACGATAACATTCAATCATCGATTCGTATACATATGCATTCTCATTCCGAAGAACTGTCATTCGGTCCAAACACTCTTTATTCACACTTCACTCGATCCGATTGTCATACGACCCAAACAGTCTTCATTTACACCTCACTCGATACGACTGCCATACTGCCCAAACACCCTTATCTCACATCCCACACTATTAAACAATTTATTTATTCGAAATGAATTTTAAAAATGTATGTAATTGCTACATCTTTCAATGATGTTCAATTTAATAAATAATTTTAATAACTCGTTATAAATAGGGGCGTACCCATCCTAATTTATTATAAGATATTATAATTAATCACAATATTAAAAGCACACTAATCATCCTAGTTTATTCAATATAGAATATAATAATAAATTAGTAAAATAATAATTTAATATTACAGCATTGCAAACTTTTGAAAAAAGAAAGTATTATAGTTTTATCCCAATTAATTTATAACAATGACAATTCTTAAAATACAATATTTTACATATTTTACATATTGTATTTTACAATGGTATTTCTATACAATATTTAAAATACAATGACAGTAAGGCAATTTTTAAAAAATATAGCATGGGAGAGAAAAAGCTCAATTTCTTGCTTTGAATATTTCTATCCCATTTTAAACATCACAGAAGGTAATTGAATGTTATATTGTTACTGAATTGTTCAGTCAATCCACACGAAGCAAGGCAAGTTTACAATAACGTGTAATCAGAGAAATGTTTTCATTTCTCTGCAATATCTAATGATACAAATTGATATGAAACAGAGTCACGCATCAACAGCGTACGGTTTATAAAAGTTCGTGAGCGATATACGAAATAATAACCGATATCATCGTCGGCACAGCTTGTTATCCGGTGTATGTCACGTTATTCGTAAAATCGCTGCAATCAAAGGAACGTGCATTCATGGTGCACCATGCTTTCAGTTATCCTGCTCACGAACATCTTGTTTTCATTGAACCAGATTTCGATTGCGAGCCTGCGATTCGTGAAAAAAATAAAATTCTCATTGCACAATACTGCGTTTCCATTGCTTTGTGCTCTTTACGACGCGACGATTCGAAAAGTTCTAACGACTTATGTTTTGCAGATTTGAGATTAGAGCGGTGATTTTTATTGATAGTAATATTTGTTAACCCTTTCGCTGCCACAGTGTTCCCATGGGACCGGTATTTGTCTTTACATTTAGGCCATGGGTGGTCACCGGTGACCACCACTAACGATAAGAAATATGTGCTATTGGCAAGATTGTACCGTTAGTTTAATATATTTCGCAGTTCTTTGCCATTATAAAATTCTTAATATGAAATTTGTATTGTTAGCCACTGATGTAAGTTCAAAAATTCGCGTGGCAGCGAAAAGGTTAATCCTTGCGTGTCATATTTTTATATCTCTATATTCCTATACTCCTATACTCCTATATTCCTGTATTCCTATTTCTATATTCCTATATTCTTGCATTCCTGTATTCCTATACTTCTGTTTTTCCATGCTTTAATAAGTATTTCTATACTTTTCGAATATCAATATTTTTATTTTTCCATGTTTCTATCTTTCTATAATTTCTATACCTCGAACTTCTATATCTTTCTTTTATGTTTCTATAAACAATCCGAAATTTTATGTACATCTTTATTTTCATTTGCGTTATAAAACTAAAACATTAGTATGCAAACAGTTTTAAACATTCGATTAAGACCTTCAATATTAGTAATAGATGATTAGTATACGCAATGAATTGCAGCAAAAGTTTCATGTTTAATAATAATAAAAAAAGTATAGCTCCATTTAAAAAACTCAGTGACCTTGGATTCACTTGGAAGAAGGTATTTTCGAACTATTCATTATCGTTACATGCTGCCCATTTAACATAAGATACATTTTGATTAATGATTTGTTGTTTATTATATTGTTGCAAATAAATGGAAAATGTTTCTGCAGAATGTTAACATTTTCACTTCATATTTTATAAAATGACATAAAGTGTTATTCTATAAATTACAACAATTTATTTTGCAATAGAATAATAAAATAAACAGAAAATATTATCTATTTTCACATCGACACACAGAGAAGAAAATCATTTTTGAAATATTAAAAAATTGTCAATTATATATGCTCACTTCAAGAGTAATTATGGTAATTTTATTACGAATTATAACATACCACATACATAATATGAAATAATTCTCTGAAAAAAGACTGTGATTGTTGTTTAAAACTTTTTGCTTTATTCTAATCTCTTTTTTAGGTAATCGAAAACATAAATTGCCAGACAGAAAGTTCTCTTTGTCTCACAAATACTCCAACATTCTGCTCAATTTCACAAACAAGACAGTCTATGTTTGCGCTTTGAAACAAACAATTCATTTGTATAAAAAAGAAATTTGAAAAAGTTTCAATGGATAAATGCACCATTATGACTTAATACTTTCTGCGTAACCCTTCAAAGATAATTTGCTTTTATTGTTCCAAACACACATGAGTAATTTTGTTTTGATAGCTACAATTCAATTAAGACGATACACTATAAAGTTGACGAATAATTTTTTATGCATGTGACGTAGCTAGAAATATTAGGTTATCGCATATCAGATGGGCGATTTTGAAACACACAAAATCTGACATAATTTGATGATATAGAAGTACCTCAAAATAACAGTTATGTCATACGAATTTGAATCTTAAAGTTTGATGAAAGTAGCTGCATAAACTCTTCATTAGCGTGCTTTATATAAAATGGATTTTTGTCAATTATGACAATTATTATTAACCAATATATAAATATATTAATCATCAAACGGTAGATGTTGGGTCAATCATGATTTCATGGGTCAACCTACGAAATTTATAAAAGGATGTTTCAAGTAAAATTATGTAATCAAATTTGAAAGAAAAAGAAATGAAAGAATATGTTGGGAGAATATCTGAAGAAATAACTGAAAGTTTAGAAAATTTTAATTAAACTTGTTGCTATTTTAGCAATTCATCATCCAAGGATTGTCTGATATGATTTAATGACATAAAAATCTCTTAAACTGCTACTTATGTTATATCAACTTGAACTTCAAACTTTGAAGCTTAAGGTTTGATGACCGTACGATCTATATTTTTAATGTAAATAGGGCGATTTTTCATTGAAAGAAACAACGATTCAATTAATGTACAATTTGATATTCTACATGGTACCAATTGTCTAGCAGTATCAGAGACAACTTTTTTAGCGATAACTAGAATAAAGTTTAAATCGGCAAATATTAACAAAAGTAGAGGTAATATGAATCATATTTATTTATGGAAATTCACTGGATATAGCTTGCAATTTTACAAGTAGTATACTAATTTACATTAAGTTGTAATGTTTACTGACACGGTTCGATGATATAAAATTACCACAAAATAATGCTTATGATAAATCGATTTGAAATCTAAGATTTAATAGAAATGATTAAGTTTACATCTTCTCCATATTTTTAATGCAAATGGCTATTTCTCCATAGGAACAAGCAATGGATCAGTCAATTTATAATTTACTGTTAGCGCTGTCTATTAGTGGATATCCAATTTTTCAATTGCTTATATCTTATCATAGAGCGAAACTGCTATGGCTTAATCATATCAGATTACATACTATGTCAGATTTTGGTATAAGGAGTTTTGTTGTAAGTGTAATAGTTTTTTTGTATAATCGTGTTCTAAACCCAAAGTGTTACTACCGCCCCCGGTCTACCCTAATGGACTTCTTGATTTGCTATGGTATATACAATTATTTTCATCAAACTTGAAGCTTCAAATTCATATGCCATTAATGTCATTTTATGATATGTGTATGTTACTGAATCATTAGCACTTCTATGCTTCGAAATAAACTATCTGATATATTGTAACTGTGCTTAACTATATTAGATATTAGCTGTGCCTAGCTGTATTGTAAACTATGTTTAAAAGGATAGATTCTGTACTAATAAATATCAAATTGTTGAATCATTAGCAGTTTTGACCACATTGTCCCACAAACTTCGATTTCTTAACATAATATGTTTTAAAAATTCATCATATAAATTTATTAAAATTCAAATAAACTTGAAGTTTAATGGAACATATACGTTCTATATAATTTTTTGTAACGAAGATTAATTTATATTTAGTATCTATTGCAGACGTACAAACTCGTAAAAGATTAAAAGATACGTAATATAATTGATCTGTTTAAAAGTCAAATGATTATTTTATTGTTTGCAATTTTTTTAATTTCAATATCAAAGTACATGATTAATACTTATCTTATCATAAATACGATGAATCACCTTGATAATTCTATTTATCACAATGAGGCGACTTTTGTATTCCCGCTGAATAATACATAACCGAATTTATATGTTATTATAATTAACTGCATTTCAAAATATTTTCTTTGTTTCTAATAAATGTTGTAGGTGTTCCAAATTACTGAAAGATTTTATCAATAATAAAAACAAAATAATTACAGAATTGATTTAACAATAAATTGATCGAATTGAAAATAAATAATAAAACAAACATTAAAGAGGTGGATCATTAGTTTTGAAAAATATGACCAAACATACTTATATCTCATTGTTATCGTACAATTAACAGAAACAAAGTAACTATGGAATGAACAGTGTGTAAGTACTTAAATTAGTTCAAAATGTGATGACCTAAAATAGAAATGACCAAATATTACAAAAAAACATCAGTAAGTTATGATTTTGTAAAATTATAGACCAAAGATATTTATATTTTAGTAATAAGATTGTATCAGATTGAAGCACAATGGACTTGCTAAAATAAGTTCCTTTCATTTAGCATAATTATTATACAAATTTAAGGAGAAATTAAGATGATTATACTCTGAAAGCATTTTACATAAAAGATATTAATTTATATCGGTAATAATGATAGCAATAATAACAGAATTTAATAACATCGTTATTGCTCACCCGAAAATAACTACGTTACTTTTGCTGTTTGAAATTCTACAACAAATAATATTATAATGATTTTTCTTATAATAAATGTTGTTATGATACTTTTTAACATGTTAATTGTTACAGTAAAACTAAACGATGGTTGTAAGATATACTGGAATTCTGATTATTAAGAATAAGAATAGTTAAGTTTGTAATTTTTAATTTCAAACTTTAAGTTTACCACCATATATTAAGTATAATAATAATATCATGAAGAATAATATTTTCCTATTGTTTATTAATTATTTAATAACTTGCGGTGTTAATCACTGGTGACCCTCACGGCATTCAGCATATTAACAATTACATTCAATGGCAATTCACATTTTCTATAACTTCCCAATTTTCAATTACTATACCTACATAAGTCACGATTTATTTGTTAATGATATTTAACTAACAATCAATATTTGTTTACAGCAGAATTCATAAAAACGTTCTACAGATTACAAGTAAGTAGCATATGCAGAAGTTGAATGCGTACCAAAAATATTT
Source organism: Osmia bicornis bicornis (assembly GCF_907164935.1). Lineage (NCBI taxonomy): Eukaryota > Metazoa > Arthropoda > Insecta > Hymenoptera > Megachilidae > Osmia > Osmia bicornis. The sequence continues at coordinate 1,852,502 of NC_060219.1, read as the reverse complement.
GCATTACATGAGCTAACCTCATTGTGTCGCTTTTAAATAATTCAGCAGTCGAATGAAAGATCTACAGGGTGATTTTACATACACACTTTAGTTATTCTAAACAGTCATTCTTTACCGAAACACGTCACTGAAAGAAAATGACAGAAAACATGGTAGTAGATCCTGTTATTTTTTCGAATATCGTTATTTATAACCTTTCGTTGCATGTTTTCTTTTTCTTAATTTGCAAAGAAATACAGTTTCGAATAAAAACCATTTTTCAATTCTAAGAGTTTTTCAAAAAACAGACTATATAAAATTCAGAATTCGCAATATTATGCAAAACAAATTACAACTGTTTAAAAAGTTGTAACAGAAATTTCATAATACAGTAGATTTTCGTTATATTACCAAGTGAGTAAGGTGACTTTTAATGAATTTTCATTGATACTAGTATTGCTCCTACGCTAGGGATGTGCGGGTACCCGATATGTATTACGGGTTCCGGTGGGCTCGGGCGGGCTCGAGCGGGCGTCAGATACATGCGTGCAGTCGGGTAGCCCGACTATTTCGGGTTCGGTCGAACTCGGCCGAATCAGCCCGACTGTACCCGACCGAACCCGAAATAGTCGGGCTACTCGACTGCACGCATGTATCGGACGCCCGCTCGAGCCCGCCCGATGTTTTCCGAACCGACCTGACTAGTCGGGAACCCAACACATTAGTCGAGTCGCACTATCACAGTCTACGAAGATGATGCACTTTTCTTCTCTCCCCTCTAAATTAGAACTTGGAAGCTGGAAAAATTGTCTATTTCTCAGCTCTGTTCGCGACAATCTAATAAAAATCAGCTATATACTATATAATATAATGTAGTTTAATAATAATACAAGGAAGAGATAATAGACTTATTACGATACTCTGTATACATTCTTACCCTGACGATGAGATTTTAATTCTGGCGATAAACGTCAAAAGGAATAAAGTCGTTAAACGTGTTAAATATACGTGAACAAACACCGACGACGTATTTCAACGCAACTATATCTCAGTTTTAGATATCAGTTTATATCTCAGGTTGATAAATCAATCATCCTTTCTGTTTTCAGTTCCTACCGCACTCAACTGCTATTTCATCAATGAATTTTGTTCGATGAACAATTTACTACCTATTCGAACGTTTAACTGTTGTTGTTTGCTCAATTGACGTCGAACACTGATGAATCTCTCCGAACTCGTAGGTAACATTAATATTTTCAATTCTGTACGTGTTTTTATCTAAGGTAATGAAGTGATTTTTATTGTTAAATATTCAATTTTTATTAGTTTAATCAGTTTGTTTAATTGTAACATTTAATATTAGATAAATTCAAATTTTCTCATTATCTAATTAGTGGAACGTTTATGCTAAAGTTTGGGAAGAGTAAAATTCTATATTCTATGAAAAATTATAAATATTTTCAAAACAGCATTAAAACTATTATAAGTAAGAGTACAATTTTATTACTAATATTTATATTAATACATCAAATAATTTTAACTCTACATTGATTGAATAAGAAGAAAAATTTATTGAATTTTATCTAATATTAAGTAATTCAATTTTCATCTCTGATTAGTAGTAGTAGTAGTACTAGTACTCAGAATGATATCCTGAGGATATTCATTTGTTTTTTTAAGAGATAATTGTCATAATATTTATACATATAAGGTATCTTATCCTAATTTGATTCCTAGTTGTTTAATTTTTTAATTTCTATTTCAATTTTTAAGAAATAATTGCATTAATCTCACAGATTATTAGCAATCACAATGTTATTGGCAAAATTAAATTAAATATATTAGTATCTTTAAGAAACGATAAGAAGAATTTTGTCAAGTTAATATTGTTTAAAATTTTATGCAAATCTGTTCTTGTATAATGATTGTAAATTCAAATAAAAATCGTCTGTGGGTAGTCAACGGCTGAGACATCGTGAACAACTCTTCTTCATCGATAATGCGTCAGCTCGATGATGACGATGGGCGCGATATGCGTATAAATAATGCATGATACTCGTTCGAGAGGAATAGGCCACAAATATCCGTGAAACGTTCGATGGCAACGATGACCTCGTGCCCTCTGTGAAATGAACGCATTCAACATCGAGGCTGCTTTTAACCCCCTTGCATGAAATTAAAATGCAGAAGAGACGTCTCTTTACAAACATCCGATCGTTTGCTTACCTAACCCAAACCTAACCGGCCGTGTGTATTACTTTGAATTGTGTATATGGGTCGTAAGGTTTCAAAGAGGAAAATGCTTACGTATTTGAAATAATTTGTTGCTAGCGAAAGCAGAACACTACCCATCCATAAATATTAAATATTATTCGTACTTTTAATTTTTCGTCTTGTCCAATTGAAATATTTATTACATAAATATTACATAAATATTTCTAATTAAAGTTAATCATTTTTTAGGGCAAAGTAAAACCAAAATGTCATCTAGGTCTCATGAAAGATTACTCAATTATAATTTCTCATTTACGAAATATTGGTACATTTGTTAAGCTTGAAATTAATTTGAAAAATATTACGAAATTATTGGAGAATTAAAACACTCGTTTTCTTATTATACAGTGGGTATTTGATTTAGATTGGTCCAATTAAATTTTAATTACATGAAATATCAAATTTGTTATTTAATTAATGGGTATTTTTTTTAGAAATAAAACATTTAAGTACTACCTATTTATTTTTCATATATAATATCCAGTAGATGTAAAAAGTATTCGAATAGCGATTAATCTCAAAATTAACCAGAGAATTTAAAAAATGAATGAAAAAAATAGGAGCAATTAGCAATTAATTTGTAATTAGGTATTTTATTCTTTTCTGATGGAATTAATTTATTAAGTTACTTATCGACAAACCAGTAAGATAGATTCGTCATTAAATAATTGTACACTTTTTAATTTTTCTTATTATAGCTAATTACAAAATTTTCATTTTAGAAATATCCGCATACACCAACTTGTTTTACAAAAATTTATTAATAATAAATTCACTATACATATATTTTAGTTCATGAAGGAAATGTACAGGTAATGTATTACAATACTTACTATGGAAATTAATAAAAAAAATACATCTGATTTTCAGGCTGGTTGAGCATGACTTTTACGAATCTTAATTCATTTTTCTGGATTAACAAATGTTACAATAAATCTGTATAGGTTTTCCAACTAACCGCTGTTCAGTAAGTACTAATCGTAAGATACTATGTACTACGATTATAATTTTCATTAATTTTGGGATTATGGCTATTTTTTAATGACTATAACATTATAATATAATGTTAATATTGTTTTAGATTGAATGCTCTAGTTTCGATCTAATATATTATATAAACAGGAAAATATTTTCTTTCTTTTTTTTCTACAATCAGGTATGTATTCATTTAAAAAAAAAATTGAATTCTTATACCATACTGTAAATTAATAAAATATATTCAATTAATATTTTTTTAACAATATGCCCTCTATAACTTATTTTATACATATGAAAGAAAAATCTATAAAATATATTAAACATTCAAATATTCAAATCTATTAGACTTATGTCTAATATTTAAATTTTATTTATATATTAAATCATAATACAAATTGTTATACGCGATAAGAAAATATGTTAACATTAAAAAAAATCAAGTAATCATTAGATCAGCCATGAGAAAATTATGCTGTAATGAATTCAACGATGAGTGGTTTCATTTTCTAAATAGCAAAACACGAAGTGGGCAAGAATTAATGTAACAGTTGGCACGAAAATCGCGAGTTTCGTCCAGAAATTCTGTTTTGCAACAAAATAATCAAGATTTAGTAAGAGAAAAGTCGGCCAAAGAGAAGAGATGATTCAAGCAACGTGCGAAGACGACAGATCGGTTTACTTTGCTTCAATCATCAAATTGAAATTTAACGATTTGAATGAATTAATTACAGCAATTAGTCCGTGTCCGTAATGAAAGTATGAGATTGATTTATGGAGATGATAGGTACTTATGCAAGAACTGTAACATTGCCAGTATTTAATATTATATCAACACGAATACTTTTCTGCCAACTTATCAATATTGAAAAAAATTTCTTTGATTTTAACAGTTTATATGTTATTATGATTAATTAAATAGGAGTGAATAATTTTACTAGGAATTTAAATAAGAAATGTTTTGCAACTTCCATGGACAATCTGGGTCGTTTATGTTCGCAACTAATTTCTTTCCTATTTTTAGCTTTTAAAAATTCTGAAAAAATTCTAGGATACTCATTAAGGACTCGATCTTAATATACAATTGTTCTGTCAGTCAAATATTTAAAGGATTAATTGAGAGAAATAAATATTCAAAAGGAAGTTTGAAAAAAGTTGTAATTTGTGTCGTACGTAAACAAACTAGTTTGACCATGAAGGAATAATAGTAATTAATTTTATTCTTAATTTGTTACTGTCATTTCTTACTTTCAACCGAATCGTAAATTATTTAATAAACAGTTTAATAGTTTATTGAAGCTATAACATAGATAATTTAAAATAATATAATTATAATATTATCTTAAACCTTTACCTTGGTAATTAAAGTATTTTAACGTGAATTGGATTGAGAAATAATGAAATTTCAATCCAAGAGAATCTTATTAACAAATTACACGTTAATCATTGCATATTTTCTCAGAATATTTATTCCTTTTATTCATAAAATATGGGTATTCTAAAATACGATTTAAGTTTCTTTGTGCAAAATACATTAACAACTAACTGACAATTTATTCAATGCTATTTCATAAAAAGAACGAGATTTTACATTCAGTTAAAACGTGGAAAACACGTATGAATTAATTTCTATCAGTGCATTTAAATGAAATTTAATATTATTTCATAATTTTTGACGATACAAGTGGACGATCATTCAATTAAAATTGCAAAATAATTCCAGAACTGAAATTCCCTGTAATGAAATATGTTTCGTTATAATAAAATAAGGTAATATGTGAAAAACACATAGGATGTGCCATTTTAATTTGTTCATGCAATTATTTCGGGAATTATTCGTTTTTCAAAAAATATGTCAAACAGAATGTTTCAAAAAATATTTCAAACTCCCATTTTTATCTATGTACCTATATGAATGGATTCTTCGCAACATTCTACGTAAAAAAAGTATCAAAAGTTCGTAAAATATTTAACGAACTGATGAAAATTGCTTTACATGAAATATCTCACGGGTTATCGATTGTTTGAACATTGCAATCTAATACTTTTTACGTTGGATATTTCCAGAGATTGATGAGTGTAAATAAAGAAAAAAGATACATAGGTTAATTAAAAAAATAATAATAATAACTTTGCCATTCAATTTAGGATTCCACAGGTAAAATGGTGATATAGTGAAAGCAGGAATTAATTTTGACGATATTAATGTTAAAAGTAATTTATAGAAAACAATAATATAACTTTTAATTATTAGATATTATAAAATTGTGTACACAACTTAAAAATATGAATAATAAAGCAAATATTAATTCAAATTTTTCAGCGTAAACATTTATACGCAAGTAGTAGGCGGCCACAGACCTATACATACATATAGTATAAGGCTCTTTTGTACAATAGATTGACTAATTTGATCGTGACTATACTTCTGCTTAAAAAAGATGTTCTTTTCGAAACAAAATAAATTCTATTTGAAAGATTAAAAAAAAAACCAATAATTAAGAAGACAATAGCATGGATATTTCGATATCAAGTAAGTATGCGTATTATATCTCAAAAATTTCTTGATTTTATATATTCTATAAGGTAATTCTGACTAATTTGACCTAATATAAATTCGATAAATTGAATAACACTAATTATAAAAAAATTACCTTGAAACTGCCATATTAGGACCATTCATAAAGCACGCTTGTTCCTACAGGAATGGAGAAGTATCAAAGCTTGACTCTATATGACATAGGAGAAGGGAGATTCTAATCTATGTGACATTTGTAAATAAATTTTGTAAACAACTTTATACGAGAAGTTTTAATTTCAGAAAAACAGTCACGGAATGATTTACAAAATTTTTGGGAAGGATTTAGCAAAATATGTTTAAAAACAATCAATTATGAAAATCAGATTAATTAACATATAAACGAACGATATATTGAACAATTTTTATATATTTGTTAGCAAGGGTAAATGCGAAGTAGGTATAAGTACAAAATAAAAGAGAACAATTGGAATAGTGAGAAAAAGGGAGTTTCTATATATAAAAATAAATATACAATAATATTTTTTTACAAGACGCGTTTGATCCTTGAATAATGACCCAATCTTACAAAACATGTACAAAGATATTAACTTAAATTTATAATTTCTAAACAAAAGGGTTTCATATATTGCAAGAATAATTTTTAAAGGAACAATGCACGATTTAGAAAATGAAAATAATATAATATACAAAACTCTCTATGGTCCGTCGTTCAAGAGTTAAATAAAATGGAATCAATGTCAGATAGGGAGTGATATAGTACTTTGTCTCGTATTTTGGACCAGTTTGTAAGACTGTGTTAAAGAATTTGACCCTATCATAATATTCAATGATTAAATTACATAAGCGATCATTAACAAAACAATAGAGCAGGCTGAGAAATACATTCTAAACGAGAAAGCAGGTAACAGAGGTCAGAAACGAATCATCTACAACAAAAGACACTCCGATCTTTGTCACACAGAGGATTCGATAAAATCTACCTAAAAAGGTTATTACCGTTTCTACTCAAAGAACAGCCGTGCTATTTCTATGTTAAGAAGCCCTCTGAAAAGATCCTGCTAAGAAAGCAGATACGCCATGAATAATGGAATGGTTCGATGCACGTTGTCTTCCTTGCCACGCTATGCTATGCTTCATCCATTGCTTATCGTTGCTTTGCGGTAGAATGTGGGTAATCGTTGTAGGAACGAATGTTGTTTCTTCATCGATTGCAAGCTTCTCGAAGACTGGTCGATAAACATTCAAAGATCGAATGCTATAGGTAGGAATTCGTGAAAAATGGAGTACCCATGTTAGCTGGGATAACTAGAATTTCTGTCTGGGTTAGTTCCCTTAGTGTTACTAAAATTGCTTAATTGTTTTTAAGCATTAAAAACATTGTAATTATTTATGATTTCAAAGTCAAAATGTCATCGTAAAATGTTGAAAATAAAGTAATTTTTTTTTAATGATCATTTCTAAACTAAAGTGGCTGTTATTATAACAGTAACGTCCCAAAGACCCTACTAAAAAGCTCTATTCAGAAGCAGACGACATAAACATCTCCTTCGTTTTTTATTATATAATAAATATTTGTGGCATAATTTTAATAGTTCCAAGAAATGAATAATCTAGAAAATAATATTTGTGAAGTCATTTTTACTTCATCCAAGCAATTTCATCACACTGTTTGTTTTTAAAGTCGTCTGAAGGTCAGTTTCATCTTCTAGCAGAAAAAGAATAACAGTTTTATATAATAAAAATATGAATGATCTTGAAAAAATTAAGAAAAAAGGACCTGACAAAAAGTTTTTCCAGATTTTTTTCTTCTTTCGAACCATTTAAATTTTACTACAAACATTTTTTGTACAATAAAAAACAAAGAAAATATTATATGGCACGCATCAGCAGGGGCAAATGTATTACTTACACAAATATAAGTATACATATGTCCGTATTTATATTTGAAGAGGGAATACATATCGAAAAATGGGTTGGGTTTAGAGGGCATTCTCGTGGCAACGACGATGAAAATGCGTCTTGAATTGGAAAACCAGATCACCATGACCATTAGGAAGCTTCTTTCGGGCAACATGTCTTATAAATACATGTTGGGGTCAAGCACGTTAGCCGTATAACAAGATCGTGCAGTATATTTTTGGCTTGACCGTGTCGTTATCGAGAAAAAGATGAGGCCATTTATAGACGAGGTCGGTACATTAGCATTGTGAATAAGTTAAAACGACATCGGTTATTCTGATTTTCCGTGGAACGTTATCTGATAACTGGGAATCGTGTCAATTTATTCGATTGGTGGAAATACGTATACTATTTTTGTACCCTCTAAAGCAAGAAATTTAACGAGACCTGAATAAATCCCTAAAAGATGGTGGAAACTTTTAGCACGGTATTTAAGTATACTTTGTCTATTTTGAAATGTGAAAAGTTTACATGTAACTCTATTCAATAAAGTGTGCTAAATGCAAATCTATAAAATTGTTATCTGAATCTCTAATTTTTGAGAAATTTGATTAATAAAATTCTTTGATAAATAAAAATGGTACAATATAGAAATTCACGCTAAATATATACCAAATCAGGGGACTCCTCTTCAATGACCTTGATCATGACATAAATTATAAAGATCACCCTCCTGAATGATTTTACCTCAATACTTAATTGTCGGTCATTGTTTATTAAAAAGCTATTAACAAAAAAAGTTTACCTATGAGAGGTAAGAAATGTTTAATCTAACCTAATCTAACCTAGAGGCAAAACTTTCTAATCTAACCTAACTCAAAGCTTCTGTGTTACATACAGAATACGCTTTCATGTTAGTTTATGCTTTAGCAGTGAAGTCGATGTATAGGAGCCTTACTCCTCAAAACACTCCAATCTAATCTAACCTAACCCTAGCCATGTTTTAATTTTCCACAAGTACGAATACAAATTATGTAGAAACCAGGTTAAGTTAGGCCCTCTATTCGGTATATTTACCGAATTAATATATCAAATCATAATCAAAGTTGCTCTAAAACTTGATCACTAATCAATTTTATGATCATATATTTTCATGAAATTAATTATATTGAATTGTTGTTATTGAAACAACTGAAGACACTGTCCTTAAAACAACCCTTAAAATATTAAATACATGCTTGAAATGAGATATAGTTTCCAGTTCATTTCTTTAATAAAATTTTTTCAGTTGTACTTTATTCCATTTCGTTAACCTTCTATTGTAAACAATATTAAAATTTATATCACTGGGGTGCAGCGTAGTTGAATCATCAAGAATATAAATTAGACTTTAAGTAACCCCATAGGAGAGGCAATAAAATATACTACTACTACTATAAATTAGACTTTATAATAACAAACAGAAATTAAAATTTTTCATAACATTGTATATTTGATCAGTTAACAGAAACATAAGTAAACAACTGATAAAGTTTTTATGATATAATAAGGAAATTAATAAGTGAATTGTTTTATATGTATCTATACCAAAGGAAGGTTAAAAAACGATCTAAATTTTGTATGATAAAAAAAACGATTAAAATATTATCAACTTAACAGCTAATTGCTAATTTCCATTTTAACTTTATTAATTTCTGCCTGATTTATTTGAAATAATCTAATAAAATGTTTATTACTCAGTGTACAAAATTCATGATATTTAATGGCATTTAATGGACCGTACACAAATGTGGCAGTGGGAACTATATAGAGCTACTTTTATTAATTACTAATTAGCAGATGCCAAGTTATTTATGTGCATTATTTAAAAAAAAAGTATTTGTAAGTAATATTTTTGCCATTTTAAAGACAGAGCAATGTGTTCTATAAATATTTAATTTTAAGATATGTGATGAAACAGACACCTGTCAAATAAGAATTAAAATAATTAAAATAATATAGCTGGACTTACCACCATATTTAACAATGAAAATCCAGATTATTTTCATAATTATGTGCAGCTTTGAAGTACTTACCTGAAACAAAAACATTATAGATTTTAAATAATGTAATAAAATAAAATAAATAATACATAGGTACATTGATACATTTATCATTTTAGCATATATTCGGATAATAATTCACCGCATATTTTGACAGAATATATTTTTTCATTCTCATTTTTTCTCTTTCAGTTTTTCTACCATTCGACTCGTTATTTACTTTCAAAATTCTGACGAATATAAATGACCTATCACCAATTCTGATTTAACGTTTCATCTAATAGTTTTTTTTCTTTATATAAATATTTTCTAGAAAATACGTCTATATCTGTCTAGAAATGTTCCATTACAAACGTGAACTAATCCAATGTTAACTAATCTTTGCACAAATATTGTTTAATCCCTCAAGAGCAAAGTCTATGTCAATAAAGACTGAAACTTACAAAACATATACAAGGATTTAAACGAAAGAGTTTCATATATTCGAAGAATATATTTTAGAGTAGTGTAAAATTCAGAAAATGAAAATAATATGAAATATAAAATTGGGGTAAGCTAAAATTGAGGATTTTGCATGGTTCGTCACCCGAGAGTTAATTTGAAAGCATATATTTGAAACTTCATTAATTATATCCTTAATACTTACAGTTTTGCTATATTTGTTTACACATGGTCTTTTTTCTACTGTGTTAATCAACGTGTTAATTTATTTATTCCAAATAATGTTTTAAATGGTTTTATAGTTCCTTTTCTATGTTTTGAAATGTTAGTTAAGATAATTAAGCTAAGGAGGACAGAGTTGATGAAAAGTTGTATTTATAGGTGATGCATAATCTTTTACTATAATGTAATGATGTTTTAAACAATTTTATTTAAAACGTGGTTCTATTTATAATATTTTCTAATATTTTAGATTTCACTTCATTTTTGTATGTATTCTTATTGTTTTTTCAATTATGGCCACAAATGTTTGGATTTATGAGCTTTTTTCATTTTTGAAATGAAGTAGAATATACTACCAAATTCTGGTTACCTACATATTTTGCTGTCACCCTGTATATTTACAGTGTACAAAACAATTCGTTTCAATGCTATGTCGAAGGTAATGTGAAAGGTGGCATTGATACGTGACATTTGCAAATTACTGGATCCATCCGAGACAAATAAACTAATTGAAATGATCGGTACTAGGGTAACAGTAAATGAAATTGAAACGGATTACTATGAATATGCCTGTGTCCGGCTCGCCTTGTATTTATGATTAGCTGACCTTCCAGCTCTGTTACGGGAAATGGATTTTCCACGCGTGAAATAATTGATGACGCCTAAAAGGCTTTCTCTGTGACCGAACGTAACCGAGAATAATGCATTCGAATTCGCGGTATTTCGTGTAAATTAAAAATCGGCTGACAATAACGCCATGTTTCTCTATGCAACCGTTATGAATGCACGTACTGGTTGGTAAATGAATATTTCTGATAAAAGACTTGGTAATTTTCTGTGTGAACAATTTTTTCCCGTTACGATATCAATTTTATGTATCGTTGAAATTCGTACTGTCGAAATTAATTCTATCGGTGATTGTTCGAAATAAAATGAAAAGCGTTAAAATTTTGTCGATGCTTCATGGCTCGTTTTATTTTTATGATGTATTTGGAAAATTAACAAATATTAAAATGTAAGAACACATTTGATGTGTTTAATATAACTGTAAAAAGTATTTAATATAACGACAAATCTTTTTTTCTCTGCGTTAGGAAACTATTGATTTGAAAAAAAATTATTTTCAATGGAATAATTATACGCGAACGTTATTTGCAAAAAAAGTTCGACCAAATAATACCCGTTGATTTTTATACAATTTTGAAATAATATAAAATTCGAAAAAATATTCGACATGTTTGTCTTTTTTATTGGTCACCGCTCATGTTGAAAGGGTAAAAACACCCTTAAAATTTATAATTGTAAAGAATATTTGGTTCTTGTAGCATACTGCTTGGTATGCCTATAGTTTTAAATGTTTACTTATATAGACAAGTTTTTACAAAAGTTATTAATTACTAATATGTAATACTGCAATATGGTCTGAAAAGAACTAGGTACTTAAAAAGGTCAAAACGTTTACAAAGTTAAGAACTTTAGTCAGTCTTTAAAATTAACTCTCTCAACTGTAAAGGGATTGCACAATAAGAATGAAACATTTCAAATCTTATTAATTAGGTAAACCAATTAACATCTGTTGAACTTCTACACTTATTTTTATATACCTACCTACTTTATACTTATTTTCATAGCAATATTATAAAAATAATCGCTTTGCGAAAACACGCGTTTACTGGTCGTTAGATCGAGACAGTCTGAAAGTCAACAACCGTTTCCGCTGATATACATACGTTTGTCTAATATAACACCAAAACAATTGACGTTTGTTTGGTGTGGAATTTAATTCAAAGTGTGTACCATGATGACGTTTTTACATCAAATTATTATCAAGCAAATTGGAAAATGGAATAATGCTAAGCATTCCCGACAGATTACTTGTTATATTAATATAACAAAAAATCTATTATAAATAAATATAATACATATTTATTAATACCTACTGTAAATTAATATTATTTAATAATCTACAGGGTATCAAGTGACAAAATTAAAATTGAAATAACTCCAATACTATTGGAGTACAAATTGTTATTTTTTTATTATGCATATAAAAGTTGGCAAATTAAAATATAATGCCTTCGAAGTGCCCGCCGTTACTTGTACTGCACAACTCTATCCTACGTTTAAAACTAATATAAATGCGCTGTATTGTGGCTTTGTCAATACTTCGAACGACGTCCCTAATTGCATTTTTTAACTCCTCGATTTTAACTAACAAAAAATGCGCTTCATCGGTGAAAATATAATTTTCAGCATTCAATTCTCCAGATTCAAACATATGATTAAGTTGTTGACAAAATTCTACACGAGCCATCGCTTTTTCAGTGAGTAACTGACGCACGGAAATTTTGTAAGGATGGAAATTTAAAAACTATTTTAAAATTCGGTGAAGTGAAGTTTTTGAGATTTGCAAAATTTCAGAAGCCCTCCGGAGTGAATCATTTGGATGTGTCTTAAAATACTCCTCAACTTTTTGTAATACTTCATCTGTAGTTAACGATCGTGAAGGTCCTGGAAGCTTATACCTTCTGTCTTCTAGAGTGCTATGTTGATTAAATTTCTCAATTACTCTAAACAAACCAATAAATAAATTGAAAAATGTTTTAACTTTCAAAAAAACATAATGTCGCAATCGTTTAATGGAGGGGGTTTCGTCTCCCCGGACGCCTTGAGTTCGGGCCGGGGAGCGCTAGGTGGCGGCGAGAGGAACTGTGCTCTCGCAAGCGCTCGCCCGGCATGCGGCTCGAATATATACAACTTTCGAACCGCGGTATGATAGGTGTCTGGGGCAGGGGTCGCCTGTTGTCAGCCCCACTGACGAGTCTAACAGACGATCCCGAGACGAAACATCGTTTGTTGTTTTCTTTCGACTGCTACAATAACTTTAGTTTTTAGGTTATGTCGTTTTAATCATTGTAATTACCGTCTGAGAGTAGAAACGGAAACACCAGTGTGTGTCCCAAACTTGGAATGAAATGCTCTACATGCTGCCGTAATAGATTCTTCTTTTCTCTAATACTCTTTTATAAGAAATAGTTTTTGATCACTGGTTAAGTTTTCCATATTTTCAGCTTATCGTTAGTGCGTTGAAAACTAAAGCACGGGTAAAATTTGCCGAGGTCGTATATGTAAGCGTTGGCCAGTTCGGGCGTTAGGCCCTTATCTATGTTTATACATGGTGCGCCGTAGAGTCGCTACGGTAAGGAGAGTGGTTGACGTTTCAGCATGGGTGGCAAGAGTTCTTTTTGAAAGAGTTCCGCATGAGCCACGGAAGATTACAGATCGTTTAATTGAATCAGTCTTAGTTCATTTTCTATACCCTCATCTCCTAAATATACTCTATCGTTCTATCGAAAAATAGCCTTGAGACCTGCGTTGTAGAATAACATTGAATTTACTTTTGCCACTTCCTATGGGATACCCTGTATTATAAACCCGATAGATTATCACTGGTAGGTTAATTTAATTATGCAAGAAAGCTTTTTGTATCAAAATTTAAAGGCCCTGTTCTGAATAATTACTAAAATTTCATTAGGTCATATTTTTAATAATCTATTAAATTAAATATAGGGCTTGTTATTGAGATCTAGTGAAGCAAGAATTATCTGAACAGATACATTATTGCTAAAATATGCAGGTTTACACAAAACTAGCTTCCCGTTCAACAGGTTGTCCAATAAAATCAAAGAACAACTAGTGCATTCAGTATCTAATTGTAAGTAGGATAGAATCTGTTAAAATACTGTGCATTGTATATACGGACAGTATGGAACACTTTTCACTGTTAAGTCGGCCAGTGATATTTAGTAGTTCGACGATTTTATTATGCGGGAGGCGTTAAACACCTGCTGAAGTTACAGCGTGTACCACAATATATGGACATAACTTCAGTGGTGAAATTTAGTTCACATAAAACTTTTCCCTATCTGGTTACTCTTGTGTAATAATCCACCAACTATTATAATCATATTAATGAATTTACTAACTACAAATTGTAACTTGGAAACTGTTACTACACAAGCAGTTTTCACAATTTTATAAGTTCAATCATTAATATTATCATTGGGTCAGTAAGTATGAATTTTGACAAAATGGAATTAAATTTTTTCATTTCTTTCGGCAAGCACAAATAATTTAGTATTAGTCAAAGTAAAAAAAATTTAGTGAAAGTTAAAATTTCAAAATTCATCATGCTGAAATTTGGTGCGAGACGAGAAATAATAAACATTAAAGTTTATATTCCGATATTTATTAAGTTTCATACTTAATGACCCAATAGTATAAGCAATTGCTATGGCTCTATAGATAATAAAACTTCACTTGTAAAATTTCAATAGGTATTAGAACATTAATAATTTCTTTTATAAGTTAAAGTTTCTTTCGACGTATTAATTTTGTCATTTTTTAGTAACATATTACTAAATTACTCGAACAATATTTATTTTTGTTTTGAGTATTTTTAATAAAACAAAACGATAATTTTAATTAACTAATAATTTTGTATTGATTATATACTTTTATCAAGCTACATCTAACCTTTGTAGGTATATCAAATAGAACAACCAGTTTACGATAAGATTTATATAAGATTATCTAACAATTTTTATTTAATCTGTTAAAAACCTTGTTACCAGTATGCAAGAGAATTTATTAATACTGGTAATTTGTAGCTCGTGATTTGTAACATTTCATCAGTAATGTTAATTCATTCTTTATTACAAGCTTCATTTGGAAACTTGAGTCTTTAATAAAATAACTATTAAAGAATTAGACAAAATAAATGCATTTGAAAATCCATGATTCTTAATCTAATATCTATAATGAATCTTTTTAGGTATGGTAAATCTACATGTACTTATACTGTATATTCAAACTGCATGCCGGGCGACCGCTTGTGAGAACACTGTCACCGATCTCTCGCCGCCACCTAGCAGTCCCCGGCCCGAACTAAAGGCGTTCGAGGAGACGAAACCCCCTCCCCTCCGCCGCTGAACGTCTACAGAAGCAGTTTTGCTAATTTTTCATCTTTTTTACGGAAATCAATTCTAAATACAATTTCTGCTCGATAATACTCTGCTTTCTAGGCTCTAGAGAGGAATCTTAATAAAAAATGGGGGAATTATCTAGTATCAATCATTCTTCATAGTTCATTTATTTCTGTAACATAACCATACATTATCAATTGCACAGCCGACTCTAGTACTAGTCGTGCTGAAGTAAAAATGGCAACACCGCGGGAGTCCGGTCGGAATATATCAACATCTACCCTACTCTATTTGCCTCCCGGACTCCCAGACTCCCAGCCAATCAACGTCGTCAGACTCTCGGTTACTCTCGGCTCACATAACCTCTTTGGTTTCGTTCCAATAATTTCGCTTGTTTCAAGGTTTTTATTCACTTATATACACGTTTATCAATTTTTAAATTTTTCAATTTGATCCAAAGATGGTTTCATTTTGCTTCATACCTAAATTTTCTTGAAACCACTGTAAATATTTCAAATATCATGCTTCACAACACCAAACTACTTCCAGAGTACACAAATTTTATATCACATTTATAACAATTTTATACTACCACATCACTTTTACTTGCCACAGTTACAACGTTTATGTATTGTTTATACATAATTAATACAAAATAGCGTATATTACTACAGCTATTAATTAAAAAAGACGGTAATTACAATTCCGAGCACAGGACTCTGTTTTTGAAAATAGGACTTCCGATTGTCACGTGAGCGGTGTTGCCACGTTGTACAGCATGGCTAGTAAATACTAGAGTCGGCTGTGTCAATTGCTTACCTAACTAAGCAAAAGAGTAGAATGCAAGTGTGAGTATGTACCAGGAATTTTTAACAGGGAATTATTGAGTGTCTACTGTATAATTTAATTTAAATATTGCACTGTTGTGAGTTTAAGATAAATATATTTAGATCCTTGATTTTAGATAAAACATCTTCCAATAATTTATTTAACACGTTGATTGCTGTAGTGAAAGTGTATATATGTAATAAGACACATTAAAGTTTTAATTATTAACATGTTTATTGCCATGTTAAAACTGTTGAAAATTTCAGTAATTATTCAGAGTAGGTCCTTTTCCAAATTTTGTTATCATTTTTGCATCTTTATTGTTACTTTGTCAGTAATAATCAATTAAAAAGGGCAAATAAATCTAGCCTAACCTAAACCAATGTAATGTGAAATAGGTGGAAAAGTATACATGTGTATACATAGAATAAGTTTCGCCTCGCACAATGATTGATTTGGATTCTGTTAGGTTAGGTTTCCAATTCATTATCACTGAACCTACTCTGATACTTCCGCTTACCTTATTTAAAAATATATTGTTTCCTAATTGCCTCCATTAATGATTCCATCATATCGACTTTATTTTTGCGGCAAAATCGACGCCATAAATACTCGCACAGGCGGTCGGCGAAATCATTATCGTGGAAACGTGCTCTACCTCGCATCCAGTCTTTCGCCGGCCGCCAGTGGGCTTCTATCTTTTGCGTATGTGTGCCATCGTTTGCTTTAATTGATATATTTAAATGTAATGTAAATGAAACATTTGATTTATCCCGCCAAAATGGCCGCCGAATGCTCATCTATGCGGGCCAATCAAATAATAGATGGAAGCAACATGGCGTCAAAGTAGCGTGTAAAATACCCTAAAAACGCGAAACTTTACATACTCATAACTTTTGAACCACTAATTTCCTAAAGTTACGACCTACATTTATGGATTCTACGTGTCAAAAACTATTAAAGAGCAAGAAAAAAGGGCAATAATTTTATGTCCCTGGAATCAAAGTTCAGCCCTTATTTTAAATAATTATCATCAATTTATTATAATAGTATATGTTTTTACTTTTAATAAATCTTATCCATTATCTATAATTTCAAATATTTTTAATTAGGCAAGTTTCACATGGAAATTCAAGCATCATCTATCTGTCGGTACATAATAGTCAATAAAATCGTTCGCGAGATATCAAGTAGTTTCATGAAAAGCTCAATTTGTCAAAAGTATTACCGAAGGACAAAACCGATTGTAGTTTGGAAACATTCTTGATATTTATATGTGTCGAATTCACTATTTATTGTACACACTGTATAATGCGGGCGTACGACGAAGCAACAGTGTACACTCTTGTCCGCCACGATGTGAATAAATATTTGGCCCAGTTCCAATCTGCTGCACCATTCCTTCTTACTTGCAAGGCCCGTGGCCGTGCATCCGCTTTGCGAAGCCACTTGTAAAGACCGCGATGACGTATCCTCATTCGGAACAGCGCCGTTTCCGTCCTGTCGTTCGACTAAAACTTACCACAAAACCATAATGACAGTAGAAGATGTTTGCTTCCGTGATTTTGTGTACCCTCGCGTCACGGAAACGGCACACTGTCGAAGTAAATGTTTTTGGAGAGTAATCAAGCTCTAGTGTTAATGAACATCAGTGATTGTAACAAAGTTTCGGAGTTTCAGGCGGAAATAAAGAGGAAAATAGAATGAATTGGATGGATGGTGAGAAATATGAAATATAAGGGTATAATAAAATGGTGATAAGAAAGATAATATAGTGGGTATTAGTGATTGATCAAAATGTTAAAAAATAAAACTATTGAAACTTATTGTACTAATTACTGGGAATAGAGTTTTATTATAATTGTGTTATTATTCTAATTATTAGTTCTGCTATGAAAATGGCCAATTTATAACTTCTTTTTTCCTTGTGTATATTTTCAATCATTTTTCTCTTTATAATTAGTGCACATACATCAAGCTTTTAATTTTTAATATTATATGTAGAGTGTTCCTTTATTTATTTTTAACATACAGGCTGTTTCAAATGGAATAAGAAAATAAGTTCATATAAACATACGCCTGATATGACTATGTTTTCCAATTGTAACTCCTATGGATTGCTTCCCTCGACTATTTACAAGTAACCCCATCGTATGTACGATCTTCTTGTCTGTTATGCAAACACTATTTTGTGATTTGTGTTGGCGATGCAAACGCGCCTTGTCGTGTAGTACGTTGCGTATGGGCCAGGAGCGCATCCTTACCGTAGACCGTGGCCCAATGATTGGGCCGTTATACATATGTACTATATATTAAAACCGTTATTCTTTATGTGATGTTCGTGCCTTCAAGCAGGACCACGTTTATGTATTCTTTATTGTTAAGTCTAAATATATATACTGTAAAATAAGAAATACAACAATTTGTTTCAACGAGTGAGAAGATGTACCATAAGACGTTTGCAAGCCTGCATTCGGCAAGGTTACTACTTCGAGCAATTTCTACGAAAATAATTAGATAACAGATATAATGCAAAAAAAGCTGCAATTTGAAAACAGTCATATCGAGTATATGTATATATGAATTTTTTTTTCTTATTTTAAGGTACTGCATCCACTTTTGAAGTTAAGTCCACATGTTTTAAAACACTCTGTACATACCTACGTAATAGATGACTACCTACACTAATCCATATTTTCATGATTATTTCCATTTGCAAATTTAGGTGTTTTAGAAGAGGTTTGATTCTGTAACTTTAAACCAACAGATACAATTTTCAAGACTGTCTTTTTTATAAAGTAGCTTATAATAAATTAAGTTATATATAACTATAACTATTATAGCTACCAATTATTTCAGCTTAATAAACAATTAACGTTTTATTTTTATTATATTTAGTTCGTTAATTATAACATTTTATTTCTGAGCCCAATTATCTTGACATAGGTGTTTGTATAACATTTTTAGGATATTTATTTTTATTATTCTATAATTTTGTCAGCAAAACAGTATTATTAATATTTTCAATTAAAGATCACCGAACAAAGTATTAAACATATTTAAAAATACTTCTAGACTCATATTCAAAACTTACTTAGAAATAAAATATTATAACTAACAAACTAAAAGTAATAAAGTTGAAACATTATTCGAAGACACACAAGTGGATAAATGTGTCACATAATCTTCTATCAAAAGTAAAATTTTGGTAGAATAATACTTATAAAGAAAAGGATATCATTGAATTTACAAAAAATAAAAATATCTTCATCTTTTGAAAATCTCGAAGAACATTTAACTGCTTTTTTTTAACTTTAAAAGGGAAATATACCTCTGTTATCATTACTACAAATACCAATATAATTTTATAGTTACCTTAACCATTATTGGTTAATTGAAGAAATAAAATTCATATAAAAGTTCTAAACGAGAAGAAATAGAGAAATCTATTTCTCTTAAAAATCTGACCTTTGCTGTAAACAATAAATTTATTATATGACATCTTCGTCAATTCGTGTCTTATTCTTAAATAATTTCTTAAGCTGATATAACTGTAAAACTTTAGGCTACATTTTTAAAAAATTATTTTACGATAATAATCGTCTTTTAAAACAGTATTACGGGTTCTGTTAGCTCTTCACTGTATCATCGATCTTCTCAGCATCATTCTACGATGAAATTCGATCGATCAAATTTCCGCAGACGTAGAGGAGAAGCATTTGCAGAATCGTTAACGTAAAG
Source organism: Osmia bicornis bicornis (assembly GCF_907164935.1). NCBI lineage: Eukaryota > Metazoa > Arthropoda > Insecta > Hymenoptera > Megachilidae > Osmia > Osmia bicornis. The sequence goes on along the minus strand of NC_060219.1, from coordinate 1,832,574 downwards.
CCACGGCACGAAGGATCGTGGAGATCAATCGGTAGCCAACTCTCGTATTCCATCGTGTGGAAATATCTGCGTGATTTCTTGGTATTCCGTCTCGAACGAATGTCAGCCGCATTCGAATCAAATCCGCGAAGCCGTGTATCTTCGTTCGTGCATGCATTCTCCGCGGATCGTAGAAATGCGGGGTTGCACCGAACGCCGTTAATGCTATCCATTGTCATCACGCGAATCGGAAACGCGTGTTACGTACTTCCGCTACGCGCCAACAGCTACCTGTTCCCTTCTGTCGTCGCGCCGCGCCGCGCCGGCGGAAAAATTCAAATTGCTTCCAAGTAATTTGGAAAATGGATAAACTGTGAATTGTAATTGTAATCCAATCAACTATGAAGGGTGTTAATCAAATCATGCAATGTTTATCTAAGAATCATTTTAAAGTAGAATACTGTACAATTCCTTCTACTTTAGTTTAACACTAGAACTACTAGCATTCGGGGCACACTTATTTTTAAATTGAAACTAATTTACAAAACGAAGTACAGTAGACTGTCGTTATATTGCCGCAGACGAGGTTGTTGTAGCGAAAAATTTTTAAAGCTTTCGAGCTATCATTATAAGTGTATCATCTTCGTAGCCTATGATAGTGGAAAAGCAACATTAGTACACCTGCAAATTCTAAGCAAGGTTAGGTTGCTCATGCGGCAAGAATTTTATTGTTTTTCCCTAAGTACAATTATCACAATTGATAACAATGATCGAAGTTTGATTATAATAGGCGAAATAGTTTTAATTAATTCCATATACACAGAGTGTTTCAGGACCAGCTAGTAATAGGCGATTGATAGTATTATCCGTGATTATAATAACCGGATTTCACTATATTAAATTTGCATCCCTGATGATGACCCTCATTAAAGACCGAAATGTTGAGGAATAAATTGATTGGCAATAGTGACTGATTAACCTTTAGTTGCACGATTTCTAAAAATCTGGATTGGATTCTCTTCAAAAACGTAGATCTTCGCTATTTTAAAATTTCAAGCTTCCAAAATTCCAGAATTCTAAAAGCCTAAAATTAAAAAATTGTACTGCTTCAAAATTTCAAATTTCCTACATTTCAACATTCTAACATTTCCAAATTTCAGATTTCCTACATACTAGAATTCCAAAATTTAAAAATATAAAAATTCCAAAATTCTAATACTTCAAAATTTAAAAATACAAAAATTGTTAACTTTCTTAATTCCTTCAAAATTTCAGATTTCCAAAATTTTAAAATTTCTACATTTTTGAACGATCTGGTTCGCATCAGAAAGAAGTTCAGGTTACGTCAATGGATTTTGCAACAAATATACCTACGATTTCATATCGCCAAATGTTTTTCTAATATTTTTTCCATAACAAAGACGTAAGTATTCGAGTAAAAATTAAAACTGCTTTCACTATTAATTTAAAATAAATATTTGAATACAAGCAACATCGCTGATAGGAGAAATAAAAAGGGGGTATAGGAAATAATAAGTTTTTAAATAATTCCTGTCAGAATCATATGTTCAAAATAAAATACATTTACGTAGATACAATATTTTTAATTGGGAATATAATATTGTTACGATATTGTGTGGCTATGTGTGGTAATACAGAAGCGGTTTCCACACGAAACAGAGAGCATACGTACAAATAATAAATGCAGGGACACGAATGGCTAGCTAGCAATAGGTCACGGTGTTCGTTAGAAACGGTGATTTTAATTATTTGTTTCGATTAACGTGCACGCGATTTAACCTGGTTGAAGATACGAGTGCACACGTTCGATTTTAAGCCACGCGAAATGCGGTACATATCCCCTTTTTCTCCGATGAAAAAGAAACGCGAATGGTAATTAAAATCGCATTAAGAATTTCGCATCGGGTTTTTCAAACGATTCCCAACTGAAATTAATGTTTACTAAATTAATGGCTGCACGAGCGAGGTGAATTGCGGAAAAGCGATGGGGTAATAAATGAAAATTCCCTCTCCTTTTGAAAAAGGATTTTTAGTCTGATTGAAATGTAGTAATGCCGAATAAAATATAAAATAGTTGTTCCAATTACATTTTTAATTTGCATTACATTTGAAAGCTTTTTCTGTTTTTTAAAAAAATTGTAAATATTTTCAAATCATGCCATTATTGTTCTATGAAAGACTCGTTTTAATTAAAATGGGTAAATATATTTTCAAGCAGCTTTCTCTTCATTACAATCTTTGAATTTAAACCTTCTATTATATTCATAAAAATTAATATCAATTGTATAATTATACTTGTGTATGCTTTTGACAAATATAGGTAACAAAAAATTTGTTTAACCCTTGAATGGCGGTCCATGGAAAGAATTTCATTTCTCATGCAATTCTGTATTTCATATTATTTTCATTTTTTAACTGTTCCTTAAAAAATTATTGTTTCAATATATGTGTCGTTTAAAAATTAAGAATTTAATATCTTTATACATATAAATATACATATATTGTAAGTTTGGGTCCGCTGCTCAAGGTTTAATGAAACTTTTTACGAAAGTGTCCGGTACTAAAAGAAGTCTCCCTGAAATGTATGATCTTGTTTCCGTATCCTTTTAATCGGCGACCGATCATCTTTCTCGGCAACAACAGAGAAAATTGTTCCCGTTGGTGTAGGAACAAAGCAATTTTCCAAGTGCCACATTATTCCACTCGCAGGCTCGTATCGTTGATTTCATCTCCGGGAACAATTTGCAAGGAGCGAGCTTTACGAAAGTTGGTTCTATGTATTTACCCTTCCACGATCCTTCTGATCTACTTTCCCGCAATCCGTGCTTGCTCGATGCATATTCAAGCGGACGAGAAGCCGAATAAAGTCTCGTTAACGACAGATCTACGGAAAATGGGACGTGCGTGCTGTTTCAGAAACACGTTTCCGAAACTTCGACACGATTATGCAGTATGATCCCCGGAAACTGGGGCACCATTGAAGCCGTTTTAAAATAGAGATTGAGAAAAATAGATGTTAAACATTGTAATGCCGATTGATTCTTTGTATATATTTCTTTTTTTCATTCTTAACATAATCATTGCGTTGTGAATACAATAAATGACACAACTAAAAAATCATCAATTTTGAAATACCTGGAAAAATAAACTCTAAAAATAGGCCTATTTTATCTGGGAGAGTGTCATTTTTTTATTATGTTATCAGTGGTTTAGCTACTATTTAACAAAAACTCAAAATGAGGAGCTATTATTATCCGCTAAGAAAGAGTTAACTAATATTTTAATAAAGAAAGATACGTTTTAAGGGGGTAGACACGGGTAATGCAGCGAGGTGACATTACCGGCAAAAATGGGCCTAAAAAGGGGTTTACGGGAATCGGTTATTCGTCCTTATATGAGAAGATTTGAGGCTGGGTGAGGGCTCATTCGAAAGCGGAAGATCCAATGCAGGGGGCTCAACTAATGGTTTAACGAGATTGTGTTGATATCTAATAATATGAGTGTCCAAAGTAGAGGAAAAATCGAGAAAATTAGCTAACTATAAGAATTTTGTGACTCAAACGATTTGTTGAGCCCCCTTCATTGAACCTTTCTCTTTCGATTGAGTCCTCACCTAGCCCCAAATCCTCTCATATAAGGACAAATAACCGATTCCCGTGAACTTAGTGTACCTACACAAACAAAAAACATATTTACTCAAAAACAATAAAGTAGTACACATATTGTTGAAAATCAAACTTAAACTACCTTCCTGAAAAATTAACTTTTTCCACTTATGTTATTCCTTTTGCAAATTGACGATATGCATGTAGTTTATATATGTATATGTATCCAACTATGTAACAAAATGCAAGATGTATAAATACTTCAATAACTTTTATTATGCAACCTTGCATCCTTTTGATTCTGAGTACTTCACATGACAATTGCGTTTTCAAAATTTTCTATTGGAAACTTGCATTAATTCATTAATCAATTGCATAATAAATTTAAGTTCCATTTGTAGAATCTTTTAATATAACATCAAACCTGCCTTTTTGTAAACATATTTAATTTACCTATGCATAAGATATAATTGGAAATTATTCTTTATTACTAAATATGATGAACATAATACCAGTGCTGCAATTTTTAGAACGATCATACAATAGCTTTTTAAAATTTTAATTTATTAACTAGAAATACATAACTAAATGACAAAAGTCATTAATAATAATAATAATAATAATAATAACAACAACAAAATGAAAAACTTAAATTTATAATAATAATACCAATTGTTCCTCTTTTTCTCAAATTAGACATACATACAAATTCCTTTTGTATATTTAATTGTATAATATTGCAAATTTACTAAAAGAAAAGAATATGGTATACAAGGAAGATACTAAAAACCAGAAGCATCAAGCATACTTGATAATAATAGTGATGGAGTATATTACAAATAATGTAAGTGAATTTTCGAAAGAGAATAATATATGTCTTCAAAATTTAATCATGTCAATACAATCCAAATTCAAACTAAACTTTGTTAAATTAATGCAATATGAAAAAAACAAATACAAAAGAAAAAAGAAAAATTGTATAATTTTTTCTATCCTTGTTTTAAAGTGTAAGACAGTTGTCTTAAGGAATAGTTCATAACCGCGTTTCCGCAATATATCTTGAAATAGGTTACATTAGGTACATTTCCATAACACTTCATCTTGGTGAGTAGTGAGTAATGCAATCCTTGACGTTGCACGAGAATGACGTAATTATGATTACCTCAGTGAGACGAGTCAGGCTACAATTTATGACAATGCTTCTCCTTTGTTTCAATATCTCATTGTCAGTTGTATTTCGAGTCTATTTCATTTTAATAAAAGATAATCATATCAAAACCTAATCAGCCGATACCTGATAACTTGATCTAATTTATAACAATTGTAGATTGTGATTAGATTCACTTCATACTTATAATTGAATAATAATTTTTATAAATATAATTATTTATAATTTCAATTATTATTATTAGACCCAATATGTCAAAACATACAAAGAGAGTATGTGAAATAAAGATATACTTTTGATGTATAAAGTTAATTAGTTTTTAGAAAATTATAAATTCCAATTAAAATTCATCAATGTTTTTTTCCTGGCCATCTTAATTTTTTTATTTAATTTTTAAGATCACATCAACCTCGTAGTATTAGCAACCACAATGTTGTTAAATAAATAAAATTAAAGACAATGAAATATAAAGAAATGTTGAGATAATTTCATTTAATAAGATCATGCATTTGTTTTTTAAACACAAATTAATACAGTGTATTGTGTAGAGGTATTTTAATTTTATCATTGCAAACTATATAATATTGATGATCTTAACAAGATAGATATCATATTATTAAAATTACTTCGTAATATTTAAATGAAAGTATTTCTTAAATTAATGATTCTTAGGTATGAAATATTACACGATTCCATTAAAAACAAATAATTAAAGTAATCTAATATTTTTTAATAAAAAAAAAACACACACACACATTACATTTATGTAATTTATAGATGACTAAACACTAATTTTATATATCAACCTTCTTTAACGGATTAAACTGTAATTGAAAATTGTATCAACACTTCTGCAATGACTTATTATAATTCATCCCCTTTAAAGTTCGTACATTTTCCCTTCTTTAACTTCGGTTCAAAGACACAATCATAGTTAGGATTGATCAATACCGGAGCATATAGAAGTTAAAATTCAGTAAGATGACGTAACCGTGAAGAATGATCTTAAGAATGGATGGAACGTGGACGAAGAGTAACATGTGATCGAGGATGTCGTTACTCAGAAGAGAGAGCAGCATATCCGCGGTGTCAGCCAAAATAAACAGAATGTCATGGGTATAAATAAAGCTTTCACTCAGTTCGTAGCTCTTTGCTCGCCTTTTTTCTCAAAGAATTGACGTAGCCAAGCGTCGCGACACAGGTCTTTTCTTGATCGACGTGCTCCTCTTGTCGGAACCATCTCTAATAGCGTCCGCCAGCCCGCACCATTAACTACAGTAATTATAGGCAGACCATCAAGAACTTGTCGAATTCCACTCTTCTAATCCTTTCGTTTGCTTTATCATTTCTTTTTCTAGCAAGCGTACTCATCCGAACTTCATAATTTTATGACGGCTATGTGAAAATTACAGTAGTGAGCATAAAAATTGCATCATTGTAAAAGTACGCTTTACATTACAAAAAATATAATTCTTCTATTAAGATCTTCGGTTCTTAAACTTTTTTTAAAGAAACAGAGATACTATAGAATGACTACACGAACACTGGATTAAGGGGTCTAAGGGGAACTGTGACCACGGGCCCTACTTTCTAAGAGTCCCCCTTATAAGCTTTAACTTATTATATTAAAAAATATTAAATGACATTTTTTTACAGTAGCCTTTTTACGATTAAATGTTATTTCATTTCATTTCAAATAAATTTCAATTTTTAAGCCAAATTTATCAACTAAGGAAGGCCTCGAAGATTTGATTCCCTCGGGCCCGCGAAATCTTCATTCGATCTTGGAGTACATATACTCAATTCTTTTTAATATTTTGTGATTAGATAACTCTAATGTACTGAGAGTTCAATAATTATACTTGTTCTTCAAGGGGTAAGATGTTAATAAGAAGTTATAGTCACAAGCTTTGAATACTTCTCTAACATTGCTATTCTTACAAAATTATGAAGTAACTGATGCAAAATCCAATTGACGCAGCATTATTAAAAAACTGCGTTAAAACAGTTTAGTGTAGCTACAATATTTACAGTGTACGATTCCGAGCATGGTAGGCTTCCCTAGAGAAAATGGCGATATTCGGAATCCTCTCTGCTTCCGGGGTTAATGGGTTTCGTTGGAGATTTCCCTCTTCCCGAACTTCCGTCGTCGTCGAAGGCAATCCCGAAAAAAAGTGACGAACAGCGTAGGGATATACGGGAACACAAATTGGGACGCATGCCGTCACGAAATGTTCCGTTTCATCCTCTTGACTGGTGCGCACCAAGCGAGGATAAATGTTACTACGCACTACGTGATTTTAGTTGGTGTTAGTATGCGTGTTCACGTTTCACGGTATGAAAGAACTAATACGTGACGTCATCCGCTGCTGGTTGTAAGAACTAAAACGTGACGTCATACGCGTCCCTTTTGTCGCCAAATATTGCAACGCTCGTGACGAATTATGGGCGGAGTCCCCATATAGGGCCACATGCATATGGGAACATATGTATAGGGCTGTGGCTGTCCCCACTTGTATGTGAACTACTTACTTTGTCATTCGTATTTTTCATTTATACTAAATTTTACAATTAAAAACCATGTTGGTTTTTTCTAAATTATTTTTAATATTAACACCTTCTTCTATGATTTTTTCGATAGTTGCATCAGCCAGAGCTAACTATTCATTGCCTGAATTTTGAAATATGCATACATGGCATTTAATGATTCTTGACTGGGCAAATTATACTAACAATAATAATTAAAATCAGAATTTAACCATACTAAAAGTACCAGTCGAATTTGACGCATTTGAACTGTAAGCTGCTACGAGTGTGGCACAATATCGTAAAAATTCAGATTTTAAGAATTTTTGTTTTCCCTGTAATGCTATTTTCTCAACGGAAGTCTAGAATGTGCTCCATGTTGTACCTATATACATATTCCACCCATTGTGTGTTTAAGGAGTAGTACAATTTTATTGACCACTACTGCAGAAAACTGAAGTTCTATTGTACAAAGTGTTAAAAATTGTCCAACCGTAAAATAGCTTAAGAATGTATAATACGTGTATGGTATCAAAAATCTCTTTCTATATTTCCTCCCCACGAGACATTTAATCCCTTCGTGGTACGTTTGCACGCCAATTCACGTGACTCTCCCTGTTCGTGAATCTGCGTCACGTGTACCTATTATATGATGGTGGTGGTAGTTTCTGGACCGTGTTAAAAAAAAACAAGGGGAATGAAAAAAAAATGAGCGCAATCCCTGGTCCAGCTGGGCCATGGCGCGTGACGGGTGTCGTTAATATTTCATTAGCATTCGTTTTTCGTCGGGCACACCGATGTGCCGCTTTTATTCCCCGTTCTTGTACACCCCTCCACGCCAAAACCCCTACTCGGATTTTCATTGCATGCATTTCGAGGCAATTGCTTCGAACAGAAAAAAAAAAGAAAAGGTAAAAACTCGCGTGTTTTTCAAGGAATTCTCTCCTTCCTTACGCTCCAATTCTTCTTGCGTGTCAGAAATTCATTCGGGCAACTTAAATTGTTTTCCTCCTGAAACATTCCCCCCGCATTCAGGGATTTTGGGATGAAATTTATTCGTGAACAGAGATTCCTTTTTATCGACAAAGCTGCTATTCTTTCTTTCTTCGTGGTTGTAAACAATGTACCCTCGAATTTTTTTCGAACGTAATTTAAAAGTTTGTTTTGTTCGGAGTTATTTAAAACAGATAAAGTTAAATTTGTGTTCGATGACAAATACAATTCGTGATAATACTATAAGACACCTAATGAAATTATATGAAGTGTATAAATTAATTCTGTGTCCTTTCCTTTTAATTGAAGATTTATTTTTAAAACGTCATGTTAATTCCAATTATTAAATAACTATTATTGTTATTATATTCTTGCGCCACTTTTTAAACATAGAGGTGCAGGAATATATTCAAATTTAAAATAGTAATTAAAAGGGTTTAATACTAAAGACACCAAATTAATTTATACACCTAATACAAAAAGTACATAATATATAGATACCTGTTATTCCTTTTTCTTTTTGTAATAGAGGTTGACTGGCTTTTGCAATTGAAGTTATTTTAAACAGCAAGATTTTTTATTTCAGTCTACGTTGAAAGTATTGACTATTCAAAATTTTTACAATTTGATTTAAATATGGCTGGTGTAACTGTAATACAATGGCGTGTTGATTTATATTGCGTTGAAGCACTGTTTTTCATCTTGTTGTTTAATTATTTCATACCAGACTAATAGAATATACGATTTCTCATATACATTATACTTATATAGCAACATCTTGCATCTCGATAACCTTACTATTTTTATTTAACTTGAGACATTATTATATTTTGATTGAAAGTGTTTTGTCAGGAATAGTGACTGACTAATTGTATAAAACAATCATGAAAATGAGCATCAACAAAGTCCAACAAGAAATTGAAGACATCAATCATAACGAGAAGATGCACACTCTAGGAGATCTCGATTACCTTTATAATTTTGCTTCTCCTTCACCTCCAAGTCCCCCTTTTCTTCCCTTTTCCTAAAACCATTCGTCGCCACCCGTTCCATCCCCTTACGTTGCTTCGCGACTCGATTATATCTTCTTTGACTACACAATCTCGACAACCTCTCAATTCAGCCAATTAATTAGTACTTAATGAACAAGCTTTGAACTGCATTCTCCGTCGCTGCTGCGACGTAGACGTTACAACCAATAACTATGACGGAACCATCAGGAAACGGTAAAAGGTAAGGGGGTAACTTTGTTCTAACGTTACAAAAGACAATTTTGCATTCTTGTCATTATAAATGTCTGCATGAAACTTTATTTTCAATGCCTAACTAAACAACTTTTATTTCTTATTCGTGAGTCAGTTTTAAATGAAAATTGTATTTAGGGTTACACTTAGGGGTTGGTTAGCGTGTTTATAAAAAGACATATTGTTTAAAGTAGCAGTTGGCTTCCAAACTGCCGACCGTTTCCCTAGGTATTTCCGAAGAGAATAACGATACAGGGGAGTACATACAGGATATCCCGTAACTCCTGTAACTCCCGGAAATGGGGGATTGCTAGGGTGATTCTGAACAACATTTTCCTTTACCAAAATGTCGTTTGAAGCTTCGCTTTTGAGTTATTAACGAAAAACACTAGCGAATCAGAGCGCGCCTTTAGCGCAGGCCGAACCACGAGAGCGTTGGCTTTCAGCCGCGCTCGGTCGTGGTCGTGAACAAACGCATTGGCACAGCGTGGGTATCACGGGAAGCGTGCGATAAATGTTACATCTTTCTAAATTAAAAACAATGTGGAATTATTCGTTATTCATGAATAATGAATACGTTTGTGCCAGTGCGTTTGTTCACGACCACGATCGAGCGCGGTTGAAAGCCAACGCTCTCGTGGTTCGGCCTGCGGTAAAGACACGCTCTGATTGGCCAGTGTTTTTCATTAATAACTCGAAAACGAAGCTTCAAACGACATTTTGGTAAAGGAAAATGTTGTTCAAAATCACTCCAGCAACCCCTCATTTCCGGGAGTTACAGGAGTTACGAGACACTCTGTATACATACATACATACAATGTACTTACAGGTCTGCAGCTCCCTACCAGCATATAAAGGTTTATGCGGGAAAATTTGAATTGATATTTATGATATTATTTATATTTCTTAATTATATGCCAAATTTTATAATCATACTATTATGTAAAGAGACAGCCTTTGTTTGTATGTACAGAAAAATTTCAAAAACTACTTACCCGATTGATACCAAATTTTAACAGTAGCTTCCTTGCCTTTTCTGGAGTGGCATAGGCTATATTATTTTAATAAACTGTGGAAACTATCACATTGAATTCTGCCTATCCGTGTGCGATCGTGACAACGTACGCGTTATGTAGGATGGGGTCGCCGCTTTTCTACTGTTTCTGCAGGCAGTAGAGGTGTGCGAGTACATACATACATACTCGTAATTTACAAGCGAGCTGAACTCGCTTCGATTGTTCGAGCCGAGTCGATCGCTTGAATTTGCCGAGTTACTCGAAATCGTCGAACTGTTTGATATAAAAGCGAGCTACTCGAAAAATTCGAACTACTCGAATATATTCGAGCAGATGTTACACATGTTTTAGGTTAAACATCTGCTCGAATATATTCGAGTAGTTCGAATTTTTCGAGTAGCTCGCTTTTATATCAAACAGTTCGACGATTTCGAGTAACTCGGCAAATTCAAGCGATCGACTCGGCTCGAACAATCGATCATTGTTCGGCTCGAAATTCGAGTACTCGAATAAATCGAGTACTCGCACACCTCTAGCAGGCAGCAATACCTACTTTTCTGAAATACTAGAGATTGATCACCAAAAAATAATACAACAATTATTACTTCAAATTCTCGAATTTTCTATTTATGAGAGTGGGCGAAGCCGCGACGGGAATGCTAGTATTAAATAAATAAAAATTATATTATTTTTGTTCTAAATCACTTTTAATATTAATATTGTCAAAATTAAAATTTGGAGAATTCCTGCTTCCTCTGCAATGCCATTTTTTCTAGAGAAGTCTACTTTGTCCGATACTGTACATGTTAATACATTTTTTCCCTACAATTGTTCTAATAGAAACGAAAAAAGAAATATATGCCAGTAATGTAATTAAGCGTAATTAAGTGCCAAATTAATTTTTGAATTCTGGTTTTGGTAGTACACATTTATGAAAAAGTTGAGAATCGCTGGTTTAAAGACATATATAGTATCATATTAAATGAACGATTTCGAAATATAGCAAGTCTCAAATAAATAGGATAACATAAAAGTATCTCATAGAAATATTGCATTCATTCAAGAATTATTTAAATCTGAAAAGATTGTTACAGTAGATAGAAAAAGTTATTGGTAATACATACCGGGCTTGATCGTAATAATTGTAATTAAGAAACAAAGTATTATTATTAATATCAAAATATTTCTCTACGGTGCTGTAACATACGATATTATGTAATGAATAATAAAAATTATAAACATTTTTATAACAAAGACAACGTAATCAATAAATTGATTTAAAAAACAATTAAATGAAAATAGGAAACTTAGATTCCTACTGTAGACATTTGAATTTGCAGTCTCGTGTTTAATCCCAGGGCTAACCGTTTGTATGTATGAGTATGTTATACTTTAAAATGTACGCAGTGATTAACTTTAATTGTTAATACATTTTAAATAATTAGTCGTCTGTCCCCAAAACGGGGTATAGACGTCTTTAGATAGATAAGCTTTACAAGACGGCAAACTTTCATCAATAAGTGAGCGTACCACTCGGAGAGTTTCTCTCTTAAGGGATAATTATGTTATAAAATATATCAACGAATTTATTATTTCAAAACTATCAGTTTTTACAATGAAATCATTAAATTTCCGAATGAATATTATTTTTCTGATACATCATGAAATCATTAAATTACCTGAGAGGTGGATAAATATTACATAAAATTACATTATATAATATTTAAAGAACTTTTTCAAACATTCAATACCAGCAAAATGGAAACGCAGTTAAAAATCAAAACTTCTCTGAACTGAGGTGATGCATTTTTTTACTCACCGTTTCTGTTTTCGCTGTCCGCCGGTTTCATCTGAATCGGATGCCGCATCTAAAAGGAAACAGAGAAAACGACTTTATTACTTATGCACGCATTCATACCGATTTACTCGGCTCTAGAAGTGTCTAATTTAGCGTCGAAAAGGGTTATTTATTATTAAGTGAATACTGAAAGAGTCGCGTTAGAAAAATTCGTTCGGATAGACGTTGAGTTTCTTGAAATATGCAACAACTCTAGTTCTTATTTTAAGAACTCTTTCGCGTTGCATTAGGAACAAAATTACTTTTATTTGGCGTCAGATAATTGATTGTTTTATTATGAATGTATTTTAATGCAAACTGTCTGTATGAATGAATCTTTATTAGATAGACAGTTTTACTTCAACTGATCAACGATTTTTAGTTTTTTTAATGTTCAATTGTTTCTTTGTTGCGCTAAGCTTTTTATTTTATTTAATTCTAAGGTAACACATTGCGGTAGCGCAATTTGAACGAATATTTTCGTCTAGAATAAATAAAAATGAATAAAATTAGACTTAATAGTTTATGACGCCAATAGGGTATGAAAACAAATTTTTTTGATCCCCTCTTTCACAATTATAATTGTGCCACTGACACATTGATTTAGTAACAGTTGACTTGCTTAATTAATAGCATTCAATTTACATGAAATAATATTTTATAATACTACTGTAGAAACAAAATACAGTTCTTCTGATCCAATTAATAGAATATTAAAATTTGCAGATAAGATTGATTTTGTCAATAACACTGTTGATTGCTTTAAAACATTACACACTGTTTAGAAAATGCATGATTTACAATTCGTTGTAATTGCATTTATATTCATAACATAATTGTAATAAAAACAACGAGAAATATCAAAATAAGGATATTACGAATAATGAATTTTACAAATTTTACAAATGATAACAGTGTTACAAAATTTAATTCAGTTTTATTACTTTAAGGATTAAAATTAGGATCTAAGTAAAAATAATTTGACTTTTATATGATAAAGCTAATGGTGAAACTATTAAAATTATGTATTCTAATTTTTATTAAACAACAAATTCTTATTAAGGAAATGAAAATTAAAAAGAGTTTGAAGTTAAATATTCAATTTAATGATTACTTGAAAGGTTATTAAACAGCAAAATTTAAACAAATCTCACAGACTCCAATATGATTTTAGTGCAAATTAATTTTCAAGAAAAAAATACCTAATAATGATTTTTCATTTCCACGGTAAATTGTATAATAAAACTCGTTTCGCAAAAATGAAAAACATGCAAGTAACTAGGTAGCCTTTATGAACGTACCGTTATTAAGAATTCCACGCTTAATAGAGGAACTTTAAATTGTGTTTTCGCAGAATATTTCTTTCGTATTTAAAACAACCCTCTGGTAGACGCAGCAGGGTCCCAGGTTACAATAATAATTCGCGCGATACGAGGAAATTCCCGGGCGTGCATTCTTTCGAGGACAAACGTGTATCACCGTAACAGAGGTTGCTTGCTCCCTATCGACACAAAAAAGAGAAGGGTGGAAGGGTGTCGGTGTTTCCCATCGATTTGCTTTTGTGAAATTCCTGAGGCTCGCGCGGCAAGTTTTACACGGTGCACGCAGACGCGCATCGGAACAAAGGGAATGCACGCGGAAAATTAAATTTCTGTTCGGAACGTATGCGTTGTCGACGGTTGCTTTCTTTTTTTTTTATTCACTCGATCAAAGTCCTTCTACCGTGGGCCACTCGGAACAGCAATATCCAGCTGAGACGCAATCAAGAATGGCGTCATGAAAAGGACAGGTCATTCTACATAAAAGAAGCCATTTTAATTGGAACTGCTTGTTTTCGGGTGTTAAGCATAGTTTGAGCGTTCTGGTTTATAAAGCACCAGCATCCATATGATGTACTTAATATTAAAAATGTTTAATTCGTAATCCGGTAAGCAGGAGTTTACTATAAATACAAATTCAACATAGACACCACATTGCGAGTATGAAAATGTAATACCTAGTTGAAACAATTTAAATTATTGACTTGACAGGTGAAGATCAAGTAAATAAAATTAAAATTAATAGAAAAGTATTAATAGTATTAATAATGGTAATAACAATAAATAATAATAATATAATAATATTTTATTATTATTTTAAATATTTTCAATATCACTTTTTATTTATCATTTCAATATCAGGATTTCATCTATTAGTTTTGAAGATATAAGACTCAACTCAGGCTACCCTCATAATTGTTATATGTTTTACAATTTCAATTAACGTTTAAGTAAGAATCATGATGGGATCAAAATTAACCAAGTCAAAATTAAATCTATACTATAACTTCCATACTCAAAAGTAGATAACGATATAATTTTAAAATCTAAGAAAGACTTTAACAAAATAGAAGAAATAAAAATATAAAAAGGTGGTACTTATACATTAAAAACCAATGGTTAACCAAGGGTTAATCTGTCTCCTAAATAAGAACAATAAAGTCCCCTATAATTTGTACTACATTGTATTACAAAAATTCAAAATATATTGTATAATTAATAATATTCTGATAAATTATGATTATAAGTTTACATTTACATAGAAAGGGTTGTAGAAATGATCGATTTTTAGCCCTGAAAAAGATATTACGTTTCACGAACACATTTAATAAACCCCTTACCCAGCACACGTGTAATTACCGCGATCAAATGACTGAAAATTTTCATTCCCATGGTAATATATTATTAAACCTACAATTCAACGAGCTTCGAGATACATGTACCGTGGTTCGTTTGATCCGGCCGCGTAACAGAGAGAGAAACATTTAATACGACGCAGAGAGAAAAAGAAAAGAAGAATGAAACACGTTTCGAGATTAAACACTCGTTACGATAATTAAAGGTTGAACAAGGGGCTGAAAAGCAGGGTTGGTTTTCGTGTTTAAATACGAAGGCGTTAGTTAATTCAGCAGCTGGTAATATCGAGCAGAGTTGATAATAAGGTTCCCATTGATGTACGATGCTGCCGATCATTACTCTCGGCTAGAGATATCAATCGATGGCCCCCTGCTAACTAGGAAACGCTCTGATACCTAAAGCACGTCCCTCGTTCCCCATTCATTCTCGAAAATGGGTTACTCGCAATTGCGACATCCCTTCTCATCGTCGAGGACACGGTGTATAGTGAGCCGCAAAAGTATTCCTACCCTCTCAATTAACATGTTCAATTCTACATTGAAATTGGATAGGTGTGTAGTAAGACATACTGCAATTTCTACTGAAATACAGCGATTTTCATGTATAAGATCTTTATTCTATATAAAGTTATATTTATAGGAAAGAAAATAAAATTTATCAGAAACAATTTTTAAGCGGTAGTTTATTTGCATATTGTACATCCTTTTATTAAGGAACAAAAAGCATATCACAATAATAAATAGTTTACAGAAGTTCACTACACTTCCTTCATTAACCCAGATAAGCCTGCTCGTCTTTCAAAAGAATGCAAAGCGTAATCCGCCAGATTGGATTTTTCAGTTTAAACTGATCAATTTTTGACCTGAATACTTTAATTATATTGCAAAATTAAAAAATGTGTTAGTTAGTACACAACAAATAATTTCATTTCATCTTCGAACGAATAATGTTAACAATAATTAAAATTTAACTTTAAACTCGTTTTTACTTTGTTTTACTTTTTTTTAGTTGGTTACTCTGTCATGGCGATAAAGAGCGGGGTGGCACACATGTGCACGTTATTTTCTTTCAATAATCTTTTCATTTATAATGTTAGTTTATAAGTTAATCTCACGAATTATTGTACTCATTTTATATAAACATTAATAAAGTAATAGTTTATGTGCAACGTCATTTTGATAGGTTTTTTCCGTAGATTACGACTTTGAAAACAAAAGTGTTCCATTACATCAGGTTTTTGATGTAAGAATCGTCGTTATTAGTGTCAGTAAGTGGTGCGCCTTCGCTACTTGTGGAAGCTCTTACAGGTATATGTATTGGGATTTTTTAAATATTTAAAATAACAACGTTTGCGGTATGCAATGTCGGATGATACCACAATATAGGGGTGAACTTTACTTTACCGGACCCAAAATTTTGGACTTTTTTTTTTGGAATCTATAGTTTTTGATGCGGAGAATCCAAAAATGTAAGTCTCAACTTTAGGAATCCAATGGTTCAAAAGTTATAAGCATGTAAAGTTTGATATTTTTAGCGCATTTGCTACGTTACTGTGACGCCATATTGACTTCTTGTCCAATGAACGGTGTCGCTAGCTGCAGGCAGATTCATGTGGGTGCCGACTACTTTGGCGGGTACAGTCAAACCGTAAATTTGATGCTGTCTGAGTTAGTTAGGTTTATATTTATTCTACAAACAGACTGTACTGCCCATGTGAGAACCAATCAGGTTATACATATAAGGCAATATGGCGTCACAGTAACGTAGCAAATCCGCTAAAAATGTCAAACTTTACACGCTTATAACTTTTTAACCACTAAATTCCTAAAGTTGAGACTTGCATTTTCAGATTCTACGCAAAAAAACCTATAAATCAAAAAAAGGTCCAAAATTTTGGATACGGTAAAGTAAAGTTTACTCCAATATAGGATGAATGTGATTTTTTTTCTAGAGAAATACTGCAACTGTTACGCATATTAACCATGCTTATACATATACCAACGTATAAGAAGTCACAAAGCTTAATATAGGATGAAAGACGTTAACGATAACTTCGCGGGCTGTTTGTTTCGGCTGATTTTCTATCGTTCCGAAAACCAATAATATGCAAGAATCAAATGAATTAAGCGACGAGTTAGGAATGCTGATAACAGTGTAGCCAAACGGAAAACGTTTACAACACGCCAGAACGATAGTGGGAATGCGCTGCACAAAAGTGTCAAAAATGTTGTAAGGTAACGGTTCCCCCAAAACAAGATTTTTATGCAAAAAAAATACCTTTTCACAAAGTTCCCCAAACTTTGGCCAATTTTAAGTGTCATATTCGTAATTAGCAGGTCCAAAAACATAAAGATAGAATAATTTCATATATTTATATGATGGGCAAATTTTGGCCACTTTTGGACATCGTTCTTTATTAAATAGGATTATTGTCAGTATAAATACATATGTATCACATGATATGTCATTCGAAAGCATTTAATTTTGCCTATTGGAATTTTATGTTATGTTCTACCATTTTTAAATTATATTGTAGTTTGGCCCAGTTGCATGAGATACCCTCTATATCATTTAAGAGTTCACGATAAAAGATCTAACATCAAAAGCAGTGAAGTTTATGAAATTATATTGCTTCCACCTGACTAGGTTTTCTTAGGATCAGTATCTATCGAAAATTCACGTTTCAACAAGTATAAACTGGACAACTAGCAGATATACGAAGGGTCTTTTCCAACGTGATATATAGAATGACCAATTATGTTGCTTGGATATTTGCCTGATAGCCTGAATTTAGCCCGCCCCCTAAATCACCGACTTAATCCCTTGCGCCGAAAATCCGTCGCGTTAATATCCTACACCGTAGAAGCAACAACAAATTAATCAACCGGTCGTTTGCTGTCACGAATTTATTAAGCAACCTGTTCTAGAAAGATCTTGTTTAGATCTGTTTAGACCAGATCTAGAAATATTATACCATTGCTTGAATAATTGCGGGGATAGTTATTTACGATAGAATTTAAATGAGATTTACTTTTCGAATCATGGTTTCATCATTGGCGTAAATAGGACTTTCTTCTAGAGTGGGCCAGATTAACAAAAATTTAGAATTTTAAAATGTTAGAATTATAGAATTTCTAAATTTTTTAATTCTAGGTCCTTGAAACATTCGAATTTTCGAATCTTAAAATTTTTAGATGGTGAGGGAACTGGTCCACATTTTTCGAGGGTCAATTCTATTTCACTTTGGCCCCTAGCTAATTACAGCAATGAGTATTATTTAAATCATGAACAAATAATTCCGGTAAATAAAATTTGTTAGAGATTTTTAAAATTCGCACCAATTACTTGACTTAATGTGATATACTGCACTATCTCAAGGCACTGTTGTCAAATAGGGAATTTCATTAATTTATAATGGATCCTCATAAATCTATTGTAATCCTTGTTATTATTAAGGATTTTGTACTTAATAGGCAAACAACTAGCTAAATACCTTTTTTCACCTAATGTACAAACATCACAGTATGTTTCTTCTCATTTTCTTCTTTTTTAATACAATGTATTACTGATTATAGAACAATCTAGCCATAGACGTACAATTTTACATACCTGTGATTATTCTTTTCGCGTCTTAATTAAAACTTAAATTAATTTTAAAAAATTACAAAATATATGCCTAATATTTTATACAAATACTTGATATTCATAAATTTTAATTTATTAATCGTGGAACTGTTTGATTTAATTACCGGAAAGACTCTAAAGAAATGTACTCTTAACTTTTCTGTCTACTTATCCTGGAAGGAAGTAGCCCTCCCTTAGGCGTGTGCAGGGCGAAATAGCTCGCTTGAAAGAGTACAATATTCCAAGCCGAAAGTTCAAGATATTCTATTTGCGAATCTTCTCGATCTTTCAGACGTGAAGGAATTTCTCGTATCGTGGTTGGAGAGCCAGTATGAAATTCATATCTATGCTAAGCGTGACGCTCGCGTTTGGGTTTAGTGGTTTCTGCATCGTGCCTTTATATTGCGACCGATTTCATGATTTTGTACACATTGCTCTTCTCGAAGTCGAACTACACGATATCGATCTGCTAAAAAATACACGTACATCTCTTTCGACGGTTTCAATTTTATACCATAGGTAGCCAGTTCATTTTCATATCCGAATTTATCTATGTTATTCGAGACTACAGGCAAAAAAATTCATCAAATTACTAGTGCGATTATTATGGTTACAAGAAGCTAATTATTACTAACAGTATAATTAACATTCTGATTGCTAGGTTAAATTGATTTTAAGCTCCATCAAACTGTACCTAATTAGATTATCAGCAAATCTAATGCATTGTTGTTATAAAACTTGGTATTATTTATTATATCTACATGTTTTTAAGCACCTAGTACGATTATTTGTAGGTAATTGGGAAATTGTAATTCGTATGTCGTCTAGATGTAAGTAATGTTACAGTTAACGTATTAACTGCTCTTGGAAAACATTGTCATTATATTGCATAACAAAATTTCAAATTTATTTTTACATTAAACTTCATTTATTTAAGTATATAGGTACACACACATTAATGGCGGTTCGTCCATAAGGACTGGTGGGCTGCAGCCCTCCCTCCCCGATGTAAAACTGAACAAAACTATTTTTAAAATATAATTTCTTCAATTCATATTGGTCTTTTTAATTTTTATTGCTGCATCGGCAATCACTACAAATTCTTGCGAACTATCACTGGTATATATGTTGGTATACATATGTATATACGAATGTACAAAACACAGCGAGTCAATATAATTCTCCATTTAACGTGCAAGGGTTAAAGCCATTTTCCCATCATCTCACCCTAAAAATAGGTCATTAGAATTTTATTTCAAGTAAAAAAAGCTAAACATGATAATGTTAAATAACTCTTCTATGCTCTATTGGGACATCATTGAAAATAATGAAAAAAATTGTTTGCATATTTTATTTAACGCTGCTTGTTATATAATAGTATTGATTGTTTTGGCGATAAAAAAAGTTTTGTAACTACGGAAGTAATAACTTCTCGTAAAATTGTCGTTTGTTTTGATAAACGTTTAAATCACTTTTGAAGAAACGAAAATATTTATAAAATTATAAACTTAACAAATATTTTTAAATTATATGCACAAAAGTATTTATAAAAAAATAAGCAGATGATTACTTGAAAAGTTGTGATTGCGGGTAATTCCATAAACAATCTTATTTAAGGATTTTCTTAGTTTCATGGCTTTATATAATTCTACAAAGAATTATTATTTTCAAAATTGAGAAACTTTTTTATTGCTAGTATAATCAGTATTAAATAAAATATGTAAAAAATCTGTTATTATCTACAATGATTTTCGAACATAGCATACAAAATTATTAAATTTTAGTTTATTACATTTCATTTTAGTTTATAGTATCAAAATTAAATTTTTAATAATTTTACTGTTTAGTTTATAATATTAGCAAGAACAAAAGTTTGATTACATATTTATTTTATTTTGAAAATTTATGAAATCAGCTGTTATTAAATTTTTACTTTTTATTTTTTTAAGTAATGATATCAATTTTGTATTTTAAAGATGTTAAATTTTGACAACACACTTTCATGCTAAAACTGAGCCTATTAACACGTGCCGTGCCGGACCAATTTCTGTACACGTTAAATCCCATATGACACGGAATGTGTTAACCCTCAGACGACGAACCATGGACAGAGCTATAATTTTAATATAGTTTTGTGTTACATATTATTTTAATTTTTTTAATTTTGTACTGTTCCTTTAACAATTATTGTTCCAACGTATAAAATTTCTTAAAAATTAACTTCAGGTTGATACCCTTTTTGTAAGTTTAAGTCACAATTGACTCAGACTCTGCTGTGCAAGAATTAAATGATGTAATATAACAAATAAATTTACATTTTCATGTTTCCGTGAAAATGTTGAAATGATGAAAAAATTAATTATATACGAGCTCCCTTTCCCTTCATCTGTGCCTTTTCTTTTACTTTCATGTATGATAGAACAGAGTAACACTTTGTCCTCTTGCTATTCATTAAATAAAAGTCAACAAATCCGTAGATTTAAAACAATAAAAAATCTAGAAATTATTTTCAGCATTTGTATCTTTGTAGAGTTTGACAAGATCAACAGGTTCCAGTTCTCTAGAAACAAAACGACACACTCGTTTTTCTTTAATCCAGATCTCGTCCGAGGGCAGCACTGTGAAGGTGCCTCGAAATTCATTCCCGTCTGTCTAATTTCATTCTCTCCACTTCAATTTCCAGTGGACGTTGGCTAGAAGGATCGCAATTCCACGCCGGTGGAGTTGACCTTCCAGCGTGAGCTTCCGGGATCGCCACCGCCTCCTCTTTTCGTTTATCTCGAGCGGCTAAGCGGATCGGGGCGGTGCTAGCAACTCGATTTAAAGTTACACCGCTGCTTACATATTCTCGTTTTCCGCTCGTTTCCGCGGCGAGCTTGGCTTCTTTATCCTCCTTAGCCAGGCTCGCCTCCGGACTGCTAAAACAGCGCTTCCGCTTTCGTCGTCCGCTTCGAAAACCGCAACGCATCGTTCGCTCGTGACTTTTAATCTTGTCGTACGATGCGAGAGGGTAATTTTTATAATCCTTTGCGGTGCAAGAAAGAATGCTCGCGTTACCTAGAGGAAAATTTAAAGTTGCACTACTTGGTCGTTCCGGTGCTCGTTTTATCCCTTGAATGGCGGACCATGGAGAAAGCCACAATTTTAATTTAATTTTGCATTTCATATTATTTTCATTTTCGAAACTTTGCTTACCGTTCCTTCGAAAATTATTCTCCTAATATATGAAACCCTTTCGTTTAAATATTATACATTTAACTTTAGGTTAATACCTTTGTACACGTTTTGTAAGTTTGAATTATGATTGACCAAAGCTTTGCTGTTTAAGGGTTAAATGACAACGTATCACTTTTGTCACGTAAACAATGCCGTAGAGTTTCAACTACCTTGCTTAAGTAATTCAACATTATTTAAAGCTGCTTTAATATGTTTTGTTAAATACTACTAAAAATTGTCCTCATGGCACAGCGTTGTTGTAAAACAAAGTTAAAAAAAGGGGGTAGATTTAAAAAACATTTTTAAAAAGCTTTAATTATAGTTAAGAACGAAAAATATATTAAATGTAAGGAAAATTCGTATGAACATATCGTATGAAAAAATTTCCTGAAATAAATCTCGCTGCATTCATATTATACCTAAAGTTTCTTGATATATTATACAATTTTATATACTTTATAATGAGAATCAATGTATTGCTCAAATACTATCACATAAAAAGCAAACTAATTCTTATTACTTTTAGAAGGGTAATTGAATCCACGTGGGCAATAATTCACATGTTTAAATGCTACAGAAAAAAAATAATTCCACAAAAGTTTTCTAGACTTTACGTTACAAGTTAAACAGACACATCCCCCTTTCGCCATTATTCTTCTTTTCTTTTCTTTATTTCCTGCCATGAAACTCTCTCCAATTTCTTCGTATCTTCCACCCCTCGCCCGCCACTACTTAACCCAAGGAACTACAAAAGTACTACTTCTCACTTTCACCGTCTGCTGATTCTGACTTTGCGACTTTTAATCTTCGCCACACGTATTCCCTGCATCGGATGTATAGGAATTTTTATGATATTCCGGTGAGTGGTTGGGCCAAGGGCGCGAATAAGGTAACAGGGCAGGGCTGACGGATTTAAAAGTTACACCACTAGGAATGGCAGCCATTTGAAGGAATTCAAAGTGTATTGTATACATGAGTTTCGAAGAAGGGAACGAGTGGGCGCATATTGGATATAAGGTTTCCTGTAAAACTTTTCGAATGTATTTTGTATGCATAGTATGGGTGGTGGAATTGTAACGCTTTCGATTTCACAGAACAGTGTATAGTATAAAATCTCTGGTTTCATCAATGCAAAACGAGCTTTCTAAATATTAATATTGTAATTGTAGTGCGCTCTAAAAAGAAACCATCAGTGCCTATTTTATGGTCTGATATTTTTGAAGTTAAAACTTTTCATCGTTAAAAATAAGAAATATTGAAATCTTGATATTCAGCTATTTGATTCATTGCTGCGCCAAATTTAATAATATTTCTAATTATTATATTAATTTACGGAACATATAGATATCACTTTCAGAAGCATTTTTGCAGATATTTACAATTTAAGGGTTGATAGTGAGTATAACTTCAAAAGTATGGGTTTTTGTTAATTACTTTTAATTGTTACATTCTTTATTAATTTATTATTTAATTCTTTTGTTACTGCATTCACTTGAAATTTCAAATTTTTATAATTGGAAATGACGAATTCTGATCATTATCTATTGTAATTTGATTTAAATACTGTTATAAAAATATGGGATTTCTTCTCCAAAAAGTATTTTTTGTGAGATAATAACGACCCATCAATAGTAAAAAAAAAAGTAACGAATCATGAAATGTTTATTCAACATTTAATTTCAAAATGGAAAGGAAACCAGTTTTGTCGGACACATAGACTTACAAGTATTGAAAGGATTAAATTTGTTATCAATATCTTTCATGAATTTCAAAATATTTTACAAAAAAAGGAAATTCTACATTCCTTTGTACTAACGATTTCATTTCACAAAACCGTACTAAAGCACCAACAAAAAGTCAATTTATGTTACGGATGAACTGCTTCTCCTTGCAAAAGTTTCATAATTTTCCAAGTATCCGGTTTTCCTAACTTCTATTGTGAGTCAACGGCTAATAAAATCAAATTATGAACCAAGATACGGAGAACAGCCACGATAATCGCTATTACCATTACGATTTTATCAAGTGATTTACAGCGGAAACCCTCAACAGCCTACCTCACATCTTTTTCATATTTCACTGAGCGTACACAGGCTCGAATGTCACGGTACGGTGTCGCACCATAAATTCCCCTATATTTCATCGTAAAGGGATCGTGCGGCGGTTGAGGTTCGATGGATCGAGGGTTGAAGTAGTGAGCGAGGGGTGTCGACGAAGGTGGACGAAGGGGCAAATATTAAAATTGACGAATTCGGTTCAAGGGCCCAGCCACGATTGCCGTATCGCTAGTTATAAATTCGTTTCGCGTTCCGTCGTGTCGGCCACAGTCGACACAATGAAAAAAAAACTCCCTCGATCGGTAGGGAAGGGAGACTCTTTCTCTACTCTTTTTTCTTTCTTTACAGGGGTGAACGTCGTCGAAGTATCGTGAAAAATCTCCATGCATGCAGGAGAAAAAAATGTGATTGTCACGTGTGAGCACGTGAGTCGACGTGGTTGAATTGAAACCACAGTTCTCAATAAAGGCAGAAAATGTATAACAAAGTGTCTGTTAAAGCATGGACATTTGTTTGATATTTCTGTTTCAAGATAATACAATATTAAATAGCACAATAATTGTTTGATTATGTACTAGTTAAGGGATGGAGTATCTTTCAAGTAAGCTCGAACATTGACTGAATTAATTCGAACATATGTAATAATTTGGGTAAGCGATATTAATTTCATAATTTTAAGAGGATTTATAAACATTATACGTTTAATATCTTTTTTTCTAAATATTTACTTATTTTATTACCTAGTAGTATAGCACACTCGCGATCAAGTCAGACCTCCGTGGAGAAAATGGCGATATAGGGGAAACAGGAATTCTAAAAACCTTAATTTTGACGACAAATTTAAAAGTAATTTAGAAAAAAATGATATCATTTTTAATTATTAAATATTATAAAATATAGTATATAACTGAGAAATATGAATAATAAATACATGTATGAATTTAAATTTTCCTGCGTAAATGCGTACACCTAAGTAACAGGGCCATGCTACTCTATATGTACAATATCAATCATAGTGTCCGTTCGACTAGTGTATTTTGTAATTTCAAATAAATTATTGAAATTCTAAAGCATTTATCAGATGATTATGTTAATTATTTTAACGCTTTTATTAAATAATTAGATTTATGATATTTGATGATATTGTACAATATAAGGGACCCCTTTTCTACAGTGGCATTTCATTCAGGGATGCGTATGGAAAAGGACGAGAAACCGGGACATTACTATGTAGTTTTCCTGGGGAATTTTGATTTGATCGCTAGTGTACGTGTAAAAGAATTACTAAATAACTAAGAAGAACAAAATACGCAAATCTAAATAAAAAATTCTAATTTGATGTATTGCAACAATAATTGCTAAATTTTGATCGAAATAATTTTAAATTTTATTAGGCATTAATTTATTGTGAGTAGGTAATTAGGTACTATGTTAACATTTTAATATTAAATGTTTAAAATAGCATCAAAATCTTAATGTGTTTGATTAGGTAATGTCTTTCGTAAATATGACTAGAATGTGGTGATGGAAGTGACAATGAAAATTTCCATGAGAAAAGTCAGGCCAGATCAGAAATTCTTATCGCGTACCGATCGCTGTCGTCGTTATCAAGGCAGTAGATGCTCGCGGGCTCCACAGTTTCCGGTGAAATCGCTAAACGCGACGACGTTATTCAATTTCCGCAGGCCCCTTCCGAAAAGGAGTTCTTTTTCAGTTATTGATGTAGCAGCGAGTTTTCGAGGGTTTTTGTTGATTTATCCACCGTGCGATCTCGTCTTCATTTCCGCCACGTCGACGGTCTTCCACCCTTGCGCGCGTTCCTTGCTAGAAACTTTGAAAACTCGTTCGCTTACGTTTGCGAAATACCACGGAGTTGGCTCCCTGTAACAGCTTATACTTTGGCCAACTAGCTAACTGTCAAAGAACCAAGCTTATTGGTAATATAGCCTAAAGCTTCTTCTTCTTTAATATAGGCCTGTTTCATACAGCAATTTTATTGGCTGGGATAATCCTTGTTTCAGTTCTATGTCCATACTGTCCACTGACCAGAAGAAGTCCCTTAAGAATAAGGCAATCTGATTGCTCCTGCCTCACCTTAACTCATACGTATTTTCGATCGTGACGTATGATTGGTCAAAGACCGATCACATTTACTAATTAGGCTCGTGTAAAGCTAGGGGGTCAGTCAATGTATTCGTAGCAACTCCTGTTGTCCCTGTGCCGTTCACGAGACATCTTGTCATCGGTAGACAGTATCTTTCGTCATATTACTATATAAAAGATAATATAAATCATTTACATTGCTGGAATAGAAATCAAGTCCGAGGTTTTTATATTCTTAGTTGACTTGGTACCTTGTGTGATATGTTAGTGTCAGTTTGTTGATGTATTTACCACTACGACTTCTTCCAATATTGAATTTGGAAATACTGATTCTTTACAACTGTCAGTAAATTCTATTATATTCTTGTGACTCCGTTCTAGACATATTATGAAAGCAATGTTACACTATAAAAATAAGAGCGCTTTTTCTTTTTTTACTAACTTGTATCATGATACTTATAGCTGCTGCTGTGACCGTGAGCAATAATATAATGCTTAATGCAACTCGTCAAAGCTACTGCGCAACGTTAATGTCCAGCGCTACTACTCATTAGTAGGTACCACTCACAATCAGTGATGCCGATACTACTCACAAGGAAACATACAAAAATGTCAATCTCCCATTTTGATAAAACTTCGTTATAATATGGTTTTCATAAAAATGTTAGACACGTATTTTTTACAGCTGCTTACATTCACTTTGAAAGGGGGGAAAACAACTTTCAAAAGTTAAGGGTGCATCATCTATTCTGATGAATATCTCGCAAACTATTAGAGATACGATAATAGTGTAAGTTGATTAAATTTGTGTCTTCGAATACGCTAAAAATTAGTACATTTTTATTCATTTCCCTCATTAAGTATTAATATTCTTTTTTCTCCATTTGCATGAAAAACTACATATCCATATACAAAATACCAGTGTGTGCAGCAGTTTTATATTTTGTTCCTTACCTTAACAATTTTGTTTTTCTCTTTATAATTCAGAGTTTTATATTTTTTATCTTCTCAGTTCTGTTTTAATCCATGGCTACATAAATATAGTAGAAGTTTGAGTATCTATAATGAAATCTTCAAGATCCAAACACTCGACTACCAGCATCTAACATTCAAACTTCAATGTTTAAGGCTCGTAATTCAAGATTTAAGGCTTAGGATTCACGGTTTACAGTTGAAGATTAATCCTCGAATGGCGGAGCCAGGTCAATAGTGGCTTAGAGCTCTAAAGCATATTATATATAATGGTTTCTTGACAGATTAGATAGATTAAAATTGAAAAAATGAAAATGAAACGAAATCATAGTTGAATCAGTAAAAAGTCACCTTTGTTATCTTAGAATTAAATTTTCAGCATATTTCATCGTTTAGAATGTCTTTATTACATTTATTACAATTAAAATAAAAGCATAACATCTTATAAGTGTTAAGGAATATAAAAATATTATTACGTTTGAATATAAATTGCTGTTGCTATAAATGAAATAAGTCGGATCGTTGAATACGATTATTTTTTCAATTTTTTACTGTATAATTGAGGTCCACGATAACTCCTCTGTATCGAAGCAAGAGAGAGAATAAAATTTATCCCTTTATGCGACTTTTTCCTCTTTTTTTTTCCTGAAATAACTATATCGTACCTTATTGCCTCTCTGTACCATTTATATCCCTTCGTTACAAAGTAATTAAAATTCAATGGCCTTCCACGGTAAAATGAAGGGAAAAAACTAACTGCCACGGAAATACCAATATCTATGCGAATAATTACGAACTATAATTTCACCTACAGCGATCGTCGAACGCGAGAGATGGCCGTTGCGATCGATTAATCGAGTTCCACCAAATTGTACAGTCGTAGGCAAAAAAAGATGCATGGAAAAAACTACATCATTGTCAGACTAACTTTTAATTCTCAACGGATCGACAAAAATATTCTTTCTGTCGTTGTTACAAACCTATAAATATTTCAATAACCAATAATCTATGAATTATTTATGTTTCTTGGTTGACTGATAATTTTATTTTTCTAATTGTAAAACTTATTTTATAAGTATCTTATTTTCTAATTTTATGAACCTGATATATTTTAATTATTCCCTACAATAATAAATTTTAATTAACTTCTTGTTATTATCGTTATAAATTAACTTCTTTTTATTATCATAATAAATCAATTAATAGTCAAGTTAGATTAAGATTTAATATTCTACTAGCCTCGCTCTCAGTACTTCTAACATAAAATATAAAACCTTCGCTGATTATACATTTTCAAATATTTTATTCCAATATTTTTATGCATAAAATTATGAGAATTTTACTTCCTAAAGTGAAAGTACAATAAAAACTTGTAAAAGGTTTTCTTAAAAAAAAACTTGAATCTTCTTTCAAAATTTTATTAATGCAAGATTCTAACGATTACATACTTATCATTAGACCTTTTTCTCTATTTCTTATATTTTAAATACTTGGAAAAGTTTGATACTATTATTTATTGCATTTGCAAAGAAAAAATGATTCTGAATATTGCCGAATTTTTCAATGTGCAATAATTGCAAGAATGGTCTTTTAACTGTTTTCAATCTCATAAATTCATAAATGTTCATAAAAACAGGCAAATACAGTGATTTCTGAATTTTCACTAAAACAGCATCGGCAACCAGCACGGTTATGAGTCATAATTTAACCAGCAACGACCAGCAGATGCGATCGGATCGGTTGTAGTCGATTGGCCGAATTTCCCGGAATACCAATTGGGCACTAAAAGTGATTAAATTACTTGGCGAGCCGGCACTCGGTAAACTACACGGTGATTGATACGCGTGTGTGCGCTCATCTGACCGAATACCCGCTGCAATCATTTATGCGCGACTGACGTCTGTTTATTTCCTGCGGATTTACTCCGGCATCGCGTACGATCGAACGATCCTCACCAGAGGGTATATTTGTCATCGAATCATTTACACTTATGAAATACTACTTTATTGACATCGATGATCTTAGGGTAGGTGTTCATTTTAGAGTAAAACTGGAGCGAGAAGCTCTTGACAGTATTTCCTGCGAGTGATTACTGTGTTGTACGGTCACTTTCAGCTATCTAACAATCAACGCGAATTTTATCCTCAAGTGGACGACACCTACCCTTAGACATAGGGGATCTATTGATTCTCATCAGTAGTTCTTAACTTTCGGACGGCGGACCACGGAGAACGCCCCAAGTTTAATTTAATTTTATATTTCATATTATTTTCATGTTCTAAATTTAACACTATTTCTTAACAATTATCCTTCCAATATATGAAACACTTTTGTTTAAATATTACACGTTCAACTTTAGACTTCGCTTTTAAGGGCGACTTAAACCTATTACACGGAGCAGATTTGTTCTATAACATTTTGACTGCTATGTTACTCATATGTATATGGGTGACGCCTGAACTACGTCGAATCCCCTGAAGGGGTGATTTCTGAGGTGACTCTGAACAATTTTTTCCTTTGCCAAAATATTGGTTGTTTCGTTTTTGAATTATTAACAAAAAATACTGTCCAATTAGTGCGCGAGTTGAATCGCGAGTGTGTTGGCTATTGATTACATTCGAATGGTAGTTATGAACAAGCGCGGCGACACCATATTCGAGATACAGGATCTACCATTTATCTCGGAACCCGTGCGTGCACGAACTCATGAATATGGCGACAGTGCTAAAATTTGATAGATACGCCCTCTGCAAACCATTGCTGAAAGTATAATGTCATGTAGAGAGCTGTGGGGAGCGATGTAAAAATTCCTAGAGTTAAGTTGGTAATCGACCGAACTCTGGTCCGAGATTCGATTCGGGATACGAGTATGCACGACGAGCAGTGGAACTTCGAGTCACCTCGACTCGGCTCGGCTCAGCAAAACTCGGGCGCAATCGGCAGAGAGACAAACATACTTGTATTCCAAATCGAATCTCGGACCAGAGTATCGCCGATCATGCCAAACGTTGCGCTGTTGCCACATTCATGAGTTCATGCACGCCCGGGTTCCGAAATAAATGGTAGATCCTGTATAAGCAATTGAAAGATGTTAAGGAATGTCAACTTCCGAAGCGCGTGTTTCACTTTCGAATAGTGTCAATTCAACTTTTTCCAAAATTTAGGAATGATTTTTAACACATTTTGTGTGTTGCTTATTACGGAGCAGGTATGCTATTCGGCTTGACTTTGTTCTCGAACCGGGACGAGCGCGGCACAGTATAAAGTAATCGGTCAAATAGGGGAGTTTGTTTTTTTAAAAAGGACAGAAGATGACTTCTTTTCTCATTCTGGCTGTGCGGGCGACTTCAAACAAAGAAGAGGGGATAGCGAGTTTCTTATTTCGAGGCAGAGACCAGTTGCTTATTTCGGGGCAATACGATACTACACAAATTATTTTGTCAGCAGCCACGATGTACACTGACGATGAGTCCCATCGAAGTTGTCACAGTGAAGTTAGCTACAAATTCATTAACGCATTCACGCCGCGTCGGTGAGTGAATGCGTGGCCAACTTCACTGCGACAACTTCGATGAGACTCACGTCAGTGTACGTACATATATAATTGTGAGTACAATTGAATTTTGAGGTTATATTGATCGCACCGCTAAAGACACACGATGCTTTGTAAACATAGGTGGCGCCTTTTCAAAACTGCCAAATGGCGGGAAAATATTTAAATTTAAAAAGTAATTTAAATAATGAATAATACACACACTTATTTATCGCAAAAGATCACTTATGATATCCCGTAAAAATTGTCTTAAACGGTACTTTAGAACAGAACTAATTGTAAGTATATTTATCAGCGATTTAATTAACACGTAGAGTTTGTCCCAAACAATTAACATTTTCTAACACCAAGAAGAAGAAAATACATTACCATTAGATTGAGGAGAAAATAAAGGAACAAAATTGGCTTGTTTTTCTCTTCCTTGCAAGAGAAGGTAATTCCGATTTATAAAGACAATTATCCTCGATTATCTAGCGATTCATTTCGTTGAGAACGGCACACGTTTTCGCGTACCAGCGATTCATTTCCATTTCACGCTTTTATACGTTCAGGGTATGGGGTAGTTTTACCGGTGTGCCACATTTCTCAGAGAAATAGGAATCGATTTGAAGAATGCCGTTGCGAAACTGCAGTTGGCAACACGCCCTCTGCCTGTTCCTCTTCGAGAGCTATCAGGTCATCCCTCCGATGTCCCACTCTCATGGTTCACCCTTATCCTTCTTCCGTTTTCACATTTCCGATCTCCGTGTTTCTTCCTCTTTTTCCACTCGCCACCAAATATCACCGGCAACACGAACAGCTCCGTCGCAATTTTTTGCCATTTACCAAACGAATCGAACAACTTTGATTTACTTGCACGTTGAAAAGTAGGATTCGTTTTCTTTTAGAATTTCACGTCAAGAAGTAAAATTATGTATGAAACATTGATATTTTAGTTGCTGTACATTTTATAGAATCCATAATTCTTACTTTATATACCTTTCTATATATAATCTTCAAATGAAAAAGCCGAATTGGTTAGACTTTATTTTAGGAGATATAACATTATTGACATTCAATAATTTTTTGTTACAATGCTTCCAAAATTATACATATCTAAAATTGAGTATTTTTAGCGTATTTTACAGGTTAGTATGACGCCATATTGCTTTTATTCATAATCTGATTGGTCCGCGAAGACGAGCATCAAAATGCTGTTAAAAAAACTAACCGAACATGTGCTCAACACATGTAGATAGACATTTGAGTTATTCCGTCAAAATGAGTGCCACTCATCGGTGAATTCTGATCAAAAACCAATATGGTGTCAAACTAACCTAGAAAATATGCCAAAAACACTCGGTTTTACTTACACAAAACATAAAACTCGCTGGATTCCTAGGATTAAGATTTGCATTTTTGAATTCCATGCAATGAAAACTATTAAATGGCAAACAAAAATATCAATAATTTTGTGTCCGCTAAAATAAAGTTTAACCAAGCCAATTTTTTAAATGTTAATATTTAATGAAAATCTAATTTAATTTTCTATTTGTATTATGTAAAAAATACCTTTCTTTTTATCTTTTATGTAGATAGTTGTATTGTGGAAGAGAAAAAATGGCGAAAAGAAAAATAGAATTTATAGTTCTTTGTAGATTGAAGATATGCTCTGAAGTAACGGAACTTGAACTTCTGTGTTCTTAACTTAATTTGTATTGTACTAACTTCTACATTACAGATCATTTAAATTTGTTTTAATTTCAATAAAATTCCCATTTTGTCCAATACTATTCTTACAATTGTATACTTGATAGAAAATTGTATTTTGGCTTGTGTCAGCAAAATTAATAATTATTCACTACTATTATTGTGGTTTACTACATATAGGATCAAGGTCAAGCGAAATGTAGGTGTCGATAAAAATGTGAATTTAGAAGCAATATATCCGGAAATTGAATGCTTCCTGTAAGGTGAAGAATCGAATGCAGAATGGGAGTGAAAAGGATTTGTCTCAGGATGCTAGGAAAGATCGGTAGTTCTTTATGTGATTGAATGCTGAGTGAAATGTAACAAAAACGAATTTTACAGAAAACAAGAGACATGTTCTCACACTGTAACAGTCTCGAATCCAATAACAGTATTATATTTAAACATTATCAGTTAACATTAAAAACAGCTTGAATAAAATTGTAACATAGAGATGTAACATTTTTCATTGATACCCATCTCGTCATACTTTATGAAAGCAAAAAATATAAATTTTCTAAAAATAAAACTTACATAAAGTATTGGGTATCTATAATACGTATAATACTGTAAGTATATGTTTATTTAATTTGTCCATTTTGTAGAATTTTATTACTTTTTCTTCGCTTTTTATTTTCTTTCTTCATCTTCAAAATTGCGCGTGTAAACAGGAAGCACGTGCAAGCGTCTCTTAAACATCAGGCTTCCACGTTTCCCCAACGGTGTAATTCTCAAATCTTTGTTTATGTTGGATGTTTTTTCTAGGAAAATTCATCCGAGAAATTCCACTGTTTTCATCACACATCAACAACGAGATTACAAGAGAGGAATGCGAAGTAAATGGGATCTTTTGAAAAGAAATCTCTTCCGTGAACTGACACGATTCGAGGATGCCGAAATAAAGTATAAATGCTTGGTACTGAAAAGACACCTAAGACATATGCAATATTTAATATCCGTAAATTTCAACGTCTGTGATGAAAAGTGGATCGTTATTGATAAAAGAAAATAATAATTTTCAGTTTTTCAATTTTGTAATTTTGTCGTCTGTGAATATTTACGTATGTAAATACAGTAGTGGCTGAAAGTTTAAGATGACTACCACATTTAAAAATGTTAATGAATATGTAATGATGTGCATATTATTTTCATTAAATAATTCAAACTGAATTTGTAGAATTAACGATATACTTACAATCAAATCAGGCTTCCCTAAGGAATATGGCGATATACAGGGTGTCTCACTTAAACGGATACAGGGCTCTTATTCCTATACGGAAAGGGGGCCCCTATGTTTTGGCCGAAGTGAAAAATCTTTTGCATTATTAGTTTAAGAGATATGATGGTCAAGTTTTATTTTTTAAATGGAACCATATATTTTTTTTCAGATCATGTAATAGTGCTTCTCAAGATGAATTCATTAAGCTATAATGTATACACTCGATTTTAATCAAGATATAACGTTTACAAATATCCCGATTTTCAGTGGATACGACTCGGTTTGAGTGGCAAGTCGTAAAAGCGGCCCTATCGTTGTGGTTTCTTATTCTTTGGGTCTGCCCTTCCTAGCGTAGACCCCCGCTGTGGCACTTACCGCTACAATAGGGTCACTTTTACGACTTGCTACTCAAACAGAGACGTATCTACTGAAAATCGGGTAATTTGTAAACGTTATATCTTGAAAACTAATTAAAACCGGGTGTATACATTATAGCTTAATGAATTCATCTTGAGAAGCACTATTACATGATTTGAAAAAAAAATATATGGTTCCATTTAAAAAATAAAACTTGACCATCATATCTCTTAAACTAATAATGCAAAAGATTTTTCACTTCGGCCAAAACTTAGACCCCCTTTTCCCATGCAATTTCCATATCAACAATTTTTTGTATCATTAATAGTTACGGAATAAGAGCTCTGTATCAGTTTAAGTGAAACACCCAGTAGGAGAAGCAGGAATTCTCAAACTCTTAGTTTTGACGATATTAATGTTAAAAGTAATTTAGAAAAAAATGATATAATTTTTAATTATTAAATATTATAAAATTTAGTATATAACAGAAATGTGAATATTAAATAAATATCAATTCTTTTCGCGCGTTAACGTTTATACGCAAGTGGTAGCAGTGATAGCCACAAGAGGAACCGAGGAATATTTACCAATGTCAATATAAAAATGTTTATTTAATAATATAATGAAACAAGTCAATATTATAAGAATTCCATACCTAATCTAGTTGTTAAGAAAAAAAATACAACTGAAGGTTCTATCATTAAAACAGAAGTACGATTCATTATATTCAATGCAATGAAAAATAAATATGTTAATATAATTGTTAATAATACAGAATTTCTGGTTTTATTAAAATTATTACTTAATATACTGTACTGATGATTTCATATTAGAATTATGTATTTCAAATGAAAATAAAAATCACTAAATTTAGTATATTGATATCAAATGAATTAAATGAAATAATAACACGAGCAATTGACAAATGCTTAAATAACAAAATTTTTTAACGTAAAAAAAATGATCTAAATAGCAACAATTTAAATCATTTTAATTTACATAAATTCTACCATTGCGTATTCCTATTTATCGTAAGCGTTGTAAAGTAGAGGAACAGTTTCACAGACGCCGGATCGATCGTTTTCATGATCAAGCGTCCCGACGCTTCGCAAAAGTCTCGGAGAGCGTATGGTTCGGAACGCGGCGTCGCTGGTCGTTGACGAGGCAGCCAGCGAAAGTCATTTTGCCCGGTAATTAGTTGGCCGAGTCGCGACAAATTGAAAAAGTTAGTGAGAAATGGAACGCAATTTAATCCGTGGCCATCGCTGCTACCGCAAGACTACTAAATCGAATAGCTTTTCCGTTTGTCGCGTTTCGTTTAGTTGCCGCCAATGCAAACTTCGATACAACACCTGCCTTTCGTAATTTCGACCCAATCGCTGGCCACAATTTGTAAGAACCTGCTACCACGCGTAAATGTTGCCTTCGTAATTAGAAAACTTGAGCATGATGGGGGATCGATAGTTTATGGTGTTATTAGGACATGTTCTTTATGTAATAAGAGATCTCTTTTATGTCTTCTTACAATTTGTTTTACTCATTCGATGATTTAAAATTTACAAAAATTATTTATCCTGTTAATCTAAAATTATGTATTTTAGATTTCTATCTAACTATTAACAACAGATTACAAAGTTCGGTTTACTCAGGGACTTTAATACATATCTTTTTTATGCCATTCAGTAATTTAAAATTGTTTAATTATTAATCCAGGTAAATGAAAACAGATTAAAAAACATGGGTTAAAATAATTTTTGAACAAAATTAGAAACCTCTGTGAAGATTTGTATGATTTTATGATTTGTATAACTACACCAATTATAATTTAATATTATGTTTCATATTATTTTCATTTTTTAAATTTTACACTGCTCCTTCAAAAATTATTTTTCTAATATACATATGAAATCTTTTCGTTTAAAAATTATACTTTTAACTTTAGGTTAACGCCCTTGATACATTTTGTGAATTTGAATCACGATTGACTCTGACTACATTGTTCAAGGGTTAAGGATTAAGCCTCCTCTTTTTCAAACAATTTCGCAAAGCATTTTTGTACCAAACTGTACTGCCAATGCTACTACTGACGCCAAACTATTAATTAATAAAGAAATTGCTATTATTTTTATTTAAATTCTAAAAATCAGTCACTATAAAAATACAATACGATATTAATATAATTCTATGTATACATATCAATTAGAAATGAGACAAATAAACTTTCAAGTCAATTGTTTTCCAAATAAATGAACATTCCACTTAAAAGTTGTTAGATAGCACTTTGAAAGTTTAAATTGATTAAAAATTCATGCGATTGAAGTCAAATCTAAGAAAGATGGTTCCGACCCTAGCTTTTTTCGTGAAGAAAGTTAAATGATCTTTTCAGAGCACAACGACGCGACGGCTAAAAAATGAGGACCGTCTTTAATGGGAGGTTCTATCAAAACTGCTGAATTCGCCATTTTCCTGATCACGGTTCGACCCTCATCGCGCTTCTCCATCCGCAGTCATTATCTGGCCGTGGTAACGACAATCATTATTTTTTGTTAGTGCACTGCACAACATAATGACAGGTCAAAGCCGTGGAGAGCTGTATTTTCTTGTCGTTAAAGGTCATCATGTTATACGTTCAAGATTTACTTTTTTCAATATCGCGTTTCTACACGGTCATTATGATTAAACTGTGGATTTCAATGAAAATGCAGATTTTTATGAAAATAATGATCTATTTGGCCAACGTAAGCGAAAGAACTTAACAGACTTCCTTGCATGTTTAAATATAACCTGTTGGTTTATTTTAGACCCTTCTCAAATTTATTCTCAATTTTTTGTATCTGAAAATTTCTTTTCTATTTCAGAAACTTTTTAATGGTTCTCAATTGTAATACCGAAGTGTTATTTACATTTACTAAAAAGCAGGGCTGGTTTTACCCCTCGACAAAATAGGCACGTGCTTAGGGCCAGGTGAGAAAAAGAGCCCACTTATTGTTAGAGATATCTGTCATTAGTGCATGAAATAAATTCTTCTAAATTTAATTAAAACATATATTTAAGACAGGCCCCTTTTTCATTGGTATCTTCACGAAGCAAAATGCACTAGATACGGTCCTGCTAAAAAGTATCAAAATAGAGAATCAGAACCGCCTCCTGAAGATAGTTATATTTCCATAAGTACTACCAACATTAACCATGTAATTAAAACCGCGGAAAATTTAAATCATTTAACAAGCACAAAATAAACAGTGACATTATTCTCAAAAATAACCCTAAGTTAACACAAATTAATTTACAACGCAAAATACGTAATCATTAATTAAATTAAGTATTGCACCAATTCATTATTTTACTATCAAAGCAGTAATTTATTTCTTGTTCTTTAATCATTTCTTTCTATATTTAATAATAATAAAATAATACCAAAATGTTTTCTACTAAAACACGAATGTAACTTCCTAAATCTTTACTTTCAATTTATTCAAAAGTAACTTTTCATCACCTAAAACACTTTCGCAGCATTAATTCATAGAAGCGACTTTACCATTTAGCTTCCAAAAACTGTGTGAAATTCACGTCACATGAAATTTTGAACAATTGCTTTTGCAAAGAACAATCGCACGAGAAGGCGGGTTCGTCGAAGAACAAACGAGCTCGCCGGCGTTATTTAAAACGGAAATGTAGGTCAAACATCCCGTGTCCGCGCACCTGTCCACCTCCACCATTCGTAGCCGCTCTTTCTCACCTATTGGCGTGAAAAGAAACAGGCAGACAACGGACGAGAACGAGTAGAATGATCCACGTCGGTGACGATCAACCGTGATTTATTTTCAGCTCAACGCCCGAAAGTCCAGCAGCCACGTTTAAGATGGTTCTCAAGCTGTCTCGAAAGGTGAAAGAGTGTCGTTGCTCCCCACTCAAGTGGAACGCGTGCGGAGAGCAATGATTTAGATGACACTTGTCGCAAGGCCATCGCGTATCAGAAGGTAGACCACCCTGGCGGTTTCAACCAATTTTTTGTATTTTTTCTAAGCTTTATAAATATGGAATATCGTAGTAAGAGGATCTTTTGATGTTTTAATAGTCAATAGTTAAGAATTACAGCACCAAAATTGGAACAAAAATTAGAAGAATTATATGAATAAACGTACTCTTCCCGAAATTGTTTAAAATACAATTTATCTTGTATATGAGGATCTTACCCCAAATGATCTTTTTCAATGTTGTAAAAGAGAATATACTTTGACATTGGTGCATTAATTGTTACAAGGATCTTCAAATGTGAATATTAAAATATTTTATTATTAATGCAACTTATGCATCTGACTATTAGAGACGATACAAAATATTTATGGAAAGAAACAAACGAGGGACTGTTGAGACATATGGAGATTCGGGTCAAGAAAGTTCCCAAATGGCTTGACGACTGCTTAAAAAAGCTCAAGAAAGCTGAAACTTATCACCTGTAAGTTTCGAAGAGAGCAGACAAGTTATTTTAGAGACTTCAGAATTGTGGACTAGCGATTATCTGCTATAGCAGTACTGTCTGAATGAAACTTCTTTAGCAGAACTGCCTTAGCAGTACAGCCTTAAAAACACTACTTTAGCAACACTGTCTATTAGTTTAACAGAACTGCCTTAAGAATACTATTTTAAGAGTACATACTGCCTTAATGGGAGTGCCATAGTAGTACTGATTTAATGGGAATAACTTAGCAGTATCCTTAATCCCTCAGGACTGCTTTAGAAGTATTGCCTTACCAGGCCTCTCTTATCGCTACTACCTTAGCAGAAGTGCTTTAACGGAACTGCCTTAATAGCGATGCCTGAACGGGATTGCTTCAGCAGTACTGCTTTAATAAGACTGCTTTTGCTGTACTGAATCAATGATGTTGCCTTACCGACTTTACTTTAGTAGTATTGCCTTAGCGCAACCACGTGTGTAATTGTCCGTACTGTGTATTGTTGACAAAGAGGTTTGCGGGGTCATTCCAGGTGTCGTTAGTCAGGCATACCTGGACTCAACTACTATCTAACTGACTCCACCTCTGTTGGAACCCAGCCTATAAACTACATAGTACACATCGTGCATAGATGTCGTCATAGTCGTATATTCGATTAATGGAAACAGAGCACCACCGACATTTTAAAATTACTTCTGCTTTTTCCTTTTCATACAGGAAACATTTTTGAGAAAACTTCAAGGATTCGAAGTCCAAAAGTGTGTCGTAACTTTCGCAGGACAATATTTCGCACTTTATGAGCCAAGAATATTGACTAACGACGCAAAGTGTAGCGCGACGCGCACGAGAGGGGCACGTCGTCGATACGAATGCTAACGAATCGCCATTCGCGACGGCTCGGGTCATTATACCTTGGATCATAGTATTTTAAGAGCGTTCATTGTATCCTCCCACCTAGTATATCGCTTTGTTTCCATCCCTCTTCCTGTCTCCTTCCACCACCCCAGCCTCGTTCACCCTCACCCCTTCACTTTTGACGCGAACGGCTGGTATAGGAGTCGTATAATATAGGTCGTTTCGTCGAATGCCTCCGGTACGGAAGCCGAGTAATCTTCGTTGTTTCGCCGCGTTTTGTTTCGTTCAATGGCGAGGCAAGCAACGAGCCGGTCGGGGCTCGCGCGAATAAAATTAACGAGCCAGCCGTACCTTCGCCCTTACAGTTTATTGTCTTCCGCAACTTCTGCTCGCCTTCGCCTCGCGTATTCTATAGGCCGACCAGAGAGCCCGGCCAACTCCTGAATCGACGAGAACGCACTGCCTAAGACAGTCGAAAGACGTATGTATACGAGGGTATTAAATTATGGAAATTCGTGAGAGAAAAATACCTCAAGTGTCTTTGTTTTTCAGGTTTTTGTGCGAGGTCACAATTACCAGGAATGTTAAGGATCTTTTTCTTCGGTGTTTAATGAGCATCTTAGGTGCTTTAAGATTTATACTGAATTATTATAACAAGATTATGTTTGTTTAAATGGCACATGCGATCTGGATGTTCATGTAATACGAGTTCACTAATCTTTTTGTGATGATATCTGGGATGGGGTGTTACTGAGAGAGGGACGAACTGAGACTTAAATTTTTATTAGGAAGTTAGTGATATGGTCGTACATGAACTGCATCTTTATAGCGGGGGCCATAAAGGACCCGCAGGAAGGTCCGGTACTGTATACCTCCTGGAAGTCAGATAGAGTTCTGCAGAGCCGAAAAATAGTTTAATATTAATATTTTTTCACTGACTAAAGCCATTCAGGCCTTTTTTTATTAACTAATCTAACCCTAACCTAATCAAACCTTTTTCTATTTAATCGAAACTAAATGAAAGCTCCCGCTGCTGATTGAACGGGTTAAAGGTTGAATTAAGCAATCCGCGCAGGACGAGCCTAGCTGGCTCCTCAGCATGCATGCGCTACTTTCCAACCCAGGTATACAGTACCCGACCTTCGTGCGGGTCCTTAATAACCCCTGCCATAAAGATGCAGTTCATGCACAACGTGTAGAATACAGACCCTTGTTTTAATTAATTAGGTCCCAAAACCCTATCTGCCCCCTGGAAATTTTCTTGAATTCCCAATGGTTAGTTTGCCCCTGGTTGCTGATGGCCTGCCACCATGAATTTAATGTAAGCAAATAACTAAAAGATTAGACATGAACAAAAAAAATTCGATATTATACTGAGACTATATTATGCAGGTTGTTGGGCAATATAAAAGACTATCTTTACATGCTATGTTTTTCAGGCGTTATCACATAATCTGTTGCTTCACTAACCATAAAATTAATTTATTTATTAACTTATTTTAACATATATACTTTAAACGATTTCTTTCAAGAAATCAGTACATAGGTATATCGTATTACGTAAAAAAATGAAGTAAACACTTTGTGGACATTCTTTGACACCCTCCTGAAATTTTTAAGATTAAACAATTTCGTATAACTATAAGAGATTCAAATTTAACCAAGCTTTTATTTTATACAGCATAAGTCAATATCTAGTGCTGCATGGAAGGTACATCGACTTTTTTATTATTTTGAAAAGTGTCACAGTGTGACTCATTTTGTTATCGCAACCCTGATGATGTGCACTCGTTTATCCGTATATATCATTGAAGGGGTAAAGTTTAATCGTATGTATTATCGAGCATTACGTTACAAGACCCTTTTTTCTATTCAAGTCGTTGGTGTGTTGAAATTCAGCAGTCGCCCCATTAACGCTGATGGTTAGCGTGGAATCAACTGATAAGGGTGTTAAATATTTAATATCAGCTCGGACTATTTAATAGTGTCTCGTCCAATAGGGAACATTATGGTTTAATGATTTTTTTTTTCGTGTTGAGGAATTTTCTTTAGTTATTTGACAAAATGGTAAAACTGAATTTTAATTTATTTCATTAAAATTTATGATCTGCACACGGAATGAAAAAATGCTAGATAAAAATTAAAAGATTAAAAATTTCTGTGAAATGATTTTTAGAAATAAATATTACAATATATTTGTTTAATACAATATTACAAGTCATTATACAGGTTTAATTTAATTCATTATCAGTAAAATGAATATCATTTCTGTGTATTTTTGAACTCTGATATCTAAAAAACTAATTAAATTTTCAATCTGATATTTGAACATCTCTTTAAAGATACAGATTGCAATTAAATTGGCTAAAACTTCTACCAATTTTTAATTTTTCTAAACGTTTCGATCTTATCCGACCTTTAATTACACATGGTATGCAAAACAGAGAAATATTGATCAAACCACTGCACCTTCGTATAAGTACATATATACAAATGCACCTTCATAATAAATTATCAAACAGTTTTCACCTGAAACTTCTTAAGATATTTTGAGTTTAAACTACGTTACTTAAATTCCAAACAATCTCATTTCAAAGTCTCCGCATTAACATAATAAATAGAATACTGTTTTATTCATTTATAATAGCATCATAATAACGAGATAAGGTCATTTCCTTTTTGTATG
This sequence comes from Osmia bicornis bicornis, assembly GCF_907164935.1. Classification (NCBI taxonomy): domain Eukaryota; kingdom Metazoa; phylum Arthropoda; class Insecta; order Hymenoptera; family Megachilidae; genus Osmia; species Osmia bicornis. Next base: position 1,790,683 of record NC_060219.1, on the reverse strand, counting down.
TATAATAAAAAAGTAAATAAACATGAGCAGACTCGTCTTGTCTATAATAGAGGCACATACAATGTGTTTTTCTTGTTTGCAGATACTACTTTGGTCGATAAATTCAAATAAATAGCGGATTTTATCGTGAGCCGCACGTGAATACCTTTGCACAATGGCACATCTGTAGCATCAAAAAGAATATTTTCAGAAGTGGAGAATATCATCGATAAAAAGGGAACAAACTAAAATCACATACATATAGTGAATGAAATATTATTTTTAAACAGTTATAAATTGAACAAATTGACAATAATTATATGCCATTTTTTAAACCATTTTATAATTTATTATTTTATAAACTGTAAATTGATTCATTGATTCGTTGATTCATTGGTGCATTATTTGTTTGCTGAACGAACCATTTAAATGAGCAATTTTGGATTAAGGGGATGGTTGAAATGTTTATGTAGTCATTTATATGAAACTTAAACTTTACACTGATATATTGTAACTGATATTTTGTTTGTGTTATTTTTTAAATTTTTTATATTTTAAAATGGATTATTTGATATGTAACAACTCAATACATATAAAACTTGGATCTATATTTAATATAATCTTACGAATATATGACTGACGATGCTTTGTGTATATAGAATATCAAATAAATGAAGAGAATCTTTCTAGAATTTTCTTATTTATTATAAATGAATAATATAATCTTTCAAATAATTTCAAATGCGCCTATAACATAAATTCAATGCAAACAAAAAATTTGAATTCACACTACAGGCCACGTGTGTTATAAGGCCAAATATATTTTGCATTCGCAGGTTTAACAATAGTTTATACCATACCTTTATATGAATTAATCACCTGACACATTCTACCTTTTTCACCCTTACAGTATTAAAGCTTTATAAACTTTTTTGGTAACGATTTAATTTGTTCTGACTCTTTCCTTACATGACGAAATAGTCTTCTTTTTGACAAAGAAGAGAGAGTGTGAGTCATGCTCATATACCTGCAATCTAACCTCGCGCACTAATCACATGCAAGACGCTCATTCGTCTCAATCACAAGTAGAGGCGCGATATGTTCACACATTCTAACATATATAAAATAATTGCATCCTTACAATATTTAATCGACATATTTGGAAACAAAGATTTTTATATTTATCTTTTGATAAATATACTGTTATACATACGTATATTGAAAACTGAATGGCAATGTCACTGTAACGGCATCTATAACTGATCGTTATTTCACTGACAGATAACAAATGAGTATGCTCAGTGCACTTAAATACTTTGTTGATGATGCGACAATAATAACATTTTTTAATGTTCGTCAAAGGTATCATAAAAGTGCTTTGGATTTGCTGGTAGATCATATAACAAAATTAGCTGGAGTGCAAAAATAAGATTATAAAGTAGTTATTAGTAGCTTTCAAAGGGATGCCAGTGACATTATTTAAAGTCTTGGAATTAAAAATAGGAATGGTTAGTTAAATTATTAAATATAATAATATTAATATAATTTTAATATTAATATAATAATAATATAATGTTAATAATAATAATAAATAAAAATTTTACTTGTACCCCTTTGGTTTTAAGTGTCTTATATTAAAAAGATGTTAAGTCAATTATAACTCTACCATGTTCTGTATGTTATATTTCAAATTGCAAGTCGTGGCAATTAAGGTGTTGTTCAATCTTCGCACCTCAGCCATTCAATCATCAAAAGAAAAGATAAAAAAATCGCCGTAACCAAATATTCAATCCGTGAAAACCGTGTAAATAAAAATTCGTTCTCCTATAAACCGACGTTAAAGCTTTGTGACACATATCCCTCTATTACAGAGGGTCCAGTTTGAAGTCGATAGCTCCGTGTTTACAGGTGATCGAGAGAAGGAGGCGATATTGGCTGAACATACCGCCCCTGTGCCAGTCTCGGGAGCAAAATCTTCACATTTCTATTTCCCTCTGTATTGTGACAACGCGCAAATGATCAACCATATGTGTATACCACAACGTTCTTCAAACAGTAGCTTTGTTTTCCATTTGCATCCTGGATTGATTGTTGTTTGAATACTTTCTAGCGTAGTTTAACAACATTACTTACTATTACACTAGAAATTTTCATAATAAACGAGCTAATCACAAAAGAATGATACCATATAGTATGTACCTACATGAAATTTTTCATTTAGTATTTTCTGGAGTTATTGTTAAAATGTAACATTCACATTATCGGTTTTTTAAATTAATAACCAATACTTTAAATTCTGGTTTTTTAATTTTACCATGCCAATGTGTAAACTCTGTTGAAAATAAAGTTCAGTTAGAAAATTAAGGAATTTTCCAATTTTGTTATAAAATGCACATTTCTAAATTTTCAAAATATTATTAATAATTTTACATGATTTTTGTTTTGTATTTTGATAAATAATAATAGATAGAGGATTGGTGTAATATTCGCAAAAAATTTGTATATATCTTCATACACGTAATAAAAGAAAATATTTGTAAACTTTAAAGATTCATAATAAGTATTGTTTTATAAATGTTTTACTTTCGTTTATATCATTAAAAAACTAGTAAGTCAAAAATAATATATCATCAAAAAATGATTTGTAATAACAAAAAAACCATAATGTCAAATTATGCGAATTATGCCAATGTGAATTGACTACTTTTAAAAGCCCAGAAATTTAATTTCTAATAATCTTCCTATGTTCCATAAATGTGTTTAAAATTCATAATATGCGGACCAGAAAATCATACATGTTCCTTTTCTTAAAAAACATAAACTGCAATGGCTGGTAGCAACATCTAATATTTAACTCAAAAAAAGAAAATACCACATCACCCATAAGGATGAACGCTAAGAGTGCGAAAATATTTAAAAAAATGTGATCAAACAAGGACCACTCTATTATACAGATAAACTATATGTTTAAATTTTAGACAAATGACGTGTACGGGTCCGATATGTCCCTTGTAGGTTCTAGAGCACAGTCCTATGAACGGTAATGGGGCTTTTTGTATACTAACATCGAATGAGTCGAACGAACCGCCGAATCAAAGTCCCAGTCGCTTTCCTCGTGAAATAAATCTACTCTGAAGCACCTAGGAAAGAGGCAATGGGGAAGGGGAGGGGGCGTTGGTGAAGTCACGAAGGGTGGAGGTCGAGAGGGATGGTAGGGGGTAACGAGGGTTCCCTGGAGCACTCGACTCATTTCTCCGAGCCAACACAGACCTCTCAACTCGACGCCACTCGTGGAAACGAAATCTGATACGAGAAAAGCTAAACTCCTTCAAATGCACAAACCACCCCTCCACTTCGTCTCTCCGTCACTCTATCCTCTTCAACCGCTTATATTTTCTCACTTTCTCCCTCGTCTCTCTATCTTTCCTTCTCTTACTTCCGCTTTATACACTCGATCCTCCTCTCCTTCCACCCATTCTCGACCCCTGCTCCTTTCAGCCACCCACTTATACTCAGTCAACCCTTTTCATCGCGAAAACGTCGTTCTGCATTTCACTCTTTTCTTCCCTTTTCTTTCTTTCTTTCTTTCTTTCTTCCATTTTTTTCTCTTTCCTACTCGCCCCATTCACCACACTGTTTTAAATGTCTGTCCTCCTCTCTTCGTCCCCGTCTTGCCACCCCTCCAAGGATCCTTCACCCCGAGAATTCTTTTCCACCAGTCTTCCCGATCGGATTCCCTCGGAACAAACTGATGAGAAGAGGACCTCAACTTCCGACTGTTTAACTCCCTTAATTAACATTGCGCAGTCACTTGCGACCGTGAGGATTTCGGCTTTTTCATTCTTTTTCGTGGCACGCGACCTCCTTCGACGGGGAGTTTCGAGAACCACTAATGGGAATGTTCGGGGCTTCTTTTTGTGCTCCCTCGAGAATGGACTTATTTTAATTGAGTCCTACCACCCAGTGGAAGAGATGATTATGTCTATTTGATGCTCCATTTAGCGATACCTACTGTAATGTACTTTTAACCCGTTCATTCTTTTATCGTTAACCTCTTGAAAGATATTAGTGTATAAATATATCACTGTTCAAAAATATTTGATTATTTTAATTAAAAAAAAAAAAAAGAATAAAACAATATAGTAGATTTCTCAATATATTTTAATGATATTTTTATTACGTTATGAAATTTCATTTTATGACACATGAAATTGTTTCTATTTAAAATTTATTTATATGGGTAACATTACCGATGTTAACAATTTTTATTCCATATTTTTCTCTGAAAATTATTTCAGTTAACTAGGATATGAAAATAATCTATACATATTATATATGATTAAGTATTTTGATAACTTACATATTATTTTTGTCTAAAAATTAATATGTCTAGTGTGGAAGGTAGAGGTTGCACACAGGTATATGTATGTATATTATTTTTAAAAGTAATTAAACATAAAAAATTATTCTTGAAATGACACTTTAGGAATATTATACATAATGTTACAATTGTTTTAGTGTCTATGTAATAAGAATTTTCCTATAGGTCCAAATAAAATTTATTTAGAAAAAATGAACTGTCTAAACTCATCTCAAAAGTCCCCTCAAAACTTCCCTCCGGCTTTCCAAGAATTTCTGAAACGCCGGGAGATATATGTAGTATATTGGGTAGTACGTCGGAAGTGTATTAAAGAAGAAAAGGTTTATATGTATAGCAAATTATATGTATAGAAATGGATCACTGAGTGGGAACTTGCGAGAAAGTTATTATGGATCTCTCTCTGGTGAGAAATACTAGAAGTACAAATCATTTTCTTTAACTAAAACGCTCGAATAGCATTGTAAGCTTTAGTTTGCATTTCTCAAGGGTTACCGTAAAAATCTTTTACAATATGGGTAGAAATGGTCCATGACATTAAGTAAAGGCCATCTTTAATTAAGTGGAAATAAGGTTAAAACTGAAAATAACATGGAGCACAATTTTATATAATTAAGTATTGAAATTTAATTTATTAATCTATTTCCAAACATTTGTCGCAAACTTTAAATTTCGCCCAGTGCTTAACGCGTTGATATACCCTATTCACCGAGCTACACAGAGCAATGATGGTTGGCTGTATTTGAGCATCTCGAAGTCATAGCTTTTCTCTGACTTCAGAAAACGTTCGTTTTTTTTTATAAATGTACCCGCGAACATTTGCATAAACTGAGAGATTTGCATGACAAAGAAAGGGACGCGACACTTCTAAATATGTAAATACCTTCACGTTTCAATTTTAAAACAGTAGCAAGAGAGGCGCACTATTTAAAATACATCTCGCAAAGAAGCATGAATAACGAGCGGCACGAAGCAACGAGGTTCTTGAGCTTTTAAAAAATGAAAACCATCACGACAAAGTAATTCCAATCCTCTCCTTCTTTTTCTATTTGTTTCACGGTAACAAGATGAAAATATTAATGGAAGCTGCGAACACGTTCTGTGACCCGTTTCAATTGTAAAACTTCGCTTTACGTTTTTTCACCAGATTTTTCAAAGAGTTGGGATAGTGAATTCTGTTTTTACCGTTCCCTGGAATAATCAAGTTCGTTTAAAGGTAAATGAATTTCTTCGCCCGCGTCGCATTATAGACTCCGAGTAACTCGTAGGCGACGTTATAAGTCGACAGACATTTCTTTTCAACCGTTCGCGAGTCAATTACCGCGAAATTTTCTTATTACATGGATCGTACAAAGGGAAATGCTTGGTATTCCTCGTGAAATACCAGCACGACCTTTATTATTTATGTACGTTTTAACGTATCCAATTTAAACGACATTAGATTTCACGCGTAACGCGAGCTACCTTTTCAATTATTATCAGTTCTGTGGCACTCGTTGCTTTTAGTTTCGTGCTTTGTTTTCAAACATACATTTCAAATAGTAATAATATGAACTTGACGTCATAACTTTTTTTTAAAAACATTTTTCCATATTTTTCATTAAAATAATGAATGCTTTACAAAAATATTTTATATAGGTAACAAATACTACAATTACTAGGTAAATATATTTAAATTAAACTTTGTTAAGGTTAGGCTTCTGACACTTAAAACTGTTGTATTTCGTCTATACTTATCGAATACTATCAAATTATCAAAAAAAAAGTTAAAAACAGAATGGTGCCTTAAAACAAAAGTAAGCCCATATTTATTATTACTAAGCGCCTCCATCACGGACCAAAAAATTTGGAAAAATGTTGAATAGTTAACCTCTTTCAAGGTAAAATAAAATAAAAAGGAAAAGAAATAGTAATGGGGCTTCCATTAAGAACGTTAGAAACGAATAATACTATTTATATAAAATCACAATTTAAATTATGAGAATTGGAGAGTTAAATGTGACACAATAAACCTGATTGCATTAATCTTCGTTTAATTTCTCTAAACAGTAAGCTAGAGTAATAAATCCGTTGCATAATTTACGACTAGAGTGCCTTAGCAGTTATTCAAATACTAGTAACAATACCGTTCTACACAATAGTATCCTCGGTTCTGTGGTTAAATATTCCCACGCAACGTGATATATTGTACCGTACAACTAGTCGATTGCATGGCGTATTCAATTTACGAAGCCTAATTTGACCAAGTTGCAGATGTTGGATTTGGGGTAGAATCGACAGGGGGAAAACCGCACGTGTCGTTCGTCTCCAATATACCAAGCCTAGCAACTCGTACGATGTCGTAAAATCCCTAGGGTGTAATTTGTACGGCGATAAATATTCTAGGTTTTGGACGAACGCAGACAGTGCCGCCGCCGTACGACGATCGAGAAAAGCCTGTCGCTTTTCTGCTCGTCCCTCGACGGATCAACCTGTCATATGGAACTTTTATTTTATTCTATGGACCAGAGGTTCTCATTCAGTGGTACAGAGGCAATTCGTGCAATATATGTTTAGGGGCCACGGGAGTTACGATTGCGCGGGCACCACACTATTGTCACGGAATAAATAAAACACGAGATTGTAATGATTATGTTGTGATAGTACTTTATTATGCGTAGACTTGTAGTATAACAAGATGGCGATGGAAGTAGGAAGGACGCGTGCCTTTGACTTCCGATCGCGTAGCCGGAAAAGAACAGAGTGAAATGAAAATGGGAGTGCGTTGAAGCGAAGGCGTCAGGCCCCGAGTACCATAGAAAAGAGGGCGCGGTTGCAAGGTTTGCTTCCTTCTAGCACCGCTAGATGGCGCGAGTATCAGGGCGCCACATGTGTATGTATAATACAATATGTAATACAATGTAATTAAGTGTATCATCACTCTTGAATTGCTATGTAAAAGATATACTTTTGCATTTATGAAAAGACTTAGAATCGCTGATATAGAGTATAATAATTTTATCACCCAAAATTTTATTCTGAATGTCTAAGTTGTCTGTTTAACCTGTTAACCGGAGAATTCCCTTTTTAATTACGCAGCGTATAACGGGCGCGAGCCCTTTCACTAGGACGTGTCAGTACGTCACGCCCGGAGAACATAATTTCATATTATTATTTTTTTTTATTTATGCTTAAAATAAATGAAAAGACTATGACTAGAAAAGAAATGACTAATACCTCTGTTGTACGAAACTATACGTCCCACCCGTTCCAGGGCGCAACATATATTTCAAGGACATATTCATATGTCCTACCCGTACGCGCTATTGTTTACGTTTGACGTATTTATACGTCCCGCTCGGTTAACAGGTTAATAAATGGATTATGTAATGACTGCATAAGGTTATAAAACTAGGAGTATTATACATTATGAATTACATGTATCTTTTTATCTTATTTAAAAGTATATCCATCATTCTGGTGGCATTCAAAGCGTTTTACTACCCCATTTCATCTGATTGTTAATTTTAGTTAAAAATAAAAAATTATTAGAAAGTAATTGGAAATTACTAAATTAAAACAAGTATTATAAATTTATTAAAATAAACTTTTTAATTATTATGATCAAATTACTCAGCTTCTGATTGCTTGGTAGAAATTAAACATTTCGTGTTTTTTTAGAAACGTGTCTATTTACTGAAATAGTACAATTGGGAGCGCACAAGGTTAAGAATGGCACAGTAGTAAAATTAAAGTTTATTAATTTTGTTAATAATTAGAGGCTGAATAATTATGTACTCATACCCCTCAAGAAATCTTATAGCTGAATAATAAATGTCTTGTGAAGTAAAGAGTCTTATTTATTATTTTAGTGTGACAGAGTATGACACAGTATCACACGGTATCAATATTAGAGCAATTTTGTTAATAATAATTAGAGGTTAAGTAATTTCCCCTAGCAATTTCCCCTAGTAATTGTATATTTTAATAATAATTACCTCGTGAAGTAAGAAGTTTTATTTATTATTTTGGTATATTGCAATATGTCATAGTACCTGTTAACGTTAAAGTTAATTAATTTTACTAATAATCAAAAGTTAATTATCCATAATAGTCACAAAAGCTTCTCATTCAATAATATCTAATTATTTCATGGAGGTTTACTCCTCAGTTTAGTACCATGTAATAACAATATCAAAGTTCATTAATTTTGTTATGAATAATAATAAAAACAAACCTTATATTTTAATAACAATTATATCCTATAGTAAGGAATTTGATTAATTATTTTAATTATAAATTCAATTTAAGTTCATTCAATTAATATCTGCCAATACCGTGATGCATTAATAGAACCTCGATGCAAAATTTCTTTTCTTGTGTAATATATTTAGTATCAGTCACCATAAAATGAAGCAAGATGAAATTATTAAATTAAATGATCGATCCGAAACTCATTCGTTCTTTGTTTGCTCCTTTACACGGGCCAGGGAATCGTGTTGCTCTGTGTCTCGATCGATGATAATTATTCTCGTAAATTCGAGCATAAATGCAGGTAGCTAGGTTGGTGACGGGGCGAGAGGGGATCGGTAGGTTAAATGCTCGTAATGACGTCTCGTAATTGCATCGAAAGTTCGCGGGGAAACTGTAATTATCGCACGGCTGCAGTTTCAACGATACCATCGTTCGTGTCGCTACAATTGACGGAATGCAAACCACGACGAAAAATATTTTCTCCTTCAGCCTTATTCGGACGAGACTAATTCAAATTGAGGAAACCGGTCGAGTGTCGTACAATTACATTGCACACCATTCATCTCTATTCGATAAATCAATTAACGCGAAAATAATTACAGTAGTACCTATTAGAAAATGATTACATTCTTCTGAAATTTTCTTACTTTGTTCAATCTTTTGATTTGATTAATAATTTTCTTTTTTTTTTAACGGTGTTTTGTTCTAAGCAAGGAGATAGTCCTAACATATTAAGAAACCGAATTTTCTTAACGTTTCAACATATCAAAAAGACTTTTCAGCATTTAATTAATTACTTTGTTAATGATACCAAGATCTGATTAAGATTCCTAGGGTCTAAGGCTATTAGACCTTCGAGGGCACCTTTGGCTGATAAACTTGGTTCAAATAGTAAAATTTATTCTAAATAAAATGAAATAACATTTAATCGTAGAGAAAAAGGTAATCAGTAAAAAAAATGTTACTCGATATTTTTTGGCTTGGTAAATGAAAGACTTGTAACGGGGCTTCCTTAGACTTGCCTTTAATTCGGCGCTGAATGATATACATGCTGCATATTTTGAAAAAATTATACAGCTTGTTACGAGATAGTGATTAGACTTTTCTAAGATCAATAAGAAAATATAAGAGTCACACAAAATAAGATACATTTTTCTCAAATGTGTTGAAATATAAGGACAATTGACTCAGGGAGAGCAGTACTAGTTGAAATTACTAATTTTTATTCATCATGCTTAGAGAATAATTTATACTATGCATTTAATTTAATATCATAAATAATTATATGATTACCTAGCCATTTGTTCTTACGATTTCTATTTTAATGAACGCTTAATAAATATTTAGGAAGTCAAAATGATAAATACAAACAGGTATTCAACAAGAATTATTAACACACCTACGTGCCGAAATTACTACAGTGTGATTCTCTCGTTACGCAAGACAAAAGCCGTGCCGCACAATCAAACTCTGCTGTTTTTGCGGATAAAGAGACCCAGGGGCCATATCGCCGGACCCAAAACTTCTCTGTGTGTGTTTATGGTTGAGACGAAGACAAGAAACGGAACAGTAGGGGTTCCATTGTCAGGCACGGCTTTTGTCTTGCATAGCGAGAGAATCACCCTGTAGTTAACATGCATTATATACAGGGTGATTCTCTCGTAGCCGGACGCAAAGGAACACTGGCGACAATGAACCCCTTTACCCCACCATAAAGAGGTTCGCATTGTCACGTGCCAGCGGGGACCTACCCGGGCTGATTTGAATAATTTATTTGGATGATCAACCATATTAATATTCATTATTCGGTCAATATCTCGATTATACGAACCATCGGCACTCTGATAATTATCTAGGTAAGCGTTCATTAACTCTGCGAACGAATATACAATTGATTGATTTAAACTCTCCATGCGCTGATACTTTCGATATTATTAAAATATAAATTAGTAAAATTTATAGAACTATTTAACCTTCATCCCTATAGTTTATTTATGAAACGTGGACGGAAGATCGGAGTTAAAATATAAGTATATTCATAAGCGATTTTGAATAAAAAGAGTGCCTAATTCATTTTTAGGGTGAACTTTTAAGCATATTCAGAATTTTTGAAAATCTATCAATTGAATTATATTAAAGAATTACCTTAATCGAACCTTACTTTGCAGGGGGTGCCATTATAAGCCTTCCATTTACTTTGTCAAAACACATTGAAGAAATTTTTTTTACTGTTGCCCTTTTTCTTTATAATTAACTGTTAACTTATTTTATTCAGAATAAATTTCAATTTCTGAACCAAGTTTATCAACCAAAGAGGTCTTCGAGTGGCCATGAAGGTTTGATAGTTCCGGCTCCCAGAAACCTTAATTTTTTGAGCTAAGAAAATTTTCTCCCCGTTTAATTGAAACTTTATTTAGCGATTGCTATTTAATGGTAGAGAATATATCCTGTATATATAAATGTATATTAATAAAAAAATATTTATAAATCCGTTCTAAAAAAATAATCTAAACTAAAACATTACAGAATGATTGCATATAAATTAGTAGAACTTTACCAAAAATATTTAAATGAAATCAGTTATACTATTAAATTATAGTTTAATATATCCGACAAATTATTAAAATATATAACGATTACTTAAAGCATGAATGAACAGAAAAGTTTATTTTAAAACTATATTTTGATTTTATTCCATTTCTGACATAGTTTTTAAATTTCATATATCTCTGTATCTACTATTGTTAAGTAAAGAAATCATACATTTTTAACTAAATATTGAATAGAATTAACATTAAGTTTTTATATTGAAATAATTATAATATATTGTTATATTGAGATTGTTCTATTACAATATTATCATATTCCATTTAATTAATTATTATCAAAGCATTGAAATCATAAAAACAATGTTTTACAGAGTACTTAGGAAATTAGTTTCATTATACCGTATAAGAAAGGATTAGTTTACTTACCCCGCTGAAGGTTTTCACGTTGTGCAGAGCATTCTGTGCATCCAGGGCTGCCTTTCTCGTGTAAAACGTAACGAAACAGCATCCTGAAACAGGAAACAAATATAATGCTTTGTGAGATAATTAATTCTAAAGAAAAGGAAACAATTATTCGTATTAATTTGCTTTTAATTTTAGTAAGTAACTGTCCATCAATTTTCATCGAAGAAACTCAGATTCTATTGATATGATACTTTCCTTAAAATTGTTAAAACGTTAATAATTTAAGCATTGTCTTTAAAATTAGATTTCCAGATGATAAATGACACTAGCAAGTACGTAGTGATTGTTTCTAAAAAATGAAGTCACACAAATAAACTAATTTTTTTTAAAGCTTTTTTCCTCAAAAAATTAATTTGAAAAATTCATCTCGATTATCATACATATATTTTTGTTGATTTAGAATAATACAGACAAGAAATACACTAAAAGTAATTCATGGTATACAAAATTCTTCAAAAAGTTTGGTAAGTAAATATATATTATATTTAAATTAGAATTTTTATCCCACTAAATTGGTTCTTGTTAATAAAATTTATATTAAACAATAATTTGATTAATACAGTATATATTTGCACTAATCAGCACTAATTAATAATTCTTTTCAAATATCATTATGGTGAAAAGGTAATTAAAAGAGTACGAACATTAATTAAATGAATAAGTTGAAGATCAGTAGAAATCCAGAAATCACAACTTGAAAAATTTGGAAAGATAGCTTTAGTTTTTGTACATCATCAACGCTATGGATTTTACAACGTTGTCTCAATTTAAATACGATTATGTTTACATAAGTGAATACTAATATATGCCTAATTATAACTATCACTTTTCATAAATTTCCAATAATTAATATAAAACTATTGGACTTGTACTGCTTTTCAACTCAAATTAGTTTTTAAATGAGGAATTTAACTTATTAACTTGCTTTAAACATAATAAAAATGGAAATTTATTAATGATAAATGATCATAATTATTAAAGTAAATTTTCAGTACGATATTAAAAAAAAGATAGTTATTACTTTACTATTCGGTAGCAGTGTTTTGATAGGATGCTTCGTTTGGAATGCAGTTCATTAATTTAGTCTCATCTTAAATTTTATATTTTGTATTTGCTGGTCTTATATAACAAAAAACAGATATTTAATGTACATATTGTATTGTTAATTTCATTATAAAAATTTTCAGGTTTTTATAATTTCCAAGATATTAATAAAACAATTTCTGTAACTCCAAATTTTAAGGATGTTTTCACCCTTTTTAACCTGAATAATTGCTGCTTATCAGATATTTTTTTCCAGTTCAATATCATAGGAAAATTGAATCAAAGTCAACGTTAACCACTTCTATAATCCCATGAGATCCTATTAGACCTTCCTTAAACACACCGGAAGGGGCTAATATCGATATCGGAAAGTATCCAAAGACACTCGATACGGTGACATGCAATCGATAGGAGTGACAAGTTCGATATAGAAAACAGTCGAGCAAGTCGGTCATTCTTGGGGAGCTCATCAAGGCTTTTCCGTCTCCCTTCGATGTCGCAGCTGGACACCATCCAAGTCAGAAACGGATGGGACAGGTCGATAGTTGCCGGAACTTCGATACTCTGTTGTATTACCACCGATACTTTGTCCCTTTACGCTATCTAACAGTGACTTGCTCGGTTACCTCCATCCCCTTTGCAAAGGGTAGTGGACAAGGTTGAATTCAGAGAGCTACATCCTTAAGGAGCGTTCAGACTAGTCAAGTAACTGGCTAATGGGAATAGGCAAGTAGTCAATTCGAATATTTGGGTTTCTTGTCTTGCTTGTGCAGTAGACTCTTGATAACTTTCCACACTCGGAGCTGTAGGGGAGGAAACTTAACAAATGCCCTCGCCACAAAGCTAACGTACGGAAACGGCATATAAACAAGAGATAAAGACAAAATAATGGAATATTTCCAAAACAATTGAATGTTCTAACAAATCACACGCATGAAAAACAGTGTGCTGGGTGATGTGATTAGCATTAGTAAAAGTACATGTGGAGAATAATGGGCCTCTGAGGAAAATTAGCGAACAGGAAGTTATCAGGAGTCAACTGTATCAGCAATGAGGCCTAGATAAGGAAGAACTCATTTCCTTTCCTTAGAAACATTAATTCTCACATGATTTGATGGCATCAAAGTAATGCAAAATAACCCTTACGTTATATTAATTTGAAGTTCAAAACTTCATCACAATGACCATATGTTTATTAATATTTTTAATATAATTTAGCTAGTTCTTCATTGGACCAAACAATGAATTACTACGCTAACATTTTAATTTAAAAAAGTAGGTAAGTAGATATTTACATGTTACATGTTATACCTACGAGTATATTGATATTATTTAATGTAATTTGGATGACAAAAATAATAATTTATTTATCAAATTAATATAAAGTTATCACGTGCCAATTATTAATCTTTGTTACATTTGTTTATATAATTTAAGATTTTTAATTAAAATAATTGCTTTATTTTAAAGATTTCTTTATTAATCACTTTTTACACTTATTTAATATAAAATATGAACCTATTAAATACATCTGATCTTTTAAAATAAGTCTTTAGCCTGAAATGTCAATTGGAAGAAATATGTATTAACTTATTTGCTTCCTTTGGCAAACACTATCTATATGTATACAGGGTGATCCTCTCGCTAGGGGACACAAAGGAACACTGGCGACAATGGACCCCTTGACCGCACCATAAAGAGGTCCGTTTTGTCACGTACCATCGGGGACCTAGCCGGGCCGAGACGACTCTGTGTGTCTTCATGTTGCGGTTGTTACGTCCCGACAAAGAAAATTCCATTGTCTTCAATTTCAAAATTACGAAAGCGTCAGCAATCAGGAAGTTGGTTCATTGACTGACCTCCTTGGAGTCACCAGCGTCAACAAATTCTCTCTTCTTCTCGAAACGCTGCGTCAATAATATGTAGCAATGATAGACATTCCAACAGGTCAATATACTACTGAACTCTTTCCTCCAAACCATGCGAAATCAGCATTTTCGACTCTAATAAAAAACCCGATTACGGACAATACAGACACAGTCGGCCATACAGTCGCGAGGTGCGCGGTCTCTCTGTCCGAGGAACGTTTAGTATTGCGAAATACGTCGAGCAGAGTTTCGTGAAAATCAACTATCACACGAAAAGACTCAGTTTTCTCGTTAAAATAAAGACTCAAGTTTTCGAACCATCTACAATAAAAAAACTCTTAGTGTAAGGCCATAGTTTCACTCATCATACGTCGAGAGGAAGAGAGAGAGAGAAGGGAGCAATCCATCAAATTAACCGTTTACCGTTTCTGTACATCTAAACATCCAGTGAGTCCAATCAAGATCTGAATTCTCTGTCCTCAGTAATTAAAGGAATCATAATATCTTTTGAATACTCGTTATATTCTCATACTTGTGTACCAATCAGATTTTTGTAACAATTCATTCTTTTATCAAAATATATAATAGTTATTTATTCAAAATTTAATCATAACTTAGTGCGTACTTTTCCAAACCTTGTATCCAGCGAGCGAAAGGCTTGTATAAGTCTAGACCAAATCCGAATCCTATATTATCTTTCCTTCACAAAGAAGGTGTTTAAGCGTTGCGTCGGAACATAACATACCGCAGAGTAGTCACCTACCACTACGCCTGCTCCGCACGTAACACGGTCAAGGGATTCATTGTCGCCAGTTCCTTTGTGTCCCCTAGCAAGAGGATCACCCTGTATGTATTCATAAGGCATTGAATTCTGTTTTTCTGTCATTACCATCTATAAAAGTCTTTAAATAGAGAAATAATACCTGATTAAAAGAACGCATTAAAATCGATCGTCATGACATCATTTCATAGGATATTGTTCGAAATGGTCTGAAAATTGTAGACCTTGAATAATTGAAGCCATCGCGAATGTACTGATTGGTAACGAGATAGTCGATACGGTATCGAACCAGTGTACGATACCGCGGGACGTAATTGAAAAATGCGTAACACGATACTTGTAGCTCGAGGCGCGTTGAAGTGAAATTTTGCTTCTGTGTAACGTTCGTTCTTACTATATCGCCGTGGCTTCGTCTCGTTGGTAACGATCGCGAAGAGTAACAGAATTTCCTTCAGCAAGAAAATGAGAAACTTGATATTTCCTGGCAACGTCTAATCGACGTGCCAGACAGGCGTTTCAATGGAATCGAATTTCGTTTGAAGATACCTTGGCATCCATTCTTTTCTCTACTAAGAAATACATATTACCATGATAGTCAAATCCTTAATTTTATTACAAATAGAAATTTGTGTTATCAAAGCGTTAATAAAATACATAGATCAAACTTTGAATTTCGTTAACCCTTTTACTATGAAGGACCAATCACTGTTTTTGATAGAAAGTTAGAAATAAAAGTTCATAAAAGTTAGAATACATAGTATTGAGAGGGTCATAGCATATTATAGCAATAATAATGGTTTGAAAACGAATTTGGAGATTTCAGGATCAACTTATCAAAAAGGGTACTGTGGGAGAAACGACTTTTAAAACATTTATCCAAGAAAAACTATTCTTTAAATTGATTTGATTTTTTTGTAATTAAAGAAGAGATACACTTTAAATTATATTTAAGCATATATAACTAAAAAATAATTAACCTCGTACTGACTATTGTACTGACTATGGCATTAACCTTCAGACGGTGGACGATGGAGGGAGCCTCAGTTTTCATTTAATTTTGTATTTTATGTTATTTTCATTTTCTAAATTTCACGCGGTTTCTATAAACATTAATCTCCTAATATATATGAAACTCTTTGGTTTAAAAATGATACATTTAACTTTAGGTTAATACCCTTGTACATATATGTTTTGTAAGTTTGAGTCTCGATTGACCCAGGATCCGCTGTTAAAGAAATAGATTTAATGTGACTTCAAGATATAAATACTTTATTTTTAATAAAAATTTATGTTTTACGAAACTTCAAGTTGCATTTAATTTTTTAAATAACTTTCCAGGATCAAGTGAGATTAATTTATGCATACGTAGAAAATATATATGTATAATAATGTAATTGTCATTTTTTGCCACAGTAATAGCTATATCGTTGTCCACATCTGCTGTATAGGAATGGGTAGCTAAGCAAGTGACTGCCTGCGAGTAACGAAAGTACCGTCACAACTACGTTCATACTATCAACAACCGTTAATATGCACCTATACTAACAATAAGTATATTCTCAAAAGTTTCCAGTATGCACGAACCCTAAATGTAAAAAAATTGTCGAAATTGACATTTATTGACAGAATACCGTCCATCACGTTTGAAACTAGTTCCCTGGAAGAGAAGTTATCACTTCTCTCTTTTTTCCGTCCAATGTAATTCCGATGGTTTTACTCTGTATACAGAAAGGGCAATGCATAATTCGCGGGCCGAACGACTGGCGTTTCACGCGCGGCGTGTCGCGCGAGTGTAATCCAGAGTCCAATTAACGATAATTACGACGTCAATTGGGAATTCCTAATGGCGAACGAACGAACGAGGCCTTGCAGTCGAGCTAGCCCAAGTTGGGTTCGTTCGTTCGTTCTATTACTCGTTCGCCATGATTTTTGCAGACGGAGTAATTCGGAGCGCAAATTAAACCCGCTCCTCAGATTATAACGATGCCTTGCTTCTACCGTATTGATAAACGAGAACGTTTCGGCATTCTCTCAATACCGTGGCTCGTTTGGACGCTTCGGGACTCATTAGGACACGATTATTCCTAACAACCTGTCTCGGTGTATTCAAATTTCCGAATGTTCCATCAAACGTGTTAATTGTATCGTTGGTTGTTGAGACGAGGACTCATTATATGACCAGTTGTTGCAATTTCTGGTTGTGTCTGTTTCGTTAACCCTTTGAAGACGAATTTCAAACACTCACGATATTCGCAACGTTTACAATTTTTGACTCAATATAAGTGTGCAATCCGAGGTATGACTCTTTTCTAAAATTCTGAAATTAATAACTTTTTTTCAGCCTTATGAAAATAGTGTGATGAACAAAATTTATTTCTGCTACATTTTGATCATTGTGTTAAGGTCCTTCTTAGAATTTATTCCAGAAGATTTTTTATTAATAATAAATTGCAAAAGTGAATGATTTACAATTCGATTAAAATTAAAAAATTTCTGAATTATTGCAATTGTCCTACTATCCCTGTCTATTTTTACCTGTAATTACTTAACTGTATTTCATTGCAATATTATACAGATAATTGCATACTTCGTAAAATATACAGAATACTGCATGAACCAAATTGACACCATAATAAGTCCTGTTGATGTTGTTATTGCAATTGTGCGATATCAAATGATCAACAATTACTACTTTAATAATTGCTGTTACCGTGTCAATAACGGGCTAATAGGAAAATTAATTTCGACGCAGAGAATAGTTTATTCAGATGCATATTGCAGGTTTACCTGGCGCAACAGGGTTGACGGATAATTGAGTCGCTTTCTTCGTTTAATATCCGTTCGGTTCACGAGTTCTAGTTTCAGAGTTTACGTAGTTACGATTCCACATAATCGTACATATTATTCGCATAGATTATAATTCACTTTAACACGGAAATGCCAGAATATTATACACAAGAGATTAACAAATTACGCGTTAATTATCAGTTATCAGTCAAACGCGTTGCGCTAGGATGTGTAATAATTGCGTGACAGTTTAACATTTTAGGTCTTTTTAACATCGAAATTTGTTATGTACATTATGTCCAGTTAAAATGAATAAACTATTTCTCCAAATATTGACAATATGAAAAAATACTTTATATGAAGACGGTTTGATTTGATAAAAAAATCTTAATAGAATATTTTAATTTTTATCTTATTTATTATAAATTGTTATTCAAATATACGTGTAGACATCGTTAAGGTTGCCTTGAAATGTGTAATAAAATAAAAATAGTAATAGTAATAATAATAGTAGTTTATTGTGTTATTCAAATTATCCAAATTTATTTGAATTCGGTTCCTATTTTCAATTAAATTATAAGAACATTAGGTGAACAATGTAAAAAAAAAAAAACATAAAAAGTCAAAATTGATCTCAAACATAGACTTCACAAGACTAATAAAATTTACAAACGATGAGGCTCAAATGCTAAAAAGAAATGTCAATACGTAGTAAAAAAAAGATGCAATCGGTCTGTTCAATGCTGAGAAATAAAAAAATTCTCACAAAGCTGGGCGACAAATTGGTAGCTGTTTAGGACATAACGCCAACCAGCTACCACTCGACAAACCTGCGAATAAATCAGAGAATGCCCCTGACCGCCACCCTTTCGCGTTACGGTTTACCCTGGCTTTCACCCTAACACCCTCACCATCACCCTCGACTGCTCACGCGACAGTTCACTGCGATTCGTCAATGCTCAAAGCACTGCTTGCCAGCTATTCGTCAATTTAATGCCGTATAATCGATAAACTATGCGTACCGTTCGATTTTATTCAAAGAGACGAAGTTTTGATTACATTATTGACGTTCGTATTTGAACAAGAATTTTGGTTCTTCGGTTTTATTCCATGACACAATGCGTGGCATCCGGTGTTATTTGTGCGAAAATGGAAAATCATAATTGGATGAAGAATTTATGCAGCTTTCCTATTGTGTTTATTGAATTAAGGCCATCTGATTACAATTGAAAGGACGTTCTTGTACTCAATGGAAATACTTGCAATCAATAATAAAATCATAATTCGCAATCACAGTCAGTTAGATCAGTAATTTTTAACTAGTGGTACGCAAAAACTCGGTGATACGTGAACAATTTGCATAATATACAGTATTGCAATTTTAATACGGTTTGGTAATCGTACAGTATCGAACATGGTATGTTTCCCCAAGGAAAACGTCGATCCCCCCCCCCCCTAGATTTCCCTGGGTTCGCGGACTCCCACCCTCCCCTACAGGTAGCCGCAGGGAGAATAACGATGTAGGGCAGAGAGTTTACACGGGGAGATTTGGATTGATATTAATTCTGTTATGCACATTTCTTAATTATATACTAAATTCTGTAATATTTAATAATTAAATATTACGTTATCTTTTTCTATTATAAATTACTTTTAATATTAATATATTATCAAAATTAAGATTTTGAAAATTGCTGCTTTCTCTGTATCGCTATTTTCCCTAGGGTAGGCTGCTTTGCTCGATGAAGACAGTTATGAAAAGGTTGAGAATCGCTTATTTAGATTACTATACTTCTGAAAAATACGATTCAACGATTTATCATCAAATTTTGAGATATGACCGCGGTAATGGCTGGTTTTATATTTCCTGAAAGGAAAGAATAGTTGATAAGATGGAAGAAGAGGTGAACGCAGGGTAGGACGCGAAAGGGGGGTAACGTTGGCACCTGGACGAATGGGGTCATTTGTAGACACGAGTATTACAGGCTGGCCAGCAAGCGACTAGAGGCGGTGAGGGGGTAGTTTGGACGATGTGATTTAAAGGTCTATCGAGCGATGATGCCTCAAGATTAGTTACCCGTCGGAACATAATTTCCCGGCCCCCGCTGAGTCCTCCTGTCGTAATTTACCGAAACTCACGGTTGACGTATCAGGAATATCTAGAGCAGTTTTGTTGGACGAATGGGAGACTTTGTCGCACGTGAAAAATCCTCTATCCTGTCGGCTCTTGTTAAAATTATTCTTCTCGCTGACTATGCTGAATACACAAAGAACGTCCAATAACCAATGCGACTAGTAAAATTATAACTAAGAAAAACAAAATCTTTTCCCTTATTTTTTAAATGTAAAATAAGCTAAAATTAATTCTAAAATTTCTCGAAACTTTTTTAATAAGCTTCTATCGGAATCTTGTCTAGGTAGTCAATCAAAGATTTGTGAATAGTAGAGATATCTTTTTGATTTTGGAGATGATAATTTCAGTTTAGAAAATGTTCTAACAGATCAATCACTAAAAACAGAGATTTTAGTGAACAACAATTTACATTATATGTAAAATGAATATACTTATTCAAGAAATGTATCATAAATTATCAATTTCTGGCAAAATATTGTTATAGCCTCGATCTCTTTCTATAAAAATATTCATAGAAAGGAAATAACGAATCTCACAAGAAAAAAATTGCATCCACGCGAAAACTAAACCATCAGCCCGCATGGAACACAGTATCTAATATCAATAAATATCTGAAAGCATTATGCAAATAAAATTATAATATAATACAAGCGCTCTCTATAAATTAGTACCTATGCTGTATGATTTAAACACTAATGAAGATTTCAGTTGTAGAGAATAACCCACACTAAACAGGATAAGATCAGAATATGGTAAATTAATGCATGTGCATACAATAAATTTATAATGCCAATCAAATTAATCTATAAGAACACAAATTCAATCCTAATTTCATTTTAATAAAAATTCGATTATTAAAAAAATTAACATTATAGCAATCTAATTTATTACAAATTTTTTAATTTAGTCTCTTGAAAAATATTCGTTTTGTTATACATAATATTGGCAACATTAGAGTATCCAACATTAAGGATATTAACTTAAAGTTTAATGTATAATTTTTAAACGAAAGAGTTTTATATATGGAAAGAATAATTACTAAAGAAGCAGTGTAAAATTTAGAAAATGAAAATAACATGAAAAACAAAATTAATTAAAATTGGGGCTCTCTCCATGATTCGCCGTCCGAGCGTTGAAGGATATTCTCATGTCAACTTCACCCCAGCAAAAAATAATCACCTTTTGCAAAGAAATAGAATATTAAACAAAATACAAAGAAACATGAATGGCACGAAATATAGTCGCTAATGACCTTAGCAGTTGGTGCGACTTACAATACCTAATAAATAAATAAATTATACAATTATTAGAGAAAATTCTAAAATCATTTAAGCATGGTATAGAATCACATTTAATTACATAAAAATTTTACTATAATATCATTAAATTTCAGCAAAATTTTTTTAAACAATCTAATAGAATCAACAATTTCTATGTAAGTATGTGAGATTAGAACGGTCATGAACGTAACTAGACTTTAATATCGACACCAGTTCTTATACACACAGTGTGTCCCACCTTAAGTGTTATAATTCCGTTATTCCGTAACTATTAATGATACAAAAAATTGTTGATATGAGAATTGCACGGTAAAAGGGGGCCTATGTTTTGGCCGAAGTGAAAAATCTTTTGCATTATTAGTTTAAGAGATATGATGGTCAAGTTTCGTTTTTCAAACGGAAGTACATATTTTTTTTCAGTTCATGTGATAATGCTCCTCAAGACGAATTTATTAAGCTTTAATGTATACACTCGATTTTAATTAGTTTTCAAGATATAACGTTTACAAATTTCCCGACTTTCAGTAGATGCGGTTCGGTTTGAGTGGCAAGTTGTAAAAGCGGCCCTACTGTTGCGGTAAGTGCCATAGCGGGGGTCTACGCTAGGAACGGCAGACCCAAAGAATAATCGGCCAAAACATAGGCCCCCTTTTACCGTGCAATTCCCATATCAACAATTTTTTGTATCATTAACCCCTTCCCGTGCCATTTAGCTCGACGAAACTCGGGCCCAAGCGGTAGTCGTCAAAGCGCGCTAAACAGACAAAACGCTCGAGAACAATCGCAATACGTGCCGAAATGTAAAGAGCTTTGATATCTGATATACATATAGGCATTTTTACGCGTTACCACTGCTGAACTCACAAGTCTGTTCGCGAGTCTGACTCGTGATATTCATGTTTCGCCCGACTATCTGTTCACGAGTCAGACTCGTGATATTCATGTTTGGGCCAAAATCTTCATCACGAGTCAGACTCGTTAAAGTACGGGAAGGGGTTAATAGTTACGGAATAACGGAATTATAACACTTAAGGTGGGACACACTGTATATGTAGCTCTATAGTTTTTAGATCTGAACTGGTCATTTTGAGTTCTTAGTATACACCTGTATAGTCAATAGGTCTAGACTAGAACTTAAATTTCGTCCAGGGCCCCTTTTTATTTGTCATTTTCTTTTCTGAGTTCGTCATATCATATACTGGACCGTAGGGCACTTGTTGTACTGATCCCCAGGTGTACACGACCGCTGCTTCGACGGCGATGCGTGATTAGAGTCCGCGGGGAAATCTAGCAGCGTCATGTTGCAGAGCTAATGCTCGCATCTAGCAGAGCCCCCGGCATGCCTTTCCGCACTTCCGGTCCGCTACCCCGACTCGATCCTACTATCCGCCCCTCCGCTCGGTCAACTCTACGCGTGCCGATAATTCTGCCACGGTGTTCACCGTCGCCACAGCGGTAATGTGCGATCAACGATTCCGATGAATCTAATTAGCGATCATTTCCGTGAGGCCGGTAGCAGCGGTTCCGCAATTTTACCCAAATATAGATGATGCACTGCTTTGGTATCGGTTAGTATTAATAATAGAGGAGATTGGTTGCTCGTCAAACGTTAGGGAGGTTCAATTATTTTGTTGCGGTGCAATGTTTTGATGGACAATCTTTTCGTTCACAATTGGACAGTATTTTTTTTTTAATTCTGACCATCACGAATTTAACGCAATAATTCTTTGCGGACGCATGTCTGCCGTCAGTCACGGTATCATGATGGCATTCTGAATCAATACTTTATGGAGATACAACGAATGTTTTATAAAGCTTTTCCAGTTTTATTTGAAATGTAAAATAGCACGTAGTTCGTTTTTCACGAATTTATAATTTACGTTCCATACAAAATAATTTCGACCAGTAGAGTATTATTAAGATTTTAGGCAAATACAACTACAGGGTGATCCTGTCACTACGCTACCCAAAGGAAGTGCCGCCACAATAGAATGTAGAAGTCGACATCCCATTTCTGTCATCGCTTACTTGACCCCTGCAGCGAAGACGGCTGCGAAAATGCGTGTAATGAGCAGAAGAGTCCCATTTAAACGCTATGGAAAACAGAATATATTCTTAACACATTTCCACGCACACAACCGTCCTCGCCGCAGGGGCCTCGACGGTCATGTAAGCGATGACAGAAATAGGATGTAGACTACCACATTCTATTGTGGCGGCACTTCCTTTGGGTAGCGTAGCGAGAGGATCACCCTGTATAAAGGTTAATTACCATGTCACCCACCTTTCTATAGAAATTCATCAACCATACTATATATTAGGAATTCTTTTACTTATATGCCTATTTAAAAATATTTGTTAAGGAATTAAAAATTAAATTTTCACGTTATTAAGAAATTTGCTACGAAAAAGCTTGGGGCCATTTCAAGTCCTAATTTGCATCTAAAGTAGACATAAACTTTTCTTAGAAAGATTTGTATTACGTATTTGAATCTATGAATACTGAGAATAACGAAACATTGTGAAAATCTAATGAAACGTTAGCCTTCACGCAGCAGTTAGCGCGTTAATTTAATTAAATAGGAAAAATTATACTAATTTTTAAATTAGAATATATTGAAAATTGAGGAAATGGTACAGTTGCAAATAGAAAATTTCATTTTTTAACCGAATTCGAAAAAGGAGGAGGTTGCTCAATTCGATCAGTATATATATATATTTCCTTTTTTTTGCATAAGAAGTGGCTAGTTTACTGAATCACAACTTTCGAATCTTGAATACACAAATAAAAATTCGAATTCAGATAAGAATGATACAGGTCTGACGTAGAAACAGTCATAAATAAATAAAATAAATGATTTAAATATGCGAATCCGGATTCTACTAGTATTCAAATATCTAAATATTAGAATTTTAGTCATTGGCGTAACTTGGATCTTCTTTTAAAGTGAGCCGCGTCCCCTAGAAATTTAAAAATTTTGGGATTTTAAAATTTTTAAGATCTGAAAGTTTGGAGTTTTTAATCTCTGGAATCTTATAATTTTTAAATTATGAAATTTTTGAATTCTCAAGATTTCAAATTCTAAAATTAAAAGATGATGGAAGTCCACATTTTTGGGAACAGGCTAGTCCAGATTTTTCTTTTGAGGGGGGCGGCAGGCTCACCCTGGGCCCTGCCTAAAATTACGCCAATGATTTTAATTACCACTACGTTAAAATAGCACCCACACACACAGCGCTCTAGGGTACCATCTTGGTAGTACTGTATAAAATATTTCCGAAACACAGGTATCTCAGAATCTTTTCAAGTGTATACCTACAATTTTTCCTGTTTGTAAGCTATATCTAAATAATTCTAGTTCAGACCCTAGGAACGTCATCAAGGTGACCGCAACAAATCGGATAACCATAATCCAGGAACGAGGATTTACGGAGTCATGGAACGAGCTGATTTTTACACAGAGATTGAGCTTTGTGTTTGGTATCGTCCATGAACAACACCGGAATGCTGGTCTAGAAGATAAAAACATAAACTCGTCCTGACTCATAAATTGGTGTCATTCGAAGACCGTGTGCTCTACTTCCGGTCCACCCTTTTCCTGTCATCTTTTTACCTCCATCTCTTCTCGATAAGAAGGTTGGGGAGGATGAACGAAGTCCACAGAGACGTCGATAGAGATATCATCAAAGCGAACCATCGATCGTGTTCATAAATTCGGTGTCCAACTCGTATAGCAACCGTCTTTCGAGTGACGTATCTTTTTTTTCGTTTTATTTTCTCCTATCATACCTCCTCACTTTCTATCCTCGCCCGACCGTTTCCCTTTTTATTCCTATTTTTCCATTTCCATGAGACAATCTTTGCACTTTTATACAACGACGTGGATGGACATTCTTTTTCCTTTGTTCTCTCAGGTTTTTTATTTTCCATGTTGTTTCTTCTTTTTTTGGCTTATTGTTTTACAGATTTTATTCAAATACTTAGTTTACTGAGTTTTAATTAATACGTTGATTAGGTACCATAGCGGTCACTGCTGACTGACGCCTTAAATTTTGTTATATTATGTAATTAATAAAATAAAATAGAAGGAAATTTTGAGTAACGTTAGTATTATACTAATTTCTTTAATAAATACAGTTTTAATATCTGGCTACATATGATCTTTTCTAATGCGACAGTCAAAATTTTAACCGTCATTGGAATAGTTCCCAGGGACCATTTCATTTAAGTACCATTTTACCAAATTGGTAAGTGCAAATAAATTTGCTTTGCAAATCCGGTTTAAAAATTTGATAGGATAGTAGAAGATTACATAAATTTTCAAATAGTTATATTAACATGCATTAAAGCTTAGTTTGTAGATTTAAGGGGCTACTGCAAACCCTTATAATCCAATGAATTTTTATTCGTCTTTCATTTTCGCAACTAAATTTGTTTCTTATTGTTAGTGTCAAATTAATTCGAAGGTAAAAGATTAATATAATAAAAAGATAAATAGTTAAATGTGCACATTTTTCATACTGCTTTTATATAAGTAAACTAAGTCTTTTTAAGAAATTGATTTCGTTGTATTGCTCCACAATTATGAAAACGAAGTACTAATAAAATTAATTTATCCTTTAAATTCAAAAATAAACTCTTCTTAATACTGACAAATACATTAGAAAATACAACTGTATTACAAAACGTTAATTAAACCCTTGAAGTGCAATCTTATTAAATTTTAATATACGTTTAACAGTGATGAAAATTCCAATGCATTTTTAAACTGCAACAATTACGGTTGTAAACAGAAAGGAAATCGATACTCCATTGAATTTGACTGTTTACGCGTCCATGTATAGATGCACATAGACGATGCTTAGGTAGCGGTACCTTTGACCGATCAAGCAACGTAAATTCTCTGATTAGGTCGGAAACAAAGCATAGTCCCTAAGGAACCTCTTCCTGATCAGGATCAGCTGCTTCGGCAGTGGGTCGATATTGAGATTCCGGTTTCAAAGCGAACTATGTTTTCAATGAAACGTTCTACCTGATAACCTTGTGTATAGTTCTCCAACATTCTTGGAACATTTTCCTCCTGGTAGAATACTAGTATCAAACTTGTTATAATTTGAGATGAGGAAAATTTAAAATAGGTTCAAGGAACCAATAAACATTGGAACATGTACACCAGCATGCTATTTCTAAATTAATATTTGATTTAAAACTATTATTTACTTCACTAAATGAAAATACAATAATAAATAACAAGTGTGATTTTTTTAGTCCAAGAAGTATTTAAGTTAATGGTAACAAAAAACATAAAGACCTCAATTTCTATGATTATAATAATAATATCAATCATTTGTGTTTTCTTCAAAACTAAAAATAAATACAAATTGTTTTTGTATCCTTAACTGTATAAAAATCAAAATTCACTGAAATATAAGAAGGTACTGAAGACCAGTAGCATCAAGCATATTTAATTAAAAAAATAGTATTATGTACTTTTAAAAGTGCTATGATGTTGATTTCATGTTTAGTATCTAATGTTATTTTAATAACATTACATAATCATTGCGTATACATGAGAATGCATCATTCATTTCTAATACTTGCTTCCTTATCTTTACTATGGCGTAGGTATGCTCAAAAAATCGTGCACACGGACGTTCGAGTGCGTCTGCTTTGGTAACGCTGAAGCAGCTAGCTAGCCCGTAGCATTGCACGCGTGCGAATTCAGGCGCAAACGGGCTACCGTGCCCGTTTTACTTTTTCCTAAACATGCCATCTATAGTTCAATATATTAATAAAAACCAAATTAAATGATACTTACTTAAATAACATTAAATAACATTAAAATACGAAATTAAATTAAAATCATGGTTCTTTCCAGTGTCCGCCGTCCGAAGGTTAATAAGTAACATATTAAAATGATCTTGTTATTCAATAACAAAATAGAAAACAAAAAAAAAGTTTTCCGAGTAATGATCAGCTCATAACTTGCACAGAATGCAAAACAACACACTTCCCCTAAAACTCTCCAAACAGTTGCATCAGTAAGAGTCAGTTTCCTTTTGGTCGTTCAAATTCTATGGAAGACAGTTTGCACCAATTTCGTAGCGTGGACGAGCGTTTCCGAGAGTTTACCGTAATCAGAGTTACCAATACTAGGTAGAGATCAAAAAGGAGTCCGCCTAAGGAACAGGAAGTCGATCTGTTGATCGATCCAGCAAACCGCGATACGATGCAGTCCCAACGTTGCAACATCCTCTATTGACCGGTGGATCGTGGTTCATGAAAGCTGCAGGCTAAGAAGACCGTCTTCGGGGTCAGAGGTCGTAGCCAGAAGCGTCGCGAGGGACGGTTAGATTTCCGTGATAAAACCGAGATTGCGATCCCTCGCCAATCCCGAAGATACAGCACGGTGGGAATGAACGAAACTACGGGTGAGACGGTCGTCTTTGGAATCCCGGCGAAGCGTATCGAGTGTTTTCGAACGTTCTTGTGTGCCGGGTACACGTACTTACACGCGGTGTGTAACACGAAACCAAAACGACCAGGCCATTCGTGCTCGTCGGCTACGTTCGAGCTTTACTCTACTCGCTATATGTACACAGCGACGCGACGATAAAATGGAAAAGAACCGGAAAAGGAAGCCGCCCCGTGGCCCGGTTCCCGGGGATCAGCGAAATGGCCTTACGTAAACAAATCTCGATCGATCTATCTCTTCCTAGGGAATACCTGGAAATGATTTTACGTGACGACGAGATACTTACTGGGGTTTCAGCCTGCTCGAAGGAGATATATCGACGCTAAGGCGCACACTATGATTTTATCGTGAACCGTGTGTCACGGTTAGAGCCACTGGATATCGTTTGCCGTATGGATTTTCAAATGGATGCTTTTGTTTTTTCAACCGAGACCACCGGTTTGGGTAAATGTAGATAAGAAATGGCTTCGTTTGCCAACTGTTACGTTAAAAGCGTATGGATCTTTACTAGTGACAACTTTGAGATAGAAGTTTGTTGTAGAGATAACCCTTGGATAGTGGATTGTAACCCAGGCTTACGAAATCTTAGAAGGCTTCAAAGCAAATTACACAATCAAATTTTCATATATTGGAAACATAATATCTAAAGAAATAATTTTCAGTTTGGAAAACGAAAAGGTTCAAGATTACATTTATATTGTTGCATATCAGAACGGTCCATAGTCTTAGAATTAATATCTTTCCTAATGAATTAGAGATCTTATTAAATGAAAGGAAAACTATTGAGAGCAGGTTAAAAATATGGATCAAAGATGGAAGATTGGTATTTAATATCGTGTTTTTAAGTATAAAACGCAGTTGTTTACGCTCCATAAATTGTAAATAGAGTGTAAAGTTGTTTATATAATAAAACCTATAGATACAACGTTGAGCATTTGATACTAATTGTGAAATAACGTAAGCTATAATTTATGTTATTGTGATTTATTTACTAAATAGTCTGTTGTACACACTTAATTATTCTTTTTTTATATACACATATTAAACCAGGCCTACGCGATAAAACCAAGCTTTATCAAGGAAAATTTGGATGTTCCAAGTTCCCACCTTTTCGCTTACGTATTCCCGGAAAAAGTGATAATGTAGCAAATTGGGACCCATATACGTATGTATATGTATAGGAGTCTGGTCTCATCACTTACAGTCGCGGCGGAAAATAAGTGGACGCTGTTCAAAATAGAATACCTCGGGTAAAATTGGACTAAATGACTTTATGTTTTTTGAGAAACTATAAAAATTAATTCGCTAAAATATGTATTTTCATCGTTTTAAAAAATTACAATTTGTTGAAATCGTGGAAGAAAATAGTGAAGGGTAATTTTTCAACTTTTTTATGTGAGCATATAATGAAAATTAAAAATATGTCTTTCGTAGATTCAAATAAGTTATGTGTATACTGAAAATTTCATCGAAATCGGTTAAGACATTTAAAAGTTATAAGTAATTAAAGTTTCCGAAAACCGCGACTTTTTACCTAAGAACGTGATTAGTTCCGTTCTTTGAATTAATATTTATTTATTATTCATACTCAGTTATATACTAAATTTGGTAATTTTTAATAACTAAAAATTCTATTATTTATGCACTAAATTACTTTTAACATTAATATCGTCAAAATTAAGGCTTTAAGAATTCCTGTTTTCCCAATATCGCTATTTTCACTAGGGAAGCCTGATTTGATCGCGAGTGTACCCAGATAGCACACGATGTCTTAAAGACATCCATTTTACGACCACTTTAGGTTTGTACGTCTTACGACCTTACCTGGACATCTTTACGATATTTTGTCCCGAACGTCGTTAAGACATCTGAAATTCATGTCTTTAAGGCATCTTTATAACGTACGAAATGAATGTTGTAAAGACCTCTGAAATTCATGTCTTTAAGGCATCTTTATAACGTACGAAACGAACGTATTATTTATTCAAACGCATTGTTAAATGGAACGAATTTCAATGGAATGAATGCTAAATGTATTTATAAGTGTGACTGGTCAGTACGTGTTGTTCAGGTAGCCCTGAAGAATTTTTATATGAATCTAACATAGTTTCATAAGAAGGGTAATATTGAAATGTGTAAACGCGTTTTTTTCTTAATACCATTACGATTCCTAATACAATTTTCAATCATTTGGGAGTGTAGCTGAAGAAATATACAATATTTAACCAATTGCCTTGGCCTCTTAAGATAGAGAAAAGCCGGATTCGCTATGCTGATCCGGCTAGACCCTTTTGGACAATGTTTTGAGGCAGGTCATATGCGTTCTGTCAGCACGTTTGCCCTTCTTAAGGAAAGGTCCTCCAAGTCGGGGTGTTATAAAGAAGACGGTCAGTACAAGTCAGGTCAGTTTCCTGCGAGTCGTTGAAGTTTGTATTTCGCTTTATGTGTCGTGCAGTATTAGCTATTTGCTGTTTGTTGGATTTTGATTATTCAAAAAGAGCGTAAGTAAATAAAGTGATTATTATTTCGTTGTTATTATTTTGTAATATATTTTCATTACTTTCTGAAAATCTTTTATAGAATATTGATTCTTTTAATAATTTAAATTCCGTTTCTGTTTATAATGTTTCCAATGTTGATTTCTGTATAATTGAACATGTACAAATTCTTATTTTAGCTGCTGCTGAAACGGCAAACCTTGCCGATAATAAAAGGACAACGAGTGTGTCAATCCAAAATTGGTTAAGAAGAGCTTTCGATAGAAAAAATGTAATTGCGAAACAATTTTGAATGAATACTTTGTATATTTTGAATAAAATATTATTATACTAAAAACGATTGTATTTTAATTAAACAGCATTTATAAGACATCTGTAGGGTATATGTAAGATATCTTTAGGGCATTCATAAGACATCTTTAAAACGTCTGTAAAGCATCTGCTGGATATCGGTACGACATCTTTAAGACATCCCGTTTTCTAACATACAGGGTGTCCCACCACATCTGTTATAAAGCTATAACTTGTAAATATGAAAATTGCATGGTAAAATAGGGCCCATGTTTTGGCGTGAACGAAAATTTATTTACATTATTAGTTTAAAAGATATGATGGTCAAGTTTCGTTTTTCAAATGGAACCTTATATTTTGTTTTGGTCTATTTGATAGTACTTTTCAAAACGAAGTCACTGACCTGTCATGTATACACCCGATTTTAATTAGTTTGCAAGATAAAACGTTTACAAATTTCCCGATTTTCAGTAGATACGTTTCGGTTTGAGTGGCAAGTCGTAAAAGCGGCCCTATTGTTGCGGTTTCTTATTCTTTGGGTCTGCCGTTCCTAGCGTAGACCCCCGCTGAGACACTGACCGCTACAATAGGGCCACTTTTACGACTTGCCACTCAAACCGAAACGTATCTACTGCAAATCGGGAAATTTGTAAACGTTTTATCTTGCAAACTAATTAAAATCGGGTGTATACATGACAGGTTAGTGAATTCGTTTTGAAAAGTACTATCAAATAGACCAAAAAAAAATATATGGTTCTATTTGAAAAACGAAACTTGACCATCATATCTCGTAAAATAACAAAGTTGTATAAAATAACAAACATGCGCCCTATTTTACCATGCAATTTGCATATTTACAATTTTGGCTACGGCCGATAGTTTTGGAGTTACAGCTTTATAACAGATGTGGTGGGACACCCTGTAGGATGTTAACAGGACGTATTTCAGGCATTCGCAGGACTTTTCAGATATTCGTAAGATATCCTCAATATCTGGAACAGATATCTTTAAGATGTTTTAACGATGTTTCTGTGCTATCTAGGTATAGATAATCACGCTTATCTCTATATGAATTTAACAGTTCATGTAAAGTATTCTGAATTAAATAAATAAATATAGAAAAAGAAACTTTTACGAGGAACACAAATCATATTTTTGTTAGAAAAACTGTAAAAAGATCATAAAATAACGAATGGGTTCTTCGAATATTAACCTGTTTGGATACTCGGTAAAGTGATCAAATACGATTAAAAACAAAAAATGTCCACCTTTTTACTTTATTTTAGTAGTTACATTTATTAAATACATAAATCAAAATCGTGGTCTGGGCAATAATATCCTACCTCTTGTTTCTTTTCTAATTCTCTTTCTATCTACACGTTTATTGCGATACAGCACACATTGCTTTCGTGGATTTTTTCTTATTTGATTCAGGGGTGGATTGAGGTTTCTGAGGCCCGGAGCTCAAACCTTGGAAAATTAAAAATTGAAATTTATTGTAAATAAAATTAAATAGCATTTAATCATGAAGAAACAGGGCAGCAGTAAACAAAAACTTAATTCAATATTTTTGACATAGAAAATGAAAGACTTAAAACGCGACCATCCTGCAAACTCCCTTATACCACCTTTTAATTTAATATTAGTTTCATTCGATGCACGGTAAATCAAATATGAATTGCAATCAACGTATTTCTGTTTGTATTTTTGTGTCTACTTTTATGCAATATTTAATGCTACTGAAAATATACAACTAGCATATATAGGAAGCGATCTTCACAGTTTTCATAAAAGGACAGAGAAAATCAAAATAACGAGAAACCATTTTACATGGAGTACGGAACTCATCCTTCAATAATGAGTCCGTCGCATGGGGTTCAACGTTCGGTTAATTGACGATCTACTGTATTTAATTCTGAATACAACGACGTACATGAAAATGCACATTCCACGTATGGAATTTTAAACATTATATGTATGTAGCAGCTCGAGTGTAATGCATAGTTCAAATTAGCGTATTGTAGCACGTTACAAAGAGGTTGACTGCTGCAGGAAGAATGGTCATATGTATTTAGTACGACACATTATAATAACAATCACTTAACTTTTTAATTTAAACCTTGAATTTGTTACCTTATATTATCAGAATGGTAGCAATGCTACTATGTATTTTACTCAAATAACTTTTAAGTAAAATTGTTTGTAAAATGCAAAGTGTTGCACGCCTACCACGAAACACATAGTGTGGTACAAAATGAACTGTTAATAGATAAAAAAATTGAAAGATGGTTGGAATAGCCTGGAAATTTATCAGACTTCAATTTGTAATTGATTTTACATTCAATGTTTGATAATTTAATGATTTCTATTTTATCTTTAGTAAAACTTGTGATGTTTAGAAGATGTTAATTTTTTGAAAGATAATGGTAATGTTACATTTCTTAAATTGATTTCCGAAAATATTTGCAAGTCCTACAACATATGCTACAGTAATTGTTTCGTTTGTATAACTAAGAGAATTGAATTTTGTGTAACAATTATTAATTAATTAAACCAATCAAAATTGCATCGTTAAACAAACTAAAGAGAGATGTTAAAAGAGATGTCTATTTTTCATGTAAAATTAAATTTAATTAATCCTCTTTATTCTGTTTCTATATTTATCATTACTTATCAGATGGACGTGAAAAAAATGAAAAAAAAAAAATACATCTGCAAAGCTGTTTGAAATATTTTTTGAAAAAAGAACAATTTTTCTAAGAAATAACTTAGAATCTTGTAATCAAAGGGATGCAGCTCCATTTTTACTAACTTCGAGTAAATGATAAAAACTGTTTATGATATCATTGTTTTGATTCAACATTAAAGAGACAAATATATGTTTCTATACAATAATCATTAAGTTAGTAAGTTTTTATTTCCATTTCTGACAAGTTTATTATAATTAAGAACTTTTCTTGCTGCAAAGTCCTTAACCCTCAGACGATGGACCATGGAGAGAGCCCCAATTTTAATTTAATTTTGTATTTCATATTATTTTCATTTTTTAAGTTTAAAAATTACTGTTCCAATATATGAAACTACTTCGTTTAAACATTATACATTTTTAACTTTAAGTTAATGTCCTTGTATATGTTTTGTAAGTTTGGGTCTCGACTGGCCTAGACTGTACTGTTCAAGGGTAAATAATTGCATCGATAGGTTTAAATGGCTCTCTCTGTATACACACTTTTTGTAATTAAAGGATTAATTTAAGAGATATCACTGATAAAAAGAAATCAAAATTTGTTGCCAGAACGAAACTGTTGTGAAATATCCTGTGAATATTTATGTACAATATAGCTAGAGCCTTATTACACAGATACGCGTTTGTTGGTCGGAGAGATAGCTACATACACTTTTCTTCGTTCAGACGGTATCATTGGTATTCCAAACGCGTAAAAGATGGCTTTCTCCTGTGGGATAATATTCCTTAGAAGCAGTTCAGGTCCTTGATTCAGTTTCCAGCTACCTTGCTTTCTATGTATCCCTTCTGCTTCTGTTTCTCATTGCGATTATTCACAGCGTTGCTGGAACAAGCCTACGTAAATGACATTCCTATTTGTCGCTAGGTCTCTAGCGACGAGATGGTATCGCTGCTTTCACGCACATCGGAACAATAAATTCCGCAATTCCTTCTCAAGAATTTCTAACAGTAGGACAATCAACCTTGTCAAAATGAAAGGATTTCAGATTTCATACTTTAGAAAAGTAAATTATTATTATTTTGATAGTTGCATAATTTATGAAATCATTACATTTATATAATTTTACATTGCGTTTTATACCTAGTCGAAACTTTTTATAAATTACAGAATTGTATTTGAGAGCTTCGTTTAACATACGCCGCAGAATTAGTAATTTTCAAGGTGTAATTACAGTAGGCGCTCGTTACTTTGCTGTTATGTATGTACCTACGTCTCATACTTGCACGCATTACTTTATAACTGTGTCACAAAGGCAAATGAATTGTGAATTATGCACGCATGCTACTGATGCATGTCCCTCTCCAAAGCACCAAATTATCGGGGAATTATCGAGTGTATACTATACTATCAAATAGAACAGATAACGATAAGGCGAAGAATAAAATTAAATTGTCTAACTAACATGTAAATAAAATAATTTTTATTTGTCAAATGTTATTTGCAATAAGGTATATTTTACAGCTGATAATTTTATGTTCAACTGCTAGTTTTAAATTTCTATTGCATGCTTGCTACAACATTTTGTAATATAAGCTTTGTACGTACATTGGACGACTTTAGCTTTTAATATCAAGAATGAGCAATTATAGTCGTCTTTAGTAGTACAATGGTTAAACCTAAAAACTACTAACAGTACATATGACAATGACCATCAAAGTGTTAAGGTGGCTTTTTTTCAAGATTTTTGAAGGAATAAAAAAAGTGATTATATCAGATGGACCAGAAACCATTCGTACCTTAATTATTGTGAAAACTATAACAATTAGAAGAATATTTTTCCGATAAAAGGTACACTGCACGGAGTGGGCTATTGCAGTAGAATTCCGTTTATTCGGACATATTGGGAGATAGAACAATTTCGATAACTGAATGTTCCGATAATAGAGGTTCACTAGCTCGTCTCTATACATATATACGAGTATTATACTTATTATCGACTAGACTATTCTCGATAATAGAAATTGATGTTCAGAAAACTGAAGTTAAGCACGTTTATTCGTTTTGTTTAGACTGATACACACTTTAATCCAATTATATATCATATGTACTATATATAATTATTTTGCAAACAATTATGTATATATTTAATTCAATGATGTAAAATAATTCTCAAAATCTTTAAATTTACGGTATTCTTGAATAATTAAAGATTGCACATGAGTAGTGTTCGAAGATACTAGCTATGCTTTGAAGTATTTAAACATCTTTCTAACTTGAAATTTATTTTTATGAAGCAATTACTTAAGCAGTAAACAAATTATATATAATGACAAATAAAATGACAGTAAAAATACATAAATAGAAAAATGATAATATTAAGTAATTTTAATATTGTTTTAATATTGGACTAGTTTTATCTACTATTGTTATAGAAGTATTGCATTGTACAGTGGTAATAGACCTCTCGTAATTATTAGATCCTTATATTTTTACTCCTTTAATATTGACAACAAAACAATGAAACAGTTTTTATTAAATTACACAATTTTTTGAATATAACTATCCATTGTTTTCTAATGTTACAATATACGGGGTGTTCTAGATTTTTCCTGCCATATTATAATAATATTATTCTACAAGTATAAATAAATGTAGACTCATAAAAGTTTCCTTAAAACATGCTAATAAAAATACGAAGATATGATACACGTGTTTATTATTTACATTACAATGATAGTATGTTATCATTGTTATTATTATTATTATTATACTGATGATATTTATTTAATAGTTTACACATTAATATCTGTTTCTTATATAGTTTATTAAAACACTTGTATGACGAATGACTCAAAATCAGACAGAATAACTATCTCTGTGGCAAATTAAATTTTCTCGGTTCAAGCGAAATTGCTCGAACAAAATTCGCATTTTGGTGAAAAACCAGCCGCAGATTCGATAATCCTTGCTGGGAGCGATGAATAGGCCGCTAATCTGACTGATATTAAACACGTACTCGTACTGATCCCGTTGTGCTTGAAATTGCGTTTTGGATCCCAGCAAATCTATCGCTACCACCATCAACACGAACGTCTGCTCCCTTTTGTAGAACTAGTGACAATTCATAACCGTCATTGAGAACTCTCACATAGGGTTGTAGTGACAGCTAAGTGTTTTCGTCCCTATGCCATCGAGTGTCCAGAAAAGATAAGAATGGAGAAGCAAAGGTCTCAACATATTCAACCCAGATGAAATTTTAACCATAGATTATCTAAAAATTCATCTGTGGAGCGTTGGTCGTATCCAGGGGCAGATTAGCCATTAGGAGTTCAGGAAAATTCCCGATGGGCAGATAGGGATTTCGGGCCTAATTAATTAAAATTAGGGCTCGTTATATTACTAATTACCCGAAAAGAATTTAAGTCCTAATTCGCTTTTGATTTTACCATTCATAGTGATGTAGAAAAAAATATTAGAGTAACCGTACTGTCTTAACACCTTCAAACCCGATTAGGTAATATTAACTTATACCAAAGAAGTGACAATCTGGAAGGTCGTTAAAAATAATTTAGCAGATACCTGCAATTTCAGTTAGGAATGCACAAACGAATGATTAACTGAAATGGAGCCTTAAAACAGAACGCACTATACGACCCAACGTGCTACTATGTCAATCAATGCTGGTTCGTTACAAGTTCATTACAGCAACGAAAATAGATTG
The DNA here is from genome assembly GCF_907164935.1 of Osmia bicornis bicornis. Lineage (NCBI taxonomy): Eukaryota > Metazoa > Arthropoda > Insecta > Hymenoptera > Megachilidae > Osmia > Osmia bicornis. Next base: position 1,753,512 of record NC_060219.1, on the reverse strand, counting down.
ATTTATTCGGTTATACAAAATTTAAGACGTCGATCATTACTGACCACCGTGACAGACAGCACCTTAATGCTTTAATTTACGACTTCACCTTATTCACCTGTCATTCCAGGTTCGCTGACAGAACTTTGAGAAGTTTCCCGAGATGAATGTGTTGATTTGAGACGACAATTTCAATTTCTCCCGTTTCTAAGGAGATTAATCGAGAGGATTCTACTCGATGCCGGTCAGTCTCTCTGGTGGTCTGATTTTGGTGGTTCAAATTGCCAACAGGCAGTTAGTTAGTCACTGCTTCCACTAATCTGGCCGATATTAATTCGGATGCGTGAAACGCGTGCACAGACTGCTCGTTGGCCAAGTAGCGGCTGGCTCGAGTATGCGTGCATCAGTGTGTGAGTATGTGTGTGTGCGCGCTAGTAAGTGGTCCAAGTAGGCCGCCAAGGCGGCCAACTGGCTGCTGGGCCGAGGATGATCAACTGTGCGGCATAATAAACGGATCTGTTGACGTCAACGCCAGAAGGGACCTGGAAACAGGTGTCCTGTCTGCGAAGTCGTAGACAAGCAAACGAGCCGTCCGCTTAAGATGCTCCTGGGCTTGAGTAATCGCGCGTTAATTGTGGATTACTGCGAGGCGAAACCGGTGGCGACGAAATCTGTGATTAGGCTTCTCTTAAAGGAGCTCTTGTTGTCTTGTACATTTCTGAATGGATATAACGAGGGGTATGAAGAAACTTGAACAATCCGTTGGAATATTAACCCTCTGTGAGGTCGTTGCCAATTTTCAATCGGCCCTATTTTCCTCCTCTCGCCATGTAAGATCGCTTCTCGTCATATATTTCAATTATTAACATTATTGATTATTTGCACGCATTCAGTTATTATTAAAACTGGTTTACTTTTCACCGGTGGTGTGGGAGACCATCCCTAATAAGTACGTTACTCTTTTCTCAAATATATACTACGATAACAACTTGTTCCAATTGCCCTTCTTGTACTTTTAGAACTATCTAAAGCAATCAAATCAATGATACGTATCAATAACGTCAATAGAGGCAATCGATACAGTAGATTCAATTTGGCACTCCATCTTGTCAGTTCCTTACAGTCAAATGGCTAATAAAATTAACCGATGAGAAGCATCGCTATAAGACGTATAAGTGACAATCGAACCTAAAGTAAACTGCAATGTTTACTATTAAAATATCAACATAACAGAAACTCTAAAAGTCATAATAACTGCTATTAAAGGAGTTATTAAAATAATTTAAGTTTTTCGATTTATATCTTTAATCTATAATTGGTGTGTAAGGATTTAGAAGAGTTTAAAACTATTCTGACATAAGCTTTCTTATTCGAGAAATTGGTTTTGTAAGAGGAGAATCGTGAATTCTTAATCATCAATTTGAGTGATACTTTATTGGTTTATAGTTTGTGGAGTGATTTCAGATAAAAATAACAGTATGTCTTATTTGTCTCCACCCGACAAAGATCTGAAATTTAACCTCAAAATCAAATAGACACTTTCACTCATTCTTGTTTTGAAGTACAGAAAATAGAGAAAAGTTATTCGAATAATATTGTAGTTTAATGGTACAATAAACACTATACACTTATCTTATCAAAATTGTAAAAGAAATTCTTTCAAAATTAAAAAAAAGGATTGAGGTTAGATTTCATACTTTTAAAAGTCAATGGGCATTAATGAGGCATATCTACTGGTATTTTTGAAAAATATGTAGAGAAACTTGAATAATTAGTGATAGAAAGTCTTTTCGAACTAATTATAAGAAAGAAGAATAAATGCCTTTATGGTTTAAATAATTAATTAACCCTTGAATAGCGGAGCCTGGGTGGATTGAGACCCATACTTACAAAACATATACAAGGACATTAACCTAAAGTTAAATTTATAAGTTTAAGTAAATTTAAAGATAAGCCTTGCAGATGGCACTCATGATTTCCGTTTCTTTAGTTTCTTTTTTTTGGTACGTTAGTGACGAGATGGATTACTGCGTGTTATCGCTTCCCCTACGTTTAATAAGTGTAATCGATTAAGGATCCATTCTTCATTTTTCTTGTAATACACAAATATGGTTCATTTTATTATTATCCTAAAGACTTACTTATATATATATATATGTATTTTTCTACTATTCTAAGTGTAGTTATATAATAAAACATATACAACATAAACATAAGAACGTTCTAAGAGTTCCAGACAAAAGGATTTAATATATTGGAAGAACAATTTTAAACGAACAGTGTAAAATTTAGAAAATGAAAATAATGTTAAATACAAAATTAAATTAAAATTGTGGCTCTCTACACGAAAATAAGAAAAACGACTTTGGAATCACCTATCACTTAACGTAATTAATTCTTCTAAACAGAAAAAAGTGAACATCTTTGAATATTTTATAGGCTATTTATGGTTATGTTCTCGTTTGGAATGTATCACCTCCCATAACATAATAAACAGATCAATCTCTGTCAACAACAGAATACAACCAAGACACCAATGTATATACATAAGTAGCTTCCTAACAATACTCCCGTAAACAGTATTGCACGAGATAAACGTGTATAATTATGTAATAACAATCACTTAGCGATCAGTTGGGGCGGAAGTAGGATTGGGACGGGCAACGGATGTCTCCGTGCGGACATTTGTTATTCCGGCTGTCACTTCATCGTATCGTAACTCCTAGTCGGCTCGTTTATCATCAGGATAGATATCTCGATTATGCTCGTTGAATACTGCGTAGATGTATGCGGGCTAGTTTATCAGCGAGCAGAATTTCAGCACACGATCGTCGCTCGATGGATCCATTCTGTTCTGAAACCGCATCGTCGCGAAAAATCCCTATCGAAAAGGCATATAATTCAAGTGGAAAATCGTTATCTGCCAGGAAATTGCAGCCCCTCCCATCGTGACGATCGAATGACTGGAATTTGCCATTGGACTGAACGGGGCCGGGTTGCGGTGCTCATAAATATCTTTTCTTTTTTTTTCTCTCTTCACCAAGCTGAGGAACAATGATAAGCAACGCGGGACATTACGTATGCTAAAAACAGCAATATCTGGATGAAAATTACTCGTTTCGAAACTGAATAGGAATATATGCTTCCAATTTAAGAAGCTCGTTTAAATTTCCCGCCAATTTTCTGCAAATAAAACTTGTGTGTAACTTAGGTTAAAATTTAGAAATATTTTAGGATGAAGTTCCGAATACGACCGGTTGCCGATAAAGATGAAATTTTGAGGGGGATGGGGAAAGGGGGAGGGGACCCCAAATATAAAGAGATATCTTCGGCTTCCTATTAGTTTCTGAGATATTAATTAAAAACTTTCGTACAATACATAGAATTTTTCCTATACAGATATAACTAACACAGCCGTCTTCGCTGTAGTAAGCTAACATCGTCAAGTGTCGAACAGCCGTTGACACAGCGGGGATTTCAACCTGACCATCTATAGGGTGTATCGTCGAAATCTCTCCAACATGGAGAGATCCCGTGTTTCAAAGAATAAGATATAATATGTGTGAGGAGGAGGGTATTTTAATAAATGATTTTAGACGATTTTGAGCCGAAATATTAATAATCGTTTATTGGCTCGATACATGCTTATGAGGAAAAAGCCCGTCGGCACAAAAAACCCCTTGTTTTCTTATTATTACGTTTTGCTTATGTTGACGACCGGTGAAAATGCGTACGGTAAACGTTGTCGTGTTGTTATAACATCTGACCACGTAGGCCAGGTATACGTGTGTAATGTTTGACCATGTAGGCCAAAAGTATGAGTGTAATATTCGACCCTGTAAGCGAATGCGGGTCCGGGTGGTTACATGTAGTAACCAACCCGGTAGGTCGTCGTTACAACAGCTTACAGGTATGTAAGAATGTAGTGTAATATCTGACCATGTAAGCGAATACGGGTCCGGGTGGTTACATGTAGTACCCAACCCGGCAGGTCGACGCTCTACAGCTTACATGATATCAGGATTGAGTGTATAATTAGGGAGGTACATGATTGTAACCAGCTCTACGGGTCGTCGTCACGACTATAATATGCGTTATTGTGAATATTTCCGAACTTGCACTCGTGGACGAACCATGTCGTCGATCGCGATCCGAACTGTAGCAAGCTTCTTTTCAGACTAAATAATATGCGTCGATCGCCCGAGAAACTCCGCACGAAAGGGGCGGTCAACGAAGAGCTAATTTTCGTTCTCGCTTGCTCTCTGACTTATCGTGAATGGCGATGACAAACCTTTAAATAATTTATGACATGGCCGTGCTTACGTTAGGACCGATCCTAGTGAAAACTAAACAAAGGCCCTGCCTCGACTCGTATTTCGAGACATCGGCTGTTCACGGTGGTCTACGCACCGAACCACTTGAAGTCATAAAATACCTTCGGTCTCGACAAAAGTAAACGTCGACGGCCGAACGTAGGGTGGCCTATTCAAAACTTTGGAGATACGACGACTGTTGTAGCGTTGCCGGCCGCCTTCCGGCGGCCAGAAATTTATCTACCCTGACCTAACCTACGTATAAATCAAATGTGTTTAATTCCTTGAGAATTAGTAATAAAATATAAAACATAACGTAATGTAACTAAAAAAATGGATTTTACATGGAACACCCTATAGAAACGGAAGCCGATATCGCTATGGTGTGAACGGCTGTTCGACACTTGACGATGACGGTTGCTACAGCGAAGACAGTAGTGTTAGTTGCATCTGTACAGGAAAAATTCTATTTATTGTACGAAAGTTTTTAATTAATATCTCGGAAACTAATAGGAAGCCGAAGATACCACTTTATATTTGGGGTCTCCTCCCCCCTTCCCCCTGCCCCTCAAAATTTCATCTTGATCGGCGATCGATCGTATTCGGAACTACAGCCATATTTTGTTACATCGTGCTTTATACTTTAAGAATTAATTATAGTTTTTATATTTCAAATTTACTGTTCAGTTAAACTATGATTTTGATATCTTATCTCGAGTTAATAAATTTACCCTTGCAGCACCTAACACGTCATTAAGAATCAACACGTACATCCCTATTTGTTTTCTTTTCGTTTACCAGCAGCGTATCACAGGGCGTGAAAGGCAGACCGATAGGAAATCGATCGGTGGATTGGTTGGTCCTCGGAGGCCGAACAGGCGACGGATAAGCACCAATTATTAGAGTTACCGGCACGTGTATCGTTCGTTACCCGATTAAGGTGGCTGAAAAGGAATCCGATAGGAATCCGATGAGTCTCGCCGACCGGAGGAAAAGCCATTACCTCTTCGGTACTGCCAACTTACGGCTGCACCCTACCAGAACCTTCCTACAAATGTGCAACTGTACGGTTACTTGACTGTAATATTGCTTGGTCACGTGTATCGAGTATTCCAGGCACAATGTGAGCAACGTATAACCACCACCACCACCATGTCCGTGGTTCTCAATCGAAATCGTGGAATACGTATTGCAAAATCAAGTATAGGCTAGGTTAGGTTAGGTTAGGTTAGGTTAGGTTAGGTTAGGTTAGGTTAGGTTTTTCATTCAGAACTGTGACTTGGTGCAAGAATTTATTTTTGTTCAAAAATAAGTTAAACTCGTTATTAAGTTTGCAAATTATATATTCTACATAAAAAATGACAATTCCAAATTTTATCTAGCAATGGCTACAATGGCATTTGTCAAAATTTTTCATAAAATCAACTTGTTTTCTTTTTTATAAAAAACATAAATACGTTTAAAAAAGAAATTTTAAACAGCAGATACTTCTGTGTCAGAAATTATTTGAACATGAATTTTTTATCATAGTTTTAAGTGCTAATATCTCAACTTATGAATAACTGACATTGGTATTTCTTGCACCAAGCCATAGATGTATACGCAAAGTCTCTTATATTACCTAATCAAATATGGTTCCAAGAGTGTAATTAAATAAACATGATCTTATAATATTTCCTGAATATTTATAATTAATAAATAACAAAATAGAAATGGGTTCTTCAAACCTATATTTTGCACTCGTTACCAAACATTTTATTATTTTGAAACATACAATGTAGTCGGTTCACATTTATAAGTTTACCTAACCTAACTCATAGCAATGGCGGTAGCTGCGTCTAACAAGCGTCTGGGATGAGAATATTCGATGGCTTTTGACGGAAAGCTTGTAATCGCAACATCGTTCCTCCAATAAATAAGAATCACCCTTAGTTGTGTCTTCAAATTATACCGCTTCGAGCGACGTTTCTGGTGCTCGTCGTTGCATCGCGTATCCTCAAAGGTAAAATAAGGGAGCAGACAGTTGCGAGAACGGTATTGCACAAGGTGGAGAGTGAACAGAGAAGAAACGATGGAAAAGGGAGGATAGGTCGAACGAATATTCTCCAGTCTGAGAATTGTACCGAGAGTGTCGTTTTACCGGAACTGCTCGAATGCCACCGAGTTTCGGGAGAAATTACATCGAGAGACTTCGCGGAAGAGCGATACGATTTGAAACCGCCTACGGCGGCTTTCTGTTTATTCCGCCGGCGTCGACCGCTTTTATTTCTATTTCGTTTGTAATTTTGAAGCTGAATCGCTTCAATCCTCTATGTGAAATCGAACATTTAATCCCGGTTACGTGAAATATTTCTTTTTATATACGATGATACGAGTTATTGTATCTGGGAACAATTCTTTCTTTTTTGTTTTTTTTTTTCAAACGTTCAACTGATATTTTTATACAAAGGGTATAGCCGGGTAAGGTAGGCGAAATGGCCCCTGAACCAAATTAAAATCAGAATGCGTCATTCGATAGCATATCAAAAGAAAATACTGTACACCAATTTTCAACCCTTTATCTTAACCAGGGGGGCAGTGAGGGGGAGCAAAAGAAACGCCAGATCGTGCTCCATTTCTCGTATTTAATAACATCCGAAAATTCTGATACACTACAAACATGGTAGCGCATATTAGGGAATTTTTCAGATTTTTTCATAGCAAATCCTAGTTGTAAAAAATTTAAAACCGAACAAACAATCTGAAGAAACGCGATTTGTAATTGAAAATGTAAGAACACTACTTTTATATTACTGTGGTAATAACATATTAGTATAACTATTACTCTTGAATTTTTTCAGATTTTTTGTTGTGGTGCAACATAGTTAAAATAATCAAAAACCAATTATTTCGCATGAAAAAGTAACTTCTACTCGAATTTTTATTTCCTGTTTTTTTAGAATATGAATGTGAATCAATTTAAAAGTACATATTCTAAAAATACAGGAAATAAAAATTGAAAGTAGGAGTTACTTTTTCATGCGAAATAATTGGTTTTTGATTATTTTAACTACGTTGCACCACAACAAAAAATCTGAAAAAATTCAAGAGTAATAGTTATACTAATATGTTATTACCACAGTAATATAAAAGTAGTGTTCTTACATTTTCAATAACAAATCGCGTTTCTTCAGATTGTTTGTTCGGATTAAAATATTTTACAACTAGGATTTGCTATGAAAAAATCTGAAAAATTCCCTAATATGCGCTACCATGTTTGTAGTGTACCAGAATTTTTTCAGAATTTTCGGATGTTATTAAATACGAGAAATGGAGCACGATCTGGCGTTTCTTTTGCTCCCCCTCACTGCCCCCCTGGTTAAGATAAAGGGTTGAAAATTGGTGTACAGTATTTTCTTTTGATATTTCATTTGGTTCAAGGACCATTTTGCCTACTTTATCCGACTATACCCTTTGATGGTAAAAAATATATGTATATAAATATAGTTCATTTATAATTAACACGTTTATAGTTCACTGTCCCATACATGGGTCAGCATATTCCTGACTTACACATCTGCTGATCCATTCACTGGTCAGGAGCATTGGATATTAGAAATCTTGATACTTGATGCACAAAACTTTTTGACTGAATTTTTATACAGATAATTAAATTCGGAGTGGTTTATGTGTAAGAAATAATAATTCAGTTCAATGACTTGTTTTTAAATTTTTTCTTGGACTGTAAACGTGTTAAGCTGACGGATATACAATACGATCGCAAAAAGTAAATATGTACTCTGAATTGCGATGATTAATGATTAGAATTTATTTTGAGTATCTAAAATTTATTTATTATAAAGCATCATCTATACTTTACAATATTCGATAAATTTAATACGATTTTCCATATTTGTATAATTAAATTTCCTACGTTATCCTTTTCATAATTACACAGACTGTTGTTTATGTGACAATTATATAATCAATTTTAATTAATAATTCATAACTGTTATTTTAAAATCGTAATTCTATATAAGCAATATAATTCATAGTATGTTCCGTTTATAGTTTTATTAAATATTAATTGCATATAATCAAAATATTTTCATTATAAACGCTTGAAGAAGGCTTCAAAAGTAGGTCGAAAGGTCGCAAAATTAATAACGAAGGTAATTTAATCATACAAATTACTCAAACATTCAAATGATTGGATAATAATTATACAGAACATTAAAAATCGTACGACATTAAATTAACTGACAAAAATATAAAATAATTAAATGCATCATTTATTAATTATTATTTATTTATTATTATTAAATTTTCTGGAAAAAAAGAAAATTTAGCTTTACACTGACAAATTAACTTGCAAATAAATAATGATTGATTAACACCTAACACAATTGATTAGATCAACAAAAAAGAAACAAATAAAACACTTCCATTTTTTTAACTTTACACTATTTATACCTAATGTGTCCATATTATCTTCTTTTAAATTTTGTTAAAAATACTGATTACCGTGTTTCATAACTGTGCTAATAAACTAATCGTCTCTTTCTGCAGACGAATTCGAGAGCAACATGCAAATACGTTCAGAGGAAAAACTAAACGAGGAAACAGGTTGAATGGGGGTTCGTAGGAAACCGGAAAGAAAGAGGATAATGCCAGCTTTCTTCAATGGCAGACAGAGGAAGAGATAAAAAAAAAAGAACCGTGGAAAGAAAAATGGTGAAGAGAGAGAGAGTAGGGATGTTAAGGGAATGGAGGGAGGGAAAAGAAGTTGTTTTATTATTTTCCTTAGACACAGGACTGACGGTGGAAGAAAAGGAAGGCGGTTATAAATCGCAAGCCCGCGTGAATACCCAAGAAGAGCACCGGTTCTTTGCGCCTTTCTGTTAAACGCGTCTCCGAACCTTCCTTTCCCTTCTATCCTTGTCTGCCTTTCGTTCATTCTCAATTTTTTCCACTTTTTCCCTCCGGCCATGTGGCAATCCGTGAATCTATAAAGATGTCATAACAATATCACTCAACCGGAAAATTAAATAATTAAGGAATGACCGAACTTTTCTCCGTGAAAAATCAGGATAGAATAATTATATAAATCAATTAAAAAAAAAATCAAGATCCCCAAAATCCTTCAACATCCGCATACGAAAATACCTCATAGAAATAAACTTCCAAGTATCTCGCATTATGCCAACAAGACAGTATCAAGTCCCGCCATGGACACTCCACTAAAAATTCCAAAAATATTAGAAGATACAGTATCAAACCCAAAGAATAATACGAACCCAGTAATCATGAAAAATCTACTTTTAGAGAGTCTCAACAAATACCCAGGTCATATTAATATTTTTGCATACGGTTCTAAATCAAAAAACAATGCAGGATGCGCAGTAATCAAATATAAGAAAAAAGGTATACTTATTAGACTCCCAAGACATTTCTCAGTTTTCTAGAGCGAAGGATATGTTATCCTACAAGCAATAAATTACATTAAAAAATCCAATAAAACAAACTTTATTATTAATACTGACTCAAGAAGTGCTTTTCTAGTTCTAGAGAATATAAAATCCGAAAATCCTATCATAAGAGAAATAATAGAAGAAATATCAAAATTAGACAAAAAATATTCTCTTTCGTTGAGTTCCTTTCCCGATTGGCATACAAAAATACGAACAGGCTGGTGACGCTGCTAGAAGAGCATTTGTGATAGAACACTCTCTAATATCAATATATTATAAGCACCTAAAAAGTACAATAAAAATGCTATTAGAATCGTTACGTAATGAACAATGAAAAAATTCGAAGGGGAAACTTCCGAAAAGCCCCATCACCCCAGGACAACCAAACTTCGGATTATAGTAATTGAGGGACGAGAAATCGAATGAGACCATTTTCAGAACTGGCAAATAAACCGTTCTCGAGATATACAGGGTATTCTAAAAGTGCGGAAAACCCCTATTATCTTGATAAGAACGCATTTCCACGCAAAATGACTAACCTAACCCTAACCCTAACCCTAACCCTAACCCTAACCCTAACCCTAACCTAGGTTAGGTTAGTCATTTTCCGTGAAAATAGTAACTGCCCAGTCATTGGGCCATGGTCTATGGTAGGGATGCACTCCTGGCGTATACGCAATGTACTACACGACAAGGCGTGTTTGCATCGCCAACAGAAATATAGTGTAAAGTATATTCTATTGCGATGCCCAAAATATTTATAAAAAAAATTCAAATACAATATCCTTAATGAAAAACAGATCCTGCTTAACAATCAAAGGCTCCAATTTACTAAATCCTCATCCTCCAAGCTATCCGACTATATACCCCACCCCCCTGGGGGGTCCAGCCCATATACTAAACTGATGCCCAAAACTTGCACCGAAATGTACATAAACTACTTGTAAATATCAATTAATTGTAACAGTGGTCGCGACTTTAAATAAATAAATAAATAAAAAATCAGAATTGATAATTAAATGAAAGTGTTGCCATTTTATTACCACGAAGAGGTGAAAACCTGGAGCAAGGTTGGTCAACTCTGAATCAAGCTTCGTCGAATGACCCGATTTTCTGCTACTTCATTCCCATGGCGGGAAATTTCAAAAGCGACCAATATTTGCGTGTCGCGTAGTCCGACTATGGCTACCGTAATTGGAACGTTTTCTTTGGACTAGCTGGCGTTTAGGAACGAAGTTCCGCAGATCGCGTGGCGACCGGTGGTGGAAAGGTGGAAGGAAGTTGGTGCAATAGCGTGGCGCTGATATTACTTAGCGGTGGAGGGAGGAACGCGTTGTGATCGCACGGTTGCTAGTAATTTAGGAAATTTGTAATTGCTTCGTCGGAACTGAGATTGCCGCTGCTACGCTGAAACGGGAACAGTTTATTTTTGTTCAAACGTTGATATTAACTTTTAGCGAATAGTGAACATAATTCATTACGATCTGTAACGGAGAATAATTTTCAGTTACAGGCTAATGAGAAATTCTTTAGGAAGTATTTCGAAGAATGTATTCACTGTATCGTGTGATCAATGTTTCATTTGGTATGTTCAGAATGTTAAATAAAATATTATGAAATTAATGAAAAGTGTATAAAAACATTAAAACATATACATAGACGGATAATAAATTCTGTCACGCACAATGTTTACAATAAACAATAGAAAAATAAGGGTTGCTTCCACTCTTTTAGAATGGATGATTGCAGATAAAAAAGAATATGTGTCAAATAATAGTTGGTACGTATCACTTAGGTGACATTCTTTGTGAGTATAAAGATAACTCTGAATCGAACTAATATTTCTGGATCCCGAGGCAATCAAATCTTCAAGCGCCCCCGTTGGTTAATAAACTTGGTTCAGAAATTGAAATTTATTCTAAATAAAATTAAATAACATTAACCTCCGTTAACATTGCGGCTCGTTTTGGGTCAGGCGAAAATTTAATTTTTCAAGAGTTGTCTTCGAATTTCTATTTTTGTTGGAAAATTTGTTAAACGTTTCGCTTAACTAGTATTTTTATATTAAATTAGAGACTTAAACAAGTGTCTTTGAATTTTTCAAATTTTTGTACAGCCTAGAACGATAAAAAATTATGTCCGGAAATAAAAACCCTGTAATGCCAACCGTGTTAGTAAACAACGATATTGCCAGCAGAGGAATAAATCGTAAAAAAAAAAATAATAATGATCTACAAATAAATGATATTAAAGAATAAACATCGAAAAGACACATACTTTAATCATTGAATGATTCAAAAAATTTAAAAGGGGAGGATTTATTTTTGTAATAGCAGTTGGCTCCAAAATTTGTAAAACTATAGTCGATTCCAAAGTCTTAAATTGTTTCACCTAGTGAATGGAAGGCTTAGACCGGGACCCGCTGTAGTCTCCCTTAAACCCTTGTTACTCCAGCACTGAAATAATTCTATCTTATGTTCTCAACGTCTGCATTTACTAAATTATCTTCATTTTAAAAATGATCAATTTTGTTCTCAAAATTGAACATCTATTATTGTAGGAAAGAAATTGTCTGGCTTCAATTATTTGTATCACATTTGTAAAAGAAACTAATAAACTCTTTTGAAATTTCACCGATACCATTTATATTGTCAGGTAATAGGAAGCTTTACAGGATATTTCAGCAACGAGATTGGAAGCGTATTGAACAGTCGATTCTTTATAAGAGACATTGTCCCACGAGAAATCTAAAATCTTAAATCTCTCGATTACTCGGGACATTTAGTTTCCACCTGGTTGGCCACACTGTTGTCATCTCCGCGGGGAATACTTAGAGATCTGATCAAAATTCCATTAATGGTCACTTTTCGTTATCGTCGGCCTACATCGAGGTTCTTATCTAAATTGAATTTTACCTTGGACAAGGTATGACAATAACACAAGAGCTTTCAACACCTTTATGAATAAGAAAACTATACAACTTTTATTCAAATCTTGATTAATATCCTAGTATGAAGTTAAGAAAAAGAATTGAATTTATATTTTACAGTAAATATAATATTTGAACGTATACATATGGAAAACTTCAAGTGTAACGCTTAATCTTTTTCTGCATGATTTTTCTCAATTTAGAAAAAAAATATATGTTTCTGAACTCTTATAGGTCATAAATAATAATTACAGTGATAACTTTTCAGAAGAGAAAATTACAATAAATCAACTTTTTCTATTTTATATTATATGAAATTAAAATAAAAAATTGTAATTACAAAAAAGAGAAATTTGAAGTTTATTTACATTTAAAAATTTCGCATTCATATTTGTAACACAATGTTTATTTACAGGAAGTTGCAATTACATTATATTCTTGCAAAGTTATCAAAGTTATCAACCCAACTTAATTAAAAAAAAAAGATATGTACTTCCAATAATTTAGAAAACCGGGTTAATTATATTGTCCCCGTGCAACATCCAACAGTTATAAAAAGAATGTATCACATCATGCTAACAAGAAGAACCTCTCATAAAACCAATTTGCCCTGCAATTTCCACAAGAAACATTTTATAAGCGTTCTAAGAGAAAAAGATCCACAAAGCAGTTTACACACAAAAGGCAAACGAGAAGAAATTTATGAATCCATTTGCAGCGATTTCCATTATTTCCTGTTGGTCATTAATTGGTTGTTGAAAGTATTATTATTAGCAATAAACCGGCGATATAAAGTAACGGCCACGACAACCGTAACGAATGGATGACTCGAGGAATCGTCAGAGCTTTCCTGTTGATCGACCATCAAAGAAACCCAACCACTTCCGTTCCTTTCGTAACGAGCCTCTGGAGATGACGAGGGAAACGAGACGCAGGATAATGCTGGCAGCCGATCGGTGCCGGTGATTTCAGAGAGGGGTGAAAGTAAAAGAAGAAGAAGAAGAAAAAGAAGAAAAAGAAGAAGAAGAGAGGAGGTAAAGGAACACGGAAAAGAGGAAAAAGGGCCAGCAAAAGGAGAGGAACTGGGCCAACGGAAAGACTCAAAGGAAAGAGCAATCGCTTGCTGCGGTTGACGAACGTGACTTTGCTTTTCTCGCTTGAAAGGAAAGGGGAAAACGACCTTCCTCTAACGAGTCACGGGCCACGAGCTGGTTACAAGGATCCTGATGATTCAGAAGGATGATCGTTTACCCGGACAAAAAGCAGCCAGCATCGGCTCTTCTATCTCTCCTTAATTCGAGTTGTTCGCCGCTCATGCGAAGAGCGCCCTCGGATCACCAGGAAAAACCTAACCTAAAAGCTGTCGACGATTTCATTACTGGCGTTTCTCGTTTTTAGTCTCGAGTTCGAACCTCCATCTCTGCTATTTCCGGGCGAAATTGGTCGATCCACAGACGACTCAATGGATTATAATTATTTGATACACGGGTCGTTTTGAAATTTATGAGCAACGCCTCTAGCGTAGGTTTTCTGAACGAAGGAAGTAGGCAAAACTAACCTCACACTACTGTAATAAATGAAATAATACATATGTATATATATGTACATTTTGTATGTCTTTTTCATTTTATAAAATGAGCAATCGAGAGAAGTTTTATATCATAATTGAATTTGGCATAAGACTTGATCTCGATTTCCCTACTGGCGTAACTAGGATTTTATCTGACAACGGCTATGTTCTCTAATTTTACTAAAAATCTGAAACAGAATCATTAAACTTGTACGCGTCTTGAACATAGAAGGGTTAATGCAAAATGGGTATTTAAGATTTTGAACGAAGCTCGAAAGAAAACTTGTGGTTAAAATGCAAGCATAATTTTAAGCGAATGTAATTAAAGTTCTTTGATTACAAACCAAATAAGTGTGGTTGAAGCTTGGAGTTATGAGTCAAAATTAGCATTGAAAGTAACTGATAAATCGTAATAAAGAAGATTGTGATTACTATGTTCTGAAATTTGAAAAAGATTCTACTTATCAGTTATTTGAAAATGTCATTACTAATATTACTGTCAATTATTGGAGACAGTCAAGACTATCATAAGATGATAGTATTAACAGTGACGGATTAAGGGGAGGTTTAAGGTGAATAAAATCTTATATTGCTGTTATCCCGTCTCTTTATCATTACATATGATTTAATTTTATTTAGAAGAAATTTCAATTTTTGAATCAAGTTTATTAACCAAGGTAGTTTGATAAAACTCCAAGATTTGATAGCCTCGGGCTCCAGAAATCTTATTTCGATTCTAATTATTAGTATTTGTTAGTGATTAATAGTACATTCCTTTTTAATTATAAATCCATGATTTCTCAACTATTTCCGAATATCACAGTCCGCTTGTTTCCGAAACATTTACGAAATTAGTTACAAACTTTGTCCGAAACATAACGAATCTTGAGCAACATAATAATAATGACGATAAATTATTATTATAGGATTCCTTCAACTTTACAGAAAGATAGAATAACTTTCATCGTTTAATATAATACTTCCTATTCCGACGACAATTCTCTGTTTCCTAGTCAATTCATTAGTTCATGGTCGAATTCACGAGTGGACATTGTAGAAAGTATTGATGGACTCGCGTAATTATGATACCTAATTACCTATATCATAAATTCTGTCTCTGCAAATAAAACGTTTGTATTGTATGAAATCTTGGAAATTGGTAGTTCATTATTGTTCATCATTGTTCTGAGAAACAAAACACGTCTTATTTCAATTCAAGCAGGATTAGGTTAAGATGGAGTGAAGTACTAAAGAGAATCGCATTGTCGATATTGCACTGCATAAGTCTAGTCAGTTGTCAAGAGAGATTCTCAATTTTTGAAACTTATAATATTTTTAAAAAGAATTTATTTATTGGACTATTCTATCTTGCTTCCAAATCATTTTACCACCAAACCATATAAAATGCAGTTGGAAAAAATATATTACATTGTTTCCAAATTTCGACAAAGCACATTTTAACTTTGTTTAACTCTTTGAAGCATGATGAGGTTAATTAATATCACCTCGAAAATTTAAAATTACTTTACCTACTTTGT
The DNA here is from genome assembly GCF_907164935.1 of Osmia bicornis bicornis. Taxonomy (NCBI): domain Eukaryota; kingdom Metazoa; phylum Arthropoda; class Insecta; order Hymenoptera; family Megachilidae; genus Osmia; species Osmia bicornis. Next base: position 1,737,733 of record NC_060219.1, on the reverse strand, counting down.
TAAATTTTATAAGAATATAATTTCTTTGCAACACGGACCTTCTTATTTTTTAAACTTCCACTTTTCAAAGAGTTAAGAGATAAAAAACATATCCAACTTAAAACATTTCGAAGTATTTTGAAAAATGATAAAAACGTAGATAAGAGATGTAACTAAGGAAGGTAGTACAAGCATGCCCAGTGAACTGTGTTGTACATTAGATGCTAAGAAGTGGTCACCCTCATTTTTTAAGAACACTAGTAATATACAGGGTGTTATGTAACGCATTTTCACGCTCCTAGGTGGTGGTAGGGGGGATGATTCTGAACAACTTTTTCCTTTGCGAAAAATTGATCCGAAGCTTCCTTTTTGAATTATTAAGCAAAAACACTGACCAATCCGAGCGCGTATAACGCGCGGGCTCAGGGGCGGCAGCGTCGGCTACGAAGCGGGGCTTGACGTAGGTCGCGAACGAACGGCTCGGCACCCCGTTTACATAGCACAATAAAAAAATTAAACTAGTTAAACATTTTTTGTTGTTGTTCAAAACGAATACGGAATCTAATCTCTTGTCGCCTGTCATTATGTAAAAAAGGAAATTTTAAACATTCTAAATAACAAATAAAAATGTTTGAAATGAAATAATCAATACAAATTTTAAAACAATTTCAGTGAAACTTACCCATTCGTTCGTAAATTCCTATCTGGGTCAATCCTGGGTTATTGTGTCAGTCTTCATCATTTGACGAAGAAACGCGTGTGCAGAACAGCTGATTTCACGGTCGGGCTAGTGAACTTGCCTCGTTTATTGCACTTAGGTACAATAAACGCTTTTGTGTGGTCGTTTCAGTGAAAAAATCGACCCCGAAAGGGACTGCGCGAGTGCGATACCTAAGTGCAATAAACGAGGCGAGTTCACTAACCCGATCGTGAAATCAGCTGTTCTGCTCACGTGTTTCTTCGTCAAGTGATGAAGACCGACACAATAACCCAGGATTGACCCAGATAGGAATTTACGAACGAATGGGTAAGTTTCACTGAAATTGTTTTAAAATTTGTATTCATTATTTCATTTCAAACATTTTTATTTGTTATTTAGAATGTTGAAAATTTCCTTTTTTACATAATGACAGGCGACAAGAGATTAGATTCCGTATTCGTTTTGAACAACAACAAAAAATGTTTAACTAGTTTAATTTTTTTATTGTGCTATGCTAACGGGGTGCCGAGCCGTTCGTTCGCGACCTACGTCAAGCCCCGCTTCGTAGCCGACGCTGCCGTCCCTGAGCCCGCGCGTTATACGCGCTCGGATTGGTCAGTGTTTTTGCTTAATAATTCAAAAAGGAAGCTTCGGACCACTTTTTCGCAAAGGAAAAAGTTGTTCAGAATCACCCCCCCTACCACCATCTAGGAGCGTGAAAATGCGTTACATAACACCCTGTATAACGCTATTCAATGCGTATGTATATGGATTATTCATATTCAGTAAGCGTTTTATCTAGACTTTTATACATTTGACTTATAATAGAATTAAATCGTACCTTTCACTGAGGAACGCTTAGCAAGTACTTACTAAACCGGGCACGGGCACCCGCCGATTTGCACGCGTGCATTGCTACGGACAAGTCGTTGAGAGTGGCGGGGTACTTTTCCCATTCCCAATGATTCCCCAGCTCACACATCTAAATGCTTCTCACTTCTCAATCTGATTTATAACTCTTATGCGTTTACATCAAAACATCACGTATCAGGCAAGGAACCCAGAGGATCTCCTTGTAAATTTTATCAGATAGGCCGTGTAGGCCCATCGTCGCGATGATAATCCCCACCACCGATCGATAATTGCAGTAGTATAGACAGCGAAGCCCGTGACAAGTCCGACTGCATTCAGGCGCCCGCGCCCGTACGAGCGATGCCTGAACGTACCTGCCTTCATTTGAAGCGAAGGAACTGTCTTACCACAATCTACCGTACTGCTTACAGAGTAGAAAAAGATTAAAGTTTATTCTTTCTTACTTCAAAGAATGATAACTGTAGAGCAATTTTAATATGTATGACTAAAATTACGATAATAATTTGAAATAGGAGAAGCACTGATATTAAAGACAGTGGGCATTTTCTAAGGTAAAAAAAATCGAATTTTTTTTGGTAATAGACAATATTCGGAATCAGAATCTACATATAATTGGAACAATTTTTCGGATACTACAAATGGGTGAAAAATGCTCACAAAATTGGATTCGATGTACAAATTAATAGAGGCAAGATCGAGGATCGAAGGATCCGGCGAGCGACGGATCATTAGTCATTCTTGTTCCATTCGGAAAACGAACAGGTCGAAAAGGAAAAGGGGTGTTGCGCGAGAAATGGTACGATACATATCTTGTATTCGTGAATACTGTACGCACCTCAAACTGAGGAGTCGTTGTTCCAAACCAGTTCACGGCACTTTCGCACGGAAATTTATTAACTCGTAAATCTCTAAAGTCGATGGAATAGAGCCCACTACTGAACAATAATAATTCTTTTAATTCTGCACAAAATCAAGGTGTAAGAAACGACAGTGAGATTTGCTCACTGGATAATTTTTTTTAAACAGATTATGTCATCGCCTCTGTTATAAGCAGTTTAATTGTAATTCAGAACGGTTATCTCGCGATCAGGAGCGGAAACAACCGCTCGATATAATTTTCAGAACGAGATTTTGGCGTAGTCTGGAATAGTGTGGATAATCTTAAGGGTTACTATAGATTATTCTAGACATTTATTTCAGACAACGCGACGTGCGAATCAGAATAATAGGAATTAGTAGAAGCTGTGTAAATTATCCATGAGAGCCCAGTAAGTACTCATGCAGAATTTTTACACTCTCGCGGTCAGCGAAACTCGCATCTAGATAGTATGAATCGTACATTGAGTCACGTCTCCACAGACAATTCTGCACCTGGTTCAGTAAGCAAATATAAAACAATCGCGACGATTTTATTTGCGAAGTACGACCCGTTAGACTCAAACACCCCGCCGTGAAGTGTTCAAACGGCACGCTAATGTGAACAAGCTGTAACATTCTTTCGTGTTGTAAAGCGTGTCGCGACTGTGCGAACTGTTTTTCAATTCCTATTTCGCTGTACCTCCGATTAGCCCACTAAATAATTCGAATAATAACGCGGTGCTCAACTTTCCTACGGATAGAATCTACCATTTACTAATAAAAACATGTTAATCATCGCCTGACAAATCAAGTCAAGATTAAATAAATTCTGTGATATTTCTCTTTGTAGGCGTTAGTGGAGGGGGAGAAAGGGTTTCATTTCCCCGGACGCTCTTTAGTTCGGACCGGCGACCGCTAGGTGGCGGCGAGATGACAGTGACAGTGTTCTCGCAAGCGGTCGCCCGGCATGCAGTTCGAATATATAGAAGTTCCGAGTTGCGATATGATAGGTGCCTCAATATTTTTTATAATTAGGTCAGAAAATTTGTTTAAATTTGAAAAATGTTCTTTTTTTGAAAATCAAATTTCTCAAAAGCTGTACGTATAGGAGCAAAACGGTTTGCAGATTCGTAATCAGCGTACAAAACACTATAAGAATCATCTAGTAGGAATCGGAAAACAAATTCACTGTTGGACGGTGTAATTAAAAAGTCTCGTTGGCTAAAGTACCTACACACCCAGTATGATATTAAAAATTTGAAGTTGATAGCTGCAGTAGATTCTGAGAAAAAAGAACATGAAATTGGTTACTTTTCTATGTACTGCAAAAAATTCCTGCTTCCCCTAATAATCAATTTTTAATATCAATAAATGATCTACCTTAATCTTTTAATTTCTATTATGTTTCCTGTCACGTTTTCCTTATGTTAATAGTGGAAGGGTTAAATAAATGTGTGTATTTGAAAAGTGACCTTTTTAAGTAATTTAAAGGAATTCTATTATAGAAGCTAACAAATCAAACATGTCTTTGTTTTAATTTTTCAGTTATATAATAGCTTACTTTTACAAGTTAATTCTGCGTCCTTTATTTCTTTTAATGGAAGATGCATCTTAAAAATGTCATGGTAATTCAAATTATTGAAGTAATTTTTATTGTTATCATATTTTTTAGTCTCTTTTCAAATATACAGAAAAGCGGGAAGTCATTAAGAAGGTATAATACTAAAGGTACCGAATTAATTTGTACACTTAATAATTATCGTTTCTATGACGTTCATTTTCATTTTCAGACAACATCGCGCGTTGAGTGAAGCGTGATTTGTTTTGTTTCCCATTGTGCTCCTTGAAATCACTCGAAGCGATTTCGAAACTCACCAGAAAATTCTTGAGAAAGGTAATAAAATCAAAGTTATTTGGATCCCTGGCCACGCAGGTATAATCGGCAATGAAAATGCCGATCAACTTGCCAAAAAAGCAGCAAACTCTCAAAGGATTAATAATGAAGGCAAATTACACTTAGAAGATCTGACAAGGGAAATTAAAAATAAACTGAACACCCAGTGGGAAGACGAATGGAAACAAAAGGCTCCTAACCATATTAAAAATATATCCGACAATTTCTTCGAGGACCTGAAAGCGACCCCCACTCTACTCAGAAGAGAACAAGTGGCCATCTCAAGAATTAAAATTGGCCATTCTAGAATCACTCACTCCTACAGACTATCAAAACCTCCAGCTCCCCAATGTGAAGAGTGTGACTCCGCAATATTCATATATTATTTAATCCTCCACTGTACTAAATATCATTTCCTCCGCAACAAACATAAACTAGAACCTTCTCTCAAGGACAACTTAAAAAACAGTAAAATTCAGGACTTACTCAAATTTATAAAAGATACTAAACTAATAGAACTGATAATGTAAGCTTTACCTACTCCTTGATGTCGGTAATAACCTTGTAGTTGATGTGACAATAAACCTTAAATAAAAAAAATAAAAAAAATTACAGGTTGTTCAGTAATGAACTGGCTCCTCTTATCTCATTAAACAAAAGGGCGTCGATCCATTAGAAGAGCCCAGTTACTCGGTAGGAAGCAAAAATCGTTCGTAGCTTTTAGTTCTCTCTCTCCTTTCATTCGTCGCGTCTCACACATAATACCTAGGGATGGTCTGAAAATCCCAAAGGGCATTCGCTAGTCAATTTAATTACGCCAGGTCCATCCGGTTCTTCCTTTCTAAAACGTTTCACAACAATTTATTTGTTTATTTGCTTGTTTGTTTAACAGTATAAAGGTCCAATGCAAAGTTCTCGTTGCAAATTTATTGAGGCAACTGCGACAGCCAGCGTTTGGTAACTGTAAATTGAATTAAATTAATTGAAAAGCAAACGAATTAGTTTGCGATTTCTAGACGAGTAGAAAATGAACCAGATCTAGCTATACGTATTTAGTTAGTGAACATTTATAGATAATAACAATAAACTGATTAATCCTCAACTAACGAAGCTGTGTCAATGGTGTACGAAATAATAATATTTTAACCGTCAAATACTCAATTTTCTAAATGAAATATGTTCATACATTGGACAAATAAGATTTAAATAGATAGTAGAATCAAATTTAGAAAACAAGAATGACCGCAAATCAATAATTAAATTTAAATTTAACTAACCCAACTTTTTTTATCTCCTTTATTCAATGTTCCTAATTGAGAACACAATTAATTACATTTTTTCTAGGGATTTTAGTTAAGGTATCGTGACGATTTTGGTACATTTATCCACAATCGCTGAAATAGTGTTGTATGTGTTTATGAAGAAGTCAGAAAGATGTTTTCTTTTGAGTCTTCTAGGGAGATTTGAATAGCAGTTTTTAGCAGGTGAATTTATGTGGTTGTTTATTCTATATAGGTAAACTTTAGTATGCTTTACGATTTCATCATCTTCAACTGTGGAAATTTTTAGCGTTTTACTTGTATCATCGTTTCTGACGAACCACGGTGTGTTTAAAAACAATAGATTTAAGGTTTTCTATTTTTGTAATATTCGATTTGGCCGCCATATCCCAGATTTGTAACCCATATGTCCAAATGGGTTTAATGATTATTTTGTAGATTAATAATTTGTTATTTCGGTTGAGTTATGGTTTACGGGGTAACCTCAGATCGACCTGATTTTTTTACCATAGATAGCCCCTGAGATGGCGATTCCAACGGTAGTCACCCCATCTCTTAACTCCCACCCGCCGCCCTGGTAGAGGTCAAAAACTAAAATCGTCCAAAAAGTGGTTTCTGCACTGATCTCAGTGAGCACAATAAGGAAAAAAAAGTGGAAAAAATTTTTTTAAAAAGCAAAAAAAAATATTTAAAAAATGAAACAAATGAAAAAAATTGAAAAAAAAGGAAAAAAATGTGAAAAAATTTTTAAAAACCTAACCTAACCTAACCTAACCTAAGCAGTCAACGAAGGGAAGGCGCCGAAACCGCCCCATATAAGGGAGCAGAGGCGAGGAGTTACATTAGGTTACGTTAGGTTAGGTTAGGTTCGGTTAGGTTTTTTTTTATTTTTTTTCACATTTTTCTTCATTATTTTTCATTTTTTAAATATTTTTTTTCACTTTTTTTTTTTCTTAATGTGCTCACTGAGATCAGTGCAGAAACCATTTTTTGGACGATTTTAGTTTTTGACCTCTACCGGGGCGGCGGGTGGGAGTTAAGAGATGGGATGACCACCGTTGGATCGCCATCTCAAGGGCTATTTATGGTAAAAAAATCAGGTCGATCTGAGGTTACCCCGTAAACCAGAATCCAACCCTTTTTTTGGATGTGTTTTTTCCAATTTAATTTTTTATCTACGTGAAGTCCGAGATATTTAACGGTGTTTGATTACGGGATTTCAAGATTTCGGAAATAATCTTTGGGAGTTGGTTTTTTGTTGAATGTAAATGTTTTTCGCCCAGCTTTCAATTTTGTGTAAGTGGTTTTGTAAATTTGTTGTTGCAATTTCGATGTTTCTCGGTACAGAAAGTATAGCCGTGTCGTCTGCAAAAGTATGAATTTTTATATTTATATTGCTGTATTCAATTGATTTTAACAGAAATTGTGCCATAATTTCTGTGCCCTAATAATTTGCTTTTCAATCAAAAAGTATTCTTGTTTTCCCGAATAAAACAATAATAATGCCTTACAATAGAGACATTAACCTTCGGACGGTGAGGCCTGGAAAGCGTCCCAATATTAATGTATTTTTGGATTTATTATCATTTTCATTTTCTAAATTTTACACTGTTCCTTTAAGAAATATTGTTCCCATATATGAAACTCTTCGGTTGCTATCTTTGCACATATTTTGTAAGTTTGGGTCACGGATGAATCGTACTCCACTGTTCAAGAAATAATTACAAATTAGATTATTTTTATAGTTCTCCCCAATCATTTCTGGTTTTATAATAATTTTCTTTCACATCTCAGAATAATACATAAAAACAAAAAGAACAATGAACATAAAGTTTATAGAAATTCTCTGAATTTCAAATGATTAATGAGCTCATTTGTATCATTGTTCCAGATAAAAAATACGTTCGTAATGAAACAGGAAGACCTACAATAGCTATTTCTCTGAAGCGTTCGAATATTGCATCGAAACAGTCGATTGATTAAACGAGGATACGATTCCACTGAAATATAATACCAAGCCTAATTGGATTCCTGAAGTGTAATATCCGGCCTGCTAATTAATTACGATGGTTCTGCTGTCGGGTCAGGAATTTTTTTCCTCGACAGATTTCAATGTTTAGCAGTAATTTCGTTCTCCCGGCCATTTAATACTCGACACCGTATTATTCTTCGTTCTGTAGCGTGCTGAAATTATTCGAAAAATGCAGGGAATAACCGGCGAATACTTTTTGTTATTTAATAACCAGAATTTCCTTTAAATTCAACCAACTGAAAAAATTTTCTGTTTCATACTGAAACTATAATTTATTGCGCCACGTACTTTTTCATATTCGATTTTTTATTTTTTTAAAAATATTTTTTTGTTTTGTTTGAAAGTAAAGTTTCATTGTAAAATGAAAATGTTAATTGAAAAGGATATCACCTATCTGCTTGTGTTACAGTGTATATTTTTAGCAAGTGTTCGAAATTTTAGTTTATATGTATTAAAAAATAAGTGTAAAAATGGTACCTATAGACTTGGGCTAAATTAAAAATGTCTAAGTATGATTTTAGAAACTAATAGAAAATTATAAAAATTTTCAGATATTTAATAATTAGATAGTTTCTGATAAGAACAAATAGTGATATTCAAATTAATGAAATTTGAACAGTTTAAATTTGGCGCATTACAAAACAGTGAAGACACAGTACAATTTAACAGTACAATTAATATTTTTTATGATAACACATTCTAAATAGTTCAACAAATATTCTTTGTGCTTAAAATAAAATTTTCAAAAATTCTAGATTCAATGATGGTTTGAGCTGTTATATGAACCATTAATTATTTTGTTAAATTATTTATTATGTTAGGTAAATTGGTTGGTTTGTTCCATAAAAATTGTTTACCCCTGGTGCGAAATTTAAATATTTTTACTAACAATTACAATTTCTCATGATATTTCAACCACTCGCCAGAGAAAATTATTAAAAAATTCATGACAAGTTACTATTTGAAAAAAGAATCGTTAAAAGACAATCCAATTTTTTAAGGTCAAAAGGACGTTCAATAGGTTTGTTTTGAAAACTCGGAAAACGCTCAAGATACACGTCCATTAATCTGCGTATTTATTCGGTCTCAACTAAGCGTGACACGACGCGAGGACGTTTCACGTTGCAAATTGAATTTCCAGCATGGCCCGAATTTCGTCGAGTATCAAGCGTATTTTCGCGACTGTGGCCCCCTTTAACCAAGCTACGCAATGTCGACTAGGTAATCGAGAGCTTTTACCAGCGCTTCGGCATGTCAGACTTGCGCTACTTTCTGCCATTTAATCTTCCGTCTCTCTGTTACGATCTGGCAATGGTAGTTTCATTCGTCGTTCGTTTCATTAATTAATCGTGTATTTTCGAGGCGATGTATATAACCTGAGAAATTTCATTTAAATCTTGCAATGAAGAAAAAGAAACAGAAACTTTTCTTAAGAATTGGTTAACCCTAAGAGCACACACGAGTCCTCAGAAGCCTATGCTATTATGTTTTAGGTTATAAAATGTACATTCCTTTAACAAAATACCAACATAACCTCAATCCCAATATTCACTGCAACCAAAAACATACAGTGTAACTGAAAGAAAAGGGGTAATAAACCTATCAGATTTAATGCCTTGAATAAATACCAGTTTCAAATCGATTGTGCACCTTTTTTTCGGTTTAGTTGCAAATTAATTTTTAAAAAGTCATAGTAACCTCAACTATTGAAGTGATCCTTATGGTTATTAAGTTAAAGAGTATCATATATTGGACAAATATTTTTTAAAGAAATAGCGTAAAATTTAGAAAATTAATAAAATATGTCATATCAAATTAAATTAAAATTGGAGCATTTCTTTGCAGTCCATCGCCCGAGGGTTAAAAAGGCGTTAGCAGCGCTAAAAGTACTGAATTAATATGTAGATACATACATGTATAATAATATTGGTACATGTACTACTTACTATGTCAAGTTTTGTCCACGAAGGGTTAAATAACTTTTTATAGTATCTTTGAATACTATTAAAGACAATAACAAAATTCATTTGCATATTTGACCTAATGCTAATTTTATTTATAACTCCTTTGTTTATGGAATTATTTATAATCATAGTTATTCAATCAATTATTTTCTTAGTAATTATGCACAAAAAGACCCCAGTCGCCGATGACTTTGATCTTAACATATGTTGTCAAGGTCATGACCCTGAGTAACTTTGACCTTGAGAAATGTGGCGGTCGCGATCCGTTCAAAAGTTACGAAGCATTAAAGTTTTCGCTTTTTTTCGGTGTTTATCTGCACGCAGTGTCGTGATTGGATCAACTTTATAATTATATAATTACCAATTATATAAACAGATTACGGCGACCAAAACCTAAGGAGTATAACAGGTGAACTAAAAAATGGAACTTAACTGATTTCAATCCTTTTGAATTTTGACTTGCATGGCCGGCCGCCTAACGGCGGCCGGAATATTGTTCTGGCCTAACCTAACCTAATTCACTGATTAACAAGTTCACTAATATAATTTTATATTAGATTAGATTGGGTTAGGCTAAACTAATATTACGACCGCCGTAAGGCGGTCGGCCACGCATGCCAAAATTCAAAAAATGACTGCCGCTTGTCGTCTACTACTTTTATAAACAATAACACTATGACCGGCAAGCAATATGTGCATGTTAAAATTTACCAAAAGGCACCCGCTCCTTCCTCACCAGCCATCGATGGACATCTGGATTGCCATTTTTCACAATGGTTTCTTCGACCAGTGTCGGTATTATGGCCAAGCAGCGGTTATATGTCTGTATGTATAGGAAAAGGTTGCTTAAAACGCGAAAACGCGAAAAAAAGCGAAAACTTTAATGCTTCGTAACTTTTGAACGAATCGCGACCGCCATTTTTTTCAACGCCAACGTTACTCAGAGTCATGACCTTGACAACATATATCAAGGTCAAGGTCATCGACGACTGGGGTATTTTTGTGCATAATCACCATTTTTTTCTTAGTACTTTCGTGCGTGAAATTGCCTGTTTTTTGAAATTTTTAGTCTAAATATCTACTAGCTTATAAGGTTTCAATATCTTATTAATTTGACATTTCAATACAAAAAACCAACTATATATAGATTTTTGAAATACTTTGTATGAATTATAGCGTTATTTGCAAATTGAAATTAGAAGTTATATTTAATTTAATGATCAGTCGAATAACGACACAAAGTTTTTAGTTCCATGTATTGTCCACAGCATTCTACACACAGATATTACAAGATACAAAAGACAGTGCCATTAACCATCCGCCATAAAAGAGAAGGTTAAAGTTTGCAGAGTAAGGCGTGCACTGGCAAAAAATAAAAAAAATAAAAAAATATAGATTAGATGCTATAAACTATTATTTTTATGATTTGCGGAAAGAAGAATTCATGATAAAAAAGAAATAAATGGATGACGGCGGTATCACGACATGGATGGCAATATGGTAGCATGAAAAAACAGATATCAAGTTTATTTCTTGATCAATGAATCAGATATTGAATACCGATATATTTTGAGGTTTTGATATCATATTGGTATTTGTTTTAACATTATTATTACATGACCGCTATTTCATTTTACCTTTTTAATATCGGTATTATACGTTCAATAGTATTTTCAAATATTCCTCGCAGCTATTTGACGTTAATGCTAATATAAATATCAAATTACATACTAGTATGTTGTACGTTATACTTTTACAAAGAATGTAATATTATCTAATACTTTCACCGTGATTTAAATTAATTTTGCTCAGAAAGTTGAGAAGGATAATCTTAGAATGTTCTAGAACTTTATTTCTTCTATTCTTAATAACAATTAATTTATTAGATATGAATATATATAGGGTGTCCTGTAAAGAGTGTTAGTTCTTTGAGGGGGTGGTAGTTAGGGTGAGTCTGAACAACATTTTCCTTTGCACAGCGCGGGTATCAAGGGAAGCGTGCGATAAATGTTACATCGTCTTAAATTAAGAACAATGTGGAATTATTCGTTATTCATGAATAATGAATGCGTTTGTGCCAATGCGTTTGTTCACGATCACGACCGAGCGCGGCTGAAAACCAACGCTCTCGTGGTTCGGCCCGCGCTAAAGGCGCATTCTGATTGGCCAGTGTTTTTCGTTAATAACTCAAAAACGAAGCTTCCCCCCATTTCCAGGAGTTACAGGAGTTACAGGACACCCTGTATATTTTATGTATTATGCAATGCAGTTGAATTATTTATTTAAATCTCTTTGTTTCCAAACTTTTTGACGGTAGTGTATGTGTAGAACTAGGAAATCTTTTTTTCTTGTAACAGATTTATATACATAGTTCTGTGTAATTTTGTCTAATATTGTCAAGGAATGTAGTTCTTGTGTTGAAAGATATTTTCATCCAAGAATCACAGCAGCAAATTGTCATTCCTAAATCACACTGGAAAATTACACGAACGTCACTATCTAGGAGCATTCGATCGAGCATCGAGTTCCAGATTTTCCAGCAATCCATTCCGGAATTGTAGGAGCTCGAAGCTGCAGCGTGGTTCGACGACGTTAGAGTTCCCGAGGAAGCAACTTTACGGCTCGTCTGCATCAACGATGCACCGTAATCCCTGGAATCGTCCGATCGTGGTCGCTCAATCGGGAATTGGTCACGTTGCACGAAATTCTGTGCGCCCGTGTGCATATTGGTCGGTCGACGTGAAAATTTCCCCGGCACCCGTTGCTGCTCGTGCGCGAATAGCCGCGACTTACGAGGTAATTCCGCGGAACAAGTTTCGCAACTCGACAGCCACTCCAGGATGCGAGTTAAGGAACTTTCCTGCTTGAATTTCCTCGAGCATACACGATAGAAAGGCTTTCCCACCCCCTACACCTGCCATTCTACTGGGTGTCCGGGCGAAAATAATACTGTCCAGCTATTTCACAACCACTGACGACGTCAAACATTCTGATTACACGTATCTAATTATTTCACAACACAAAGCATTATCAAAACATATTGTACAAGTACAGACTTTTCATCTTGAAAATAATAAGCATCGAAGCAAAAAAGTGGCATCAAAAATAAATTACATTGTACATTAAAAAACCCATATTTAATAAACAAAGAAGACATAAACAATTTAAACACAATACACCACATATTTCTACCTGAATAATTCAAATGATAAAGCAGTGGCACATAATTACAAATTAATTTAAAACAAAAAAAAACAACAATTATTTAATTTGACTGTTAAGTTCAAATATAATAACAAACTTCTCAACCACTTAAAACCCTAATTAAAACCCTGCAAAGCTTTGTCAAAAAGATCAGTAAAATTATTATCTAACATTTATTCTTGATTCATCTCAGTATTACGTAATAAATATTTTACAAAAGAATTCATTATTTAATACATAACAAATATACCCGCGATCAAATCAGACTTCCCCAGGGAAAATGGCGGGAAACGCCTTTCCCCCTTGTTTTCCGCGGAAAATTACAAAAAAATGAAGGGGGCTATAAATGTAGTTATGAAGACATCTTTATATCTTTTAATATAGTAGTAAACAAAAATTATATCAACAAAGAAAATGTTTTTTATTTCATCACGTAATTTTTATATTAAAAATCTGTATCAAAATAAAAGAATTAATTCATTTCAAACGCGGACACCCCGTATATCTTTCTACCCCCCTTCTCTCCTGACAGCCTCTACTTTCTTCCTCACTCTTTTAACCAGATTGGAGGAATTTCGAAAAATTCTACGAAAGCCACCTGACGTTCCATAAGAACGGCGACTCCTGCTGCTTCCTCGAGTACCTACTCTCAAACTTTTCCAAGTTGTACCAAGGAAAAGAACAGCTACACTTTAATAGCAAAAGAACTGTCGGAATGTTGTTAATAAAATCTCATTTACAAATTAGTTTTCCTTTAATCGTTTGATAGTTTGACAGTTTAATAAGCAAACTCAGTCTGACTGTCTAGTAAGTGCGAAATAAGGAATTTTATTACAATGATATACATACATACTGTATTACCATTAGCGTAATTAGGATTTTTTGGGGAGGTCAGATTGTTTAAATTTTGCAATTTGGAAATTTTAGAATTTTGGACTTGTGTAATTTTAGAATTTTTAAATTTCAGAATTGGCCTCTACCTTCAAAGCTTAGAAAATGTGAAACGATTTGATGACACAAAACATAAAATGTCTGTAAAATCGAATAACTGATGAAAAATTAGCCATTTTTAAAAAGAAAAATTAACGGGTATAGAAATTCAAAATTCAAAATTGGAATTTGAAATGTGATTTTTTACATTTCTAACTTGAAACTTGAAATTTCAAATTCGTAACACGAAATGATACATCAAAGCACACTTAAATACGTAATTTCTCAGAAACATTTCATACACGGATCAAATACTCGGAACATGTAATTTCAATGTAATATTTGACATTCTTAACGTGAAATTTCGAATTCGATAAACAAATTTGCACATCAAAGCGTATGTAAATACGTTTCTCAGGAATATTTCGTTCAAGGACCAAATATTTAACTCAATGAGGACCTTCAAAGCGAATGCGGAGGTGGATACGAGAAAAAGAAAAAATGGACCCGACGTACCGCTTTCGACGTAGCATAAAGAGTAGCATGAGCGTTCTCCGAAGAGTTGTAACCGCTCGCTGGGAAAAAAAGAAGTGGATGCGCGTAATTAAACTTTCCTAGGTTCCCCGGCCACGAGTTGGCTAAGTTACACAAAAGTCTTGCTGACTCGAGGAACGAAGAAACGCGATGGCACAAGGTGTTCTCAAGTGGCAGTGTTCAACTTGAAAAATTTTAAAAAGAACAAGAAAACATTCAAAAAGAGAGTGAAGAGGAGATCGCTTATAATTCACAAAAAGAAGCTGCACGTCTTGACTCAAACTTTTTGCAGCGTCGAACCTTGAATAATCGCAGAAAATTCGTACTGCAAAATCCTTATAAAAATTTTAAAATCAAATCTGCCAGTTTCGAAGTCATTTTTCTATAAATTATGACAGTAATTCGGCACCTCTAGTATTATATCTTCATAACTACTATTTAAATATCATTATCAAGGTATATTAAATCACTATTTAAATATTTTCCCGCGATTCTGTATACTTGAACAGTGGCGCAAAAATATGATAACAATAAAAATTACTTTATAGATTAGTTACCACAACTCTTTAAAAATAAATCTTCAATTCAAAAAAAATACGAAAGGCACAAAAAATTAATTTGTACACCTGGTAATTAAATTTTGTATCAACCCATCGCATTATAAAAATAGATATTTTATTTCAAGAAATTTTTCACCATTTTTTGTATTTAAAGAATTTTTACATAAATCATAATTAAAATTAGAGAAAGCTGAAAATTATTGTAAAAATGCTGATAAGACATGACTTTTTTTGATGAAAAAAATTTTTGCAACTTGTAAAAACCGATTCAAAAATATATTGTTTATAAATTTTTTGATAAATACAATTCCCTTATTTGCGTCTTTTTAAAAAGATCCTGTCTGTTTTTAGCCAATGATATACATATTGAGATAATTAGCTTTCATTATGTTAATCTGATGAGATGATTCTAACGAATCATTCGACATGTGCATTTCACTAATCTGTAGATTAAAACGGCTTTAATTTCAGCAAGCGATTGATACGCTGAATGATAATTATTTGCCAGCCAAAGCGTGTAATGTGTTGGCATGAATCAACAATTCGTAATATTCCTGTGTAATAATTGTTAACAAACATATTAGGACTACGTGAATTGATTGAACCTATATAACTGTTAATTACCGGAGAATCTCTATTATCTGATGTTCCATTATCTGAACGTTCCACTATTTGAATATTCAAATACAGACGTGTAATTCCTTTTCTGCTTAGACAAAACAATATACCATTATCCATCATTACAATAACACAATTGCTTAATTACGACTATTGTTCATATATCTGAGGGAAATACTCTATCGTGGCGCATTATTGCTACAAAATTATTTTATTTACAGACAATTTAATAGAATTTCTATTGCTAATAGATAATCAACTTTTTAATTTTTAATCCCTCAGACCCAAAATCTTACTTGGCTAATAGAAATTCCGCAACATAAAAATGATCATAATTTCCAAGATAATTTCAATATTGATTGTGATAAAAATCAAAATAGTTACTTGTTATATCTAGCTATTTAAATTTTGTAAAATAGGTATCGAGTCGATTTTATAAATCAAAATTAACGTAGCGTACGAATAATTGTGTTAGGATAGTGTGTCGACCTAGTCTCGAAAATTGACTACTCCTTTTCCGTCCTGCAAATGTATATCTGCGTTCTATGTAAGACGTACAAATATTTTTATTAAATAAATATTTATGTTGGAATTATAAGTTACATCGTGCGCCACGTGATTGTTCGGTAGCTTTCACTTTGTGCGAAGGGCCGGTCTGACCATACCGCATAAATATTACTTGCGAGATTTTAGTCAAATAGATACGCTCATGATCAAATCAGGTTCCTCAAATCAATAATTATAAATAGATACAAGTAGTTGTATAATAACAAATAAACGCGTGTAAATTTCGAAAGCGGTAAGGATGTTAATGTACGTACTGGATAGAAAACATAAACTTAAATTCTATAAAAATTGCAGCGTATCTAATTAATTATTAATAAATGCAATGATTATAGCACAGCTGTAATAGTTATTCAAAAAGAGACAAATTATCATTTAAAGAAAAAAAAAAAAAGAAGTTCGGAACCAAGAATATGAACCGTGGAGCTAACCGTTTATTGTAAACAACTTTAATTGTGAATATCTTTTAAACAATTAGCCATCTGCCCCCAAAATGGGGTATAGGCGTATTCAACTCGACGAGCTATATAAGGTGGCAGTTTCATTAATAAGTGAGCGTAACACTTGGGTAGTTCGTAAATTTTCTATTTAATAATTAAAAATGATGTTATTCTTTTTTCTCAATCTCTTTCATTATTAATATTTTCAAAATAATGATTTTGAGAATTGCTTCTCCTATATCGCCATTTTGCCTAGGGAATCCTGATTTGATCGTGAATATACAGTGTGGTGCAAAAGGTATTTGCATAAGGTAACTTTACTTTATTTTTCTTTTCAGAGCTTGTAAAGTGTATCTTGGAGATATATTATGGAAAGTGACACAATTTTATCGTGATTAACAATTATAAAATAAACATTATCAATGATCTAGATCCAACAGGCTTATCGCCATTATTTTGATGAGTAAAATCTTCTCTCTTGATGGTTTTTAGTAGCCCATCTTTGTGAGATTAAAAATGGCACTATCTTGCATAACATAAACTGCTATAGATAATTAAAAACAAATAATTCTTCATTAACCGTATTTTTATAGTTCTAAAGAGAGAAACATTAAAACTTAGGAATGAAGAAGTTCTAATTGTTTTAATCTCATTCATGACTTTTGCATCACTCTGTGGTACACACCTAAGTTTAGTGACACGAAAAGAGCTTAAATTTAAAATAAAAAAGCAGTTTACATTTAAAAACAGTTCTGTTTTATTAAATACAAAATGTCTAATTTTACTCACCGCTGTGATGTGAATTTGAAAATTCCAATTTTCTTAAAGAGTATAAATAATTGCATGTCACTTACCTGAAACAAAAACGTTTTAGGATTTAGATAAGTTACGAAAAACTGTAAAATTTTATAAAATAAATACAGTGAATTATGTATAAGGGTGTTGTATACAAAATTTTTAGTGACTATCTATAAAACAATTAAATCAAAAAAGATTTGTAAAAACAATAAATTTTATGACTGCAATCCCGGGCCTCACTCACGCAGGACCATCTTCTAAACTAATCTAAACCTTCCACTTACTATGTCAACAGATATTCAATGAAATTTGTTTAATGTTGCTCCTTTTTTTTAAGAGTAAATATTATTTAATTTTGAATCATGTTTATCAACCAAGGGAGACTCGTGAGTTTGACAGTTCTAGAGTCCTGGAAATCTTAATTTGGTCTTAATCATATTAGTATTATTATATTTACTATTGACCTATAAACAATTTAAATAGAAAGTAAAAACCTCGCAGAATTAAGAACTGTGGTAATTTGTTTTAAAACTGTTCACATAAAGTTTAAAAGTATAAAATAATAGGAATAGAAAATCTTGTATCTTATTAATCAAATAACCCAATCAACATGAAATTACCAAACAAATTAATCATACAATCTAATTTATTATTATAAATTCAATCACTAAAGAAGTTGTCTTTTTTGTTGCTTTAAGCAATAAAAACTCCTGTATTTATATAGGTTGTTTTAGTGTAGATATTTCATCCGCTTAACCGTTCTCATGCATTAGCATAATTTAAAGATAATTAGATTAGAAGGCAAACAGAGATGTACCCTTTTGCGTATTAATTATGAAAAATGCATGTTTTATTCACATAAAGGTTTTTAGTTAAAAAGGTGAAGATTTCTTATGTTTTCTTATGATTTCTTAAATATTCTGATATTTGCTCAACTAACCATCTTATAATGTATATTTAGTAATGAAGTATTAAAGCATATTATTCATATACTACTATAATAAATTCATCCTTCTTCATTAAACATTAAATGAACTCAGAAATCAGATTAACCAACTTCGTGGAATATTAAGTGATGAATTTTATAAATATTCTACAAATTTTTTTCATAAAACTCAAACAATTTACAGAAAGATATATTACCTATTACAAGTATATTCTAACGTTTCATAAAAACATTAATATATTTCATTTAATTTTATTTCATTCGTTTAATAACGGTTGCTATTAACATAATGGCCTAATACAACCTTCAATGTTGAGCGAAAACAAAATACATACTAATAAGTATAAGAATTTTTCTACCTTTACATAAAATATTTAAATTTGTGCATAAACATAATTGTTTTTGTGTATCTTCGAATAATAGAAAATTATCTATCACTACTTTCTGTAAATTAGAGGCATTATAAGGTAGTGGTGTAACTAGGCCCATCCTGTCCCTTCTTAAAATTTCGACTGGTCCCTCCCCAAAAATGTAACTTACCATTTTAAAATTTTAAGATTTCAAAATTCAATAATTTCAAATTTCAAAATTTCTAAAAGACCTGGCCCACTCCAAAAGAAGGTTCTAGTTAAGTTAGAGATTAATGTCCCTCAATACTCAATTAAATAAATTAGATAAATATGTAACAACGTCCATTCTTGACTCACATAATATTGCAATAATGAATGTTTAATAACATTATCTAACATACAATATACACAATACGTACCATGTAAACATTTGTATTAGTAATACTAATCGCTTATATACAAGCAATTTAATAATTACCCTATGAATTTCTGTATGTACGAGTCCTCAAACGATCGATATACATTGCCATATATTGCCAATATAATATCGTCAATTTTGTTGATATTTATTAACAAACTGTATTTGCTTTATGCATTCAATATTTAGTGACAATATATTCAGTTTCGAGTTGGTGTTCAACGACGTGTAATCAACAGAAAGTTTATCAATAATGTTAAAAATATTTTAATCTTCATCAAATTCTCTCATCAGTATTGTAAATAATGACAATACATCAATTTCTTGTTCCATAAACTCAATAATATGGACAATAATGAAACATAAAAGGTTCTTAATTTATTAAAAATTTTCTTAAATGAGATGATTTTTGAAAAAACCAATTTTTCTATTAAACTAAAGCATTGTATTGAAAAATTAATTTTTAATATTTTCAATAATCCATTTTATCGAGTGTCTGAATAGATATAGCTATTTCTACTCCGACGATAGATGCGCCAACATTTAAAAATATGTAACTTTTAGAAAAACATGTTTAAAATTTAATGTAGGTACCGTGTGTTATATAAAATAAAAATACACTCTTGCAAATAGAATCATGTTTTTAAGATGATAGACTGTTAGAAAATGCAGAAAAGAAAATTCGATTTTAAGGTATCACACCGAGAAGACCCCTTAAAGTCGTGGTTCCACACGAGGGAGTGATTTAACCATTTCAATGACTATCCTTGTAACGACCCTACTTCACACAGTCCTCAGTATGGAGCTGTTCCGTCCGCAAAGGATTATAAAAAGCGATGGCTACACGGCTTGAGGATATCCAATCGAAAATTTCAACATACGGTGGGACATTGGGTGAAGAGGAACGATTATTACGCATCCTGAGGAATTCGTATATAGCGGGTCGAAAGTTAATTTACATAGTTAGTCGGACAGCGAAGCGAGATCTAATCCGAGCGAGACCGCAGCTGCCGCGGCAGGATAAACACGCCAATACTATCCCAGTTTATAGTGTACCCTTTCGAGGTCGCCGGGCGGGCTGTGCACACAGAAAGGGAGAGTAAACGACGGAAAAAGGGGTTGGAGGCAGAAAAGAGCAGGACTAGGAGAATTTTCAAGCACGACGTCGCAATTACATCGGATCAGAGAGGAATATTTCATCCGGCGCCCTTCATTCGACGAAAACGAGAGGGAGAGACGCGCAACCTCCCCACTCTCACCATCGCTCTCTCCCCCTTTTCATCCCTCTTGCTACGGATTATTAACGGGCAATTTGCCGCGTCTGCTGCTGACTGTATTGTCTCTCTATTCTCCGGCCCTCCGTCGTTTGGATGGTAACCCAGACCCCTCTCCTCTCACTTATCCTTTCCTTCGCTTCCATCAGCATCCTTTCCCCTTTTCTTCGCCCGTATTCGGACTGCATCGTTCTCTTTCCTCTTCTCACCTCTTTGTCCACGCATTCACCATGCACCATTCGCGTTCAACTTCCGCAAATATACACTATCGAACGAAATGATGGCACGCTAATCAAATTTACAGATTTTCGATAACAAATTTCGAGTGTTTTGAATAGTGGGGACTTTATAGAAATAATATGCCCTGGAAAAGATGTTAACAAGGGTAAATTGACTATTCGTTACATAAAAATAAATAATTTAATGGAAGAGGTGAAATGATAGCGCAGTTAAAATATTCACGGAAATCATTAGCATTTGTCAAATTTTCAGTAGGCATACGCGCACGTGATATTTAATGCGGCTGGAACTAAATGCAAAAAATTTGCACGTTACTATAAATTCAAAGGTTCAAAACATAGGACATTAGGAAATATCAAAGGTGTATTTTGAAAATTGCAGTTGTAGTTAATTAAATAGGAAATCTATGTACAAATTATTTGAAAATATTAAAATTTCGTAATGTGGCGACTTGTACCCCTTCCAGCCTCTCTTGACATAAGTATAATTAAAAATTGTTAGGGCATGTATAGTTTATAAATTTAAAAATGTCAATCATTTGAAAAGGGGTAAAGAAGAAGAATACCCTAAACTGTCGCAAGATTTATAAGCTACCTAAGAATTCATTTTCGAATAGAATGATTGGACTGATTTCAATAAATTACTAACAATGAAAAATTGGTGTCTATTTGTATTTTAAACTGAATAAATGTTGTATGTGTAAATATGTAAATTTATTGACTATGCTATCATTTCATTCCCTTTATTAATTATAAGCTAACTTTTCTAGAGTACACTGTTTCTATGGAATCCACATTATTAAAATATTCAAAGTATATTAGCGTGCAATGTATTACCTTTTTGCCTGGAAATGTAGTTCCTTTTCCCTTCACTTCGCTTCTCTTCCTTTTACCTTACCCGAGTCCTTCCAAGTTCGTTAAGAGAAGCGCAAGTGGGTGGGCTCCGTTACTTTAAACCTCCACCTGTTCAGAGACTCTTTTGGTATCTCCAGGAGAAGCACTTCGAAAATCGTCTTTGCTCGCATTGTGCGCGCAAACGTATTTAGTTTGTAGAGATGTGACGTAACGCGTGGCACGATTGAACCCTAAATGGCGACGTTCTTTACGGAGAAAAGGGATTTTCGAAATTTGTGGAATAGATGTTCGAAAAGAAAATACCCAAATGAACGTTCAATTACATCTACCGCCTTAACGTAGGTGCTCTAAGAATACCTGTACATATTTTGTAATATGTCAATTAGTTTGGTGTCTTTATATTTATGTACTTATTTCTGAATTATACTACCTAAAATATTTAAAGTAGCTTAATAATAAGATGAACGTGAGAAGAGCTGTTATATTATGTGACTCTAAAAGAGTTAAACTTTCAAAAATGTTACCTTGGATATTTGAGATCATCGCTATTCAATAACAAATATTTGTGTTCAGCTTTAAATGTGTTGCAGTTAGCAAGACCAGATTACGATTTCTGAGGTTCAGGGCTATCAAACATTCAAGGGCCCCCTTCGTTGACAAACTTGATTCAAAAATTGAAATTTATTCTTAATAAAAATAAATAACATTTAATCGTAAAGAAAAAGAGGCAACAGTAAAAATAATTTTACTCGATACTTTTCGTCTTCAAAGTGGGCTCCAGGACTGTAGTTCCCCTCAGACATTTCCTTAATCCGACACTGGCAGTTATTAATATGGCTCCTATATTGTAGAAATGAATATTGGAAAAAGTAACATGACATCATAAGATTAGCGATATAATTCAATCCATAAAATCAAATGAACGAAAGCGATTAAACAGTTAATTTTTATAGATTTGAAATGTGATTGAAAAAGTGCGTTTACATATATGAAGTAATTTTAGTGCAACGATAATTAAATAAATTTTGAATAAAACTCTATCCTACTCCTATAGAGTATTAATAACACTTCATACATTGTATGTATACTATGTATGTATAAGAAGGACAATTAATTCTTCTAATTTTCTAATTTATGAATATATTATATAAGTGTAACAAAGCAACCATATTATTTCTCTGCATACACATTTACATTCAGAATACTTTTCACTGAAGCTGTTGCTGTCACGAGTCAAAATGAACTTGCAGAAGTTTTCTGTATTGCGCGAGAAAGCTACTGTATCCACATTTCCTATTCTCATCGATCTTCACTCCCATCGATCTCGTTTAAAACTTGCTAAGCACTTCAAACTGAAATGTTCCCTACGTTGAAACTTTTTCAAATCTTTCTAAACTTCCTCAAAGGCAGTTCCCTGAAAATCAATAATACACATACACTCTTTATTATACTTCAAATCTAAAGTAACGATTCGAACTTCGACAATATCTTCAGTCGCAAAACTTCTTCTAACAGAATGTTACAGAGTATGAAACGAAATGTCAACAGACATTTATTAAGTGCTTAAATTGTAGTAGAATTTAGACAAATTCGTTTTACTTACATGAAAATTATAATTTATTATAAAAATCATTGTCACTGCGATAGTTCACAATTTATGTACACGTACTAACCTAACCTACCCTAATCCAAGCCAGATTGATGCGATGTAACAAATAAGGTGGACAAAAATAAAAAATAAAAAAGAAATAATCACTCGTTGCATTTAAACATTCCTTGAGCATGTTTAAATGTTTATAATGTTTTAAAAATATATGTATATTATTTTATGTGTTAGAGTCTCTAGAATCATTCCCAAGACGGTTACGAGGAGTTATGAAGATTATATAAGAAGTACTTTTTTACATAACCTTCATAATTGAAGCATTAACTATTTTCACATGTAAAAATTTGATCTTTTTTTTAACATTGGATTGAAAAACTGAAAGTAATGGAAAAAAGTTATAATTTGTTACACAGTGTTACTAATAAAATTATTTCAGTTTACATATTCTCTACAGAATTACTAATGTTTTAACTGTACTTTGGAAAGGTAGATAAAATAAAAAATACTGATTTAAAAGTTAATGTTAAGACCACGAATACCTAACACTGATCTATCAAGTGTTAATATTCGAGAATTACTATGCATTATATGTAGGCACGATACACGTTATGTAATGAGTTTGATAAATGAGCGTAGAACCAAGCCCACCATCCATCTTACTCGTCTACTCCCCTATGTGGAATGATCCAGCTCGCTTTGAAATGAATACCTAACAAATTATTTGTCTCCTGTAAATTAAGCACAATGTAGTAACTAGAGGTGAGTGGCGTAACCTCCTCTCCCCCAGAGGAGGTTAACGCGTTCTGCGATACGCATACATTTGTGATGCTTTAAAATTTCTAAGTTCACAACATACAGTCTCTCTGACAACTTATTGTGACTTAATAAACCACATATTATTGTTTTTCCAAGTTTAAAAATAGCAAAAGTCAACTATATATTCTATGTAGTGTCTTTGTCCTTTTTGTTCTTAATAAAACCAAAAGAAATGACCTGGCTGTCTCAAAATGGCACGTTAATTGTACCCTACAAGATAAAGTGAAAATTCCTGAAACACCAGGGCACTGGTCTGTATAATATCGGGCCTAGAAATACACGTGTGTATAAGCTTAAGAGGGAGAAAGCAAGCATGGCCAGTGGTACTAGTATCGGGTATGCTTCTAGCTGCAGCCAGTAAGCCAGTTAGGCGGGGTATTTAGGAGGGAATTTGGTGGTCCTGAAGTTGTACATTATACCGTCTAGACCCAGTACGCGGTTATACAGGTTGCCTATGGACCCCAAATCCAGCGTCTCCCTTGGGCTGGAATTTGTGGCTCGGTAAATTTAATAAGTCGACAACCACCGGGGTTTGTCCTGCAATTCCCACAGCGGCCATGTATCTTTCGTAATTTTGCTTGATCAAAAATTTGTTGCGGCTGTTAAGAGTTGTGTACACGTACATTTTTTTAGGTTTGGTGCTTCTACTTCGTTAATTATTCTACATTCTGTAGAAGCAATGGTGAAAACATGGAATAGGATACAAATATAACAAACCATGTATTTGATCTTTGTATAATAAGACATGTAGCACCCTTGAGATTTCATAGAGGTCTTTGTATCTTTAAATGGGAATGTATGTTTCGAGATTAATTTTTAAAAATATTTTATATAAAAAAGTGGTAGGGTACAATGTAAAAAAAAAAACAAAAACCATTTATGAAATATCTCACAAACTGTTGATTTTTTAAATATTGTATTATGGTACTTTCTGAAGTGAAATGATTTGAAGATTCAATTTATGTCAAAAAGTATGCAAGTTTGTCGAAGAAGAAAACCTAAGTTAATATAAGATTTTGAAGATGTTTCTACCTAGATAGTACTTATTTCTATAGTGAGATGTTCCTCTCAAAATAGAATAAACTTTGTCTTAAAAATTTCTTAAAAAAACAAAGTTCTCAACGGCAATACTGTCACACATTGTTACCTCAGTTTAACATTAATAGATTTTAACTTTTTATGCAGAATATAAAAGATTCACAATATTCTGGTTTATGAATCAAAATGAAATTTTCTAAGGTTATAGTACCTAGGTCAAAAAACAAAATGGATGTCTCTCCTTCATCACTGTCCGTATAATTTGATAAATTAGAACCTGAATTCTACTTGTTCATAGACAACTCTATTCGTGTTCATAGAATTTTCTACTTACACAGCAAGACAACGTTATCTCAGAAGCTTTCAACGTCATCAACTTCCAGTTCTCGGGAAATAGACCTGAAACTAATGCAAACAAAACGATAGGCGAACGAGAAGCTTACCTAACGCTATATCGCACACTGGCGGATTTTCTCAAAATGGAAGACAAAATTAACATTTTCAATTTTAAAGGTAAATTGTTGAAATATGTACCATCATAATAAACATTGTCAACAGAAAGTCGTGACGCTAGTGTAATATTAGTGCTTTATATTACAAATCTGCTACATTAAATAATAGATATACTGTGAAGTTCTTGTATTTTTTAAATACTTGTAATTACAAATTTTCTTTTGCATAGCATTAAAAATTTGTATTATACAATTTCTCTTTAAAATATAAAAATAGTTTTTATTATTTAAAACTATATGTATATTTTATGAAAATTAAAAATCTCAAGCAATGAAAAGTTAAAAAAAGAAATTGCAGTAAAATTAAAGTTTTGTTTAAGCAAATGTAAGATACATCGGTGAGCTAGAAACTGTAAGTGAAATAAATAAAACAAAAGGAACAATCATATGAAATGCCGTAAGTGAAATAAACTAAAATTTTGGGTTCAGTCCAACTACTGTGTATACATTGTTCGAAGCACTGTACATCTGTCTTATATTTCTCACGTTTTTTCTCGTCGACGACGAGTGGTATTTTCACTTCGCACACAATCTTTTACATATTTTATCGTAGCATCGCAAGGCCAGCGGCGAAATAAAAGCAACGAGGGACGACGAGACGAGGGGTCAAACGTTTACAGCGTTCTCGCAGAGAAGGGTGGCTGCCGAGCCAAATACCAGTGAGCCATTCTACAAAGTAAACAAGATGGAACCCGCCACGGCTTATCCTCGTCTGAATGCAACAAGCTATTTCCAGTCGTCCAACACTTCTCCTTTCTGTCCTGGGCCGGTGTCACCCTTGCCATTTCCCCTCTAGCGGGAACCACCTTGCTCCAGACTAGTGCACCTATGTCGTTACCCTCCGCTTCTTGCACACTATGTATGTCGAGACTGCAAACTGGCGGAAAGCAATTCTACGAGTAAAGAAGCGCACCTAGTCTTTTGATAGCGAAATTCCACTTGTTCGTAATTGAATTGAGAGAATACATTCTCTGATTATAACAGAATTTATTTAACTCTTCATTGCATTATATTGCAAACCTATCAGATAAAATAATATGAGACATAGTTCTTAACAATTACTTCTTGCCCAATTTAATCAATATGAT
The DNA here is from genome assembly GCF_907164935.1 of Osmia bicornis bicornis. Lineage (NCBI taxonomy): Eukaryota > Metazoa > Arthropoda > Insecta > Hymenoptera > Megachilidae > Osmia > Osmia bicornis. The sequence continues at coordinate 1,711,363 of NC_060219.1, read as the reverse complement.
TTAAGGAACGTTTAGAGCATATTTCGGCAATCGTTTACGTTGAGGCCTTTGAGTTTTGCTTTGGGGCCCACAAAATTATTAACTTTTTTTAAATGTATTCCGATAGTATTCGACGAGAAAAATTAAAAAATTCAAGTTTTAACTTTAAAAATCAATCAGTTCAAAAATTAAGTATATGTAAAACTAAATGTTTTCAGCGTACTTTCTAGGTCAATTTGACGCCATATTGATTTCTATCTATAATCTGATTGGCCCGCGGAGACGAGGACCTAACATAACCTACCATATGCAAAGTACATCCAGAAAAAGACATTTGAATTAAAAATTCCGCCAAAATCAGCGCCACCTACGTGCCTTTCTTTAGAACCATCGACTTCGCTCATTGGACGAAATTATATCGATAGAAACCAATATGGCGTCAAAATAACCTCTGAAAATATGCTCAAAACGCTGTGCTTTACACGCGCATAACTTTTAAACAAATTGATTCCTAAAGTTAAAACTTAAATTTTTGCATTTCTTTCGTCGAATGCTACTAGTGTATAAAAAAAGAAAGTGAACAATTTTATATGCCCCAGAACATAGTTCAGCCGGGTACTTTTCAAACATTTTTATTATAGGAATCTAAACGTTACAGAAGAGAAAAAATAAAGAGTTACTTATAAAATTGTATGCTATTTTAAATGATTATTTCTAATATTTCCGAGAAAAATTATTATTTCATTTAATAACTCCAATATAAAATACTACCATATTTAAATAAAACTATTTTAATAAATATTTCCAATAGCATTTGCTTGAAACCAATGCTGGTTTCAATCGATGGTTCGGCGTTTGATTTTATTAAACCCGCAGCCACTTACAGGGATAATATTCCAGATCGTTTGTGAGAATCGGTTGATATTAAACAGAGTTTTACCGAGGAACGTACCGTTCGCATTACTACAGCGTGTTCGTGCCGGTTGTTTTCGCGATACTCCTGTATGCATGGAATTTTCCAACGCGAGAGTTTCGACTCGTAAAATACATTCAACGATCTCTCCAACCTCCGCCTCTTCTATTCTTCTTCTACGAAAACGTTCTATTTCTTCATTTCCCGGGCATATTTGTTCCTTACTTATGCAACAGTGAGCCAATTATTTGGACAGGATAATCTGATACGTCGACAATAACGTATCTTCAGAGTTAAGGTGCTTTCTCAGAAATTAATGTTGCAGAAAATGTTCCATTTGTATAAGAATACAATGGAAAAAGATTATCTTTTACATTTCATGCAACTGTTCTTTCAGTTATAAAAGATATTATTTTATTCCAAGAATTTGCTCAATGCATTCCAAAATGATTGATTTTCAATTTGGTGTTTGCCCATAATTAAATAAATTTTGATGAAAAATAAAAAAATATCTAACATATAATTGATTTAAAACAAAATTTCTATAAAATATCAATTCAATACCAATTAAAATGTAATCAATTATCTATAATTCCAATGATAATATATCTTACCAAGATTATGCACTTTATTTCCTCTACGATAACAAACCGTCTAATATTAATATCATTTTAAAAATAGTTATATTATTGTACCATTAACATCCTGTTTGTCTGAATTGCTGAGGATCCGGATACTTATAGTGTATATTATGTCATATGTCGTTATAGTTAACATTTATAAAGACCATTAGTATTTCTTAAGTAACAATCTGGTAGGTTATTTCTCTTACGATCAAAAGGTGAAAAATGTATCCGTAGAAGTAAGAGGATAGACAGGACAAGAGAGGGAGGGATGTAAGGTAGAACAAACAAGAGGGGAAAAAGTACACTTTAAAAACCAGACGAACATCCTCCATCCCATTTTCACCGACCCTCAAATCTATTCTTCACAGGCCCTTCTCTCGTCTGTCCTGGCCCCCTTTACAAACCAAAAGGTTGTAGTTAACAGCCCTTAAGGTTGCTGCGGGTAACCCGACTCCTTCGAGCAGCACGCTCGTTTAATTACCGGGTTACTCAAAATCGTAACTGCATTCTTCCGTATTAATTCGCGTACTTTCCAGTCGTTGTTGATTCAAAAACGTGAATAAAACAAACGGATCCTAGATTTCTTTTTTCATCGATCTTCTTCTCGAATGATAAAAACAAACTAAGATTACTTCATTACTATGGAGCACCGTTACGCTAAAATTGTATGTAATTATATTTAATTACGATCCAAATTTTTGATTTGGTACTTAACAAAATTACCTCCAAAAAAAACCGAAGAGGGGATATGTCGAGCTCAGCTGTTAGAAAACAATTAAAAATGTATTATTTTTCTCATTTACAAAATTTGTACGAAATTATTATTATTATTATTAAATTATTATCATTATTATTTCACTTATACCTTTAAAGTTAGTACTAAAGAAGTGATTTTGGCTTAGTACAGATATTATTTAAAAAAAAGGAAGTATTGAAAATGAATTGTTAAGTACAGAACCGGTTTTAACATGTCTGCCACTCTGGGCGAGTACCCCTCCGACTAACTGCTCATTAACAGTATATGTATATAAAAATTTTACAGCTCGAATATGACAAACTTTTTATTATGCATTTTTAAAAATTAAGTTTAAGGCGTCCTTGAATCTTTGCCACCCTTGGCAGTAGTTTAGCCCCCTCCTCCCCTCTCACCAGTCGGTACTGGTTACGTATGAAGTTCAGTCTTTCTAGGGTTAATACAATACATATTAATGTTACTTAGAAGTATCCTTAATTTTTTTTTCCAAATCATATCAGACTGTCTATGTTTGAAAATCTGTCATTTGATATGGAACAAAGCATCGTTCAATATTCGATAAAAGCTGATTTGCTATTCAAAAAAAGAGAAAGTACCAATATAATTGCATCCAACGAAAAACGATTTCATTTTTCTTTTTATACATGTATGCTAGTTATATCGTTATTAGAACGATGCAATCTCGATTAATGGAACGTTTACAAGCCATCTGCATGGAGATCGAAAAACATAACGGCAGTATGTGGCGCGGCTATGATTTATAGTTTCGTGTTTCATTTACCGTTGTTGGCTACATCTGATGCCAGTGACCGTTACGAGGTATTACGTTAATTCCAAGTTTCGATCTACATTTAACAGACACAACCAACCGACGCGCTTTGATTGCAACCCCCGTTGCGCTCAATCCTACAAAATTGCGATGGTAAATACCTGAAATACGAATTATTTGCTTATCTGTCAAAATTAAACAAAAGCGTTCGTTGGTGTATTGAAGACAGAAGTACTAATTAATTTTATCTAGTTGATGTATAATATTTCTTTCTTTTATTCAGACATTTTTAATCGAAATTTACTCGTAAATGTTTGTTCGATTGGATATATGTATTTAAAAAATAGGAGTTATTATGGCGTTTTCTCTACTTTTATTTAATCCAACTCTTACAAATGAAGGTATTAGCTTTTATGGTTTGTAATAATAAGTTTTAGCCAAGACTAGATTAAAATTTCTGGGGGCCCGGGCTATCAAACCTTTGAGGATTCCCTCGGTTAATAAACTGGGTTCAAAAAATTAAATTTATTCTAAATAAAATAACACTTGATCATTCAAAAAAAAGGACAACAATAAACAAAATATTTCATTCAATATTGTTTGACATAGTAAATGAAAGGCTTAGAAGGGGAACCTTTGGAAAGTAGGGCTAAAGCTGTAGTCTCCCTTAAACCTCCCCTTGATCTGGCACTGGTTTCACCTCTTAATGGAGGCCCCTCATCAGGGATAAAAATTATTTTTTTTGTAACATTCTTAATACCATGAAAAATACTGGATAAGTCAATAATTCAACTCAAGAAATTCATTTTAAAAGTTATAAATAATGATATAAACTTTCATTAGATTTTGAATATTTAACCCTTACATGCCCTTCCAGGTATCCAAACAGGTATCCAAAAGATTCTCATCTGTACGTTTTATGTACTTTAATTTTATTATTCGTTATATCATGTTTTATTTAAAAATTAGTTTTTAAGTAATGCACTGAAGTTGTTTTATTAAAAACATAGAATTTAGTGAATAAAATAAAACGTCGATGACTTTTATTCCTTACACTGGAACGAACTGTTCTTATAATCAGTGTAGTATTTTTTATTTTATTTCTTTCCAGTAATTATATGTTATAAAACAATTGTAAAAACATAAGATTTTACAAAATACTGAACACTGTACATACAACTCGTTAAAGATTTTTATTTTCACTAATAATAAGTGGGTAAACTATAATTTATCCCATGGATAATTTTATTTATAGTTGATTTTATTATGCATAATGAATTTCGACAGAAAAATAGCAAATTAATAGAATAAAATTTCAAAAGAAATAAATGAAAATTTGGTATTAAGATTTATACTGCAAACAATGAATTTGAAGCACAGAACTTGATGAAAACGATGAATCAAGCCGTTAATTAATACTCTTGGATCGGACTGGCGTTTCTGTACTGCTCCTTTATCGTTTCAATACTGCTCTGGTAATTTAATACAATATTTAGAGAAAGTGGGTAAGAATTTTTAGTGCGAACCAGTCGACCATATTAACGAAAATATCTAATTTTAAAAAACTCGTTCCTTCAAAAAGTATGTATATCTTACCAAATTTTTTGAAATGCTGTTTGATTAACAATTTCAAAATTCTAGAGTTTTTGTAAAATAAAATAAAAACAAGTTTAACTTACACACTAGTTTATTTGAGTGAACCTTACGCACTAAAGAAATATAAAAGTATAAAGAATTAAATGCTTAAAATATAATTGAAGAACTGCGTATATACGCATCTTGCGTGAACTATCATACACATATATAGTGAATGCAGCAGCAAACTGCGCGAACGAGACGCACACCGGCGTCCCCCGTCATGGCGGGAAACGCAAATCTCTTCAGTTTTTACCATTTCTTTCACAAACATTAATAAAATACTAGTAACGCCACTAAGGGGAGTCAAAAGAGTCAGTTGCCCCTCTACGAAGAGATTAAAATCTTTTTTATATCTAATATATGAGGGGTTTAGCTGAAAAGGGTCATATGCCACATATATATAAATTATCGATTCTTTGCGTACTTTCAACTTACTTTTTCCTAAAATAATAAAACGGTGGCATGTGTTTCTTTTCTACCAAATTCCTCATAGATCGAAATATTTTTAAAAATTTCAGAAAATATTGTTGGAAATAAGCAAAAAATGAAGAAATTTATGATCAATTTTATCACAATACTAATAAGGTATTATACGAACAAAAATTTATCGATCCCCCTATCGGACAATTATGGTTGCGCCACTGTAAAAGCTTAAGACGTTTAATCATTAATTGTTTCAATCGATCACATAAAAATCAAATTTCAACCTGTTAAAAGTTTCACCAAATGTACGTTTCACACATTAATTTAAGAAGTAACGTCTCTCAGCAATTGCGCGAGAAAACGAGTCTTAAAGGTTTCAGAACAACACACGGAGGGACGGTAACAAGATGTAACGAAGTAAAATTAATCCAGATAGTTCGTACGGTTTATTTACGGTTTGACTATTCAAACGAATGTCTTTTTCGCGAAATGATTTATCACCCGAGCAGCCTGTGAATTTCGACGTCGCGGCATAACCACACGGAAAGGTAATTTGACGAGATTTTACTAGCACGTGGTAAAGTTAATCAGCGAGCAGAGTTGACCCATCCGACGACATAAAGACACGGGGTTCGCGGCAAATTACAGGAAAGCATAAACCACGAAACAAAACTTGCACGAAACTTGTCGTCATAGCGTACGTGACAAATCTTATATCACTCCATGCAAGTGTATGCATGGGTCCTGTAGGATGGGCAACTCCGGGAACCATTTCACGTAAACGAGGAAGGTTAATGAGTAAAACCAAGCCAGCTTGCTGGAGTAACCACTCGTAATATTAAACCTGCTGGTATCATGTAACTCGTCTGAAAATAACAAAAAAGATGTACACTCGGTGTCGCTATAATTGTATACCACAGATCCACGTTAGAAATTCGGAAAAATAATATTGCAAATAATAGTTAAAAATTTTAAATAATGAATATTGTGAGGGGGGGTAATAATAGGGACCAGCGGGGTGGGAACTCGAAAGGTTGTTCAGCACATTTTGTTCAGGTATCTGTAATTTCAAGATCCGAACTCAACTCGAGACCCAAAATTGGCAGGATCGTGAAAGGATAATGCGGTAACATTCTGCGACGATGAGAGGGGTTAACGAGAAGGAAAAGGGTTGCTTAAGGTGGAGAAAGAGGAACGGGTCGCCAGTTAGCGGCACTTTGCGCAACGATAGTCCCTGCTAACGACCGTAGAGAGTTACAAGACTGCAAACTGGATGCCGAGAAGCGGCTAGAAGAGACAAGACAGGAGCAGACCGGGACCGTAGGCCGGCTAACCTTAATTGCTGGCCAGGGATTTACGGGAGCTAGGTGCTAAGAATATAAATATTCTCATAGGATAGCCGGTGCTAGAAATTCCTGTTAGCTACGTCGAGCACCATTTAGAGGTTTCATTCTTTTTCTTCCCCCTAGCTATTTAATCCTTTCAAGGATTTCTTAAAGAAACGGGAATTTTTTGCAGCCGTGTCAGAGGACCATGCAGCCAAACGTCATAGAGTGACGTGAATAAATTGTTCTATGGTTACAAACCCATTTCTCGATTTTTTTAAATTATCGCGTTTATTTAACGTATAAATGGAAAATTTATATTCTATCTTTAATTTGGCATTTAATAAAGTTTACAAATAATAATTAAAATTTTTGCATATTACTTACCGCCCTTAAAAAAGCTAAGTGCTTATTACTATTTTATAATTTAACAATAGCTAATTAAAGATTAAGAAGTATAATTCTTATTTTCATTTCCTTTTAACTGTAGTATATCTACATTCAACTTTCATTATTTTAATTAAATTAGAGGCGAATTAATAATAATCAAAAGCTTATTACTTGGTTTTCAGTTAACAACCGATGATATTGAAAAATCGGATATTGAACTAATTCATACTCTTACACGAAACACACCATAGGGCGCCACTTTATTGCATACAAATGTCTGCTGGTGAACGAGATTCTTTCATCTATTTCTAGAGATCAATGGAAATCTACTTTGATCGCGACACCCAAAGACTATTGTTGTCGGGACCCTTTATAAAGAGTCTGTAGACTCTATTGGTATTGAAATTCATTGAAAGAATATTCGTGGATAAATACAGATGGAATTAAAGTATATGGCAAGTTCGAATCTGGCTGTATAGTTTAAAACAGTTCAAGTACTTATAAAAAAGAAATAACTTTTGTAAGTAGACTCGAACAAGCTAATACTATAGTATCGCCGGATCAAGACGGAGGTCTAAGCCTTAGACTCTAAGGGAAGCCGCAGCCCTGGGCCCAACTTTTCAAGGAGTCTTCATTCTAAGCTTTCCATTTTTATGTCATAAAATTCTAAACTTGGAAATCCACTATTCTTGATCCAATTTCTATTATAACAATAAATTCTGTTCTTTTAAGCTTCTGAAATCATTACATTATTAAAATATGTATTCTTTCGATGTTTATCCTTAAATATTATTTATTTGTAGATCATTATTTTCCTTTACGATTAAGTGATATTTAATTTCATTTAGATTAAGTTAAATTCCTGAACAAAGTCAACCACGGGGATGCTCGAAGGTTTACTGCTCGTATATGTACAAAATTTAATTCTTTCAAACCACGAAATGCACAGTAGTCACAGGAATACGCGATCGTAAATGTCAGCGACTAGTATACTTATACAAATTTTCTAAGATAAAATAGTTTACAGATAAATGAGATTCATGACCACGCTATACTTCTGCGACAACTATATACTCTCAAATTCTACAGTTACTTATCCGGAAGTTCGAAATCAGCGCGTATAATTCGGTTATTTTACAAGTATATGAAACTAGAATAAAACATTACCTTTTATAAATAATATTTAAATTCCACGAAGTGAAATCTCTATATCAAAACTCGGATTCATAAATACATGTTGAATTTTATCTCATTTCTATAAATGAGTTCTCAACACCAGAGGAAAGCAAAGATTTTATTTACAGAAACATGTTTACCAACATGAAATAAATTGAATTATTTTAATATAATTTGAGACTTCAAATTTGAAGAAGATGACTATAATCCCTTCATTAATGCTCTGAATATAAAATGAGTGGTTGCCAAAAACCAGCCAATTTCTATTAAGAATATTGATACAACAATTATGTAATCGTGTGTACCAAGGATTGAACTTCAAATTCATCTGCCGTTAATTCCATTCTACCCTACTCTTATGTTGTAAAATAATGGTAGATTTTCTGTCGCGAAATCGACTTTTTATTAGCAAGAGAAGTAAGAAAGCTTTTGCCATCATGTAATCTGGGGTGACTTGGTTTTCAAAATTAAAGTGATTAAAAAATGGGTGTTCCACTTCAAAAATGACCCATTTTAACCTTAGGCGATTGAGCTCTTATCAGTAAGATACTTAACCCTTTTCGGTTAAGTGGTAAGCTACGGTCATTTATACCTTTTTAATCGGTTGACAATAAATTCAAACGTCACGAATTCAATCTTTTCTTTGACATTAATACAGTAGCTCAATTAGAGGGGATCAGGAAGATCAACTAAATCCCTTATTCAAAAATTATGTAACAACTTTTTTTTTATGGATACTAAAATATTTGCGAAAATTTCAGAAAATGTTATTGGGAATAAATAAAAATGAAAAAAATTAGACTTAATATTATTATGATGTTAACAAAATGTAAAAAAAATTTGTTGTTCCCCCTATAGGATAATTTTATTTGCACCACTGCATTAATAAGGATGTACCACTTTTAATAAAAATATAAGAAATCTATTAATAAGTGATTAGTAACTCTAATTTATGTCAACCTAATTCTGTTTTAAGATATACAAAATTTGCGGAAATGAACGTTACTCTTGAATCAATATATTAAGCTTTTTTTCAAGTGATGATACTAATAACATAGATAGATAATTGTTTCATTTTTATCCTTTTTTTATATTACAAACAATGATAGTTGCGATGGGGGGGGGGGGGAGAGTGATATTATCACACTCTATAGATGTTTCAGCCCTTCATGAAGGTTTTCATCAGGGGATTTACAATTTTAACATTTCACTTAATAAAGGAATTCAATACGTAAACACTAAAAATTGTTTACTTGACTGTTAACATCATAAATAATATTAACTCCTTCAAGCCGAGTTTTTTTATTTAAATTTCATTCTTTTTTTTATTTATTGCCTAAATAAAGATCATTAAAGTCACTGGGACATGTGTCTCTATACGGTCGAAAGGGTTAAAGTACATAAAGAACGTAAGTAGTGCCTTATAATTTTATCTGAATGAACTGCATTATTTTTATGGAAATTGAATGATAGATGTATAAAAATGTTATTAAAGATAAATGATTCTGTTACATATATTATATTTTACAAAGAAATCAATCAATCAATCAATCAATTAAAATTACATACAATTAAATGATCTGGTTCCTGTCTACTAATTACCTCGTTATATGTATGAGCAGACTACCAACCGCCACTTAAAACAGAAGCAAGAATATGACATGCAACTTCTATATCCGACAAATTGGCAAAGTGTTTCCTGTAAGCTCGCACCGACTCTACTGTCACTGTTATTAAATGAGAATCCCTATTAGCCTTGCTTGAACGTAGAGTGCTTAACTTTATGCTCTGTCCCATTTTGACACTTCCACGTACCTTCTCATTCGACTCTGTTCTACTTTGAATAAATATGCGATAAATTGCCAAGAAACTACGTATAAATATTTATGACGGACCTGCATTTAATTTCACCGGTTCTACTCTCACCAAGTAGTAGAAACGATCACGGAAAGAGATTACTTAAATGCTAAACTTTCTTGTTTACTGCGCGCAGGAAAAAGCTTTTATGTTTTGCAAATAATTAAATGCGGATTATGCAAATAATGAAATGAAATTTTTTTAAAAATTACAGTCCCTGGCCATATTAATGTGATTACTTGTCTAGATTAAATAAAATATAACTAACACCAACTTTTTGAAGCATAATTGTTATTCTTTGATGTCGAAATGTATTTTTATTATTATGGCAACATATTCAGTAAAAGTAGAAGCTATGGTTTCTTGTGCACTGGTAACACTGAGAAAAAGGTCATCGTATGTCATTAGATGTTTCTTCTGAACCGAGAAATTTTTAAAGAAAATATTAAAAGGCATGTGCTTCAAATGCATACGAAGTATACGTCATAACGTCAAAGGGGGTAATAACTAAATATTGATTTAAAATGTTTTTTGCATGTAATAAAAAGAACGTTGTTTCTTGAATACTGTGTTTAATATTAATTTAATATTTTTATGAATACATGTTTTATTATTTAAGAGCAAAAAAGTTTGTTTTCCTGTAAAATTTCCAAATGGTCACATTAATATGGCCAGGGACTGTAAACAGAAATTTCGTTCTAAAGCCATTTCGTAATGGTGACTCTTAAGTAATCTTCAGAAAGAGTATCTATAGATCAGACTGTTACAGAGCAGAGATGAAAATCGAAAGGTAAAACAAGGAAATCGTGATTCATTAGTGGACTCCAATAATTGAGAGAAATCCTCGCGCAGGAATTGTATTTTAATAGAAGGATGTAGAAAAAGAAGAAGAAGAAGAAGAAGAAGAAGAAGAGGAAGGAAACGTAGTATCTTTTAATTTCATCGGAATAATTTACGCGACTGCGAGCCGATTCTAATCCCTTGCCATTTGAATAGAAGAACGAACGCTAATTGAAACCGTGTATTTCATAAGCTTCGTCTCCTCGAGGAAAGATAACTTCCTTCGGATATTTTATTCGACCAGCCGTTTACGCGACACCAGAGAAAAGATACGAATTAATTACTTCGATGTCTCCTCAAGCAACTGGAAGTTCAAACTCCCCTGGGACAGCAGTTTATCTTGATTACCTTTAGTCCTTTAGACCTTAGTCCTGGATTAAGAGAGATGATTGAGTAGTCCGCAAGGGCCACGTCTGGCCCGAGCTTTTCATATTATATGAAAACATTCTGTCATAGTGATTTGTGCGAAGTGTGGAGTATGCTTTAGACAGCTGACAGGGAAATTAAATTTCCCTCAGGGATTCGATGATGTTCCCGGCAAATTTTCTTTTTTTACGTCTATTCATTCAGCTATCCGCACACAATGGGACAAAATCATAAGACACAAGGAAAAAAGGAAGAATTGAAACGTTATGAAAAGTTCTAATAGAACCTACAAATACTTTTAAAAAACATATCATTTATTATGTTAGGTTGGTTAATTAGCACTAATGTTATAATTTTATGTTAACTGACATGATTAAGGTATTTATTTGATCTTACAAATATGCAATAAGAATTTTTCAGTACCTACTTAAATTTTCCTTCCCAAATAATAAATATAAAAAAGAATAGTTGAATTTAATGCAAATTCAAAAACATACAATATTACTTTAATTAATATTTCCAATTGATATGCTTCAAATAAATATTTCAAATAATTATCATATTTAGATAAAATTATTTCAATAAATATTATAAATACTGGTTTTGAGATTATTTCTTTCTTACATACTGTTTTACAAAATAATATAAGATATTAAAAGGAGATAAAATGGACTAATTGCAAATAAAAGAGAAGGTAGTAATGATTTGACTTACCAACTCGACGTATGTTTTACAATTATGCGCCTATGATCTAAGATCACTTACCTGAAACAAAAATAACAATTTCATCATTAAAATTACGTTAAATAATAAGCATTATAAATATGTTTTAATTCAATTTTTTTTGTTGAATTATTCACAAAAGTTATCAAATTACAAAACCGATCTATGTAATGTACCAACTTTATCAGAAGTAATAGATTCTATTGAATTTATCAAAATAAATAACAAACTGCTCGAAATTCAAATTCTCCTACACTTAAAATTAAAGCCTAACATTTACTAACTTGAATATTGATTCTAATTGATCGGTGTAATTAACTAGTTTCCGTTGGTTCCTAGCTAACTAAGCTAACAGTGTTAATACTAGCTAACTATCGACTATCTAATAACAATTAATTCCTTTATATATTCTATTGATAATGTACGAGTACATCAAAAAATTTAATTATAATTTAAAAAGTAATCTGTAAATCATTCTTCTACAATTTCTTGCAATCAATTTGAAAATAGAACTAATACTCCTAATTTCCATTTATCGCTTGCAACGTAGAAAAAGACTCAATGCGAATTTACACCAGTTCATTTTAAAGAAAAGGTATAAAATTAAGTTATTAAAACAAACATTATATTAAAACGCAATTAATAATCTAAAATTCAAGTTTCAAAACATTGAAATAAGTGACAATATTTATTTTTCAATCAATATTAGAAACTTTTCTGTAAAAGTTTCATGGTATATTTTATCAGTACTAATGTTTATTATTAAAACAAATTTAAAAATTTTGTTAAAATATATCTACACATTCAAGTAAAAATGTATATTTCACCTAATACTATACTGAATTTAGAGGATGTGATTACCAATTCTAAAAGTAAATATGCGCATTTTAAAAAAAGAACAGGTGTCTAATATTCTGGGTTTTGTGTATTCATCTGCAAAATTTCACAATCATCGGTAAATTTTAACAACTGGCCTGGCTTGCCAGAGTACTACACGAAATACCTATTTTTACTACTTTACACTGTGGTTTTCAATTCCTCAAAACGAAATTAGTGCCGCTCATTAATCTGCTTCCGCTCTTTAAATAGTAGCACGATAAAACTAAATAGCTTTGACATTTGGACAGTGAAATCTGGACTAATCGAAACTCAAACTTACAAAACATATGAAATTAGTAAAATTTGTAAAATTTAGAAAATGAAAATAATACAAAATATAAACTTAAATTAAAATTTGGAATTTTTTCATGGTCCGTCTTCTGAGGGTTAAAAGACTATTTATGTATTTTCCACCAAACTAATAATTTTAAACCATTATTTACATTGTCAAATCCCAATTATTGTGAACTAGTTCAGACAATTAGCAATATAACATAATCATTCGAATGTTTTGAAGTCTCAATTTTCAATACAATGGGATTCAATTACTGTAATCACGAATAATATTACTAATCGGCTGATATTATTATCATCAGTCAATCCCCAAACATTCTATACAAAATTAGTTAAAACTAATCCGCCTGTTACAACCGCACTTTAGCTGTTGTTATCAATTGTACTGATTACACATGGGGGACAAAAGATAAGAATTTTTAGTAAATTAGTACTAAATGGACGATTTCTTCGAAACTTACTTTTGATCTTTTACATGAGTGCATGACAAGAATTCTGAAAAATTATGTAAATAAATCTTTCCTTGAAGCGTGATCTTAATTTTTTAAAAATATATTGTTGCAGTGAATAGGAATTATGTCTGTCATAATTGTTTATAATAAATTGAGTGTAATAATGAACGTTTTTTATTTCCCGATTAGTGTTATCAGCCGGTTATTATTACCAAAAATTGCAAATCCCGAAGTGATCATCTATACATATAAATAAAATTGTAGTGTCTGTCTGTGATTTCGAAATAAGGTTTTTTTTAGCTCATATATGGTTTTTCGCACTTTGTTAAAACCCAGAAACGCTTTTGCAAAATTGTCTATCTGTCTGTTTAAACAGGCTAATCTCCGAAACGACTGAACCGATTTTGACGAAACTTTTATTGGCAGATTCAGAATTTATAGAATAATAATTTAGACTTCTTTTATTCTGGAAATATTCAGAGTTTTCGCGTAAATTTAGAAAAATTGTAAAAATCAGGCGCTAATGAGGCAACTTTTTTATAGTCCGTTTATGCAGTTCACGCATTTACACATATATACGTATTATATTGATTTTAATTGTGAAAATCGAAGAGAGAGGCGATCAATCACAAAATTAAACAAATTTATGTTTATTTATACGCATGCAATGCGAACGAAGTCGCGGGTAATCGCTAGTATAATAATAACCGGATTCTACTGTATTACTAACCCTAATTGGTCCTTCACATTGAACATCAACTTTCGATCAGCTGTAACGACGAAAGAAACTTCACATCATTGAAGCATTATCCGTTTCCAAAGAATGTCAAACGGCCAAGTAAATGAGATTTCTATCGTCTCCCTTGGATGTAAGAAGTCTAAGAACAGCTTCCCTATGATTATCTAAGTTTTTACGAGGCTCAGTCGATCTGTTTCTTACGTGCTTTTGCCTCTTTCGATCTCCATTTATCACTCTGTCTTTGACGTCAATGGAACTCCTTGAAAAATCTATCGTTCGCTACGTAACAGATGGTAATGAAGACCAGAGATTGTCCGCAAAAGAAACTTCGAAAATAATAGAAACCGTACAATCATTGGAAATTATTAGAAATAATTATTTAAAATAATATGACAGCAAGAAAAATTCTTCAAAAATACAAAAGATAGTAGTTTCAAGTGATTTTGAATTAGAAAATCTAGAAGATTCTTCAAATTTATGCAAAAAATAATTTCTTGTACTTCAATTTTAGAAATACATAGTACATTTGTACTTACAGTGGGTGATCAAATTATTATTAGGGCCACGGTTTCATTATTAGAGCCAATTTTAAGGTTTTTACATTGAGTAGCTTTTAATTAATAATCCACCACTAATAATAAACAAAAAATACTTACAAAAATAAACAAATACATTTAAAAGATTATATTTACATATATACATATATGTTAGTATTTTGTAATGCCGCCTTTTGCTGCAATTACTGCCTCAATTCTTTCCGGCATACTTTCGATGCATTTCAAGCAATTCGTTTTGATTACTTTATTTCTGGCCCATACTTCTATCAAACGTTCAATCAATTGACATTTATTACTAATAATAAATGTTCCCACAAATTTTGGATGGGGTTGAGGTTAGAAAAGTTTCCAGACCAATCAAGAACTTTTACTTTTGTCAACTGTGTATCATAACTTTACAAGAATAACAAAAGCTCTGTTTAACTAGGTCTTCATTTAAGAATTAATCATTTTTATGTAAAATCGTCAATTTATGCGAGTGGCTCTAATAATTCGTCATCCACTATAGGTACATTAATATGCACAGGGTATTTTCTTAGGGTAAATAGCGATGTAGAGAAGATTCTATTACTTACGTATAAACACATATTAGGGAAAATTTTATTTAATATTTTTTAGTATTAAATTTTATAATATTTAACGATTAAGAATCATTAATATCTTCAAAATTAAGATTTCGAGAATTATCACTTTTTAACCGACTTCGAAAAGGAGGAGGTTACTCAATTCGATCAGTATATATTTTCATTTAATTTGTGCATTCAAATCTTTGGTATGTTTACCTATGTGTAGAGAAATTTATTTATAACATATGGTAAATTTCTATAACTATTTTCTAACAACTTATATTGAACTATTTTACTGTATACAGTATTGTACACCTGCGATCAAATTAGACTTCCCCCAGAAAATGGTGATGTCCTTGATTTCTGCTTCTTCTCGTAGGCGTCCCAAGGAAAAATAATAATGTAGAGAAAGGGCCCAATACATATATGTAAATACGTATGTCTGTAGTTTTCAATCACTTGCGTATAAACGTTTACACGGGAAAATCTGAATCAATATTTACTTTGTTATGCAAACTTATATAGGTACTATATACTTATATATTTATATACTAAATTTTATAATATTTTTTCTAAATTATTTTTAATATCAATATCGTGAAACAAGATTTTGAGAATTCCTGCTTCCCATATATCGCTATTTTCCCTATGGAAGTCTGATTTGATCGCGTGTTTACCTCTAATGCTAATTTTTAGTAGATCTTGCAAACTGTTTAAAATATCTGCAAGTAATAATCGACACATACTCCAATTTAAGGAAAAGAAATTAATCCTCTGTCAATTTCAAACATACCATTATACACAGTGGTCTTTCTTCATCCGCTGAAATCATTAACTGAAAGCTGAAAACATTTCTTAAGAATATAAAGAAGTTTCTCGATTATAAACTGAAAAATCTTCCAGGATTTGTACAGAATCGTTTTACGAATTAGTTTGGAAATGGTCTCGGCGACACTCGGGCAAAAATCTCGGACATAGTCGTAGGAATGTTGCTGACAAATTGCATTCTGAAAGTGGCACACAGCCGCGTTTCCTCGTAAGCGACGAACGTCAGAACCAAGCCACCGTCGAAAGGTTAAAACTAACGAAATCACGAACGACCAACGAGAAAAACTTGCACAGTTATAGATACACGTGCGCACACACACACACACACATGCCCAGGTAACAGAGAGGGGTAGTTCGAACTAACGTGGAGAGATTTAACCAAGATTAAGTGTTCCGGAAAAAACTTCGTTTCGCAGAGGACGGTCAGCTTAATGTTCGCTATTATATCGGTCTGATGGATGTCGCTCGTTAATTTTATAATTTCACCAACGAGTCTCGGTCGATTTTGCAGCAGAGCGGCGCTAAGGACGAAGGAAGAAACAAGGAGGAAAGAAGAGAAATGGAGAGATGTCGGCGTACGAAGGACAACAAGAAGAGAGAAAGGTTAGGTGAGGAAAGTCTGAGGATGATTGGCCTATGGAGCCACCCCTGGTGTTGGCTACTAATATAAAGGCTAGGTGGGATATACTCTTACAAATTGTCTGCTGCTGCCGCCACTCCTTCGCAGGAGGGTTGCACGCAGAGGGGGATTTGTCTCCATTAAAGGGATTGAGGTTTTGTCGTACTTTACTTCCGCTCCTTTCTACTGTTTCTCCGTCTCTACGGAGCCGATCTCCTCCCGCCCTTTGAAGTTTTTCTCATCGCTTGTTCATTCATTAAATCCGTTCCCCGTAAAGTGGACGACGGCCGTTTCCCGCACGGAGAGCTAGTTTCTTCCGAGAAATAATACCCCACCTTTGGAAGTTACTAGTTTTCACTCATCCTTATTGCATTATTTTCAAACTTACGCTTCGTACTTCTTTGGATATGTTTTATTTCTTATTTTATTTAGATTTAATAATAGAGAATACATGAACGTGGTCTTGTTTGAAGGCGTGAACATCACATAAAGAAATAACGGTTTTATATGTAACGGCCCAATCATTGGACCGCGATCTATGGTGGGCATGCACTCCTGGCGCATACGCAATGTAGTACACGACAAGGCGCGTTTGCATCGCCAACAGGATACTTAAGGGGGTGTCCTGCTTTACAAGGTCGAAAAAAACCGATTTTTTCGTGAATTTTTTTGAACGGGAAGGAAACAATTGATCTTCATCAATTTGCAGGTATATTTAAACATATATTTAATGTGTTCAAAAAAATTTTTTATGTTATAAAATTGTACAACCCGGCCGAGTTATCAGCCGATTCGCGGAGCGCCTTTCCACTGCCGCCGCCAATTGGCGGGAAAGATGCTGGTCGTATTTCTTGTTTGAAATGAAAAAATCCAAATGGTTTTTAATGCTGACATATTGTTCTTCTGGGTGAACTAAGAAAAAGCAGAAAAAAAGCGCGAAATTATACTTTTTTTTCGTTTGATACGAAGAATGTCTTTTTTTTTTGAAAAAAATATTTGACTTTAACGTGCTATAAAAATGATTTAAAAAGAATTTTTTAACAATTTTTTTGTTCACCCAGAAGAGAATTTAATTCTGAAGAGTATAAGCTTTGGTTTAGCTCAATAGGTCGCATAGTTTTTGTGCTATGAAAAAATGAAAAATGGAGAAATCGCGGTTTAAAGTTTTCGGTAGGAGAAAATGTTAATTATTGGTTACTTACACCAGTGATCTGTTAATCAGCTATTCCTGCTCCATATAATAGTCCTTCCGCCTGTTATAAATTACTCTAACAACTATTAGCTGTTTGGATTCTCGCGCGTCCGTGGTCTTTCGTTTGCGGTCGAATGCTACAATGCCGCTTACCTGCGTTCGGAGCTGTATCTTTGAAAATACTTCGAATTGGCCGCTGTAACTTTGTGAATACATTCTTGGATAGTTTATCTATCGATTTAGGCAATAAAAAAAAATCGATTTTTTCGATCTTGTAAAGCAATACTTAAAGGAAGTATTAAGAAGCAGTCGATAAAATAGTAGGTCAAAAACAAAATCAGGTGGACCAGTATAGAATAATTCTTTTTTCTTTTTAGTCGAACTTTCACATTTGTCCTTTTTTTTACGCACACACTTTATACTTATTTTACAGCTATATCACAAAAATGATAATCGTTTTGTGGACACGCGTGTTTATATTTCTTACTGTTCGTTAGTTCGAGACAAACTGATAGTTAACCGTTTTCACTGATATTTTTTGTCTCCAATAACATAAAAAAAAGTGGCGTTTCTTTGGTTCGGGGTTTAATTCAAATTTGTGGGCAACGATGACTTTCTCACATTTTTTACAAATTATGTTTGTACTCTTTGCTTAACACTTTGATTGCCAACTACGAGATAACTCGTAGTCTGTGTTATTGCCTAGGACGCCAACTATCCCGTAACTTTGTGCATGAATTGACTCGTAGTTGGCTTCCATGAAGAGCTCTCTGTTACATACCGTGGCAATCAACGTGTTAATTAATACAGTCTGTATTAAATAGTAATATTAACTTTCCATATATAGTCTTAGGTAAATATATTTCTAAATGATAAGTTTAAAAGGTTGTTACACAATGTGTAAACCGCGTTTATTTTTTAAACTGCGAAGCCGTCTTAAATAGTTGATCACTATTTTAAGTAATATAATATTAATGTTACGTAAAATACGTTAACCCTTAATTGGTGAGGAGAAACGAAAATTTTAAACAAACGATATTCGAATATCCGCTTAACCCTCGGATTGGAGACAGCCTCAATTTTAATGTAATTTTGTATTTCATATTATTTTCATCTTCCAAATTTTATCTGTTCCTTTAAAAATTATTCTTTCATTACATGAAACTTTTTCATTTAAAAATTAAATAAGTTTGAATAACGATTGACTCAGGCTCCTCAAAGGTTAATTTTCTTCTGTAGGATATTTTTAATCTACAAAGTTTATTTATTGTTTATGTATTTACATTTTTAGTATAATTATATTTTTATCCAATAATCAGTTATATCAGTATATCGGGTTCCACATCACCAGTTAAAAATTATACAAGTAGTGGGTTAAAAAAATTTGGATCACAGAAATTTAAAAGACTGGCTTATAAATGGAGTGCTATAAATAAAAAATTAAAATAAATTTTTTGAAAAGTGTAAAATAGTCGAAATTAGCATCTAATAGGTACTACAAATTACCTGAAGGGAGATTATTTTATAAAAATATATACTTGTATAAACTTTTGCTGTTTACTCATTAGCATCCAGCAGTGAAATTCTGGTTTTCCCTGGGCAGCGAATAATAACTTCATTCGTTCCATTTTTCTCACTCTCATGCATTTGGTTTGTACTTTAAATAAATAAATACCGTCGCCTGAATAATTAATTTTCTCGTTAAACAACCACAGAATATTCATTGAAATCATAACGATAAAAAATAATATGCTTACAAATAAAACAATGTAAGTGTTATTTGTATCTACTTATTCATACTTAATTCGTACTTGGCTTGGGATTAAAATGCTCGAGCGCGATATACAAAAACTGTTTCTCGTCTACTATCATTTCACATGCAAATTTTCCTAAAAATCCAGCAGTTACTACCACAATTTTTTTTATAAATTAGATTATATTTTTAAGTAGCATCTTCCACCTGGGAATTAGCGACTATTACATACGATACATACATATATCCAATAAATCCATCGTTAACGGTTATAGTGCACAGTTAATGTCATATTACAATAAATGTCTCATATTAATGGAATCAATAAATTTGATTACGTTTTTGTACTGTGAAGAGATACTTAACATTTCGTGAATTGTCTTCCTGTCGAGATTAGCATTTCCTCTTTCTTTGTGGAATTTTGGGCAATCTATTAATATGTGATTTACAGTAATTGGATTCCTACACTGTTTACATTTTGGTCTTACAATTTTTGTAATTACGTGTTGGTGCGTGAGCAATGTATGTCCTATTGGAAGCCCTGTTATTAAGATCTAGATGTGTTCGAGTACTCGATTTATTCGAATACTCGAATTTCGAGTCAAACAATGATCGGTCGGTCGAGCCGAGCCGAGCGCTTGAATCTGCCGAGTTACTCGAAATCGACGAACTGTTTGAAAGAAAAGCGACCTACTCGAAAAAATCGAACCACTCGAATATTCGAGCTGAAAATTCATCTTCAAGTAAATCGAAGTTTTACGACGGCTCGAATATTCGAGTAGTTCGATTTTTTTGAGTAGCTCGCTTTTGTTTCAAACAGTTCGTCGATTTCGAGTAACTCGGCAAATTCAAGCGCTCGGCTCGGCTCGAATAATCAAAGCGAGTTCAGCTCGGCTTGTAAATTACGAGTACTCGCACACCTCTATTAAGATCTGGTCTTTCCTATTAAATTGAATGGCTGGGTTGCGTTCGTGGGTGTTTTTCCTCACATTATGTAGGGCAGTTTTTTTACCAAATGTTGTTGATATTGCTCTTGATTATATTCTTAAAGTTTTTGTCAGTCATAATATTAGTTTTAGTTTATATTTAGTTTACTTGCAAGTACAGCAAGTTCGTTTGTTTCTGATATCTTTTGTGTATGTGACTACCATAATTATTTTGGCTGTTACTCTATATTTTCACTTAGTAAACAGCTGGTGGTAATTTATGAAGAATTGAGAAAACTTCTATAGAAACTGATGCAAGAAAGTAAGAAGGTAACTTAAACTTTAACTGGATATTGTTTTATCGGACAGCTTTTATCGGAAACGAAAGAAAAAAGAATAGAAAGGTGGAAAGCGAACGATAGAGTTGATCTGCAATTTTCACCCTGAACGAAGTCAACCGAGTTTTCACAACAAAATGTTTTTTTTTTGGAGTACTATTGAGAGAAACAATATTTCTCTAACTTCTGATGCTGCACAAGCATTTTGTATACCCACTTCGAGTCGTAATAACAAATATTTTGTTTCTTCTATTTTAGACCGTTTGTTTTACAAGTTGTAAAATGTATGGCATTTCATAGACAGGAAGTTCTACTGCAAAGTGAAAATTACTTACTATAATCCTTGAATTAAAATTTTATTTTCCAATTGCATTTGGAAGAACTCCACTTCTTTTTAAAATCACACAGATAAATTTACTCTTATTGTTTATAACAAGTAGATTTTAATATTTAAATAAATTGAAAATTTCTGCTAAACGTTTGAGTATATAAAAACATTGGTTTATATTTTCACGACTCTAATCTGAACTTAGAACTGAAATTAGAAAATTAGAAATTAGAATACCACTAACTCTTTCAAGTCTCGGAACTTCTTGCTACACCAACAGGTAAATTAATAAAATAATTTTTAACAAAAAATACAACCGATTTCGAGATGTGCTAAAAAGTATAAAATAATTTCTATTTCATTCATATCAATACTTCACAGTTATTAATAAAACCTATTTACTCGTTAAATAGTATACTAAATATATTTCAACCTTTTCAGAGGCGGCGCAAAATTAAAAATATTTCTTCTACTAGGAGAATCCCAGTTCAGGCGTCGACAACCTATGACAAATGACCCATTTGGTAATTTCAGGTAAACAATATTCAACGGGAATCGCGATATCCATTGCGGATTAACTACATGCACATCAGAAGTGCTGCCAACTTCTGATACAATCGTCACAATCGTTGCATTGTTTATTCGGATATTTTTAATTTTGCGCCACCTCCAAAAAGGTTGAAATGTATTTAGTATACTATTTAACAATTAAATAGGTTTTATTAATAGTTGTGGAGTATTGGTATAAATGAAATATAAATTATGTTACACGTTTTAGCGTATCTCGAAGTCGATTGTATTTTTAGTTAAAAATTATTTTATTTGACACTTTTTAGTGGAACGAGCAGTAATTGTAGGATATCGTAGGATGTATTTGCGTTTTGGTTAGCTAATAATTATAAACCAAAAAAATATATATTGATCGAATTTAGATGGTTAATAAATAACAAATTCGTCGTTGCTAATGACCCGTAGGTCGATGCGACGTAAAACCATAAATAAAAAGGAAAAAAAGAAAAACAAATTCCATAAATTTTTGCAAATGGGATCATCGCGGATATACATATGTATCTCCTACTAAAGGTGAAAGGTTTCATCGCGATCGGTACATTTCTTGCGGAGGAAACGCCGAAAAATATAAATAATGCATTACATTTTTTGCAATAAAAGTCGTTAAGGGTAAATATTTAGAATAAGGGAGCCACCTCCAATTTCGATCACCTTGAAATATGTTGTCAAGGTCGTCATTCTGAACAACTTTTTCCTATACATATAATAGTCGGACTCTTTTAGTTTTCGAAATATTTGAGAAAATAACGCGCTTTACTGTCAATATTTCTACTGTCAAGGGGGCCTCGCCCCCTAAACCCCTTTGGGACGGACTTTTTTAGGTACTTCGAAAACACATGTGGGGATTAATGAACGGAAATCGGAGGTGGCTCCCTTATTCTAAATATTTACCTCGTCATTAATTAATTATAATACTGACAACCTTTAAGCTTTGAACGAGGTGGTCTGACCTTTTCCATTAACACTGTAAAGGCAGTGCCTTTTTCAATTTTTATAAAAAACAAAAACATAACATTAATAGTAAAAAATTATAAAATCCAAAAAATACTTTTCAAAAAGTTCAGTAATAATGAAAGGTAAAGTTCATTTATATTTGACGAATTATAAGAATTCTACAGTATATTTGCAACGTAACCTGGTAATGAGTTAACCATTATTATTCAGTAAAAATTTCAAATAGAAATAATTGATTAATAATTTACCGTTTCTTGAAATAGCACCATGTGGTCCTATTCATACATCGGGTGAACTGAAAAATCAAATTATGATATTGGACTTGCATGGCCGGCCGCCTTTAGACCAAAATTATTGAAATTAGCTAACTTCGATTTAAGTTCACCCGTTATATGGACGATAACCGGGCCATGTGGTACTGTTGACAAAAACAGTAGAGAAACGAGGATAGCTTGCCCAGCTGCGGAAGTATACGTACAGGCGAAATTCAATATAGTGGTACTCATAGTTTTTCGCGAATATCTCGCAAACTAATCGAGTTCAATATATAGTTTAGAGGAAAAAAGTTGCTTAAAATGTCGAATTTTACAACATATTTAATAAAAATTATTGAAATCGGAGGGGGAGCGCCTTTTCTACAAGTTCACCGATATAAAATACTGCAATAGTCAGATTATTATCAGTCAAGGAGAGGCAAAATTTATCTTAAGGCAAATTAGACGTATACAGATCAGATCATTATACATATGCTGATTCTTATTTGAGATTAGTAATTTAATGTGTTTCTTTTGGGAGGGGGGCAAAATCCAAATTTTTTCCCCTACGGTAGGGCAAATACCATTTTTCTTCTTTCAGAGCGGCGGGGGGAGGGGGGAGGGTAATGCCCCTCCCTGCCACCCCTGGCTATGCCCATGACTACAATATAGATACTATTTTCATGAAAACAAATTAAATTGCAACGAACGAATAACTTATTTCTCTTAAGCGGACAAGCAAACAACCAGACTTCTGAGTAAACTCACAATCAGATGCGACAAAACAAGCAAGAGCAAAGAGTTTGAAAAATCGAAGTAATTTGTTACTACGAGTAACGCCAGTGTACCGTCATAAATTCGGAAACAGATCTTATTGCCCGGAAGAACTCGATACAAGTCATAATGGAAGATAATATTGGGAGCCGTTCCAAACCATTGTAACTGATGGCCTGTTGTGCATCAACGGAACATGGCTATATGCGAACTTCATCAGAATATGTATTTGTTTTCTCACTGCGTGTCACCGCGATGCCGTTTCCGATTCATTTATATGGCGCCAACGTTTGCATCTTCGACCTGCCAACAGGCAAGATGATTCATTTTTGTCGCGTTTCATTTCACCAACAAACTCGTTACCATCTTTTTTTCGAATTTGTGCATTGAGGATATGTGCACAATATTTACCTTCAGCTTGTTTGAAAACATTTCATTGGAAATTTGAACACATTCGTGTATAAATCAATAATTATTATTGAATACTGCATACAGTTGCGAAAGACATGACAAAAGATTTTATTTTTTTAATTTTTTTAAATTATGTCATCTTGTTACATGAATAGAAAATATTTATGACAATCATACAATAGTATCTTAAATTTAAATTACAAATATATTAGTGAACGATAAAGGTGATTTTCCCAATTCAAGAAATACTTATATTAGTAGCTAATAATAGAGTAAAAGAAAATTTAATTTTTATAATTTTAATTTTCTAATCTAAACTATATAACAACAAAAACTGGACGCAACGTGATTATTGGTGTAACTAAATACTTATCGTTAGGTACGGGGCAGGTTGGGTCTGGCCCCCCTAAAAGTTTAGACTGTTCCATTTTCAGACTTTCTTTTCAAATCCTACAAAATCCCAAATTTTCAAAATTTGTAAGGGATCTGGCCCACCTCAAAAGTAACCCCAAATTACATCAATGAACGTGATATAAAAGAAAGTATCTAGTGAAGACCAATAACACCGAGCATGCTCAATAACATATATATATATATATATATATATATATATATATATATATATATATATATTATTTTTAACATATATGAAATATCTGTTTTAATTTCTAGGATATTTTAAGAAGCATGTTTATGGATAAATAATTATGAGGGACCATTCCACGTCCCCGACAGTTATTTCTCAAATATCTTTTCCATGCTGCACACCAGCCTCGTGGTTACGTAAATTTTGTGCAAATTTGTCCGTTGGATATCAGGCGAAATATAGTGTCCTCCCTTTTCCTTCCTCTTCTTTTTCTCCTTGCCGCTCGAGTGCTCAAATATTTGCAGGATCGACGACGGTCTTGTCATCGCATAATGGTGAAAGGAGGGAAATATTCACGCGCAGCCACGTTTATTTTTTATTTTTTAAAGAAGAGAGGAAGTTGCGAATAAAAGTAAGGCATAAGGAAATAAATGACAACCTTGTATCGTGTGAGCGAGTATCATAAGAATTTAAAAGTAACAAAAAAATACACAAAATTAATTTTGCAAATTTGCTACCATAATAAAAATGGAATTTTTATACGTAATTATACTTTTTATACGCAAATCTCTATTTTAAAATTTCACTTTAGCGATACCCTATTTACAGTTAATAGGTTCAAACTAGAATTTAAATTTTTACTCGGGAACATCTACAAATTAAGTCGTGACCAACATTTTGACAAAGAAAAAAACGTTGTTCAGAATCACCTCGACAAGCAACCCTTTAAGATATTATCAGTCTTGCTGGAACACCCCGTATACATACCAAAATACGCTCTGTTTCGAAATTTATTCTTAAACTAACAGTAAGCAGTATTATAATAAATAGAATAAGGTTAAAATAACATAATTAAAAAAATAATAATAAAATTAGTAGGTATTCAGTAATAATCTCTGCCTGCTCCGGTTGCAGACAAAAATATGTAAATGTGAACACGGATTAGCCCTAAAAAAACGAATGCTATATGACTAACGCGGTAGCTAGATACTTGGCCACTTTGACCCACAAAAGTATTATTATAATTGAATGAGTTATTTCAAAAGCGGTCATCTCCATGTTTCTGAAATTGAAGTGTTCGCGTTTCGCGCTTTTACATATTTCGCTCGAGCAGTTAGTTTTGACTTTGGTGCTTTGCGGGAGTGCATGCGGGGGGAAAAGTCACGATGCGGTGCGCAGGCGCGAGCGGCGAGTTGGTGGAAGGGAAGGTCCGTGATTGGACCCACGCATTAAAGGCTGGTTCAGACACGGCTAGTAATTTAGTCGACTGAGGAGTAGCTACTTACTACTAAACCGTTTAGTGCATAGAAAAGTGTCCGGACTAGTACAGTTGAGCTTTGAAAATCAAAAGTTCAAGATATATCCCTTGACTAAAGAAATGCGTCCGGACAGGTCTGTCCCGAAGGCTAGTTAGTGGTGGGGCAAGCCTGGTTAGTGGTGGGGGAAGCCTACTCGACCAGCAAAATCCCATAGACATATGAAATATAGACGGAGCCTTTCTACGAGGGGTAACTGATAATCGCGGTAAGGGGGGAACTCATCTGACTTCGACTATTTTCGTAAGCGCAGACTCGGGTATGTTCGGCTTTTCGCATCCTTACGATGAGTTGCATTGAACTTGTCGCAGTGAAGTTGGCTACAAATTCACTACGCATTCACGCCGCGTCGATGAGTGAATGCGTGGCCAACTTCACTGCGACAAGTTCAATGCAACTCATCGTCGGTGTACAACATACATACATGTGAAATGTGAGCCGAATACTACCGAGTCTTGCCGGAATAAGTCGAAGTCAGACGAGTCCCCTCCTCGCCCCGATTATCAGAGCACCCCTTACCTAAAGTAGCAGTTTATGCTCCGGCTATATTTTCATATGTCTATGCAAAATCCAATGAAACAGACCGACTCGACTAAACCGTTTTACTAAACTACTCGACTAAACTCTAGTGTCCATACACTAAACTACTCGCCACTCGACTAAACTACTAGCCGAGAGCTCTCTTGCGCGCGATAGGTTTAAATATTAAATGATCATTCAGTTGCGCTGTAATCTCTAGTAATATACTTATACCCTAAATTTGTTAATTTAAAAGTTATTACAGTTTGAAGGTATGCTAAATTACAATGGAAAGGTATTTAGACTGCAATGGGGTACCGTACAAACATTTATTAAGCAAAAATATTTTATAATATCTGCGGACACATTAGAACTCCAATAAGTATTGAACTAATAGATTTAAGGTATAAGTACCTTAGTTAGTACTTTTTATAGAGATTAGAAAGTTGTATCAACTGCGGTATCTAAAAGTATAGAGTTCTATTTAAAAAAAAGTGCAATTGCATTTTTTAGATACACTGATACATAAAAATACATTAAATTTACTTCATGCAGATTATGTACCATGGGATATTATTGAACTTTACGATGTTTTGTTCCAACTCTAACCATTCGGAAGATACAACGTGTCCCAGTTTTGGGGCAGCCTGTATATGAGAATATAAAGTATTTACTATTATACTTCAAGAGAGGGGCGAACTGGGACTTAAATTTTTACCGGAAGATTAGCGATATGATAGGCTCTCTTGTAGAATACGAGCCTTTATTTTAATTATTTAGGCCCCAAATCCCTACCGGTCCACCGGGAATTTTCTAAACTGTCCACTGCCAGTTCGCCCTTGCTCCATGATTGCTATCCTTCTCATTGTCACTGAAAGAAATATACGGAAAGAAACGAAATTCTATCTCAAGTTTGAAGTTATAATCAATCAATTACAAAATCGAAATTGACTTCGTACAAAGGTAATGGAATTATTCCGTATTTATAAAATCTTTTACCCAGAAGGTTCTTAGCGCGCGGTTTCCCAGCTCGATTCTCCGCTAAGTAAGGCAGACATTTATCAATGAAATTATGAAACTACTACAAGAAGGTGCGTTCGCTTCCATGAGATTACGAGGATCAAGGCCCGTTTAGTCGCAACTCTGGGACGAGACTTTAACTGGTTTTAGTCAAAGTGCCGTAATTCTCTGCGACGAAAACGTAACGAGTTCTGGGAAACCGGGACAATCTACCCTCCCCTCTTCACCCCGTCATCCCCCACCCCTGTGAAACTCTGAAAGTAAAAGTCCGAAATCCCGTACGCAACTTTAAATTAAGGCAGTTCGTTTTACTCGCGTTTCGCGTTCTTACCAACCTGGCCACTTGGCACTGCGTCCTTTGCGAGGGTGGACACGCATGAAAAATAAAAAAGAACGACAAGTGGTCGTCCAAAGGTCTGCTCTTTAACTTTCCCCATCACGCTTTTTATTTCCCGAAATGAAAAATGCTTTTCCCTCTCGTCGTTGGTCGTACACCAGGACATAACTACCCGGCGATTAATTTACACGAAACTGTCCCTCTTGCGTTTGCACGAACGCATTCCGTGTGAACTAAGCTTTTATTTTTCCAAGTTTTTATTTCCTGTTCGTATAATGCAGTACGATGTGAGTCGTACAACTGAAGACACCATAGATACTAAGTAAAGTCTTATAAAGTAAATAGAACTGCTTCTTTTCGCACAGTATCAGCGTTGAGATTAGATGTCCGGTTTCATTGGATATAAGGTGGACTTGATTTACAAAAAATCTTATTTAGAAACATAATTAAAATTATCCGAATATCTATACAAGGTTTCCATACGAATACGTTTCTTGTAAAATAGTATTACATACTGCAACACTGGTAAACACAAAGAAGTGATACTTAACTGTCGGACAGCGGACCACGGAGAGAACCCCAATTTTAATTTATTTAATTATGTATCCCATATTATTTTCATTTTCCAAATTTTCCAATATTCTTTTAAAAATTATTGTCCCAATATATGAAACTCTTTCGTTTAAAAATTATACATTTATCTTTAAGTTAATATCCTTTGTATAGGGTTTGTAGTTTTAGGTTTCAATATATCGAGACTCCATTGTTCAAGGGTGAAGAAGCCTTTGCAATATTAAAAATATTGTAAAAAGAAAAAAGGTTGAAAACTGAAGATTTTCTTTTATTCAAAAATTGAAACTTTTAAAAAATACATAAATAATTAGAGAAATTAATTATGCAATATAGAGGTTAAGTTAAAGAGTTTGAAACAACTACAATGCAATTTTCTAAAATGTATAATTTTCTATCTTTGCAAACTTTGCAATTTTCTAAATTATAAGTAATAGAATTTAATAAAATTACTAGTATCCTGAAACGTGTAGTATGAAAAACAATACTTGGAGGTACACATAGTGCTACTATAACGGCTACTATACATATAACAACAGAAGAGTGAATCAATGTCGGTCCCTGCAATCCTTGCAAAACATATTCGAGAAAGGAAGATTTTGCAATGACGGCGTCAAAGAAATTGCTAGTGCAATGGTAACAGCTTACTCGCTATCGCTAACAACTTATTACCTGAAATGTATTTACATACCATAAACTTCAACTCTAGCGTCGCATGAGTTGATTTTACGATGGGTCGAGGCAAGAAGCGTCATTCGAATACATATTTATAGCATCTCAAATCTTGCTTTCACTAAAAACAATAAGAATAACGTTCCACTCAGTTAAACGGAATCAAGGTTAACCTGTATCCGTCTTAAACTTTCCATTTAGGTGAAAAACCTGTTATTAGAAATAATGTACACAAAGTGCTTGTGTTCTGTTTTTATATCACTTGTTCATTTGTTTTTACCTTCTTTAACTCTAATTTTGTTTATTTCTGTTTGTTTCCGACAACATTTTTTTAAATTTTCGAAATTATTAATTTCTTAATAATGTCATCACTTGCCTTATTTATTCACATTCTTTAAGGTTATGTTAGGCTTTCTCTAAGTTCCTCCAGCATCCTCCTAAGATGGAAGATACTTCCCTCTATCTTTCTATTTAACTGAAAGCTTACATCATACTCGAGTGTACTGTGCCTAACTTTGTAATCGAAAGTTTCAAGACCTCAAAACTGGACTCGTCAAGTACTAGTCAATAGAACTAGACACAATTGTCCAATAGAATTCACGAAAAGCAATCAGAACTGCTTTAATAAACGCAAGCTTGAAATGTACTTTTCAAGATTAAAATTGACAAAGATACATTTCTTGAGAAGTGAAAGAAATTCGTTTGAACGGTTAGACTGTTTTCGTTCGAACTGAGATGTGTGTTCAATTTCCGCCAATGCGAAAGCAGCTTTCCAATAGTTTCGCGTGGCAGTTTCGTTTAAAGTTTTTCGTCTAATCCGTTGGAGTGCGTCGTCTGAAAGGACCTACCGTCTTCTCCGCAAATCCAAGGAGAACTTTAAGCAATACGGGGCACAAAGAGGATAAAATAAAATTTCGGGTGGACGCAAAAAAGGCTAAGGGAAGAGGAACGTGAAGAAAAACGAAAGCTACGTATACTTCTTAGCACGTAGATCTCTGGTGTGATATGTACGGACTAAAATTCAGATACATCTCACTTTTTTAAGTAATCGAAAAATCATCGGTATATTTAGGAAGATTAAAATTTGTATCTCATCTTTGAATATTAACATTTCTCAATGGATCAAATATGATCAAAATCTTTTGAAGATATACTTTTTAAAATAAAAGAACATTTATTGAAAAAACATTTTTGTTTGTCTCTTCTGAGTAAGTGTACTTTCTTAACAGGTTTAGTTTGGGTGACATCATCAGACGCCCCACTTATCATACCTACAGAATTTCAGTAAAAAGTATTATTGACCAACTTTCCAGCTTGAAACCCTAAGCTTGAACCAGCAATTTAAGGATTTACAGTGTTCTAAGGACCTACTGTTCAGTGGTGAAAATTTTGTTACTTGGTTTCTCGAGTTAAAAGTATTTAAAGCGGGCGCAAATCAGGTAATAGAATAGATGAAAATTATGATTTTTCGCGGTCAAACGTACGTTTTAAAACTGCGAGTCATATCGATCATTGCTACAAGAGGGAGAACGAATGGAGGGCGATCGTTCACAAGGCCGGTGCACAGCTGGAGTTGGAGAGCATCGATCTCCGAAATCGGCCAGGAGACACGGCTGGGGCCGCAGAACTGACAAATAACTCCAGAGTGATTTCTATGGATCTGTACGGGGAGGTTTTCAGACAGCCTCGACGGCGAACTTTGCCGGCGGGTCTTTCTTCTAGATGAAAGGGGGCGAGAGACGCCGGTTGTACCTCGAACGTCGTTCTACTTAAGGACGATTAATAGCGGCTCGTGATTAATGATGGAGTGTACTTGGGCGCAACGAGTGCTATAAGATCGATCAACATATTGCCGGGGAACAGCAAACGGATCCTGCGAGTAATTTCCATACAACAAGGTACACGATCCGCTGATATTCAAGGAACAGCTTTTCAAAGAGCTTTACACTTCCGGCACCCGTGAAGTTCGACGTTGTTACGTTATCATAATGAAGAGTTTAAGATGTTTCACGCTTAAGTAAATTTGTAATATACTAAATGACCTCATTATTGGACACGTAAGAATGTGATCACTTATAACTGCGTATCTATCATGCAGTGTTATATTATTAAATATTAAACTTTATATTTAATGAAATAAAATACTTATAATGGATTTTCAGAAAAGTTTACATAAAGTTATACATCTTGCTAAAAATTATACATATTTTTAATGTTATAATTATTATAAGTAAGAATGCAATTTTGTGCGTACTTACAATAATAATATCTCTTGTTTTATGAGGTATAGTCGATGCAGAAATATAGCATAGCGATATGTACATTGCACTTATAGGACTGTAAGCAATAAAAGCAAAAATTCTCTTTAATATTTGAAAATATTTGTTTTCAGAATTTATTTCTCAACTGAATATTATAGAAAATTTTTAGACCCTTAACATTGCTGGCACAATGGAACGATTAAGACCCCAACCACTAAAATATTTCATGCGAAGAAGCTATTCATTATTTTAATTTGAAAAAATTTCTGGATAATCTTTGAAAGATGTTTTAACATATTTCATAGCTAATTCTAGTAAAATTAGATACTGAATATGAAAAAAAAATTGAAAAAATGAGTTTTCACAAAAAAATCATAACATTTTCAAATTTTCATATAAAGAGTTGAAATTTTAGCTAGACACTCTTGATATTAAACACTTTAAAGGAAAGAATAGTACAAAAGTTGTGGTTCCAAAAAAGGTATTTAGTTGGAGAATTGAAGGAACGAATTTTCGCCAAAAGTGGCTTCAATTAATTGAAGCTGAATTATCTGGGGTCGTTTCGTACCCCACAATGCCAGCCAAGGGTTAATCAAGTATGAACAAAACAGACGTCATTTACAGGCGAATAAGATTTATAACTGCACTATATTTCTGTAGCGATTATAACAAAAAAGAATAAAATTTGAATAGTACACATCACAATTGGTATAATACAAGGAAAGAATTGCAAGAAGCGTTTTATTCTTTTTCGATTGGCAAGGGATATCGGTAAAATGCGTACTATCGTCAATCGTGTGAATAACATCGGACTCGATTGTTACGTATACACAAAATACAGAATTGGCGTAGGGGGGAATGACACGTCGCGGTTTAATACGATTTAGAATTCCATCGCGGAGCCCATTTAAAACTGTCAAGCGTGAAATTCAGAAACGAAGTTCCGGAAAACGTCACAATTTTCGAGTAGCTGAAACGCGAAATGTGATTTAACCCCGCCGAGAGATCGAAACTTTCCGAAGCTATCTCGTGTCCACCGCTTGCATAAATAACGCGACGCAATACACCGTTTATTTTGGGGTGGGGGGGTTGCCGCCGGGACCGTGGTTCCGAAGAGGGGCGGGGGTGAGGACGGTTGGGTAGAGGGGTAAACTTCCGGTCTCTCGGGTGGAGTGCTCCGGGAAGCAATAAAACCTCCGTTCGCCGCGTGTTCCACGTACTTTCCAACTAATGTCTCGTACTTGCTCGCTCGTTTCTTTTTTTTTTTCTTCTTTTGCCAGTGACGAATGGCCAGTAACATAAAAGGAAATGAAGGAGAGATGGGATGAAAGAGACATTTTTGTTTTAGACAAGATAACAAAGTAACTACAGAATGATTCTAGTTTTAAGATCTAAAGATTTTATGTAACATGTTTGGAAAACCACTGAAAACATCCAATTAGGTACTCTGTAACGTTCTAACTCGAGTTTAGGTCCTCTTCAACCAGTTTCATTATACAAATTTAAATTTTGTAAAAGAAAAAGAAAAAGATCACTTTTAAATTTAAAGGAATTAATCGTCAAAGATAATTAATTTTTTTTAAAAGGGCTTAAGTCTGGCCTAAACATTCTTCCATTTACAAGGAGAAGGTAAGTTCTTCGAGTCTCAGATTTAGTTGAAACTTCGTACACTTATAGATCTCGTTCTCCCGTTTACGATTATATACCATTATAGGCGTAGATATTCAATAATTTTTTAGATATTTGTTTGAAGTTTCATTATACGTAGAAATATAAAGTTAGTCAAAGCTTTTGGCGAAAAGTGATTTGGCGAAGTGGTAACGTATCTGACGCGTACACAGAAAAGGCAAGGGTTCAAATCCTCTCCTGGTGTGTAATGTTTTTTTTCGATTTATTTACTCCAATTAATTGGAATTCAATTGCATATGCAATGATATTATTCAGGACAAACAAAAAATAAAAATTGTATGCAAATGTAATATAATAAATAATTAAATCAAAGCACACTTTAGAAAGGACATTAACAACAAAACGAACAATAAAACTACATTTATTAGATGTGGAAATGTTTTCGTTATTTATGTTACAATTATTTAACATATATATATTTTTACGGTTATGTTTTGTTTTCAGGCACAGTCAACGAAATGATGCTTTGATTTAATTATTTAAAAGATATGATGGTCAAGTTTCGTTTTTCAAATGGAACTATATATTTTTTTTTAGTTCACGTGATAGTGCTTCTCAAAACGAATTTATTAAGCTTTAATGTACTCACCCGATTTTTATTAGTTTTCAAGATATAACGCTTACAAATTTACTGATTTTCAGTAGAAAAGGATTTCGTCCGACTAGGAAGCACCATAGGCGGTTCTATTCATCCGGTAAGTGCCACGTGTTTGAAATCCTTTTCTACTGAAAATCAGTAAATTTGTAAGCGTTATATCTAGAAAACTAATAAAAATCGGGTGAGTACATTAAAGCTTAATAAATTCGTGTTGAGAAGCACTATCACGTGAACTATAAAAAAATATATAGGTCCATTTGAAAAACGAAACTTGACCATCATATCTTTTAAACTAATAATGCAAATGATTTTTCACTTCGGCCAAAACATAGGCCCCCTTTTACCGTGCAATTCCCATATCAACAATTTTTTGTATCATTAATAGTTACGGAATAACGGAATTATAACATTTAAGCTGGGACACCCTGTATATAGACCTACCGCTTCCCATTACTTGCGTGTAAATGTTTACACGAGGATATTGATATGATGATTGATATTTATTTCTTATTCATATTTCCCAGTTATATACGAAATTGTATAATATTTTATACATAAAAATTATATGATTCTCTTCTTAAATTACTTTTAATATTAATAATACTTACTGTAGCTATTTGAAAGCTAAATCAATAATGAAACATGCACGAGACGTTTTTTCTACAAACAGTCGAAGCAAGAGTGGAGTATTCTGGGTGATTGTGAAACCAGTTAAACCTTGCATGCCCTTATAGGTCGTATAAGTCGCCTTTGAACGCACGGAAATAGGATTCTAGTTAAGCTCACCGCTTCCATACCAAGGTTTCTATAGTTTTCCGCATTTCCTACGAGCATTGAAGCTCTTACCAAGAATCCTTGCCGATGACTTTTACGTCTGACCTTTGCTCGCGTCTTACCGATCTCCTTTTATTCTTTCTCCGCCTTTTTTCGC
Source organism: Osmia bicornis bicornis (assembly GCF_907164935.1). Classification (NCBI taxonomy): domain Eukaryota; kingdom Metazoa; phylum Arthropoda; class Insecta; order Hymenoptera; family Megachilidae; genus Osmia; species Osmia bicornis. The sequence goes on along the minus strand of NC_060219.1, from coordinate 1,676,651 downwards.
TCAACCCTCTGTCGGTCAGCTCGAACACGCTCGTGCAAAAACCATCAGCCGGAGACTTAATTTGACTTACGGGCACGAACCTTTCCGAGCAAGGAATTTTTTGCGAACAAAGAAATACGACATTGGCTTCCATGTTACACAAACTAGCCTGCTTCTGGAGATTCTTAGAAAAATGCCTTCAATTCCTAATTGAAATAAGTATCTTTATATCTTGCAACTGAAAACTTTTATACAAAAACCGGGCAAATTTACTTTTCAGTAAAATTATACAGTAACGAGCACGAGTAGACTTGTTTCAAGAAAATGGTATTGCAGGGAAAGCAGAAACTCCCAAAACTTTAATTTTAAGGATATTATGAATGAAAGGAATTTATATTATAAACTTACAGATCTTGAAATGATTTAATATGATCTTTGGAAAGAAAATATGACTACCTACAGATCAACAGATCTATTTCTGAGTTATACTTCTCTTCATTATCTACCTATTAGAGGATCAATAAATAAAAAAAGGACATTTACAAACATAGGAAAAATCATTGAAAAAGCAGATGCTAAAAAAAAGTTGATAATAGAGCTTAAAAATCAGTTTCTATACTTTTAGTTTCTAATAAATATTCAGACCTTTAGGTCGTTTGTTAATTTTCAATATTTTGGTGCAAGAACCAGATAAGTTAAATGTTGAAGAGGATTTACTAAATTATTTAATAGACACATTTTTCAAAAATGTAAAAAGTATAATTTCTTATGTCATTTATCAATGTCTTCATAAATCCAAAATATTTTGGATTATTGTGATTGTTTAAACAAATCATATTTAATTTAGTTTTAACCAGTGTTCCACAACTTTCAATATTTGAACTTGCCAGGGTTTGTTTTTTTCCAGATTATTAATTCAACTAAATTTATAGTATCAGTTATAATAAAACATGCCGTTAAAAAAATACAAGCTTGCATAACATTTGTAACCGAAACCATTTATTCTCTTTTTTTTTCGATCAAGCTTTTTAACAGAACAATAGCGTAGATTTCAATGGAAATTGAATGAAAGGATATTTTTCAAAACGTAAAATTACGTAACAAGCAGACCTTAACTTGATGCTTGTACAGGAACATAACAAAAACACACAACGATGAATGCTGGCGGGTTCCATTGTTAACCGGGATAAAACAACGCTATAGCTTTAATTAACTTAAAATACATGTAACCGGCAATGTTTTATTCCCCGCAAAATGGACTCGTGGCTCGCGTATTACAATATTTATCTTCTCCGCGACGCTGTTTGGTCAGTGCCTACGTCTACAACCGTGTCGCATTTGCTGTTTTAATCGCTTGCCCTTCGGTTTTCATTCGCAGCCGAACAAAATCGATTTTCTGCCAACGTTTAAACAACCCCTTCGAGTTCGCCACTGCACGAAATCACTTCGCTGATCGAAAATGATCCAAGTTTGGAAATTACGGTATTTCAACCGAAGTACTTTCTGATACTGTTGGCAACGATCTCGGTTTTACAAATAGAAAGCCGTCACTGAGTAACCTTTATAATAGTACTCAAGTTTGGATCAATTTGACTCATAACCATAATGTTATTAGGTATATGCAGCTTCGAAGAATTGTATAACAAAATATAAAACGGTGAGGGTTGCTTTAATTGGACGACCGTAGTAGCAATAATAATTTTTACAAATGAAATCAATGGTTCAATTTCGGAAACCAAGTTTTAGGCAATTATTTATTTCGATTAAACGAATGGGATATTTTTACTTTTCTAACTTGTATTTTTGGGAAAAATGAATTGTACCTACTTGAAGACAAAAATAAATCACCTAATTTTCTCCTTTAAATACAATAATTATTCCTAAACATTTTTTTACATCGGTATAAATAAAAAAATGATTAAAGATAGTAGATATAAACGAGACACTTTGTATACATTAGTGGTAAATATTTATTACAGTAAACTCTCATTATATTGTCGCGGTCAGGGGTATAGGGGCGGACAATTTTTCAAGCTTCCAAACTTTCAATTGAAGGGAGAAAGGGCGATAAAATTGTAAAATTTTCGTAGAATATGATGGTGCAAAGTGGCACTAGTATACTTGAAAATCCGTGTGAAATCAAATCGCTCATGTGACGATATAACGAGAACCTACTCTACATGGATTAACATTCTACAAATATGGCCTCAATGAAAACATTAACTTGATATTTTTTCAAAGTTTCGTATCAGTTTAAGTATACTAACTGTTCCGTTATTATATTAGACATACATATAATTAACTACAAGTAATATAGGATAAATCAACTGATCTCCTACAAAATAAGATATCTTATACTACTGCTTCTACTACATTAATATTATTACTTTTTTTCCAATTTCAATTTCTATAAGTGCCTGTCATGCATTTCACTAAAATAATTATGAACATTTAATAAGGATCTACTCCACATTTATTGAAAATAAAATCGTTTGTTCGTATAACATATTACACTGGTGCAAAAGTAATTGCGATTATTCTTATTTTAATATTTGATGCTTATTTTTAAAGAAACTTTTTAGAATATATATTTTATACATTTAAGTGTATAGAATTTATTTTATTAATTTATGCTAATAAGTCTGTTTTTACTGTATGCTGTTTACTTTAAAAGGGACCTTCAGGTCCTTTGGACTCGGCTTGCCCTAGTATTAATGAATTTCACTCTAATTTAAGATATACTATTTAAAAATTGATGAATAAGTATCGTACTTAACTACTTTTCTAGCAACCGAATAAGAATCAAAGTATATCATTACTCTAATAACTACAGTTTGAATATTTTTTCCTGATTTATGCTCCAGATACGTACTCTAAAGAACCATAATATTGACAATTAAGAATCAGTCTGTTTCCAATCAAAAGTGCGGATAAATGGAACGACCCTCTAGCGAGACATTAATTCACCATTACGCCAAGGTAATCAAGTTAAATTTTCCCAGTGGCAAAGGAATTTCAACCCGCCGCCTACCATCAATTTTGCAGCTGCACGTGACGTTTACAATTCGTCTAGATTAATTGTTCCGAAAGTTCTCAGGATTTCTGCATTTCATGCAATCAATGACTCGTGGCAATATCATACCATTTTGGAACCTTCCCATTAAATATGTTATCGAACAAAAAATGTACACTTTTGAAAGTAACGTTAAAAGTCAATATTGTTTTAGAATCCATTTGATTAACTTGACGTTTTGTATTGCATATAAATTAATTTGTTTCGTTGCATCAATTGATGTTGATATGGACACATAAATTTTTTCATTTATTGAAAAAATTGACTATTAAAATTGAAATTGACTGGTTTTAAGATTGCACTATTAAATAATATTAATAGTAATAAAGATAAACTTGAATAGGAAGTGATAAAAATGATGATAATAATCAGTATTGATAATATTACTGCTATCTTCGTTAATACTAATAATATTAATAGAATAACAATAATAATGATTCGAGTATAAGAAAAATAATAAGTGAAAATAATGTTAGTAATAACAGTAAAAAAATAAATTTTAACAATAGTAATATCTAATAATGCTAATATTGATAATAAGAATAAATAATATAGAAAACAATAACGATTTCAATGATAAATAGTTAAAATGTATATAATGTTTAAAAAATCAATCACTATGTTTTTTATAATAGACAAATTTTTCACTGAAAGAAAAGAACAAGAAACATTATTATCCGAATAGTTTACAGCAACACAATTCGTGTTCATCATTTCATAATGTATCAAAACGACGAAAGATCGAAAAAGGGCAAATTGGCAACCTTAAAATCGAACGCGATAATTCAATTTCCATTGCCAGATGCGAGCAAAACGTGGATAATTAATGAGACATTCGGATAAAGCCGACCAGGCTGTAAGCAATTTTCTCTACTCTAAACAGTAACCAATAATTGATTTATGAACGAGCCAGCAGTTGCATCACGTTTCCTGAATAAAGCCCTCTGTTTCTCTACTCGACCCAGAAACTTTCCAGCAAGTGATGCGGTAGCAAAGAACAATTACAAAACTATCGTTATACTTTTATGATGACAGAATATTTCCTTCCTTTTCCCGGCAGGAACTAAATATTTCTCCACTTCGTTAATATCTTCCTATCGCCATTCCTGAGTTTCCTTTCTCGATGTTTTATACCCACTTTACGACATTACGATTGTTGTCATAAAATATTATAGCCATTAACGTTTAAGGTGGTTATCAAATATTTAAATGAATTTTAGCGTATAAAATATTTATAAAATACGGTAATATAAAAATTGCATTTGCAAGAAGGGTGTTTAAGTATAGACAGGGCCAGATTAAGATTTCTGGAACCTTCGACAATTAAACCTTCGAGAGATTCCCTCGGTTAATAAACTTGGTTAGAGAATTGCAATATATTCTAAATAAAATGAAGTAACATTTAATCATAAGAAAATAAGACAACAGTAAAACAAGTTCATTTAATATTTTCTGATATAATAAATGGAAGGCTTATAATGAGACCCCCTGCAAAATTGGGTTCGCCACTATAGCCCTTTTTAGACCTTCCTTTAATCCGACGCTGAGTATTGATAAAAATTACATGTAATGCATTGTACGTCTTATAAGATACATTATAGTATTAGATAGACGTATTAATTACATACTCATTTCGAATTTTTGGAAAGAAATTATAAACTTTCAAAAAAGATGTAAAAAGATTGTTCTATACAATTTGTTGTATTTAAAAATATAATTAATTATTGTTATTGAAAATACTGGTCTTACTTCTAGCTTACACAATATATCTACAGGATTAATTTTTTCTGGAACTTATCTTATTTAAAGGATTTAGTCTTTCTGTTACCTATAACACCATATAAACAGATACATACATGGTGTATAAAATTATACATAGCAGGGACGACACGTACATAGGAACTGCGGAACTACAACACCTCCAATATTTCTCCATATTTAATTTCTTTCTTAATTTTTACGTATGTAGATTTCGAAAGTCTCAGCACCCCACAAGCCGTCACTGATATATGTATAGGTAAGTACATCACTTCATAATAAATATGTACATATACTTACATTTATAACAATTTTCTACATTTATTAAAAATAATATAACAATTAATTCATTTATCCCCCTAACCTGACCCAAATTCCCTCAAATAAGAAATTTATATATTTTTAAAGATTCTTTGAAATAACGAAATGAATTTATAATGGAATATCGATGACGAAACCTTAATAATTCTAATTATTCAAATCTGGAGCGTCTCAATCTTTTTTTACTTTAATTAATTTCGGAAAATAATTGAAAACTGACGCAACAGAAGCGTTCGTCACCGGAAATACCGAATATTAAAAATTTATTGCACCTATTAAGGAATTTTCAAATTTGATAAAAAAATCTTTAACAGCAAATGTAATTTTATTAATTTTTAAAAAATGTACATTCAGTTGGTTTCCTTACGTACTATAACATATCCCATAACTAAGCAAATGTTTTTGAAAAGGTCAATGAGAAAAAAGCAGAAGTTGAAAAATATTAGTTGAAAGAAGAGTGAAGGTAGGAAATGGTAAAAACATAGTGGCAGTAACTGGCATGGGACCTTGGGAGTTATGATAGACACGCGTCGAACAGTATGAACCTATGATAATCGTACATGGACACACGAGTACGCAGATACAACTCGACGTAAGAGTCCAAGGGACACGGCGGCAGTCCTCTTCGATCAATAGCTCGAGAAAGGGCAGTGGAAGCGTGAGCGACGACCACCACTGTTTGGGCATCGATCCTTCTGTGTGCTACCTATACGAGTACTTACATTGAGTCAAAAAAGTACCTTGTACAATATTTCTATTAGTACCTTGCACTTGTATTAGTAGAGAAGTACAGGCCTTTCTAAGTAAGTACTGAAGTCAAGTATGCTTTCAGACGGTTTAACAATATTATATCTAATTATAGGAATGAATTCTTTCCGATTTTTTAATATAGATAATCAAAGTCTTATTTAAGAGGAATGAAAACAATTCATTCAACAAAATATTCTCCATTATTAGCATTAACCTTGTGCCATTTTATATCTAACAATTTGCGAATACCGTTAGGTGAAGTTATTCCAAAGGGATAAAATCGATTTTTGAAAAAAAAATTTTTTTTAATTATTAATCTTTTAGTGTGTAACGTTTTTATACTAACCATAAGCAATTAATAAATCCTTTATCAGACGATAATGTGCAAAAGGAACAAGTTTTGTCGGAAAACTTTTTTTTATCTCTTGTAGTTTACAAATTCTAATACAAAATTTAAAAACAGCTGAATTTTCACGGACCGATTTTACCCCCTTAAAGTGAATTTAGGTAATAAAAAGATTGCACCATACATAGTACTACATATTCCCCAAATTTTATAATTTTTTGAATTTTCCGGTTGAGGATCTTCCTTTATCAGATCGTTCTTAAAAATGTACAAACATGTAAAGAAATACGTGAGTCACTATATTTTTTGTATATTTCTAGTTATTACCTATCGTTAATGAAAAGGACTAACGAAGAAAAGGAATGTCAGAAACTGCGGAAATGAAACGGGAGCAGCGCGATTCATCATCAACGAGGGTTCTGAAATCGTTCGATCTGTCCAGCTAGGGCAGTGGAATTATTTTATTCTGGAATTATGTGCATGGTGCACAACTGCACCGAAGGCTGCTTTAATCTCGCTGTACAATCGTGTCGCAACGTTTTATCGCCCTTCCTGCCATCGTAAATGCCGTCCATTTTCCCTGCTCTTTCTCTCTTTCCACATTCATTCGCACTTGTCATACAGACCAGTTTTAACGCCAACAGTGCCGCAAAAGTTCCGGTACCTCCGTTCATCATTTTTGTTTTTTTCCCCTAACCGATTGTGAAAACCGATTTTTTTTCGGTTTTGTTACGAACACGTAACCTTTAAACCGATAAAAATCTTGTCGATAAGAACTCGCGATCGTGAGAGACTTTGATAACGACGCGTGTTGTTCGATACTCGATTTCAATAGTTCTTCATGGCATCGATTTGTTGGAATAATGAGCCCGTTAGAGAAATTAAGACATCTACATATGCCACATCAATGTTTTAACTCTTTGAGGGAGGGAATTTTAAACTATAAAAAACTCCATGTTGCACAGAAATTTTATTCTTATAAAATTTAACAAATTAAGTTTATTTTAATTAGTAGAGAAATAAAATTACACAAAATTTGTAAAAAATTAAACATTTCATTAATTAATTAATTAAATGGAACACGAACAGCCCCACCGTGCTATATGACTTTATGAATGGTATTGATTAAAACACATTGGTGAACTCAGTGAACTGTTGAAGTAGATGAGTATCAATATGAACCTATGTGTCAAGTAATTTCAATTTTTCAAAGTGGTATAAAAAACATCCCCCATGCATATTTAAGTACAAAATGGTGGGAAATTTTTAACTTCACTATGCTTTAAAGAGTTAAAACGCTAGACAATAAAAAAACATCCATTTGGTGAAATTAACACATTGAATGCGGTGAAGGTCATCGACGATCGGCATCGCAAATAATAAAAAAAGAAAACAATAAAAAAAATAGGTGAAAGTAAAGAAACAGTACCGCCTCCTAAAGATAATCATATTTCTACAAATACTACCAACATATTTATAGTCTTTATGTCCTTAGCATAATAAATCTTCAAAAATGGCGGAGTTACCTCTTGGGGTCAGTTTCAAAAATCGGTACAAACGAACCCCTTGGGGTACAAACGAAAGTGAAGGTAATACAAACGGGTACAAACGTTTCTTTTTTTTATGGCGTTGAGAGAAATAAAAGATGTTAATTAAAAAAATATTATTTGTTTATAATTTGCTTTCCATGTCTTGTGTAAACACATCATTTTTTAATAACTTATCCAAAATTCTAAAGTCCCCTAGTATAAAATAATAAATACTGTATTATGCAACATAAACATTTTGGTAATAATATGTTTGAACTTATTAGCTAATAAAATAATTTTTAACAAAAATACAAAATTAAAAATACCCGAATATACGATGCTGCCAATAATGATTTGATAGGTTATCGACGCCTGAATCTTCCTAGTAGAAGAAAAGTTTTTAATTTTACGCCGCCTCCGAAAAGGTTGAAATGTATTAAGTATTTTATTAATAGCTGTTGGGTATTTGTATAAATGAAGTAGAAATTATTTCATACTTTTTAGTGCATTTCGAAATCGGTTGTATTTTTTGTTAAAAATTATTTTATTTCACACTTTTTAGTGCAACGAGCAGTATTTGTAGGATGCCGTAAGGTCGTTTACCGTTCTTATTGGTTAATTGCAATAACGATAGTTTTTAACGATAACAAGTTCCATACAAGTTTTCACAATAGTTATTAACAATAACAAATTGCATACATTTTTGCAAGTGAGATATCGCGGAAATATGTCCTACAAGATGCAAAAGGTTTCGTTCCGATTGATCCATCCATCTCGGAGCAATCGGTGAACACACACAAAAAAAAAAAATACATACTGATCGAATTGAGTAACCTCCTCCTTTCCGAAGTCAGTTAAATAGCTGTATTAATCATCGAAGACCATCGAACGTGTTGAGGAAAATTTTTACTAACTCAATTTTTTCCTGAAGAATGTACTAGGCGGTGGCACGATTAAAAATAGACGCTGGGAGACAATTCAATTTTGTCCGATTATCGAGAACAGTGTAGTTAATAGAAGTGCGACAAGATTAAAGTATCCCATTCTACGCGACGGACTAATGAAAATTCGGCTCGTTATTCAATATTCCGACACATTCAATTGCCGGAATGAAAAAAAGAATCACGTAATTAAATTAACTCGGCTTTCGTTCAACGTGCTCATGATTCAATCGAAACACACGTTTAATCAACGCGTAGGCACATACGGTTCAGCAAATGGTAGGATGATCTTAAAATGAAGAAATACCAGAAGGCATTTTCTTTTATCAGAAAAATATTTATGACAATATTTTTAATGAATTCTTTAATAGATTTATTTTTTTTATTTCAAATAATTAATTTTATCATTATATTATTTATCAATAAAAGAATTTCCGTTTTTTAGTTGCCTCGAATCTAAATGATTATATTTAATGAAAAATTAATTATTTTTGATAATAGAAAAATCAGTGTTGAATATACACCTGGCTTTAAATTGTAAATGAATAAATAATGGAAAATTAATTAATACAATAGCTCTATAAATAAATCTTCTATGTATTTTAAAACGTATTTCTGTAGCTAAGTTATATCTACAATTGTTAATTAATGTGAAATGGCTATCATAAAATTTAAAATTCTTATAAAGAAAATTCAAAAATATTGTAATTAAATTTAACAATATATCACCATTTAAAAAGCATCAAATTCAAAGTTTAAGGCAAATATTTTCGCAACAACTACATCTCTGTAAAAAACTTAGTGAAACTTACACATACATCATAAATTGCATTCCTTATTGCACCCAAGTATCCAGTTTGCGGATACTGCACCGTTGTATCGGTTTATCGGCTATCTCTGTACAGTTGTTTAACAGTCACCACAAGGATAGGTGATTCATGAATACATAAAGCGAGGTTATTACCGTTTGAACACTTACCTCTATGACTTCCGGTGATCTTGTCCCGCAAGATGTTTATCTGATGCACACGGCCGAACTCTTCGAAAAGTTTCCTTAGGTCGTTCTCGTCCATGTCATGTGGCACCTGACCCACGAACATTTTTATGTTGTCAGGATCCGGCTGTTCCACACTATTATTGTTCATTATGCTAAAACATACCAAGAAAATTTTATGAAAAATCGAGTTTTGCTAAATTATAATAAATCATGTAATATACATATAGAATATTGTGTGCTAATGATCAGAATTAAGACATAAATATTTATTATCGAAACATAAATCTATAAATATGTATTTTATTGAAATGATAGGAAACAAAATTTATTTTTTAATTAGATAATGTCTTGAAATAGTATTTTTCAATTATATTATTTTGTTGAGTATTTTCTGGCTAAATCTGAAATAAAGAAATAACGAAATAGTTATTATTTTAAGTTAACCAATATTTTCTATATTTTCAAATACCATTACTAAACATAACAAACCAAAATATTATTTCAAATATCAATATTTAATTTTAATTTTAAATAAAATTTACCTAGATTTAATTGACAATAACGAAGAATATTTCAATGATCGAACTATTTTCATTTTTTTTTTTATTATCTTCCTTTTAATACCTCAATAGAATTATAAATTTTTCTAAATGTATTTTATCATTTCTTTTGTAGATACAAAAAATTCAAGTTATAGAGGTTGTACGTTTTTAAAACAGTACAACGAAAATATAATTGTCTGGACGCGTGATCATCCACTTCAAAGGTCTCCCCTTTAACGATATTATTGGTATTATACACGCGTAGAACGTGCTCTTGAAAGCATCATACATACTTATAAAGTCGTTGGATTAACAAACATTTTCATCTAGCCAAGCGTACTCGAAATCGGCTTCCAACGATATCCGTTTTAAGAGCTGTGTGCGCTCACGCGCAGATCTCATTACGAGGACGATGAAAAAGCTTAAGCGTTCGATTTGAGTACAGTGACACGAAATGAAAAAAGAAATTCAAGCAAATGTGTCGTATCTGTATCATGTCTCTGCTTTTGTATTTAGCGACGAGCTCGTAACGAGTCGAATCATCGTTTCATCTCCAATTATTATTTCTAGTACCACGAGTGGTACGCTGAATAACACCCCGAGTAACTGAATAGAGTAGACAGGGATAGGAATTAACAAGTTGAATATTTTTCAATTTAATAATAAAGCAATTTTGTGCGAATCATTTATTTGTCGAAATGTTTGAACGTTGAATAGTGTTAAGAGTGAATAGTTTACAACTGTTATTAGTTATTTTGTACTATTGGTTAAGCTTTATTTTGGGACAAATAAAATTATTGACTTTTTTATATATTTTAATAGCATTCGACGAAAAAACTTCAAAAGTGCAAGTTTTGAGTCTAAGAATCCATGTGTTCAAAAGTTATAGGGGGAAGTTGCCGATATCGTACTGGTCTCCTAAATCGTACCACATTCAAATTTTGCTTAATGTTGAATGGCGACACCAGCTAGCAACATCTTTTATAAGCTAAGACATATATATTCCTATAAAACCTTAAATAGTGTATCAAAATCAATTACAGTACCTGTTCTAACAAATTTGAAAAAGCAGGTCAGCCTAATGTAAAATTTTAATCATGTTGCGCTTGTACTGTCTCTTTTAAAAATAATTGAATGATATTTATTTTTACATAAATATAAGCCTACGTTTTTATGTGCATGTGCCAATTTTCAAATCATGTTAAAACTTACTTATAAATAAAATAAAATAAAATTATAAAAGAGCCGGCGAGTAGCGTAAATCGTACTGCAGCGTAGTTTCCCAAATCGTACCAGTACGAGTTAAACAATTGATCAATATTTTAGATATTTTTTTTAGGTTATAGTTATGTCAAAAAGGAAGTACGGACAGTGAAGTGCAAATAACATGAATAAGGCTATAATAAAACATACGTCTTCAACTAGTGCATCTGCAAATATTTCTGTATCGCTTAATGAAGAGGAGTGGTTCTGCAGTTTGTATGAAGAAATTCAACTTGAAAATATAATACAATGTTTAAGGGTATATGAGGCCAGTGCAGGCGTGTCAAAACCACAAAATGTTATTATTGTCCTCAATGTTAAATAAAATCAATTTATTATTTATAACTCAGAGATAGGATATTGAAAACTAACCAGTACGATTTAGGATACCGGTTGCCAAAATCGTACCTTTGTATCATTTTTTTACTAATGCATGTAAGACATAACAACTGCGTTCAAAATGCAGTTAACGTTGTCCACAGGTTATTTAAATGATATTCTATAAAATTGCTCAGCTAAATTCTCAAACAGACATACCAGAGCTTCATATTATGCATAATATCTTAAGTGGTACGATTTCGGCAACTTCCCCCTATATGTATGTAAAACTGAACGTCTTCAGCGTACTTTTAAGGTTAATTTGACACTACATTGATTTCTATCTATAATCTGATTGGTCCGCGGAGACAAGAACCTAACCTAACCTATCACGTACAAGACACATTGAGACAACTTCTTCTCTATTGCTCGGCAATAGTGAAGATTTCTCTGAGTGAGATCAAACGTGGTTGATATTTTCGCTTCCAGTCAAAAATAATGAGTCCGAAAGTCCAAAAATAGATTTTCAAGAGATCTTTCAATGCTGATTTCATAACTGGTATTCTTCTTATTCTAAAACGAAGTTTTTTTCTTTAAACTTTTTGATTTTTTATCATTTTAACCGGTCCAGACCGGAAGTCGAATTACTCGTCATTTTGAAGATTTTTTTATACTGATTCTAAATATCATATTCATTTTTAGTACATGGCTTCAACCATGAGAGTGGGGATACACTCTCCGCCGCTCGGTTCGGTTCACGCTCCGGTTCGAGCTCGCCGCCAAGCTCCGGAGCGCTTCGACTCTGTTTACTACTAGTTGCCCATGCCTGTGACTTACAGGCATCGATTTCGTTCATTGAACGAATTATGGAGAGAAGTCAGTGAGGTGTCAAAATAACCTATCAAAATACGTTAAAAACGCTTAGCTTTAGATATACGTAACTTTTGAACAGGTGAATTCCTCAAGTTAAATCTTATAATTTCTAATTTTTTCTTGTTGAATACTATAAGAATACATGTAAAAAAGTTAATAACTTCATGTGCCCCAATGTAACATTTAGCCGTATTATTTGAAATAACCAAATATTTAGTAAATAAATCATTTGTAAATAATTTGTTTTTCAAATAAGATTTTGAAATGTATTTAAAAAAGAATGTTATTGTTATTTTATTTGGCTGTTGCGAAGTAATAGAGAGATAAAAATGATTTTAAGAGGGATATCCGGAAAACGTTAATGTTTAGAGAGTAAATCGTTAATTAACAGTGGCGTCGATTGAATAATAGCCGCACAGCGGGCACCAAAGCCAAAGGCTAAACCGCGAAAAACAAAATTACCGAAGCTTCGATGTCGCGGTGTTCTGGTCATTATACCGAACGATACCAGATAATGAACACAAACAGGAAACAAAATTATCAACGCCTCTGTCGTTTCAACTTTATCTCATTAATTATTATGCACTTAACGTTGCAACAGTGTGGCGCAGCTGGCGTGCTTCGGCGAGCAACTTTTGACTTCCCTAGTTGCATGCTCCGCGACCGAAGATGACTTTTAAACTTTGGAGATTTATAGTCGCGGCCTGGGAGCGGTGCAAGAAAGACCTGGCCGAGACAGCAAGTTTGAGGGGGTGGCAAGAGACTTTGTCGGTGTCAAACCAACGAACCGACTCACTATTTTAACGACGAACTTTATACAAGCTCGATTTTACAACGCAACAAACTGTCGCGTCTTTCGCTTCTTAGGAAACATCAGGGTAATGTCACAAGCCTAATACATGCGTGATAAACAAAAATTTTTCTACCTAAATATCATGATAATGTAAAGTCCAAATTTTTTCGTTCCTGTTCATTCCTGGCAACGTCTTTTGAAATTTGAGGGAACTTTAAAGAAAAAAATTTTTAATTTCTTAAAAGGAAAACCAATTGACCTTTCAGATCCCCTCTAGCTGCGTTACTATTGGATACAATGTTTTATTTTTAACATTTCTGAAAAGTTTCAAACAGCTCAGAAATTTTGTATGAACAAATTCTAATTATTATCTAGAATAGAGCAAATCATTTAGTTTTATATGGATAAATTTATGGATAAAAAGGGAAGGACCCCCCCCCCCCCCACACTTAACGTCCGGAGCCCTGTATTTATTGGAAAAAGTGCATATAGAAAATAATGTAAAAAAAAGGTCATAATTTATTCCAATCTTGCTTATCTCTTAATGACCACTATACTTTTAATTTGAAGTATAGTTGGTTGTGGTCAGGCGGTTGTATTAAAACGCTGTCCATGTGGTGAGCTACAGTTTTCCTACCGCAAACTCAAACGAAGCGATTGGAATGATACATCAGGCGGAAAATTATGAGAAACACGGTCAGACAGCGGACAAGATAATCCGTTTGTACGAAATTGAGGGTTCCTGGAAGCGGGTTCCCGCGAGGACGATTTCAAACGCATATAATCCGAACGAAGTTACCGCATGTCCGGCGAAAATGGCGCATAAGTTTTAAAAGCGTCTGGGTACAAGAGGACCCCGGCTAAATAGGTACACCAACGAGGTAATTAAACATAGCGCGGTCTTTTGCTGTGGCACACGTTTGAACGGGATAAATTTATTCTCCTCCTCGTTCCCAGAATGTGATCAGTCTGCGTAAAGCCCTCCCGGGACCAAGCACCCATCCCTGGGACTCGGATTAATTTGATACTGGTCATAAAAGTAGATGAAATGTATATTTTACAGGGGCAAATATTTATTCTGCTACACACGCTGATGCCTAAGTGTTTACGCAAACATGAAACTGGATGGCTGTTGTTAAGTAATGAATACAGCGGCCCGTATTAATATTCGAATATCATGATATTTAAATAGTTATTGCTTGATATCTTCATTTATAATTATGTTAAAAAAATTAAATCTCATATTTTCAATTTTATGGATATTTGATAAAAAAAATTTTTAATTTGCTTTCATAAGAAAATATTGTTATTTCATCAAATATTTTCTTTAAAAACAAATTAATTTAACAGAAATTAATCTTTACTTTCAATTTGCACCACTGATATGTGGATTTCTTTGAGACATTATACCGTAATATCTATTTTCTTTCAAAATTCAAAATGTCATCTATTTTGAAAATCTTTACCTGTACATAATCAAATATTATCAAGGTATCCGAAAAACTAATAATTTTTATTGTGAGATTATATAAAAGAAGGTGTTATTCATATTCAAATTAAAAATGGTGATAGGTGCAAATATACGAGGTACAGCAGACTCAGGGGAGTTCCATTTTAAATTTGAAGCTCTCTTTAACACAGTGGCTTAAGTGATATTGTACATCTAAAAGTAATCTTATTCATTAGCTACTGCATTAATAGAGCTAAAATATTAAAAAATGTCATAGTGTGAAATATTTAAGTTACTATAGTAATGTATGTACATTTATTTAATTCTGTAACCAGTTTAAAGTGGAATACTAATCATATAATGTGTGATAAATATATCTTAATATACATATAATAGAAATTAACTTAAGATCCTTGTCTTATTTAACATTTACATACACTCGTGATCAAATCAGGCTACCTCAGGAAAAATGATGTCTCGGGCTCCTATCTTTCTCCGGTCACCCGTCCTTTTCCGTAGGCACTGCCGTGGAAAATGACAATGTAGAGAAGAGATCCCATATGCTTGCGACCTTCTCACCACTTGCGTATAAACGTTTACACACGAAAATTTGAATTAATATTTACTTTGTTATTCGTTAACTCTCAGTTATAAATTAAAAATTATATTATTTGATTTCTAGACTTTTTTAATATTAATATTGTCAAAATTAAAATTTTTAGAATTCTAACTTCTCCTATATCGCCCTTGTCCTTAGAGAATACTGATTTGATTGCAAGTATACACTTATGAAAGTTAAATTTTGAATTTTTAATATAGCATCCAAGAAAAAAAATTGGACCCCAAATTGTGGTGGGTCAGCAAAAGAGACATCAAATTGTATATAATTTTCTCATAAATATTCATATTATTCTTGAAAACTGATTTTGCTTATAAAATGATAGAATTCAACATTCTCAACAATCAACATCTTATGCAAATATCTTTATACATAGTATGTTAGTAAAATGCACCTAATTTTAAACGATAACAGTTTATACGTCTATAATACGATCATTTACCTTAAATTACGATTCCAATCACTACTGCAAAAGGAAGAAGAAGAAGAAGAAGCAGTGCAAGGTAGAAAGCTTTATCAACGATTAATTCCAGCTTCGTAAATCGAGAATATTCAGTGTATCGGAACGTTGCAGATAATCGTCCATAGGATAGTTGGTGCTGTCCGATTCGGTATGCGAGCAGAAAAAGAGTTCGGTAATTTCGCGAAACGATAGGAGAAAGTTAATATTAGCCGATGAGGTTTAAAGCGATTTTCCAGCCGGTCGGTTCTTCTCATCTCGATGTATAAAGCAGGAGACAAGGGAGGAGGGTAGAGTCAGTTGAAGAGGAAAGAGCAGCCGTTACAATACCACGCGGTTCTCTAGGGAGACTTCACCGTTCGAGGGAGCCTGGTTATCCTCTTTTGAAATCACGGAAGCGGGAGTAGGTTAACTAATCAGAGATTGGAGTAGGTTAACTAAACACAAGACGTCTGACGCGAGAGAATCGAGCCGTTGGCTTCCTTCGATCAATCCTTCCTCTAGAGGTTAGTCGTACATCAACCACTGACAGTGTTCAGACATTCATAGTGTAGAAATGGATAACAAATTTTCCAAGTCGACTCGATATTAATCCAACTGAAGTCTTCAATTAAAGGGCAAGGCACAAGAATAATCAGTCAGCTTCAGCTTTAGATAAAAATCAACTTCTCTCGTGAAAAATTCTAATTAACTTTGAACTATGTATTGTTAAAAATAAGAAAACGATAAAATAGTTTTTGAAATTTAGTCAGTTGATTGATTGCTATGTCTAATAATATATACATCACTTTAGTACAATAGTAAATATATTTTTAAAAATTTGTTCAGTGAAATACTTTCAATAATTTGTCAAAAAAATGTTATATACAAAAGTAAATTCAATAAATTGCAAGTAGGAAAATTGCAAAAATCCTTTTTCTTTACATAATCTTTTTATGCAATAGTGTAGGTAATACTGAACAAAAAGTTGTCGTTCAATAACTTGTAGAGGGTCCCTCTGATTTCTTTCGTTAATCTCTGAACAACAATAAAGTGATTTACGTATTCAGAAAGACTCTTCCTAGATTAAAAATAATTTTTCCGACAAATTATTTATCAAACAAAAGTGTTTTTACACTACCACATAGAAATGTTGAAGAAATAAATCATTTAAGAAATAAAGATGATCTCAAACTTTCATTGCAAAGAAAGTATAATATTATATTTACAATTTCTTGATAATTTAGCAGTGATTAATTTTTATTTATTATCTATATCCATTTTATTACCTCTACTAGAAATATTTCAAAAATTGTGTCGATCGATATACTGAACTCCCTGTATGCAACTACTACGTATCTCAAAAGAAATAATAGAAATACAATAGAGGAAAACAGATTTAATCTTGTTATGGTGGGTTTTCAGTTGTATAAAAATAGAAAAATTACCTTTGATGAGAATGTTAAGAATACCAAAGAAATTATTTCTTACTATGAACAAACCTGAATGGTTGATGCAAACAAATATAACAATCGATGGAAGACAAATTCAATGGAATACGTAAATGGAAATGCAGTAAATCTCGATCGGCTCATTCAAGACGCATAGCAACAACATATTACGATCCGTATCAATACCGTCTTGACAATAATGGCTGGTACAGCTTGCCAGCATCGTGAAACGCTCAATTATCAGGCCGCAACGGGGATTACAAATCGATTGAATCTGTCTATATCTTGATCCTTATCTTATCGATAACAGAGAGGGTTGGCTCTTTCGGTTCTGAAGGAGATCAGGAAGCCAAATAAACCGAAAAGCCAAGATCCTCTTGCGAAACACGACAAATCTTAACAAGTAAGAAAAAAAAGAACGAACGTTTGCTTGGTCCAATAGACGAGCTACATCAAAGAAATGCATTTACCGACCCTATCCGGCCAGCTTTCTTCTCTATCTGTCAGCTACTTTTCTTTCATCGTTCGTCGAACAGTCAGCTTACGTTGCCATTCGTTTCGTGTTTATACGGCAAACCGTTGTCACAAAGGAGAACACGAAGTGACGCGAAACAAAATACCCCTCGCAATTAGATATTTGCCCGGAGACACGATCAAAGGTTGATGCGGTTAAAGAATATTGCGTTTATAGCGGCGACGAGATTTTGTCTTTCATCTTGAATAGAAGGACAGGGGATTCTATTAAAGAGCTACATCGAAGGGTATGACACCCTCCGCCTTTGCTTCAAAACAATATAATTGGAACAATTAGAATGTACTCTTTCTGAAAAAATATATATTTAGATATTCAAGTATCGAACTCAAACTATGAAGCTGTTTTGATTTAAAACAGTGACACTAGATCTAGGGATTCTTTCTTCTTATTGTTTTGGTATTGACTTCCATATAAGAAATTTGATTGAAAGGGTAACTGTTATGCAACTTAATTTTGTTAATCAATATTAGTTTGGTAAGTTGCACGATTCGCATAAACCGGATATTATTATCTTTGTTCGATTATAACTGTAACGTATGGTGTTAGGTTAGGATCGTCATGCATGAAAATCAACCACTTTTATTCGTAGTCAAATATTTATTTAGAACAAAAAGTCTCAGAGGGCAAAAGAAAAAGCTTTAAATATCTCTGTTATTTCTCAATTGACATTGGGACATAAGCATGTTCACTGATTTCAACGATGTTGAAATATGTTGCTAAGGTTACGAGATATTAATCAAACTTAACCTAGCCTAATTCCCTGATTAGGTAACTAGCCAATTTGTTATGGTTTATAAATCAATGAACATGTAGGAAAGTAACAAAGAGGCTAGTTAGCTAATCAGTGAATTAGGTTAGGTTAAGCTAGATTAACATTCACGTCCAATTTGTAAGTTTTTTAAATACAATTACTAAACGTATTCCACTTTTTCAGACTCTCCCTATTGATTCTTTATTTTAATGATAAATTGAAACTTCCAAACCTCATCCAAGCTACCATAATCATATCGCAAACATTAAAGATGATATAGTGAGACAAAAATATTTTTGCAAATATCACGAAAAGTAAGGCCGAACGACAATAACATATACAGGGAAAAGTATATTAGGTGTCCCATTTTGCCTAACTTCCTCTTATTGAAAATAAACACTAATTTTCTTCTATTCAATACTTACCATTTACAAGATAAACAGTGGGCAGTAATTACGCGACAGCCCTGTATATCTAATTGAGAAAACGTATGTCGTTCCTTCCGCAAAGCGGCAGTTTTAGCCGTTTCGTTGACGACATATTGAGAGCAATTGCTCCTGATCCCCGTTAATTAGTATTGATGGATCGTCATCAATCAGCGAAGTAAGTCGATAGCTTGACATCCAATTCTCCCTCCAATCCACGACCTTTGACGAGGACGTGCTCCGATCATGTATATGTATAGGTTAGTTAGGAACAAACGGCATGTCGCGTAATCTCGCTGTTCGTGCGAGACAATGGTATTTCGAGGCGAGTCAGCAAGCGGAGCCTCTTCGAGCCCGTAAGAGATAATGCGTAATTTAGGGCGATTCTGATCGCTGACTCGACTCTAAATAATACGTTGAAAGCCGCGGACAATAGAACAACGATAGAACGCGATTTATCTTCAAAGTTCATCGAACGTGAAAGATTGATGCAATTTTGTCGGTGGCCCGCGACGCATCGAGATCGACCAACGGTTAGGGGTGCAATTTTCACCATGAACGATGTATGGTTTTAGAACACGCGGGGGGAGGGTATGAAACGAGGGGAAAAGTGCTCGAAGGAACATGGTCAGTGGTGTAAATGAAATATCGATTACTGGGGGATCCTGATTATGTACCAATTTTCTCTCATTGTCTAATAGGGCAACCTCGGGGGAGATGGAGCCTGTGACTGAACTGAACCACCTCCATAACTTTTGATCTATTCGATAAATACCACAACCGTCGCCTTATTTTAGTTCTATATCTTGTACTTTCCGCTGAAAGTTTAATGGTATCGTGTATACATAAAACGTAATTTTACTTGGGTCTACAAATTTCTGATTCAATATTTTTTTTTGGTCTTATATGGAGATGAGCACATATTTTATTAAGTTTGGCTGCACAGTATATGAATTTGAAATATTCTTGATGATTTATAACCTATAAAGCGGTGTATACTGCGGAACGTGAATAACCTTTAACCGGTTCATCTAACCATCTAATTAAACATAGGATAGTTGGACCACTATGTAGAGTGAATTGTATAATTAGAACAGGTTGTAATTCGAGTTCGATTCAAGATAAAAAAAAGTTATACAGGAAAAGATTGAACAGGGTAGGAATGTTTATTTTTCTATAAGCTCAATTTTTATACGAGTGTGATGATGCACTTAAAAAATGCAAATGTACTATTTTTCAAAGTATTTCCATTTATTAACAGCTATCGAGTAATGAACATAGAAGAACTATTGCAGAAATACAGACAGAGTAAGTTAAAGTTAAATGTATCCAGACCACGTGTTTCACTAGCACTGTTGAGGAAATATATGTGACGATTCCGTAAAGTTACCTGTTTCAACGAACAATGGTCTCGGAGAGTTTCGTGTCACGGGTGCTGGAGGCCCGCCACTTTTGAAACTTCACCAATATTTTAAGGGACGTAGGGGTGAATTGTCTCACGAGTTTCCTAAAATGGTTCTCTAATGTCTCTCTTCCCCTCTTTTCTTCGTCTGCGAACAATTCACCTGTCTCGAGAATCGAGTACATCAAGGTCGTCTTAAGCATTTTACCCTCGAGTATTCCGTTGCTGCTCGCGACATTCTATTTCTTCGGAAAGTACTTGCTTGATTTTCTTGAACCTGCCAGACGTCGCCTTCGCCGATTGAATTTTTCAATGGGAAACCGTTACATGGCTAGACACTATTTGTTTTATACATGTAGATGATTTTAAATGACAGTCTCAAGAAAGGACAAAAAAGGCAGAAATTCAAGAGAGAAGAAAATAAGAAAAAAGGAAAGACAAAATACGAGTACTAATTATAGAAAATGATTAAAATTCTTCTTCCACAAAATTAATGTTGAGCACTTTTAGAACGGGCGCAAACGGTCTCAGATCAATGTGAAGATTTATGTTAAGTATTTTAGTTATCATTGAACTTCCAGAGCTCATCGCCATTGTAACTAATTATTTGGACTGACAAGATAATACTTTTCCTAACAATGTGACAAAAAATTAATTAATTTACAGGAATATCATTTCACGAATAATTTATCTTGAAACCAAACAGGTAAAACCACAAGCAAATAATTTGTTCTAATCTGGAAACTAAACACGTAGATACTAAATTTATTTTTTATTAAATTTTGTGTAAAGTATAATCTTGTGTTCAAACATATAAAATTGATGTATTCTTTCATATGAACGTGACTCTAAGATATAAGTACTTTATTTTAAAATAATAATGTTAAATTTTTAACAATAAAATTTAAAGAACTCTTAATTCAGGTGTTTCATTTTCTTTTTTTTTAACTTGAAGTAGAAGTTCATACATAGATACACAGACAGTATTGTATTATGTAATTTTTGCCTCCCTTTACCACATTTATAAACAATTAATTTGTTTTATTAAAAAATTCTTATTGGAATAATGTTTAAAATTAAAATACGCATATTTATTGTTGTAAATTCAAACAGAAGCTCTATTTTACCAACAAACATGAATGCTTTTTGTCCAATTTTCAAGTTTGAGACATTTGATTCTGAAAGATTATTATGCATCCTGAAGAAGCACTCTAGTTTTACGGAAAACCAAAAATTGGTAGCATTAATATATGTATAATCAGATTGATTTTTATTTATTTACAATACGTATTTACATTAAAAATCATTTTAATCTCTAATTAAATGCGTGAAAACTTTCATATGATTATTCATTGCTAGTACTAAACTTTGTAATACCGTGTCTAGTAAATTCAGTCTTACCAGTAAAGAGAATATTATTCAGAAAGTACAGGGCTGCAACTTGACTAAATAACCAGTCTTCATGGAATTAATTTTAATCTTCTTATTGAATTTAACTTCACTATATCTATCAGATTTTTACTTAAAATGCTTTCTACTTGAATTATAAACATTTTCTGTTGTAAAGCTTTTAAAAACACGAATAAAATCTGAGGAACAGATGTATTCTCATTCAAATGTTTAAAATTTCCAACAATCATAATTTTTAATATCTTCAAAGGATTAATTTATGCCAAAATTTTTCGCATCCAGGTTACAAAACGTAACAACTACGCATTCTGCAAAATAAAATAGATAGAAAAGAGATTAATTTTTTTTTTTATAAATTATTTGTTTATCAAGCGATGATAATTTACCATCCACTCCTTGCACAGCAGCAGTAATATTCAACGTGACAATATAATTTTAGATAGCAAAGCGAAGAATGTTCAAGCATGGGCAAGATATACGACGGGATTTCGTGCAAGAATGCTTGTTTGTGAAGAGAGAAAGCGGCTCGCATGGATCGCTGGGCATTACGTTGAATGGACACCGAGAGGATATGAGGAAAGGGGTTTCAGGAGGACAACTGGAGACACCGTAATCGAGTTTATCGGACAGACTAATTAGAGAGCGAGGACACAAGGAATGGAGCCCAAGGGAGACGGCCGAAGGGCAGAGATCTCCTATGCCTCGACGTTCTTGTCCTTACTATATCCTAATTGGTGCGAGAGTTTCAAGTGCGTGTAACTGGTAGCACATCCGTTTGCTTCGATTTCAGTTTTATAATTCGTTATTGCCCAAGAAAGTAGCGATTGTTAATTTTATTGATGTATAGATGTGCAAATGAAATTGTTCATGATTTTTTATATGCGGATAAAGTGGAGTTTTAATTTGGTGATTTCAACAAATATATTCGAATATAGAAGTTCCGTAATGCGGTATGATAGGTGTCTGTTGTCAGCCCCACTGACGAGTTTGACAGATCATTCCGAGACGAGGAAACGCCTTTTTCCGCCCGGCATCCTACATCAATTCCACGAAATACTTATGAAATTGATCGAGGTGTGTGAGAATTCGAAAACAACTTAGGTCCTACATTTTTCCTGAAACAGTTTTCCGAATTTCGGGAATCCCGAACCGATCGAAATAATTCCCCCAACCTCATTCGAGTATTAGATGCACGAAATTTCTGGGTTCTTGTACATTACTAAAAATTAGTTATGACTTAATTTGGAAGTTATATATGTAAATTATATTTTTCGTCGTTTAATAAGAAAAGAATAGAATTTATAAAAAAAGAATTATATTAAGTTCAAGAAGAAGGTTTCCAGGAACATGCTTCTCCGAAGTCACCGTGAAATTTCAATATTCAACTCGTTCTACTAGCTCTCATTTCGCGCGGATTAATTCGTCAGCAGGATTAATTATAAGTTCCCCTGGTTTGCTTCGTCGCGACTTTGGAAATCTTGACGCGGAAACAACTCGGTTTCGCTTAATTTTCCGTCGTCGTATCCAGCATACACTGGTCCAGCGAACGGGGTAAGATTTAATCTAGAGAGTACCAGGTAACATGGCTTACTCGATAATTCCCAACAAAGGGATCAAGCCGTGTCTCCCATCGGGTAGCTGGAAGAAACCGTGCAAGGGTTCCCAAAGTCTCGGAGCAATTCGTCTCGTACTGTTTCTCATTAGACGAGCTGCCGTTTCATACTCCCGTAAGAATACACAGCGATCTTTGCCAGTATTTTTTCTTTTTTCTTTTTTTTTTATTAGGCAACAAAGCAAAGCAACGTGGTGCCGCTTTTATTGCGCCAACGAAATGAGGATCAATACTGCTTGTGCTACGAATAGCCTCTCTTGGGCCGTGCTTGATCGATTCTCGAATAAACAATTGGAGGAAAACAAGGCGAATGGCGCAAGAACCATTCAACCAAGTATTGTACATACATATGTGTTTTCCCAGAACTGGGAAATGTACCGGGAACTTCACTTAACGTGGTTGTATTGCAAACGTACTTTATTATAAAATTACTTTTAAATTTAATTGGATGTAAATAATAATAACAGCTAAACACTAAAGACTAATTGTACCAAACTCAGGTTAATTGATATACTTTTACAGTATAGGTAAAATAAGTATTCTTCTTTTTTTAAACCTAAAGGATAATAGGAGCACATTAAATGTTATTATGATTTACTCCTAAAAAAACAAAAATAATTTATCATACATTTTCAGAAATAAAGCCTTACAGGAAACATACACTATAATAAATATATGTAAAGAGGTTACTAACTAAATCTAATGCTTGCTGTCGTTTTTTCTTTTAATGTATCTGTAAATCTTATCAAATTTTTTAAATGGGCGTTCAAACAGGAACACCCTTTTAAGCATGTAGAAACTAACTTCAAAGTCAAAATTTTGTAACATGTTCTTTTTTTAAAGAAAGATCCTTTTTCAAACTTTTCTTAATGTACACACGTTGCACTTCTTGTACCTCTGAACTTTTATTCGAAACATTCCTCTCTATCTATTATACTTTAAGAGTTATATCTGAAAAGATAGGAGTATCCATTTGACTTTGAGGTTATTTTTCACACCCTTAAAAGATAATGAGGTACAAATAAAGCACTGTATTTTTACCTTGGATCGCTCTATAAACCTACAAAGTTTCATTCAAATCTGTGAGTTAAACTATAAATAAATATTGGATTTCTTGATTTTCACATTTTAAAATAACTGAAATTTTGTGAAGAGAAGATTGCTTTTAAATGTTACTACTGCCATCCAGAAATAGTACAAGATTCGAACAAGATTGTAAAGATGAATTATCGCGTTACCCTCTCCAATTAAAACATCTTTCATGTAATAATTCCAGGTCTCAGGGCGCGTTAATTCAGGCCGCTCGATACGCGGCATCTTCGTCGATTTCGGTGGCACATTTTCAGATCTGGTTATTCGTTTTTTACCCAGGAGGAATGTCGTCGGTAGAATGAGATTGAAAAGAACGAGAGTGAAGAAGAGGAGGGCAAAATATCGTTGCCTTTGGAATTTAACGAAGGACAAAGGTATCGGTCGACCTCCGACGTCCCGATGGGAAGTACTGGAGGTTGAAGCACCCTCAAACGGGTCTGTCAATTTCCGTGCTCGTTAGGTGGGTATTTATTCTCGCTTCTCCTGGCCGTCATGCACCTTATACCATACCCTTTTACCTTGCCTCGCCGATTGATTTTAATTATTTTTCCACCACCCCCCTTCCCCACTCTTCCTGTCGCCTATGAACTTTCATGGCCTCCGAGTCTCATCCGCGATGGCTCTATTAAATTTAAAAGCCAAAACAGCCAGACGAACATTCAAGACCCCCGTGCTTGTGGTCCGCCGGAAATCTCGTTATATCCCCCCGACTAGGCTGATTGTACGGTCTTCTTCTCATTGGTGTCTGAACATTTGAAGCACGAACACCGTGATGGCAAGATATTATTCGGAAAATTTTCATGTAACTTGGAGAAACATACGTACACCGTAGAACAGAAGTGTGGGTTCAGATATTTAACACTACATAGAACTACGAAATCCGTCAAAATGACGAGTTATGGGATTCTTATGTTACCTTACAAAAATTAATAACGTTCTTTTACCAAAATGTATGTTGGCTTTTGTCGAGATAAACAGTAACTGTCATTACTACAGAATGTACAGCATGGAGCAGAGTAAGTAGGTTTCCCCAGGGAAAACGGCGAAGTTTCAGCTTCCCCTCCTTCTCCGGAGGCTTCTGCGGGTTCCCTGGTTCTCGGCCTTTTCCGTAATTTTCCCGGGGTTTTTTTAGGGTTTTCTACGTTTTGAATGTAGGTATCCTTCTTTCCAGTCTCCCCCCCTTCACCGTAAGCATTCCCGAGGAAAGTGACAATATAAGGAGGTTGTAGCCCCTCATTACTTGCGTATAAACGTTTACGCGGGATAATTTACTTTGATATTTATCTTGCTATTCATATGCTTTAATTATATATAAAATTTTAAATACTTAATAATTAAGAATTATATTGTTTTTTTTTAAACCAATTGTAACATTAATATTATCAAAATTAACGTTTTGGGAATTTCTGTTTTCCCTGTAATGCCATTTTCTTTAGAGAAGTTTACTTTGCTTGATGTTGTACTACACGTTTATCATCTTGGCATAAAGTTAGGAAGAAAAACAAAATATTTCAAACATTCTTTAACTCAAAGACTGAAAATTTGTGCTTTTCACAATACCGTTTTCGCTCTTTCAAGGCTGAATTACGTTGCTATTTAATTATAGACGATTCTCATTATTTCGAACAAATTCAATGAAATTTGTATAAATTGAAAATACCAGAAAATATTAAACAAAATTAAATTTCATTTTAGTTCCAAATAAAAATTTACTGCCCTTTAACGTTTATTCATGATTTCGGCTTCACTCCCAATCATTATGCAGCGAAATATTTTCAAGATGGATTGTTTTAATTATTAAAAAATGTATACAATCTCTGAAGTCGAAGAACTAATTTCGTAGTAATTATCACTAAAAATATGTATGATAATGTAACAGAACAGAAATTTTCTTTTGTTATGTAGTACTAGACATTTTACTCTATTATTCAATTAGAGAAACACATTATTTTCTACTAAATGCTTAAATTGGACCTATAGCAAACGGACGTTTCCATAAACGTGCACTTTCAGGTAATAAAGCTGCTTCAATTTTATATGAGGTTATGACGGCAAGGGATCTAATGTGTTCTTTCATGTCTTAAACGGTAAAAAGACGTAATAAACGTTGCATTTAAGCTTTCACCACAAAAACAACCTTATCAGCATTATTCTGTTTCTTCAGAGGTGTAAAAGGTGTTAATATTTCAGGTTTATTATTACTGGACATGAAATAATTAACTAACTTTTAAAATTATTTCTGGAAAAACATTCTATTAATATAAATATCAAATTCTAAGATCATAAAACGGAAGCCAAAGTTCAGCATAATTAATTAAGAACGGCCATAATTAAAATTGTACCTTTTCTAGGAATTTGTGAGAGGGGAGGAAAGGGCGTTTTGTCTCGGGATCGTCTGTCAGACTCGTCAGTGGAGAGTTACAACAGACGATCCCTGTCCCAGATACTCATCATACCGCAATTCGGAACTCCTATATATTCGAACGGCATTGCGGGCGACCGCCAGCGAGAACACTGATCCACCGATCATCTCGCCGCCACCTAGCGGTCCCCAGCCCGAACCAAAGGCGTCCGGGGAGACGAAACCCTTCTCCCTTTCTACTAAACGCCTACAAATTATTTAATCATCTAGAATGATACAATAAACAGAGCTTAGTTAATTAACCGTTTGACTGCTACGCGGCGCAAAAACGCTGCGTTCATTTGTTTCGAAAACCGCGACGCAGCGCTTTTGCACTGCGAGTTTCAGTAAGTCAAAATATGTCCCGCAGTTTTCGTGCGTTCTTGCAAGAATTGTTTAGCAGTCAAACGGTTAATCTTTTTCTATACAGAACCAGAGAAGTGTAGCATTTAATTACTAACGATGTTCTGAGCTCGCGTTCACGATTAGACTTTCCGATGGTCGATTAAGTCGACGAAGGTTGTAAGTCTTCGTCCGAATGTTCAATCGTCACCGCGAAACGTGAGCTTTTCCACGATCTGTTAAAACGGTGGAAAGATTAACTTCAGTCAGGGTATATTGTCAGGTTATGCACTTGCTGGGGCAAGTGTGGTAGGATAGAGGACGAATCAGGCGTCCGCCAGGAAACAGGCACATTTACTGGGGTAAGTGTGCGGTAGAGATGATGGAGCAGGCGTCTACCATCTACGCGGATAAAGAGTAGCTGATCAGGCGTCAGCTACGCGTCAGAGACGTTATCCGGAGTATTTATTGAAGCAAACTAGGAGAATTCCGAGCGAAGGTCGCCGAGTGAACAGAAGTTGTTTGCGAGGAATTCTGCACAGGACTGACTGCGTTGACAAGACTGTCAACGAGGAGTCCTCGAGGGGTGTGTCGACCGTGTAGGAGTTGACCAGGAAAGGCCAATCGGCAGGGCCCAAAAATGGTGATGAGATCGATTGGCAGCACGGCAAACGAATTGGGTCGCGAGACAACACCCCGTTTTGAAGAGCCAAAAGTACCGACATCTGTGGTACACGTGGGGGTCGTTGGTGCTTGTCTTGTCCTTAAAGGACAGTGTCGTGTTGGTACGACGTTAGTAGACCCATGTTCCGCAGGGAGTTTATGATGATAGAAGGAATGTCCTTCGTGAATTGGCTCCCAAAAAGGTTAACTGGTTATAGTAAGAATTGGAAAGGATCGTAAAACGTCTGTCGATAGTTACAGTCCAAGTGTATTTTAGGACAGAAATCCCTCTTTGTTCGAGCTTATTTCTGTCTTAGGAGTAGAAATTTCCAAATTGTAAGGCAATGACTTTTACGTGTTCAATTGCTGTCTTGACCCGCTTAAGAGACCTTTATGGTAAAGGCATTTTTCTAGTGAATAGAATTGCTCGAGGATCGGAGTCCGAGCCTTTCACGGTTGGTGTAATAAATTAAGAATAGATATCCGCGTAGGCAAATGATAGCCATGTACCGCGTAATAAACAGGTAATTCCTTATCGTATAGTCATAACGATATACAATTAGGCAAGCATGTATTTTAATGTCTAAATAAGTGTGTTGAATCTGTTGTAAAATATTTTTATTGCGTATTAAAATAATTCTAGTAATGAAGATGTTTATTTCATTACTACGATTTGTTCTTCTGCATTCTCTAATCATTCAAAAAATTTTTATTCAGGAATAATTTCTCAAAAGCTTCATACTGTTGACATCTACTGACAAATTCTCAAAAAATGTTTAAAAAAAGTTCAGTTATAATTATTTATGTATCTAAATAAATAAATATCATATAAGTAAAAAATGCAGATAACTATGTCAAAAATTGTTATCATATGGCATAAAAAAAATGTACACCTTTCTACGAATATTGTAATATATACATATATTAGGTATACAAATTAATTCTGTGTCTTTAATATTACGCTTTCTTAATTATACTGTTGAATGCATGAAGGACATCAGTGATTAATGTTAGTATTGAGAAAAATGTTTCTAAACTTTTAAAAGTTAAATATTTTATACATGTAATAAAATTGTTGGATAAAATAATTTTTAACAAAAAATACAATCGCCTTCGAGATGCACTAAAAAGTGTAAGATAATTTATATTTCGTTTATACAACTACGTGACAATTATTAATAAAACCTCTTGTTGCATTAACAAAATGCGCTAAAAAGTATAAAATAATTTCTATTTCAGTTGTACCAATACTCCACAGGTATTAATAAAATCTATTTAATCTCCAGCATTAGTTTGTATTATTTATTTAACATTTACATAGTATTTGAAAAAAATTTATAGCCTTTAAATAGTACATGTAGCAATAAAAAAAAAATTATTAAAAAAATCTGGTTCCTATCGTTGACTTATTTTGCGTCTTCGGTGACGTCTTCAATGCTAGTATTATATATTCATTAAAAACAAATCAAAAGAAAGTGGCCTCTTTTAAGAAACTTTTTATCTTTCAAAGAGTACAAGTCAATTGGTCAACATTTCTTTACAAAATTTACCATAACTTCTTCAATTTTGAAATACTATGATATGAGTAGAAAGGGAATCCAATGAAGCCTCTAATTGAGACTCTTTTTGCATCCTACGGTAAAATTATAATTTCAGATTTAAATATTTTCCCACCGCTTTTATGGATTTAAAATGTTATCAATAAGTTTCCAAGAGTATTCATCGCGATTATTTTAATAATTAATGTTACTATGACTTTGTAGCAATAAATCTATTTACAATCAAATGAAAGTAACAAATTAATTTGTACACACTATATAAAGTATGCAGCTGAATAATTACTTCTAAACAATAGTTCTTTGCAGAGAATTTCCTTTGTCACATGTTTGTTTAGACCAGGAACGGACACCAGGGTGATTGCAAGGTGCAATATCTTCCACGTCGTAACCCAAGCAAACAAGGGTCTCTATTTCACAAACGCAACGAGCGTGTAACGATTTCAATCTCGCAAAACAACAACGGCATAAACAAACACGACAGTGATTTTATGATGCAATTTTTTTTTATACAAGCGATCGGGTCAGAACGGAGATCAGGAACACGATGGAACAATCGAGTGGTTGTTACCAAAGTGGTGAGGGAACAAACGAGTGTTTGTCTAGCGGGTAGAATCGTGATCAGTTGCGAGAACGATTCGTTAACTGTTTGCCCCGATTCGACGATACATTAGTGCATACATGGACGCTCGAGATGGGAAAAAATCGATACATGTACGCTCCGGGATTAGCAAGAATGTCTCTACAATTGTTTTTGAAACTAACATCTTTTTGCGAATCGTTCGGTACCGGAAGACCCAGCTTTGATTTCGACGATAGATCCTATATGTATTTCGTTCAGGAAATTGTCGAATGACTATCTACGTGCTTTTTGTGAGTCACAATGTTTCAAAACAAAACCTTATTACTTGGGCTGTAATATCCTGTTTGGAACATAACCATTACGTCAACGACAAGGGCGAATTGAGATTTAAATTTTTACCGGTAGATTAGTGACATAATGGGCTCTCTTGAAAGCAAAAGAATGTCTTTTATAAGATTCATTACCATTCAAACTCATTTAAGCAGTCGTGTTTTATTTGTTAAGCAAGTAATCCTTTATTATATGTATATTAAAAGAAACCATTAAAAGAAAAAGGGTTTATTGCATATTTAATAGTTTGTAGAAAAGATCTTTTAATCTGACTTTTTACTTTTTAATTGGGTGAAAAATTGTTCACCAACTAATGCCACATAACTCTATGAGTACCTTAAAGCAGAATAGAAAAAGCTAAATGAAAAATATTGTTGGAAATTCATAAATAAAATGTTCAGAATTTGTTAGGAAGTTAATAAAAGCAAATGAAACAAAAATTTAATAATGTATTATTTTGTTACTTATCAATTGATTTTATTATGTATAATATATCTATATATGAACATTTATAATATGTATAAGATTATGATAGTAACGAAAAATTTGTAATTTATCCTTTTAGAATTCAGTTTTCAAACTCGTGAACGGTAATGTAAGTACTTACAGTACCGAGCATGGTAGGCTCCTCCAATGAAAATGGCGATGCCCTTTCTGCCCCCCATATTTTCGCGGGTTAACAGCTCTCTCTGTTGGCTATCTTTTTCTGGGGTTCCGACGGGAACCCTCCCCCCTTCCCCCCGGGAGGTATCCTAGGGGAGAATGACTGTCCAAGTAAATAGGGGAATCCACTCCTGGAACACATTTTTTGGGGCCCCTTCCAACGCTGCTCCTTCAAGTAAGATGGGACGGTTCCGACTACCGTCTCTCCGTCTTTCCTAGCGGCGGTATTGTCTCCTCGGTCCCATCTTACTTGAAGGAGCAGTGTTGGAAGGGGACCCAAAACATGTGTTCCAGGAGTGAATTCCCCTACTTGGACAGGCCTGGTGTAAGGAAAAGGAGTCTGGTTCACTTTGTCGAAAATCATTTTGTCGACCATTACTTTGTCGACACGATCATTTTGTCAACAATTACTTTGTCGAAAATCATCTTGTCGACACGGTCATTTTGTCGACGTTCACTTGATCAACACGGTTAATTAGTTCAGAAAACCTAAATATCCCTCAACTCTAACCCTAACCATGTTCACCAATTGAACGTCGACAAAATGATTGTCGACAAAACGATTGTGTCGATCAAATGATTGTCTACAAAATGATCGTGTCGACAAAATGATTGTCGACAAAATGATCGTGTCGATAAAATAATTGTCGACAAAGTGATGGTCGACAAAATGATTTTCGACAAAGTGAGCGGCTCCCAAGGAAAAGAGTACCATGTATCGACACCTAACATAAACATTGTATGTAGCTGGTTTACAAGGAAGAGATTTACAATTTCTTGACTCTATTTTCTACATTTGCTGTTTCTCGCCATTGGTGTAATAAGAACTTAAATATAGTTTTCTTTTTAAATACTTTAAACGTTTATATTTTCTGCAATTCAAGATATAATGTTTTTAAGACAAAAAGTCAGGAAAGATAGAGTTACGTTTCATTTTTGATAGTTAAAAATAGTTATAATTGTAATAAAAGCATAGTTCCTAGACAGAAAAAAGGATTTTCTCAAATACGTTTGTATTATAGTTGCAAAGCACCGTAACATAAGTTATAATGTTGTTCATATAAGGTTGTCGATATACATATATGTAGATTTGTGGTGTTGTTATTTATATAACATTACTGTATACATAATTCATTTTTTCAGTCTCTTCAAAACTTTCGGTAGAATAATACATTTTGTTAATGAAATAATTGATATCGCCTGATATGCTAAAGGACGAAGTTGTTAGTTATTTTGATTAAAATGACTTTTTAACCGACTTCGAAAAAGGAGGAGGTTACTCAATTCGGTCATATATATATTTTTTTCTTTAGGAGGGACTGTACGTGGAATACTGAAAGGGATACTCAAGACTAAGGAAACTTTGAAATAAAGTGTATTTCAATAGACCGTCAATTGTATGTGACTTTAGTCATACGATACAAAACTACGACAATGTAAAGTTAAATTTCCATCGCTGGAATTATTCAGTGAGAGAAAAAGAAAAGTAAGGACGATATGTCATGAAATAAGTTAGAGGGTAAAGACTAAGGTTCGCGATGTCATTGGCATTTAACTCTTCTAAAAGCCACTGTTATTTTCTTTTTCCGGTCCCGTTTGTCACTCTTTCCTACATTATTCAATGAATTTCATTACACGTGTATTTTAGAATCGTATAAGAGGTCTCTGTCGCATATGTTATAAGGAATCAATAGTACCTATCTTCCGTGTAAAGAACAGTGTTAACAGTATTTTTATATAGCAACTATAAAGGTTGTAACATTCAAAAAATTGAAACAGCATTAACTAATATTTGCAGGTGAAAATATAAATTTCCATAAATTACAGAAAGGTATAAAATTAAATTTTCTGATTTTTTTCTTCTTTAAATATAGGAATACAGTAAAGATCAAATAAAAGCGAAAAAGATGTGTACGATGAAAACGAAGAACTCGTTCCAACACTGAGGAGAGGGGGTACACACCTGAGATGCAAACTTCTAACAATGTAGGAACTGCACGATGTAAGCGAAAGTTCGGTCCCGAGCGTTTTGCTTTCATGGAATCTTTACTGTACAGCATTGAAATTAATGTAAACAGTATTAACAATCAAAGAAAGATTAAGTTTAATGTTTAGTATTTGAGTATTAGTAGTATTTTCATATGTTGATTTTTTACATTATTTGTTTCTGTATCTTAAACAAATTTTTAACCACATTAATATTTCTGCAAAAAATGTAAAAAACTCTGATTTAGAAAAATCATACAGACTTAAATATAATTCAACCGTTAGTTAGCACACTTTTAGGTAAAAATCTTGGAAAGTCTTAAAATTTCGTAGTGACACTTATTACACGGGGCACCTTGTATGTATAATATTGGGTTGAACCATAAAGAACTTCCGCTGTAGGTAGAGGATACCTCCTTTTTTGGAAAACCTGATACAGGGCTTTCAAGCAATATTTTTTGAAAATATAGTAGATTCATAAATATCAGCAAGTTTAACTGTACCCTAAATCTTCCTTACATGAAAGCAAGTTAATGTTGTATGTATGGTGAGATTATAGAGAAATCGTATATTTTGAAGTTATAAATCATAACAAAACTCTTTTTGTAGTGGGAATAATTCTAATGTAATAAAAACTTAACACTTTGAAATCTCATCTCACATGTTCGTATTTTTTTTGACAATGCATTTATTTACTTTATTTTGATTTATTATACCGAATACTTACTAATTAGATTTTAATCTGCAATTTTTATAATTTTATCTAACATGTTAAATGTTAATTACACTTCAAAACTTAATGATTAATTTTCTTTAAAAACTTCTTTGGAACGTGCAGCCGTCAAAGTGTTAATTTAAGATGTATTAAACCATAGCAAACATAAAGAAAAATTCAAAAATTATTCATAATTCAATCCACTATTTATTGTACATTCAACAATAGATTCCATTTTCTTTCATTTTTATTTCGTAACGTACATTCTAATCAAACTTTAGTGTTTGATAGCACCAGCACTCTAGCACTTTCTTTAGATACGAGTTTAAACGAAATTGCACCAGACCAACTCCTACATAGAAATAATTTAACTGTGTTTCTAAAGATAAAGTAACATTGTACTTTCTGTACAAAAGATGTTGAATGGAAATCGTTCGATAACTCAAGTGAAAGTATTCTATATTTTGAAAAATGAGCAAGCTCCATCAGATGAAAATTATTACTACTTTGCACAAATATTGTTTTTGAACGATTTTCTTATATAGTATAAGAAAAAATGTAATCGAAGTGAACGGAATTTATTCACTGTTCAAATGTAGACATTTCTGGATTATTTTCTGGATTAAAAAGTTCCAAATTTCTAAAATTTAAGAATTGCAAGATCCTAGATTATTAAAATTTCATAATTTCAAAAATCCAAAATTGTAAAACTCTAATTCAAAAATTTCTAAATTTCCAAAGAACCTAGCCTACATCAGAAAAAAATCTTACGTTACGCCAATCGCTGAATTCTCAACACATCCTTTCCTGCAAAAGTCACCGACAATTCACAAAATTGAGCAAAGGAA
The DNA here is from genome assembly GCF_907164935.1 of Osmia bicornis bicornis. Taxonomy (NCBI): domain Eukaryota; kingdom Metazoa; phylum Arthropoda; class Insecta; order Hymenoptera; family Megachilidae; genus Osmia; species Osmia bicornis. Next base: position 1,641,895 of record NC_060219.1, on the reverse strand, counting down.
CAATTTCAATTAAGTAGCAGAAAGTAATTACTTTAATTTAATTTTGAAACAAAAATAAAAATTATATATCATTTGTTCGGTGATGATTAGTTAATCGATTTAACTGATTAATCCTTTAGCTTGTCAAATTTTATTAATGTATCAAATCATCTATATGTGATCTCCTGGGGCAAATAAATAAATCAATATGAGATTATGGCGATGGCGTTTCGACCCTAATACTTTGATTTATAAGCTACATCAATACTTTACTTTTATAAGTCCATTGTTTTTCCATTTTTTGAAGGAATATCAATCATGTCTTCTTTCTCAAAAGAATTAAATTCGAGGTTAAAGTTAGCTTTTTCGAGCAAATGCAAAATTTGAATTGAGATTTATACTGTGATCCTTAGAAAAAAAAATAGGGCACTCTGCATAAGTTTAAAGCTAACAATTTAGAGAGATTAATTGAATTGTATAAAATGGCGAAGTTACAATATCAGTGATCCTTATTGCACCTCAACAATACAAATTTCTCCACATAATAAACGAAGTCGTTGAAATTCCTAAAACAGAAAATCTCGTTTTAGCATGTGCCTCTCGTTTCAGCAAGTCGTCGCGTGCCGCTTTTCGTGGATGTTCTTTCCACAACACCCTTGGCGGTGTACTTTGACATTTTTTATAGCTGAGTCGTCGACAGCGTGTAACGATTGTAGAATCGCGCGGGTCTACAAACTCGACCCAATTCTATGGCCGGTAAAACAGCAAACTCGCCAGCCCGTCGAGTTTGCCGACGGTAAACCGTTTCTTTCCTGCTTCAATCCGTCCGTTTCCCGCGGTCATCCTCCTCCTTCCTACATCCCGTTTCTGTTTGCTCCTTGTTGGTCCCTCTCCTATTTCGCTTCTGCCGACCTCGCTTCAACGATTAACTCGACTTTTGAGTGTTTGGAATGCCAAATGGGTAAACTGCATCTAGTCACGTGCGTGAGCGGATGAGTGATGCAAGACGAGACTTCCCCTGCTTCGGGTTAAAGCACTATCGGCTCGAGTTACACCGCCTTTTAGCGAATACATCTATCCGAGGAACTTGCAGAAGCCTTATTCCTGCCTTTCCTTCGACTCACGTGAACTTGGTTAAACGGTTCGCGTTCGCTTTAACTCGCTTAATTGCCTCGGATGTACCGCTTACCCTCTCGAGTTAACCACGGCGCTTTCTAAGGCTGCGTTCAGGACACGTGCGATGTAACGTGCAATGTAGCGGGATTACAAGCTGAGATAACCTTAGTATTAATATAAAAAAAAAACAGGGTTAAGTTTCAAAAATGTATAAAATCACAATATTTTAGTTTTATAATTGTTGGACACATGTTCATTAAAAGTATCAGTAGTGGATTAAAAAAATTAGAGGGAAGGGCGTTATCATGAACCCGTTCGCTAATTTTCACAACAAAGATTAAATTATTTTTCTCTTACTTTCATTTTTTATTACAAACAACCTTGACTACTTTAGCTACATTTAAGTAGTAATAAAAGCAATTTAAATTATGAATCAGATTTTAAGGAGGAATATACAACGGGGAGGAGGCATATTACCAAAAGGTGGTTAAATATTTCTTTTCATTCTTCGAACATTTTATTTATATCTCAACAATACTAAGTACACTTAAGAGAAAATGTGAAGTCTTAGAAGGAAAAAATAGAGCAAACCTAACCTAACGAGTAATGTAATCGTTCGGTTGGATGGTACTTATATCAAATATTACGTGTGATTAGTAAACTATAAATATTTTACATGAACACGAAAGCACTTGTTTAGCTTGGGGCATAGATTTTGGCGCCTATTATATATTTCTATTTGCAAACAAAGCAAGTTGAAGCCGGCAAAATGTTCAGTGAAGAGAAACCACTGGAACTAATTCAATTACGTAAGAACACAAACGTGACGTACAGACCAAGAGATTTTAATTATTACTTTCCGAAAACCTACAAAATATGGATACTTGTCCGCAAATTAAAAATGCGCTAAACATGTGGAGAAAAAAAAGACAAAATATTAAACTATAAAATATTTTTATAGTTTTAGTAATTGTTGGTACGATATCCCTATAGGCCATGTATTGCTATGAAGTTGGCCACTCTCTTTCTTTTTAGTTAGTTACTCTGTCATGGCGATAAAGATAGGTGTGCCACATATGTCCACGTTATTTTCTTTTAATTACCATTTCTTTTATAATGTTAATTTATAAGTTAATTTGTCATATTATTGTACTCGTTTATATAATCACTAATATTAAACATAGTTTAGCGTAACTCTGTCAGTAATAAATATTATTTTTCTATGCTCTGTTATATACTAAACATAATGAAGCTGGATCTTATGTTTATTGGAAAGAAATCTTATCTATTATTTACAAAATATCTTATTATATCTATTGTCTACGATTTCATGTATGTATGTAATACGAGTATTTTCACTTAAGTAAATTAAACAATTCTTAATAATAGGGTGATAGATTTTTATAGAAATTCACGCGGAAATTCAAGGAAATTATGTCATTCCTCAACACTTTCGCTGCTGCACCATTCCATATTCATATTACATATTCAGCTGCTACAGATTCGATCACTCGGTATCGCGTGTTTGATTGTCAACTTTTTGATACACATACGTCATCGGCCGCGAAAGTGTTCGATATGTTACGTTGTAATTCAAGTCATTTAATTTGCAACAATTACAATGCAGTATAAGAAAAGTATAATAAGATATCTTTAAGTTAACAATGTAACTGTGGTGCGTTACTGAAAGTTTATAAATCAATTTGTAAGAACAAATCATGGAAGTCGCAGGAAACAGAAAAATTGTCTAAGTCTCTGATGAAAAATAAATCTCAAAGCCTAATAGCAGCTTGGCAATTATTGGTCAAGCTATCCCCTCGGCTATTAGCTAAGTTATTGGAAAACGAGGAGAAAGTTTGCACTCTCAAAACTTAGGGTACAAGATAGAGGTATATGTATGTCGAAGGGAAAAGGAAGCGAGGGAAGATAGAGTTTCGATCAAAAAAAAATAGTTAATAGTTTATCAGCCACGACAGCTGATGTGGCTTCAATAAATACGAAAGGTACGGAAAGAAATATACGGGTTTTCAACGGATATTTTTCATGTACATCTTCACTCAAAAGTTACAATTTACAATATGCCATATTATTATTGGCGAACTATAACGTATTTCTTTTCTTAATTGTTAACAATGATGTTTTATAAATATACAAGGAATATTCTATAAAAATACGAAAGATTACATTAAACAAAAGTAATTATAAAAATATGTTTATTTATCTTTTAAACAAAACTGCTCAAACTACCTATATCATATTATTATTTAATTAATATATTATTTTATGCTACAGAAAACGAAGCATTTTTGGCAGAAATTTGACACTCTTGCAAATAAGAAATACAAATACCAAATGGACAAATAAATTTCTTATGGGATGTATGTATGCTTTATGCTATATGTTTTTATTGCAAATTAAAAATTTTAAAGTTTGTTTTAGTAATCTTTGCAACAGAATTTAGAAACATTTAATTATTATACACAATGCAAGTTGCAACAGATGTGCAATGGTTAAAACCGATGATTTAAAATAGAGTTTTTATATAAATATGTGCTCCTGATATGAGTACATTTATGGGGCTTTCTATCAAACTCGGTAAAAACGTTGAAAATTTTATACTTTAAAAAGCTTTTTAAAATTAATTGCTTTTCATTAACCCATCGTCCTCATTTATAAGTCGATTATTGTATAATAAACTATATTATAATATTATAATAACTACGGTGAAAACTTTTTGGTAAAAGTTTAATGCAGTGGCGTATTAATATGATAATAAAAATGCCATTAAATGAGAAGAATGGAGTAAAATTGGCAAAATTAGATAGAAAGCATTGCTTCCTTCAAATTCTGCAAAAATGAAATGATTCACATTTTGGTTCTACATTCATTCTTAAAACACAAGGGGTAATAATCATTAACGTAACGAGGTAGAGGCCAAGATTGGTCTACCCTCCTTCCTAAAACTTGGACTGGCTTCTTCCTAAAAGTGTGGACCCGCATAATTTTTAAATTTTAGAATTCTAGGGTTCCAACATTGCAAAATTTAAGAATTTAGAAATTCCAGAATTCCAGATTCTAAAAATGTCAAAATTCCAGATTTCCAAAATTCTAAAGTTTCAAAATTTTTAAGAAACATGTCCCTGTATAAGTTATACCATTGATAATAATATGAAATACTCATTTTGTTTCTGACCTACAAATTTTTATTGACAGCTTTCTGAAGTTAAGAATATACTTTAAAAAAGTAGCAATTCGTAAGGTACTACAAAATCAAAACTGAAACATTTCAGGCTCGTGATGTTTTCGATATTTATGATACTTTTAAGAATAAACTTTTTATTCATATCTCTACAAATAGTGAATACAATTAACGAGTTCAAATACAACTGGCTAGTATTACACATTCCAAAATAACATTTCAAATAACAATTTGAAAGATATACATACATAGGTGAAAATAAGAATCTGAAACGTCAGGTAAGAGCCACACGAAGACATATTTCATAGAGCCCTGCATGCAGCATATTGAACTGAAACTCTAAACCAGAACACAATATGTGGTGCCGAGCTCTGTGACACTAATGGATTTCGCTTCTTAATGGTTTAATTTACGATTTTGCTTTCTCATGGCCGTATTGCACCTGTTAACCCGGGATCGAAATCAGTTAGATTTAGATGAACCACCGTGTACATAAGCAGCACGTGACACACTTATTCTGCAGAGCTGTACGTATTTCGCAACAGAAAAACTCTTAAACGAACCAACACGCCGAAAGTGCGATTCCACGAAACCGACATTACTAACGAACCATCAGCGGTCTAGAATTTCCTCTTTGTGAAAGCTTCAAAGTCTTTTCCCGGAAAATAAACTCGTTGCTGCATTATATCCATGCTCCTTTCCTCCGCGATAGTTTCTAAATACGATTTCGTTTACTCCTAACCACCCCTTTGTCCTCCCTTCCATTTCGTTCGCTTATTACACCGTTACTCCGCGTTTCCGCGGAGAATAAACAATTTCCCGGTTAAATACGTGAAATGAACGGAAAATCCGACGTAAAAAATGCGGGTCCACCAGGTTCTCGTCTCGCTCAAGATACACCGCGACGGTTCGCGTATAAAGAGCGTATTAACGGAATTAAATTCTTGCGCTGGAAGGGTTGTTTTATGAAGGAAAAAAAATCTATTTAACCGTCTGCGAGCGTATTTTAAGGCGACTGTAGACACGGCCACTATATTTCATACGTACTGGAATAATATCAAGTTCGTTTAATTGGATGTACGTTTAATAACGTGAGTGGACCTTAATCGTCGAACAAAGGTGCTTGAAAGTTTAATTAAATTTTGAATAACAGTCTCTTCACTTGATGTGGTTTGAATAACTCACAGGAAATTTATTACCAGTGATCATTCGTACAAAATATTGAAATTGCCACAGATCGAGGTGGTAGTGCAGACTTATGGTGAGATCTCCCCTATTTTTGAGGTGTTCTTTTTTCTTTTTTAAGAGTTATTCATGTCGGGTCTGGATTCCATCAGTTTGATTGATTTATGATGTACCGGTTGATGTACAGTGCAGCTCAAAAATTTGGAGCACTCTTTGTCTTTTGGACAAGATGAGCTTTCTGATCATTCATTTTATTAGAAATATTGCACTTATTTATTAAAATATAAGTTGGTTAAACACTGAAATTGGAATTAAAATAAAATGTGTTTCTTGTTTCTTTAAAATTGAGTCTTGAATGATTTAGCATCCATCTTCTGAAGGTTAATGCAATGAAGAAATTTTCAAACCACTCTTTACCATTGTACTTTTTTAAAATTCCATTCAATAGTCAAGTATGAAAAATGCACGAAGTAATTACTTTCTGATAACATTCGTTATGCTTTTTCTCAGTAAACATTAGAAATTGCGAAACAGGACCAATTTCTGTAAACAGTACATTCTTTTGTACAATAAACATACAGGACACGTAGAATAAGACGTATTTTCGGAAGTGACGTCTGCTTTGAATCAAGTGTTCTCTGTAGCACCGTATGGGAACGTTTCCCTCAGTTCCGTTCCCTTTCCACCACTCTTCCCAGAGAATCTGTCACCCTCCATACATGATACACGAAGCACATAGCTCCGGCAACCAATGGTATGACACTCACCCAACCACCGTCCCGTGAAATCATGCCTCATGATCCAGTGATCCCCCTCGGTACTGTGCCCGTTCCCGTTCCTTTGTCACCCTCCTCTGACACCCTCTTGATTTCCGCTCTCGATATGTCTTTTGCTATACTCGCTACGCCATCCTCGTTGGCGTATTCGTTGACCCGATGACCTCCCTTATTTCATTGCTCCGTAAATAGAAATTGGGCTTATGGTTTATTACTTCGTTGGATACGTTCTATCGTTCCCTCCACCTTCGCATTAGGTAGAGGGAATATAGTTAAACATCAAAGAATTCTAAATTATTTTATTGCAGGGACAATCTGCGTCAATTACTAGTGTTATACGGTGGGCGCTCGCTAATTCCCTCTCGCCTATATAGCCAATAAATGTATAGCTGTATCATATAAACAGAAGAACTATGTAGAAGTCATGCATGCCATTGGCGCTCGATAATTCTTCGTTTTTTGGAAGTGCCCGTTTGCAGAGCCTGAAACGCGAAGAATTATTGTTCGTCTACTGTACTTGTAATTTGAGGAGTAGAAATTCTAGGTTAGGTTCTCCCAGAGTGCTCCAAAGATAAAGGGTCAATGATAGGTGGCTCCACCTACTATACCTACTCATTGCAGCCGAATGTACAATATCAATCATAGTGTCCGTTCGTCTAGTGAAAAAGCACTGACTTTGGAATCCAAGTTTAACCGCAGCAAATATCATAAATCTAATTATTTAATAAAAGCGTTAAAATAATTAACATAATCATCTGATAAAAGCTTTAGAATATTCAATAATTTAGAATTTCAATAATTTATTTGAAATTACAAAATACACTAGACGAACGGACACTATGATTGATATTGTACACTCAGTCCCATCGAAGTTGTCGCAGTGAAATTGGCGCGCTAACGCCGCCGCGGCGTGAACGCGTTAGCGCGCCAACTTCACTGCGACAACTTCGATGGGACTGAGTGTACATATACTTTGTTTATTCTGTAATACCTTCTCTAACAGAAAATTACCAGACTGAATAGAAGGGGTCTGGATTTAACTAAAAGAGATTCTAACATAATATATACGTAGTATTAGGATGGAAACTAGCATTTCTGTTCCAGCAGAGAATTATTTATCTAATTTTTCATGATAATTGTTGGCGATGCAAACGCGCTTTGTCGCATAGTAGGTACATTGCATATGCGCCAAGAGTGCATCCCCACCATAAACCGTGGCCCAATGATTGGGCCGTTACTATTAAAACCGTTATTCTTTATGTGATGTTCGCACCTTCAAGCAAGACCACGTTTATGTATTTACTTTGTTAAGTCTAAATATATATACTATAAAATAAGAAATAAAACAATAATGGTGGATCATTGCTTGTTTTTATATCAATACTGTCTTTATTGTATAAATAGAGTATTAAAAATGTAAGTAAATGATGGTGAAATGACGCTTTAACAGGACTTGATCCTAAAAGTGTCGTTGTGTTTTAACAAATTGAATAATTTAGAATGTTAAATGATACATATATGACCGAAGATATAGCAAATAATTGCAAGTGACTAGAAAAACAGGAGAAAAAAGGCGAAGCACGTTAAATTATATGTTCGTTGAGCAATATAAGATACTCTCTTGAAACTCCATCTGTCGGGACAAATGATACTGCAAGTGACTGTTGTAATCGTATAAAAGACAAAGAAGAACGAAGAAAGAAAAACGTGAAGTAGATTAGACTACATATATGTAGTTCATTGGGCAATATAGGATACCTCCTCTCTTGAAATGCCACTTGTCGGGGCAAGTGACTATTGCTTTTGTAATGGTATGAAAGAAGAAGAACAAAAAAGGGAGGAAGAGAGAAGAAGTAGAGTAGTAAAGTAAAGTAGATTATACAGTGAGTCACACACCTGCATTATTAATGTAGAAAAGATTAATTATTTTAAATTTCAAAATGTATAAGGATAATGAAAATAAAATAAATTTTGGCCAAAATTGAACAAAAGGATTAAGACATCGGTTCTCAACTAGTGTTAGACGTATGGTACTTGAGTGACAGACGAGTGGCAGGTACGTAGATAATTTCTGTGATATACAGTATAACAATTTTAATATTGTTTGATAATCATACAGTATCGAGCACAAGTAGGCTTTTTCCCAGGGAATAAGGTGATGCGCTTTCCCTCCACCCAGTTTCCAGTCCTCCTCGAAGACTTCCTCTTTCTCGGGCTCTCGTTGGCCTCTTTAGACGCTCTGCTGGTTATATTCTCATAGGGCCCGTCCATTTTTAAATAGAACCGCTGTTCCAGTGAAACACAGAGTAAATAGATAAACCACATAAACACATAATTCGGAAGGATCGCTCTTTCCGAATATACATATTTCTATTGGATCGTTTTTAAAAAACCGAAAATCATTTGTAGCATCACCAACATATCTATGTATTTATGTGGTTTATCTATTTACGCTATTGGGGAGGAGGCCCCATGTAAGTATTTATATAGGTTTATGATTCCCCACCACCTGCGTATAAACGTTTACGCGGGAAAATTTATAATTATAAAATTGTAGTAAGTAGGTACTCTTCACAACATTAGAAACATCATCAATAGTTACCAGATGAGATTAAATTTTTTTCTATTTTCATGATAATACGAACAATAACGTATAAAATAAAAGAAGATCTTTTTTCCTTTAAAATTTACACTTTCCAGGAATAGTTAAAAAAGTTAATTACACACTGTAAAGTTTAAGTAGACAATTTGCTTTAGTCTTTAACAATATTCGTTGAACGAACAGAATTTTCGAGTCTGTTATTAACTTTATCGTTAAATGGGTACGAAGTGGGAAAAGTGAATGATCCAATCGGAAGGGTTAATGCTAAGTAGCTCCGGATTAAACGCTTAAGGGTCTTCATTGTCATCTGATCTATTGAAATGAAAAGCTTCCGAGGAATACTTTTAACTAAACCCAAAGAACTCTCGTAGTTTCTTCGAGTCCTGCTTTTTTGTTTGCGCGAATTGACGTTATTGTGTTTAATTGCTAGTTTCCCCGACCGGAATAAACAGTTTATTATTTAACTTCTGAAATACCATTGCTTAACTTATTTCCTTTCTTAGTTAGTATTTACTTGATTTTCTAAATGAACTCATTGTTAGCTCGGAATCTTAAATACTGTGTTGATTTGAATGTTAGAAACATAATAAAATTGAATGAGCTGAAGATTATCTTTGATCATAAATATTTAATATTAAATTATATACACTGGATTTCAAATTAATAATATCCAGGTAATGTTCCTTATTTTTTATTAATTTTATGGAAATAATTTTATAGAAATAAATTCTATTCTTTTGATAAAGTTCAACAATTATAAAATATTTGAAATGTATTATTTTTCTCATTTAGAAAATTTCCAGAAAATGATTTATGCAATGATTTATTGTTTAGTACAGCTAATATTATTATTAGAACGAATAGTTACATACGAGGTTCAGCGGTGTAACTATGATTTTTATCTAAAATGAGCAGGTTCCGTGTTTCAAAATTCTAGAATTTTAGAATCTTAATTAGAACAGTGGAAGGCCCATTCTGGCTCCTATTTAGTTATGCCAATGACGAGGTTCCGTCTTTCTACGTTTAAAGGAATAACAAATTTTATAGAAAAAATAAATATTCCATGTAACGATCACGAAATAGTTATGTCCTTTCATAATAATTTGAACGACGCGGCGTCGCGTCGTTTATATGCTTGAAATAAATGTTGAAGATGAAAAGCAGACGAACATGAACGTTACGACGATGATATTTATCAAATAATTTCGCGATCCATGGAACACGATTCCGGGACCTGCAAGGTTTCCACGATCGTGTCTGAAACGGGCGGAAGCAAGGTAAGGTACACGAAATATTCGAGTAGAAGCAATGAGAGTGCGCAAGCAAGGCAGGGTAATCCAATGAAATCTCATACCGAGCAGACAGGTTTCGCTGTTTCCGTCTCTGGTGGCTTCCTGTTCCTTTATCGTTTCGTGCTCATCCGTAAAATTGCACATGACTTTTCAAGATGTCACCCTGTTGGAACGTGCAGCAAGCTCGTTCTCCGAATTTCCTCGGTGGAGAGGCGTTTCTCTTTCCATCGCCTTAGCCACGACAATGGAATCAAGCTTTTACGCGGAAGGAAAAATCTGTCACTCGAAGCGACGCGATCGATTTTTATCCGGTTTGATGGAAACCGGGGGAGAAGAGATGCTTTCCCCGGCGATCCGATCAATCTTATAGCTTGAACCGCTTCCTCAAATTATTTGCTTCCATCGTCTTTGTGCTCAACCGATTGGGAATTAATTTTAGATAAAACGATGAATCGGAAATGCTGAATGAAAGAAACTCAGATTATTGAGCTACAATAGAGTCACCATTGTTCAAACTAACAAGGGCTCGAACAAGCGAATTTGTAGACGACGGAATAAGCTTTTAATTTTTCATTTTGTACATCAAAAACAGCGTTAAGAATATCATTATTTCTTCAAGTTTACGCGATTAAAATAAAGTCATACAAAATGAAGTAGCATAATGGTAGGGGGAAAAGGTACTTGAAATATTATCATTTCTTTTCGATTAGTAATTTTATAAAAAGCAAGAGTGTATAGCTTTTTCTTATGATTTACTGTAAACTCTTGATAAATTTCTGCTTGCTAATATTCCGTAGAGGCCAAATTTCCTCCGCACGTACTTTTACCGATGATAATTACGCGTGTTTACCACACCGTTTTTCACGTATGTGATTTGTTAGGACATTCAATTGTTTTATAAATATTCTATTATGCTTGTCTCTACCTTTTGCCTTTGTGCTGTCCCGCTATGGATCTATTACCAACGCAGTATTATATGTACATTGGCTTTGTGGTGGGGGCATTTGTTAAGTTTTTGTTTTCCAGAAATTTTCTACAGCCCTGTGCGTGGGAAGTTATCAAGAGTTTACTGTACATATTTCAACCCTCTGTCCAATGGGACAATTCTTAAGTTTAGCACCTAATTAAGTAAAGATATTATTTATGTTAATGAAAGAAATTTACCTTATAAACACTACTGACAATTTATATAATTTCAAATAAAAAATTAAAAATTTCTTTGAAAAAAATGTTTGGTTTTTTATTTTATAAAGAAAATGCTAAAAATATGGAACTCAAGCCTTAAATCAACTTTACTCTAATATCAATTTATTTCCGTGTAACATTGGAAACGATAGAAAGTAAAGGGATGAAAAAATGGAGGCTACTCGTTATGCAGTCAGACTTTGAAAGTCGAGAATAGAAACGGCTGCAGAGAAGTCACAAATGACATCGAAAGAAATCTAGTTACGATTCGAAACTCTGTAATCGTTTCCAAGAGACGATTCAATAACTTTCTCACAGCTTTTTCATTTTTACTCTTTCATCTTTAATAAGAACTTGCGAACTGCGTTTATATATTGGTACACTATCTGAATCTAATGAAAGTTTGATGTTTCAAAAGGTCGCTGTGATTTGTTTCTTATGATTAATTATTTTCAAAACTTTTAAGAAGGGAGTAAAGTAACCACATGTATTAGGTTGACTCATAAGTTCATGCCGTTTTCATTTCGAACTACAGTGGATGATCAAATTAATAAACCACAATATGAAAAATATGTTTTCTGTTTTCATATAGAAATAAAATTTACAATATGAAGGTTTTTGCATGGGATAAGATCTAATTAATAATTGTACACTAAAAATACACAAGAGAATTAGAATTAACTTCTATCGTTATAAAAAAAATATAGTTTAAAGTAATAACAGTCAATATTATTAGGTGGCATCCAGTGAACGATCTAGGAGGGGATTGGTTACGCTATAATCAACCCTAATGGAATTGATTGGAATGGAGCCCCCCCCCCCCCCCCCCCCCCGAGTAATAACATATATAAAAATATTATATGACGTTTTGAAAAACTTTTTAAATATATACCTAAATCTTATAAAAAAGTGGTGTACTTGTATACTCATGTACCTTTGCAACTGAAGACATACTTATGTATCTTTATATTAGATTGGCAAGAAAGTTTCGTCGCTTTCAAAGTTCTTTCCGATTTCAAAAGGCAGATATAAGTGACTTTGTTGATACAGGAAAGGTCATAGAAAACCGTGGCAAATACCTCATCAATTGATCTTCGTTCAAAATTGAAATATAAAGAATTGAATTTTTTTTAAAGCGATAATACTTTCTTGCTAACATATTTGTACATTCCCTATCTACCCAATGAAGACTCTTGGAACCGTCTGATAGCACCAATATATGTACAATAATTTAATCACCCACTGTTAATGTAACCCATTACATGTATTTACCTATTAGCTATTGTTATATGCCATTCAATAGCTTTTGTTGTAAACCTTTCTGTTTTGCGCTAAAAGTAATAAAATATTTATTCAACGATTATCATTATCTTATTATTAGTTAATGAGGAGCGTTAAAAAAACATTTTATGACTCAGGACTACCAATGTTTGAATTTATCATGAAGTTGCTTCAAATGGACTTTTGTTCTATAACAAAGTGGAACTATGAGAATAACTTGATTTATATCAAAATTTTTCAAGCAAGGAATCCAGAAACTATCAGAACATTGAGAAAAACTCGCGAATGCTTATGAAAGAAGATTGAAGTTTCCACATTCGGAAAAACAACATGAACTTATGGACGAAACTAAAACAAAGATTCTATCATCTGTAGAGTAGGTTGTGATAGATTTAATTCATTTCAAAAAAAATATTTCACATTGAATAGTAGGTAAAACGATACCTACTCTATTAATATCTCGACCCAACTTTTAGGAATGGAATACAGTAATTTCAAATGTTCCAATAAGGAAAACGAAAATTCTATTGTCCATAGAATATCTGATTGTGGATTCAATTGGATATATAATATGTCGAAGAAATTGTTAAATACAATATTACAAAAAAAAGAAAATGGCATTTCACCGTTATTTCGACCTGACTTCTGAGAACAGAATAAAATAATTCCACATGTACCGACTAGAAATGCAAAGATTTTACCGTCCATAGAATATTTCATTATGAATTTAATCGGATATGAAGGGAATTTTTAAATACAATAGGAATAAAATGGTACTTTACCGTTTTTGAGATGCAATTTAATTTTAACGTGATTAGACAAATTTTATAGAAATTTTATTATTAGATTGTACATGCTTCTGCAAATATATTCGTTTTTATAAGATATTATCTTTCTCCAGGTGGTTTATAATATCATGATTTAAAAGAATAATATTAACCCTATACATATCAGTGACAGGGAATCCATGATACATCAGACAGTTTTAACCCTCTGAAGACGATTTTTTAATACTCATGTTATTCGCAAGTTTTATACATTTTCACAATTTATATAAATGTATAATCTAAGGTCTGATTAGGATAATAATTTTGAAGTTCTAAAAATAAGAAATTAGAAAATTAGAAACTTTTAAAACTTTAGGACTCTAAACTCCTGAAATCCTAAAATTCTTTACCAATATAAGAATAAGTTAGGGATGAAGAAAGGGTTATGGTAGCTATTTATAACATTAGTCCTAAAAGAAAGAGTATGTCTTTGAGAGATCTTATATGTACCAAAAGGTTTTGTACATTGTATAACAAATTTTAAATGAAATTATACTATTTAATTTTGATTTTGTTAGTTTTTGCTATTATAAATTAATTAAAGAATTCAATAATTTGTTTAATTACTCAGTTCAAATATTTGACCCGTGACATTTAATCCTAAAATATTTAATTTCATTCTGGCCTGGCATCAAGAATATTTCACCGTCATTGTTCTGTATAAAATATTTTTTAAACAAGATAAAAAGAATATTTTTTCTGCTTTCAACCTATTCCGCGATTTAATTGATATTTTTATTAATTTTCGAACATTTTTCTTCATCATTTACATTAGTTAGCTTTGTTCTCGCAGACAGGCTTTTTTACATCTTTTTTATCGTAGTTTTTGCAGCTTAGTGTATTATGCAAAGCTAGGATACTTTTATTAACATTATCCGCTTCGGCTCCTCGGGCTCATTATTATACGCTTCGTCGACTTCTCCGCTGATAATTTGCTCCATGCGCCTTTTAAAGCTACATTTTTACTGTTTTGTTTGCACCGTTCTTTCTGAACCAATTTATCATTTTATTCTTTTCGTTTTTTCGTCTATCGATAAACTCAAAATAACGAGCTAACGGTACTCGAATAAATAAATCGAAGCTTCTTATTTTCGACAGTTTTAATGATAAATAATAATTAGGGAAGAGTTGCCGAATTTGGACCGTCGCCTAGATTGGACCCATCACCTTATATTACCTCCTATAACAAATAATATCGCAGTATAGGCAGCATATCTAACATTGATGTATACTACGCTGATGCAACCATTCATCAATGTTAGATATGCTGACTATACTGCGATATTATTTGTTATAGGAGGTAATATAAGGTGATGGGTCCAATCTAGGCGACGGTCCAAATTCGGCAACTCTCCCCTAGCATGTTGGATACCGCACGTGACAACAGTGATTCACAGTATTCAATAAAGACATATCTTTATTTAAGAGAAATAAGGTATTCTTCGGTTAAATTTTGAAATAATGCGAGGAAAAAGCAAAATAAAAGTGTGATCAAATTAATAGGTACAATTTTCTATAATATAGTATTAAAATTTAATTTTTCGACTTACAGTGGGTGATCAAATTATTAGAGCCACTCGCATAAATTGATGATTTTACATAAAAATCATTAATTCTTAAATGAAAACCGAGTTAAACAGAGTTTTTGTTATTTTTTTATGATGTATTGATACTTGTAAAATTATGATACACAGTTGAAAAAAGTGAAAGTTCTTGACTGGCTTGGAAATTCTCTGAACTTCAACCCCATCGAAAATTTGTGAAAACACTTATTATTAGTAGTAAATGTCAATTGATAGAAGTATCAGCTAGAAACAAAGCAATCGAAATTATTTGCTTAAAATGCATCGAAAGTATACCGAAAAGAATTGAGGCAGTAATTGTAGCGAAAGACGGCGTTACGAAATACTAATATATATATGTAAATATAGGTTTTATTAACTCTAGGTGCCTAAATTAATTATAAATTGTAAAACTATGCAAACTATGAATAAAACTATCATCTATCGTCGCGGATTTGTCGCGGATTCGTCACGAATTCGTCGCAGATTCATCGCAAGGCACTAGAGGTGTGCGGGTACTCGATTTATTCGAGTACAAAATTCATTACAAATTTTGGAATTCTGGAATCTTGAAATCTTAAAACTTTGGAATGGCAAAGGTTCAGATTTCTGGGGTAGGAACAAGTCCAGATTTTTGAAGGGACCAGGCTCACCTTCTCCTCTACCAAGTTATGCCAATGAATAAATATTTTCAATATAAATACTTGAATTTAAACGACTAAATAGAATAAGTATATTTGCTTAAAATATACCCGGCAAATATAGATGAATCATTCATCATTTGGAAATAAATTGATATTCCACTCAGCGAGCACATTCAACAGTTTCCTTACATCAGCGTCTCCCAAAATTAACCACGCTACCTTGCTATCTGATATCAAAGACTGACCATCATCCAACTAAGATACCAAGATATTCACTGTAAACATTTACCTTTGGCAAGCTATTAATGCT
Organism: Osmia bicornis bicornis; assembly: GCF_907164935.1. NCBI lineage: Eukaryota > Metazoa > Arthropoda > Insecta > Hymenoptera > Megachilidae > Osmia > Osmia bicornis. The sequence goes on along the minus strand of NC_060219.1, from coordinate 1,625,937 downwards.
CAGCTAAATTAGTACTCCTCCTTTAGCGGGACATCAAAGTTCGATGCAAGAGATACCAAACACGTCACCGACAAACTTCGAATCAAAATTCTCAGATCAGAGAAGCAACGTTTACTAAATTCCTTGGACGACAAAATGCGACGTTGAAATGACGAAGAAGAATGAATATAACGACGAGGGTGGTGGTGTCTAGACAAGCAAAGATGGTGGTCAATTGTCTTGGCCGTTCGCTTTGATCAGAAATACCTCCTCTCTCGGGATTTCGAGGAGCTTCGTGATTTCCTTCGGCAAAGAGAAGACATCGAATAAGAACAAAGAAAAAAAAAAAACGATTGCTCGGACTGGTTGTATTTATGAACAACGAGCTGAATACCAATTAAATGGAAGCAAGAAGCAAACAGAAATAAGCGAATGGATTTTCCCATCGATACTGGACCCATTGAGAAAGTAGAGGTAGGTAATACAGATTCTGTGGACTAGGCTGATTATTAACGGGCACAAATTGCTAGAACCGTGAACGGGTGTAGAATTGGCGGAAGAGAGTCCAGCGGAAGATAGCGAATCCGTGGTCAGTGCTTGGTGCTCGCTCGGATAAACTAGACACATCAAAAGCATTGGGTCCCCATTGAAATCTTTGATGGTCGTTGGCCGCAAATAGCGGGTCCCTGCAGACGTTCATAATCAAAGATGTCACGGAACCTGGCAGGGAACGCTAAAGAGCACGGAGCAGAGTAGAAGCGACAGGGAGAGAAGACGGTAAACTTAGGCAAGCGTATATACGAGATGGAGGGAAACCGGCGACGAGGGTTGGGACCTACTTTAAAAAAGAGGAAGCGTCAGATAATCATTCAACTGTCAGCCAAGCGGGAGAAAACGAGCAAAAATACCAGTGAAAAAGAAAAGCATCGGCGAAAACGCCATTCCGATTTATTTTCCTTTCAGAGTGAATGCGTTAGGAAAAAAGAAACTGACAATGAGAAGGAAAGAGGACGCGCGTCTCACCTTTCATTCACGTTGATATTCTTTTTAATAGCGTGTGTCAATTATTCTCGAGTGTATGGACTTTCATTTGTGATTTATTCGGCTACAAATTCTCAAACATAGTTGTTTGACAACTTAAAAATGATATGGCAAAAGATTATGGGTGGGAAAAATCTCTAAATACTCGAATTTCGAATTCTGGCGCAGCCCCTCTCGGTCTGCTGCGCCTATTACTGAAGATTTTAAATGCATTTTACCCGAAACCGCATTTTTCACACTGACCGATCTCATAAATCAAATAGATCATCACCAATCGATTTGAAAATTTAACAGTATATTCAAAACGAAATTCTCTATCGAATTAGGTAGGACTTTTTCATTACATTGCATAATTCTTTTGTTATAAATAATTTTCTGGCGATTTGTTCTTGAAATTTTACATTTTCTCTTAAAACGTACGCCATTTTTGCAAAAATCAATATATCAAAAAAATCCTACGTAGTTCGGTAGCTGTTCTCATATATGATCGAAAATATTTTGGTTTTTTATCCTAAGTTAGAAACTGCAGGAGCTGCTGGTCCGGCCGTTTAGCCCTACAAAAAATGCGTCATCGAAGAAATGCTGCAGAGCCCATATTTTGACTTGAATCACTATAACGAGAGAGCGGACCAAATCGCTAAAGAGGCTGCGAATCAGCAGCGTCAAAATCTAAGTATACCAGCCTTCCACAAGGAAATTGTAGCATCTTTCTACAAAGCTATTAAAAATCATTGAAACACTTCCTAGAAAAACTCTCGCGGTACTTACATACACTGTATCAGGAATGATATATTTGAAAGAAGCCCCGCCTTCTTGTTCAATAGGAAACAGCAAACTATACTAACAAGAATACGAATTGGCCATAGCAACTTTTCCCACGTACATCTGATTAAAAAAGAGGATCCTCCAATGTGTAACAACTGTAACTTAAGGAACTCGATTCACCACATTATCTCGTCGTGCCCGGTATATGAGAGCGAAAGAAGACTATGTACATATTTCAAGTGAATGAAGACGTCAAAGAGCTTACTAGATCTTTCGAATCATGTAAAAAACTGCTTAATTTTTTGGAACATGTAAATTTTCTTCACCTAATTTAAGTTTTGGTTTAATGCGGTATAATTTTGTTTAAATGTTTTTGTTTTTCTTTTCTTGCGTGGTTGCTAATGACCCTTTCGGGTTGATGCAACTTTAAAAATAAAATATATATATAAAAATTATTTTTAAAGTTTATTAGTTGTAAAAAAAAATTCCCAAAATATGCCTATTTTTTCTTGCTCTAGAGTGGCCTAATCCCTTACGTACACCTGCAATCAAATCATGCTTTATAGAGAAAATGGCAATTTAGGGGAAGCAGAAGTTTCTGAAATCTTAATTTTGACAATATTCTTATTAAAAGTAATTTGGAAAAAAGAACAATACAACTTTTAATTATTAAGTATATAATGTAAAAGTACGAATAATAAAGTACAAAATTTTTACGCGTAAATGTTTCTACGCAAGTGGTGGGGCTATACGTATTCGAAGCTATACGTATGAAACCCCTTTTCTACATTATCGTTTTCCTCAGGGATGTCTATAAAAAAGGGTGGGACTCGGGACAACACTATTTTTCCTGGCGAATCTTGATTTGATCGCGAGCGTATCTTCCAAAATGTCTAGCTAATCCGAAAAGTATTAAGTAGTTAAAAAGTTCAAAGTTCATATTGCCACTGGTAACAACGAAGCACTCTCGATCTCCTTGTCCAGTAGCAAAGTCTTAACCACCAATTCCGCACCCTTTCGCAATTAACACAATGCAGACGCAAGGGGTTCTACCACCCTACGGGCATCGATTTTATCAGGACACTGCTCGACGCGGCGTCGAGCGGAAAAAGGTTTCGCGTGCGGAGCTTTCCAATAGTTGGCATAGGCTTCTCCGCCTAGGGAGAACGATAAAGCACGAAGGCGGACGGAGACAAAGCAGCCGAAAACGTTATCGCCTCGAGAATACAGAGAAGGTTGAAGGTGTAAGGGGTGAAGATCGTGGCGGACCGTTGGACGTATGCTGGATTTCCCTATCGGGCCGTACGTTTCGAATCATCCCCTTGCTTTCCGAAGCTCGCAACCAGCCACGTTCGTACCGGTTCCCTTTTCCGGTCTGCCTCTTCTCGCCGGGGTTGGTCCCCTAAGGGGAGCTGCATCCATTAATGCACCGACAGGACGTGACGTGGTGTGCGTAGAATTTGTATGAATGGGGGAGAACTTGCGGATTTCAATTGATGAATAGCCACCTGTACGAGGAACCGTATTGAATATTATAGAAGTGACTACTGCCTACAGGGACCGTCGATTCTTTCTTCTCTCTATCTCGTTCGACGTTCGATTATGCGTTGACAAAGTCGAGATATCCTTTAGATAGTTCCAAGCTTTTTTTTCCTCTAAGCTGTCTGTGCTTGGGAATCGAACGACCGCCTTTGATGATCGTCCATTTTTTTTTTTCTTTCTTCTTCGTACACGAAAAGGGAAAGCGCTGATTTTCTTTGCTTTTCTTTTGTACGGGTTTGGATGAAAACAAAACTTTGGCAAACTCCCAAGTGATAAAAATAGCAACCTTATCAAAAGAAAGAAACTGTTACACAAAATTCTCTTTTTTCAAAGGAATGATTATTACGTTGTCCTATGACATATTAGAACACACCACGAGACATTTAGAAATGTTACTTTGGACCTTTAGGCGGTTAAAGAGAATACTTTATAAAATATACAAAATCTGAAATACTTCATAAAAAATGTTAATATCTCAAAAAGTGTTTCCGGATCTGTCTTTATATAACCCCTCTTTCATTCTTAACAGAAGTCAAATATGCTAGATTTGAAAACGCAGTTTTCTGTAATCTATTATTATTAGCATAATTCGAATTTTTTTCTAGAATGAGTTAGATTTTGTAGAAATTTTGAAAGTCTGAGATTATAATATGTTGAAATTTTTGAAATTTGTAATTTGGACACTGAAATTTTTTAATTTAGGAATTCTGGAATTTTGAAATCTTGAAAATTTAAAATAGAGGGAGGCAGTTTATATTTCGGGGCAGACAAGCCTACTGTCGCCCCTACCTAGTTACGCCAGTGTCCATTGTATATTTAATATAAATGCACAATTTTCATAAAAATTATGTGTCAAATTATGCAAATTAACTTTCTACCAATTCAAGGCACTTTCGTTACCTGTCCATTACGATATCTTCCCCCGCTATTAATTCGTTAGCGGAGGCGTAACTGGTATACACAAGAGTATAAACTACGTGCATACGAGACTCGGAATAATTACAGGCATCGTACACTCAAACAATTCGACATCGGACCTGTCTATTTCGTTGTAAGGGAAGTACATTGCATCAAGTACACTCCAATTACAAAGTGTAACAAACAATTTTAAAAAAATATGAAAATTGAACAAAAAACTGCTCTGAGAGTGGACCATTTTATTCCCTGACCAAAGTGGTCTATTTATAGACAATCTGTAACCGGCTGCAGGAGGGTTAATAATTCTCCATAACCGCAAATACCGCACCACAATCAAAATGAAATATGACCTGTTCCATGTGTCTTTATAATTTCGACTGGATGTCCTATTCTATTATAGTCAGAGAGATCCACGTCAGCAGTAGCTCAGCCACGCTCCATTTACTCCCCCTTTTCCCTTGTGCTCTTCCTAAAGACACGCTTAATATAATGTTCATTACGACGCGTATTCGCCAGTTCAATGAATACCATTTGTAAATGATACCCGCAAGATGTTCATAAAATTTTTATGACAACCACATGATTTTTCGATGAATAATTCCTGAGTAGCTAGGGAAATATTATACTATACAGAGTCTACCATTTATCTCGGAACCCGTGCGCCTTCTGCAAACCATTGCTTAAAGTATAATGTCATGTAGAAAGCTGTGGGGAGCGATGTAAAAATCCCTAGAGTTAAGTTGGTAATCGACCGAGCTTTGGTCCGAGATTCGATTCAGAATACGAGTATGCACGATGAGCAATGGAACATCGAGTCGGCTCGGCTCGGCTCGGCAAAACTCGGGCGCGATCGGCAGAGAGACAAACATCACGAATTTTGATGAACGAGGAAACTATGGCTGATTGTTATTAATATGAAAGCAGCGTGCATCTGTCGAATTTTAGCGCTGTTGCCACATTCAGGAGTTCGCGCGCGCACGGGTTCCGAGATAAATGGTAGACCCTGTATGTACAAATCTGTATATATCAGTTTTCTAAGGAATCAATGTCTTAGTTAACATAGGTATACTAGCTATCTTTAAGAAAAAAAAATTGGTATAGGACACACTCGTCTATGAGATGCCTTGGTGATTCAGGACGCCATGAAGTACAGAACTGATCAAAGTAGGCTTCCCTAGAAACAATAGCGTTAAAGGGGAAGCAGGAATTCTACAAATTTCAATTTTGGCAAGATTAATATTAAAATAGATGTAGTGATTAGAGTCCACAAACCCTTTCCTCTGTATCTTTATTCTCCCTAGAACCACCAATAGGGAGGAGCGGGAATACGGGGAAGAGGAAAACTATGGGGAGAGCCAAGAACCCGGAACTTGGGAAAGCTTTTGGAAGCCCACTCGGAGGGTCGAGAATTCGGAAACCTGTGGAAGTTCACGAGAGAGAGGAAAAGGGCATCGCCATTTACCCTGAGAAAGCGTACCATGCTCGATGCTGTACACTGAGTTGCGTTGATTCTGTCGCGGCGTGTGACTCTAAAGCCTCGTACTCACTAGAGCATTCGTTCGTTCGTTAATGTGTTCGCGAAGGTCCCGACGGTCCTCGGTTCATGCTCGAGAGAAGGACAAAATTTCACCCGAACGAATGTCCGTGCGCCGAAAGCATTCGTTTGGGCAAAAATGCTCAAGTGAGTACGAGGCTACAACCGTCGAAAAGCGTTCGTTCGTGCTCTGGGCCTTCGTGAACACATTAACGGGTCGTACTCACTTGAGCATTTTTGCCCGAACGAATGTTTTCGGTGCACGAATGCACAGGTCAGTACGAGGCTTAACATAAGTAGAAGAAGACAAGCTCACTTTGACGTTACCACGAGTGATAAAACCACTGAAGAATAAAAGCATGAAGCCATGAAGAGTAAAACACATTCAAGTCAAGCAAGACAGACCTTCAAAGCAACAGTATAGGCCTCATAGATGGAATCTGGTAGAATGAACAGAATATCCATCTTCTTTGTGCGTCGATCATCGTTTGTTAACAGCGAAAACATCAATCCTCCTATAATTAACCCCTTCTCATATGATTTTTTTTTATAGTTTCGTCAGTCAGAACTAACCATACATTGCTTAAATTTTAAAACAAATATAGAAAATTGAAATATCATGAACATAACATGGCATTTAACGATCCTTGACTGAGAAAATTAAAATTAGGATTAAACTAAAAATTCAACCATACTAAAGGTACTAGCCAAAATCACATTTGAACTGTGAGTTGCGTCACAAGTGTGACACAATATTATAAGGCAAGGGATTAATACGTTTTCATTTCGTTCTATTACTGCATGAAAGGGCAAGAAGATGTTTGCCAATCCCCACCGCCACACAAGAAATTCGCATATCAACTCTGGCCGTCCTAACTATAAATGAACCAACTTACTCTGAAATGAATACCACACCGCATCCTCGTCTCGTGTAAACGAGGCATAATGCGTAGTAATTTTCGAGGATTGAGACGAGTGATGGTGCCTCGTTCCCCTACATCGGCTTTTCATATAGACACGGCTAGTGTTCTCGCTGCTCATTAAAAGTTTTCAACAATCATTGATATAATTAATTTAAATTTGTGAAAAATGACCAATACGCCAAATTAGTTACTGACCTGCGGTACCTTTTTAGTAACATATTTGTTATTACAGAGGAAGAAACATAAACGATGTTGGTAGCAGAAAAAATCATTTCAACATTGTCAAAGATATAGTGATACAGAATTCTTGGCTAATTTAGACAAGAAGGTCTGAATTAGATCTTAGAAAGTAATTTTAGACATTTTTATCGGATGTTAGCTACGGAATTTGGGACCATGTTAACATTAACGAAAAAAGTATTCGAAAACAGTGTTCTACGTCAAAAAGAGATTTGTAGACATGTTAGCAGGCGCAGGTTAAAATATGAATATTCTTATGTTTTATAATATATTCTTTATTTTCACGTTTACGTTATGGCGTCTCGACTGGCACTCGAGCAGGTTACAATATAAAAGATGATCGCCAACGACACGGTCGACAAAGTGGTGGGTCTCCCCAATCGACACCATGATATATCACGATACCCTCACAACATATCTGAAACGATTTTAGACAGAAATTCGGCAAGAAACGTTGGATGAAACCCAACAAGAAAATTCGTTGTAGAAATAACTAGAAATAATCTATACTTCATGTCATACGAATTCTTTAGCCTTTTGTTCAAAATATGACAATAGATTGCCGAAATCGAAATATGTAAGTTATTTTAAATTAAGTACCCAATATTCTTTCTTAACAATTTGCAATAAAAATACAATCATTATTTTGGCACACATCAAACAATTACGGAGCTGTTATTTCAGTACATGAATATTAAACTGTAAGATTGTATTTTTTATTTACCAAGGTTATTTTAATTACATTAATGTATCTTCCTGAAGTTGCAAAACATGTTATATCTCAGATAGTACTTGATATTTGTTCAGCTTTAAATGAAGACCATCTCATTTATTAAATTTTTCTGAAATATAATAAAAATTATAAAATTAATAAAATTGCCTTCTTACAAGTAACACTACCCAACTGATACTCACAGATTTGAATGAATGTACTTATTAAACACCGAAAAATATTAAATACGTGGTTTTTTGTTTCGGCTAAATACGCTTTTTAAGGGTAGAAAGCACCCCTCAACCTCTGGGGATGGAAACGGTTGTGGCTAATTATTTCTTAAAGGATACAGTTTCTGAAAAAAGTGCTTAGATTCAGAGTTGTACAGTTCAGAGTGATGCACTCGATGGCGACCTTGAGGTCGATTTTCAAGATCAATTAAATTTGGAAATAATAAGCTGGACTTGCCGAATTTAGCAGTTGCCGGACCTTGAGCGCATCCTGTATCTACAGTGTGATTCTCTCGCTACCCAAGACAAAAGCCTTGCCGCACAATTGAACCCTGCTGTTTTTGCGGGTAAAGAGACCCAGGGGCCATCTCGCCGGACCCAAAACTGCTCTGTGTGTGTTTATGGCTGAGACGAAGACAAGAAACGGAACAGCAGGGGTTCCGTTGTGCGACACGACTTTTGTCTTGCGTAGTGAGAGAACCACCCTGTATAATCAGGAACTTTATGCGATGACTCTAAATCTGTCTTCAGAATTGATTTGTTGCGTTATTTTCCCAAAAAAGAAAAAAATCAGACGTTATGGGAAAATAGGCTCAAATTTATAGAAAAAATATGAAGGAGAAAAAAGTTTTGTAAGTAACTTCAGAATAGAAGTAAAGATAAGAAAATATAAAATGTCACTCTAATTGTACATTGAACATTACATTCATGCTATATTAGAAATTTTCATTTTTTCAAAATTTTTATTGCTACTCTGAAGTTAACCACAATACCTTTGACTCTTTATTTTGTATTAGGATTTCATTCGGACATATGATCAATTATTATTATGCTGCAACATCTTGTCCTCAATATGTAGTAACGCCAGTTGCTCGATTCGTCACAGTTTTTAAATTTCAACAATTTCCCGCTTCCCGCTATGGTGGCAGACCTGTTCCCTCACTACGCTATTACGCTTTTCTGTACGATCCGGGACAGTCGTGAGTGAAATCGGTAGGAGGATTTTGGTGGTTAGTATCTATTTACGTACGGTAATGAGCGCAACACTCCGAGGAAGTTCACGGAGGCGAAGAAGTGAGTCAGAAGACCCTTGCCGAAGAAGTTGCGATGCCTGGAAGAAGAATACAGGTGGTCGCGTTCTCGACACGGGCGCACGAGATCTCGACGAAGGAGCTCGGGCTCTAGCCATAACAGGCGATCTAGTGCAGGTGACTCTGATAAAGAGAATGGTGAGCGTATCGCAGGTATATACAGACGAACGTTACATTCTAATCAGGGTCACTTAACCTCATCCAAAAGGGACCGTTCATCAAGTTTGTCTGACGAAGAGAACGGCGAGCGCCATCGGCGAGCTGCGTCAGGCTCTAGTCGGAGACGTTCGTATTCGAGTGAGAAGGATACGTTGATTTCAGCGATCGAGTCTGACAGAGAGGGCGGTGAGCGTAATCCGAGAGATGCGTCACGTCCTAGTCACATGTCACTTGAATCGGTAAAACAGACCGACGCCGAGGGAATAGTATCGGCTATGGAACTGGACGAATTAATGTTGGGCTTAATTGGAGATGATCCAGCCAAAGACACCCAAAAAGGTCCCGATATCCATGTAGCCGAAGGGGAACGCTTTGATAAAATATTGCGAGATGGTCTATCGAAAGATCATAAAATAATTTTTAACCAAAAAAAAATCCGACTTCGAAATGCACTAAAAAGTATAAAATAATTTCTATTTCATTTATATCTGTATTCCACAGCTATTAATACAATCTACTTAATCGTTAAATAGGATACTAAATATATTTCAACCTCTTCGGAGGCGGCGCAAAATTAAAAGTACCTGACTATACGATCCTGCCAATAACGATTTGATTGCGGTATGGCAAACTTGGTAATTAATAAGTCGTAAGAAAACATATTCGAAACGTTATAGATACGGCAGAAAACATTTGTAATTGTAGCGGTTGTATCAGAAGTTGGTAGCACTTCTGATGTATGTACACTCAGTCCCATCGAAGTTGTCGCAGTGAAGTTGGCGCGCTAACACCGCCGCGGCGTGAATGCGTTAGCGCGCCAACTTCACTGCGACAACTTCGATGGGACTGAGTGTACATGTATACTGCATTTCATGAGAGACCATACTTGCGCAGCTCCACAGCCGACTCTAGTACTAGCTATGCTGAACAATGTGGCAACACCGCTCACGTGACAATCGGGAGTCCTATTTTGAAAAATAGAGTCCTGTGCTCGGAATTGTAATTAATGTTTTTTTTAAATTAAAAGCTGTAGTAATATACACTATTTTGTGTTAATTATGTATAAACAATATATAAACGTTGCAACTATGGCAAATAGAAGTGATGTGGTAGTATAAAATTGTTTCGAAACAGAATTCCAACATTTCAGATTTTCTAGATTTCAGAATTCCAAAATTCCACAACCTAAAAATTTTAGATTTTCAGAATTCTGGAATTGTAAAATTTCTAAAGAACCTAGTCCATCTCAGAAGAACACCAAAGGCATATCAATGTCAAGAACGGTAAACGAACAGCAAAATTTCTAAGAAAAGATAATTCCCTGGACGATATTTAAATTCTAGCTTAGACCTTTTAAATGTGGACGAAGTACTAGATGTCAAAAGTGGAACTTTAAGATGGTAATTTGCGTTCAAATTAAAGTCTAGTTATGTCTGCTTTAAACAAGTTAAGGCTCAAATCAAAATTTATAAAATTTCAATCATGGTCTGTGTATTACATATGTCTACGAAGAATTTTCTGAGTCTAGTTGCAATCTAGAAAACCTTTATTAACACGTTAACGATGCTATGAATAAAAATAGATATGCACTACTAAAATATTTTTTTTATTATGAAAAATGTAAAGCGATCTTATGCATACCTAATAATAAGTCATAAAAATGGTTACTTTTATAATTTTCATATTAACAATGTATAATGTTAGTTTTTTGTAAGTTTTATTAAGTTTTCATGGTTTAATTACATAATATAATTAAAACATGAAACACGGAGGTTTTATATCTAAATTTTTTACTAGCTTTTCATTTTATACTATGGTCTGGAATTTTGATAATTTCTATCAAAAAAGAAATTTTTTATACCTCCATAAGATGCAAGAGAACGAAAACAGTATTACTTTAGCGTATAAAAATATAGAGATCAAAAGAATTAAAACGTAAGACTATATTTCAAGCCAAGATGGGTTTCCTTTTTCTTCTGGAATATTTACTAGAATTGAGAAATTTCGAAGAGAAAAGAAAAGAAAGATTGGCTGACGTCCAATCTCATAGGCGGTCGAAACAGGCCAAATCATTAACGTCGATTGCAGACAGACAGGAACACCGTCGGCATCGACGGTCTGCTCCGAGAATGTCATGGAAGGGAGAGAACATTCTAATTCCGGATTAAAGTTTCTAGCTGGCAATCTTGCGATGGCTTCGACGTCTGAGGAGGCCGGCAAGTGTCGGGTAGGTAGAACGGGACAACGTCGTTATCGAAGGTGCTTTCAAATTAAGCGTCCCTTCTTAGTCTGCCCTCGCGGCATTACGGCCACAACGACACGTAATTGTCCGCAGTCGAGCGTCTCGAACATTAAACTGATTGACGTTGCTATCGTAATATTCGAGCGCACGGCACCGTGTGCCCTCCCTTAGGACTGCTCCTTCTCCCTTGTCATCCATTTACTCCGATTCAATAAAGCGAATTTTAGGCATGTCTTACTTCCATAGGAACTAAGTCTTTCAAATTGACGTCGCCGTGCTCATAGAGAGTCTATTAGATTTATCACTAAATTGTATTTATCAGATTTTATATTTTAAATTAAAATTTTGTTATGGATTTTTCATTGCAAGCCATACAGAAGGCTTATTAGTTATAAGACAAAAATTCTAGACGTACTTTAGAAATAATTTATACAAAAGAATATTATTAAAATGTTACACTTAAAAAAAAAGCATCTATTTCATACACAGTAGAACTTACCAATCACAACTGTGTGGCTTACATTTGAGCACTACTATACGTTCGATCCCTACTATTCCCACTAATATATGGTTATCCAAATTGAGTGTCACATCTTCAAATTGAAATGAAACGCAAAGTATCTGATTTTAGTATGGTTACTTTATTTTAATATAAAGTCTATTTTATAATATTAATTATGAAAAACAATATCATTCAATAGTCCTTCACCGCTTTTTTTTCGAGCTTGATACATTTGACCAAAAACGAATGAGTAATTTTTCACGAGGAGGAGACACCAATTGCCACCAAGATTGGATGATTTAACACCATTAGATTTTCCTTATGGGGTTTATGGAAAGTGAAGTTTACGCCAATAATCAAAAGACTATTGACGAGTTGAGCAACAAAATCACAGCTATTGATGAAATTGAATTCCACTTGTGTGAAAATATAATGAGGGAGGATATAATGTCCCGAGGAGGACATTTAAATAATATTGTCTTTGATATAATTAATGTCATACAGTAGACTTTGTGTTGAAATAAAGAAACCATAAAAAAATCACATACTTTGCGTTTTATTTCAATTTGAAGATGTGATACTCAATACATATAGGGATAACCCTACATAAATAAGATTTTCAGTTTATCAGTAATTACTTTAAGAATTGCTTCTTAAAATAGAGTTGGTTTTGAATGAAAAAAACATTCAAGTTTATAGTTAGAAAAAAAAACTGAACTTATATAAATTATAAAATTATCAAGTAAAAAAATAATACTATAACTGGAACGTTACAATAGTATATTATATCAAAATAATCTACTCAAAATGATGCATATTTAATATATTCCTGTATTATACAAATGTACTATATATTTATTCACAGGGCCGTGTGTACATTTTTTTGAGCCGTAGGCATACAAATGAAAATTAGGAAAATTATCTTATATATATATATTTTTTTTTAAATTCAATTTAGAAATCAAAGCCAGAAGATTTATTTATTTCGTGCAGTAATTACAAACACTTCTGAACAGGCTCTCATTTTCACCAAGCGTGGGTCCAAAATATAGATTTAATATTTTTCTAAATGAGAAAAATTATAAAATTTTGAAAAACTGTTACTTATTTGAAAATATTACAAGAATTCGAAATTATTGTTTTACAATGATAAATTAATCGTACAATAATTGTTAAAAAATATACGCAATATATACATATAATATTTCAAACTATCTTGACATATTATGCAGTATTATATTAAATATTAATTTTAACAATAAATACCAAAATATAGTTCAACACAGTTAGTGGTCCAAATGGATGCAGATATTTTTGCCAGTTTTAAAGGCATCAGAACAGTACATTTTTTTGTTTTTAACCGACTTCGAAAAAGGAGGTTACTCAATTCAATCATTGTTTTTTTTTTTTCTTTAGTAAACTATATTTTATAAAACAATTATTCTAATATTTTCTGAGAATCAGCCTTATCTTATTGTTAGACAGTATCAATACACGTTTGAAGTAATTCGAAACAGGATAAGTCAACTCTTTGATCATTCCAATTTATCAAAGTAGATTTTCATAAAATCTTGTAAAATATTAATCAATCAAACATTCAGTGAAAAAAAGTTAACAAGTCTCGTTTCAATACCGTTTCCAATCGTTCTAATTTAATACAAACACGAAATAGAGAAAGTGGTAGTAATATGGGCCAACGTGAATTGCAGCTAAACATACATACACCGTAGTGGTAGCTATGAAAACTTGTGGGAAGTACTTGTTATAATGTTTACAACCTTTCAAAATAACTGCCGGTCATTTTCATTAGAACTCTGCTGCGTAATTAATGTCTGCTGTTAGTGCTGCAGTGAAAAGTTTGTGCACGCTTCTGTTCAACAATGATCTACAACCGTTTATTTCGCGATGTTTGAAAAAACAGAAAAGGTAGTTATTCTATAATAATTACTGTGTTTCTAAGTGCTATAAAATATAAAGAATTAAAATGATATTTTGAATGAAAGAAATATAAGCCTCGTGTATAGTAGTAGGTAATATCTATGGATTATCTCATACATAGTTTTACTAGCTCTAATAATTTGTTAACAAATGAAATAATTTTTAACAAAAAATACAACCGACTTCAAACTGCGCTAGAAAGTATGAAATAATTTCTATTTCATTTATACTAATATTCCACAGCTATTAATTAAATTGAAATTAGTACTAAATACATTTCAACCTCTTCGGAGACGGCGCAAAATTAAAAACTTTTCTCTTTCTAGAAAGGTCCTAGTTCAAGCGTCGACAACCTATGACAAATGACCAACCCATTTGATAATTTCAAGCGAATAGTATTCAACGGGAATCAACATAAGTACCCATTGCTGATTAACTATACATATATCAGAAGAATAATTTTTAAAGGAGCTGTGTAAAATTTAGAATATGAAGATAATATGATATACAAACTTAAATTAAAATTGTGGTTCTCTCTACGGCCCGCCATCCGGGGGTTAAAAAATCATATTGAAAAATTAATTTTTAAATTCTGCAATAATCCACATTGTAATATGTCGTAAGTGTTAAAGATGTATTAGTTAAAAGTACAATAAAAAAAATTCTCTGCAGATATTATAGTTGAAGCCTTAACTTACTCAAAGCAGACGTAACATCTCGAAGCCGTAATTAACTCCCTACTTTACAATTTAATTTAAGCGTTGGACCGAGAAATACTATTTTTCACTCGACGCTTCAATACAAATAATTTGTATTGTTTTAAAACCAATATATGTACTTATTTATGTAAAAGAAAACATAGTAACGTTATAAATAAAATAACATTTGCGCAAAAAAGATGTAGTAAGTCGCTTTCAAAGTTACTTGACGACTCTGATAATGAGACGTCAATGTTCAGTTTAACACCAGAAATGTATGACATCACAGAACTAAAATTTTACTGTTCACCTTTTACTGTACCTTCTGTCCAATTGACAGGTCAAAAATAGAATTTAAGTTCCGCCTCATATTACTATTATCTTTTCTATATGACACACGAAGGATCTAACCGAGATATCGGAACAAGCAACGCACAGAGCTCTGTCAAGCTTTCAAGCCGGAAATGCGAACGTCAGCCGGAATCGAGTGAGAAAATCCACAGTCGTCGCGGACGATGGGCTCGACATTCTCGTAACAGGCCATTACAGGCAGCTCTACCGTATCGGCCTGGGTGGGTAGCTTCTTTTGCCTCGACGGGGGGGCCTAGCAATTTGCGATACAATTTAAAGAAGACAGCCCCCTCCGTATCCTTTCGACGTATTCTCGCCCCTTCTAGCTGGCACGCTTTACATTTCGTGCTTGTAATGGCGAAACTTTTCCCTAACGATCTCGCGTCTGCTTGAATTATGCACGAGCAGAGCTAACAATTGTCCTTTTCTTCCTGTCTCTCGTATCTCTACGTGACCGTGCCTGATTGGCCGGGCCAACCCCCTTCTGTTGCTTTTCCTCGAAATGAAGACAAAAGGGATACTGAAATGTACTTGCACGACACCGGCCGGAGAAGGATAGATGCCAAGGGTAATCTGTGACGAACGAGCTTCGCTCGAAACAGGCTCTGACAGGTGTTTTAACTTGTCGACAATTAGGTTTGCCAAGGTAAACGCAATTAAACAGTATATACAATGAAAGGAAGATGTAACGTTGATGATAAGATTAACGTGAGGGTAATAACGGTTAATGTAAACATTTGTACATATTAGTAAGTTTGAGATATCTTTATGAAAGAAATTAGTTATGATACGTAAGAACTCCATTATATTATAGGCTCTTCAAATAAAGAAAATATACCGAGTAAGGGATCCCTCGTCGAATTACTTTGACCTTGAATTGTATCGTAGAGGTCACTCTCCTGAGTAACTTTTTTATATAACTTAACCGTCGATCATTTTTTATGGAAACGTTATTAACAAAGAGAGATTAAAAATGTACCGTTATTTTCCCAAAAATTTGAATCTTCTCCACATGAAGTGTTGCTATATTAGTTGTATTTTTTAGTATTGAAGATAATGAATACTAAACCTAACCTAATTGTATGAGTACAAAATGGAAACAAGGTTAGGTTAGGTTATATGCTGTCCTCAAATGGAGATGCAGGATTAGCCTATTATTATTAGCCTATTTATCGCTTACAATACTAAAATATACAGTAGATTTTTCAATGTTTTGTTAGTAATTTTTCAATTAACAAATTCCTATTCAGTATATTTACCCAAAATAATGTTCTTTTAATACTTAAAAGTCACAAGACCTTTTTGTTATAATGTATTATATTACAGGGAAAGTAGATTTTGGAGGATATAATGTATACACTCAAGTGCAACGTAGGTTTTCGTTTGCTAAGCATAAGTAGGGCATAGAGGGAATTCTGGCACCATTTGCATTTGATTTTGGTAGAATCCAGGGAGAATTTGGATAGTTTTCCTTCTGCACTTTCTCTTAACTAAGGTAAGACTAAATTGCACCCGAGTGTACATTTATCTTGAACTTGCTTAACACTGTTTAGTACTTCCACTATAATTTCAATGTAATATTCAGAAAAATCAGAAAAGCGTTTGACAATATGAGTTTGTTGGAATTTTATGTAAATATTTTACATGATATACCGACTCATAGTGACTAATTTTATTGCCAGCTCTGAAGAATGTAGCGAGAAAATAACAGCGTTGATGTGATTATTTTGTACAGATTAAAAATTATGGAATTGAACTTAAGTTCGAATGAACTCGAAGATTCGGGACGTGAGAGCCCCCTTGGTTGATGAACATGATTAAGAACTTGAAATCTATTCTAAATAAAATTAAATTACATTTAATAATGAAGAAAAGGGGTAACAATGAAAAAGATTCATGAAATGTTTCGTGATATAATAAATGGGAGGCTTAAAACATGGTCCTCTGCAATGTGGGGCCCGGACTGTAGTCCTTTTTAGGTGATGACATTTGCATAAGAAAGAATAAAACCATAAATCTGGAAATATCTGAAGGTAATTTTGTGGATATTCAAAGTATATCTGCTACAATGTGTTATACTATTTTTGAATAATAACACGGAAAATTTTGGTGAGTTTAATTTATTTAAAAAAACATTATGGTCTATGAAATTGTTAGATTTATTTGATAAGAATATTAGTACTTTTATATACTTACATAAAGACTCAATAAAGAAAAAAATTCATCAAGTTATCAGTACCTACAATTTCCAGAAATAATGAGATCGTTCAAGTATTATGAAAGAAGGTTTTTATTTGAAAAGCAAACAATATTGCCTTCTTTGAACACCAAATGGCCTTTAGCCTGAATAGTAGATTTACATATTTTTCAAGTATTTTGCACGTGCTCCTGAAATTAGGATGGAATAAAAATACAATTAGGATCAAATTTTATTAAAAGTTAACATTATGTCAGTAAAAAGATAGTGCATTTAATATCTTATCTGTATGTAAGGATCTCCTATACAGAAATATTTTCTGGAAGCTCATCGTACGATATTATTAACTTGTTCCATAACTTTCAGAGTAGAACTATCCATAATGTGTATTATAATTTAACGTTCATTCGTTTCTTTATGGTAATGCTATTTGAAATTTTTCAGATATTTACGATCAATTCATTTAAACTCATTTGTATACAAATAATCCAAAGCGTTTAAATAATTGAATAACAAGTGTATGTAAAATCTGAAATCGTATTTTTATACTTAAACAAATCAATATTAAAATATTAAGCGCACTATGAAAGTTGCAAAAAAATATTTGAGAACTTGTTGGAAAAAACGTGAAAATGATTGAGTAAAAAATGCATAAAAATTCTTAAAATTTATTTCGGTAACACCTTAATCATTAATAAAAAAGAAATATTTTTTACTCTAGGAGATAAATAAATAAATAAATATACGTTGTAGATTTATTTAAATAAAGTATAAGTGTACGATTATAAGCATAAATTCACCTAAAATCTCCTCAATTGAGAATTCATATTATAGCCATTCAAACTAAATCGGTGCTTCTACTTGCCAACAATTATGAAATTCCAAATTGCTAATTTGGCATTTACGAGTTCTGCCGCGCTATCGTATTAACAAATAAAACGATAAAGCGAAATAAAGTGGTAACTGCTCGTGCCCAACCTTATTTTCCTGCAGATACGAAGATAAACTAAATACAACCAAGCAATATTTTGCTCGTTTTTTCGAAACCTTATTTTTATTGCGCCACGACATAGATTTAATAATTACAGCTATAATGTTAATTTAAAAACATAATAAATTTCCGCTCCAATACAAGTTTTTATATTTAATCAGACCATTGCGTTATGAAATATATACAAATCTTTTGTACTTTTGATTCATTTGTGTTGTCAATTCTCGAGCGTCGTCTCTTTCATCTGAATTTTTCATTTTAGTGTACCTGAATATCAAATTCATATTTTACATGATGAACGTAATCTACATTTGTTGAGTACAATGGTCGTATTTTATATCACGCCCATCCGATATCGAGTCATTTTTCACCCCTATCAATGATAACAAATATAACATGATGGTATGTGTAAAATGTGTTCCATAATCATTGTCGTAACATGGACCTTTTTCTGGAGTGGGTCAGATCTCTTAGAAATTTTTAAATATTAGGATTTCGGAAATCAGAAATTTTAAAACTCTGCAATTTTGAAATCCTGGAATTCTGATATTTTAAAATTTTTTATAATTCAGAAAATTTGTGATTTTGGAATTTCGCAATATAAAATATCTGAAATTTCGAAATTCTGGAATTTAGAATCTTAAAATTTTTTAGTGCTGAAAGTCCAGATTTTTTAGGAAGAGCCAATCCAGATTTTTAAATTACATACTACCTACTTACACCAATGCTCATAAGTTGCCCAAAAATAAAGGAACTAATAAAAAAATATTAAATCAGTGTTGAATAACTTTTATCTCGTGAATAATAGCAATGTACAAAGTATTTGAGATATAATATCTCGATTTTTCTATTATTAAGTTTGGATAGAAGTGGTTGTTGCTTTTAATAAGAATAGAGTTAAAAGACCAGATGAGATTGCTTTGGTACACTTGCTGCTTATAACTCTCCTGTTTTTACAAGAAAGCTTCCAATTACATTTGCTTATTACAAGCGTTCCCTTTTAAACGTTACAAGAGACTTGGTATTAAATTCTTGGAGTCAAAGTACGATTAATTAAAACACGAACAATTACTGTTAAAGTACTTGAACGTAGTCGCTTAAAGAAAAGACAGGCGAAAAGTCGCCGAGAGCGTTAATAAATTTTATACAGTGAACGATGAAAAAGGGCTTGTTATTAGAATTTATAAACCGTCGAAATAATAAAGGAAGTTTACTTGCCTTTCTATTCGTTGAGATTTATCGTCTATAAATAATAGTTTAAATTATTATATTACAAAAAGGAATAAAATATTTTGTATTTGAAAACTTATTTCAATGTTTTTTAAATATCGTTAATTATACTAGAATCTCAGGTACCACAAAGAAATGTTTTGAGTACGATATTTTTAAAATTAAAAAGTTGGAATGGTAGGAATGTCTTAAGAAAATTTAAAATCACTTCAAAAATTATCTTTGCCAATTAAAATGTATTTCAAAAAATCTAAATATATTTGTTAAAACTACAAATTGTAAACAATTGGGAATTTGTTTAATTAATGCTATATTCCGTGTCCATTAATTATATTTTCTCTTGTATTTAGTAATTCATCATTAACTGTTAAATCAACGGAAAAGAAATTTTTTAATATTTTTAATTCAATTTTCTCGAAAATGAAGCCACATGTGAAAAACTTATTTCACTTTTTTCGTTTACTGTTTCGAAAGGAAATTTCATTTGTATAATAACTATTTGAATATCCAGTATATATAAACAATATTAACTTAAAATCAGTGTTAAAAATCAGTTTAACAAATTTTCAAATTTTTTGTTTTATGTGTTTTTAAATTATAACTAAAGTATTGAAATATTATACGCAGTTAATCTATAGCTGTTCTCAATTTTAAATTTTCATATTGTCATAAATGTTCGGATTATGTTAAATATCAAATTACATTGAATTGTAATTTCAGCGATATCTCATTTATTACAAAACGAATGGTTAACTGAATTTGACATGTTCAACAAATTCTGAACGGTATAAATTTTCTTCATTATATCACAAAATGTACACCTCTGGATTTTACGTTTCAGTTAAATGACATGTATAAACATTTACATCTAAATCGTAATATGTTAAACGTTTTTGCAAAGAATTTATTTTAATATATTGCGTATGACATTTTGTCCCTCAATGTTTGATTGTCCTAAATTTTTTACACATACGTACGTTTTATATGTATGTTTGCTTCGAGGTTTAATCATACAAAATATTTAGGAATATTCATCATTTTGACGGTGGAATTTTAAACACTTATTACAATTATTTTAAATAATAGATTAATCTTAGAAAATAAATTTATTTCACGGAGGTATAAAATGTGGTAATAAGTTTTTTATATCATAAGTTTAAATTAAGCAAAAATTAATTTTAACTTGGAAATCAAATCAATTTATTCGCGTTTTTCCACATAGAATCGTTAAAAAAAATATAATTAATGCATTTTAGAAGTTTACTTTTTAAAAATCTTAATATTCCTTCTGTTTATAATTCAACGTTAAGTATTTATATTTGAATTTGCGATAGATAAATTTTCTTCGATTTTAAATATCGATTTCTTTCGATTTTATGTATAATTTTCTACGTTGCAAATATATAATGAAAATAATTAATAATATTACTTGTTTTACTTTAGTTATCCACTTTAGTATCTGATCAGAAAGTTTAAAATGAATATTTTGCTTTAAGTATTTATATCTATATATTCTATATTTCATCAATTTTGCCAAGAGTTCATAATATTCTTGATGTTGTAATTTAGTATACTTCCACACAGAATACCATTAGTATTTTTGCTGGGGTGGCACATACCCCCATTTCTAGGGATGTGCAGGTACTCGGCTGTGTCAATCACTTGAGCAGTTGGGTCATCCGAGACAGTTGAATTACCTGACTGTCCGTATGTTTCAGGTATTTGTCCGAACCCGTTCAATTTTACCTTACTTATTTTCAATGATTCCCCATTGAGATTTTCAGGTGTTCAGGAAGTTTCGAAGTTCTCATCAGTCATCTTCATTATTATAATTAATAAATATACAAAATCTTGTGCTGTTGGCTATACATAAGATTTTAACAAAAAAATTTGAAGAATCTTTCGCAGTTCTGTAAATTTCTTTCACAAAATTACATCGACAGTCCAGAACACATTCATGCAACCTACTACAAAATATTAATAATCAGATGAATGTTAAATAAAATTTTATGAAATGAACGGTTACTCGTAACTAATGGAACATTCTCTTCCTATATCGCCATTTTCCTGAGGGAAACCTATTGTCTTTGCTACTATAGTACTTACTTACTTGTTGCGTACGTGTTTTCTATTCTATTGGATAGATGAACTCGTACTTCGCACGCCGTCTTAACCTTGTGCGAATTATTATATTTGTAGGCGTTTAGTGGAGGGGGAAAGAGGGTTTCGTCTTCCCGGACGCTTTTAGTTCGGGCTGGGGACCGCTAGGTGGCGGCGAGATGATTGGTGAGAGTGTTCTCGCAAGCGGTCGTCCGGCATGCAGTTCGAATATATAGAAGTTCCGAATTGCGGTATGATAGGTGTCTGGGGCAGGGATCGTCTGTTGTCAGTCCCACTAACGACGAGTCTGACAGACGATCCCGAGACAAAACGCCTTTTCCTCCCCTCTCCTACATATTTTTTGTAGTGGACTGTATGCTTGTTGATGGAGTGACTCGAAACTTGGTATAACGCGTTGATAGATAATAAAACTAAATTTTGGCAAGTAACGGTTCCTTGGACATGTATTGCTGCTACGGCAACTTGTGGTGCAAAAAGGTTCGCTACGCGACAATACTTCCAGCCAGTAAATGGAAAAACATGATGTTCCATTATATTCATAGGACTTCCTTCAAGTGTATATATTTCCCATGGAAGTAAAGTTCTGTTACCTACTCACAGCGTGAGTCACGCACCACCATGTTACCCTTAATTCGGATCGCGCCTAAAACAACACTGTGCTATCTAATGGAGAACACGGAACTGTGGTTGTATGCCAACGTGACTCATCGTGTTCCTCATTTCGATAGCTCGATCTTGTTGATATCCTCTGGCAAACAACGGAAGAACTTCGTCGTTGATAGGGTACGATATTTATGGCAATATATTGGAACAGGCATGGAGAAAGTATATGAATCATTACAGTGATTTGTAAAGTAGTATGATGTGATTGCAAAGTGTGAATGGTATCAATAATGTTGTCCACTTTATTGAAGCATTTTAGAAAGTAAAGTGAAATTGTGATTAACCTTTGTTCGGATAGGATAGATGGTTTCCTAGTACCATTTTAAAAAATTAATAAGCGCAAACAAATTTTCCTATCCAACGTTCAATAACTTGATAGAATAATAATGGATTACGTAAATTATTAGATAATTGTGTCAACATGTATTAAAGAATGCTTAAATGTTTAATTTTTAAATTTGAAATTCGAAAACAGAAAATTACAAAATGAAATTAAATCGAAGAAAAATGAAATAGAATTTAATTTAAAAAATAAACTATTCAGAAACAAGATTGGAATCAGAGAGATTTGCGTGGCCACTACATCCCCCAGAATCAAAAGAAGGGTAAAGTCTCTTTATAATCTTCTTATAACGATTTTATTATTATAGGCAACCTATCGGAGCTTCTGCATAATCCTAATTGATATTGATTACTCAACCACAGACAGTAAGCCAATATAGATATCGTCATCGTGCAATAAGTTAAATAATTAAAACACTGAAACTATCATAGTGGAACGATTTACTAATTTCAAACAAAATTCAATTTCATTTCCTTCAATATTTATACATATATGGATCATTTTAGAACCAACATATAGATCTCTCGGTAAATTCACTCGGTGTTTATATATGTAAATAACATCTTTTTACATTTCTGTCTGCAAATTAATTTTCTCACTCACGGAAGCATTTCAATGAAAGTAAATTAATTTTAGGAAAGGTGTAGCAACTTAAAACAAAACCCACGTTGTACAATTTTACAGAAACCTTAGATATTTAACCCTTGGACGGTAGACCATGAAGGAAGTCACAATTTTAATTTAATTTTGTACTTCATATTATTTCCATTTTCTAAATTTTACACTGTCCCTTTGAAAATTATCCTTCCATTATAGGAAATTCTTTCGTTTAAAAATTATACATTTAACTTCAGGTTAATGTTCTTGTATGTACACGTTTTGTAAGTTTGGATCACGATTAACAGAAGTTCCACTGTTCAAGGGTTAATTATAATAGACCAGGATATATTTATTACTTGCCAACATTTTTTTTTTACAATATAAGCTTTTACAATAAAATCAATAAAGATAGAAAGTAGTATAGTGAGAACAGTTGTTTGTTTGAAACAAAATTCTTGTTCAATAAAATTATTGCCAAAGAAAAAATTTGTCTTAAATGAAGAAACTTCAATGTACTAGTTTAAAAAGTGACTGTTAAATGAAAGACACGTTAATGACCTACTAACGTTAATTTAACTATAAAGTAAAAGTAATTGAAGTATCACCCATGAGGATCGTTTATGGAACTATTCCTGAGGTGCGGGTAAGGTTTAAATATTTAAAACGCAATAGAAGTTCACATTATTATCATTCCCGAAAGTTTATAGAATATTTTTCAACAAATAATTCTAACACAAAATTTGTTAAAAACTTTAAATATTTATTTTTAAACTGAATCTTTTACAAAATAAGAGTGATTGAAAAAATGGGTCTAGATTATTCAGTATATGTATATTAATTAAAATTCAGCAACATAAAAATTAAATAAAATCCATATGAAGCATACAATGATTGTCATTCTATATTTAATTTTCTTAAAAATAAAATTTAAATTCAAAAAATGCATCTCTTGTTTCTGAATTATTTTTGACATTTTAAAATTATACTCATGCAACCCCTTATTTGCTTGGAAACATGGTTTTACCACGCAGATGGGTACCTATAACTGCTTTTACATAGCTTTTTAAAATAAGCAAAATAAAAAATAAATATATTTTCCAAATAGATGTGATAAGAAGTAAATACCTAACTTCCATTATGATTCTGCAGCGCTTTGAATGTTGTTTATTATTGTTTTATCTATGTTTCTTATGTACTTTATTAATTATAACAAAAAATACAATTATAGTTCTCGTTGCTTCAATATTATTGTTCTTATTCCATACCATTATTATTATTATTATTGTCTAGTTGAGGCCAACCGGGTATTCAGTCCTAGGGAACCATTGTACCCGGGCCGCTAGGCAGCCTCCTTACTGGCTGTGCCTTGGCAGCTGGGCTTCTGTTGCAAAATTTAGAAGCACCGGCACCAGGCCAGCCGAAATGCTTAATGATGAGGATACCAAGGTCCCCAAGATTGATCCTCTTAGGGCCCTTAGTTCCCTGCAAGGTGTTTCCTCGTGTACCAGTGTCCTGTCACTAGGCCCACGAGCATGCGCAGTTGCGCCCTGTCCAGGTGAATTAAGGTGTCCCCCAGCTTTTGTGACGGTCCCTCAAGTAGGGCCCTCGTGTGTCTCATGCCATTAGCGTTATGCCAGAGCCTGGTGAATTCCTGGCTTAACCAGTCCTTAGCCAGGCCTTTCAACGCATAGGTTGAGACACCAATGGGGTACTCATAGCATGGCTGGGAGCTTGTCGCCCCCAGTCGTGCCAGTTCATTGGTCCTCTCATTGCCTGGGATACCAGCGTGACCTGGTACCCATAGCAGCTTAACTCTGTTGTTCAGAGATAGCTGTCTCAAAGTCAGTGCACAGTCCCTGACTAGCTTCGACCCGATTTCCACTTTGTGGAGGGCTCTGAGCGCGGCCAGGCTGTCACTGCAGATATAGATGTGTTTTCCTGAGTGGGCCCTTTCCAAATTATATTTGGCGCAGGCCCAGATGGCAAACACTTCTGCTTGGAAGACCGTAACGTGGTGGCCCAGCTTGTGGGTCATTTCGACCCTTGGGCTTTCCCCCGCAATCCCGGCTCCGGTGCCAGATCCGGTCTGGGAGCCGTCTGTGAACCAGACCAGCCCCTCCGGAGTCAGAATGCCGTTAGGATCCTCCAGCCATTTCTCCCTATCTGGGAGGATTAGATCATATTCTCGTCTGAAGAGGTATTCCGTCTTGCAGCGGTCTCCACCTTGGGTCAGAATTAACTCCGATCCCAGATCCCTGAGGATCTCGGTGTGCCCGCCGCTCGCCGGGGACCATTCTTCAGCTTGATGGAGGCAGATGGCCGCTCTCCAAGCCATTGCCATCACTTTTAGATGGCAGCGCACCCATTGCCATAGTAGGTGTGGTGGGGAGCGCACCTGTTATCCCCAGCAACGCTATTCGGTGTATTTTTTCTATAGCCTTTCTGTGTGCTCCCCTCTTCATAGAGGTCCACCACACAATCGAGGCGTATGTTATAATAGGTTCGAGGATGGCCTGGTATATCCATCTGACCATCCTTGGTTTGAGTCCCCATGTGGGCCCAAACATTCTGCGGCAGGCCCAGTAGGTGCTGATTGCTTTCTGGGTCTGCCTGTTCACATGGTTCTTCCAGGTGAGTTTTTTGTCTAGTATTACACCTAGATATTTCATCTCATCTGTGAGTTGTAGTATTCCATACCATGAAAATAAATGTATGATAATACAAATTAAACAGATCCTTTATTTCATGCTGAAAAAAAAAATATTCTGTTTCACTTGCAATGCAATTTTTTCCTGGTATTTTATACACCGTTCAGACGAATGCACATCCGGAATCTGAATATTGCAGCGAACATTTTGCGTTCAATATTTTTCAGGTAATAAATATCAACGCGAAACTACAACTCCCTATTGTTCCCTTGTACATCTATTCTGCTGGCGTGTTCGCTCCTTTCTGATTTTATTCCCGTGCATCCACCCAGAGTATCCTGGCCAATACACAAGCAGATTACAAGTTGTTGTATAGTCGGTTAATTAGCTTTATGAGTTCAATCTCGCAAGAACTTCACTTTCTCAACCATAGTACGTTGGATCATAGAATGAATGTACACCCTTCATCGAATTTTTTAACTTGAACCGAGTTGAGTGAAGTTTAATAAATAGCTCTGCGCCTCGATCCATTTAATTAACGTTAATTTCATTACAAAATAATTACATTATTATAATACACTATTCATCTGAACTTGTCAGATATCTATGCAGATACGTATGGACAGTAGTAGAAACGTTGTTGTGTACCAATTTCAAAAACAACAGAAAAGAAATTTTGATTTTAAGTAGAATACAATATACACAAATTTGCAGAATACACAAGAATCAAAACTGAATTTAAAATATCTATAGTAATAATCAACTCCTTTTCCTTTAAATCAAAAAGAATTTAATATTGGTACCAGTCAACTGCCGCTTTAACAAATATTTTAAGTTAAGCATGTAGACGGCAAGTATCATCAACATTAACTAACTGAGGTATAAACAGTACTTCTGGTGTAACTAGGGCTGCGGGGGGTGTGAATTTGGGCTGGTCTCTTCACCATTCTAAAACTCCACAATTCCAAAATTCTAGAATTTAAAAATTTAAGATTTCTAGAATTTAAAAATTTTGAAGAAACCTGACGCATCCCGGAAAAGAATCCTAATTACGCCAATGAACAGCACAGTTATAATTATTTATTGAATTTCTCTCATATGTAGACACAGTGTTAAAAGTGTAAAACACAAGAGGCGAAACGCTGAAGTGTCAGCACCTTTCATGATTGAAATAAAGAAGATAAAATATAAACAGCATTCTCATTAATAATATCACCAATTGAAAAGGACAACACATAATCATGTTGATGAATATAGGGTAATTTTGGCCTTGATATGTATTGTATATTTGCATGTATATTCTTCGCAATATTTTAAATCTTGTACACAAATACAATGGGGCCGTTACTGGGCAAAGTTACATTGTATCCATTTACCATGTTAGTTACAAAGTATTCGTCCTGAAAGGGCTAAGTTTTTTCCACTTTACAATAATGAAAATGAACCTATCACTCGTTTGACATTAAGCTCAGAAGAGAAGGAATCTGTTAACGACTTGGATAGCTCAATTGGTTAGAGCGGTAACCCAGTCGTCCAGCAAATGAACCCGAATTGGAATCCTGATCCAGTAGACTGTGTAGCTCAGCTCTATTTCTCCCTACACAGATTAACCCGAAAGATTGAAGAATTGCCGTTCAATCGATATAATGAAACAGAACCGAGAAATAACGTTCCAAGAGGTACCCAACTCTACCTGTTACTAAGCCATTTAATCACTGTTACTTTATAATGAATTACTGTTTATATCCAATCTAATCGTTTTAGAAAACGTAATTACATTTCCTTGCTGTTGCATTTGTATATAAAGTAGACGAAGTGTTACGGGAGAGTAAAAGGTGATTTATCTCTTTAATTAATCTCTTTTCACGGAATAAATTATTACTATCCCACGGTACTTTAGCTGGTTCTAATAGTTAAACAAAATAATATTTAATATTGTAAACTGACATATAATCGGAACATTAGGATTAGGAATCTGCATTAAATTGTTTTCAGCAAATTATAAAATCTCTGACAAGAGTATGTGAAGATTTATTCTAGATTAAACACAATCGATGTCTTAGAAAAGTACAATTTTAATTGGAAACAAGTGTTAAGTTAGGATGGACAATGCTTCTTATCGCTCGGTTTCGTGGTAACACGTTTTCCTTTGGTACTAAAGAGAAGTCTGACAAATTGAAACCGTATTATATGATACAAGTCTACGAGAGTGATTACATCGTCATATGAAGCACGTGTAAATGACCGACTGCTCTGTACACGTATGCCTGGCTCCAGGTATGATACCGGTATGCCACGCCTCGATACACCCTGCTGATGTAATTTGGAACAGCCGAGAACCGGTGAGTACACTCGGGGAAGCCTTGCAAAACAAGGAAATCGAGGAAACTCGACGACGAAACCCTCGTGACCTGCGGCTGGCACGGCATTGTTCGTCGACCGGTTCCCGAACGGCTGTGGAACTACGGCAATGGTAGCATTGCCACCGCTTTGAATTCAATATGCATTGTTATCGAAGACGCAAAGGTACGACTCCGCATTGTCTCCTGGGATTAGTTACAGTCGCAACATAATTAATTGTCTCCGCGCCCTCCTTCGTTCCCGAGCCTCTCGAGAATCCGCTTCGCTGGATCGCGGATTCTTACCGCGAAACGGTTCCAAAGGTTACGTGTACTTTCGGTCAACGTTGTTGGCATATCATAAAAGAAAATTTTACATCAAATCAAGCAAGAAAAAACCACTCTTAACAATGCACAGTGGATCAAACGTTCGGAAATTGTACTGGATTTTGGATTGACCGGGATTCGGATTGGTCGAACGGCAAGTTATCATTTTTTGTCTGTTGGCTACTCCGGCTCCCTAGGCGGGAGCCAATCGGTACGGCGCGCGGCAACCGATCCGGTGCCAAATCATTCTGAATTCTGAAGGCGGTTGCGTTCGTTTCTTCATCGCTATTACGCTCGTTATTGTGTTACTTACTTCGTTTATCTCCACGCGTTGCGTGCACATGCCCGCAAAGCTGTCCTTATGTTTCGCATATATGCTAAATAAAAGTGTTAAAATATCTACAAACAGTTCTTTTTCTATATTAAAAAGGCGATTCAAATATCGCGAACTTGCCAGGCTCCTCGAAATACGAGAGGGTCGCCGCAAGTATCATCGGAGGTAATTCCTAACCTGCGAAGATTTACCAGAAATAATTATCAAAATTTAAGGTTACATTGAATTTATGCGAATAAAGTCTTGGGTCCAATATGGCGAGGCAGAATGTAAAGAATTACTTACAATTAGATATTCATGAAACTGACATCTTTTAAATAAATTACATAATATGTTGTCAACATATGAAATTATGTTTTTAATAAAAAATGTACAATTCACATTTAGAATCGTATGTCTATACCTATTAATTTTTTAGATATTTAATAAAGTATATTTTTTAATCCCAACTTTAATTACTATTTCCATTCCTTTAACATGGCTAATACAAAACATAGCGTAAAATACTTTTTCGAATTTCATATCATATCAAAATAGCAAGAAAATTAGCCTGTGATGATTGAGTAATGTCCCTTTTAAGTAAGCTTCAGTAATAATGAGCTGCGATAGTGTGCGATCTTTTCAGCCATTATCATCTTTTTGCACAGTTTTTAATAGCAAAAGTTTCTCTTCTCTGCAGGTCTGCAAAACTTACTTGAAACGGATTTTTACCCCGAAAACTGCGAAGTTCTTTCCGGATGGAATTATGAAACTACTTAGAAGGTAGCAACAAGTAGTTGAAAACAATAATGCACACTTTGAAAGATAAGAACGTATATAAGTAAAAAAATTCGTCTTTCAATTTGACGTATCTGATCAACCGAATATAAAATACAAAATTTGTAATATTTTACAAAATACTTCAATAATTACACCTCAGAATTCTAAATATGAATTATATCGGTGAGTTTGGAAAAACTTGCCAGTATGCAACATCGAGTCTGAAATACTGGTCTTCCGGAAGCTACCTTGTTCCATCCAATAACAGTACATTATTTTTTTACAGCAACAAGTTTATTGTGCCAATAAACACCTAATTCGGTTTTATATGCTGCTCTGTAGCCACTCTATTCCCACTTTTATATCGTTGTTCTTCACAGAGATTTCACGTCGGACCAGGCTAATCCATTATACTGTAAGCGATCTCACGAATGAAAAATCGTAAATACATACAAGCGAGTGGGCAAGCGTCTGTTGGAAAGATAGAGGAGCCGTCGTCGAAGGATGAACGATAGCCGGTCAATATTTCATCGTGAAAATAATACGAACGGGGTTGAACAACGTGAGGCCAAGTTGGCCGTGATACCAAGTTACGTCCTAACGGATCGTTTGCTGTGGCCGACACCTCAATTTCCGTCGGCCGATATGTCAATAATCTCTGAGGAAAGTGGTTTTATGGGCGAGCGGAAAGCCAGCCCAGGCTTCTTGCTCGGAAAAATAGAATAGAGTCTAATGAAAACGGAAGAGGAAAGAGAAAAAGAAAAAAAAAAGAAAACACCGAGTGAGATAGGAATCCTCCTTGAGCAACTTTCTCATTCGTTCGAGAAGCTCGTTTTCGTAGCCGAATCACCACCAGCAGTCACAGGTTTCTGAGCATCGGGAAACGAAGAGGGTGCAGGAGAAAAAAAAAGGGAGAAAAAGGATTACGAGCAGGAAAAATAGAATCAAAGGGCATGGATGTCGAAGGTAAGCCAAGTAAACAGGTACAAATCGAATTAACGAGCGCACGCCCCATGTGATTGCGACTTATTGATATACATTGTATAGGGTGGTTTATGCAATTTAAACGTTATATTTGTTTTTCGGTTGCAATTACAAAAGACTATTAAAGAAAAAGAAATTAGTTTCTGAACCTTGTTTTTTCCTCAAGTGCTATAACGTACAGTACTGAGCATAGTAGACTCTCCACGTGTAAACGTTTACAAAAAAAATTTACTTAACATTT
This sequence comes from Osmia bicornis bicornis, assembly GCF_907164935.1. Lineage (NCBI taxonomy): Eukaryota > Metazoa > Arthropoda > Insecta > Hymenoptera > Megachilidae > Osmia > Osmia bicornis. Next base: position 1,595,295 of record NC_060219.1, on the reverse strand, counting down.
CATAGTTATCTTTTAAAGATTATAATATTTGATAATTAAAAATTATATATAATTATATTAATATTAGTGCATTCACAATTAAAATTTTAACAATAAGAATGTTTTTCTTAATAAGTAATACTTTTTCCATGTGTACCATTTTTTGCAAAGACATAAATTGCAAAACATTCTTTCTTTCTTTGTTCGATGGCAGACCATAGAGAAAGCCACAATTTGCATATCATTTTCATTTTCTAAATTTTACACTGTTCCTTTAAAAATTATCCTTCTAATATATGAAACTCTTTTATTTAAAATTTATACATACAACTTTAGGTTAATACCTTCGTATATATTTTGTAAGTTTGGGTCACGATTGATCCAGACTCCCACTGTTCAAGGGTTGAATTGTTCTTTTGTCGAACAAACCACCTGTGCTTTTAATAACTGTGTAGCATATTTTGGGCGTGTGACAATAAAATTGTCAACTAATTTCAACTTTGTGATAATTGCCCGTAGAATGCCTATAGGATGTCTATAGAACATAAAAACAAAACGCCTTTTGAATGCTGTCAAAAAATACAACAATCGCATCGTCATCTATTGTACATAGAATAAATTAGTTAATTCTGATTCCTTTTTTATTGCATGTACGAAAAAAAAAAGATTGTTACGGCTAATGGGTTAAAAACATCCATCGGATTTCCTATCAGTAACGAACTCTTGAATCGCCGATACGACTCCCCCGTTAATTAAAAAGAATCCCGTCGCTTTCAAGGAAGTCCAATGAGGCGAAACCAAGCAGTATCCGTTCGCATCGTTCTACTATCGGCAAGAGGTGCAAAGCGTCGAGAGGAAGAACGCGCAAGAGGAAATCAGTAAGGCGATAGAAACACCGGGATGAGGTTGCGATCGCTGGTATATATCGAGGGGTTGGGCCAGGCAAATAGGTAGAAATAGAATTAGCGATGGCACACGAGACCCGCTCCATCGAATGCCTGATTTCCCAACGGGGCAAAACTACCATTTAGACGTGAGGCGAACCTACTATGTATGTACTACGTTTTTCCATAGCGGCAACTTCTGATACGCGCTGCGGCCTGAATCGAAATATAAATTCCAATTTTAAGCTTCTAAGATCTCAAATCTTTGGATCTTTAAAATTCTAAAAAGCTTTAGAATTAAATTTAAATTGTCGCGAATCTCAGCGCCATCACATAGCAATATTACACCCTAAATACTTTTGGGCAAGGACAGATTGGAACTTGCATTGTTACCGGGAGATTAGTGTCTTGACGTGCTTTAATTTTAATTAATTATGCCCCAAGTCCCCATCAGTCCATTGGGAACTTTCCCAAACTCTCAATTGTCAGTCTACCCCTATTTTGGGGAATCTGGTCCATCCTGAACGAAATTCTCAAATTTCATTTTTATCTTCTAGTATTTAGTCTACTAATTGATATATCCCAATTAGAATTCAAATGAGTCGGTTGGTTTCGTAGAAAATTCCCTATTAGTCTCTAAAACCAATCACGCACCACAGACGGTTTCGCCTACTAATCCATGCTCTCTCTGTCTCTCCCTATCGGGTTCTTTCGGTTACGACCTCATAAGCCGATTGCGGAACGCACGAGTTACGTTCGAATCATTCGCTCGATTCGTCACGTAAGCAGCTTTCCAACCGTTGGATTTTGATAATTAGCGCACGCGTGCTGCAGTTTCAACGGGATTCTTATACTAGAATCGGGATGCATAAAGGCGAGTAATCGGATCCGAGCTCTTTCAGAGGGGAACTGCAACTAATTTGTGCACGAAGGGTTTGAAATAGTTGTGAAAGTTCATTTGATGTATTCATCCGTTAGGCAGGCTAATTATTCTAGGAATCGTACACGTGATGTAAACGTTGTTGTGAATGAGGTAGACTGAGTGTGAGTGTTGTGTTAGGTATCAATGGGTGAATGGAGTAATGAGCGAACGTAATGAGCTAATTTATTTATCTACAGACTGTTTGATGATTATACTGGAGAAAAGTAAAAACATTTATTGTTACTAAAATTGAATATGTAACAAGGGTTTGTAGCAAATTTTGCCAATATTTCTGATTTTTTAAATCTTCATTTTGTGAACATTAAATAACATTAAATAATAAAAATTTGTCGTAATTTTTCTATTCAACAAACTAATTCATGTTAATCCTCTGTTGATTAAGACTTCTAGATAGGTCAGATTTTTACAGATATTATTAGTGTTGGATAACCAACGCCACTAATCGTAGCACAAACACTATAGATTCAGCCTCAACCAAACATCCTAACCATGATTCCTAATCTTTGCTCATCCTGTACTTCGTTCTTTTCCTTAGTCACACTGTTCCTTGACATCACCCCTATTCCAGATTCATCCTGCACTTCGTACCCTGACCATCACCCCTATCCCTCGACCATCATCCCTACCACTATCCATTTCCACCAATAATATATAAAAAGTTTACAAAACTTTAGCAGCGCAGATTTCAGTACCTACTAGTCGAGTGCACATTTCATAATAAAAGTTTCTAAATAAGAGTTTCTAATTAGTAAAATGTTACTGACTCTTAAAACAATAACTTCATCTTTGATAAATTACTTGTATCATCAGAATGAATAAAAATGGACAAGGAGAAACGACGTTTTCCTAACAACAGATCGTATTCAACGTTCAGAAATGTATTCCGTTTTAAAAGTGTCAGATGTGACATTGACAAATACCGTTCGATTAATTAAACCTATGAGTGTTATTAAAGAAAGTAACGTATCGTTTTCTGGCCAATAAATGCGGGAACAATGATTTGAAAGGATTGTTTTTCACCTGATTAATTTCCTGCAGCGAACAATAAGCCGCAATAGTATGTATGTAAGGAGGTGGGGGCCTCCTAATTTATAATGATTTATAATTCACAAAATATATAGGTGGAAAATCTATCCTGAATGACAAATTGTTAATCGAATCTTTAAATCCTGAAATTCGAACGAGCTTATAACTGTTGCTATCTTGATAATATTATATAGAATTTGAAAAATTATTCGATACGTGCTCGTTTTATGTTTTAGCAAGCACTTGTCCCGAAGAGATAAAAAAGTCTATTTTATTGAATACTTTACAAAATGTAAAGAAAAACTTTAAATGTACTTACAAGAAATTTATTTTTTAAATAAATATATTATAAAATAATAGTTTTGTAAATTTCTCTGACAGTTGAACAATTTTAATTAGCGTGTCAGAAATTAAAAATAAATAAATTAGAATGTTCAATTTTATTATTAAATTTGCAAAACACTTATTGTAATAAAAGAACACTTACTGTAATAAAAGAAATTATAGATTTTAATGATGTTGCAGATAATCACTTTATATCTAAGAGTTAATATTATGCTTGAAACAATGAGAATTAAACCATATACTTTTCTTCGCATTATGTTCCTTTATCTTAAACATTCAACTATACTTAAGTCTTATACGATATAACTGGTAAAGTATTGTTTAACATATTCTTATTGCTTTCCAATTAAACGTTCAACTCTTACTTAGATCTTTTTACGGGCAATCACAGCATTTAGGGAGCTTTCTTAAAAATGCGAGGTTGATAGTATCTTTGATGCGCGCAATGCATGATAACACGGTACAACACGATTTTTGATCAGCAATATCCATTACGTGATTCTTATAGGCTTTTGTACGCTGATTACGAATCTGCAAACCGTTTTGCTCCTATGTACAGTTTTTAAGAAACAGGCATTTTTGTAAAAATGTGTGGTTGTGGAAAAAATGAAGTATTACATGAAAATTAAAAGTTCGAGGAAGTTCAGGTTTATGGCAAAAGATTTTTTGATGATTTTTAATATTTGTAAGTGCTTGTAACGAAAAATTTGTAATTTATCCTTTTAGAATTCAGTTTTCAAACTCGTGAACGGTAATGTAAGTAACTGTGCGTTGCAACTAAGTTGCCGAGCACCCACAAACTAAACCGACAGAGGGAGAAGGGGACTGTGCGTTCGCTCCACCTAATCCCTTCCAGGAGCCCGTAACTTGAGAAGTGAGCGGCCAGATTGCATAGGCGTAAAATTTCCATATTTGCGGAAGATACATTTAACTATATAAACATGCGATTTTTTCAGGATATTAATGGGTTTTTTATAATACTCGTTCTTGACAACAGTTGTTATTATGCAAAATTTATGGAAATTACATTATGGAAAGTGTAAAAACTCTCCTGTTTTCTTAATAATGTAAACCCCGAATCTACCTCTACGCCAATACATTCAACTCGCCGCTCGCTATCGCTTCATCTCATTCTGTTTCAATGTCTGTCCTTGGCGACGTTCGTCACGCGATAGATTTGCGGATGTAAGGGCCTCAGCCAATAAACATAATACGTGTGACTGGAGGCAGGTCAACGAATTTGATTGGACTGCAACTTAGCTGCAACGCACAGTACTACAGACCGATGAGATGTTGGCGAGAGGGACGGCACAGGGGCAAAGGGAGCACTTCGCACGCTCCGCCCGGTCCCCACGTTTGATCCTCGCGAAATCCACACCATCCGCCTTTAGCGGCACGCTCTTACATAGGCGTAGCAATTTCGTATTTCCGAGGGAGACAGTACTATTATTCTTGCATAACTTTTCATGAATGAAAACGTAAATACGGAAACTGTGCTGTATTGTCAATAGAAGAAATTATTTATTCCTTACATATATATAACAAAATTAAATGTTCTTAATAAGTCTTATAACTATGATTTCAAATTATCCACAAATTGGTTTCCAATATATTGCAAAGATATAGAATTTAAAATGTTAAAAGGGAAAGAGAGTCTTGAAGTAAAAACATGTGGGCTGTTTTGTGACATTTTTATTTGGTTTGTAGATGAAACTCTATAATACGATCCTACGCCCTTGCTTTAAAGTCCACCGCAACGTAGACATCGTCTCATCTCACTTTGTCTCGAAGCATCTTTGTCGGGCGACGCGATTAGTATGTGTGATCGCATCGGCCAATAGCGCGCGACGATATAGAATGCGTGCGCGTGAGGTGTGACTTATCGATGACGACCAATCGTACCCGCATTCCTCAGCCTCGCCAACACCTCATCGGTCTACAGTACTACACGTAATGGACATTTGTACCACTTTAATAGATTTTTGCTTTCTATGAGTGTGTATAATACTGCTATATAATGAATGCTTTATCATTCACGTCCACGTCGGAGAAATTTTATTGTTAAAGAGCAAATAGTTATTAAAGGATACCGTGGGTATACGGATTACGCGTAGTTACGGCACTGGCGCGGCGAGGTAGGCATACAATGGCCGCCTGGCGGCAACGCGTCGTAGTCACGTTGTCGATGGATATTTTCTTCATTTGTTCCAATACCAAACCATACCGATACTTTTTGTGAATGGTTTCTTCGTCAGAAATGTTTATAGAATGCAATTTTGTATAGTAAATTCCTGCTAGATAAAAGATTTTTCATAAAACTACAAAAATAGCGCCTACAAACTACCTACGGCACCTCTTTTTCAAACTTTGACAAGCACTTACAAACATTAAAAATCATCAAAAAATATAATTGTTCACACAGACGTTTAGATGAAAGTCTCCTCTATCTTTTGCCATAAACCTGAACCTCCTCGCATTTTTAGTTTTTTCCCACAACCACACATTTTTACAAAAATGCGTGTTTCTCAAAAACTGTACGTATAGGAGCAAAATGGTTTGCAGATTCGTAATCAGCGTACAAAAGCATATAAGAATCATGTAATGGATATTGCAGATCACAGAGAAAGTTCAAATTTGTTGGACTGTGTAACCTAACCTAATCTAATGTAACAGAAATCGTTTATAAGGAAATTTAAAGTTTAAGCTATGATCAGCTACGAACTTCAAAAGATTTCCACGAATCCTTCAAATTTTATGTATGAATATGAAGATTATTGAAATTAACAAAATGAAAGTTGTGGTTTACTGTTCCAACCTCAAGATAGTATTACCAACCCCATATTTTTAATAGGAACCTTGCAGAAATTGTACACTATCTTTTTATTCTTCATTTTTAAAATAAAAAGTACTGAACATTACTATTACACTAAACACAATAAATCATTTACGCTATTATAAGTCATCATATGCTTTACCAATGAATACTAGGCTTCGCCGTCGAAGCCAAATCGTATTTCAGGCGGTCAAGTTAGAAGGGATAGCTCGTTCCAGCGTACACACGGCATACATCTCATTAATAAATCATAGAAATAGCGCATCGCGCGAAATACTACGGTTATCTTCAATGGCGCTAAATTACCATCTTCCATTTGGTGATATTGGAAATTCAAATTACTGAGATTGCGACGGGCGCGTAAATCTTCATCGTTGTTAAAAATATTGTGCTCTCTATCAATTTTCTTGTTAAATATTTTCTTCTGTCGCTGCTATCACTTTTTTCTTACGAAACATTAAGAAACTTTATTCTCCATAGATAAAAAAGGAGATTAATTATATGAAGTATCAAATTTGTTATTTAACCAAAGAAAGGATGGTCATTAGTTTGAATAAAAATAACTATTTCGGTTCTTTCCAGCTTCATTTCATTTTTTTTATTTTGTATTAGAATAAACTTATTGTTAGAGTATGAAAATATAACAACATAATTTAATTTTGTCACAATATAAAAGAAATAAATATTTTTGCATGAGTTATGAAATAAAATCTTTAAAATTATAAATAAATTAAAATTTATTTGATAACAGAAAAACCGTACAAACTTTTTCCGCTCCCTAATAGTAAATTGTTTTCTTTTGTTGTGTTGTTTTTATTATTTAATAAATTGAGTAAGTTACTTAAATAACATGGTCATTCTCCCAAGCTCTATTATGTCATGGCAAACCCGGATGTTACTTTTCCATTTTAACCCCCTTGTCTACTGTAATCGTTCCAGGAAAAAGATTCATTTTGCGTTTTTTATCGTCTAAGTGTTTTTCAACTGGTCACCAACGAGAGTGAAGAAGAAAAATGCGCGGCACACGTATCGAATTTATGCGCCTACCTACTCATAGGCCGTTTATTCTCCAGCGACGTCGCGTGTTCCTGTTTTATGACCCCCTTTGCATCCTCCCTCGGTCCATGCAAAAACCATAAACATGGCACGTCACGATGGTGCATATATATATCGAGTGTGGACATTCACTTTGAACCGACGAGAAACGACCATTTCATCCGATATGTTGAACCATCTCTCACCCTTCAGCCCTATTGTTCATTACACCCTTATCGATTTTTTTAAAACACCTTCATCGTTGTCCAAATTGACCACAATTTGATGGATTTCTTTTGCTGGTAGTATCTACTGAATTGATAAAATTTGGAAATTGACTTTTTAATATAGGTATAAAACACTAGGACACTTGTTTGGGATGGGATAATGTTTTAGATTGTTGGATTATCTTAATATGTTAATGTTTATAATTGTTACTACTGCAAAAGCCCGGTAAAGATCATAGATTTTTAACGAACATAATAGATTCTTTGGGAAACAGAATACAGAGCTTCGGATTAAGTTAGGTTAGATTTGTAATTCCACCATTCTAATAAAAAACAGTTTAGGTTAGGTTAGGTTAGCTTGGGTTGGGTTTTAGTGGGTATTGTAGTGGTGGTATTAGCTAGGCTCCACGCAACATGCTTAAATGCATTTCCCTCATCGTAATTAAAGAAAAGTTTAGGTTAGGTAAAGTTTGGTTAGCACATGCATGTGCTGTTCAGTGGTGTCAGAGTACACTATACAGCGCCAAACATATTTTTGGTTGAACAGAAGGTCAATATTTATTTTTTTCACTTTATTTTACTATATTTTATCATTTATTATTAAGGTGTGAGTAAATTCTTCAACTTGTATGTTCCCACTTGATTTTGTAGGATTCAAATATAATTTGTTTGCAGTTTCCTTACTTCGGTATCTTCAATAGTCAAAACTTAAGACTAACTGCTTGAATTTTATTACTTGGAGCAATCTTATTATTCAATATAGAGAAACTTTCCTGTTGCTCAAGAGTTTAAATTTCCGTAAATAAATCTCAAATTTCTTTTTAACTGAAAACAATAAACCGACTTCGCTGTTTTAAGAGTAGTCTAAAGAGTGTTGACTTTATAGAACTATATTTCTACAAAAGTGTATGTAAGAAGATGAAAACGAATTATCACGTAGAGTAGTAATTTAAACCTCTGGTAAAATTTAAAAAACCGACTTTCAGTCAGCTTTCTGATGCAAATGAAGCCATTACGCATGGATCCAATTAAGGCTCCCTTCTCTTATATCTGATACCCGAGTTTTCTGAGAAATCATTTAACAGAAAGAGGGAATACAGATTTGGGCAGGTTTTGGGAATCCAACGAATTGGACAATTGGTCATCACCATCGTTGAAACCATGTACACTCATGATCAAATCAAGCTTCCGACTTCCCGCCTTTCCCCATAGAGATTTCCGGGGAAAGTGGCAATATAGAAAAAAGTCCCTATGTATATTAATATTTACTTTGACAGTTATGTGCTAAATTTTATAATATTTAATAATTGAAAGGTACATTTTTTTCTAAATTACTTTTAATGTTAATATCGTCAAAATTAAGGTTTCGAAAATTTCTGCTTCTTCTATATCGCCATTTTCCTTATGGATCCTGATTTGATCGCGAGTGTACTAATTCTATAAAACAGAAAAGAACTCGATTCGCACCCCATGGCCTTGGTTCGACTTTTACGAGGACAAAAATTCTTATTTTCTTAACTGGCTCGCAACGTTTTCATACTTTTTCTGAACTTTACTACTGCCGTGACTCGAACAGTTTCGCGTGTAACCGGAAACCGGGCAGGATAGTTGAAAAGTTAAACAGAGGATTGGAAATTGGCATTCTTCGCTTCGTTGCAGAGAAGTTAACGACACCGCGAAACTTTCACAGTTCACGAACGATGCCCACGGCTAAGCGAATTTGCGGGGGATGATTCTAACGTTGGACTTTGTTTGTTCACGTTTGTGCGACAAGATTTTTCAAAAGTAGAATATTTAATTGCTTTTGAATGTAAAACAAACGTTAAACTCCAAAAATCGTTGAATTATTTTTCGGTGTATATTCTTGGTAATTACCCAAATTAGTAGAACTAAGAGTTGAGTTACGAAGTAACAAGGAGAGCTTTTCAAACGTTACCCTGAAATTTTAATGAACTTTTGTAAACTGTTGACAGTTTATGTCAACTTATATCTACTGCAAGGTTGCAAAAGATATTTAATGTTAAAATTCTGATAAGTAGTTTACGTCTATTGCTGCATCTACTGATTTGAAGTAATAAAGCACAGAACAACAAGTTATTTACTAAGTTATTAAAAAATTGCTCTTTTACGCAAAAGTTCAAATTCCCGCAGAGAAATTTCATTTAAAAGTCGGCAAAGGAATCTCGTAAACCTGGCTATAGCACGCATCTTCATCATATTTTTATATTAGTGTAAAAATTGTTGAATATATTGTAAGCCACTTCCTTTTTTGAAGGCACCTATAGCCGTTATAGCCGATGTACACGGTGCGAGAAATCTCGTTCGTGAAAAGCGTTCGAGGCTCGCATCTCGAAACTTGCATGCGTGAAGGTGTTGACACGATTCGAGATATAAATCGAATGTACCAACGCGTTTGATTCGAGCTCAAGGTTTAACCGTTTATTAACTGACGGGACTTATAAGTTTCGTCAGTTTTCTCATGGTACTGTATTAATTTAAACGCTTTGAGACCCATTGGGGCTTTAAAGTCCACTCCAGCCAATAAAAAGAAACTATAAATTGTGGTATAGTTCAGACATGTCCGGGTATATTTACGAGTTTCAAGTGGATCGAGGGAAGAAGGATGAAATAGATAAAAAAAGCAGTAATCAAAGGGTTAAAATGACAGAATGCACATGGCCTGTCTGGCCTGTCGTTCTTTCCGAATTCATTTTCGCGCGAGTCACGAACTAGAACTCGCCAAATTTCCAACATGGAAACCGATTCGAGCTCGTGCGTGCTAATATGCGTGCACTCACGTAAAACGTGTACAATCAGCTATTATTGCGTCGAAGGCGAGTCCGGACCGGCCGTTGACAGTGTTTTGTTAACGTTTTTTTCGAGAAAGCATGGGAAAGCATCGCAGTCAGTTCGGCTATGCCTCCCGCTGCGAACGAATGCGTGAAACCGCCTCAATCATTTATTCGCAAATAAAACTATTTATCAACCATTTCGACCATCCTTACAATATTTTCATTATAAGTAGGAACAGGAAGAATGAAAAAAATGTGTTGGATATTTTCTTAGCTGTCCCTTTAACACGTTGATCATCACAGTGAAAGTGGACATGTACTTACATGTATGTAATAAAACATCTTGAAGTTTTAATTATTACGGGTACAAATAGTTAATTTCCAATTCTTAATTTTTAATTTGTTCTTGCATTTTACTACCTCAATTGTAATGTTCCATTCAATTTAACTTTTTTATTTTCTTTCGTCTTTTAATTATACTTGAGGCTTAGCGGCTTGATGGTCATCGATGATCAGCTATGATAATCCACGCGTGAACCCAGTGCCGAATGCAATTCTCATTACCTTCGAATCAAATTCATTATTTCGCGATTGTAAGCAATCCTTAAAGGAATCTCCAGTAACAGCAGAGAACGATGTTTAAAGCTTCTGAAAACTTTCGCGCAAGAGACGTGTCTATCTTTTACGGTGGTTTAAAATAAACTTGCCAGTTTAGAAGGTAATTAAGGGTGATGCGTAACCGGCAAAACTTTCAACGGCTTACATTCAGCCTGTATCTGAAAAATCTGTTTAAAGGGTGTAACGACCTGTTTCAACGTCATTTCATCTCCCGTCGAGGCGTCGGATATCCGATTATAAACGTCTCGTATCCGAGCTGGATCAGGCGTAATAATCGTTAGCGAGGTAATTGCTGCTAGATGGGACCGGTAATGATAGTAAACTCGCGCGATTGTATTAAACGAACTGCCGCGAAAGGCTTTTCTATAGGGAGGCCGCGATTCCCATGTGCTTTCGTCAGTCTTTGCCATGGATCCTACCGGTAGCGCGACATTTACATATAAATAAGCTCTCCTATAGGCGAAGGATCTTTATCTGATGGTTAAATTGATTGGCAACGTTTAATCGGCAGCCAATGTGCTGTTGAAATCACATTTTCTCGGTGCTAACGGCTTTTTTTATTTTTTATTCTTTGTTATCGCTATGTTTTTTGATCAATCGATAAAATTATTAGCAATAAACTTGTAACTATTCTCAGTTGATCGTTCTGCGTTACAGAGGCAATAAGAAGGGTGGAAATACGAAACATTATTTGCTGCAATATTTACAACAATAATAATTATTTTTATTAAAGTTACGTTACATAAAGGACACTTGTATTTAGTGAAACAATAGAAAATCAAAATACAATTTATTGAAGTAAACGATATTACTTTTCTATTAAAAAAAACTAGTCAAATTGAATCAAATTGATTTCTATCCAAAACCATTCAAATTCAGTTCTGGTTAAAGTAAAAATAACTTGGTCGAAATAAAAAATAAAAATACATCTAGCAAATATTTCTTTAACTGTTAAATTATATGATATATTTTTGAATATTTATTTAAAGTGGTTAATTGAAGTAGTAAATGTTTCTTTCATTATACATATACATTCACCTGCAGTGAAATATTTAAATATTATTTTCATCAGTCATACTTAATGCGTCATTTAATTTCATTTGTGAATGAAATTCTCTCTACGAGACATTTATGTATTATTAATGAGGTAGCGCTTAAAATTGAAATAGAAGCTTTATGATATTTAATAAGATAATATGCGGAGACTATTTTTTAAATTTAGACAGAGAAAATAATATTTGAAATAAATAATGCCAGTTTAAAAACATAAAGTATATTTCTAAAGTAGCAAAATATATCAATAATAAATATTTTCAATATACTTGTATTCATCACTACCGTATAAAATAAATCTTCAAATACTGTCATGTTTAAAAAAGAAACTGTTTCAATAAGTATTCCATACAGTTTTTGTTTAAAATATACTCAATGTTGTTCAAACTTTGTTGTTAACATTTCGCATATCATTAAAAACAAAAGAGGCATTTAAGTATCCTTTTTGTGTAAGTGATTATTGCAAAAATAATTGAATTTATTGTTCTCCAAAATAGTAGGTACTTTTCTATTTTATTACCTAACCATTGCCAAATATTTATCTTCCTAAGGAGAAATAAAACGCTTATAATCTATAAAGCTTTTTAAACTAAATATTTATCTTATTTTTTGAAAGACTGTTATGATTCGTCAAGATGCACGTGCGCATAAGCGTGTAAGGCGTGAGTGAAAGTTATGCGTGCAACGCGAGAGCCAAGATATTCTTTTACATATTTTAATGTTTAATATGCCTAATCTTACGTTTATTTTGTATCTATCATTTATTATTCATTAAATTCAATATCTACATAAAGTTAAGGTAAAAAAGTGTTTGATTATTAATACAAAAATCCTCTGCTTCAATCGAATGCGTAATAACATATTTTAATGTAAAATTATTCCTTGGGTCAAAAAACAAAATAAGTGTCCTATATTTTTACGCTCTTATGGTGCTATATACTAAGAAATTAATTCTGACCCTTGTAGAACAGAACAAAAAGCATGAATGTAAAATGCTTTATATAAAATTTATGATTGTACATTATTGTAAATATACATACATGTGTACATTACAATAATATTATAAACAACCATTCTTTATCTTAATTCCTGCTAAAACACTGTTAACATACTTTTAGAAGCTGTCACGTTACCACAAATACCGTTCTGGCCTATACGTTCGCAAAGTCAGAAAACAGCACTTCATCACGCACCGTTGAGGTAAATCTAATTCCCCGAAGGGTCGTTACGCGATCAGTGCTGTCACAAATAGGCCAATCAGTTGTTCCGTCAAGTTCTTTTTTATTTTCAGCCATTAAAGGAAGACCTGCTTCCTCTGTTTGGGGGATGATAGGAGACAAGACACAAAATCCTTTCAATTTTACGTAATTTCCTGAAGACTTAAAGCTCTCGACCCGATTTAATGAGCGCTTCACCGATCAAACGAGTAACGGAACCAAAGTTCTTCCCCTCTTCATCCCTTCTTACTCTGCCATCCACTAATTCTTTCTGACCCTTATCGCAACGTTGCCGAACCAAGGATTCAGGCAAAAAGATGTCAAACCGATCTCCAAGGCAAAGCTCTGCCCAGCTTTTTCTCATCCTACCACTTCATTTATACACAATATTACCGTTTCCATGATAATGTGGAGATGGTGAGAAGAAAAGCGAAAGGCAGATACATGTATAGGGTCTGTTGCGGCGCAATGGTCATGGGGCCATCGCGGCTATTCTTAAATTTTTGAATATTTTCGACCAAACAATAGTTGCCTTCTGCAGCTGTTTGCCACACGCGTAATTTTCACCCAAAACTTATTTATGATTTTATTACTGTCGAACCGTTAAGTGGACAGGCGACGTCGTATTTCTTACCTCAGATCAGACTTAATCTAAGGACGAGCATTTGGTAGGGGCGGTTCTTGACCACTTCCTTTGATCTTCTTTTAACCAATAAAATTCGCTTGTCCCCCCCCCCGAGCAGCGTGTCAATCCCCACCGGGCACTCAAATTTTCGTCGTGAACAGTTTTTCTTGTGAGGCAGCTTTTCGTTATCAACTCTTGACGAGTGCAAATCCGCTGCCGACCACGACGTTTTTCAAAATCGATACAAGGACAAATTATCGTCCTTTAAATAAACATTACATATTTAACCTCTATCAGTTGTTCTTTTTTTTTGCACAAGTGGTTTCGCTGATCCACACTCAAACTAGCTCGCGTTTGCATTAAGTTGAAGCGCGAAGCGCATGCAGGGTTATTCTCTCGCTATGCGACACAAAAAAAATGCCGTCTAACACCTTAGGCCAGGCACGGGTAACTGTGTCGCCAAGGGTGGAAGGTCCCGGTGTTGTTCCTTAGAGGTCCCGGGGCCCTCCTCCAACCCCAGTGCAGGCCACCGTGGTGGTTTTAATGGGTAAGAATCCCACATGACGAGGGGTCTTTCGAAGATTTCCACCACGTAAAAACAAAAAATAGGCACGGGCAGCTAGTAGTAAAAAGCATGTATGTATCACCTCGGACCTCGGCCACCGCAGCACGATTTCCCCTACAACGCCTCCCCGCTACCTCGAAAGAGCTAAGAAGTAGAGTAAAGCGCGCTCCCAAACAGTGTCGATGTCAGGCGCGCTCTTTGAGCTGGTTTCGTACCCATGCCTGCCTTAGGCCCATTTTCTTTTCACATGTATACACTTCCATAGTCGTTTCGGCTACTTTGTTAGATGCAGCACATACATATGTCTCCAATGCTGTGCGCGTGTATACGTGTGAAAGGAAAACGGACCTAAGGACCTTCGCGGCACTTCCTTTGTGTCGCGCAGCGAGAGAATCACCCTGCATGTACTTACAGTACCCAGTATGGTAGCCGTCCCTAGGAAAAATGGCTATGCCCCCCTACCCCTAAGTTTCCCCTTTCCCAGATTCCCAGGTGCCGGACGCCTCCGGAGATTTTTTCTTCACCGAGCTACCCTCAGACTTCCGAGGTGGTCCGAAGCAAAATCACAATGTGTATCGGGAGGCCCCGTATGTAAGTATACATATGTATATAGGTTTGTGACTCCGCACCACTTTGTTACTCGTATTTTTCAGTTATACATCAAATTTTATAATATTCAATAATTACTAATTATATTTTCTTCTAAATCATCTTTAATATTAATATCGTCAAAGTTAAGATTTTGAGAATTTCTGTTTCCTCGTAACGCCATTTCTTGCAAGAAAACCTACTTTACCCGATACTGTACATAGAAAATTGATATGGAACAGCCAGCTGATGGTTCGCAGTGCTCGGCAAGTTTGTTCGTAAATCACGATACATCCAGCCAGCGCTTTCTAACTTGTTCCAAGTAGATCTACTCTATCTAGATGTGTCTCTGTCTACCTTTCCTCTCTTTTCGTGTCCCGTCTTAACCTTAAACCATCATCCCCTCTAAAGGAGGATGAAGGGTGTCGGTTGAAAACGTGGCGGAGTTAAGCCGGTTTTGGATTCGCTAAAACTTTCGTTTTAGCAGGTGAATTTTAATGATCGTAGACTAGTCGCGCCATCCATAAAGCGTGTTATCTCGTTGTCTTTTCTTTTTCTTCTCGCTAGGCGCCACGATGCTGAGCGATAGAACGGACTTAAGGTAAGATTATCGCGCCCTCCTGATAAGGGTCCAGACAAAATGCTATCCTTGGTCATCCCACGATTAACAACAATTTGTCAGACTGGTTTTTCCCTTGGTTTCGTGAGCCGGTGTTTATTGGTGGAAATTACTTCGTTGCTTTTAGGTATTTTTATGTGTATATAGAATTTTTTAAATATTTAAAAATTAATTGAATAAATTTTTCATCTTTTAATGAACTTTTACTTTAGATTAGCGGACTTGTAAAACAGAAATAATTTTAATTTAATTTAATATTTTACGCTCTTTTCATTTCCTAAAATTTATACTAGTCTTTTAAATGGGTCATGATTAACTCAACCCTAACGTTTGAAGGTTAATGAATTTATCCTTTCAACGTTTATAGAGTTATAAAACCTAATTGTATGTTATGTAAACACATATGTAGACATTCATTATTCCAATTTTATATGAAAATTTTCTTGTTTGAACAGCTTGGTATTCCTATATATACTCTACAGTTTTATTTGAAAAAATTACATAATTTAACTTACCACTGATGTATCAGTTTCCAGGTACCCTTAAAACTAGGTACGTATGATATCAGGTTACTTACCTGAAAAAGAAACATTTAATTCATTAGATTATTTCTAGGATACAGTACTACAATGTTGTAGAACAAATTGTGGTATTATTTTTAAAAATACATCTGTATTCAAACTTCAATTATTTAAAAATCCTTCTTATCTTAATATTATAAATTTACACATTATTACAGATTTAAAAAAAAAGTTATTAATTTTGATTGTTAAAAATGATTCAGAACAGTAAAATAGTTTACAACGTATTTGTTTACAAGTAATACAATGAATGTTTTTCTAAATAATTGACGGTTATCTTTGTGAAATTGTTCATTTAATAAAAGAATAGCCCAACCCGCTAACACGTTAATTGTAATATCTTTATAATATATCTTTCACTGAAATGGATGAAGAAAGTTGAAATTACTATATTGGTTCACAAATGTAAATTTTTGGTACCAATTTATTAGTATTTTAATATTTTTTCTAATCATTAATATAACTTAAACTAATAAAATACTATTGTTTTCTTATTAATATGTATACATGATTTCGGTATAATATTTATTTAACGAATGTTTTTTTAATGTTTATTTATCACTGAAATGTTTATTACTTCCATTAATTCTAATCATTTTCGTAACACTTAACTTCTTTTATCAATTACACTACCAAATAATTATCAAAATCACTCATAACTGGCTAACAAAAATCATTACCTATAGACTAAAGAATTTCTGAAAAATAAGATAAATATAATAGCCAAAATATTAACTTTAACGCAAACAAATGATCTAAAATAACTTATTGCATCAACAAGCTTAAAAGGAAAAAAAACAGCATCCGCAAAAGCCTATTACGTAACATCCTGCTGTCCTGCAAATTATGAAAAAGATAACTTGAAAATTACGCAAAGCAGAAAGAAGCGGGGGCAAAGAACCAACGGATAGAAGAAAGAAGGTTCACTGATAAAAATTCGACAGTCCTGGTGATCGGTATAACTTTTCTATCGATTCGCTGGCTACCAAGTAACAAGGTATCCGCACGAGACAAGTTACTAAACCTCTTGAAAGCTCGATCACGTGAACAAGCTCCCGGGGTAATCACGAAGAGGAGTGACCGAGCAACGTCCAGCCCAAGGATATACCGAGGAACGTTAGTAGTGGATCGTAAATCGACGAGGAGACGATCCTGCTGCTCCTCGCACACTCTTACCAACCTCTTACTGGATATTATAGGTCGCGTACGAGCTTCCGTGAAAAGTTTCGCACATAAAAATATCGTCGATTTATGAGGAAACTTGCCGGATTCTTCTCGTTGCCACGGTAATTGTCGGTGATGTATCACCTACCTTTAAGTTTTATCTGTACGGTTTTATCTATCCGACAGGATAGAGGAGTTTCCTCTGACCTGCTAGCTGTTAACCTGCTGAGAAACTTCTGTCCACGGCCGAACTTATGGTAACGATTCAATTTTATGTCCTTTTTGGGCCATTCATATTCTAAAATGAATTATTCAACTGTTGCATATCAAATGGTGGATTTCGTTGAATTTTACTTAGGAACATACAAAATTATGGACTTTTTATATATATTCTAATCGTATTCAACGAGAAAAGTTGAAAAACACAAGTTTTAACTTTACATTCCATCCGTTCAAAAGTTACGTGTATGTAAAACTGAACGTTTTTATAGTAATTTTGAGGTTAGTCTGACGCCATATTAACTTCTATCTATAATCTGATTGGTCAGCGGAGATGAGCATCAAAGTGGTATCGAAAAACTTAATCTAACCTAACTTAACCTAATCTAACACGTGTAAAGCAGATTTATAAAGACATTTGACGTATTCCACCAGTATTATTGTCTTATTCCGCCTTATTTCGAAATATTACGCTAAAAACGTTCAGTTTTACATACACGTAACTTTGGAACAGGTGAATCCTAAAGTTAAAACTTGTATTTTTGAATTTTTCTCATCGAATGCTGTTAAACTGTATTAAAACAAAATCAATAATTCTGTGTGCCCTAAAGTTAAATTTAACTGTGTATTTTTAAATATAGAAAGAACAACATGATTTGATAACATAAAAGAAGCGCTAACTAATATTTATGAAAGATTAATTCAAGGCTTAAATCTTTCCTAAATTACAATTTCCTGTTTTAGAAATGACAGCTTTAGACATCAAAATTTCGAACTGAAGACGGGTTTCATTCACAGAGCTGCGTTTCCAAGATTCACCATAACAGAAAGTTGTTAATCTATTCGTGGCATATTCGCGACGTGTAAAGCATATACACGAGTAACTTTTTTTATAATGTACTGATCGAGCAGCCTCCGGCTCGGTATAACTAACGCTAAGGTAATTTTGCGATAATTTGAACGTAGGAGAAGTTTGCCAACGTTGGCCAAGTTTAACCGAGACTATGCTCGCCCCTCCTGATTTTAAAATCGGACCACGCTTATCTC
Source organism: Osmia bicornis bicornis (assembly GCF_907164935.1). Classification (NCBI taxonomy): domain Eukaryota; kingdom Metazoa; phylum Arthropoda; class Insecta; order Hymenoptera; family Megachilidae; genus Osmia; species Osmia bicornis. The sequence continues at coordinate 1,576,935 of NC_060219.1, read as the reverse complement.
CATACTCCAAGATAGCGCTTAGATAACGCGGGATAATGTGAATTGAACGTCGTTAAAGCAGCTGTTGTTTAAAAGAAGTTACCAAGTTTCCCCCCGGCTAAATTGATCCCACTACTTGGCCCAGTATAAATACCATTGCGTAACAAAACTCTAATCTGCTATAACCCTCTGTAGCTTTCAAGTCACATATCCATACATTTTTTGTATCTTTAAGCTTTCATAAAAATGTAAATTAATGTAACTTATGATAATCGAATAAATATTTTATTTTAATTTCAATCAATATCATGTAAAATTTTATTAAATAATACTTTTATTTTAATATTAATATGAAATTTTAAAAGAACAATACAAGAATTAGTTAAACTTATTAGTAAATCCTGTCGTGAATCATCAAATTATAATTCACAAATTTCTTTAAAAAATTTATATAACCATCATATTTCATAACTTCATTTTAAATTGGTTGTTAGTTCTTATTATTATTAACATAGCTTTTTTAGTCACAGTAATAATTAAATTACAGTGGACTAATTGTAAAAAGAAAAAGAGAAATACTGAAAATTGAAAGTTTAAAAATAAAAATAGGCTATTTGCATTCTTAATAGTTATTGTTTTAATACATTCTAATATCTATTTTCACTGTCCCAGTCAACACGTTAAAGCTATTAACAATAAAAATAATCATTCCAACGGAAAAATATTCGGGTACTTTTAAAATTGGAAAAACCAAGAAAAGAGTTAAATTTGAAAACGTTCACAGCTTTTCTGTACAGAATTTTAATCCCCTTGTAAGCCACATTAACTACATTTTCAGCGTGTTGCAGTGCGTGAAAGTACTTTGTTGTTCGGGCGCTCGAAGCGGAACGGGTTTGCGCGGCAAGTATTATCCCCTTTTAGCTTTAAATACACGTTTAAAAACCACGATGGTTTAAGCTAATGGGGACACATCGTTCAGACAGAACAGTACTCGTCATTAGCAGCCATAGGTAAATACTCCACCTGTGTTGGGTGCATTTTAAACAAAAGCTATTAGAAATACTCACTGAAATAGTTTTGTCTAAATATTGAAACCATTTCATTATATTTTATAATACGTACGATGTAAAAAAATATTTTAAATGGAATTATTAATTTCAGTACTTACATCAAGCACTACCATAGTACAAAATTTTATAAAATTTAGGATGTTAAATTGAAGTACATATCTCTCTTTGCAAATAATACATTGTAGGGAATACGGAATAAGAGATGTATCGGCCGACGTTTCCAAAATATTCTGGATTCCACTGCCAAGGGCAAGGGGGTCGCGAGGAGTCCGCGACGTATTCGAACGCGTAAAAATCGACGATCAATTAACGACAGTGGACGAGACGGCAATGTTCGGGTGTGACGTACCCTTGCGACCTTTGATGAATCTGCGACGGATTTGCGTAGAGGTGTGCGAGTACTCGTAATTTACAAGCCGAGCTGAACTCGTTTCGATTGTTCGAGGTGAGTCGACCGCTTGAATTTGCCGAATTATTCGAAAAAATCGGACTACTCGAATATTCAAGCCATCGTAAAACTTCGATTTACTTGAAGATGAGTAGTTCGGCAAATTTAAGCGCTCGGCTCGGCTCGACCGACCGATCATTGTTTGACTCGAAATTCGAGTACTCGAATAAATCGCGATAGATAGCTTTAGTTAATACTTTTAGTATCAATAGTTTTAGTGAAGTCCATAATTAGTCTAAGTATCTTAATAAGCTATTAAAACCTATAATATTTATTTCATTTCAATAGAACCTAAAATACTGTGAAGAGATTTTTGAAACGCGCTGTACATTCTAACGGTTAATTCTTCGTCGAAGCTTTAGAAAATTTGTTTCAGTACGACGAGGAGTTTCGTACAAATGAGACGGCGAGCGGAAATCATCCGGGGAGCGATTTCTCTCGGTGTTTCTTCCTGCGAATTCTCGTGGTCGGTTATTAAATTCATTTCTCGAGTTGATTAACGCGAGCGCCAGCAAAAACGACCGAAATATTGGAAGGTTATATAAAAACGGAACTCCTCTCCCACCCCTGCGAGCCGTACTTAATCCTCTTACCTCGTTGGCCAGTTAGGCGGGGCGGTGGGGTTGGAAGGGGCGAGAAATGGCAGTAGCCCGACTCGGTTCTGGACTCGTGCTATATTACGGACTTACAGCGTTAAATTGATGGCCACAGTAGCTACCACCACCACCATTAACCGAAAACCCCGTGTGTACGGAATTTACATCGACCGAGCTCTGTGCTAGAGGGTTAGCTACCAACACCATGAAATTCCACGGGACCCAGGAGACTTGACCGGCCAGCTCACGCACCGCCCGGTCAATTGCGTATTTTATTACTACCGTCATCTATGTATATTTTATTAAAGATTTTAAATTCCGCCTATACCCTGGTCGAATTCGATGATTCTGAAATTATGGAACGAGCCTTCTAAGCTTTAACCATTTACCCATAAATTATGGTCCATACTGTATAGTAACAGAAATGTGCCAATTTGTGCCAACTGAGACAAGTTGTATCTTTCGAATGGTTGAAGATCGGAAAAATATTGTAGAATAGAATTGAATGGTGAGTTATGCATATTTTTGAATTAAATTTGGGCATTTTTGTGTATTATTATATGAGAATCATACAATTATATCGTTTTTATGATACATAGCTTATTTTATTAACTATATTCTTAAGTGTATAATAAAATTATATGTAGTAGGATAAGTAGTATTGTCCCTAATAAAATGAATGACAAATGCTTGTTAAAATTCACGTATCAGCTAGATGGTATGGTAATCAAAATATCAATGGAACACCATACTTTTGATGTATTGTTACGTACTATTTAACTATGCATTACAATGTCTCCAAACAATGTTTATGAATCCAACTATTTTTTATGGAAAACTATGCTACTTACAAATAAAAAGTGAATATTGTCTATTATGTATTGTAATGGGTCTGTCCCATTAAAATATAAATAAACATCCGATATGTAAATATATCAATATCTATCCGATTTCGAAAACATACTTTGTAAATGAATGTAATCAAACATTTGATTAAAGAAAGGAATAATTTATTAACGCACTACTTTTCCCTGAAAATGACCAACAAATTGCCCACTTATAATTACATCAATTATATAATTTAGCTGCAATCTCTAAACCTGAATGCGACCAAAGGTACACAAGGTAAATAAATAAAAAGGGAAACACAGAAAATTCGATGCAGCAACCGCGTCGGGTCGCAACTGCATTATTCGTTCGATCACGCACAGGTCGTACCGTGGTATCGAATTTCGATTAATCGATCGACCGACCATTAAACGGTTCCGCGGCGAGGGCCATTAATAAGAGAGCTTAATATAATATTGTAAAGAGCCGGTCGGATGGCGGTCTCGTCGCTCGCGTTCCGCCGACACTTTCGAGATGGATGACGTCGAGACATCGCGAATAAAGAATGGAGCGTGCATTTCTCAAATTTTTCCTCCCTCCTTATCCCCCCGCCCCTCCTCGTGCCGTCACTTTTCGCATCTCTGTTTTCCCGATGGCCTGCGCGACCTTTTATTTCCATCTCCCTACGAGCTATTCTCACTTTGACACGCGGCCGTATTAGATGCGCGAGCACTGCCCTGTAATTTTTTAGGGGGTGCGACATTCGTTCTCGCTCTCTTTGTCCTCGACATTATTTTCATTTGTAAACGCACCCTTTGCCGCCTGCTGTCATCCCTGAAAAGCCACCGACCCGAATGGGTCGTGTAAGCAGGATTCCCCTCCACGCGATTGAAAGTAATTTTTTCTTTTTTTCGTGAATACACGTGAGTGCACCGGTCATGATTTTAATTAAATTCCGCAAATCATTAGCTAGTATAGGTAATTGGAAAGCAATGTTGATTTATTAGTAACGGTTGAGGATTTAATCATCGGACCTAACCGATGACGTAACAGTTATAAATACAGGAAATGATGGGTCACACATGATCCAAACACATTTCTTTATGTATATTACATTTTTATTCTTTCGATATTTTAATTTTATGGCTTATACCAACTTATCTGAATAACTAATTTATTCAGATGCAATCTACCCATAATAAGACTTCGGAAATTTCAATTGTGTATTAAATAAATGTTGTTGCTATATAAGACATGTAAATCAAGTTAATAAAATATTTATTGTTTTTGTTACATTAACGAAAAAGATTTTATACAGTGTGCAGATATACTTTTCATGTTTTTGTTGTAACTTTTTAATAAAGCACTTCTAAATCTATACATATTTATCTTAAATTTTTGTTTTATAAAATTTCATTCGCATCGTAATACTTATTCGACAATATGTAATAGGTTTTTAATTATGCCCTTGTGCTGAAATACTCCGAGTACATACATATATTTGTGATGCAAACTAAACAACAGTTTAAATAACATATTTTTATGGCTTTAGGATATACAAAACTAGTAGAAATTATGTAAAATTTTGTTACTTTTATTTTTCATTAATTAAATCACTCTTTAAGTTATCAGTTTAATCCAGACGTCAAGTAAGAGTCTAAACTATCATATTATAAAAAATTATACAATAGTCAAAATATTAATATCGTAAGACTGTGCACACCTATTTTATATTAATGAAATATAATTGTTAATAGTTATAATTAGGATCAAATTTTTAACGATCCTGTCATCGATGGGGCTGTATTTACCCTAATGCAATATAGAGACGTGTTTAGAAGCCACTGACAAAGTGGGCCTGCCTAGAAGTGTTTATCATTACTACAGAAAATAAATAAATCCGCTGACTTCCACTTCTAAATTTAATTAGAAGATATATGTACGAGACTGGATTTTCATTTGTGTGCTAAAGGCCGGAGAAGTTCTAGACGCGGCCCTGATCAATATGCAAGAATTAACCCTTGAATGGCGGAGTCTGGGTAAATCGAGACCCTAACTAACAAAACATGTACACGGATATTAACCAAAAGTTAAACACATAATTTTTAATTGAAAGGATATCATGTATTTGAAGAATAATTTTGAGAGGAACAGTATTAAATTTAGAAAATGAAAATCAATAAAGTTCTATACTAATAGTACTATGTCATTTACAGATGAATATGAAGAAAACTGTAGAGAAATACGATGAACATATTTTTCCATAATATTCAAAGATATGTTCGAGATTTTTCACAAGCCATGAATATGAAAAACAGCAGAAATTTCTGAGATGATCTAATCTAATACTATATTCATATGTACGTATTAAGTTATACCGTATGAAATTTCTATCATTTTTCTGACTTGAAGAATGTGTAACGGATAGAATTGGAAATGAAAAGTTTTTACTCCTCCCAGAAGAACTTCTGTTCACTTTCCGTTCTCCATCATCCAAGTCCTTCAACAAAAAAGCAATAAAACATCTGCGTTGCGGGTCCCATGGGTCCGTCCGCAATTACGCGCTGCCGCGTGAATCCCTTGCGTTCTGAACAAAAAGCTTTTCTTCTCCCTTAGGATTCTCCAGATTTTTTTTTCAACACACCTTTTTAACGCGAAAAAGTGCTAGTAAACATTGGCGTTAAAAATCTATATAACATTTTGTAAAATTATTTACTTTGAAATTTCAAGTTTCTTTTTATGTCCAACAAGTAATATTTGAGAGTTTCATTTTACAAACCAACTAATTTTTGAATTGTAATTAAAATAGGTGTTCCATTATCACTTTTTAGTTTTAATATATGTATATTTAATAATATAGTCTTCTGAAACAGCATTGGAACTGCTCCAAAATTTCATGACAAACTTTTGAAATTTCAATAAAATTACAATGTTACGAACAGCGAGTCATCATATAATTATTTGCACAACAGAAAAGAGATTAATGGCAAGACAAAACGAGTTATAATACTAATTCCTTACATATTTTCATATCACAATTCCTAGTAAAATAAATATTTACCAAAATATTTTTATTATTTTAAAATTTCAGCGGGTCCTTTTAATATCAATTCTACTATTCTAAATAATCGCTTTTAATCTCTTTCTTTATTAAAATTTAAAAAGACTGGATATTTAATAAGAAATCAAAATTTCAAATTTTAATAAGTAATTAAACCAGTCAATATCAAATCACCTAATTAATTATGAAAGTAACTGTTTCACAGGTTGAATATTTCATGTTTCGAATAATTAAACCGCTGCATAATTCATCGTCGAGGTACTAACATTTTCCGTAACAGTGGAAGTTGCATCTTGAAAGGCTGAGAAAAACAATTTCTTGTTTCAAGGTGGTACCTACTATTGCCCGGGTAAATCTTGGCCGCGGCGAATAACCGGTGCGATTCTTAATTATTCTCTCTGAACAGACTTCGCCAAGTGCTGAAATACCGAAACAATGTACCCTTTAATCGGGCAAGAAATTTTACGAGAAACGTTTGCTAACGGCCAAGACCCCAACGGCATACTTGCGTGCAACTTCCGGCCGGAAGGAAAGTTCCCGGACGCTTGGGTATATAACATCTCGCATTGTGTGATTATACAACGATCCACGTAAACTTTCAACGACAGTTGGAATGGCTATTACGAAGTTGAAATCGAACTTTCAGTGTAAACATGTCTCCCTGGACAGCCAACAAGTCGGACTCAACAACGATTATGAAATCTTCAAGTCTGGTGAAGAATATAAATTGTAAAGAATATGGATTAGAATATGCACTAACGACACGAAATTATATTTTGGAAGTTTTACTTAAAAAACAATTTGGCTAGTATGAATAAATATCATTAAAGCGTATTAACTACATACATATATCAAGTTGCAAATTCGTTATTTAATCAATTTTTCTAAATGCATAGTAGATAGTTTTATATATTTCACGAATTTATGTAATTAACATTTAATTAGATCTGATAAAGTCTTTATTTATATAAGTACATATATTTTAATATAATAATGAAATAAAGGATAAATGAATATAAGAACTGTAATACATAACTCATAATACAAAAGGTAAGATAAAACTATCACTTATAACTGCGTATGTATTTCTATAATCTTACACATAGCGCCACTATACTTTCTCTACCGGCGCAACATGGCGTATCTAGAAGAACAATGGGTAAGTAGCTCTACGAACGGGCCCAGCATAGTCTACAATAAGCGACGCCAGTCGGCGCCCCGCGAAACTCAAAAAACCAATAAGGCGCGCAATTATAAATGAAGAAGGTTGGGGCGCAACATCCATCAAGATCAATCAGAATTAAACGCATACTACTATTATAATTAGTGATTGAAGAGTATACAAAATTTTAGAGATTCAGATGTGACTAAAAAGTTCTTTCAATTTGTAAGAAATTAAATAAGAAAAACAGAAACTTTCAATACTTCATAATTATTAGTTTGTTGTTTACAAAACGATAATTGTATGGACCAAATGAAATGATAAATGTTCAATTAATAATTAAAGTAAATAAAATACCCAAAACGTGCTCATTTTTCCGATTCTTTATCAATTTATTACAAAAACTACACGAGGTATCATTTCATGAAAATTTCTTGTGAGGTATTAAAATAAGTATATAATCATACCGTTCAAAGGTTTAAATATTTAATTATTTTGTAGAAACTGCATTTTGCATTTTGCTGTTATCGTAGACTTATTCCTAGCATTGAAAGAGCGGTTGATAGGCCCGTGGGATGAGGGATTGCAAGTGCGTGTTTCGTTAGGGGACATGCACGGGCTTTCATTAGCCACAGGAAATTAAGCGAGAACCGCTAGAGCCACCTTTTGCCACCCCCAAAAGCGTCGAAATAGAGGGTGTCGAATATCGTACCCCCGAGGGCTCGAATCCCGAAAATCGAGTCATATCGGAGACACAGGAACGTTTCCGACAGCGAATGTTCTTGAAACTGACGCATATATTTTTATTTCTCTCCAATTGTTTCCGTGAAAAATTTCTCCCTATTGTCGTTCCTTACTTTTTACATATTCTTATCATGCTATATACAATAAAAAATTGTTTATTGCAATTTAAACATTTATGGAGTCAATTATTGTTTATATGCAACAAACATTGTTTTATTTATTAAATAATTGCCTATCTGCAAATAATAATTAATTGTATCAAATTTTTAATTAAAGATTCGATGTTTTAGTTTAAATAATTCAACTGTTTTGCAGGATCGATAATTTTTATTCTAAATAATTGTTTATTCAATGCGTAGAGATTTGTAACAAAATAGAAGAGGCAACATTTGTAATGAAAGTATTCCTGTACGTTTGCAAACTATCGTTAAGATTAAGAACAAGATACAAAATATTTAAAAAAGATGAAAATGATAAAATATGGAAGGATGAATACCTCCAACCAATTGTTTCTACATTGTTGCATTTGTATTTTGTTTATCATTATTCTTTCTCAAAAGAAACTACATAATTCTATAAAAGTACTCGCAAGTTACTTCTAAATACATAAGCTACGATAAAAGTAAATTGATAAGTACAAATTAAGAAAATTAATCAAAAAGCATCACTAAATTACAGTTTTTTAATTTATAAGAGAGATATGTTTTCAATTTAGTTTACGTATGTTTTGTATTCTCTAATATGTGTGATAAATGCAAGAATACCCTGAATTTAATTCGACCATAAAAGTTTCAAAATTCTTATTCCACGGAAAATTTATTCAACCTCATTTCCCACGGTATATTTCTTTCACTTAACGCCACGTACCAGTTTCAATTCACTTTTCCCTTTAGCGATCGAACAAATGACGATCGAGGTGTTTGTGAAGAACCCTATGGTGAAGTATGAGGAAGAAAACTGGTGCTCTTACGAGGCTTCCTTCCATCCAAAGAAGAACTCACGAGGGTGTGGACGATTGTGTGCAAAGGGTGATGAGTAATCTCGGGCAGACTAATCTTTGGGGTGTGGCGATTGCACCCTGGAAGAGGAATGTTGAAAAGAAAGAGAAGAAGAAAGACCATTTTAAGCGGGATCCGCTATTAGAGTAGTTAGTAAGGCTACCTAACCAGCCTGTGCCTTATACAAACAATACTTATTAAATTGTTGCATATTAACATGTTAAATTCCATGATGTACTTCAAAGATACAGGTTTAATTAAGAGAAAAAATTCTGACTTTTTTCTGAATATTTATCCCTTAAATATTTGACTCAAGAAACAATTATACATATATTAAAGTAGAGCCATCAGTATGTACCCCAGAATTTTTTTAAACTTTTTGAAGGGCAAGAACAGTCAAAAAAAATATTCGTGGACATATAAACGACAGAGGTTATTCACAGAACCTGCAAAAAATATGCTTGCACACGGTGGGTTGAGTATTACATGAGGGAAAAACGAAGCGAAAGTGTGATAAATATAGTATAGTCGAAATGTTCTATAATTAAGCGTTAGAATTTAATTATTTAACCTGTATTTAATCACTTATTATAAAAACCTTAAATTTTGCATGATATATACTTAATGTGCTGAATCATCAATTTCGAAATATCAAAAATCCGATACAATTTAATATAAAACGTATTATAAAATAGCATTTAGGAGTGTTTTGTAAAGCATAAACGTTCATTAATAACTCATTTAACAGTATCAAATCGTGTAAGATACAATTATTTATGATGAGCTTTATAATCAACGCATGAATACTAAATGTTTTAGTTGGATTTTTTATACATGAAATTAGTTTAACACTGATTATATATATATTGCATGTCAATGAAGTTAGTGATATTGAATTTTTCATTGTATAGGTTACTGAAATAATCAACATTCAAAATACTGTATGTAAAATAATAGTGAAGCAATAAAATGCATATTGGAAATGAAATAATTTTATTTTACCTTTTCAACAAAATTTTTTCAATAATTTTCATTAAAAAGAAAAAACAGAAGGCTAAACCTATGACCACATTTTTATTTTCTGTTTTTTATAGTGGTTTAATTAACACATGAATGAAAGCAAACGTTAAGTACAAATTCATTCAGGATAAAATTTGTTTAAACTAACAATAAGTATAATATGGTTTACACGTATTTCAATAAGATCAGTGATATTACATTTTGAACTGGAAAAGGTACTAATGATATTGAAGCTTTCTACATAGTTATACGAAAAAGTCACTTACACACTATCAAACAAAATTTAAATTTCTTTTTAAACAAATAATTTTATAATACCTACTTTTAACACGAATTTTAAATTGACTACGCTGTAGTTGTTTAATGCTTTTTAGAGATTACTTGTTCTTTAGTTTTGAAAGATGAATGATCATGATCCTTCATAGCACAAACACTCATGATCACTAGTGAGCGATCGCTCAAGTTTGGAAGATATTCTATATCAAGTTACAGCTTAAAATTTTCATTAATTGATTTTTGAGTCAATTAGAAAAGAATTATATACGGTGTCTCAGCTCTGAGATACAATAGAAAATGCTACGCTTCTCACAGATAAAAAGAAATACCACTAATTTTCAGAAAATACAGCAAAAATAACCTCAGAAAGAGATATTTAAGTGATCTCCTTTATCTGAGACACCCTATGTAGTCAAATACAAATATTGAATTGCTACTTTTAAACAATGGCTAGAATGAATAAACAGAACTTAATACCTTTCATTTAAACAAAATAAGGAATAATAAATAAATAATAAAAAAGAATAATAAATCCTTTACTTGATCTTTGTTTTTCAATAAGCAAGTTTTCACACCGTTTATTTTTTTCATATGTATTTTGCTACTGATCCTTTTACGGAATAATTCCTTATACTTGCAACAAGTAGTGCATACCATTTTTTTTTACGTTGCTTGATTATCGGTAATAATTATCACTTACAAGGGAACATCGGGAACTGATACACTCCGATTTTGATGAAACTTTGCATAAATATTTATTAGACCTGTTTATGAAGATAACTGTAATTCGTTGGTGCCCGTTTTTCACTTTGAGGGAGATAACCCTTTTATCTGAACCGCCATTTCTATATACGTGCTTATAAATCGTAAACAACAAAAGATATGAAAAAATAGTTGAAATAAAAGTTATACCGTTTCTTGAGGTCTATAAAGCTGCGTGTAAGGTTTTTTTTTTAAATCATCCTTTTTGCAAAATTGAATTCACCCTCCCCCTCCGTTTTGAAAAACTTTACTTTTTTTTCAATCAATAAAAGCGCCTATTTATTATGAACTCAACGATGTATTATAGTGTATAGTTGTTCTAATTATTCCGATGGAATTTTTGATCTAAGTTTTTTGATCTGTCTGTATTGACCGCTAACTCAACTTATACTTGCAACGTTGATAAGATCTTTGATAAGAACCATTTTTCCATTCGTTTTACACGTCATTTTCATAATTACAAGATTAATTTCATCATCATATGATGAAGTATATTTATTTTGTAGATTTTCTACAATATACAGGGTACTTCCGATGTAGTAGTACAATTGAAAAGAGGGTTAATCTACATTTTCAGCTTATTTTTATATGTAGATTAACCGTTTTTTCAATTGTACTACAAACAGGGTGAATGTTTTATTATCCACGTAAAAAAGTAATAAAGGCGCAACATTCAAAGCAGTACGAATGTTCCGGACAGCCTAATGTAGGTATGTATGTATAGGAATTCTCTACAAAGTCTTCCATAGAAACAGGGATCGTTACACGAGAATTTCCGAGAAAATTGTTGCAAATGTAACTCTCGTAGCAAATGCAAAAACTACCGCTACGGGAGCAAGCTTCTGCCGAATCCATTTAGATCTATGTTTTCATTAATATTTAATTGGGTCATGATTTACTTACACGGGAAATTATCCATATGTTAAATTAGTTTTACAACAACAATGGTTGGAAGTTATAGTAGGTACTTTACTTCCTGATAGGTGAAACAAATATCATTTGCTCGAAAATTATATTTCAGTCAGAAAAATGGTGTCAAAGACCGCCAAAAGTGACTCTGAAAATGGGAATAAATAATTTTTATTGTAATCTTTTTTTAGATAGGTACATATACAAAAAATTAATAGAGATAAATTTTACAATTGTCAATTGTAATTGCAAAAGAATTAATCCAATATGGTTATTTTTAATATCAAGGAAAGCTATTTTGCATTTATTACATTTTTAAATAGTGATGTAAATATTTTTATAGATTCTAGCTGCAGATTTGCTAAACGTCAACCTTTGTTACTTTTAATAAATTTCCTTGTCATAATTATGTACATACAACATATTTGTATTATGGCAAATAAAAGAATTCTTTATACATGAATCATCATAGCATACTAGGTAGGTTAACAGTATGCCTTGAGTATTTAGGGGACCAATTAGTTTCGTGCAATAATAGCAGTCGAACTTCCGAAACCGAAGTAGAAGGAATTATAGCTTAATAATTCAAGCTTTTGATAGTCGAAACATTTGATCAACGAAAACTAAAGATAGTAATATAGCGGTATCTTGCAATAAAATTGAATATTTATGGTAGATAAATCGGGAAAACTGTTGAAAGATTAACACAAAGAAATCGTAACTACAGTAGAGGCTATAAGAAAAAATACACAAAAAGATAGATACTTCAGCATCAGCTGATAAGCACGAAAAGTACTTAGTATGGTCCAATAATACACATAATAATAAGTACACTTATGTATAAATTCAAAGAGTGTCGAAGAATACTGTGTCACCTATACAATATTCAGAATAGTTCTTACTTTCATTTCATAAAAAGGAATACATATCTATAGCATAGTCTATATCAGTGCCCCCCCCCCTGCAGGCGCTAGAATGCGAAAGTAGCCTGAAGTGCAGTTGGGGGTGTAAATTTGTCACTGTATCTTTCTGTTCGTGTTATAATGTTAAATGAGGTAAATTTGTAGGGGAGTGTTGAGTAAAGCATAGGAGGCAATGGACCAAAAAAGTTTAAAAATCTCTGCTGTATATTAACCCATTACAGGGCTCTGGGGGACCGGCGAACCATTGGAACTCCGAGGGTTAAAGATTGTTGCCGCAGGCAAACGAGACATAGAAAATCGAAAATATCCATCGATTTTGCGTGCTGTGGAGCACGTACACGGTATAAGCGCGAGTGTATGGCTAACTCGGACCGGCCACGTTTTAAACCCTCAACGGGTTACGCTGGTCACGTGTACTGTCGGACGATACGAAAGCCGCATACAAAAGTTTTTCACCCCTTTCTCTGCAACTGCTCCCGTCATGTTCCTGCTACTCTACATCTATCTATACCTTTCCCTTCCCCGCTTTGGCTACTACACTTACCCTTCCGTTTCGCTTTCATACGCGTCGCCGTTTGCGGTACGTTCGTCCACTAGGAGGAAGCCCGCTGCCTCGTGTCGTCGACAGAAAGAAAGAAAGAAAGAAAGAAAGAAAAAAAGAAACAACGAGGAAAAAACTCGTCGAGCATTAAGAGAGACACGTACGGAGTATCTTCTTCGCAAACAATACTGCGAAGAGAAGAAACGCTCGGCTCATCCGTGATGCCTGCCTTTCTTCTATCTGTTCCTCCTCTTCTGCTTTCAACGCGCGTGTACTCTCCTCTGCGTCGAATTTATCAAGCTGTCCCGTCGGGATTTGTCAATGTCTCGGACTCGTCGAGATTTCGCGTCCAATTAGTCGATCCGTGCGGAATTTCTGCTCTCTGAGAATTTACAGCTAGCCCTGTGTGTTGAAGAGTTCGTTCACGTAAAGGCGGGAATGACAAGCGTAGGAAGACGGTAGCATTAATTTCCCCTCCGACCACCGGTACCGGTAGCGACAGCAGCGGTGGCAACGTGAAACGTAATCGAGAAAACCGTTAGTAGGCGACATTGTGCTTGGGACGTCTTTTTAAATCCACCGGAAATATTCGACGGATATGAAAGTTTTTAATAGTCTTTTGGTTTCAAATGGATCCAGCGTAGAAGGCAGGAAAAATGTCCCCTAATGGACTCTCGAAAGAAATTATTCGTGATCAGCGGAATACGTTCGTTACGAGGACGTGAAACGAGCGTGAACGAAGATTGGAGGAGACAGACGAAAAAACGACACCGAAAATGAAGAGAGCGAGAGGGTGAGAAAGTGAGAGATGGAAGTGAAAGAAAGATAAAAAAAAAAACGCTTGGAAAGCAGCACGTTCAGCAGCCGATGGTGCTACGAAATTACTGAAAATCCTCGTCGACTTCAAGCAACCTGATTTGTCCGTGTTAGTTCTACTCGTTCGTCAGCTTGCTCGTTTATTCATGCGTCTCCCTCTCTGTCACCCTTTCTCTTTCTCTTTCCATCTCTTTATCCTCGCGCTCCTCGTAATTCATTATATTTCTCACGGTCCGTTATTCTGTTTCTGTCGATTCCCCCGAAGCTCTATCGGGCTTTACTTCATTAGAATCGTCCACAGATCGTCCCTTTCCTTTTTCCAAATAACTCCTCTGACTCCTCCATTAAACTGTCTGCGTTAATAGCTTCGTGAAACTTACGGTCGTCCGAAACTGTCCGAAAGGCTCGTTTGCAAATTCCATTGCCCTGTTTGGTCCGTTCATTCAACGGATCCTTTTCATCTTGAAAAACTATTACCCCCCTCGGCCATATTCGTCTTCTTATTTCCTACGCTAAATATCACCGATCCATTCCTTTGCATCTTTTGTTTCCTTGCAATCTATTTTCTTTTCAATCATCCGTCTGATGACGATTATTAACCGCATAAGTTAGCTCGATGTCTTCTCATTTATTCTATTTGCAAATTGTATTTTTAAATCAAGGTGCTTTAAAAATCAATTAATGACGGTTACTAATAAGATACTAAAAAAGATTCTGCTGAATTACATTGAAAAAATAGGTAAAATAATTTATTCTGCATTTGGCAAAAATGTACCACACTAAACTGGCTCCAGGAAATTCAAAAACATAATCTTACAGTTCACCTATAAGTTTGAAGATAGTGATGTATCAAATGATAATTCGAACTGAGTATAAACAAAACTGATGTCACAACCGGAAGTGACTTTACAAGAAAAAATATGAGAAAGACTAAAAGAGTAAACAAGTAAATTCCTTATTTTCTCAGTACGAATTAATTTGGAAACTATTACTAGACTATTTGTTCCTACTATTTCTCATTTCATCTACATCCCTCTGTTTTCATAAAACAAATTGGTCGTTCGAAAAACATCGAAAGCCTTAATCTCATATGTTTTAACGAGTTATTTGTGCTTTCGTTCGTTCTGTTTCATTCTGCAACGACGGAATGGTCAAAAATATCGAGAAATCCAGCCTTAAATGTTCGAATGTATTATCCGTTTTCACCGATATCCCATTTATCACTGAAATCTATTATTTTTTCTGAACACGCCGACCCCGTTAATCCCGTTCTATTCATAGTTTCTGCGAAACATAGGAACACTCGAAAATATCGAGGATCTGGATTACAAAATCCACCACAGGTCCATTCAGCTCTGTTCGATGGTCCATTTATCGTCGGAATCTATTATCCCTTCTATGCCATCACCTTTGCCCTTTTCTGATATTCCACCCCTGCCCGTCCAACATCTTTATCCACATCCGAGGCTCGGTTTCGCTCGCTGCACCTGTTCTCCATCGTCGCGATTCCTCGAGAGCGATCTTTTTCCGCCAAATCAACCCGGCAAATTGGAGCTTGCAAATGATCCGCCTTAAAGATTCCGCTAATTGTAGAAGAGAGAAGGGTGAACGTTTCGAAGGAAAAACCTTACCGTTAAACTAATTGCTACGGTAAAAGAACAAGAGAAAGAGAGAGTGAGGAAAAAGAGAGACGGAAAATGAAAATGGAACAGGATGAAAGAAACATTGGTATTCCCTGAAATAAAAACTTCAAGATGGCTCGTTCGTTCTCCATTCACCAACGGAACGCAAAGCTGTTGTTACGTTCCGAACAGAAATTTTTATAAATTTTCCTTTGTCTTTTTTTTCTTCACTAACCGGATGTGATTCGAGAATTATAGCATTTTGGGGGCTTCCTAATCCAACGCAGAAACGGTCTTTGATGTTTTTAAGACAGTTTATCCCTTGGCGACATAATTCGGATTGTTAATATAACAAATTCCTTCCTTGATGTGTTCTACGTTCGAAAATCACGTATAATTACAGATCACCTATACTCCTTAGAACCACCGGAAGTAAATCCAAAACATCACTCGTGTGGTCTGATAATACCGAGCATTCTGAAACGTTCTTTAACGGTCTCGCGAAGATGATTAAATTTCTACCGATATATTATTAAAAATTCCCTATCAATTCTGCAAATTCTGCAAATTCCCATTTGTAATAGAATTTGTTGGGGTTCATTTTTCTGACTGCACAGTGTTACACGCGTGTTACGTTTACCGGTAATCACATTGCTCGACTACCACACTGTTACATTTTACACTCTTACATTGATACAACAATCCAAGCACACGCGCACGCACCGCACGAAACATCGTTATCTTTATGCCTTCCTAGAACTTATAACGCATTTTTGGAATAACATTTCGCTAACAACTTTTCTCAAGTAATTTAAATAAAATTTGGAATGTCTCAGAACCGATCGTACACTCAAGATCAAATCAGGCTTCCTCAAGGAAAATGGCGATGTCCCCAGTTTCCGTCCTTCCCCGTAGACTTCCCTAAGGAAAATGACAATGTTGGAAAAGGGGCCCTATACATACAGGGTGTACTGGCGACAATGAACCCCTTGACCGCACCATGAAGACACACAAGAGTCGTCTCGGCCAGGGTAGGTCCCCGCTAGCACGTGACAATGCTGACCTCTTTATGGTGCGGTCAAGGGGTTCATTGTCGCCAGTGTTCCTTTGTGTCTGGCTGCGAGAGGATTACCCTGTATATGTATAGATCTGTGAAAATTTGAATTATTTACCTTTTTTGTATTTTTCAGTTATAAGTTAAAAATTAGATTATTTTGTTTCTAAATCACTTTTAATAGTAATATTGTCAAAATTAGGATTTCGAGAATTTCTGCTTCCTCTATATTGCTATTTTCTTTAGGGAAGCCTGCTTTAATCGCGAGTATACTTAAGTCCTTTGTTATTTATTATTTTTGTCAAAGAATTTTTCTACGTTTTTTTTTATATTATTTCCGATTGGTGTATATGTATATTTATTCTTCAAATAAAGTTTCAACAAGAGCTATTTCGAACAAAAATGTTTCTAAACAATACCTTCTATTTTTTATTCAATAACTTATAGAAAAGATTCGAATTTTACCATTAAAAATAGTAACACAACAGTCCCAAAAATGACCGCATAATAATAATTTTCCTCAACAATATCTTGGTTTTTTTTCAACCAATACAGCCATTTGAATACTTCCAATCGGTACTAGGACTGTGTTTCCAGTGTACATCTATGTCGATCAGGAACAAAACGAGGAAGCAAAGCGGCTTTTGAAAGAGAAAGTCGGCCATGCCCGATGTACGAAAACAAAGAGTCGATTCGAAGGCGTAGGGAGAAACGAAAAAGGGTGGATGGACATTCGGAAAAGCGGCGATCGAAGATTCGATAATCGTAGAGTGCTGGTTCGCAGGAGCGATACGCCCTGGTGGCGTCCAATTACCGATCAGTAATTGGGGCAGAATTTCTGCTGAGCTTAAATTTGCGCGCCGCTGTCCAGCCCCTCGCCTCGATCGCCTCGGTCACTCGCTAACACCGCCTCGCTGCTCTTCGTTAATTAAACCGATTAAGCTCGCGATTCAGAAGATGAGATCTTCGCCTTTTTACCGTGTGCGCGAAACCCTCGATCTTCTTCGAGAGCAAACGGTGCAACCACGCTTCGAAATTCACCGTCGAGCTCCTTAATTACTGATATGGTTACAGGAACTCGAACGATCTTATACAGGCAACGAGCGGAAATATGTAAAAGACATGTGCTACGAGTCACAATGTAAGTGTAACACTTGCACTATAGGTCCTGCAACGTAGCAATGTCACATTTTAAATAATAAGAAACAACCTAGTTTCTTATCCTATCATTCTCAAAATTCGGTAAGACATTTTACCAAGTGGAGGCGTTTAGTGGAGGGGGAGAGGGTTTCGTCTCCCCGGACGCCTTTAGTTCGGGCCAGGGACCGCTAGGTGGCGGCGAGAGATCGACGACAGTGTTCTCGCAAGCGGTCGCCCGGCATGCAGTTCTAATATATAGACGTTCCGAAGTGTGGTATGATAGATGTTTGGGACAGAGATTGTCTGTCGTCAGCCCCACTGGCGAATCTTACAGATGTTAGGATTATGGGGGAGTGGACTCCGTTTAAGTTAGCAACACAAAGATTATAATAATATTTGAAGATATTATTTATTAATGATAGCGTCATGCCATATACATATTATACTCGCGGGCTATGAATATGGTCCACTAGATCCTACAATCGATAATCGCGGTCCCGTTATCAACCTACGCGTGGATTGCATTGTTGGCATTCCTAACAACATAGACGATTCCGCGACAAAACGCCTTTTTTCTCTCCTATACAAGAGAAGTTTAAAATTTTGCAGAAAAAAATATAGTTTAACAAACACTAATAACGTAATTATGTTTAGGGTTAGGTTCTTTAGAAAGCTGTAATTTGAGAATTTTGGAAATCTAAAATTTTGTTATTTTTCCAACCTGGAATTTTGGAATTTTCAAATTTTAGAATGGTGACAGTTTACATTTGTAGGGAGGAACCAGTCCAGCTCTTTAGGGGAGCCAGGCCCATCCTGATCTCTATCTAGTTACGACAATGTTCGGCAATGAAATAGTCTTGGGAGTCCCACCTTCTTAAAAAAATTGAAAATTTTCATATTATCGTGAATATTTACGAAATCGGGAGGAAAAAATGGATCATAGGTTGAGAGCATACATTTGAAAATGAATATATAATTCGTGTCAAGTCCATTTTCACTGTAGCGGTCAACGTGTTAATCGCAACAATGGCTACCAAATACATAAGTATGTACATATTGAGTTATGTCTTCTCCAAGAATTTTTATTTTTCTAATAAATTACATACCTCTATCTAAAATTTTGTTCCTATTCACTCTATTTTATGGTACGTCATCTGCTACGCATAAGAGAAACCAGGTTGAACCAAGAAGTAAAATGGTCTATAAGTTAGCTCAATGCGATAGTAATTAACTGTAGTAAGAATACACGTGTAAGGGAAGTGGTTACGAGCGAGAACTGTGAACAGAACGGCAAAAATAATCTGCCAGAGATAAAGTTTTCAACCCTAGCTCAAACGATAATACCTCGGGGGTTTAACCGTTCCCGGTTATATTCTTAACGTGGCACATTTCGCGACCTCGTAGCGGCAGACCCTAAAACTGCGATTCCGTGTTAAAACGCTCGAAGCGGTGTACATGTTGGTTGGCTTTAAGGGAGTTGGCGACGAGGGTGCAAAGCCGTAGGTCGTGGCTAACGGCTGATTCGGAAATAATCTTTAACTATCTGAAACTGCCAGGCTGCTCAACCGCACGCTTCCTTCTTAATTGGCGATATGCTCTTTTTCATCGCGATTCTAACCCAGAGACAAGCAAACCACGAAAATTGCATTTTCATTTGTGCTTTTACCAGAAGCTTAACCGAAAGTTTTATTGGTAGCTGCTGTAAATTTTGTATCGATTTTACAGCAGCTTCTTTTCAATAGAAACAATAGAGTACACAAATTTAGATAAAAGTTTATTATCTAATTAATTAGAAGGGTTTATTAATTAGACTGCGGGACACTGATGTAACAAGAATTTTTCGTAGGGTAGACCAGATCCCTTAGAAGTCTTAGAATTTTTAAATATTGAAGTATTCGAACCTTAGAATTTTTAAATTCTGAATTTTATGATGGTGAGGAAACCAACCACATTGCGGGGGGGAAGGGGCACCCTGATCTCAATTCTTTATAACAGAATTTAATTTGTATCATATAGTAAGCTTATAGTCTTTTCGCTAATTACCATATCATGCAGTTGACGCGGCAATACAATTACCAAAAAAGAACCTAATATAAATCTTCACCTTCTTGCATATTTAAACGAATACCGACAAACTAATTATTCTTGTAGACGAGCCCCAGTTGCATAATTAAATGAAAGGAAGTAAAAACTATAAACGAAAGTTATTTTCTTAGAATAAGATCGCGTAAAGGCGGTTCGCGATAAGTGGTTATCGGAGTGTAATTCAATTACTGGATCTTCACGGTGCCCGGAGCACCATTGTTCAATTTTGTTCCTTCTCTTGCTGGATCGTTGTCGAGGGATAGGGACTTGATTCGTTATCACACTTCGACCCAGCCAGACACAATGGTGTTAATAAGAGATAACCGAGCTGATATCATGCCTCGACTCTTGATTTCACAGCCGACACCGACAAGTTCGTTAATGTAAAACGAGCCGCCCGCGTCCGTTGGTTCGTTAATTAACCAATTAAACGCTGAATTTTAGCGCTACTGCCGACGGCTCTGTTGTTAACGCGTTACCTGTCGCCTGACGTTTTTGATAGTTTTCTTTTCATTAATACAAATTGTATATACGTAACCGTGCTTTATTAAAACAGATATTTTTGATTTATTATGCATTCTATCAACCAATAGTATGGACCGTCATTATATAAGGACAATGATTAGGGTCTTTTTAACACTAGAAATTACATGTTTTTACATTTCTTACTAAACATTTTGACGGGTTACTTATAAATATAATGTTTTTGTAGGAATTTACAGTCTTTACAGGAATTATACACTGTTTTCAATTTATTTCAACTACTTTAATTCCAATGATTTGTCTAACATGTATACTCGGGATCTAATTAGAATCCCCTAGCGAGATGATGATACAGGGGAAGCAGGGGAACAGTGTAAAATTGAGAAAATAAAAATAATATGAAATACAGCATTGAGTTAAAATT
Source organism: Osmia bicornis bicornis (assembly GCF_907164935.1). Taxonomy (NCBI): domain Eukaryota; kingdom Metazoa; phylum Arthropoda; class Insecta; order Hymenoptera; family Megachilidae; genus Osmia; species Osmia bicornis. The sequence goes on along the minus strand of NC_060219.1, from coordinate 1,555,994 downwards.
GGGGCTCTTTCCATTAGTCGCCGTCCGATTGTTAAGAATAAAAATTTAATTTTTAAATTTCAAGTTTCAAACATTCTATTTGCTACTTTACATTATGAATGTAATAGCAACGCCGTCCAAAATAATAGTTTTCTATTGTTTTTTATTAATTATTTAAATATATCTAATTTGTGATACCGCTCATCGATGACCCTCACGGTATTCAATGTGTTAAAGGTTATATGTAATTCTAAAATCTTTTATCAGAGATTATAGTATCAACGAAGCTTGTAGTGTGAATCGATAGATGTGCGTAGCTTATAGCAGCCCTTGTTGTCGTAGTGGTAACTTCGTTAAGCTGTACGAGCTATTGAACCTTCAGTCAGCTCGAAGCAGAGAAACGGAGTATAAAATAAAGAAAAAAAAGAATAAGCGACGAGAAAACGAGAGAAGAGGAGAATCAACCAAAGCTCGGTGGCGTGAAACTCTTTAACGACTCTTATTCGCTAGACTTTTCGCGGAAAATATAGAAAGAAAAATACAGATATAAAAAAAGGCAAACACTTCATGATACAACCGTCGCTGTATGCAGATATTTGATGGACGGTGTCGTTATTAAAGAAAAAAACAAAAACAACAAAAGGAAAATGGATAGAATAACTTATTTGTAGTAAAATCATAGAAATTAAATCAAATACTCGATTTCAATTTATAGAAATTTGATATATGCTATTTTCATAAAAAAGGAAAGAAGATCCTTTCTTCCCAGCAGCTGAAATCATAAAAATGAAATTTAATAATTTAGAATATTAAAAGCTTACTTTAAGTTTGCAGCTATTTGACGTACGTAAGGAGTGAATAATTTATTAGTAGATAAAATGATTGAAATTGAATTAATAATTTAGAAAATTAAACAGCTCGGTTTCATACCTCTCCATTATACATATGCATCCTCTCTTTTGTTAATGTGACTGAATATGAACAATTAATTTCTCTGATTTATCTTACTTGTGTTTTAAAAAAGTCCCAAGTTTAACAAGTTGTGGCTAATTTAAAAATCTTACAAATAGCAATTGCGAGGCTCAGTGGGGAAGAGGCACATGCCACCATTTTATTATTTTAAGCAAAAGAAAATTGAAGGAAAATTATCTTTCTTTTTTCAATAATTAATAGTACAGAAAAATGATAATTTGTATACATATCTGACATGTGCCTGTTTTGAAAATAGTATTTTCTACTGAGTTTCTCCACTTCAAGCTAGTATTCCGAATTGAGTTCAAAATTTACAAAAGAATTATGAAGCTGTTACGAATTACTATCTTTCATTTGCAAAAAAGAATTATTCTTTGTAAGATATCATGAGACCATGCTATAAATTCGTGCTGTTCCTTACGTTGACATTCACAATAAAATATTGAAATACCTACTTTTTAAATATTACGTACACACTTTCTTTTTGCATGTTGTTTACATTACACACCACAAAATAAATATAATAGATATTTTGCATATTCAATTACTGAATGTTTAAAAAATATATCGTGAAGAATCTAAAGATGGGTTGACTTAAGAAATGAGATTCATTAGAAAGTAAGACATTTTTCATCAGGTATTTAAAAAATTTCACCTTCGTCTAGGCAATGTAATTTCTGAGATTTCAGTGACAATAGTTAGTTGCTTATTCAAAACGGGAACAAATAGGTTGCTAGTGGTAAATTCAAAGCTGGAAAATCGTTAATCGCTAGAGAAGATCGAGCCACTTTACGCAACCCACTAATTGGCTGCAGAGACACTGCTTGGAGAGGCAACCAATTAAAAAGAGCTGAGCACAGAGGAAAAAAAGCTGCTGAGCGAGAAAGGCGGTCGTATAATCGATTCTCAAATCGAGCCCGAGTGAAAGGAAAGTTCAGCAAAGTTGCTATCGTTGCCTTGTTATGTACATTTTATTTATTTCACTGTTTTAATTCACCCTGCGACCTCTCTTCATCGTGCTTTCTTGTATTGGGGGAAATCGAGTTTTTCGGTAAATCGTGTAATTAACGTGCACTCTGACCGGTGTTTTACACATACATAAATGTTAATTACCAGTATAGAACTTTGTACGCGTTCTTTGATGTTTTTAATTGCTTGCGAAATTATAATGAACAATTTGATGGAGAAGTTTGAAAAGTTACCGAACTTGTTTAATGAAATCAATTTATTCCGGGGCATAGCAGAATATTTGAAAAGTATTATTAAATTTCAGACCGAAGTATTCATTGCACAATTTCTAGAGCGAAGTTGATTTGACTTTTACTGAAAAACTGAAACGTCTCATTTTGCTTGAGGGCGATCATTTTTTGGAGAGTTTTCAGAAAACAATAATGGGACAATTATTACGGTTCATATTAACTATGTTATTAACTATGCTGTATTCGTATTAAATATATAAATGAATTGAAGATAATTTTAACTGACATAAGTGACATTAAAATTAAGTAAAAAAAGAGCGATACGTATCTTTATATCATCCACGTTAAGAAAAAATGTCCATTTTGTTATGAAGGTTTGAACATTTAATTAATAATAAAGTTTATGTTTCAAGAAATTAATTTAAAAATAAATATATTTAGAAACGATTTCTAGTCGATTCTAGAAATATAAATTCTGGAGTCAGGTCAGAGCGTTTACGTAGTAATCAAAATATCAACAATTTTTTCTCTACGGTAAGAATCCTTCCAAGGAACGTCCTTTTCAAGTGATATTGAAGGAATTACAAAAATATATGAGAGGAATGTAAAAGTTTCCATCGTATTTAAGGCAACTACAATACTTTCATCAATATTCTATAAATAACAAAATATTTTCGATAAGTTGATAAATCAATAAATCGAATTATCAAGTTAGTAATATGAATTGTTTTAAAATTATTGATACAATCTATATTATCATAATATCGTGTTGTTTTAACAATTGTTTTTCACATATAGTCACATCAATTTCCATGTTCATGCAAATTAAAAATGTAATTATGCTAATAGGTACCATTTCCTATCAAAAACTAACAAAATAAAATAATAAAATTATTATTATGAAATAAAAAATCTTACAAATTTTATTAAAGTAGATACTTCATTTGAGCCTGGGTAATAGGAACTTCTGCATACTTCTAACGTTTTACAATTAGATATTTGTTAACTACTAGCAAACGACATTAGTTGAATCAAAGATTTTGTTTTAAATGTTTGCTTGTACTTACCATTCCGTCGTTTGAACAGTGTTGTTATTCTGATCAAGTTGATGTGTCGAGCCGTTCAAGAAGTTAAAGTCGAGCAATGTTTTCAGTTGCTGCATTTTGCTTTAAACAATTGCTGGAATTGATACGAAATTTTATAATAAGCATCGATAGTGAATACATTAACAACTTGATACTTTCTCTTTCTTTATATTAATGTAATTTCTAATTATAAGCAAAATGTGTATTATAGAAACTTTAAACATTTTTCTATTATATAGAATAATTATTCTAATATTTGTTTAAATTTAGCATAATTAACATCTATAGTGTAATATACTATAGAACATTATACAGTGTCGGATTAAGAGGAAGTCTAAGAGGGGTTATAGCTCCGGGTTTCACTTACCAGAGTCCCTCTTCCAAGCCGTCCATTTACTATATACATATGTCAAAAAATATTAAATGAAATCTTTTTTTACTTACGTCCTTTTTCTTTACGATTAAATTTTATTTAAAGGGCCCTAGAAAACTTAATCCGATCCTGATTATTACAATACTAAAAAAATTTAATTCAATCAGAAAGGAAATTATAAAATATTAAAAATTATTGAATATAATATATATATTTTCACAGAACTAACAAACACAACCATTTTACTTACCAGAGAACAATAACAAATGCCAAGTATTCCGAATTTTCTTAAAAGACACGCACTCGCGGTAAAAAATCACGAACGAACACTAATACGCGCGGAAAATTCACGAAAAACACGATAAAAGGGTGAACAGAAAAATTAAAGTCAATACGATACGAAACACGTGCGTGTCGTTCGACGTTTACGATAAGTCTAAAGGAAACATAGGATTCTGCGACGATTCGTCCTTCGAATTACACGGTAATATTGGCTTAAGCGAGCAACAACAATTATGGATTTCGCGCATCGTCCTCTCGCGATCCCTTCCAAATGTCGACTTGTAAACAGTTCTTCGTATGTCGAATGAAATGCGAACAAAAAACTAAGCTCGAACGAAAGCAAAAAGTTCTTTCGACGTTAATTTTGGGAAAAATGATATTTTAAATGATAAATTGTTTATTTTTCTTTTAATATGCCCGTATAAATAGTTAGTTTATCAAATTAATAAACAAATAAATTAGTTTATTTGTTGCAATACGTTTTCAAAATAGTATTAGGTTGCATCATAAATTGAAAGTCTCACATGATTTTATGACATAAAAGTATCACAAAGTACCATTAATAGTGTATTAATTTTTTTTTTTATATATCTCCATTATAGTTACATTTTGCCTTTTGGAGCATTAGAAACTAGTTAGTGTATTAATTTATGGTATACCATTTAGGGAAGTTTAAGGTAGAAAGTTCACACCAAAATGAAAATGACTACATAAACGTTCTGTCAGTATTTTTCATACAAATTAGTTCGTTGAAATAAATAATGAATCAATTAAATCACGCATTGATTAATTTAGATATAGAATAAAAAGAAGCCCATATTTATTTGAAAAAAAAAATCAAATGTTTAAAGAAAAGGGAAGAGGAAATCTAATTTTTGTGCAATAGAATTATTTCATTTTTAAATATAATCAACGGATATAAAAATCTCTAAAACCGACATAAATATGTTTTCAGTTGTTAATTATAAAAATAGGATAACTCAATTTCTGAAAAAAATATAATTTCATATTATTTTGTATTTTATTAAACATAAAAGCTTAATTTAATGTTAAATATGTCATTAACGAAGCAAATGGATTTACCCCCTTCCAATATAAACGGCTCATAAAATACAAATGTCAGAAATCGTGACAGACTTAACCAGACTAATTCGAACTATAACATAACACGGATATTAAATATTTGTCATTTATTATTAAATTTGATTACAAATTTAGCACAGCGTGTTCATAGTACATAAAAGTACGTATTGAGTGCCACGCCACGGATCTTTGCAAAAATCCAATCGAGAAATGCCAAGTGGCGCGATTGCGCTACTTCTGTTTTATGTCAGAATATGTAATACGCGACAGCTCTGACATTTAATTTTACATTTTTTGTTAGTTATCGAATCATTTGCATTCTAAGATAACCAATTTGTAAAAATACGTGTGTTCAATTATATAACACTAACAGTGTATTGCCATTAGCTTTAAGCGCACCGACAATTAGGCCCACTGAGCCGATTCCGTAGCATTTATCGATACAGAACAAGAAAAGCGCGATCGCGCTGCTTAGTACTCAAAGGGTTGAGCGAGGGGTCTGAGGCAAGTGTCCCATTTGCCTGGCAGTAAGTGCGGCTGTGTATTACTAATCATCAAGAAGCGATATCATTACATAAAATAATGATTAAGAAAAGGTTTATACATTTTGTTTCATATTATTTATCATTTAACAGTCATTTCAAACAACAAGAATTTGTAGACATACAGTATAGGTATGTAAAAAAAAACATAAATTATAATTGTGAATTGCATTAAATATTGCCCAACAGTGGTATACACGAAGAACGGACACAAATTCTCGGCCGTTTCTTTGTTTTTCATTCGCCGGCCGCGGCGTGGGAAAAAATTTTAATATGCAGCCGTCCAACGGACAGGCAGAATGAATTTAATACTTCATTTATTTTAGAACGACTCCACCGCGGTAATGTTACCTCATACACTTGGTCTCGTCCCCTCGTTTTTCTCTGTCCCGGGCGTGTGCCAGCTTCAAAAACTGCTAACGTTTCCGAGTATTTGAGAAACGAAACGAAATTACCCAAACGAATGGTACGGTCGTTAACGATCACTTTACGTTCACCTCTGTATTTCTGTAATTATGTTGAAACACTGATGCTCTGTCTGCCGACCACGAGAAACTTTTCTCGGAAGATAAATATTTCGCGATGGAAAAGAACGTTGAAACAAGTACATACATACAGAGCGAATTTCACATAATATAATTCTTCAGTGCTGTGAATATTTAAATAAGGTAAATTCATTTAGAGATAAATTTATTTCATCTTTGTTACGGTAGAAAGATCAGGTTCTTATTGGAGATTTCACCAACTATGCCCCCCCCCCCCCGTGGGATGACGCGAATTGATGACAATTAGAACCCAACTTTTGTGATCTTGTAAAATATTGATGTCTCTTAAGAGAGAATTAATTATTATATAGAAAATCCGACTTTTTAATTTTACTTGCTTTTGTTCTCTTCTCATCGTGGCATCAATTCTCGATTCTGAAAAATGTTGTTTTCAAAGATGCAATTTAAATTATGTAGTTATAAACCTTGTTAGATACGTGTATTAAAAGAGACCCTTTTTAATAAAAATGTCAAGCTTTTGTAAAATTTTAAAAAGCTACAACGGAGGTAGATAATTAATACCATATGAAAGAATGAATTCAATTCTTTCTTTCCTCGGAATAAAAAGAATTACATACTACCGTATGTTACTTTCTCAAAGAAATGGTAACTGAAATAAATTCTATCTCTTCTGATCGTTACAGCTGATGTCGAGAAGTTACACAAGAACGTAGTAATTCACAAAAATTAAGGAATATCCTTTTAATAAATTTTATGGCTTTACTATAATATTTAATAACCATAAGAGAATATATATAAGGTATTAGAGCAAGGAAAAATATCATAAAATATCATATTTTATCGTTTATTATTAATTGGCTAATTATCAGAAGAAGCACAGGAAGTTGAAAATTGAAAAAACAGGTATTACAAGTATCACAACATGATACAATTTTTTTGGAAAAAAGATAAACAGAACCACGTAGAAGTGTGCGAGTACCTAACAATTTCTGGCACCCGATGCTCGGATTCTCGCACATTTAGTACTACAGTAAAAGCTGGATATATGCAACAGAGATTGGGACCCAGACGTTGCATATATCCAGCCAAGGTGTCGATTCTGTGTCCGTTCACATCGTTTGTATTTAGCCGCGATGCCAATTCTGCGTTCGTACACATCATTTAGACAGGCCGTACACCAAAAATGCATCAAACACGCAACATGCAACATGCAAAATGCGACGTAAGGTAAATACCGCGCATATAAAATTGTTTTAATTTTTCAGGATTAATTTGCTGCACTGGTTTACGCAATTTAGCAACATGTAACATTTACATTCATAGTTTCGCTACTATGAAAAATGTTGTAACAGTTTTTAATAAAATTGTAATATGTAATTATAACCCCACCCCCCCGTGATTCCGATAACCAAAGTTCTACTGTACATTGAAAGAAAAACGGAATGTAACAAAAAAAATCTCCAAAAACATCCGTCCAAAATATTAGCAATGACAGCATAGAAGAAGGTGTTCAACTTGAAAGAACTTGTGGACAAGCTTGAAGAATTTGGAGAAGGTCACACGAGTGGGCAGCTGTGTTCGAGTACAAAAGAGGAGCTTCAGCCAGGAGAAAGAACGTAAAGGATGTTTCGCGCGTAAACTGATATTCCATTTGAAGCGGTGAAGCGAGGGAAGCGTGGCCTGACTTGAAGAGGCGCAAAAAGAAAAAAAAAAGATGAGAGAGAGAAGAACACCTCGTCTCTTTCGAGTAAGCGAGTAAGCTCTTCAAAGCGCAAAGAGGGCGAAGAGAACGTCGAGACTGGATTCAAAAGTTGAAGAACAGGAAGGAAAGCGAGAAACGGAAGACGAAGGGCTAAGGCGAGTCCTTGGATAACGGAGAGAAGAATTGGACTTTTCTTTTTTTTTTAATGTGCACCTTACCTCCTTAAATCTACGTTTTTCTTATCCTCCTACGAATATGTATATTTGTGATAAGAATACATCGAAGGAATTGTTTCAGCATAATGTTTATCATAGGATTATTCATAAGATTATTTACTATGAACATTCTCAACACGTTAAATAATTACTATATAATAACAATAATAGTTATAATACATAAATAATAATTTTTTGGAAAAATAATATCATAAGTTTAATTTTACTTTCCACTAGATATATTTTATTTCAAGAAGATGTAGCACACTATTACTTTACTGTGAACATTCTGCGCATTTTCTACTTTCTACATTCTTTATTTTTATATGTAATACACGTTTTAGCTATATTTCATGAGTTTCAATACGTCGTAAATGCATGAACGTATGCAGTCTAGTTATTACAACTCTCTTTTCTCTTTTGTATTCTTGTCGGCTTTTCGCGCCCGTAAAACGTCAAGGGAGAAATCATATTTATAAGTAACCGACCCAAGTCTAGACTCATAGTAACAAGTGTCTAATAGAGAAAACGAAACACGTTCATGTTAGTTCCGTCTATGCTAGAACTCGCGAAACTTTTATTCTTTCTGCTAGCTTTCCTTACACGAACCGAACCTAAACTCCGCCCAAGTTTTCCGTATTTTCTAAAGAAACAGTAACACGTTCGAATCCTCTAAAATCTAATTGGTACGAGCCACCTCAAATCGCAAAACATTGGACCTTAAAGTAGTGTATTTTTTCTCAAACTTGTAACATTTGTAAATAGTAATGACAGTTCTATTTGAAATTCAGTTGCAATTATCTAGCTCCAATGAATTTTAAATTCGTAAACGTTGAAGCTGTTTTAAATCTTCTGGAAATGGACATGCTTTGGAAAGTTGCTGCCATTTGGGTACCATAACATTTATACCTTCTGTTTATTTTGACTTTCTATTGCCTTTTAGTGGACATATTTGTCACTCGGATATATTGTAATTACAAATGTAAACGTAGGCGTTTTATTCGAATTAATAAAATTAATTTCCATCATGTTATACTGTGAAAGTTTTAAAAATTTTCGAAATTTGTTGCTGTCAACATTTATTTACACCGTTTATGAAGAAAATATTATATTGGATTAGAGTTGTAAAAAGTGGTTTTAATAATTTTGTCAAATATAACGAAAAACCAAAAGGCATCATACCATTGCACGTAAACGCAGTTTTCTAAAATTATAGGTAAATTACTGATGTACTGTAATGAAATGATTGTAGGAAGGTAATAGAAGTGTATCAAAAATTGTAGCAACCATTACCTAAAGCATCATACACCGGTTCTATAATTTCTCTTTAGAATGTTAGTTTAGAAAATTCCATCTTAAAAAGGAGCACGCTTTATAGGTAAAATTTTAAAGAACAGTGTCATTTTTGTTAAAATTACATATCATCTGACTTTCAACGAGAACTTTGATTTATGATTTTTAATACCATAAGGTCAATTTTTTATATAAAAAAATATCGTTACTGTAGATTAACTCTTTCAGATTAATAAAGAATAATTGGACTCGATTTGATTAATAGTTTCTGAAATCAAAATTCAAAAATACAGCACGTTTTTGTACAAGTAGGCAAAAGTTACAAAATTCAAAGGGTTGTATTTTCAAACCAAATTTGAAATCAGAAAAATAATGACTTAAACCTACCTTGTTTTTGCGTGCAGTACTTCACATTTTATTTTGAATAAAATCACTAACGTCGAAGTGTAAAATGGATTGCTTTAGCGTAAAAGGATTCATAAATATATTGCATTATTAGATCAGCACGATATTTTTAAAATAAACTATAAACTTCTCTTTAATTTTGATAAAAAAGGATCCACTTTATAAAATTATTTATTTTGAATTAGTGTATCTTCAGAATGGCTCTGCAGAATGGTGATTTTGGAAAAATACTAATAACTAACTATTAAAACTAATAACAGATGCATTTTGACTTACCACTTTGGAAGTATCGTATAAACAATTTCGGATTACTTACCTGAAACAGAAATATTAAAATATGTTCAGAAGGTTGTATCACAATGCAAATTTTGTTATACAAAAATTTAAACTATTATAGATACAAAGGTATTATATTCGATTGATGTTGATCATTTTGGTTCACATTTATTTTTATAGTTTTCAGGTAAGTATAAAGCTATATTTGTATATTTTTATTATTTATTAAGAATAAGTATATTTTGTTTCTTTCATGGAGGTCCATCTATCTCATATACCGTGGTTCAACTAAACCACGGTGTGTAGGCTAGTTGGACAATTGTTACAATCATTGAAATCTTAATTTTTGTTAAAAACATTATAATTTCGATATTACTGATCACGGTAATTGAAACTTCATTTAATACACTACCTTATAAGCAAAACCCCATCCATTTTCTTCAATTAATTAAGACAAAATTCAGCCTTAAAGAAAGCGATCCATCTCTTTCAAAATTACCCTATTTAAGGTATATGTATAAAATGAATACGAATAAAAAACAAGAATTAAAACTGTAGCCTAATGCTTTAAGAATGTGCCAACGCTGCTGTACAACATTTACGAATAATTTGATGGCTTCTATTCATATAATGCTATTTCGGACGACTATTTCATAAAAAGATATATAAAAAATAAATCTATATGATTCTATTTAAAATTGGTATTTAATATAAGTCTATTACAACAAAAATTCAATCTGATTCTAACTTGGCAGCCAGTTCTGCATCATTATATTTATGACCGAAATTTGACAACGTTGGTCGTTGAGAAAGCTGTTTGAGAAAGCACTCTAGTTTGAGTAGTTATTATTTTTACATATTATTATTTTTTTTAAAGCTCTAAATTCTCTATTAAAATAGAATTTTATTCAACTCTCACATGAGGTAGAGTGATATTAAAATTATTATCGCCATAGAATTTTATAGAACGCTCTTTCAACATCACACAAAATTTGGTGCCAAATTATAATTATATTGTATTTTTGCTATGACAGAATTATATTGATCTCTAATGTTATATAAAATCATATTATACGCATTTTTTAAATAGTGTCATACTACAGGCACTTAAAAATAGAGTCATATACAATAGAATTATTTTTGAAATAGACTTTCATTAAATTTTCTCTCGAAATAGTATTATATAAATAGGAGCCATCGAATTGTTTATGCAAATGACTAAACGAAGTTTAATTGAATTTAACGTTTAATAAATCGTTCTAATTATTTCTGCCTTATACTTCAACATTCATCTCTTAAATGAATAAGGATTATATAGCGAATAAATTACAAAGTTTATTAATAAAGTTTACTCTTAATACATTCAAGGAAGAGATAATAAGATAATTCTCAGAAGGTGAAACGTTTTTTTAGTTATATCATCTTCGACTAGTTATTATGTTATAATATATCTTAATTGAAAATCAATATCAATTTTAATTTTTACCAATTTCTTTATTTTAATATATAGGTAAATTGAACGAAAGTAATTGCAAATAGTGATGTATAAAACTTGACGTTTCGAATTTTTAAAACTTAACCTTAATTGAGTTTTTAAGACTAACATATGAAACTGAAGCTTTCGAAACTTTAATTCTTTGGAGACCAAAGCTTGACCTAGTATTAAAGGCTTTGTGTGGCTAGCCTCTGCCAAGTACTTACGATTAGTATAGTGCGTTGTGATCAGACTGTATTTTCACGTCAAGTAGGAAATACTGATAAATATGTACTGCAACGCACGATTCTCTGCTACATTACTTGGTAACGTCAGCGGCTAAAGTTCCGATCACGAAACTACCGCGTGTTCGGTTGTCAACTCTATATGCGCAAAAATTCAAAGTGTAACGAAAACGGCATTATGGTAAAACGATATAACACATGGCGGAAACGTGTCCAAAACAGCAATGGGACTTACTTTTTGTTATTTTTGAGATTATTGTAAGCGTTAATGGAGGGGAGAGGGTTTCGTCTCCCCGGACGCCTTTAGTTTGGGCCGGAGATCGCTAGGTGGCGGCGAGAGATCGGTAACAGAGTTCTCGCAAGCGGTCGCCCGGCATGCAGTTCGAATATACTATAGAAGTACCGAATTGCGGTATGATAGGTGTCTGGGGCAGAGATCGTCTGTTGTCAGCCTCACTGACGAGTCTGACAGACGATCCCGAGACCAAACGCCTTTTTCTCCCCTTTCCTACATTATAAATAATAGTAATTATTGGATTATGGGATTATATTAAATGAAAAACTTTGTTAATTCTATTAAACTCGATATTTATTTTAAAAGCTTGGAAGGAACGTCTTCACTTCGTCACGAAGGAACAAGGAATGAATCCTTTTGAAAATGCACGCTGGAAAACCAGCGCCCACTTTCAAAAAGAAAAATAACGGCCCTGGGCCTTCAATGCGTTTATTGCCCCAGACTCTTAGGTCTGGTACGGCTTGAAACCTATCAACTCTGGCGACAGAGCTAGGCCTTTGTTTAATACCAGTGACTCTCAACATAGAGAATCATGTTTGTCTAAATCAAATAATATTATTCCAACAGTAATTTAGTAGTTTATTGGCAGAAAGTCTAGGAGTTCCAGAAGTATGTGGAAACTTAGCAGTCTTCCAGAGTTAGAAAAAATAAAGGTTAGGAAGCTTAGGGAATAGTTACGAAATCTAGTATCTAGTAATCTTAGTTTCCAAGATAATTTATTGTTACGGAAAAACGTAGGTATTCTAAGTAAGTCCTTAGTTCTTACAACTCTCTATTCAACGTTCTACAGTATACTCTCATTATGTTATTATAAGGGCGATTTGACTTTTACATAGATTTTCAAGCATACTAATACCGCCTTTCGTTCACTAGTGCTATTATCATTATTTCCGAAGCTAATACACTTCTATCCTCCCTTCCTTCCTTCAAATAAGAGTTTGGAGGCTAGGAAATTCTTCGCTCCTATAGTCTCCCTTGTCTGCGGCAATATAACGAGAGTCCACCATGCTTCTTATTCTTGCCTTTTATATAAATTACTCTCTTTGAACCCAAATTGTGCATTCTTTTTTGATAATCATGTGGTCAGGTTTATCATAAAATACGCTTCAACCTGAGATACTCGATCCTATCCAAACCCTCTAAATGCCCTTCATTCACACTTGTCAAGCTATTCTTCAGATATACCCTCGTAGCACCACGATCGTTGTGGTATCGATATCCGGTTCTGAGGGTGGAGGATATCCAAATGCAGCAGGCATGAAGCAGCAGCAGCAGCAGCAGCTTGGGGCGAATAATGGAATGGGTCTATTCTCCGGGTCGTTGGTACTCAGGATTTGATCGATAATCACCGATGACAAGCAGTTTCGTGTGTGTCGAGTTTGCATACCTGGTAAATTAATTGGTATACACCGATCGCGCTCGCGTTATTCGTATTTGCGCAAGCGAAACGCCGCGTTCCATGCGTTATGTTCATTATTACTTGAATCCCACGTTCCAACTCCCTATCTCGCGAACGCTGCTGCATGCTTTTGCCTGTTACGATCGAAAAGATCCGTTCTGATGCTGAGCAGCTCAAACGTGCATTGGTAATGCGCAAATGCAGCCGCATTGTTGTTAATTATTTCAAGTTGCGTTACGTGTCGTCATTTCTACCTGTTCAAATCTAATACCGAATCTGGAAGAGTTGTATTGAAAGCGACTACAAACACTGGCATAACTGAGATTTCATTGTAGAGTCAGCCAGATCTCTTAAAAGTATAGAAATTTTCTAATTGGAATTTAGAAATATTGAAATTTTTGAATTTAAAAATTTGAAAATTTCGTAATTCTGAAATTTTGAAAACCTGGAATTTTTTAATCCTGAAATATTATAATAGTAAGGGGGCGAGCCCATATTTGGGGGGGGGGGCACCTTGATCTTTACTTAGTTTTTATAAAAACAATTCTGTACTTTTAAAGATACGTTTCGACCAACATTGTGCTTTTTTTCATGCTTCACTGATATCATACGATTAACTTACTATTGTGGGCTGTAATTACAGAAATATAAGAACAAGACAAAGATATAAAATTCATTTTGTTCACTTAATTGTTTCTTCGATCGCGTAGAAACTTATGTTGCGTATCGCCGCGCGGATTGTTTCCTTGTTGGGGTCGTAAAGCCCAACTAAACCTTTTGGTACGCGATGCTACACAACACGTGTCCGCCAAGTTAATTTTAGACACTGTAATCGATTGTTTTTGTTAATGATAAATGTGTGAGTCGAATTTGGCCGATTTCGTATGCCACTACACTTGAACCGAGCGACGTTCAAAGAAAAGAGTCTAATTCACGTCCCGACTGCTGGACGTGAATGATAATTATTTTCTGGCCGATTTCGTATGCCTGTTGCGCTTCGAAACTAGAAGAGCTTTCGTGTTCTCATCGATGCGACGTTCGAAAGAGAAGTGTCGAACAAACCGTCCGATGTTTGCCATGGCACCTCGTAGTGCTGTCGAAGGCGTTGCTGATTTTTCGCCTTTTCCAATCAACGTCCCTTTCTAAAAATTGTGGACTCGCGTGTACGCCCTTTGGCCACTCTTCTTGGAGAGAAGGTGTGGGTTGTCTTGTGGAAGGAGGGGGTTCTCGAAGGTTTGACGGAGTGACATGGTTTCCTTCAAGTCGACCTTTGTTTAGCAAATGCCGTTATGTAAATACGTGTTGCTGGTCGACTCTTCAGGTCTCCAGGTTTATGACATGTCTTCGAGTTGTTAGGACTGCGAGGCGCAAAATTCGAAGCTATTGTATTAGGATTAAGAGGTACGAGAAAATAAAGTTTACTGTCGCGCGAAAGTGAAATTGTCGGTTGTAAAGTTCAATAAAAATGTGGAAAAGTTAATCTCTACCAGAATTTGTTTTGCACGTTCATGTCATAAACCAACCTTCGAGAACTGTCGTGCATTGTATCCCGCGTCGGACGAAACATAATTTACAAAAATAAACACTTGATTTAGTGACTATTATTCTAACTAATATATCAATGTTCTTATGTTCCCCGCCATTTTATCAGTTTGTTTTTCATTTTGATAATCCATTTCTATTTTCAATAATTTGTACATATAAAACTTAATTATTTGTAGGCTCTTGATGTCGAAAACCGAATTTAAAAATTTGGAGAGATTTGCAAATTATGACAAAAATTTTAATTAAAGTCTCTTAGTCTTGATATAGAACGTGAAAGAACAGAAACAACATTATTTTTGCGGCAAAAAAATATAAACATCAAAGAAACACTAACTTTGAGAAGTTAAACTAGAATTTATATTGCAGCTGAAGTATTCTCGAGTTTAAACTCGTTCAAGCGAGGCTGATTGAATCAATTTTTTTTTGCTACTGTTTGTTAATGTTCGCCATTTTTTCTGTGCCGACGAAGCGACAGTGCAGTGAGAAAAAAGAGAAATGATACATTAGCGACATTTTGCAGATTGATGAGAACTGTTATGTTTAATAGAGCGAGTTGTTGCTTGGTTGGTAAAATATTTGGTTTTAACGTTTCGTATTTTTAAAGTAAAAGTTAAGTGGAGAAAAATTTATCTGATGAAAGCTAGGCAACAAGCAGATGTGCTTTTTAGCAATGCACCTTTAACTCGAGAATAAATATTATATTTCTTAACGATATAAAAGAGGATTAAAAAGTCACTTTATTTTTTTTTTAAAACATACTAGAAAGATCAAGAGCATGCTAAAAAAAATATCATTCTATCAGAATAAGCGCTTTCAAAGGTGCCTGTACGAAAACAGTGTTAATAAAGAATGTTCCCTTATAGCGATAATGTGAATACAGTAAACTACAACTTATTACCATGATTTGTAAAGATTTATTTTAGAATTCTGAAATTTTGAAATTTCGATTCTTTCTATCTCTTCTTTCTCACACAAAAGTAAAAAAATTGTAGATTATTATATCAAAAAACATGAAAGTTGCGTCTCAGTAATATTTGTAGCTAAATATATAAACAAAAATTTAAAAAGGAAATCTGGATTTCAGGTACTACGACTATGTTAAGAATTGAAATTTCAAATTTCCACTATTTAAAACGGTTAACTTAAACCATTATTTATTGGAATTTGATTAAAAAAATTGTTGTCAGGATATGGAATCTTTTTTTCTGGGGTATTTTCTTATGGAATAATAATGACTCACAGAGGCGCGTTACCTATTGTACTAACTTTTTCCTGGGTATGGAGTTTTTTTCACTCCCATTTTCGGATTTTTAATAAATAAATATTTTATTTATACATATATAGTAATAAGATTTTACTTATTTTTCTTTATTAATGCAAATGTTTATACAAAATAGAAGCAGAATATTATGCGCGCATCAAAAGCACGTTAAATATTTCGAATATTACTTTACATTAGCTTTACTTCTTGAAAGTTTTTTATTAATCTGTTGTAATTTTTAATTCTCGATTCTAAGCTTTGATATTCCATGCCCCTAAATTAACAAGGTCCGGTTTCATAAAAGGAACCAAACTCTTATGACCTAATGATCTTATCCTCTAATGACCTATCAGCAGTAAAAACAATGTAATCAATCATGAAACTTTTATCTAATATTTAGTTTGAATAAAATGAAACTAAAGGTTTGGTACAATGAAACATAGAGACCCACGGTAATGAAGGGGTTAAATAAAATAAATGTTATATAATTCTAAAAACTTATTACTTCAATAAAACTGACTTCATCGATCTATGACCTACATAACACTTTGCTGTTATTTTTAAAGAAATTTTCTTTTAATTTGTTAAGATACTTTGAGTTTCTGATAAACCTTATATGTAAGTAAGTACTTGTAACTACGAAATAGTCTGTTCTCACGAGACTCTGTGCTTGTGTAAGTAGCTTTCTGAGCAAACTTTAGCAGTATACAGAAACATTTACAACAAAAGGAACTATACGTAACTGTAGTTTGTATTTGTTTCATTTTCAGGATATAACCATTTATATTATCAGTGTAAACTTATGTTTAAATATTTGTACTATTAGATGCAAGAATAATCTTAGGGGGCTTAAGTCTTCTTCGTATAAAAGGAACAATTAGACTTCCCATTTTTTTCTACCTATATCCTGTAAAGGACAATGCTAGAAATTATTATATTTACCCAGGTGGTAACGGAGATATTATACAAAAAAAATGTAATTAATGTATTTCGTCTTTATTTTCTATAAATGATGATCCATTAGTAAAAATGACACTACAATCCCAGGCCATTGAACCACTTAATATGTTCAATATTTTGTATCTTTTTAGTCAAGACATAAATTCACGAAAAGAAATTAGAGTAGGGGGCGCTGTGAGCCTTCTGTTCATGCACGTTTTCACATGTAATCGTATTAAGTTTATTTTACTCTTTCTTATTAAATGTTAATCGTACAAACAATCATGCATTCTAGTTTTACCCATACCTGCTACATAAAATAATATTGCATTTAGAAAAAATTCATGGTTACGGTCTTAATTCAACGTATAACATCTTATTTGAGAAAAAGAAATTCATCCACAACAATATTTACAGTGAAAATTTTACAAGAATTATTGAAATAATTCTTATTTCTGGCAAATGTTTCTTTATATCACAGCAGATAAATTGTTTACACCTGTCTCAAAGAGTTTTCATTTAGTACAATATTACCAACGGGGATATTAAAACAGGAAGTTTGCAGACATACAACGTGCATCAAAATTAAAATAAAATGTTTGTAACAGATGTGAATCTACAAATGCTTTGTTTCTGTAGAAATATGAAGATTTTTATGTAAGCGTTGAAATTAAAATATTATTCATTTAGAATATTGGAAAAATATTTATAAAAATTTTATGGCTGTAAGTAGAAAGATACAAAGTAAGTAATTCAAAACCAAAAATGTCAGATAGATTCTATGAATGAAATATTTATAGCTCAATTCTATTTTTTATATATATTTTAAAAATCCGCTTGGATTTTATAGCGTGTTCGTTTTATTAGTGCTATATTTCACAATATTTACTACTCCCTATGATCATAAATATCAGAAGTAATAACATAGTGTAATAATAAATATAGCCCTATAAAATCTTATTATTTCCTTTACGGAAATAATTCTGACTCCAAGTATATATATTTTGTATCGTTTTGAGAACTTATTTCATATTGTTAAGAAAAAGCTACACCCTTTTGAAATCTTGAAATATAGTTGGTTGCTGACAGTGTAGTAGTGTGTTTGTTTATATTTCGTCGCGTTCATAATCAATAATTTATTCACTTTTCTAAAATTAGAAGTTGGATGCAATAAATTTAAAACTATAGCTGGATATTGCAATTTTGTTATCGAAATAAGCAAAAATATAAGAAATTTTATTTTTAAATATTTGTATTTGTAAGTAACTATTTTGTATAGGTATCTGTATTTTATTGTTTGACATTAATGAAAATTTACAAATTTTTTTTTTAATTCTAATATTTCCCATTTTTATAGTTTGACACCATTTTAATTTATATTTGTAAAAATTCTGTGTATGATGGTTATAAACTTCTTTCACGAAGAGGAATTTACATTCATGAAGAGGAATGAATTTAATTAGCGAATTCGATATTTGTTGAAACGTTGCAAACCGTTGCTTGTGTCGGATTTCAATTTTATTAATCAAAAATTGAAGAGAAATTCAGTGTAATTGGTATGTTTCGATTCACTGCGTATACTGTGAATACAAATATCATACTGTATTAATCCACGTTACATTGACGTTATTAATTTCTTCATGTGCCTTTTCAATGAAAAAAATACGCTCGTTCCAAAATTAATTTATCAGTAGCTCTTTCACAAAAATTTATCAATCTATCTCTCTCAATATTAATTTCAATCTACCAAATTATTACAGTTTTATATACTGCCTGGTTCGCAAAAACTAAATGGTTTTGTTTTAAATAGTAACAATTTATTTATTGACTGATAGAAATAAATGTAGGCATTTACAATTTGTCGACACTCACTTTATGCAATTTACAGAGTAAGAAATTTAATGTACATTTTTTGCATAATCTTTCAGTTTTGTGTTATAAAAAATTATTGAATAGAAAAATTGGCTGAATTTTACTTTGGGGCACACAAAATTATTAACTTTTATATATATACATATTCTAATATATAGTATTCGACGAGAAAAGTTTAAAAATGCAAGTTTCTAGGAATCCATTTTTAGGATACTTTTAGAGGTTATTTTGACGCCATATTGGCTTCTTTTCATAATTCATCCAATGGACGAAGTCGATGCCTTGAAAGAGATATGTATATGTAATTTCTTAAGTAGGTATCGCTTATTTTTACAAAATACCTTAAATGTCTATCTAAATGTGTATTATATGTGTTAGGTTAGGTTAGAGAGGTTAACGGAAGTTAATATGATATCAAGGTAACCTCAAAAATAACGTTCAACTTTACATATGTATAACTTTTCAACGGATGAATTTCTAGAATTAAAGTTAGTACCTTTGAGCTGCGTTTGTCGTAAATTTTTTAAGTATTAATACAAAATCAATAATTTTATATGCCCCAGAATAAAGTTCAGTCGAAAAATTATATCGTTTCAAGAGAGACACGAACAATATATGGAGTTTGTAATAATTCTTTTAGATCAAAAATTTATTTATACTTACACAAAAATTCAGGAGCATACTAAGTTTTAAATGTGTTAATATAGAAAATAGCATTACTTCGAAATTAAAAATTTGATATAATTTTAAAGTTAGGCTAAAGGTCAATGAAGGTTAATACCATTTTACTCAGCATTTGATTTCCTTTCTAGTGATATCCACAATAAAGAAAAGTTATATTCAGATTACTCCTCGTTTTCAAAATTTAAATTCCAGTCACATTTGAAAGAGATAAACATTATTCCATGGATAGGTGAAAATTATTTCATCCAAGGAGCGAGGCGTTTATGCTTAGACTGTTATCAAAAAATCGTAGAAGGAGATATGCAAAGACCGTCGGGACGGTTTGATAGCTAATCCAATATAAATTCCAGGTGGAATAAATATCAAGGGACGAGCCGAGCACGTCGGTTCGAGAATGGGTCACGGTGTAAGCAACCCTACCTCGAGATACCTACACAACGCTCGAGTAATAACGGATCTCGCTTTTCGTTTCGCGGTGTGCGAGTAAACCGAGTAACGCGGAACGGTACGAACGAAACTTTCGTCGCGCTCGAAAGCCAATTTAATCTTCGCCTTTTGGCAGCGTGCTTCCTTTTGTAATAAGTTCCCGTGCTACGGCAAAAAAGCGACGACGAAAGATAAGAGAGAGAAAGAGAGGGAAAGCTTCAAAGAGTGAGAACATCACAGCTAGAAATCGCCAAAAAGAATGGAGGTTGAAAATGGTGATTTTTTAAATAGAATGAAAAGTTTCTTCACAGAATTAATCTGTCTTCTAAAGAATGAAAACCTAAATATTAGAATTAGGAGTATGCAAAATAAATAAATATTTTTATATTGGATAATTTCATGAAATTTCTAATGGATTTTATTTTATTACGTCACTTTTGACTGATTTGAATAAAATGTGACAGAGGGCAAGCCGTATACAAGGTGTTTCATTTGAATTGAACTGTGCCTAGTTACATTTAGAAAAGTAGTGGTCATCATAAGATGTCCCCCTAGAAACAAAATATTATTTCAAACATTTTTTGAATGGCAATTTACATTTAGGAAATAATTGCGTAGTTTAATTCAAATGGGACACCCTGTAAACTAATACTATTGCAATTTCAATTAACGTTAAACTTGAATCCGATAAAGATATACGTTTATTATTGTATATTTGTCTTGTTTAATCCCCGTACGACGGATCATGGAAAGAATCACAATTTAAATTCAATTTTGTATTTTGTTATTTTCATTCTTTAATTTTGCACTGTTTCTTCAAAAATTTTTATTTTAATATATCAGACCCTTTTGTTTAAAAATTATATAATTAACTTTATGTTAACAAAATTTGGGTCCCGATTTACCCAAGCTCCGTTCAAGGGTTAGTGAACATAAAATGATTAAAATATCATAGTAATAATAATTATAATACGTGTATGTTTCTGCAAATGATTTTACAATAGTAATAATAATTATTACTAATTTATTAATAATTTGTTATGGCTATAATTGCTTTCACAACATAGACTTACTTTATCGCTCTATCTGTGTTTGAATGCAAAAGTGATAAATTATTTCTATTATTTGACATTTTCATATAAGGAAAAAGTAGCTTAAAATGTTGAATTGTATAACATACTAGCTGCGTTACCCGGCTCTGCCCGGGAATTTTAATCAACTATTATTATCCCTACTTCCTTATTCCTATCCCTATTTCCCTGTCCCTATCCCTACTAATATATAAAAGTGAAAATATCTGATCGTTTGTTCCTCTTCACGTTTAAATGGCTAAACGGATTTTAATGAAATTTGCACTATTGGACTGCTTATTCTTTCAAGATGGACATAGGCTATGTCATATTGCGATTTGTTATGTTTTTGTCACCGCGATTGCAGCGCTGTCCGCCGGATCCAATGTAAAACATTCCAAGATCAACAACAACTTAAAAATAAAAAATTAATTAAAAAAACATTTTGTAGTGGATCGAA
Source organism: Osmia bicornis bicornis (assembly GCF_907164935.1). Taxonomy (NCBI): domain Eukaryota; kingdom Metazoa; phylum Arthropoda; class Insecta; order Hymenoptera; family Megachilidae; genus Osmia; species Osmia bicornis. The sequence goes on along the minus strand of NC_060219.1, from coordinate 1,534,412 downwards.
TTGTGAATCTAAACCATTCTCGAATCCACTTGAACACACACACAAAATTTCATCAAAATCGGTCGAACCGTTTAGGAGGAGTTCAGTCACATACACACGCACAGAAGAATTATATATATATAAAGATTTGGAAATCATCGAAATTAATGAGGTAGTAGCTAATTTATAATTGTACCAAAACAAAATGATCGACATTTGTAAGATTGATATTGTAAAATTTTCTCGACAGTTAGTACGACTCAAGGAAAAACATTTCAGTATCCATTATCCAAAACATTTCCATTATCTAGCAATTAAGTCCTATCAATCCATTCCATCGACATTCATATCTATCGTGTCTCTCGCTACGTTTAATCTCGCGTCATTTCGTGCATTAATTAAATAGGATTACCGCGTAATACCGCTGTATTTTATTCCGTGCTCGCCACAATGGAGGAATATCATCGACCGGTTAACATTATCCTGTTTTACCTCCGTCATAACAGGGAAAACCATTGTTGACAAATTTTTCTCTTGTCCTCGATCTTCCTTCTTTTCTTTTTTTAAACGTTTGCGATTAGTCTATTTTAATAAAACTGTATTCAATGACCTACAAGATTTTTGAAGATATAATAAAGCTAAAAGGAATTAAACAAAAAAAAAATGTGATTCCATATCAATAGCGCAATCATAATAATTTTCTTTTATACCTTATTAATATCACGAAAATATTATTTTTGTTTATTCTAGGTAAAATTTTCTCGCATTTTCGAAAATATTCCAGTATTTATTAGAAACGAAAAGTTTCTTAATATTTTTAATAACAGAATCGATTGACCCTTCTAACTGCTTTTGTTGTGCTACCGTTCCAATTAATATAATAAACTTGATCTTTACATGTTCTCTGCACATTTATTTGTAAAAAAACTGATTACATCAAATTATACCCTATTTAAAATCATTTAACTTTTATCTAAAATGTTTTTCGGTGTCATTAACAGTTTCGAAGGCAGTTGTTATTTCTAGTTTTAAATGAAATACTGTGGATCCAATCAGAATTGAATTGCTAATTGAAGAGCTTATTGAAGCAACCGATATCGAAGATAGCAGCCGTAAAATGCTTGAAGCAATAAAATACATGCTGAGAATAGATTTCTATTGTTTCAGTATCTGACAATGTTTCTTCTTTATAACTTCCTTTTGGGTTGGTTCGAGTACCGTTCAAAACACTAATAATATAATATTAGGTGAAGAATTATCATTAATTTTCGAATTTATATTATTATCCCTTTTTCCGTGCCAAACTGAATACTTCAAATACAGTAGGCTCTCAATAACTTTCCTCACTTTGCTAACTTTTCGCAGAAGCCCTATTGCCATCTACGCTTACTTTCACGTGTTCCTAGCACATCATTTTTCACGTATGTGATTTGTTTGAACATTTAATTGTTTTGGGTAATACATGTCATTACCACCTCTTACCCCTGAGCTGTTTCGTTAACTGTCTGGTGGGGACGTATATTAAGTTTCTGTTTCACAGAAATTTCCTTTCCTACAGCCCGAATATGAGAAGTTATGGTAATTATTGACCTCACCGATTTTGATGAAATTTAAATATGTTGTAAAATTAGACATTTTGAACAACTTTTTCTTATACATATAACCGCCGCTCGGCCTTAGTTTTCGAGATATTTTCGAAAAACTGTCGAAACTAACACATTGAATTCTGGCCATCCGTGTGCGTCCGTGATAACATACGCATTAGTATGGGATCGCAGGTTTTCTACTGTTTTTGCAGGCAGCAGCACGGCGACCGATGACTAATATATGTATGTATACCTTGTGTACTTCTGCATTCATGATTTCAATGTATCGTAGCTATGATGGCAGCTGGGAATTTAATATAGCCTAACCTAACCCAATCTACTCTACCTAATCAGTGAATTAAGTTAGGTTAGGGTAAAGTGATATTCTGGTCGCCTAACGGCGACCAGACACATACTAGGACTCAAAATCATGAAAATTAGTTTAATTTAATTTCTAAGCCCACCCGTAATATATGTATATATATATATTAATGTCGGTCGCCGTGCTGCTGCCTGCAAAAACAGTAGAAAAACGGCGATCCCATACTAATGCGTACGTTGTCACGGACACACACGGATGGCCAGAATTCAATGTGTTAGTTTCAACAGTTTTTCGAAAATATCTCGAAAACTAAGGCCGAGCGGCGGTTATATGTATAAGAAAAAGTTGTTCAAAATGTCTAATTTTACAACATATTTAAATTTCATCAAAATCGGTGAGGTGTAACCTAATCTCAATAATTACCGAAGTTATCAAGAGTCTACTGAATTATCTTTTTTTAAATTGCACTAGGCCAAACCTGTCTAATTTGCGGCCCGCAGGCCACTCGTGGCTCTTTCTCCTACCACGGTGCTCGCGCTCAGCTCCCCCCACTCTTCCAGTTGGTTTCCCGACTCTTCCAATATTTGATGCGTATTCCTAGTCCTAGCAGATATAGCACCTACTCATGCTACGAGAAACCGATGCCCTACTCATGCTACGAGACACTACTGGATGGTGGGGGAAGTCTGAAGCGGTAAGTAGTAAGTAGCTACTCCCCACTCGACTAAATTACTAGCCGTGTCTGAACCAGCCTTTAGACAGGCCTGCACTAGGCGGAGGTGTCTCTAATTCCAAAACATTAGCCATTGTTTTGAAAGCCTTGTTGATCAAGTTTTTCCTGACTCTATACAAGATTTCAATTTTTATAATTTTAATTTTCTAAATGTTATATAATTTCTTCAAACATTACTATTTAAAAATTTGTGTCAAAGTATTGTATAATATGTTTCAAATGTTTGAAGCACACTTGACTCGGCTCTCCTATCCAGAGGTTAAGCGCTCCGCGTTTTTTCTTGCAAGAATTCGCGTGGCGAGTACCCTTCTAGGGGCGGCAAGGCGAAAGGAAGGAAAAAAGGGGTTTTATTTGCAGAAGCTTAACGATAGATTGCCGTTTCGTGAACAGAGCAAAGGGTAATTTACATTCAATTCAGGAAATCCCAGATGTCTATTGACTAAAGGGCCAGCTACGGGAAGAATACTCGACTAACCCGACCTTTACATCGGATATCCAGCATCTGCATAATTCTGGTTTCATTCTTATTACCTGTTCTCCTTCTATTTTTTGCTCGTTCTCTCTTTTACCCTTCATCGAATTCCTTCGAATTTCTTCCCCTGCTTATGCTTCTTTTCTTTCCTCTTCGTTCTTTGCTTGCCATTTTCTTTCATGTTTCTTCGAGGACCCCCGGTGTGTTCGTCGATTTAGACTTTCGGCCAGGCTAAGGATTCAGTTGATTCAGTCGGGGTTGGTTACGCAAAGGATAAACGGGAAGAAGAAACGGTAAAAAAGGAGAGGGTAGAGGGTCGAATTGCATGCAATTAAAGTTTCAATCCCTTCCGTTTTAATTTACTTCGAAACGGCTGGGTATAGAAGCATTCTCTTCGGAAAACTGGAAAGTAAGACGGGACGAACGAAGACTGCCATTATCCGAATGTTTTCGCTTATTTGTTTCTTTTAAAAACATGTTTTATTCCGATCTTTCTGTGTTTCTGGATGGGGTTTTTGACATCGTATGTGATTCCTTTAGCTGAAACATCACAACAAGAAGGGGTATTGGAGCAAAAACAAGGTAAGATAGTTGATATGCACAATTTCGCTGTTAATTTTATTTATTGTAGACTGAATAGTAGCTATACTTGTAGAGAATAAAACGGAGCTGTGTTTCTTTCAGATGACTATAACAGATGCAACCAATGTGTCTGATTCGACAGCTATTTTGCAACATTTCCCTTTTGTTACTCCCCCTTCTAAATTGTCACCAGCATTTCGGGACTGCCAATTGTCAATGCTGTCATTGATAACTTCTCTGTTTTACATTCTGGACCTCCCCAGATTGAACGCAGAAACGATCTTTGATATTCCAAGATAGTCTATCTCTTGCAGACATAATTCCGATTGTTAGTGTAACAAATTTCTTCCTTGAAATCAGCGTAGTCCCACGGTCCAAAATCGCGTATCATCTTTGCTTCTGAGTATCGCCGGATGTAAATCCGAAACATCATTCCTGTGGTCCAATAATCGTGACCACTCTGGAACGTTCCTTATCGGCTCCGCGACGATGATCGAAACTCCTTATACATACAGGGTGATTCTCTCGCAACGCAACACAAAAGCCGTGCCGCACAATGGAACCCCTGCTGTTCCGTTTCTTGTCTTCGTCTCAGCCATAAACACACACAAAGCAGTTATGGGTCCGGCGATATGGCCCCTGGGTCTTTTTACCCGCAAACACAGCCGGGTTCCATTGTGCAGGGCGGCTATTGTGTTGCGCGCCGAGAGAATCACACTGTATATTATAATAATTCAAATTTTCTATTAATTCATTAAATACTGTAATATTGTATTTCTCCCACGCCAGTCAGTCCAGGATGCGAATTCAAGCTTTTATTTATCATTCGTTTAAATTCAGTAATTTGTGTTCATTTTGGAAAGCATATATCAGAGATCACGATCGATCGAAGGTTCTCGGGTAAGTGCCGTGTCTTTTAACACAGTCCTCTTGCCACAACACTTTTGATACAACCATCCCTACTCCGTGGCGAGATCCTTTATTTCGAATCCTTATCTCTCTGCACGCGCCATGCAGCACCACGACTTTGGGTCATCGACCACACGCGCATTTCTTCGAAGATCGGAGATCGAACTCTCTATCGCCGTTCGATCTCATCTCATTGTCAAGTATCAACTACCGCCGGCCCAAGTCCGATGACAGATATACAGGGTGATCCTCTCGCTAGGGGACACAAAGGAACACTGGCGACAATCGACCCCTTGACCACACTATAAAGAGGTCCGTATTGTCACGTACCTGCAGGGACCTACCCGGGCCCAGACGACTCTGTGTGTCTTCATGGTGCGGTCAAGGGATTCATTATCGCTAGTTTCTTTGTGTCCCCTAGCGAGAGGATCACCCTGTATGGCTCGGGGTATCGATATTCCAAAGAACCCTGAGAAGTCGGTTAGAGTCCTTGAAAAGCAAGTCAAAGTCCCAAATGCATTGACTCTGCCACGTGTCAACCCTTGCACGCATGTTGACGCTAACACATATTTTTCTTCCTGTAACGTTAACCTCGAAACAAATTTTGTAAAATGTATTATACTTTAATGAATATCGAAATCTTTATTGTAGCAGGAAGAGTAAAGGAATATACTCGAATTAGAAAGAAAAAGATTACAACAGAGAGAGAAGCGCACATGTCCCTACTGCACCACCGATTAGCGAATCCCGGCTCCTCACGCATCGACACCGCCACCTAATTCGTTAGGCACACAACTCAATGTAAACAATTTCGGACGAGGCCGGCTCTGGTCTTCTCCGAGAGGTGCAGATTGCGACACTCTTCGACGTACAATCGCGAGCAGTGTGTCGACGGGTCCGTGAAGTGGTTCAGAAACGAGTTTTGTTCTAAGTTGTTTAAAAGTAGCAAATAGGACAAAAGACTCTATCTTCGCGTATCCATTTTATTTTCTTTTATTTTGATTATTATTTTATTCATTTTATTATTTTTCAAGGTGAATTTTTATTTCTTTATAAATATATACAATTACGTAGTTTCAGTTAAACAGACTTCGCAATAGTTCGCGCGTTCAAAATTGTGTATCGGTGCAATAGTTCAAGGTGTGTGCTTCTCTCCCTTCCTTCCGGAACCGGCCAAATAGGTACTTACTAGGAAAATAGCAGCCACAGAAATCAGAACTCTTATATGGAATTTTCCTTTATACTTCCGGTTATTTTATGAATATTTTACTGAGGAATTTCCAATAGTCAGTTTTAATTATAAGAGTCTTCTTTAACTGGAAATTTTTAATTCTAAATTCGCATTTAATCACATGTATGTAGTGTAAGCGCCAGACCGAAATCCCATCTAGCGGATAATCGATGGGATCACGCGACTAACGTGATTGCGAAAAATCTGCGAGTGGGGAGTTGGCGAAGGACCGTCTAACGGTGCAACTTACTTATTTACGCGAGCGAAGGAATAGCTAGCGAAAGATTTGTAAGTGCGGGCGAAGGACCGTTCCGCCAAGAAACGATCAATTTAGTTTTGCTGATATTAGTTATTGTATACTATGGACCTTACACGAGTAAACATCGTTCTTTGAATTTTTGTGTTAAAATAAGTGAATAAATACTTATCGAAGGACCGTACAAGATTCCGACATTAATTACGCATCTTCGCGACCACGTGGCGTCGCAAATTGCTTACAGTATGTATTTCCGGCCAATAATTGTGTGTCTCAAATCCAAGTTGTTTATGAACTAAATTTGCATTCTCGTATGTTTAATCTCATTATTATATTTCACGTTCAATATGTATATTTTATTATATTTTAATATTTTATATTTATTATCATATTTCAATATTACATGTATCTCATCATATTTTAATATTTTTATTTTATAACATACTATTTTTGATTCATCTTAATCAATTTTAATTTTCTTTAACATGACCTTTTGTTAGCCTCCTTTATAAATCCTATTATATTAGCAATCTGATGAAAAGACCCGTTTGGGACTAGCGTATCTCCGAACTCACAAATATTTAGACCCAATAGCAATAGAAATTGTTAGGGTAAACCTGGCTTTACGGCGCGGCGTCACGCGCGCGTTACGTTACCGTTAATCACATTGCTCAATTACCATACTACCACATTCCATACTTTTACGCTCATACAACAGCTGACACTTACACACGGTAGCGTCCCGAGCACACGCGCGTGCGCCGCACATAACAGTTGGAATGTAGGTTGACTTTTTTAACCGACTTCGAAAAGGAGGAGGTTATTCAATTCGATCAGTACGTTTTTCTTTTTTTTTCTGTGTGTGTTCACCGATTACTCCGAGATGGATGGACCAATCGAAACGAAACCTTCTGCATCTTGTTGGGTGTCTTCCGATTGGTCCCATTAAAAAAAAATTTTCATTTTTTCACTGTTATTGCAAAATACAGGACGTTTTTAATCTCAAGATTCGACGATTTCAATGACCTTTTAATATATTGTTGGCAGCATGATTCTGAACAACTTTTTCATTGTGCATAATTAACGGAAAGTTTTAGTTTCCGAGATATTCGTAAAAAACTATTGTTACTACTACATTGAATTCTACGTATGCCTACGTGTCTTTACCGGTGTATGAGTCAGCATGCAGTCGCCGATTCTCTACTGTTTCTATATACATGTGTATGCTCTGCAAGGCATGCACCGATTGCGATGAAACCTTTAGATATTTCCGCGATGATCCCACTTGCAAAAATGTATGGAACTTGTTATCGTTAAAAACTATCGTTATTGCAATTAACTAATAAGAACGGTAAACCACCTTACGATATCCTACAAATACTGCTCGTTCCACTAAAAAGTGTGAAATAAAATAATTTTTAACCAAAAATACAACCGACTTCAAAATGCACTAAAAAATATATAATAATTTCTACTTCATTTATACAAACACTCAGCTATTAATAAAACCTATTTACTCGTTAAATAGTATAATAAATACGTTTCAACCTTTTCGGAGGCGGCGCAAAATTAAAAACTTTTCTTCTACTAGGAAGATCCTAGTTCAGGCGTCGGCAACCTATCAAATCGTTATTGGCAGCATCGTATATTCGAATATTTTTAATTTTGCGCCGCCTCCGAAAAGATTGAAATATATTTGTTATACTATTTAACGAGTAAATAGGTTTTATTAATAGCTGTTGGGTATTTGTATAAATGAAGTAGAAATTATTTCATATTTTTTAGTGCATTTCGAAGTCGGTTGTGTGTTTTGTTAAAAATTATTTTATGTTAAGATAAAGAATGATTGTATATGCTGGTTTATGTTTCATTCTTGATATATTTACTTTTTTATTTTATTTTCAATGTAAAATTTAGTATACATTAAACACTATAAGGACTATATGTTTTCTGCACTAGAAAATGATAAGAGATAAATATATATTATCTAATCTAAACGATAAATAAATATGAAATATGAAATATATTTATTTATTCATGTACAGGTTCTTTGAGGTACTGCATGGCAATGTGCCTACATGGACTAATTGTAAGTAATACATAGTTAGTTGCATTATTTGGTGCAATTTAGATGTTACAAAGTTTTAAAAATTATAGAAATTCTCTATACTGTCGCTATATTTCTTTAAAAGTTTGAACAACTTGGTAACAAGATAAAAATTGTCGAGTTTGAAAGAAAACTAGAACCAAGGTTTACAAAGTAGAAACTTCCTGACATTCCTCCACGGGGATTTTATATTAAATTTGTACAAAGGAGGACTAAAATTTATATTGCCATTTAATACTCATATTGCTCCTAAAAACTTCAACTGTAACAATATCTGTGATATTACATTTACGTAATAAAATATGTGTATATAAATAAAATAAAGAATGAAATGTACTAATTATAAGTAGGAACGTAAAATGACTATAATATTATTTTAGAAGATAGTTTCAATGTTCACGTAATGAAAATTACTGGATGAAAATTGTCGCTATTTCATGATTAATCAGGTTCTTAGGTTCCTTTACTATTTTCTTTGCGATTTAAACTATTACACTTTTTTCCAAAACGATGAAAGCACATTACCTAGTCAATTTTTATAGCTTCTAAAAAAAAACTCGCCATTTAATTCAATTTTAAAATAGTTAATTTGATTTAAATGATAGCCTAATACTTTTATTCACTATCGAATATCAGCCATTTAGAGGTTAAAATATAACAGTATGAATTAAAGTATAAGTGAAAATAAATCTTGAAACGAAAGATAACCAAATTGAAATTTCTTTAAAGAAGTTCTCAGGGTTGAATCAGCAATCAAATTTTCAACAATTTTGCAAAAGTAGGGCACCCTTCTTGAAGACGAGTCAGTTCATCGAGTAAGTTGAAAGTACACGGAAGAAATTATCATTTCTCGGTGGTCTTCCCGATTGCTCCTTTTTCGGGGACAAAAGCATCGCAGTGCACATCTAATTAAAAGGGGCCGCTATTATACTGCTGAAGATAGGTAATGAAAGCCACCGTGTAAAACTTCCGCACGTTATCCCTCTTCCTTTAACAACGTAAATCGTACCCGCCCCTTCTTACTATCCCGCATGCGACCCACTTTCTTAATTGTTCCGCCATTAAAATACACCCTGATATCCATTGTACTCCACATTTATTGCTTTGGGACTTGTTACGCATTGAACCAACTAGACTATATTTTTCGACTCGGACTGCCTTTTGTCCACGGAAAGGGTAACAGTAATGAAAAAGCAGATTTATATTAGTCAAGTGTAAATTGTACCTTCATCAGGTGAGAGAATAATACCATGAAAAAAGTTGGTTTTAGTAATTCTTTACAAATACAAAATGGTATTATGGACAGAATATAATATTTTTGATATTTTATGTAATATTTTATCATCAGATTGTAGCAAACGTGTCGAGTGACATCAAGGGTACCAATTTTAAGGAGTTAATTTCACCCCTTAAAAACAAAATTTTGGATAATTCTACAATACTCTCAAAGTTTCATCAAAATAGAAATGTAACGGTTCTAATAGTCTTCCTTCATTCTATCAATTCATGATATTCACAGACTCATCACTGTTATACAACTTATTCCATGAAGATATGTGTCACGATGTAGATATGTGTCACGATGTTCTTACCTCATAACTTCTAACCTAAAGCCGCATTAGGAACAGCAGAATAAGGGAAGATAGTGTAAAGATGCACGATATTATATGTCACATAATAAGGAAGTCCTGGTGGGTCAGAGCTTTCGATGGCAGATTAGAAGATTCCGGCTAGAACGACTGAAAATCGGTTTGCGGATTCGTCGAGCTTCCATTCGCTTCTGCGGCATGTGGCAGGCAGTGGTCTGAAACCTATGCAAACCCGTTCGAAACTATGTAAAGCAATGCTAATCCGCCGATAAAACCCTCGCCGACGAGCAAACCACCCTCGCATTTCCGCCGTGGCATCGTTTCTACACACACGGATCATAGATGATTCGTGTGTGTTAGGGTGCACCGCAATGCAGCGCTAGATCTAACCGGTCTGACGTATTTTCCAGTAATCCTCGGACCCCTACGGTAACTCTATTAGATTCCTGCGAAAGGTTTACTCCCACCTTTGTCCCATACCCCACTCACCTGCCTCGACCGCGGATCACTGCTTCCGCTAATACATTAGCGGCACGTACACGCGTCTATCTAATCGTTGTCCGATGCCTGCAAAATAATCATCGGTTTTTTGTCCTTCGATTGTAAACGACAATCCTCTGTGATAAACGCAATATCGGTGGTCAAATGATTATGTCGTATGAAGTGTTAAGCTTTTCTTGCGGAAAGGGTTGAAGAAACGGACGTGATGAGCAAAAACAAGAAGCCTGAACTGGCTAGGGGCTAGCTACAGTAAACAAAGATATCTTGTGATCTTTACAAATGGTTGCTTGGGCAAATGCTCGGTCATTTGTGTTCAAATGTGATCGGTAGTACGGCAATGAATCAAAGAGGAAACACGGTTTTGCTCGTTTGTGTAGTGTAGATTACGGTGCTGATTAGCGATGGTATTTGAAACATTTTGAGTCTGACTCGAAACTTAAGTTATCTAATACTGAAATACTCATCAAGTTTTTAATATCTGTCGGAACTCTCGCGACTTTCATATCTATCTAGAGCTTCAAAACTTTCAAGACTATTAAAACTTTTAAGATTTTCAAGACTATCTAGACTATCAAGGTTATCAAGACTATCAGGGCCATCAAGGCCATCAAAGCAATCAAGATTATTATCAAAACTTTCAAGAGTTAAACTCTTAAAAACCCTCAAAAATCATAGCTTCGGTGACCTGGCATGCTCTTTCGACAGGCGCACAGTTACATTGAGTGATGACCTAAACATGTCTTAATCGTCTACTATGGAATAGAAAGAATACATCTTATAAATGTACATACATAGTAATAAAAGAGTAATGTATAAACTTTCCACAGAAAAATTGCAAACTCCAAAATTGTACTATAAAAAGTAGTTGCACTTGACTTTTATACCAATTAAAGAACCAAATCTAAATTATAAAATAAAAATAAAAATTTGACCAATTCATACCATGTGTATGAATGAATGTTAAGTAACCATAAGGTGGCATGTTTTCTTAAAGATAGTAGAGAAAGCGGATTTCTGTGTACCTATTACCCTGTTTAAACGATTTTCTACAATAGTACTTGAAATGGCTGTGTTTCCGAATGGCCCCACCAAAATTGAAAACTCAGGTTCGGTATATAACCTAAATTGAATACAAGAAACCGATTAAAGTTGGTTTCAAAGCTAGATGTCTTACCATTTTCGAGATATCGTGGTAATGTTAGGTTAGGCTCCGTGTATGCGCAGTATCGAATAGCGCATACGTAGTCCCAAAATTGTACAAAAATTTCTTACCACGATATCTCAAAAACAGTAAGACATCCATCTCTGAAACCAACTTTAATCGGTTTCTTGTAGTTAATTTAGGTTATATACCGAATTTGAGTTCTCAATTTTGAGGGGACTATTTGGAAACTTATCCCTTGAAATATTTAAAATTGTATTTAAAAAAGTGCTATTATCACTTAGAAATAAATTCCCCAAAAATTCGGTATTTATTTACGTGGTCAAGGTGTTCTAATTCTTTAAGCTTTCAAGATTTTCTCGGTTTCCGTGCCAAAACAAATACAAGTTGCTCTCGGTGAAAACCGAACATCACAGACAGTCAGGTATTTTTCTTGGAGTGTATTTCCGTTTCGAAACGCCGCGCCAGTCAGAAATACAGCAATCAAGCTGTTCTATCCTTGCGCTGTGTTGTGTAGTTTGGCTGGTTGGCAAAGGAAGCAACGGGGACCACTTAGCCGGCTGGCTTTTAATGTTTACGCGTAAGAACTTCGAGAAGATCTGAAGTTTTAAATGCTTCCTTCGTTAATGTTTCAACTAAAACGCTCATAACTTTTCTCAACGCGCGCGTCGCGGTTCGTGGTCACGTTGTTTCTGTTCCCTTTCCACCCGGACAGTGTCGTCAAAAATATTCATCTCTTAACCCGTCTCCTTAAATCTTGATAGAGTCGTTATGCGACAACAGTGGTGCTTGCCGAAAAACTTTTAACCATTTAATTAAAAGAGATTGCGACATTGAGATCCACGAGTACCTTAATAAACTTTGATCGTCTGAGAAACTAATTTAATCTTTATGGCCGTGATGGAGTGATCCGTAGTTACTGTCCTGTCCTTTTCCCGTTGGCGGCGTCGCGCGTTTAAGTTACGTAAGAGAGGCGAATTGAAAGATTATGTAAAAATTGAAATTTTAGTTGAAATAATTTAAACAGATTACTTTTCATTTTAATGATATTAAAAACATGAGTATCCAGTGCGGTAATTATTCAGAATAGGGGGTCCTACCAATTTCAATGACCTTGAAATACGTTGGCAAGGTCATCATTCTGAACAACTTTTCTCTATATGTATCTATGTATATGTTTCCGCGTCTCAACCTGAGATTCGGAGATATTCGCAAAAGTATATGTATCACACTATACCATATCTTTAATGTTTGGAATATGTTCAAGATAGCCTGGATGAGGTTTGGAAATTTCTGTTTGTCATTAAAATAAGGAATTAGTCGAGGAATTTAATTTTATTTTACTTTAAAAACGTAAAAAGTGACTGACCGCATAATGGTAGCCGGGATATTAATTTAGCCGAACCTAATCTAGTTCAATAATTAACTAACTAGCCAATTTGGTACAACTTGTACTTTTATACAAGTTGACTGCTTTATAAGCCATAACAATATAAGCTGGTTCGCTGATCAGTAAATTAGGTTAGGTTAAATTAGGTTAGAATCTAACCGTTAGATTAATATCGCGACATACACCAGGTATAAAAAGTCTGCGTACGCCGTTTAAATCAGAATACCTTCTTTAAAATTGGACCAAAAGACTTGAGGTTTCTCGAGAAGCTATACAAATTAATTTACTAAGATATGTACTTTTGTCGTTTTAAAAAATTACAATTTGTTTTTCGTAGATTTAAAGAGGTTATGTGTATGCCAAAAATTTAATCGAGATCGGTCAATGCACTTAGAAGTTACAAGTAATTAAGATTTCCGAAAATCGCGACTTTTCATCAAGCCATCAAGTCAAAAACATATTTTAAATTTTCATTATAAGCTCACATAAAAATATTGAAAAATTACCTTTTACTATTTCCTTCCCGATTTCGACAAATTGTAACTTTTTAAAGCGACAAAAGTACATATCTTAGTAAATTAATTTATATAGCTTCTCGAGAAACCTCAAGTCTTTTGGTCTAATTTTAAATGAGATATTCTGTTTTAAACGGTGTACACAGACTTTTTATACCTAGTGTATGTATAGGAAAAAGTTGTTCAGATGACCCTGACAACATATTTCAAGGTCATTAAAATCGATGAATAATTATCGCCAGAACTTAATAATTTACCGTTCGATATCTATGAATATGAACGAACTTTTAACATGAAAAAAATGATGGACGAGTAACGAGCGACCAAGTTGATCGTTTACCTCTAAACAACGAGGAGAAAAACGTGCGAATATATTGATAATGCTGCACGTAAACCTTTTTATCGTTCCGATGATCGCGTATACCAGACGTTCTTCCCGGTGGTAGCTCGGTATCAATTCCTTTACAGTTTTCAAAGGCATTCGCGCGATGCTCTTTTTATTTTTATGACGCGTACGAAGCAGTCATCGGGGATGCGAACGGTACAAAGCTTTTTTTCTCATTCCACCCTGAACCATTGGAATTTAATAAAATCCTCGCTGGTTGTATGTACGCGCGCGAGAGACAAAAAACGTCTGTTCCTAAACGCGCAACCGAGCACGCATTAAAGCGCACACTACCAGCGCCGATTCAAACGGTCGAAAGGTTAGTTGAAATTCGATTGACTGAGCAACACGCTCGCACGCGAAATGTCAAGAACGCGCTCGCGAATTATAATAGCCCTCCAATTTGATGCGCGCCACGGATTCCGGTGAATCGATTTTTCAATAAAACCACGGAACCGAATAGGAAATCAAAAATGCATCTAATTGGCAGAATACGATTAGTTTATACGGTTGAGCGTGCGATTGTTTGAAAACCGTTTCATTGCACTGACAGTGCTGTAATGCGAGGAAACTATTTATTTATTGACAGAAATAATTGACACTTTGAAACAAAGCTCTACTTTAATCCTCTACAAAATCAAATTTTTTATGTTTTCGGAAATAAAAGATAAAATAATTTTAGAGTTATTTATAGGTATCTATTACTCCATAGTTTATTTATTATGATATACTGGAGGTCCACGTTAAAGTCCTATAGCCACATTATTTCGTAACTATTGATGATGCAAAGAATTGTTCATATGAAAATTGCATAGCAAAATGGGAAGTCTGTTTGAAAGAAAACAAATTTTTTTACGATGTATTATATTTTAAATAGATTTACATAATTTTGTTTACATCAGATGGTGATATTTTTCAAACTGAATTCATTAAGCTATAATTTATGTGAGTTATTATGGTACACGGTGAAAATGGGGAAAAAGAAAGTTCTTTTATTACAGAAATTTAATATATGTTATCTAAAAATTATATGAGGGTATGGATTATTAAATTAATTGCAAAAATTAATTTTTTGAGATTAAAGAATAAAATAAATCATTTATTTTAATTGAAAATCTTTAATTATAAAATATATTGCTAAAAAAACAAAAGACGGTGACAAACATTAATCATTAGGACATTTGATGTAGTAATTGGCATGTAGTAATTGCTTGTATTAATAATTAGTACATAAGAATTTTATATTTGCCCTTAGTATGCTGTATTCAATTCCCTATAATAATATTTTATAAGTTATTCTTCTGATGAATTCTCTTTTGTTATATACGTACGAAATTAATATTAATTAAATTATGGAATCGATATTATTACACGGAAAATAGATATGGGAATAAAAGAAATTCCTTTTGCCAATTATTTTTAATGAATTCTAGTATTAACGAATGCTTTGCCGTTTTACAAAATAATGGTGCATATCAATGTTCCTTTCTTTTATAATGATCTTGCAAAAGATATACTTGTATGTAATAATTATTTATAATTTCTATTACTAATGACACGAAATTTTCACTGTGGCAGCCAACGTAATAAGATTCGAAAATATTTTTATTAAAAAAGACCAAAAGTAACTAACATTTTACACTTTGTTCATACACATCAACCTCTACAATTCTGATCCAATTACGTTCAGAAATTACCCTTTCGTGTCGCGACTTTTTTCGATCAACTTCGAAGGAAAGATAGTTTAAAACGTTCGCAGGTCATCTAAGAAAATGAAAAATGGTTAGAACATGACACGGTGAAAGCAATTCCTCGAGCAAATCTCCACTGAGCCAGTAATCGAATGATCGCACCAGCTCGTCCACGATGGTCAAGAAATTCGAGGAAAACGTCCATCTAATCGTTTCTTAACCGCAGCCCTGACGTAAGAGATAAGCAGGAAATCTAAACGCGCGTAAAATCGGTCATCCAAGGAGCTAAAGACGTGCCAGTTTAATGGATGGTTAAAGCGTGTTTCGGTTTACGCCGCGAAGATACGAAGCATCGTTATGTTCACCGTTAACCTTCCAAGGATTATAGCCTGAAGCTTTAGAGCTCGACCAGTCGTAATGCGTGCAAATTTTGTCTGCGTCTATATGTATAATACAGGGTGTACTATAATATGCAGGCTTAACATCAGTGATGAATTTAACACATCTGAATAATAAAACAGGTTAATATATTTGACCTTGTTTTCCAGTTATAGTTCTATAAGTGTTGCAAATCTACCGGGCATACTAGCCTTCTCCCTAGGAAAAAATGATTCTCTATAAAATATCTGGAAAACTGTAATAAAACACAAAGGAAATCAATATGTTATTAATAAAATGTACACAAATACAATACACTATGTAACAAAAATTTATTCATGCATTAAAATGTCGTTGTTCGAACGTTGTATCGCTTAACTCGTTCGAACAAACGGCCTTCCATTGTAGGAAAAAAAAAAAATAAAAAAATAAAAAGAGAACACTGCAATAGCGTTGCAGATGCAGCTGGTACGAAGCGGGGAGACGGGCAGTGATGAAATCCATTTTTCAACGCAAACGAATATAACGTGGTGCGAAGTGAAGCCACGTAAAATGGCTGTGCCGCGAGGGTAAACTGCGTTGCCGCGCGGAACAATGGGCGTCAAGTAAAAATTCAAAATTAATGCGCCTCTTCTTTTTCAATTGGTCTCCCGCGTTTCGCGCCACCGGCCACTCGTGAATCATATACCCTCCAAACGCGAAAAACGCCGCTCGATGAGCGCCGCGCGATTACAGCCGTGTTGAAAATTTTTCCGCTCGCTCCTTCCGAGTACGCTCTCCTCGTGTCGAGAATACTCTCGAGAGCCCGAGCGGACAACGAGCGTTCACGAACGGACGTAGCACGCAAATTTGACACTTACGTGCTTACAACGGTTCTTCTTTAACAAGTTGCTACCTTCAAAGGTGACAAGGGTTACTTACCTGAAACAAAGGGAACAAAATTTCGTCAATACATACTTCTTCATTTATTTATTAGGGTCGCGTCAACCACTAAGATTATCATTAGCGACGTACAGTATACTGTATATAAATGTTACATTTCTCTTTTACATATTATGAGACTAAATTATTACATTTTTTAAATACATATAAGTATTCTGCTAGTATTCGACAGGAAAAATTCAAGTATACTTTTGAGGTTAATTTGATGCCATATTGTATTTACAATTCGTCCAATGAGCAAAGTCGATACCTGACGTTCATTTTGATGGGACAACTCAAATGTCTTTGTATAGATGTGCTTTGCACGTGTTAGATTAGGTTAGGTTATTTTTTTACAGCGTTTGATACTCATCTCCGCAAACCGATCAGGTTACAAACAGAAATCAATATGACGTCAACTTAACATCTAAGGTACGCCAAAAATGTTCAATTTTACATCGGCATAATTTTTAAGCGGATGAATTCTTAAAATTAAATCCTACATTTTTAAATTCTTCTCGAATGCTATGAGAATACCTACGTACAAAAGATAAAAAATGTAGTGTCTCTCAAACTAAAATTCAACTAAATATACGATTGACTGGAGGTATAAAATTGCCTTATTCGAAGTCACATTTCATGAACCGCGTCACAAAATATAATTGTGATAGTTATAATTGTTTACTTGCAGTTGGCAAGCGTGTATGTAATTTTGTAAACAGAAATCTTTTCTTTAAAATTAACTTTCTCCTTAAAATTAGTACATTTTACGTATTTCATACATTTTGAACTATTCCTTTCTTCCATATACTACATATTTTACATATTGTTGTCATATTCTTTTAGACATACTATAAATTTCATGAATTATTTCATGACGTCAATTTTGAAATTAATGTAGTTAACAGGAATAATCTTTAAGACCGCGACTTCCGGTAGTGTTAGGCGCTTTATGCTCGCCGGTTCAAGTTTCCTAGTATGTATAATCCTGCCAAGCTGGCAGCATCTGCAGCAACAACAACAACAACGTCGGGGATCAGCACAACTACGACAACGATGATTGCGCAGAGAACTATTACGTGGTTGTTTGTTAACTGGTATTGGAGAATTAGTTCGAATCGTACCACCAAACTAAACCGATATATACGGCGACCCGATGTCTGTGGAGTTTCTAACAGCATGCCAGTTCAATCTGATAAAAGCGTAGTAGATTAATTAACTAATTAATTAAGATTCATTTGACTTAACGGCAGCATCCTAAGTATGTCGCCTCTTGCTCGAAAATTCGAAACATCGAATGATCTTCGGCTTATTCGCTGAAATCTGAACTATGCAAGTATCTGGGTAATTTTAGAGATCACAATAAATTATAACTAATTACGAACGTTCCAAGATATGCAAAATATTATTTCAAACAGTTATTTCGTACTTTAACTTTAAATGAAATGTTAAAAATTTGTATATTGAAGAATTGAAAATTTCACAAATTCGACTAAATAATTTAAAAGGAAAGGAAAGTTTACAAAGTTCCTACTGAAAAATATTGTTTTTCTAGTATCAAATGGAATAGTTTATCAAATATAGCGAATTCGTGTATATAAACTGATAGGTACTCGCAATAGATGATCGTTTATAGATAAAATTTATTGCACATACCTAGATGTATCGATTAATCGAATTCCTCTGTGTGATGGACGTTATTATTGAAACATACACGGTGAATGTGTATAATTGTTTTCAATTCACGAATTCCCCTTGACTTTTGTAGGACCAATAGCGATAGAACAAAGACGAGTAACGGATATTGGCTGGCAGTTTGGCAATTTCCCAACAACCATCCCCCGATTTTCACCATTCTGATTTGTTTCTTTTTCCAGACTTTGATGGGCTTTCTCTCGATTACAAGAAGCAAAAACGAATCTCATGATTCAATTGCTACTATTCGTATTAGATATCAGTAGATTTCAGCAAAATGGTCATATATATACAGCCTTCTATGCATATACAGAGAAAGTAACAGTAATATGTAGATAGCGGACATTTTTACAATTATACCATATTAAATCGTACAAAAAATATGTAAACTGTATGATACGTTTATACGATTGTTTAATTCTTAGTTAGACGACGGATCATGGAGAAACCGCTAGTTTTATTTAATACTGTATTTTATATTATTTTTATTTTTAAATTTTACACTGCTTCTTTAAAAATTATTTTTCAAATATATAAAATCCTACCTTTTGAAAATTATACATTTAGCTTTAGGTTAATACCCTTGATACATTTTGTAAATTTAGATCACGATTAACCCAGGCTCCGCTGTTTAAGGGTTAAAATCGATAAAGTATACAAAATGAATGAATTGAAATAATATTTTTAATCACCTGAAGGGAAAAAATAATTTATAAAAACGTATATTTGCAAAAAGATACGTTATCTAGTGATGTAATTTTATATTTTCCGACAAATAATTTTTAACGATTTAAACTAACGAAATAAACCAAAATGTGATAGAAGTTATGAACTGTTACTTCGTGTAAAAGAAGTTTAAAAGCATAAATCTTGAAATTAGATAGTTATATGGGTCATACCGATCTAATATGTATTATTTTATAGTAAATAAGTTGTGGCATTTTACGTATGTAGTTACCTTAACAATTTTTTTATTACAACTTAATAATTTACCTTAAAATTGGAAACATTGAAATTGTCTATGATTTCATTTAAAAACACTAACAGAAAACATTTTTTTAATACTACATAATTTTCAATATATTTCTCTTGCAATTCATGATGTCCATTCAACTATATTTGTATTATTTATCATCCGAATTTTATACAACAGTAAAATAATTCTATTAGATTACTGCTGATATGAAAAGTTGTTTTCTTGAACTTTGAACTTTATAAGATGGTTTCAGATGGTAAACAGTGCTCAATAATCAATTGCGATAGACTATATGAAAGACGAGGGAATTCCTTATAACATGTACGGCATAACTGTTAATAATATCCATAACTGATGATTATAAATGATTTTTTGAAGTTATAAATAATCGAGATTTTAGGTAATTTCTTATTACAAATACAAACTTACCAATACTGTCTGTGGTAAAAACTGTGCGATAAAATTAAGTTATCATTTGAAAAAGAAAAGTTATTTAAATGTAAGCACGACTTAACTTTAAATTACAAAATTTAGAGTTGAAGATTTTTCATTTAAAAATGTATCAAGCATTTTACAATAACGGAACAATGAAATTGTTAAGAAAATTGTAAAGAACTGTATAAAAATTATTTTGATTAACCCTTAATACTAGAACTATCGGCGTTCGATGTACACTGTATGTATTTTTGAATTGAAAAAAAATTTGAAGACTCAGTAATTAAAGGATAAAACACATTTTAGCATATACAATCATGCTTTATCTTGATAACCGTAAATATACATTTCGACAAAAATACCTGAATTAATTTCATAATTTGAAATAAAAAAATCTGAAGATAGTCATTTTGGCTGGTTTGGTAATTCTAGTATTAATCAATTCTAGTATATACCAAGATATAAAGTACGAAAATCATACAAATTTTCAGTTCACAGAGGTTTCTAATTTTAATTTTCAAAAATTATTTTAACTAATTTTTACTATCATCGATAGTAATAAGACACACAGATAAGTACCGGGCAATGTATTTTAAGTTACTGAACAGCGTAGAAAGATAGGTATTGGAGTCCCTGAGTGACCCTACTTGATACGACAAAAATTGGGTATATACCTATATATATTTTCTAATGATTTACCTTACAAAACGACATTTCATATGCGTCAACCTAATAATTCAGTGTTCTCAAATGTGGAACATAAATCGAAATGAGTTAACCAGCACAAACGCTTCGATTTTTCGTCATCGAAACGATGAAAAGCGTCTGCCAGGACCAGGCATGGAAGTGTTCTCCTTTCGAATCTTAATTTACCTGTCTAGTCGGGTTTCAATCAATCGAACGTGAGAGCTCGCGGCACGCATTCTCGCTCCTGTTATACACGCGAGGCACGCATCCGTGTACGAAAAGGGTTCGCCTGTCTGACCGGCGATACTTCGAAAACTCTTTCGTGACAGCTCGTTAATTCGCAAATTGCGTTAGGCTTTGACAGGCTACGATAATTGGAAACGTCAAACTAATCGAACGATACGGGCTCAACCGAGATCTTGAGTGGAATGGATCCATTTAGATCAAGAGACAGACACCGGGGCAATCGCTCGGAGCAATGTCTTACGTAAATTGTAAGCTAAACACATGGCGTGTTTTGGTATTTTTTTTTTTAGACACAAGTTTGGTGTAACTAGGACTTTTATTTGAAGTGGCCAGGGTTCCTTAACTTTATTAAAAGCATGTGGTTCACAGAATAAGGACATTATTACATATTTAATATTTACCTGTTTGCGCGTTTCATTAATATTTTACATTGATATTTGGTTGAACTTTACTTTAGGGAACACGAAATTGTTTGTAATTTGAAATTTGGGTAAATATCTACAATTAGGGCCCCAACGAGAAATCAATTGAAAAAAGGTAAATTCTATGTATTTTTGCACCTCGAATCCAAAACTGTTGATAAAATTTGGGAGTCGCTTGTATTTTTTAAGATACATAGGTTAGAATAGATTATCAGGAAAAATATAACTTACCCCACGGCAAAAACTTGACCAGTCAACAATAATCTCCTTGAAAAGAATAACTTCACAGTGTGAATCTAAATGAAGTGTTAAAAGTGGTACGTGGCTAGCCAATTCTAATCTTTATATCACGGCGATTGCCCGTTTTATTGGATATTTTCTCATGATGCGTCCTCCGCGCTGTGCATTCTATGAACAGGAATTAGAACTGAGCAAGGAGACTATTGTTGACTGATCAAGTTTTTGCCGTGAGGTAAGTTATATTTTTTCTGATAACCTAACCTAACCTATGTAGGTTAGTGACGCGCTTTAAAAGTATTGTCTACCCCACAAAGTCAATAACTTTTGAAAATAACGATTTTATGTCAATATTTACCACAATATCTTGGTAAATACAAGCGACCTCCAAAATTTATCAACAGTTTTGGATTCGGGGGGCAAAAATACATAGAATTTACCTCTTTTAAATTGATTTCTCGTTGTGACTCTACTTATAGACATTTACCGAAAGAGCGTTTTCAGCGTATTTTCGAGGTTAGTTTAACGCCATATTAATTTGTGTCCATAATTCGTCCAATAAACGGAGTCACTGCCTGTAAACCAATCGGATGGGTAGTGGTCTATCTCTCTTTTGCGGGAGAAGTCAAACGTATGTTGATCATCGAACTTAGTTAATTCAAAGGAAAGAAAATAAAATTGATATAAATATCTGCATATAACTGTCAGACTTTTTAAGTTTTTGAGATTTCCTAGAAATATTCAATTTAGAAAAGGTGATTTGCACAAGGCGTCTCCGAAAAGATATGTACACTAATACATTCACGCTGCGTCGGTGAGACGATGGGCGAGATCGACTCACCGACGCGGCGTGAATGTGTTAGTAAATTTGTAGCCAACTTCACTGCGACAAGTTCAATGCAATACAACCTAATCAATTTTATCCATCGAGTTGTGTAAAACACATGTACGCGTGATTTGTTCAGAAACAACAACTCCATTCATTGGACAGGTTTCGAATAAAAGTAAATATGACGTCAAACTAACGTGTAAAATATGCTAAAAATACATACCTTTGTATACGCATAATTTTTAAGCTAGTGGCTTTTTAGATATTAAAACTGGTATTTTTGGATTCTACTCGTCAAATACTATCAGAATATATTTAACAAATCGACGATTTTGTGCCCATTAAGCTTTAGTTACTCTACTCGTAAAATACTATCTAAAGTTTAGTGGACACAAAATCGTCGATTTTTTAAATATATTCTGATAGTATTTGACGAGTAGAATCCCAAAATACCAGTTTTAATCTCTAAAATGCCACTAGCTTTAGTGACTAAAGTAAACTTCAAGTTGAAATTTTTTATCCTATTTTAATTTAAACAATTAGTAATTTCGCAACGTACATAAAATTAAATTCTGAAAACTATTCTATTAGTAATTCCTAGTTAGGTGTAAGAAGAAATGTAAAATTATAAAAATCAAAGATTCTATAAAATGCGTTAACTTATGTGAATGTGGAAGATGTAAAGGAATAAATGTAAAGGATTGTGTCTAAAATTTCAAAATTTTCCAAAAATAAAAAAGGATTACTACTATGTATAACTGATGGTCTTTAAAGTATCCTCTTTCCTTTAGAAACATATTTGTACATTTTACGAAAATTAACCTCTTATCATAAATGAGTAAAGGAAAAGAAGGTATGTTATAAAGTTATAAGAGAACCCCTAGCTTCTTTTCATTTAGGTATTTTTGTTGTACCATTGTTTGTAAATGAAAGGGTACATATTGCGGTACAGAGTGTTCACTTTTGCAAGACCGTGATTGCTGCAACAAAATAACCCTCTGGCTCGAGAATTCCAAGTACAGTTCCAGAAAATGAAGAAACACTTTATATTAGATTGTCCGGAAAAGTTTCTCCTGTTTTCTCGGATAATGGGACGAAATTAGTTTCAAAAGCATTTCAAATTCTTTAAAACAGCCTCAACTTTTTTACTTCGTAATATTTAACAAATTTTCTTCGCATTTGAATATTTTAATGTTCTTCTTTTTTGTAACTTGCTGGCAGCAATCTACCGCATTCCTTATTTATTTTCAAAATTAAATTTTTCTTATAACATTTTGCCTAAACTACTTTCCACAATTTATAAAACAACAAAGCCACATTATCTCGTCGTGCTCGGTGTATGAGAGCGAAAGAAGACTATTCCAAGTGAATGAAGACGTCAAAGAGCTTACTAGAAACTTTGAATCATGTAAAAAACTGCTTAATTTTTTGGAACATGTAAATCTTCTTCACCTAATTTAAGTTTTGGTTTAATGCGGTATAATCTTGTTTAACGGTTGCCTTGTGTCCCCTTGTGTCTATACTTATGTTTCTGTTTTTCTTTTCTTGCGTGGTTGCTAATGACCCTTTCTGGTTGATGCAACTTTAAAAATAAAATATATGTATATAAAGATGCTTGTTACTTTTTAAAATTTGCTTATCATATAATATGGAATAAGAAAGAAAATTTTTTAAAGAACATTGTTAAAATTTATCCTTTTCAGATATTAAAATATACTAACCAAATATTTGTTGTCTATAGGTACCAAAAACTAAAAACGTACGTAAAGACCACATTTTTCAATGAATTTAATTAATAAATTCTTTGTATTTGAAAAATTTTGAAATTTATTTTAGATCACGATAAACCAACAATAATATTGAAACACAATGTTACCGCAACTTCGTCATTATTATTTTTTCCAATTAACGCATCCCATATGAATACTTGACTGTGATCTATGTAATTCTATAATCTAACAAATAAATTATTTTAATATTGATTTTATGTAAAATTTAAGTACTTTTCATTTAATATTATCAGGAAAATAAAAATATTTCCCCTCGTATGTGAGGGAACATTTGTAAAGGAGACATGGAAATTAAGTGTTAGATAATTTCCAGAAAGATAAAGCATTAATGAAAAGTAGTTTTAAAGCAATTTTATGCAAATCAATTATCCGATAAAATGAATACTGAATACTGTGTTGTATTAAAAGCAAATATTTTACAGTTACCTACATACGGAAGATTATTATTTGTTATCATTTTAAATAATCAAATATTTGGTAAATAATTTATTTTTCAAATGAGGTTTTCGAATTTAATTACGTACATTATTATTTTCAAATTTTATATATTTATTTTATCTAGACTAATTGTTCCCTGTTAGAGAATTGCACTCATCGCAGAGGGGAGCTGGTATTTTTCGTTATAAAATGAGAATGTGTAATTTTGAAATGTCCAATTCCGAGCTCTGATATAACGACATTTATTCGAGTTATTCAAGGGATTTGGTTGTGCAACATAACGATAAATCGGCGTAAAATTTGCGACAAAAACAAGTATCGCCTTGTCGAATATCTAACGAGGCCGCGGATGCCATGGTACACGCTCGATGATCGGTCAATTTCGCGAACGCTCATTCATCGATGGAATTCGATTGGCCGCATTCGCGTGTACAAAATTTTAATTAACGAACTGCCGTCGCCCGGTACAAAAACGGTCGAATAAAGTTACGCTTCGTGAAAGGCTATTAACCGGGCAAAACGTTCCCCATGGAACGTTTCGCAAAAAGCTCACGAACGTGGTGTCTGGATGCTTCATGCCTCCCTCTCACCCTTCTATACCCTTCGCTCTTCTCTCGTTTCCGGCGCTAGCTCCATCGTTCATCACACCCCGATCTGGCCTCATCGAGAAATTAACATAGAGTAATTATCCGGCCGAATCATATTCCAACGTGTAATAGGGGTTGGCAAACCGCGTGATGCAAAATTAATATTTTATTAAGTTGCCTGTTAAGCACGGATTAAACCAGAAGCGTGTACACTGTAGCCCTTCTTTAACATGACATTTTCTTTTTTTTTTATGATGTAATTACGATGAAACTGGGACAATTTGCTCTAGTTAACTCTTCTTGAAAAAATTTTTTCTTTTCCATTTAAATTGATATTGACAGATGAAGTGTGTGGAGTTGTATCTCCTTTTTTATTCAATTTCTAACTAAAATGTAAAAATGTCTCTCAAAAGAGGATTTGCATCATCTATTGGAAGAATCAAAATGGGGATGGCATTTTCTTTTCTATATATTTCTTTTTGTAAATTGAAGACGGTTGGTTAAATTTAAATGTTTTTTCAAATTGAAATCTAATGAATCTCTTTTGAATTTCTTCATGAATGAAAAATTAATGAAAAATATATAATTTTGTTTTTTAATTTTAATAAATTCCACTCCTAATAGGTTAACACATTGGTTGCTACAGTACAAGTAGTCACGTGTAATAAGACATACTGAGTTTCTAATTTTCAAGAATATGAATGAGGTTTAAATCTTTCTATTATTAGTATCCACATATGTATAACAGTAATGCTAATCAAAATTTCTTTTCCCTGTTATTAATTACTCGATTATATTATATGCAAGACATCAATTAGTGACAATTTTTACGAACAAATTTTATTCATGTGGTTATAGAATAAAAAATTATAATTGTAATATATGTAACGCCAATTTTCCAAAACAAAATAGCTTCTTACACGTAAGTGTCACTCTGAATAATAGTGGTGGATCTCTCTTATCATTCACTTTTATTATTTTTATTAGTAATTGTTTTTACGTGAAGTACGCGACAAACTACGACCATAGGATGCCGTAAGTCTCTGTTCGATGTCACACCGATAACTTGAATCACGTACGTCCCTACGACCGTTTAAGGTGATAGGAATGATAGAGGGTGTGTTTTGATTTAAAGTTCAATAAATGTAGACAAGAAAATTGAATTATTAAATTATAAAGAGAAACAGACCATTGTTAGAAAGATTGAACAAATAAATTGACGTAATATTTCGATACTATGATATTGCGCGGGAAGATAATGTTTCTCTTGAGGAGTGAGACGTTTCTTCTCGTCCTTCAAGAATTTCTTGACTTTTTTCCAAATCGTGCCAGCGGTCTGCACCCCAGATGCCCCTTCGAGGACAAATCGCCAGCCACTCGACGGCAAGGCTATTGTTAAATAGTACTTCGTTATTTGTATTTAATTGATCCAAGAACATTTCATAAACACTTGCTATTTTCGAATAATGGATAATGGAATATGTGTCAGCATATATGACACTGATAGTGAATGAATTGAGTTTTAATCCATCAGATATACATATTCAATTATGAATGAACAAAACCTCCGTTAATTTTATTCAATTCGCCTAACGAAACGAAAAAGGGTAAAATAGGGAAGCTTAACCTCTTCCAAGAATACGGCGTTACTTGAAGAAGCTTGAGAATCGGATGTTCAGGTGTCAAAGGAACAATCGGCCTTTTGTTCGGTTTCAGTACGAGAGGATAGCATGTAGGAATGGAAGAGACGAGATTAAATGTGGACGGGACGTCTTTTTCCAACATCTATCACCGTAGAATTTTCGATTGGTACTATCCATTCGGACGAGCCAGTGACTCGAATAGATCGTCCAGCATGCAATCTTCCTTTTTTTGAAATTTTTAGGATCGAAGCTCTTTCGGCCAGAGAGAGCCGGTACACCGAGGAATCTGATATGGCCTGCATAGACTTACAACACATGATTCGGACAATAGGATGGTTTGTTGGGTTAGTACAGCTGGCCAGTAGCCAGCTACATTGTCCACGGTACGGTTGGTACAATCGAACTTCTCTCGCACGTACATGTACATGGAACCTGCGTATATATTATATACGGGGTAATAATAGAGAGGCCATTTGGCAAGCACGCACTACTCCCACTCGTAATGGAGAGAGGTGAAATTGTTTTCTTGATTTTTGTCGCGACCAGATTCTCGCAAACAAGCCTCTCAAGCTAGGCTGTTAATATTGCGTTGGCTCGAAAACGATGTCGTACAATGGGGCAGGATCCTAAGAAATAAGAAAACATTCGACATACTATTCTTTACGCTTGAAATATTGAACTTTACTAACAATAATATTTAAAAAAAAATATTTTACTTACGCTTAAAGAAAAAAGTGAATCTTAAAGATGGATGTAGGAGTTGATGTGTAAAAAATGAACAAAATGATTGGGAATGAGATGAAATGTGAGTATGTGACGAAATTTAATCCAAGTTAAGATTCAGAGGGTTTAAACTTTAAAGCATTATAAGTAATCAGCGTAATTTAGTACAGTAATTATACTAAATCAAATTGTACTAATATATAATAATCAAAGCGAAATGTACTATACAATATTTTTTCCATACAAAGCGCATATAAAACTTTATTTCAAATTATTACATAAGTATTATACATAGTATGACTCATGTCAGTAGCAACTCGATGCATCTGCTATTAAAGAGAATAAAACTGTTTAAATAAATATAAATTATTCACAATGTGCTATTATTTTGTTCCAAAATGCAAAAATATTATACAGGAAGATTCTAGGAAAGTTGTGATCATTAAAGTATTAACATCTTTTCCTCTCAAAAAAGTACACCCTATAAACAAACACCTTATATATAAATATCAAAATAACAAACTTTCGCATCTAAAAAAAGTCCAAACTGTTTTTTTATTTTTATATCAAGTCGTGTTAACACACACGTCATCCTACCGATGAATATAGCGTACCCTATGCTGGTTCGAACGAGAGGCAGTATACTGTCCGTTTACAACTAAACAGAGGTTAATTTATGCGGTAATCAAGGGCTAGCCGTCGACCCTCGTTTTCGTCCTTTGTATGCATACGCGATATACTGCCAAGTGTATTTCCTAGCTTATACAACCATCGTTGGACCTTTTCTCTCTCTCTTTGCCTCTGCCGTTCTGCTTTGTCTTTTCCCCCGTCTTTCTTTCAGTGCTACAAAACAACGAAGCTGGTTGTCTTTCAGCCCGTCGACTGTGCTTTCAGTGCTTTTCTCTGAGCTAACACTCGCCGTGAGATCGGAGACACCTGCCCACCCCTTTAGCTCTTTCAGCCAAAGCTTGGATCCTCGAAAGCGTACTTATGAATACGATTACAGTTCATGTTTATACCGACCAACTCATCGCAAATTTCGGATTCCGTGGTTATACGGGTCAGCTGTGCACTTCAGCACCATTCAAGACGAACTCCTCCATGTTTCTTGCGGCCCTGGAGTTACCTCTTCTGCTCAGCCATGCGAAATATCGAGTAGCTGGTATATTGACCAGTGCTAGGTCAATGGGATACTAAACCTAACCATACTAAAAATACCAGCCAAATTGCCACATTTGAACTGTAGGCTATACCACGAGTGCGGCATGACATCATAAAGCAAGGAGTTAATTCGTTTAAACATTATCCGTACACCAAAATAAAGACCTAAGATTCTCTTTAGAACACCTGACAGACATTTATCACTTGTCACTGTTTCATTTGCAACTCAAGATACGCTTCCTTGAAAATTTAATTCTCAGATAGAAAGCTCTGACAGACACCGTCTCCAACAGGTCTCGTGCCATCTTCTGAGATTTAATCCCTAGACGCACTCGTCGCACACCACGATTATCTAACCAACAGAGTAGCCGTTAATTCCGAGTCTTCTTAATAATTCGTGGCACGCGTTCGCTACCTCGGGGAGTTTCTGCATTCATTGTACGGAAAGAAGGGAAAGTGAAATGGAAAACGCTTCTGCTGTTGGATAAAATTATCATTAACCCTCAGACGACGGACCGCGGAAAGAGCCACAATTTTAATGTAATTTTGTATTCCATATACCTTCCATTTTATAAATTTTACACTGTTTTTTTAAAAATTATTCTTCCAATACATGAAACCCTTTCGTTTTAGAATTATACATTTAGTTTTAGGTTAATATCCTTTAAGTTTGCGTCACGATTGACCTTGACTCCGCTGTTCAAGGGTTAACGAGTCAAAGGAAACAGTTTTAGGGCGAAAATTGCTTCCGCTACTTTAGTACGTGTAATAATGAAATAATGCGTTCATATTTTTCGTTTTCCTGCCAATTTTTAGTTAAATTAAAGTCTGTTATTGGAAATGAAGTTAGGACGGCATGGCATCGTTCTTTATGTTGATTGTCAACAGCAATATCATTTTTTTTTTAACTGTTTACACAATGGAATTTAACATTAAAAAATAGACGATCTTCCAAAAATTCGGTTCTTCGAACCGATATTTGATGGGATATCGCCTAGCAAATTTTTTTTTAATATATTGGATGAATGAGATCGGCGGCTAGCGAACCTGAGTGAAATCGAAAGAAGACGTTATGTTTCATTTGAAGCTTATTGTGTTTTAGTTCCTTGTCTCAAAGATTATGGTTTTACGTTTTAATGTTTATGCATGATGCAATTTATATTTTTTGTCTTAATTATTTTTAAGAGTTTAATATGTGTTTAGTTTCAAGTATTTTCTTACATATAATAAATAATACAGGGTGTTTCTTTTAAAACAGGCCACCTAAATATCCCCTCTATCTCTGAAAATACAAAAAATGTTTCTGACGTAATCTAAATGGTTTCAAAAGACGAATCAGATGGAAGAACCGTTTTTTATAAATTGTAATTTTTTAATCGTTTTTTCTAGGTCACTCGTGTTTTTTACGTATGTACACACATATTTTGTTGTTGTATATTATAGCAAATATTATTGTGCATTCATACATGTTTAATAGCACGACCTTGAAGTGACCGTGGACTCTAAAATTTAAACACGAGTAACCTTAAAAAAACGATTAAAAAATTACAATTTATAAAAAACGGTTCTTCCATCTGATTCGTCTTCTGAAACCAGTTAGATTACGTCAGAAACATTTTTTGTATTTTCAGAGATAGAGGAAATATTTAGGTGGCCTGTTTTAAACGAAACACCCTGTATATATACATCATAGAAAATGAAAGTGTTTAATATTCTTCAATCCCACAACAATATTATAGGTACTCATATAGTCATTTATTTATTTATTGTTTCAAGGTAATCAAAGTTGTCAATTTTCGTACTTTTAGAAGAAAAATGTATTAGGTACATTATTTTAAAAACAAAAATAGTGATCTTCTTTTATTACTGTCTATATTTTACAAAAAATATTTCGTTACCAACATAGCATAAAAAATGTTTAAGAGGTCGAAATTTAAGCAACATATTTACTTCACTTGATAACATTATGATAACAGAAATGTATCAATCCATTTAAGAGGGAGTAATGGCATTCATATTTGAATAAGTTAATTTTCTGTTAACTTATTCGTCCCAGCTTCTTATCAAGACGTATCTTTACAACCTTGTATTTAAGAACATAATTAACCCATTGTCGCAAACGACGGCTATAGTCGTCCAATTATTGGCAATATGTAGGCAAATTATTGCTATAATCGTTCTACATACTTTTATTAATAAAAAAAAACATTATTAGCATGGACTGTACTAACGCATTTATTTGTTAATTTTTCAATAATACATTGAACAAAAATTGATTTTGGGTACAATTTTTCATATCCTAAACAAGTCAAAACATGACGGTTATAGCAACTAGCATTTTATACATTTTGTTCCAATCAGTCGAAAAGTGTGTTTTTGTTAGGACCAACTACAGTTTTGATTCGAAATAAACAACTCGCAGTAACAAACAATTTAAAAAAAATGCGTTTTTAGGCACGATTTTAAAACTAAAACTGTTCGGCTTTTAGTGGACCATCCTGCATATGTCAGTTGTGAAAAATTTGTGTTAATCTTTTAAATCATAACGTTTAAGAGGTTAAACTTTGCTGCTAGTATATTTATTTTTTACTAAACGGTGTTCCAGACAAATGCCAATAGAATTGAAACATACCTGCCTGGAGTTTTGCAACCTAAATTCTGAAACAATGCATACGATTCAGGGTCACAATGTCAAAGTAGATCATTCTATAGAGTCTATAGTATAGAGTATATACTATAGACTGTATGAACTGTCAGCATACCAGTGCAACACTTCACAGACCGTTTGTACCACCTGATCGCATACCGGTGCTCCTCGGCAGGTACGGCTGCCGGACATACCGGAAGGTCGGATCCCGGATCTCCAGACATCCAGGCAATGTCTATCTTTCCGGTGGATAAACCTCTGACACATGACGAGCCGAAACTTACTCGATGGAATTCTGCATCCAGTTAACAGAGACACTTGGTTATTTCGCGCGAATGTAACCACTAATTAAGTGTACATGTAGATTCTATTTTGTCTAATTGGTGCATTTTTGCATATAATAAACGAAGATATTACTAATTCTTGCGTTATGACACTATAATCTCTGCTGATTGTTAGTTTAAGATTGAGAAGTGATGGCAGAAATCACCAAGAAAAGGAGACAGGTCTAGCAGTAGGAATTCCCGTAATTTCGGGACCCGAATAAAAATGTAAGGTAAGTCTAAAAAATCATGCCCTGAATGCGGTGTCCGTTTCCGAATTAAGTTTCAGGTCTGACAATAAGTCAAGTTCAGGTCCCGAGGCGAAGTCCCGGTTTAATATTTGGATCCCGAAATTACGAGTATCCGAACAAATTTATGTGCTGGACAAACTTTCTGGATCTCACCCGATCTGACCCGATTATTACCCAATCCGATCCGAGGCTTGAGTATCCTACACCTCTGTCTAGTAGCTAACCGGTACGCGGATAAATGAACCACTCGGACCCATGCTGAAGGATACATTAAAAATATTATTATTATTGTAGGCGTTCAGTGGAGGGAAAAGGGTTCCGTCTCCCCGGACGTCTCTAGTTCGGGCCGGGGACCGCTCGGTGGCGGCGAGAGATCGGTGACAATGCTCTTGCAAGGGATCGCCCGGCATGCAGTTCGAATATATAGAAGTTCCGAATTGCGGTATGATAGGTGTCCGGGGCAGGGATCGTCTGTTGTCATCACCACTGACGACTTTGACGGAAACGCCTTTTTTCTCCTCTCTCCTACATTATTGTTATTATATGGTTAAAAGAAATGAGTATGTACATTTATGGAGTATAATACAATACTATTGTAAGAAAAATACACAAAAGTTAAAGAAGTTACATTAATCCCATTTGAAACGTCATCCAACAGGAGAATCATTACACATAACATAACAAATAAATTGATAATGTGCGTCTAGTATTAAATAATAATAACAAAAAAGTATGGCTTATGTGCCATTGTAAGAAGTAGTTTATAGGTTTGATGCCAAAAAATTTCGCACCGGCGAGATGTCAATCTGTTTCCCTAAACGGGAAACCATCTTTCTAACACGAGAAGGCTTCACGGGGAAAATTGAAAAGTCCGAATCTCTGGATTTCGCGAAACATGGCCGAGCTGTCGCCGAACCTGTTATCAACGAATGGCACGCATTCGACTGAGCTTGACTCGTCAAAAGGGATTCTCTTCCCTACGTCGCGTATATCCCATGATCCGAACAAATCTATCTTGAATTATCTTGAAATGCTGCCAGTAAAGTTATATTCGTCAAGCCATCACTCTACCCTACCATCCCCTTCTTCGCTATTTTCTGACGAGTCGTTGAAAATCTGACAACGTAAAACTTTAGAACAGGTCATGTTCATTTTGGCATCAACACGTTTGGGGTCTTGACTCGTTCTAACTGATTTATTCTCCAGACAATGGAATTCTACACTTACGATCGTATAAATAAAAATTATGCACGAACGTCTGCAGTGAAGCAAACCTCTGCTAATTTTAGGATCTCGCTTCATTTTAACGTTAAAAAATTTATAACGTTTCTATTAACACATTTTAAACACATGTATCTTGAAATCGGCTAAACGTTGTAAGGATCGGATTAAGATTTTTGGGACTCGGGACTAATAAATCTTTGACAGCGTCCTTGGTTAATAAGCTTGGTTCAAAACTTGAAATTTATTTTGAATAAAATTAGATAATTTTTAATGGAAAAGAAAAAAGAATTAGTGGAATAAACTGTGAAAGCTGTCATGCCGCGTAACAGTAAGTAAGTACTTTAATTCGATTTTCGTTTACAGTTCATCAGTGACCCTGGCGTAATCATATTCTTCCTCCCCTTTTTTGAATCGTTCAATTTCGTAAGCCATCTTTCTCCTATATTTTAATCTTGGAACGCTAAGAGCAAAAATAAGGGGGATGCGAAAGAAAGGCAGAGGCAGACCGATCGCGGATGTTTTAATCTAAAGGTCGATGTATTTGTCGAGCTGTTCGAAGGTTATCTGGCGCTAAGAATGGCGGTAATTTCCGCCCGACCGAAGATTTTCAAAGCCGAACTTTACCCCATATACAGTATATTTGCAAAAAATTGCAAGGGGGTTGTAAATAATCGCCGATGGTGAAACTCTTAAAGATGACGTTGTAATTGAATATTTATTACTGGTTCTGATATTGTATATAAAACGACGATACAGGTATTTTAGGTGTAAATTTTTACGAGGAAATCTTGCATCGTAGATATCTCAGTTTCCAAAAACGGATTGCTTTAGACAAATGTGTTAAAACTCTAACCTATAATGTTATAGGATATTTATAACTGTGTAACATCCCAGCGGTACCCCAATTTAAGAATTAATCGCAATATTAAAATAAGTCGATAAGTCAGCCTGTAAGCTAGATTATCGATAAATTATCAACGTGCGACCACATGTCCGCCAGCGCAACCACGATGATCTCGCGGTGGGGTGAGAATCTAGAGTAAAGAGACCGCGTAGATTAGGGAGCAGGGGTGATCGGCAGACACGTGATGGGGAATTTCAGAAACCGAAGGAATTCTATGTAGAAAAAAAGCGCTAAGTCAGCAGAGTCTGACTATAAACAGAGGCGTGCCACGCGAAGAAAATCAGTTTGGTTTCGACCATGCTCAGCTTGACTTCGACTTCGGTCGAGTGCAGCTACCATTCTAGCAATAGAGGAAAGGCTACGGTTGCTCAGCGCTGAACCACTTAGGTAGGGATATAGCGACAGAGTAGCCGATGCTAAATTAAATTCCTTATTCATTTGAACTAGCACATTAATGTTTGGATTTTACTCCTCAACCGCACACCACGTGAACCTATAATCCCTGATACATTCATACGAGTCGCCTTCTTGGGGAACTGCTCTCTCTATACGTCGCGCGTCGGTGCAGTGACGTACCTATCTCTGGGTCGTTACAACTGGTAAAGTTGATTCATTATTTATATATTTGCAGTTTCAAAATAATTATATCTATCTAATAATTAGCTGGATAAGTAAAATATTTAATGTCATCATTTTTTAACTCATTTACAGATTTCACAATTACACGGTTCATGAAATCTATGACTCTTGTAACGTTGTATTTGTTTTTAAATCTGAAAAAAACATTCTTGAAAGAATTATATTTGAAAATTTTTATAATCTCAGCAAAAGAATTATCAATCGACAAACTGTAATTAACGCGTGATGTAATAGATAAGACTGAAATAAAAAATTAGACACGAAAGTGAAGAACAGGTGTCACCGACAGTTCATAATATTATCAACGGCAGTGTAAATCTGGAGAACATTAACGGCTAACAAAATATGTATTCATATAATTAAATAAATGTTTAAATATCATTCATAGATATATGTACTAATTTGATTTGATTTGGCTTCAAAAAGCATTTTGTGCGCGACACATATTTAACGTTCAGTTACCAATTTGCTTGGTATACAGATGTATAGTAATTTATAGGTTGCAGATATTTATGCAAATACACGTTTTGCATATGTTACATAAATGACAAATGGATTAATATATTACATAATTCCGACATATTTTGTGTATTTTTCTTATGACATCAGTTTAATTAGCAATAATTTATGAATCATAAATTATGATTCCTGATATTTCCATATTATAACAGTAGGTAAACGTATTCATCAAACTGAATACTGAATATTGTTCAATATAATTTGAATTCAGTAATATCTTGAAGTACGTAAACAATGTCAATGATTGTAGAGCAACACAAATGTGTTAAAATATTAGTTTCCTTTTAACATGCAGGAGTGTAATAATTGTTAGATGGTGCCTGGAGCTAAAAGTTATAGACAGAAATTTTACTATTAAAGAATATATTGTTAACTGTCAAGCGGATAATAAGCAAATTCATTAAAACATAGAATTACAGTTAGTTCAGCACAAAGATTTTGCTGTTAACCAACAAATACCAACAGTCAAACAGGAATCAATTTCATATAAACTTGTTAACGTGAAATATCCTGTTAACGATACATTAGACACTAAAAATTACAAAAATTCTAAATGGCACGTTCACGAAAAGACTAGAAGAGGTTTCAGCATGACGCTGTAGTAAAATTAAATTCCAGTATTGACAGTACACCCGGAAAGGAAGTAATTCTACATGAAAAAATAAGCCAAAAACAGAATAATATTTTTTCCTATGTTACTTTGTTTAGGGAAAATTAAATTCGAAAATTTTTTTAAGTATACATATGTAAACTAACGTTTTCAACAACTTTTTCATTAATTTATCAATTACATATTAGATATTATAATATAGTAAATTTATCTAATTGTTCATACCGCTAAAATATATAACCAAGTGTTATATTTCATAACATTTTTGATACAGTAATATCTATGCAAAGTAATTGATTCAGTTGGAAATATAATACATATTAATAATATTAATAACTGTTGTTACGTCCCGACAAAAAAATTCTATTATCTCCCATTTCAAATTGCGAAAGCATTGGCAGTCATGAGATCGGTTCATTGACTGGCCTCCTTGGAGTCACCAGTGCCAACGAATTCTTTCTTCTTCTCGAAATGCTGCGTCGAAAATATTCCAACCGACAATATGCACCGACATTCCAACAGGTCAATACACTAGCGAACTCTTTTCTCAACCCATGCAAAATCAGCATTTTCGGCCATAATAAAAAACGATTACGGGCAATAGCGAGCACAGTCGTCCATACAGTCGCGAGGTGCGCGGTCTCTCTGCCCGAGGTACGCCTAGTATTCCAAAATACTTCGAGCAGAGTTTCGTGAAAACCAAGTGTCATGCAAAAAGACTCAGTTTTCCTCGTTAAAGAAAGAACTTCAGTTCAACTCATTTACCGATAGAACCATTAGCGTAAAGACATTAAGACTTAGTGTAAACCCATAGTTTCGATCATCCGTGCGTAGAGAGGAAGAGAGAGAGAAGGCAGCGCTCTATCAAACTTGTTAACCGTTTCTGTTCATCCGGAAACTTTGTATACTCTGTCCTCGGTTGTTAAGAAATTGTAACATCTTTTCCGTTTGAAAATATAACAATTCAACTTTGTAATAGATCGTTTCTTTTGGGATAATATATATAATAGTTAATTATTCAATTTTGCTAATTATTTGTTGCGTATTCCCAACCCTGTATCCAACGAACGAGAGGCTTGTATAAGTCTAGACGAATCCGAATCCCATAATACTTTTCCTTCACAAAAGAAGGTGTTTAAGCGTTGCGTCGGATCACAAATTTCCGCAGAGTAGTCACCTACCACTACGCCTACTCAGCACGTAACACTGCATTTACTATTTTATAATATTAAATTAATCGACGAAAAGTTGAAATTATTATCTTTCTTCGCGTAAACAAATTTTATTACAGATATTTTGAAAAATTTTCTCGGAAACAAAACTATTATAGAAATAAACAAATTTTATTCTACATTTTCAACTTATGTTCGTACGTAGAATCATCCATTTTGCGATTGTACATACCATTGCTACTGGGGCATTCTATATGTTCCAATTGCATTTTGTGAAATAAGACAATTTTTTGCTATCTATACATTAATATACTATAGGGTAATACCTATAATATTTCACATGCTCCGATACGTTTTAACGGAGTAAACATCCAGAGTGCAGTCACTTAAATGGAATTAATATCTTCCATATATTTTGACCCTTTCAGAATTATTGATATCAACAGAAATGCAAGCAAGTGGAGGGATCGACGCCCTTCGTAATATAACCGATATTATCACTTTAATCGTGCTGTAAATCTTCCCCTCATTCTTTCAGAAATAGCTGCTGGCAGTACTAAAAAACCTCACTCCTACATAATTTAAAGGTACCCTTAAACCAGTCATAGTCGTTTCGTATTTGTGCTTACATTTTATTTTGTAAGTCAATTTTGTAAATCAAAAGCAAAAACTTACTTGAATACAAAATTATGTATTGAGTATAGAAATTTGAGCATGAAATTTACAAAATTGATATTAACATATTCAAGAAGCATAATACTATATTTCTATGATGTATTAATGGGGTATTTTCAATGTATAATTCGTTAATAATTCTTAGAACTTTTGAAAATAGCGGGTTATATGGACCGAAAGATTTATTGTAGAAAAAATTTTCAGAAAGAGTGGAAATGTATTAAGTCGAAAACGGGGGACATTTACAAAACATTACTTTTCACGTGTAATGAGAAAAAGGCAAATATTATGATGTTCACACTGCAATAATGAAAAATTAAAAAAAATTAAAAACAAAACATTGATTAACTTTTTAAATCTCTTCCTGGCTCCTGACTTATCCTCTTAACTTTTCCAAACATTCACTCCAGACGTTATTTTCAAACAATAAATACCTTAGACGAAAAAAAAAAAACGAAAAGCATGTAGAAGCTCGTGTAATCAAATTTCGTGCAAGCAAAAGAATGTCCGACAGTCTGGTATAGCTTAGGTTCAGGTGAATTTTTGATCGTTGGGTATCGAGTTATCAGAAAACAAAGGCAGAAGGCACAGGGTGGTTTCCGTCAGTGCACGGCTTCCCGTGGCTCGGTGACAACGCAGAGACAACGAAGGCAAAGAAAACAGGGGAAATAGGGAATTTTATCGGACCAGGTGGATAGAGGGATGAGCAAAAAGCACGCGAAGCACGTCGTAAATAACCGCCTTCTCTGTCGTCGGTGAACCTGCACGGCAACGTACAACCGGCGTTTGCTTGCAATCGAGTTTTCATTGCATGCCGCTTCTGTACTTTCGTTGTTACGCACATGCATGCGACCGACATTGTCCGAACATTGTCTGGGCTCTAATATGATAAATCATCGGTGAACAAAAACACCATATCATCGTTTACCCTGTACGACTACTTTTCGCAAAAAAGGGTTATCGGTAAACCACAAAGAAAATATATAATATGTCTCTAACAAGCGAAGTGCACGATCTCCAGAACCCGATTTCCTCTAAACTTTTAAAATCTTTTAAACAAAACTGTATTATTTTTTTTTAAGTCGATTCATTGATAGATTTTGTTTAAAAATACTAAGGTACGATACTAAAAAAATCAACAAATAGTAAGACATTGAAATTCAGAGGTAAGACATTTAATACTAAAATTTAAAATACCTCACAAAATGTTGATTGTTTTGACATATATACTATAATACCGTGGCACCTCGGTATACAACCTTAATCCGTTCTTGATGTTTGGACTTATACCAAATAGGACGTATACCGAAGTACATACCACTGTATTCATTTTAGGATCATTTAACACGATTTTTATGTATAATATTTTTGAAAAAAATGAACTGAACTGCTAGGTGTAAGTAGAATTTTAAATGACAGTCACTAGATATCTAACACATTTCACAATAGTCTAATTAATAATACGATCGACAGTGCCAAATTAAGGGGAAGTTTAAAGCGGAATACAGTCCAGGCCTCATTTTCCGGGAGGTGTTCCATTATAAGCCTTCCATTTATTAGGTCAAGAAATATTGAATAAAATCTTTCTTTACTGTTGCCCTTTTTCTTTACGATTAAATGTTTTGTAATTTTATTTAGGTAGAATAAATTTCAAGGGGGTTCTCGAAGGTTCGATGGCGCCGGATCCCAAAAATCGTGATTCGGTCCTGATGAGTAATTTATTTCAATTTGACTTTGTAAAACTCATTACTAAATACGTTTACTGAATAAAAATCATACATTGCAAAATGATTGGTTATGCGATTAAACTTTACCAATCTAAACTCTGCGGAACTGACAAATAAGGACTCGTAAATTCATACGGTCCTTGGGACTGTACAATAGAAACATGAAGTTAAACACTGTCAGCCTTTCTTGGGATCTATCGTCTCGCGACGCAATAAACTAAAACTTTGGCTACGACCCTTGGCAGCCAGCGTAACGAGAAACATATTTTCTGGGCAAGTTACGGCATGCAAGACTCGACACGCTTGGTCTCTAAATCGACGTGAAATATTCCAAGTCTGTCAATTCTATAATATTTCTTCTCCTTTAGAAACATATTTTCAGCGCATATGCAATTTCCAAGCAATTATTCGAAACGTTTCGAAGTCATTATGAAATTAATTTGAACAAAAATTAAGAAGTTGATGCTCTTTTAAAATTTACCACCGAAAAGATCATTTTCTTGGAAGTCCACACTCAGTGGCAGATCATGATATAGGCCCCCTTCTTCCTCAAGAGCAATAAAACATATAAAAATATTATGTTACTTTCTGAATGTTAAACTTGGCACGTAATTGTTGTAGATATAGGCCAAAAATGATTTAATCACAGTAATACTGATATATGAATTTATTGTATTGAAGTATATAAGAACAAAACATAATGAAGCTTAAAAGTAATAACACTTAATGATTTGTGACAAATAAAAACGACATCTTTGGAATAGCTAACGGTTACGTCTAGTAAAAAGCATCTACAGCGTAGAAAAAAAGAGAAAGAACAAGCGGAAGTGACGCATGATTAGTCGCGGCATTATTCAATTTTAACACCTCGAACACTGAAGAATTTTTTATTACAGATATATACCTAAAGAGATATACAATATAAATTATTTACAAGCAGATTTTAAATCTTGTAAACAAAAAGGTATACTTATGTAAGTACTTTTACACCTTCCCATCTCCCACAAAAAAAACTCCTAGACCTGCTACTGTCCTCAGTTAATGATTCATTATTTTAAATTCATTAACTTTAACAAGGACCAAAATACATAAAACAAGATCCTAAGAATAATCGCTAATAAATTGTACAATCTTAGTAAGAATCTACTACTTAAAAAAAAAATGAATGAATATTCCAAGTCTATCAATTCTATAATAGTGATTTGAAAAAATGGACCTACTTAGCTCAACTGTTCTAACTAACATTTGGAAACATACAAGAGAAATGATAAAACAACCTTATCTTGACTGCAGAGAAGTAATTTATAGCGAACTGATTAACTGAAGAGATAATCAAATACACGTATACTAAATAAATCTTTAAGTACAATTTTCTTGAAAACTGTGAACTTTTTATCCAAAAATGTTATACATATTTGATTTTCGAATTACTATTCCCATATTTAAAATAGACTACTAATTTGGGTACACCATTCGCCCTGCTATAGACCACACTATAGCTATACAAGATAGGTAAAGGATAAATGTGGGTCTTTTGAATCCTTTATAGGATTCTGAACATCATATTCAACAACTAACTGATATAGAAAGTCGATTTTCTATGGATAAAATGCAATATCCAATAGTCCTCTTTTAGAAAGGTGAACGGAAATCCATTACTTATTAATTTCCGGAAATTCAATAGCTCTAGAACTAGCCTGGAACAAATTTGTTCACCTTTATCGAATAAGGGTTTAAAATATTTTCAATTTTTGTTAAAACAAATACTAGATAACTATATAACTATATAAGATGTTTTCAGAAATAAATCATTTTGACCCCAACAGTAGAAGTACGTTAAGTCAGTGATGGATTTAGCTGAAGACGCGTCAAATATTTAACATAGTTTTGTATCATATAATACAATACATATAATACACAGCTTGTCAAATTCTAACATCATAATAATTAAGAAGCAAGTTCTAACATCATATATCAAAGAGGCTCCGCTACATTAATTTGTCTTGGTCACCAAACGTTCATTGCGAACATCTTTTTTACCCTGTTGAGTGCTCAACAGAATCCAAATAAGAACTGAAACGTCAGAAGAAAAGAGGAACTTGTTTCTACATTATTCTTCGTCATTGGCGTAACTAGAATTTTCTTTTAGAGTGGATCAGATTTTTTAGCTTTATCGACAGTGTCAAACATTAGAATTTAAAAATATTACGATCTTGAAATTTTAGAATTTTAGAATTTTGAAATAGTGTGAGAGCCAGTCCACAGGGGAAGGGGGAGAGAGAGGGGAGCATCCTAGTCCCTACCTACTGCCAACCGATTACAGGAAGTCCATCGAGAATAACGCAATCTGATTGGTCGCGCCCTACCTCAGCTCACACGTACTTTTGATCGTGACGTATGATTGGTCGAAATGATCACATCTAATAATTAAGTTCGTGTGAAACTAGGGGTCAGTATTCTTGTCAGATTCGAAATTATCTCAGGTAAGTAAAGTAGCAAAAATATTAACTTTCTAAAAAATATTCATAATTATCCGGTGCGTAGCGTTTAAGACACTATGCTACTATGCAGGACTGTTGACGAGTCCATTAGCAGCTCTAAGACGAAACGCTCTTCCTTTTCCCGATGATGCAGCATCATTGTTCCATTTCTTGCTGAGTGCATGGAGTACCACTACACATATTAACACGAAGAAATTGTCGCTAGTAGCGATATTTTCGAGAGGCTAGCCAGACACAGGAAAAGCGAGTTATTCTCGCGGAAGCAACAGAGCTTGACTGCGGTAGTGTCGCGTGTAGTTATATTAATCGCAATTCCAATTAACTGGTGCTCTTGTAACACAGACGCCTGTCTAATGTAGGACGCCAATAAATGAACAAGCGCACGTTGCGAGATGACAGGGCTCTAAAGTAGCATCCGTGTCCCGCATGAACCCTGACGCGTGTGAGTACATTATCACTTAGAATCGTAGACATTTAGTAGATTTAAGGCAAATTTTTCAATGATATCCGTTTTCCTTCCTTTGTATAAAATTGGCAACTTATGTATAATATTATATTAATAAACTTATCAGAATGTTATTACAAGTATCAACCCGTACGGTAACGGAATCACGATGTGCTTTTTAGTTGTTCCATAAATTTTTAAAGCAACTCCTCTTACCGATTAAAAATGATGTCAGGAACGGACCTGTTGATGGACGGATACCAAGATAATATTTCAAGGTGCTTTTATACTACATACTACTGCTGCTACTACTGCTAATGCTACTAATTGTAAGTAATTAAGCGTCAAAAGTTAAATTAAGGGTTG
Organism: Osmia bicornis bicornis; assembly: GCF_907164935.1. Lineage (NCBI taxonomy): Eukaryota > Metazoa > Arthropoda > Insecta > Hymenoptera > Megachilidae > Osmia > Osmia bicornis. The sequence goes on along the minus strand of NC_060219.1, from coordinate 1,491,831 downwards.
AAAAATAGCAGAAGCTAACAGCCATGGTCAACCAATGTCAATACTCAATTAATATTCTTCCTATATTCCTGGATGTAAGAGAACAGAATTCTGGAGCCCATGTGACTTGTATGCATTATAATAGCTTTTACCTAATGGTTTTAAATTGTTGTATCACAGCAGAAAGAGGTATCGAATCAAAAACAAGATATTTTATAACTTAAAGAAATAAGCTGAAGATGCAAAAAGTTGCCTCAATACTTGCAACTCAAAACATTTATTAAAGTACCTTTTGAGAATCTGAGATAAGTAGACTGCGGTTATATTATAACGGGGTTATTAATTAAAGATTCCACTATTGTGAGGACTGTAATTGTTTCAATAAGCCCCTTTGCGACTGGTCGCCAAAACCATAAGCGTACTAGTACACCACATGATTTATGGGTCATTTTTAGCACTACTATTTGAAATATTTATCGGTTCATTAGATTATTTCTAAATGTATCCATTATGTTCAGCTATGCGTCTAAATATAAAACGCGTATTAGATCTGACTGTGCGACTTACATTCGGGCAGTATTGTACATACCGACTGTGCCTCAGAAGAAGGCATTTGGGGCAGTGCAAGGTCAAGAGGGGAACCTTCGCACACGTTGTCGGCTTTTTGTTCCACACGAGCCTAATTGGCAAATGTGACCATTTTGACCAATAATGCAGTTGGGCGAATGTACTTACGTGGGAGCTGAGGTGGGGCACGACCAATCAGATGCATTCTTTTTACATGTTTTCTTTTGAGGAACGAACAGTCCTTACAACGAGTAGACTATTATATTTTATGAATAGTATACAGATCCAACGATGTAACACTTGGGTAGTAGAACTGTAGAACTGGTAGCAGAACTCATCATTACTGATCATTGAATATGCCTCTTCGACAGTTAATTTCAAATTAACCTGCCCCACTGTCTTTTCCTGCATTAGCGTCACTCTTTGTCACCCCGCGTAATGTATTTATTGATTTATAGCCAAATTCGTTAGTCGTCCCAAAGATGTCTACTTTAGAAACAACCGATACCGCCAACATATGTCCATGGATGAACAAACATCTCAACGTTCACCAACGCACAATCAATCAAGGTGTTTGTAATTCGACATACAACACGAGGAAATACATAGCGAGTTTCAGTCCGGCGAAACGGGACCCTCAATTACTCGGTTAGCTTCGAATACGTGCACGATTGTAGGATAAGTAATGACGTGGTGGGGGGCATAATTCGCATACGCGTCCTAAATAGCGTGGCTGTAAATCATTGGCGCAGCCCTCGGAATACGCGAACGGAACGAATAAATGCTAGGTGGGCATGATCGTCATCCGTGAATCGGTTTTCATGCCGATCAGAAATTGCTCTTCCGTACACGTACGATCGGACCGCGAAATCGCTCTTTATTGCCTCGCCAACGAAACTTAACTGTGGATGTAAATCGCATTAAACTGATGCACTGAGAAGTTTCGGGACCGGACCTGAGCAATTCAATGCTCTTGGGGTAGGTATGCACATGGAAGTGCCAATTCCGGCCACATATGTTTACGGACAGGTGAGAAGTGATTGTAATCAGCAATAAAAAATCAATACTCAAGAATAACAATGATTTTGTTACCTTCTTAAAGTCATTTTATTGTAATAAGTTTTCAATAATTTGCTCAGAATTGAAAATATTAATTTTGCTCACGATTATGAAAAAATGTACTAATATAAAATGACGACAAAATTCATTTTTATTCTTTAGAATTTTTAGTGACATTGAAAGGAAAATCAGCTGACGAAGACTACTATGAAAATACAAAAGGCCTTACCCAAGCGAAACACCCATTTTGATGACACTTTGCTAGGATGTGGAACTTAACAAAATGTTTGATGAGAGAGTAGAAAAGCAAGCCACGAGTCTCCCTATTGGGGGGGAATATCAGCTGATGAAGCTCAATATGGAAATACAAAGGGTACTGGAGTAAAACGCTGATTTTGATGAAATTTTTGCTATGATGCAAGAGTGTACAAATATTTGACGTGTTTTTTGTTTGTTTTTCATCTGGAAAGCAGGTAAATCTAGATCATGAAAATTTGATTGAATATCATTTTTAAATAATTGCTTCAGAAATTTTCATAATACTTACATTACAATTCGTTCATGTTATACAAATGTTGTAATCATTTGGTAATAAATTCTTTTCATAAATTATAAAAATATGAAAAGACAAGATGGATTTTTTAAATTACATTCCTATGGTTTTTTGATACATTAATTGTTAATTTTAAAGTAATATATTATTTTTATATTACCCATTACGAACCAATACAACATTTTATATGCTATTTTTTTCAATTAATTTATATTAGGGAAGTACGCTTATTAACAATATGATTATGGAAAGAAAAAATTGATGTAGGCGTTTAGTGGAAGGGGAAGGCGGTGAGTCTCCCCGGACGCCCTTAGCTCGGGTCGGCGACCGCCAGGTGGCGGCGGGATTTGGTTTATTCTCACTAGCGGTCCCCCGGCATGCGATTCGGATATACATATGTATATGAGTTCCGAAACCTTTTTCTATAGGCGTCCGGGGCAGGGATCGTCTGTTGTCAGCCCCACTAACGAGTCTGGCAGACGATCCTAAGACGAAAACGCCTTTTTCTATTCCTACATTGAAATATTAATATCAATAAAATAAACTAATATTTGTTTATTAATCATGTGAATTTTATCAGTACTTCTAATATGTGTAGTAGGCTTCTGCAAAGGCTCTGTAAACTATTTTTTACAAATCTTTTTCAAACATTTTTGTTACACATTAACCAATGCTAAACAAATTTTGTGTTTTTCTCTATATAACTTAAAAAAAAAAGAATAAAACATGTATTATTTTGCTGTGTGGTTTTGAACTGGTCAAAAGAGACAAAAAAATATTTGACTTACCGCTTTGTAATAGAATTGAAAACATGGTACAAACAATCTCAGATTACTTACCTGAAACAGAAATATTAAACAATTCATATTATTTCAGAAAGTCATAATATGCTAAAAATTTTGTTAAAATTACAATTAAAATGAACTTTGGAGAGATTTTGATCGTTTTAATGCACACGTGTTTCTGCATGCTAAATACAATATGTATTCTGTGTACAACTGTAAATGTTTGTATTTAGAGAACGACAACGGTACACCGAGGTGGGATAATTTTGGGTCACATCTGTGCAACTGCTAATGAACGACCTTTAAATAATGCTGTGTGATTTAGAATTCCGAGCATCGCGTGTTCACTAATCCAAAAGAGATTTAACTTCGACTAGTATGCGAGGCAACGCCAACCTCGGCACCTGTGATAACGATAAGATTCACCTCGAATCACGGCATTACGTATTTCCGGAATAAATGTTATACAATGTTACATATTGCCAAACATCTTTTTATTCCAAATTCCAAAATGGAAATACAATGTAATGTAATTCAATAACTGTAAGTCATTAAAAAATTTTAAATAGCATCAATTAGTTTCATAAGATACTAAATCCGAAGTATCAATTGGAAAATGAAATTATTCAACCGGAATAATTATAGCGTGAAACATGGTTATTTTTACTGTGGCATTTAATGTGTTAATAACTTATTGATAAAATATTTTATGTCGCGTAGCGAACCTATTTGCGCCACAAGTTGCCATAGCAACAATGCATGTCCAGGAAACCGTTACTTGCGGTTAGAACAAATTTCGGAGCCGAATCATAATTTTTATCTTAGCCAGATGTTCGTCAAAAGTTAAGGTGCTTCCTAGTTTGATTACTCGCTACGGTCATTAATAGGACCTCTCATACCCCCTGCGCAGGGGTACCATCAGTAATTTCGGATGACCATTGGGAAGGGACGAAAGTTACTACTTCTAGAAAATAGTTTCAACCCCACCAGTTTTCGGCATCACCTCCTCTTTACCCCAACAGCGAAGCTGTGTCCAAGCTCATTTTGGTAAACGCCCCAGCGCAGCGTACCAAATAAATAAGACGATACGGCAGCGAAATATCATATCAATTTTCGATTTAGTAAATTATTGAACACAGATAAAGACGAAGTTTTGTAATGTGGGCGTTTAGTGGAGGGGAGAGGGTTTCGTTTCCCCGGACGCCTTTAGTTCGGGCCGGGGACCGCTAGGTGGCGACGAGAGATCGGTAACAGTGCTCTCGCAAGCGGTCGCCCGGCATGCAGTTCAAATACAGGGTGTCATGCAACGCATTTTCACGCTCCTAGATGGTGGTAGGGGGGGTGATTCTGAACAACTTTTTCCTTTGCGAAAAAGTGGTCCGAAGCTTCCTTTTTGAATTATTAAGCAAAAACACTGACCAATCCGAGCGCGTATAACGCGCGGGCTCAGGGACGGCAGCGTCGGCTACGAAGCGGAGCTTGACGTAGGTCGCGAACGAACGGCTCGGCACCCCGTTAGCATAGCACAATAAAAAAATTAAACTAGTTAAACATTTTTTGTTGTTGTTCAAAACGAATACGGAATCTAATCTCTTGTCGCCTGTCATTATGTAAAAAAGGAAATTTTAAACATTCTAAATAACAAATAAAAATGTTTGAAATGAAATAATGAATACAAATTTTAAAACAATTTCAGTGAAACTTACCTATTCGTTCGTAAATTTAATATTGTGCTATGCTAACGGGGTGTCGAGCCGTTCGTTCGCGACCTACGTTAAGCCCCGCTTCGTAGCCGACGCTGCCGTCCCTGAGCCCGCGCGTTATACGCGCTCGGATTGGTCAGTGTTTTTGCTTAATAATTCAAAAAGGAAGCTCCGGACCACTTTTTCGCAAAGGAAAAAGTTGTTCAGAATTACCCTCCCTACCACCATCTAGGAGCGTGAAAATGCGTTACATGACACCCTGTATATAGAAGTTCCGAAGTGCGGTATGGTAGATCTGTTGTCAGCCCCACTGACGAGTCTGACAGACGATTCCATGACGAAACGCCTTTTCCTCCCCTCTCCTACAGTAACAAGTTTCAAGTCATTCTATCATCAAAACCATATTACATTCCACTTATTAAAAGATAACAATTCGCACAAAGTTAATTCGGCGTGCGCGAGGTACAAGCAACTTTTATTGAAGGTAATTCAATCAATGTTTTTATGGATTTAAATATTATTTTGAGTGTGATAACAATTTGAAATGTTCACTCGCGATCAGATCAGGCTTGTTTAGAAAAAATAATGATGTGCCAGGTTTCTGCTCTTCTTCATAGGTGGTACCGGGAAGAATGACAATATAGGGGAAGAGGGTCTCATATGTACTAAGTATATAGTTCTGTGGCCTTCCATCATTTGCGTATAAACGTTTATCCATGAAAATTTGAATTAATATTGTGAGGATATCGCGATATATCATGGTATCGATTGGGGAGACTCCCCCTACTTTGTCGACCGTGTGCTGGCGATCATCTTTTGTATTGTAACCTGCTTCAGTGCCAGTCGAGATGCCATAACGTAAACGTAAAATAAAGAACATATTATAAAACATAAAAATATTCATATTTTAACCTGTGCCTGCTAACAAGTATGTAGGCTGTTACCTTTCAGTTATGTACAAAATTTTATAATATTTAATAATTGGTAATTATATTGTTTTCTTTTCTAAATTACTTTTAATATTAATATCGTCACGATTAGGATTTTGAAAATTCCTATTTTTCTATTAAAAGATAGAATTAGTTTACCTTTTACAAAGTAAATAAAACGCAAATAATGGGTATAGAACGATTTTAATAAAAACTGAAGCACGACGATGTCGACAGTTTGGTAATATTTAAAAACAAGGACAGGCATTTACAAATTTTCATTTTCCTGATGTTCGAAATAAAAGAAATAGGTCTGTAGTATTTTTTTGTAACTATCGAGGAAGCACGGTGTGCCACATGTGTATCTGGGTCAGCTTGGATCAAACGGTTATTGTTATTTGCCCTTTCGAAATAAACTAAAATTTTTATGAAAATTAACATCACTACATGAATACATAGGACTGAAGATGGTTGAAATTTAAACGATTGCGAGAATCATGTAATAAAGAAAGAGACAAATTATTTATTGAATGAATCTATCAATTTATCTATTTTTCGTATAATCTGAAAAATTCAGACTTTTCATGGCATAATGTCCATTACCGTTTTGAAATATAAATAATTTCTTCGATAGATAATTCTAATTATAAGCTATAATTTTATTTATTCATTATGCTTTATTTAATATTATTCGTTTTACTCGTCTTAATTATTCTTTACTTTATTTTTGTCTATTATATCTGATATTACTCAAATATAATTCTATAAATAATCTTTTATTAGATTTCAAAAGTAACATAAAATTCCGAAAATGATAAAATCTATGAAGTGTGCAGTCGTCAAAAGGTATTATTAATTAAATCATACGGTGAGTGATAGTCATATTTCATGTGCAAAGGATTCTATTTGTGTAAATGTGTGAAAAATCTGATAATTTGCTAAGTTATAAAGGATACAAGAATATGATATATGTAAATTCAGTATTTCTTTTATTACATTTCAATGGTTCGCAATTTGTATAGAGATTTCAGAGATGGTCCAAAATGTAATAGCACTATTATCCGGGTGATCATTCATCACCTATGAATTTATCAATGTACACTATGTAAGAATATAAAACAAACGCAGTGATGTATAAAAGTAAAATCAATATTTTTTTAATTGTAACCTCAACGCCACCTGCAATATCGATAGAAAACATAAGTTTGACACTTGTTAACTGTATTGAATAATCGCTGTTTAAATCATAGGGGCTATTAAAAGTGCTTTTGCTTTATTTTCTTCGAAATACACTTTATAAAACTTACAAAAGTAAGTAGACAGCTTTAGTTTTTTATTATTGTAGTAACGTAATTTAGAACTTAGGGTAGTTCATATTTCTAAAGGCAGGAAGAGAGTCATAAAAGACAAAGACAATTACGAAAATTGGGCCCTAGCGAGGGGTGCGGGTGTAAGAAAAACTATGAATGCGAGTGCCTTTGCGGGATGGGTCAGACTTGAGTTGACTTTCGAGGAGTGAAGAGCTTTTAGTTTGCGAGCTACTTTGTCAATTGTGTATCTTATTCAATATCGTCTTTTATTATCAAATCTAATAAACAACATTCATTCATTATACCACATTATATACGTTTATTATAACTCATTTTGTTGAAATATTTGTAATTAAAGTATATGATTAAATATAAGTAATGAAAGAAGTAAACACTTTTATATGTAATTATAATAAAATAATTTTAAATCATACGTGAAGGTTATTTCTCGCAACTAGGTCGTGCTTGAGTTTAAAATGACGGAAAATAGAAAAAAATGTTATTAGACAAAAATAAACGGTGCCGAATGGAGTTTCTTTAAGTGTGAAACAGAGACGGATATCTGACTTCCGTATGTTTTTATATTTTCCAGTTTATTTATTTCAAATATACATATAACAATGAAAGCGTACTTAGCGAGACCAGTTTTGAGAACTGGGGGAAATATCAATGTTCAACTAGCGAGGTAATATTATGTATGTAATTCTAGAATTATTTAAGCGATGTCATAAAAATAAATTTACATAGTATGATCCACGGGAAAATTTTAAACCTTCAGTATTTTAACGTACAAAAAAAGACTTATCATTATTAACAGCACCAATTATAAATTTTGCACTTCTTCGTGGTTAAAACAGCTCTCTGATCGCCTGCGAAAAATACCAGTTGTACGTAAATGCGTGAAATGCAGCCTACAAAAGAGCTGAAGCGAGTCTAAAAAACATACAAAAAAGACAACAGCCGAACTTGTTTACGATTTTACGTTGGTATGAACTAGTTTTGAAAACAGCGAACCGAAGTAAATCCCAAACAATGCGGTACAGATGTACCTGTGTAAAGAGCTTTCGTTTAAATCCGTATTCACTGGGACCGCGTGCTAACCCGAAAGCAAATATTTCCCAAAGCATGGATTTCATCATTTCCGTTGGTTACGTTGTCTGATATGGTTTTTTTCAAATAAATGATCATTTGAGAAAAGTGAGTGGCTACCAGCCTCGGTTCTATTTTATTATTATCATCCAACCGCGGATGTTTATGCAATTGCAACAGTTATATAGTTGATCCATTTGAAATTTTGGGGGTATTTTTTCTTACTTATAGATAAAATGAAATGTCATTAATAAGACAAAGATAAAAATTACTGAAAGAATTATTAAACACATATCAGGTATTCAGTTACTGTACAACTTGTAGCATAACCGCTGTTCTATTTATCTAAGATTAGGTTAGAATGAGTTTTTTTTTTTTTAAGGAACTGCCCAAATAATGAATCCTGAGTTCAATTAATAATTCGAAAATTGATAAGATGGTAACAGTGTAAAGAAAAAGTATTGATTTTCACGAAGATTCCATCACATATAATAGATTTAAACAAATTAAATTAAACAATTTCATTATTTTTGGAGCTTTATCCCCTGAAAATATGTATATTCATCAGTTCAATGTTTTTTTCAAAAGCATGTTTAGATATTTTGATTACGAATGTTCTTTAGAAACTGAGAACTGTTTAAAGTTAATCTGCGATGCTAAATCGGTACAATATACTTCGGATATTTTTGAAATCCAAAACTGTCAATATATGCAAACAAAAAAATGAAAATTAATTTTTTCAACCTGTCGCGTCGATTGCGTCTGAAATATGTCACTTATTTACGGTTGATGTAATTGCGTTTCTTTTGTTTTTGTAGTGAAAAATATACTTCATTGCATTTGTGTTTACTACTTTGAACAGTTGTTTCGGTAAAACTGTTCGGAAAATTTTATTGGATATTCTCTTATTCATCTTCCAAATGGACTATCAGACCGGTGATTCGCGTCAGTTGTCGGAAATTCGAAGAGTGTTATATAACTCGAAATGAAACGTGTGGGAATGGCGTACAGTTTGTAATTGAAAAAGCGTTCGTAAAATCGATCAAAACGTTCCGGCATGCTGTACACATGTAATTTCTAACTGGTAAGCTGATTCGCATAAAAAATAGCAATAACGACTGCAATGTTGTCTCTTTCAGATACCCATCCGATTTTTCCTTTCCATTTTGCCAGTCGAAGTTGTGAATATTTTACAAGACTATTTGGTGGCTAAATCAATATAATATTTTATCAATCATCTTCTTTTAAACAACCTCTTTTTCATGACATTATTAATTCATTTGTTTTGTCTAATTTCTTCAATCACTATCGTTTGAAGTACCGATTACGTTATAGTTATTAACGCTAATTACATTTAGCAATTAATTATGTATCTACTAACTGCATTTGGTATATTCAATTTACTACAATAAAGTCTCATTTCTCCATAATTAATATCTTAGGGTACACTTTTTGTCTATAACGATTTTATAAGGAGTCTTGCAGATTAAGAATGTATGAAGTTCAAACTGGTGTCATAAGTTGGTACCCATGTTATACAAAGTTTTTTCAAACATTAACTTCGAAATCATATTTTCGTAAGAGTTACAGAAGTAGACTGTGAAATAAGATACTAGGTTTTATTGAGAATGGGTGTAACAATTATAATGAAAAAGAAATGTATGTTGTGAAAACCAATTAGACAAAAATTTAATACAATAATTAAAAATTTCCGAACTTTTAATTTTCAAAAATCCAGCTTCAAACAATAATGGCAATTTTAGAACATATGCTTTGCTGAACATCGATTAGTGCTTTCTATATTTTTTATTAATTTTCATTAAACTGTTAGAAGTTTCTGAAGAACAAAATAGGCTTCCTAGGGAAAATGGCGTTATAAAGGAAGCAGGAATTCTAAGTATCATAATTTTAATGATATAAATATTATAAGTGATTTAGAACGCAAATAATATAGGCTTTTAATTATTAAATATTTAGTACATAATAAAGAAATATGAATAGTGACATAAACATCAATTCAGATTTTCCCGCGTAAATGGTCATACGCAAGCTGTAGGAGGCCACAGCCTTGTATGTGAGATCCTCTCCTTCATATCATCATTTTCCCCGGAACCACCAACGGCGTACGGTAGGTACCCGGGACATTGCTATTTTCCCCGGGGAAGCCTACTGTGCTTAGTACTGTACATACATTTAAAATGAAGAAATACGGATAAGTTTCCGAATCGCCCCACCAAAATTGAGAATTCAGATTCGGTATATAAGCTAAATTGACTACCAGAAACCGATTAAAATTGGTTTCAGAGCTGGATGTCTTACCGTTTTTGAGATATCGTGGTAAGAAATTTTTGTACAATTTTAGGACTACGTATGCGCTATTCGATACTGAACATATGCTATTCGATACTGTGCATACAGAAACCTAACTTTACCACGATATCTCGAAAACGGTAAGACAGTCAGCTCTGAAACGAACTTTAATCGATTTCTTGTAGTCAATTCAGGTTATATACTCAATTGTGGTGCGGCCATTCGGAAACACAGCCAGAAATACCTACTCTTGAAACAAGTTAATAGTTATTTTGTTTAATGGTGAAATAAGTATTTTTATTTGGTCCTCCTGAGCAGGCATAATTTCATAAAGGTGTCAAAAACACATTTACAAAGTTAAGAAACCTTTTTCCATTCGGTGTCAGAAATCCCTATCAAACTTCTCAGTAAGAAATAAATAGTATTGTCACACGATCGTGACTGCTTCCAATCGGCGATAATTTTTTCGAGGAAACGATTAAGCATTTTCACGGAAGCTTAACGTCCCCAACGGTGACATCGCATTCGCGTGAGGTGTGTAGTCGCGATAACGTTTCTTCAACTCGTCCGAAGTGAGAAGCTGAAAATTATACGAAGAGAAACCCGTCCCGCGGTTATCGATCACAGACAACAAACACCACGGCAACTACCGTTTTCCGAACTTTTATTAAGTCGTAATTTTAGCTTATAAAGCGTCGTCAACTTTCCGTACCGTTTCTCAATGATGCGTGAAATTGTACTCTACTTTGAGCTTTCCTCTGCGGAACTGAACGTTTTGGGGAAGATCAGTTGCCTGCCGTTGCTGTTTATTGCCATGCATTATTCCCTTTGATGCTACCCGTTCGTGTTCGTGATTACATTTACGAACTTCCGCTATTCGGAGGAGGTTGAAAAATTAACGATCGTTACACGCTTCGTTCTCCTTACTTTAATCGTTCATTGTTGGTAATTACTTCAAGATTATTTAATTTTGTGTTTTAGTACAAGAAGTATCAATTTTTATATTTTTATAAATATTAATTGAACTCGGTATTGAGTTTATAAAAAATTGTACATTCTATATAAAACAATAATTTTAAATTCTACGTGAAATTGGATATAATGGCATTTGTACTTACATGCCATGTTAAAATTTTTCATAAAATAAATTTGTTTCTTTCATTGAAAAAAGAAAAAAAGAAAAACACAATTAGCGTGAGTTTTAATTTTCTTATTTGGCATTAGAAACTTCTGTGTCAGAAATGATTTGAACATGAATTTTTTAACATATCTTTAAGTGCTAATAACTCAAATTTATCAATAGTGATATTGGTGCTTCTTGCACTAAACTACAGATTTATCATTTTTGCGATAATAAACTTATATTATTTTTTAAATTAATCCTAGTTATTGTTACATCAATTATAATATTAAATAAATAATTGAAATTAAGACGGTTAAATAAAAATAAAAAGGGGTACATAATCATTCCATTTTCTGATTAAAAATCAGCGTATTTCTACAAAAATACCCAAACAGTGTTAAAAATTTTTAAGTAAAAAATCTGTGAAAAAGAACATCATTTTGATTGACTAATGTTAAATCGCCAATTGAATTTAAATTATTGAAATTTGTATGATATTTCAGATGTGTGTGAAGTTTCAGGTTTCGTGTTTAAACGATTCAATTCTGAGATTTATTAATGTTAAAATATAAAACATCTCTTTATGTATCAAAACAAAAAGTTCAATTCAAACTATTTTCTAGACTGTACAACGATTATAAAGATAATGACACAATAGGATTAAAATGGAACAATCTGTGCAGAACAACGTTGTTTAGTAAGTGAAATGCAGAAAAGAGGAATCGTAAACAGAAACAAGTCTCATAAATCCACTTTATTGAGAGTACAAATGTGAACTACCCATGCAACCCGTACGTCCCAACAGGGAAGTTCTTTGAATCATATGCACGTAATTCACAGCACCGAGTCCTGTGCCAGGAAGCTTCGAAATATTGGAAAAGTAACGAAGAAGTAATTGTGTTATTTATGTCTACACTACGAGTGGGATATAGGTCTGGTATTACAGAATTTGGAAAAATCACATCGTAAACTAAATTGAATTTTATATCAATATCTCATTACCGGTATTGTTATTATAATTATTCCTCACCTCATATATTAATTGATAAATTGAATTTGTTTAACACACATTATTATTACAATCGAAATTATAATTATAATTAAACTTTTTAGAAATACACGAAGGCAACACATTATGATTAGATTAGTTCAAGGGATCATTTTTTCAGGAAGATGCATCAATTTTTTGTCATTATGCTATATTTCTCAAAAAGTATATCTTTAACCACCCTGTGTTATAAAGCTATCTGCTAAATATGGGTATACAAATTTTTGTGTGTTTTTGAATCACCAGAATGTTTTAATGATTTAATCATTTGTGTTCTGGATTTAATAGATACCTGTATTCATTTAAACCTACTTCTCTTTATTGGGTACTATTTTATGAACATAGGGGGATGAAATTCTTTTTCAACTAAGGTAAAGTGACAATAAAAAAATGTATTTAAACTTGTTAAAATTTTATGTTAGTAAAAGCCTTAAAAATTTATACGATCCCCCTTCCGAGCTTTACAAAACAAAATTGAGATGGGGAAAGTATAAGAAAACTTGAACTGATCAAAGGTATAACACCCCCTTATTCTGGTGTAGCTGATAGAGTTATATTTCTGTTTTATAAAAATTTTTACAGAAAGAACTTGTATTTTATAGGTAACGTACTCACACTTTTCTTCTTACAATTATAGTCTGATTAACCGTTGAACAGCGGAGTCCGAGTCAACCGGGACCCAAACTTACAAAATATGTACAAGGATATTAACCTAAAGTTGAATGTATAATTGTAGAAAGAATAATCTTCAAAGGAACAATATAAAATTTACAGAATGAAAATAATATGAGGTACAAAATGAAATTAAAATTGATAGTCACCATCCAAGAGCTAAAATCACTATAAAAAAAGACACAAAACTCATTACATAAGGAATATGTTAATAACAATGATATATTTTCAGAAAATAACACTAATCTATACATTCCAAAATTAGAAAAAATTAATAAAATTTTTAATACACATAACATATTTTGGTTTATCCTTAGTAGCAAATTTCTTGCAAGTACAGCTGATAGCCGATTAAAAAGTTCTTGTTTCCTTAGCAATCTTCTTAATGAAATATCCTTCTATCGACAAATCTTTTAAACGATTTGTGATTGATTTATTTATCAAATATGTGTAGTAGACTGGCTCAAGGCATTTAATCCTACAGAGGGTGTTCATATTATTATGAAGAATTCGAAATTACCACTTATTTGAAGTTTGATCAGGAATGGAATTGAAAATACACTTAAAATGGTATTCCTTTTTATTGCAAAACTTACTGTTATATTTTTATTATTATGATATTGCTATATTTTACAACTTATAATTTAAAACACATATAATGTTAATATTTGATCACGCCGTCCTTGGCATCTATAATTGCCTCAATACGTCTCGGCATGCTTTCCATATTTTTTCGCCAATTTTCTAGCATTTCTGGGTCCGTAATGCCATATGAATATAATTTTGTGAATTAGTTGTTGCTTGTTAGTTATTGTCTCTGATGCAATGTGACGCTTTAATAATTCCCATAGATTTTCTATTGAATTCATATCTGGTGAGTTTCCAGGCCACGGTAAAACTTGAATTTTTTTATTAGTTAGGCAGGCTGTTACGGTTTTTGCTGGAAAGGGTATATTTCACTTTTATGGAATACATAATAGCATCGGAAATATAAAATATGTAAGTTTTCCATCTGTTCATAATAATTTGATCACCCACTTTCGAATCAGAACTAGGTAAATAACTTCTGAGATGGCATCTTCTATTGTGGTAAAAATTTTGGAATTCAAAAAATTTAAAAAAGAGTGCTTTTTATGTCTAAAGGTAGAAAATGAACGGTGTTAAACTAACATACAGTGAGCTGGGAAATCGGTGAAATGGCCAAAATGAAATATTGCGACGGAATTCCGTGCGAATACTTTCACATGACAGTTTTCATAGTCACCGCTCCCAAATCTGATGTCCAAAATTGAAAACTCGAAACGACAGACCCAATATAACAGCAGAATTTGCGAAATTTCGACAGGATTGCACAAAAATCCTTAGTTCGGGATTTCCGCGATCGCTTATTTCAAACCTACTGCCGAAAATTGGAAATTTAAAATAACAGACGCTGTTAAAATCTTTTCAGAGTTCGATAACATAAAACGCGTTCTTTTTTGCACATTGCTCGAACTAATGATTGCAACTACAGAGATAAGCACTTTTAAGTTACTTCACAATTTCAATGTTCCTTTCAAAACAAAACATAGCTTTCAAATTTTCATCGTAAGACCAAACCCCACAGAAACTTTGATATATTTTGAGCCGATCTAATATGTAACCATTCCAATGTGTAAATCATTCAAGAGTTCAAATGAAACTAACTGAAAATGAACAAAAGGGCTCCAGACTTTTGCATATATTACATAGAAAAATGCCTATGTACAAATGTATTAAAAATAACTGTATTGTAACACTGATCATTAACTCTCAAAAACATTCTATTAAACTACCCTAAATATACTGGATCTTGCTTAAAACTCCAAATTTAGAAAATCCTGAATGAAAACTGTTGATTAACGATCAACAAATAATTCTGAAAGTAAATCACTTAATTATCTATAACTACTACATCTAACTAAGGATTCATCGAATATAACTTCCTGCACGAAATGAGTACAGACGAGTACTAATAATAACTATATGTATACGGAACTAGATTAAGGTTTTTGGGGCCTGGGGCTATCAAATCTGGTTGTCCTCAAAAAAGAACAACAGTAAAAAAATGTTCATTCAGTATTTTTTGACGTAATAAATGGAAGTTTCATAATGGGGCCTTCTGGAAAGTGGGCCCGGGACTGTAGCTCCCTTAGGCCACACCTGGCCGCCACTTCATCTTCCGCTGAGTATATAATACTTATTTTACATCTTAAATTAATTCAACCCTAATAAAATTATTAATCTGCTCATTTAATTAACGGAATATTAGAAATGAAGTATATTTAACACTAGAAAGACTGAAACTTAGTATATACCTATATTGCCCCAAAGCAGTCAAAATGACTGCATTGTGAAAGAATAATTAATGTGTAAAGAAATTTGTTTAAAATTAATTTTTAATATTTCTTATACTATTTACAGTCATATAGCAAGTTATTAGTAACTATTAACAATCAATGATCCTCCTTCCCCCCTGAAATACGTTATCGCGCATTCAAGGGGAATGAGGTACGTGGGCAGGCCTGGCATAAAGATTCGAATAACAAGTCACGTTACAAGTGACGGTAATCAAAAAATATATAAACTGTTATGCGAATTGGGAGCCGATCTGGTCATATAAGAAATTTACTCAATGCAATCATAAAAGTCATTTGATTATTATTTAAAATTTTCCAAGTAGTCAAAATGACTGCCATAGGCAATACAGGTATAACACATATATATACCGGAAATGAAAGAGGGGGGGAGGCAACTACAACGATTAATAAACGCATTTATATGTTGTACAAAAAGTCACAAAATTCTAAGAAGCTGTGTCATTCTATACACAATTGTTTTTCTAATTGAAATTGAAAAGCAGTCAAAATGACTGCCTTAGGCAATCTAGTGTTAATCTACAGTGGGTGATCAAATTATTATGAACAGAAAAACTTGCAGATTTTATGTTTCCGGTGCTATTATGTAGTCCATAAAAGTGCAATATGTATACCCTTTCCAGCAAAAATCGTAACAGCCTGCCTAACTAATAAAAAAATTCAAGTTTTACCGTGGCCTGGAAACTCACCAGATATGAACCCAATAGAAAATCTATAGGAATTATTAAAGCGTCGCATTGCATCAGAGACAATAACTAACAAGCAACAACTGATTGACAAAATTATATTTGTATGGCATCACGGACCCAGAAATGCTAGAAAATTGTCGAAAAAATATGGAAAGCATACCGAGACGTATTCAGGCAATTATAGATACCAAGAGCGGCGTGACCAAATATTAACATTATATGTGTTTTAAATTATAAAAGTTGTAAAATATAGCAATATCATAATAATAAAAATATAACAGTAAGTTTTGCAATAAAAAGGAATACCATTTTAAGTGTATTTTCAATTCCATTTCCGATCAAACTTTAAATAAGTGGTAATTTCGAACTGTTCATAATAATATGATCACCCACTGTAGTACAAAAATACAATAATTCAGGTGAATTGTTATGTAATTAATAAAACGTGCAAATGTTTCAGTAAGTACTTATGGTTGACAGTGTACATGCTGTTTACGGAATCTCCTCTCTCTATCTTCCAATGCATTGAATACGTTTCTGAAACCGGCACAGAAACTACATTATACACCTCGTGTTAGATGGATGTGGCTCTTTGCGGGTAATTTGTGGCCTAAATGTGCAGCAGCGCTCTCTAGTCAGATCAAACTCCCCAACTAATCCCCAACTAATCGCGTGACATTAGTTGGCTCGGACTTGGAACTAAATACGTATAAGTTACCACATTCAGTTTACGCAACTGATATCCGTCTTTTAACGCTGTAGATTACTGTTAAACAATTTTAGTTGAACAAGAGAAGTTATAACATCGTGATTCTAAATGTCCTAAGACACGTTTCTAAATCGTCGATAGGGTCGGCAGGAATGTCGGTAGGGTCATCGAAGAATAACACTGTAAATCGAGTACATAATTAGTGAAGGGGTCAAATTAACGATCGGTGGGGGGCCGCGTGACGTGTCGCGCCACGCGTGATCGAGGATGCGTTTTGTTTCTGAAGTTAGTCGTAAAAAATCCGTCGAGTAGCATGGTCGACGGAGCGTTACATTCTTTTCTCCATTTTTATTTTGTTCTTTATGTATTCGTATCAATTAAAGTTATTTTCTTAAATTTCGAAACAAAGAGTCCCCATTCATCCGTCCTCCCAAATTTATTCGATCCTACATTAGCATAATTAAAAAGATACATTGTTTGACATTTCAAATTTGAAAATTATTTATTCCTATTTCTAATAATTAAAATTCCACTACGTCTCAATAATCTTATGTGGAGGGGAGAGAGTTTCGTCTCCCCGGACGCCTTGAATTCGGGCCGGGGACGCTAGGTGGCGACGAGATGATCGGTATTCTCTCGCAAGTGCTCTCCCGGCATGCCGTTCGGATATATATAAGTTCCGAATAGCGGTACGATAGGTGTTTAGGGCAGGGATCGTCTGTTATTATTTCCTTAATTTTATGACCTTGGTATTTATTTAGTATCTAAATTAGTCTTAGTTAGTTAGTAAGTCACCAAAGAAAAGTAGTTAGAGGTTTTTAGTCATCAGTAAATCTTATCGTAATTTTTCCCCTGATCTCACACATATTATTGCGAGCTGTGATATTGAAATCTGATATTTAACAAACATTGTTAATTCTAGTTCGGCATAGGTGCAATTTGCTCGTTACGAATGTATAGTCTGCGAGACCCCATGTTCAGGGGCAGGTAGATTTTTGACTCGTGTATAACGTTATTGGTTTTTTTCCGAACTGCTTTTTTGTAACCGTATATTCTATATTTGTACTACTGAAGCTAATAAACAGTTATTAAAAAAAAAAAAAAAAAAAAAGGGATCGTCTGTTGTCAGCCCCACTGACGAGTCTGACAGACGATCCCGAGACGAAACGCCTTTCTCTCTCCTACACTTTATAAATTTTAACCGAAAAATGTTCTTTTTATAACACTGTTGTAAATGGTTGAAGAATCGTTAGCTTGAACATTCTGTACCTGTATAGTCCCGGACACAATGAATACCAAGTACGTAATAGCTTCATTTATTTATTTATTTATGAAAAGCTGGTTCTGAGTTTTAATTTCTACGAATGCACATCAATTCAGAATCATACCACTTGACCTACTTCTATCGACCAACAACGGGGTAGTTACGAATCGTACCATCGAAGTGTAAAACGCTGCTGTAAATTAATTCACTCCTCGTAGTTTCAAGTTGTAAAATGATAAAGCCAACGCCGTTATCGATTAACAAGCATGTTTCATAATTTTCGCTTCAGGATTATATGGAACTTTTTTAAATTCGCATCCCTTCGAACATTCTCGTTCTACGTTATATTTTTAACTCTCAGGCGGTGGACCATGAAGAGAGCCTCAATTGTAATTTAATTTTGTAGTTCACATTATTTTCATCTTCTAAATCTTACACGGTTCTTTTAAACTTATTCCTCCAATATAAACGGAAACCCTTCCGTTTAAAAATGATAAATTTTAAAGGTTAATATCCTTGTAGGTATATGTGTTGTAAATTTGGGTTACGATTGAGCCAGGCGTCGCTGTTCGAAAGTTAAAAATGTAACAAGAAAAGACTTTTCTTTTTTTGGTTTTTTATAAAATTTTAGGAAATTTTTACTGACTTCTGACCGGTGGCGTACGAATAACAGTTATAACTGTTGACAAGTTTCAGGTCGACACGAAGGTGTTACAGGAAGTTGGTGCAAGGGCTTCAAAGAAGGTCGAGGTTGTCGGGAAAGTAATATCTTCCCGGTGGACCGAACAGCCTGGAACGTTGCGGCAACTCGTTAGTTAGCACTTGGATAGCGCATAGCGAATCCTCGATAAGAATGGAAGGGTCGGGAACCGGGGTTATCTCCGGGCAATAAACTTGGATGGAACAACATCGAGAGAGTAAGAGAGGTTACGAGACGGCTACGCCGAGCAGAAGAGAGAGGCTAAGGAAGAGTCATGGAAGATCTTTGGTTGCCTTGGCACTTGGGTGCGATTGTTTGCGCCACCGAAGTCACTGGGCCGTGTTACTCTGCCCTCCGTGTCGAACATCCTGCAAAATCGATTTACCGAAATCGACCCCATCAATAGTATCTGACATTAATTTCGACGAAGATGGACACTTCTATTCCTTCGTGTTCAGTAACATGCCTATCCGACCAATGTACAGTTGAAATTTCTATCTTTTATTTAGGGGAAGCTTGTACAAAATTATATATCATGATAAAAGCGTATACCATACCTATTTCTATAATTCAAAAGATTCCACGAGCGTTTGGCGATTGAAGGGTTTGTAGCAATAAGGAAGCATATTTCTTTTCAATATTTAAGTTATATTTATTGGAAGTAAAAGAAGTGGTATAGGTTTAATATTCAATGAGAAAGTTTATTAATGCTAATGTGAATTGATTATAAATTTATAACGTCTTTGCAAAAGGATTTTTCGGTAAAACTATAGTAAAAGTGCTTTAACATGTTATTCTCTAATTGTTTGATATGTTATAGAGGTCTGGGACGATCACAGTTCAAAAGTTATGAGAAAAAGAAAATTGAATGTATTATAATACATTACATTTAATCTAATTGTAAATTGTTTCTCTTATACCATATGTTGAAAAAAACCAGTTATGTTAATAATTGTTATGAGTTATTGAGTTATACCGTACATAGTATTGGTTCAATCAAAATAAACTTCGCAACTTTTCTAGAAACTGTCGCTGCTTTATCCTTCTTTATTTTAATTGCTGTTATTCAAGTTGTAGGTATAACTATGAGACACAAATTTTTCGCCTTTCTGTATCACAAGTCTACTAGAATCTATCCGAACATAACCCAATCTAAACTAATTTCTTTTTAATACATAGTAGATTCATTAATAAATAAAGGGGAAATATTTATGCCTGATGCCAGTCATTTTATTTTGTAAAGGAAAAATATCCAAATCTGTGATGAGAACATACTACTATACAATAATTATCTATTTTTAAGCACTTATATTTGGCTCAATGCAATGTAAAAAGTACAAGTTTCTTTTTGTCATAACTTTCGAATCGTGATCGTCCCAAGACTCGGATAAAAAGCATTTTACTCAGGGCTCTTTTCTATAACATATCCAACATATCCAAGAATCCGCGAAATCGATGTTAAAGCTCTTTTTCTATAGCTTTACCGATTTTTCTTTAAGGTACTCAACTTCCTGAAAAGCGGAGCCACTACTATAATAGTCACTTCATTAAAATGACTAGTATTTTAGAAATTGGCTTTAATGGAAGTCTCAAAAATGCCCCTCTATCAGCTGCTCGTTGCATTGTTTGGTAGTTAGCCGTTCAAGAATTAAGTCACGTTTATATCAACTCGTTATTTACGCGACGCCGATAATTTTTACGTATTTCCGCTACAGAAGCATCTGGCAGTTTCAATCATTTTCCCATGGCACGGTTCGCTCTCGTTAAAATTATTTTCTTCTCCCTTTCTTGTTGGCCAATCCTAGCAAATGATTTACGATCCGAGTGTCCTCGACAGTTTGCATTATTCCAATGTTGAATCTCTTTTTCCTGTCTCCGTCTCTCCTTCCCTTGTAGTATCCACTCGACCTCGAACACGCGGTGCGCCAGCTTATCAATATCAACGGAAACTCTTTTTAATAACAATCATTAGTCTCTGAATAAACAGTGCCCAGCAGCGAACAAACGAAATTGTCACTCCATGTTTCCGTGTCCTTAGAGTCTTCAAAAAATGATTCACAACCGAGCTCCATACCTGATAATTATCGTCCTGTCAGTTGTCTTGTGTGGTTTCCCTTCCTTTTTTCTATTTCTGTCAATCACCTAACATACTATCCTTCACTGTATGTGTATATTTATTTATCCGTTCATTTAAATTAGTTACAACCTCTTCTTGTATTGTATGAAAGAAATAACAATTGAAAAATGAGAATGGCTGCTTGAAGCAATAAGGTAAATGAACAATTTCTTTTTTATTTTAAAAACTAATTTTGTATAATTTGAATATAGATACGAAGGTAGGCTATGTTTAGTCCTATGAGCTTAGGACTAATATATTTGATACAATTCAAGTCTATTTTACTTCTAACATTTTGTAATATTTAGCAAATATTATTAAAAAACATAATTTCTGATGTTATATGGAAGGATCCTAGAATGAAAGAATGAAAGAAAAAGAAAAAGATAATATGATTAGCATAGTGTGCAGTTGTTGTTAGATGTCTTTGTGTTCATCCTAGCTTCTAAACATATTTTAGAAATAATTCATAATATTTTTTATAGCAATTTATAAAATTTAATTAAATAAAAATTAAACCTTTTTCCAAAAATAGTTTATAATATTATTCGCAGCACTTAGGGTTTAATGGAACATATACGTTCTGCAGAATTATTTTCCTTAATATGTACATAAACTTAATATAAAATAAAAGTTGATGTATATTTAGTATTCATTAAAGTGCCAAAATCAAATTGATCTGAAATAAAAACCTAACAATGAAAGCGTTTTGAGCCTCGCTTGGGTTTTATCGTCGCAGATGCACGGCTATGGGTTATGTTTGGGTTTTAGACGACTTCGGAGGAGATTCTAGGCTTAGGAGGGAGGATAATTCTGCGATCGAAGAGCCTGGTCCGCGAAGGTCCGGCTGCTCTGAGGAAGGTTTTGAGGTGGTGGAGAGCCTGGTCCGTTAAGGTCCGGCTGCTTCGAAGAAGGTCTGGCTAAGGTGATTTCCAAATGCCTGACTGACTTATTGAACAGTTTTGGCCAGTATTTATACCAATTTCTATAGTTATGTCCGCCCAATCAAGGGTGCGTATGACCGAGCGCGAAGGTTTTTATAGTAGTATCTGAAAGTACTCTGTGCGCGGTGGATGCGGGATTCGTACGTCTTACATAGCTATATATATTTTAGGCGTATCCGCGCTACAACACTTAATAATTCTTAAATTGTAGATATTATTTATGAAAAGTCTACAATTAAAGATATTTGGAAAACTTATTCGTAGAATAGAATATTAATTAATTTTGTTTTTTGTAATATGTCTGAACCAAATGATACAGATTTAATAAAAATTTTGAATGCTGTCAAAGGGTTAACCCCAGAGGGATTCAAGATTATCCTTCGAGAGCCAAGGAAGGGGTTCGTCCAAAACCACCAATTAGTAAATATTGAAATTATATTATTTTTCTCATCTGAAGAATTTGCAAAAAATTATTTATTTTCACTTATGTCTCCAAGCTTATAGTACGGAAGAAATGATTTTAGTTTAGAAAAGATATGAGATTTTGTTTTTCTAGGGTTAATAAATTAATTACAAATTCTTAAAAAATACTAATTTAGTTATTAAAAAGTTGAACATCTCCAATAATAAAACTCCTTGGTTCTTTACAACGCATCCTATTGCTCCCAGAGATTCCCTCGATGTCTCAACCCCATTGTAATAGATTTGTCCGAAGCATACAGGCATACATGTATTATATTCTTTCACGGTCATCGATCCACCATCCGAGAGCTTTCGTTGTCTGTTGCTTTCTACTCGCCGATATCGACGTTTCGCCTGAGCTTCGCATAGTCAGTAAATAAATAAGTAGGATTAGGCGCGACACGTTTATTTTCGCCCGCGTTTTCCAACCAGCGCGCCTCTACCGTCCTGAATTTCTCGCTGGTTTTCGTCCTTCCGAGTTTCGCTCGATTGACCATTGAAAGCAACGTCTTTCTGTTTCTGCTAATTGAGTTATATGTCACATTCTTTTAGGAGAAGTAATATCGATTCAGTCACAATGACTGATGTGTATTCTTTTCGAACTCAGACAACATGTCGTTTTTAGAAATAAGGTAATGTAGGCGTTTAGTGGAAGAGGATAGGGTTTCGTCTCCCCGAACTTCTTTAGTTCGGGCCAGGGACCGCTAGGTGGCGGCGAGAGATCGGTGACAGTGTTCTCGCAAGCGGTCACTCGTTATGCAGTAGAAGTTCCGAAGTGCGGTATGATGGGTGTCTGGGGCAGGGACCGTCTGTTGTCAGCCCCACTGACGAGTCTGACAGACGATCTTGAGACGAAACCGCCTTTTTCTCTCCTACAGTAATAAACTTATTTTAATAAGGGCTAGAATCCAAAGTCGAAACATCAAAGAAAAAATAAACGATTTTGTTAGGTTTTAATATACGAGTTTATTCTATTGTAAAACTGTAAAATAATATTAACTCACATTGTGTCAGTATATCTGCTCTTAATGCCCGCTCGAGTGATACAAACGCTGAGCCTTTGTGTTAACGGAAAAACAATAGACAACGGTCGACACGTAAATCATAAAGTCATATGCGGATTACAGCAAGCATACATACGCTTCTCTAACAGATCCCCCTACTATCTTTTATTTTTATTTCTTCTGTCCAGAAAGACCACTTCGAATGTAATTTTAATGACTAGGGTAGTTGCACTTCGCAAAATGTCTGATTTGAATATTACATTACCTAAAAGGTAAAAAATTAATTATTTTCAGTAAGATCGTGTACCGACAGATGATTACAAAGTATATAGTTACTAATTATTTAAATCGAAAACATCCTTATCGCTGAATTAGAACACCAAAACCAAGACGTCAATCAGTATAATCAACGTCCTGAGATTTTTTTTTTTTGAGGTCATTTTAATTTTAAATCATCAAGGGTTAGAGAAGAAGTTATAAAATAAATGCTTCGCGATAAAAAAAGCTATTATATAGTGTTAATTTTCTTCCAATGAGTTTGCTTTGAATTTTTAGTTGACAATATTTTTTCTAACCGCTACGGATTCAAAGATATTCAAAGTGAACATTTTTACTCGATCAGCTTGTACATATAATATGAAGATTCAAATGAAAAAGTATTTATAATGTAATAGAGAACTTTCTGAACATTTTTTATAACTTAAAAACTACATGAAACTATCGAAAAAGTCGCAGAGAGCAAAGAAGGTGCTTAAAGGTATGTATACTAAAAAAGTTGGAACTTCTAGTAAATTATCTACTTTATGCTGATGTAACTATAATATTTTTATATGCAGAATATACTGAGGAACCAATGTATGCAAAAAAAAAACAAATGTATAGATACATTTTAAAAAAGGTTGTACAAAAAAGAAAAACGTAGATGTACAGAAAATACCATTTAATTACGTACCCTGTTTCTTTTCTATCAAGATATAACTTTGCTCATTTGCACGAAACACTTATGATGCAAAGTACCTCAATAAAACGTATAATTATACACTTTATTACCATAAATCTGCACCTAAGAGCCAAACTAAGTTAAGTCCAATTTATTAAAAATTGAATTATGTATATTATTTTACTATTCTTTCTTTTACATCTCTTTGGTTCTAGTTACCCCAAATACTAACAATAATATTGACAATAAGATTGTAATGTTTATATACTAAATTTAATTAAAATATTATTTTTTTATACATAAATGGAAAATATAGTCTCGTTCTATGTTACCTAATACAGATTTCAATAAATTATCAGTTTCTCTATCAAGAAGAATAAATTTACAGAACATTAATAAAGCGTAGAATTTTTTAAACTTCAGATTTAAACCACGAAATTTTTTTCGGAATTTCAGTACAGTTTGCTATTTATTTCATATTACTCCAAGATTAACACAGATGTTAAAAATATGATTGAAAACTTTTAATAATACAGCTTTAAAAATTGAAAGTTGTGATATAATTGAAAAATAAATTTAAACGTGAAAGAAATCTAAATAATCTAATAAATTTTATTTGTTATAGTATAGTTTTATCACAAATTTTAACTTTTAATCTCTTTTTTTTCAGCTAAAGGATATAGTCGGTGCTAAATCGAACTTCCGAGAATTTCATTTCAGTTTTGAACTCTCCCAAAGACTTTAAATATAGTCCGGCAAGTACGTTTTTAACAATTTATTTCTGCCAGTTAGAGAACAGTAGCAGTGTTTTCCAAACTTTGCACCGAGATTTTTGTCCTACTTTATAGCAGCAAGAACAGTTAAATCGAAATTGCGTCGTCAAAAGCATTCGTTCGCGATCGACACTGAAAGTCGTTTACGTAGAATAAACTTCCGCGTGGAGGAAAAATTGTTTCTGTCATTTTAATATAACTTCTATTAGAACGGTCGTCCTAGTTTCCACCGTCTATAACGCGTGACTTTCATTTCGTTCTGTATGAAATCGTAAAGTCTGACAAAATTTGGTGAAATAAAATAATTTTTAACAAAAAATACAACCGACTTCGAAATGCACTAAAAAGTATGAAATAATTTCTACTTCATTTATACAAATACCCAATAGCTATTAATCAAACCTATTTACTCGTTAAATAGTATACTAAATACATTTCAACCTTTTCGGAGGCGGTGCAAAATTAAAAACTTTTCTTCTACTAGGAAGATTCAGGCGTCGACAACCTATCAAATCATTATTGGCAGCATCGTATATTCGGGTATTTTTAATATTGCGCCGCCTCCGAAAAGGTTGAAATGTATTTAGTATACTATTTAACGAGTAAATAGGTTTGATTAATAGCTGTTGGGTATTTGTATAAATGAAGTAGAAATTATTTCATACTTTTTAGTGCATTTCGAAGTCGGTTGTATTTTTTGTTAAAAATTATTTTATTTCACACTTTTTAGTGGAACGAGCAGTATTTGTAGGATGCCGTAAGGTGGTTTACCGTTCTTATTAGTTAATTGCAATAATGATAGTTTTTAGCAATAACAAGTTCCATACAAGTTATAACAATAGTTATTAACAATAACAAATTGCATAAATTTTTGCAAGTGAGGTATCGCGGAAATGTGAAAGGTTTCATCGCAATCGGTTCATGCCTTGGAGAGTATACATGTATACAAGAAACAGTAGAGAATCGACGACTGTATGCTGACTCATACACCGGTAGAGACACGTAGGCATACGTAGAATTCAATGTAGTAGTAACAATAGTTTTTTACGAATATCTCGGAAACTAAAGCTTTCCGTTAATTATGCATAATAAAAAAGTTGTTCAGAATCATATCCCCGACAACATATTAAAAGGTCATTGAAATCGACCAATTTTGACATTAAAAACTTCCTGTATTTTGCAATAACAATGAAAAAATGAAAAATTTTTTTTCAATGGGACCAACCGGAAGACATACCCTACAAGATGTAAAAGGTTTCGTTCCGATTGGTACATCCATCTCGGAGTAATCGGTGAACACACAAAAAAAAAAATACATACATACTTATCGAATCGAGTACAGAAAAACTTGGATATATGCAACAGAAGTTTGTCTGGATATATGCAACATCGCTATCCCCTCCACTTGGGGGGATCCCCCTAAGCCGGACCGAGCCGCTCGGCGAGGAAACCGTGTAATATGATCCGACCGTAATATCGGTGTGACTAATACTAATTGAACGATAAAACTTTTTTATTTTTAACTTTTTCTTAATGAAACTTTTATTAATGCACTTGTGAGATTTTTCTGATTAAAATGGTACCAAACACGATATGATTTGACTACATATGTATAAGGCAGGCCGTACACCAAAGATACATGAAACACGCAACATGCAACATGCAACACGTCGCATGTTGTGTACGAACGTAGAATAGGTAACGCGGCACGGTACAAACGATTTGTACGGACGCAGAATCGACACCTCGCTTGGATATATGCAACATTAAATGCCCAGAATCGACACCTCGCTTGGATATTTGCAACGTTTAAATGCCCAGAATCGACACCTCGCTTGGATATATGCAACGTTTAAATGCCCAGAATCGACACCTCGCTTGGATATATGCAACGTTTGAAACCCGAGTCGACGCCGCAACCGGTTTTCATTTCCAATCCTCCTTTGCTTTTCGCCAACTTTTAACATCAATTTTAGCAAGTAATTATAATTCAAACTATATCGTGTTTGGTATCATTTTAATCAGAAAAATTTCACCAATGCGTTAGTAAAAGTTTCAGTAAAAAAAAGTCAAAAATAAAAAGTTTTATAGTTGAATTAGTATTAGTCACACCGATACGTTTCGGCTCTTTCCTTTGATCATCGGACCTCTCTCTTTCCACCACTGTCTGTCCTTTTCTACGTTCACGCTTGGCTGCTCGTCGCGTGTAACCCGAGATTCGACACCTCGACTGGATATATGCAACGCCTGGGTCCCAATGTTTGTTGCATATATCCAAGTTTTACTGTAACCTCCTCCTTTTCGAAGTCGGTTAAAAAAGACGATAGATAGCTGAAGGAATAGTAAAAAATTTATAAAGTAAAGATAAGAAACAATCGAAAATTAAATTTAATTACTGTAACAGAAATGTAGACTGACCTTATTTGGAGCCCCCTCATCATTTAAAAATTTTAGCATTCGAAACTTTCAAAATTTCAGAATTCCAACATTCCAGATTTTTAAGATTTCAAATTATCAAAACTGCAGAATTCTAAAATTCCAAAACTGCAAGACTCCAATTTCAAAATTTGTAAATTTCTAAGACAGTTAGCCCATCCTTAAATAAAATCATAATTATACTAATGTGTATGCTACTTTAATGTAAGCATAACTAATTGCAAGTATTATACTTCCATTATTTTCTAAAAAATTATCTTCATCATGGTATTCCATACCATAAACCACACAGTTTTGCAATTTAACGTACAATTTTATTTTGAAACTTTTCAAGAACCTCAAGGATTATCTTGGATTAAAATCATAATTATAAAAAGTTCTAAAAATTATACATTTTACATTTATTAGTCATTTAATAATAATAAATAAATAAATAAGTAAATACATAAATAAATATATTTTTATCTTGCAAAAGAAGTATAAGAGCATCTTTATATTTATCAAAAATTTATTGATTTTAATAAACATCTTGAAAAATATATGTTTTTCAAGATATTTCTAAATGGTAAAATACTATAAAAGATTTAATTTTAATTGAAAAAAATCCACTTTATAAAATTCTCAACTCTGAACTAAAACATCTTCAAAAAGATGGTACACAGATGAGCCATAAACTAATTATGTTAAAAAGACTTATGTTAAAAATGAAATGTATTTTTCTTTATTGAAAAGTTTACTCTCGCATCAATTGCATAGGTTGTTAGTGACCATCGTAAAAATTAATTAATTAATTAATAAAAAGTTACAAAGTCCAACGAAATATACAGCATTTAAAACCAAGTGGATATAAATGAAATTTTTTTAATTTACGACATTAACTATTTCTGTTTTTAATTAAAAGATCATTTCATTCTAAATGTTCCATATTTGATCGCTAAGACTTTTTTATTAATTTTTTCTGTTTTCAACTTCTATTCATGATTTTTTGGAAACTGTGCCAGTATACGACATACTCTAATTCGTTTTATCGAATTTTGTTTATCGAAACGAGTGGGATCAAAGGCTCGCGACCCTTGACTTTCGAAATGAAATTTATTGGATACACGAGGTATATCGATCTTTCGTTGACTATTGAATTTGCATTAATATTCATGTATGTTGATAGTTCTAACTGCAAGGTACTTCCTCCAGGTTCAGATTTAACTGGAACAGTCGGGTATACGACGTCGGGACCGAGAGTAACGCAAATTCGTGCCGATAATGCCACTTTGCATCAGAGGGCTGCGACCAAGTGGGAGACTAACTAAATTACAGATGCAAATAGCAGAGGTTGCTTCTTACCGAGATTTAACGGATCGAATGTTGGAATAGCTTTGAGCCACTTAGCGACCTATTAATTTGCGCGTACAGACACCGATGAATCCATCTCATCCAACCTTCATTTTAACTCCTAAGCAATTAATTACATCAGGGACATTTTTTTTGTTGTAATTATTACGCATTTTTGAAACATCCTATTGTCAGAAAAAATTGTTTTAGATTTAAGTTAATACTAACGTATTTAGGCAAAACTATTTCCAAAGTATTAACCCTTGAACGGCACACCATGAAGAGAACCGCAATTTTTATCTAATTTTGCATATTATATTATTTTAATTTTCTAAATTTGATAGTGCTCCTTTAAAAATTACTTTTCCAATTTATGAAACTACTTTGTTTAAAAATTATAGGTTCTTTAGACTAATATTCTTGACACACTCCACTGTTCAAAGATTAAACATTACACTTCGACATCTTTGCCTGTTTAAAATTATCAGTTTGTGTTGATTAATGGCTGCAACGAATCTCTTGCTGAAGAAAAATAATAAAAGTTTCATTTTCTATTAGTTGTGGACGTTTCGATTCTACTTTGGGTCCTTTTCAACACATGATTTCGTATACTGTACCTAATTACAATTAGACAATAATGGTGCTATGTATAACATAAATACTATTCAGTATTAGCGCCGGATTAAAGAGAGGCTTGGGGGGGGGGGGGTTATCTCTAGGCTCCACTTTGGCGTTAGTGGGCGCCGTTATAAGTCTTCTATTTACCTACTTTATTAAAAAAGTAGGTATAACCCACTCGTCCCTCGCATATCAAGAGCCCGTGACCGAATAAAGAACAGCGAATGAAAAAGAAAGAGAAGCCGCGATCCTGACAATCGGCAAAAATCAAACCTTGATCGCTTCTTCCTCTTTTTCACTCGCTGTTCTTTTTTACTTCTCCTGGGTTTAGTGCCCGTGCCGACACATTACTTACATATCGTTGAGGGAATGCGCGCGCAGCTAAAATGTGCGACCCATAGACTTTCTATAGAAAAATTAAAATCTCTGTAACTTTTGACTCCAATCACTGAAACGCACAAACACAACGGTTTTAGGCGTCTCAGGCGCATTTCTAACCCTAGTAATGTAAATAGTTCTTAAGTTGAAAAGTGACACGGACGGACGTCTTTGCGCTTTATATATAGTATATAAGATATTGAAATAAATTTTTTTTACTGTAACTGTTGGAATTTGAAATGTTTTATTCGCGGACCTTCTTCGATGACGCGTCCTTCCGGTCGGAGGGCTCTGGTGCGGGCGTCTTTTTTTCCCGCCTACTTGCGTTCTTTTGTTTTTTGGGACGAAAAATTAACATGCGTGATCAAACATGTAAATCTTAAATAAAAGCATTGGTAAAACATAAAAGAAACCATCAGTAACCCTTTTCCTTTGCGATTAAATGTTACTTCAATTTTGTAACTTTGTTTATCAACCAAAGAAGCCTTCGAAGGTTGAATTGAATATTAAATAATAAAAAATTTATTACTTTTTCCTTTACAAGGAGCCCATTAATTACTATAGCTGTTAACAAATATTTCAACAAGTATTTCCAACAGTTTCTGTTGGAAATATACTTCGCAAAGTTTATCAGTTAAGAATTGTATTATTATCGCAACGAAATATACTGAAACGTAAAAGCAGAAGAATAAAAAAAGCGAGTTAATTTTCTGGTTCTTCCAATATTTTCTAACTTCTCAAATACGTACACGAAATGATGAGATTTTTTAAAAGAAATTTATCACATCACATGACTATTACCAGGTAAAACTTAAATTCTTCCCAAATTTTATCGTATTTGAAAAAGATCTTACAGAATTTCTCCATGATTCACGTACAAAGAGTAAGGAAGAAACATTTCATTTGAAGCAGAGGAATGTCTTAATTGAATTACACGAAGAGAACTGCAGAGAAGATATCTGTGGCGGAAGACAGAGGTCTAACACAGAAAAGTAGATATCCGGGATAGAGTCGATAAAGGAGGTAGGAGAATAATGGTGGTTATCGGAAACGCTTAGGTAACAAAACCGGAAATGTCTTGGAAGAAAGTAATGGCAATTGCATGAAATGGGACGGTGTCATTATTGAAAAAAGTTTTTTATTTAAGATTGTGATCAATTGATTTGATTTGAAAGAAGCGCAACATTTAAGATGTTGTTAATTATACTAATGTTTTATTCTTCTTCATAAGCATTTGCTTTATTTTTATATTATAAGATGAAGTACAATTTAATGGTTAAAGTATTTGTTCTTATTTTAGATGATTTTTTTAGTTATATTTTATATCCTTTTTAGATCTATACTTATGAACATAATAAGTTAACACTAGAACCACCGGCATCCGCTGCATACTCCTTTTTTATTTGTAAATAATTTAGAAAATTAAGTAAATATATAATCAGTATTTCGACAAAAATAGCTTAATTAATTCTACAATTGCTTTAAAATAAGAACATTTGAAGCCAGTCCTTTTGACTGGTTCGGTAGTTCTAGTGATACTTTGGAAAGAAATTCATATTGTTCTTTATTTCAGCAACGTTTCGACTACTTATATGTTCACCTTTCAGCCTGTATATTTATCATAATAATTGATACAAAAGAAAAAAGGAAAAAAATTCCACGTATCTACAGTAGGTTTATAAACTGCCACGTAAACACAGGCTGGACACGAACAATGAAGGAATTTCCACTCAACCCTCGATAGAATTCGGAGGGTTCGATAAGTTGAGCTCGATCGTCGGATTATGGTTCAACGAAGAGAGAATAACCGGTGGGTTATTGGAAGCAGTTTCGAAAACGAAATACTCCCTCCCTCCTGGCGAAAGAAGGGTGAATAAAAGCTTGAATCGAGGGAAAGAACGGCTGACAAGAATCGAAATGATCTAATAATCGAAAGAAATTCTAACGTCTATTTGTGACTCGTTTTCCCTTTTACGACCGTGCGAAAAGAAATGAAAGGGAACAATGGGATCAACAGCGATAATCTTATATTTCCATCGCAACAATTCGTTTGACGTATAATGCATATCTTTCTGCTATACATTCAAATATACAAAATATTCTGAACGGAGGTAGCGAA
Source organism: Osmia bicornis bicornis (assembly GCF_907164935.1). Classification (NCBI taxonomy): domain Eukaryota; kingdom Metazoa; phylum Arthropoda; class Insecta; order Hymenoptera; family Megachilidae; genus Osmia; species Osmia bicornis. The sequence goes on along the minus strand of NC_060219.1, from coordinate 1,459,827 downwards.
TGCTAAAACTTGTAACTTGTACTCTGGCAATTTTTCTCCTATCGCTTAAAAACCTTCGTTTCCTTATTCAGTTTTTTAATATTTTTACAACTAATTTTATCGCTTCTTCGTTGAACATATTTTTTACTAACCCTTGATTAATACAGTGAAATCTAGTATAATATAGTAATACACATTATTATGAAAGTTATTAAAAATGTAAATAGGTTGATTTATCAATTTGATTTTTTAATTTGGGGCACTATATCACTGGTTTAATGACCATTGAATGGTTGAATTTGATTTAATTGAATGTGTAGCACCGATGACTATCGTGGTTGTCATTTTAAATAACAATTAAAATTTGTAAAAATTAAGATGTAATTAAATTCCGTACATGTTATTTACATATAAATATTTGTACTCTAATACATAACAAGTAAATATATACATATTTATTTATATATTAACATGTTGAATGCTGTGGAGAACACTGTTGATATATTTTAATAATTAAACGATAAACAATAAAAAAATCATAAGTTTATAAAATTAATTAAAATCATTATATTATATAAAAAATTTATTATTCATATTCTAAATGATGTGGGTTTCAATATATCTTATAATAAATGTCTATTTTCATTATGTTATAAAATATCATTTCAAAATTTAAAACTTTATAAACTATGTGTTCTATAACAGCATTCATGTATAAGAAATTCAAAAAATGAAAAAGTTAATACGAGCACCTGTAACTGATATTTGACATTTTTGAAAATATAATAAATCGAACTGTAGCTGCTTTTATCAATTATTCAATTACAATTGCGATCTGTTCAAGATGCATGGTACACGAGGCAAATTTATAGATCATCGATTACTCAATTGCAGTTTTTAATTGATGAGCCAATTAATTGAGAACAGATAGGCACTTAAAAAAAAACGTTCAACCGTTGTGCATGCACTTCGGTGTGAATTACCAGTGCGGATGCAAGTGGAACTTGAAAAGTCATAATTATAGAGGAACATTCACAATCTTTTCGAAGTTACATGAAAAACAACAGCTGTACGATTACAAACAACGTAAAGCATCAGTTAACAATTTATAATGAAGAACGGTACATACATTACAAGTAACATGTAATAATGGAATTAACACGGTAACGTTATTACTTCATGTTTCGTTTATAGTACATATTGAATTTCATTTCCAGGCTAAGTTATTAAGTAATTAATATTTTATTAATAAATAAAGTACAATAAAACAATTATTAATATACTGCTGAAATACTGTTTGCAATATGTACTAATTTTAATAATATCTTTCCCTTTTAAATATTTTCTTTCCACATTAGACCAGTTTTTAAATTAAAATGACAAAATTTAACGCAAATCAGGAGAGAATATGTATTCAGTCTCAAACTTCCCATTCCTTTCTTATGTTGCACTCGACAACCTTTTCTCCACAAGGCTTTAGTTTTAGGTTAAGTTCCAGTGTAGTTTTAATATAGTATTAAAAATGCTTAAAATTGTTTGTGACACCTTTTTAAATCATATTTTACATCTTTAACCCTTTGAGTGCTGAATACTTTCTGTCTACATATTCGCTCCGTACGGCCGGCGCGCGCCTAGCGCTGGCGATCGCTGTGGCCGGAATACTTTTTCGCAACTACAAGGCGCAACTAACAATGAGTTATTATTGTAATTCTTTTGCATCAAATTAAATAATGAAAGAACGTTATTTTCGAGCATTAATTATTTACTAGAAACAGTAAAATTTACAATATATTTTAACTTGACTACGCGGGTGATCAAAAAAATTGACAAACGCATATATGCGCCCATAGTCCACACCAATAGCTTTCGCCGGACGCATATGTATATGCATCCATAGCACTCAAAGGGTTAAGTAGCCCTTTACAACATATTCAGGTTTGAAAGTTCTTTTATTGTTAGATCAGTGTTTCTCAACTAGTGATACACGTACTACTGATCGCACGCGAAAGGCAGTTGGGTGGTACGTAGATAATTTGTGCAGTATACAGTATAACAATATTAATATGGTTTAATACCCGTACAGGTTAGTTTTTTTTAATACAATTATTCTATTAGTAACAAAGAGAGAAAAATATGATAGCAATGTAATGAAATATATAGTCTCCCTTAAATGTTTATGTATACTCGCAATCAAATCAGGCAAATCAAATTTTCCCTAAGGAAAATGGCGGTATCCTGAATTCCCGGGCTCCAGACTTTACCGTGTAGGCCACTTCTTGACCGAATCCCAACCTCTCTCCCTAGGCAGTCCCGAGGAAAATGACGATTTAGGCAAAAGAACCATATATAGATACATATGTACTTACGTACATATTCAGGCCTATAACCTCCCACTACTAGTACACAAGCGTTTATGCGGGAGAATTTAAATTCATATCAATCGTATTATTCATATTTCTTAATTATACAATAAATTTTACATTATTTAATAATTAAAATATTTTTTTTCCTAAACTACTAAGATTTGGAAATTGCTACTTCTCTTGTAACGCCATTTTTCCTATGGAGGTCTACTTTGCTCAATACTGTACAGAACATAAACTTTCCTTGTTGGTACTGGAATTCTTGAATTTTAGTTTTGGTGATACTTATTCATCAAAAGGTTGAAAATTGCTATCTTAGAGGATATTGAACGTATTCTATTATGATGACATTTGTGTTGAAAATGTTAAATTCCTGTATCAGTTGCCGGTGGACTCCACAGCATTCAACATGTTAATGACATATGTTTTTTAGATATTTTCAACAAACTATAAAATTCAAATCGATGTAACATTAGTACCTCTATGTCATCAAATCATATCAAACTCTCTGTGTTTCGAAATAAACCATTTGATACGATACGACCTAATACATATGCATGATAACCTAGGAGATTTCGCGTAGAAAAGCAAGAGAAGCAGAGAATGAAGGAAAGGATGGGGAATCGGTCGTAAATATTACTGGCAAGATCTACGACATATCCGGTACGATTATCAGTGGTCGACTGCACCCCTATATTCGCGTGGGGTGGGTTAGGAATAACCGGTAATATTTCGTGATTCGACAATGCTATCTGGGCGACTTTTTTCCCTGGGATGTACTTTTCTTTCTCTTTTCTATCCAATTCACTCTCCATTTCTTCTACTTCGTCTTGACCTCGCACGACTCTCCAACAGTTTCTCCTCCTCCTCCTCCTCCTCCTTTGGGTTCTTCTCACGCGTGCCATCTCTTTTTTTCTACTGCTTTTCTTTTCTCGTTGTTTTTCCAGTTGTTCGGGAAAGAATAATGATTTTCGTCGGTCGACTAGGGAAACGAAGGCAGATTGAATTGGAAATATGTGATTCGGCAGTGTGTAAAATCGTCAGGTTTCTCTTCCCAACTTTCCCATCCTCCAACTCCCACGCTCGTGCCGCTTTTCATTCTTTTCTATATTTCCCAGGGAAATTCGTCGCGTCTATCCGAAACACTGCAAATCTGTACCAGAAACGAAAATAACGAAGCGTATTTTAGAGACGAGTACAGAGAACATAAATGACGATCCTTTATTAAAATTTGAAATATCCGGTCTAACAGGAAAATCATTTTAAGTTTCTTTCTCCGACCTTAATGAAATTTTGCTTATTGGGAGATTATGATATTTATGAATTTCCCTAGATGTGGATTTATACTTAGATGGTTAATAATTTAAAAGACATTTAATCTCTGTTAGTGATATTGCTAGTTTTAAAGAAAAGAATGTGCAGCACTGGGTTAGACGCTAGACTTAGACCCATGACTGTGTCTAAAGTTTTTCGAATCCTACGCGTACAAATGAATATCGAGTTCTACATTTTTGAATTAAATGTAATGGTCGCAGCCAGCGGATTTATTCATTTCATGTAGTAATAACTGGGCCAGATATTCATGTACCTATGACACGTAAAAATATTTAAACTACATATTGAACATAAGTTAAATATAAAAAAAATAAAATAAAATATTTCAAAGAGAAAAATATGTATAAATTTTGCATTACAAAATAATATTTTTAGAAGAAAATATGTTGTGAAAATGTATATTCACATGAAATTTCTCATTCTAGTATACAGGATGTCCCAGCCCAAATGTGACAGAGTCGTTATTCCGTAACTATTAATGATACAAAAAATTTTAAATGGAACCATATATTTTTTTTCAGATCATGTGATAGTGCTTCTTAAGACGAATTCATTAAGCTTTGTTGCGTATATTATATTTATTAAGAACAGGATAACAAACTTATTTATACTTATATTATTATGCACAGGATTAAACCTGATTTTACATTAGACGCCATTTACTTTTTAACTAACTGAAAACGAAAAAGAACATTGAACGGAAAAACAAAGATGTGACATAAACGGGAAAAAATAAAATAGAACTCAACTGGTGCCGCCTGGCACACTAATGCCATTAACCACAAACTAAATTAATACTAGATAATGAACAAAGCTATTTACAACAAGCATTAATGTATACACTCGATTTTAATTAGTTTTCAAGATATGTATAACGTTTACAAATTTCCCAATTTTCAGTAGATACGTCTCAGTTTGTGTAGCAAGTTGTGAAAGCGGCCCTATTGATAAGAATAAGAATCCAAAGAATAAGAAACCGCAACAGTAGGGCCCCCTTATTACTTGCTACTCAAACCGAGACGTATCCACTGAAAATCGGGAAATTTCTAAACGTTATATCTTGAAATATAATTCAAATCGAGTGTATACATTAAACCTTAATGAATTCGTCTTGAGAAGCACTATTACATGATCTGGACAAAGATATATGATTCCATTTAAAAAACAAAACTTGATCATCATATCTCTTAAACTAATAATGCAAAAGGTTTTCCACTTCGGCCAAAACATAAGCGCCCTTTTTCTATGCAATTTCTATATCAACAATTTTTTGTATCATTAATAGTTACGGAATAAGAGCTCTGTAACAGTTTGGCTGGGACACCCTGTATAATAACAGTCACCTACGTGCGGGCCCCTCTAAAGCAGAGCCAAGGCAAGTGTCTATTTTGCTAGTGATAAAACGTGGCCCTGGCAAGATCTCTAGGGAATAATTTTTCTTTTGCGAAATATTAGAAGCGATCAAAGAAATCGGAAAATTGGATCGTAAGGGACAGGGTATGGCTGATATCGAAATCAATGACGTGATCAAGGAGGTCTGTGAATATTTATCAAGAGCACTTGGCCCTATCGTAGGTAAAGATGTCTAAATACTCCTCGAGAAGGATGGGTGTAGAGACCGCTCGACGAGCAATGGAGAGAACGACGGGGATATAATCCGAGGTAGTCGAGCGAAAGTCACCGAGCATCAGAATTGAATCGCCACGAATTCAAACGGCCCCGGGCAACTGTCACGTGCAGTTAGTTGGCCGGTTTCTTGGTGCCGACGCTTACACGCATTCTCCAACACGTGAAAACACAGACGAGCAAAGTTGATCCTTTCAGCGAATCAAACGTGCTAATGCCTCCAGTGAAATGATCGATAATAATCAGGATTGTGCTTTACGCGAACGTAGCCAATTGTCTATAAGGGTGTCTCAGGTTTTCCAATCAATTGCTGTCAATATATTTCATGGGTATGAATGAGAAGAAATCTTATGTAAATATAGACCCACTTGAAATACTGTTAGGCAAAAAACTCTCTAACAATTCCCATGCGCAGTCCGCTTATTTAGCGGACTCTTGCTTATTGTTAGTCCTGCTAGAACGCGACAGTTCGAGTCCCAAGACAAGAGGGGCCTTCCGCCCTTTTGAGCACGACACTCTCAAGAAAAACCATGTATGTATACACCCACTAATGCAGCCGCGGACACTTCCAAGGGAACATATCGAACCGACACACACCGATTTCAATGAAACTTATCTGGAAGATAGTTCTGAAGAAAATATTTCATATGTATTTTTTATATCGGCCATCGTTCACATTAAAGGGGTGATAATAGCCTTCAAAGTGAAGGGTTGAAAATATATTTTTGGAAATATCTCCGAAATTAAAGGAGATAATAGGAAGCTTTCTTTTCTTAATTGTGGATCTTTAAATAGGGAATTTGTCTATATAAGAAAATTTTAATAAACATTATTTGTTTAAATAATATATTGAAAATGTATAGTTTTTGTTTTATTTTTTTTACTAAATGTTAATCTATTTTTTTGCAACTTTGTGTATATAAACTATAAACCAAAATAGAGAATACGTGTTTTTGAAATTTAGTGTTTTTTTCAATTTAGCGATGATTATTAGATACATAATTTGAAACCACTTGTTAGTCTAAAACATCTCTTTACGCTCGATTTTGTCGCGGTAACACCCTTAGTCAGTTCTTGCGCGAGATCACGGACTAAAATAAAGAAAGGTGAATTTTGAAGTGAGTTGGAGAGTGATTGACCACCTTCCTACCCTCGTTGCGACATAACAATACGAATAAAATGGTAACGGGCTTGTTACAAACCATGAGTTACTAGAGGAATTTTTATCTGGGGTAGACCAGGTCCCCTAAATTTGATCAAACAATCAGGTGCCTAATATTTCTTAATACAAATATTCATTGTATTTCAAAGTGATGGTAAAAAGTATTCACATCAGCGGTAAGGTGTTAGAAATGATAGCTGACATTAAATATCAATGGCCAAATATTCTAATAAAATGGATTAGAGAACGTTTTATGTCTGAGATGTTTAGGAATCAATTATATGTAGAATGAACAAATTCAATACATACAAATTGAATATCTTAGCATGATAACGATACAAAGCATTTGTTAGGTCTCGTTAACAACTCTATAGTTAGCTACATCAAATTTGTGTTCTCTAATGATCCTTGCAATTACCTGATTTGAATCGTGCAGAGCACGTGTGGTATAAGCTAGGACAAAGGGCACGTAATAAGAAACGTCACAGTAAAGCCAATTTAATAAGGTTTTAAAGTACGGTGAAGTATCTCAATGGTCTCAAAATACTTCTTTTACTGTAAAAAAAATGAGAGGTAATTAATAAAGATTTAGACGCCAACGAGAAAGCTGATGTTTGTTATACGTATACCACCCCATTTCGACGATTTAGCAGAGTTGGAACAAAATTGATGACTTAGTCAGGTATGAAGCGGGTAATTTTTCTTTAGATTTCGAATTTTTATATAATGCCTTTGAATGATTGAATAAAGACAAGGGTTGACGCAAATCAAAAGTTATCTTATACTTGTGATAAATTTTTGTAAACTGTATACATTCCTATATGTTAAAGGTGTAAAATTTAGTAAATGTTTTAGCTAGTCAATATGCTTTAGGTGCTTTAATTTAATCCTTATTAAATATTTTATTGCAATAAGTATTTTAAAATACATATGTATATAATGTATAAATATCGCAGAAAAGTAACGCGGTTGTAAATGTTAGCGATCTGTAAACTTATGTGTCCTCTAACGTCAAAAGAACTGCGACATCATTTGATGATTAAAAGGTTCCAAACCATAAAATGCAGAATACCATCGATTAACTGCAGTTTATTTAGTACTAGGATAATTTTCATATCAGTTTAATATTTTTGACGAAACTTACGACCACGTTATATTTTTGTGACAACTATGTCGATAATTAAAACTAACATATGTACATATGAATATTATTAACAATTAATTTTGAATAATCACTAATAATTAACTAGTAGTATAACCGTCATAAAAGTTAACTTTTTTCTACTTTTCATGTCGTAACACTGGACTATACAAAGTATATCGTCGTTCTCTGTTCCTTACATGTCCTAGCATGAAATCGTGTATTCACGACGGAAATAATGTAACGTCGCTTTGCTGTCGGAAAGTTCTGATTTGGTAGACTCTCCTATATGAATACTGACGAAGGTAACAGCCTATGACAGAACTTTCATATAGATAGGGAACACGCGCGTTCCTACCACTCGTCGTTTTCTGTTTGTGAGCAGGGTTGAGTAAATTTTCTCTTTCACCACCTAACTGAAACTCCTTTTTCTTCTTCAGTTTGTGCTTCTGACAAAACGCGTGAAATATTCGGCTCACGTGTTTCTTACAATCTTTTTATGTAACAATCTGCACAACTTGGGGGAAACAACGGAATCCCTGGATATGTATCACGAATTTTCAATTTTTCTCCAGATAAAGATACAATTTCTACTTGTTTGAAAAATTAATTGTGACTGATTAATCAAGAAGAGGGTTGCATTAAATTTTAGGGAAAAAATAAAATTCAATTGCTCTTCATTTCACAGCGTTTCGACTACCATGATTGACTCACGGTTTGAAAGTTACCTTTTTAGCTAAATAATTAAATGTTTTATTTGAAACGTTTCGAATAAAATATTCGTTTCAAATACTTATATAGAGAATAATGTGAAAATTGTATAATCTTTAATACTTTGACTTATTCTGATACGCTTTTAAGCTGGAACATAGTTTTTCACTGTCGGATAGCTGTTTTAAGATGTTCACGGGATTCTCATGAAAGCATTCTGAGGGAGAATACGGCTGGTGTCATAAATCAGATTCAGTAAGAAGTCCTGCTCTTGGATGCATCTAGCCCCGATTCCTCGGCAATCATCTTGACCTTTCACAGAGACCGATTTTACGCGATAATTTTCGTTGGCATTGCTCGCGAGCAATACCGTGTAAGACAGACCTATTTATAACCAGCCAGCGTTAAGTTCCACCAAGGCCCAGAGTTTACGCGAACTCTCCGACGAAGTTTCATCCGTGTCTGAGAGTCGAATGCTTAGAAACTCTCGAGTAGGAACTTTCGAAGCGTTTCGAAGGGATAAAAGAACTTTCCATTCGGGTAAACGCTTTTAATGAGAAAATATGATGCACCGCCCCCTCTCGGTAGTCCCCACGACGCCAATTAGAGGAGAATAGCTTTCTCTCACCCCTTCAATCTACTGCCCCCCACCCCCACACTCCCCCAAAGTCGGAGGCGCCATCACCAGCTTCCCATCCCTACTTTATCCCCCTCTCACCCTTTTGTCCTATCTCCTCCCTTCTATTATCGCGTTGCGAAAAGGAAGTAACCTGGACTGGGTATTTTGATGAAAATCGTAATGCAATAGGCATGTAATACAAAAGGGGATGAAATACACCCTATCGAAGTCCTCGATAAGACGATCGACCCTTCTTAGTCTCGTGTTCATAACTACGTACTGTGGAATCGATAGGGTACTAAGGGATTTCCAGCTACGGAGACTGGTTATCTAAGGTCTTTCTGCACAGGGGGCAAGTTAATCTGCAGATTTGGAAATTGATTTTCCTTTTGTGAGGAGACCACCAGTTGATAGGGAAGAAGGGTACCCATATTTGGTTACAAAAATAACGAGACTACTTATTTTTGTAGCTCATTGTCAGATTTATTATTCTGACAGCAGCAAGTGAATTACTGTGATGTGTGTATCTTATTAAGGTACCTACCCTAGTGGAGCGCCTCATTTATTATTAACTTATTTCTGAATTGAAAATCATTTTAAAACCCGTAATTTTCGTAATACACTTCGCTCTTCTCTCATGTGAAAGGCGTCATGGTTACCTTAGACTAGGCATGCTCAAGACGAGCGCACGTACAGACGCTCGAATGTGTCGGCCTTGTTAGGGACTTCGTTGTCTTTACTACTGCGTGTCCCACTCGGTAGTAAGGGGGAACAGTAACGCTAAAGCGGTCTCTTCACCCACAAACACTAGCTAGCGTGGAAAATTCGAACGCAAATGGACGTCCATGCCTATATTACTACTTTCCAAGCGTGCCTGTCTTAAGCCAATGGTGTGTTGGCTAAAATGATTGTAGAGGGTAGAGAAATGTGGCACGTTAAGCCGGGTATCCACCAGTATCAAACGCCCGTATCGTATCACCGTTCCGAACCCTTTTGAATAGGCAGACGTTGCCTCGTTGCATGCAACGGCATGCTGCGGCGCGGACAACATTTCTTCGTTTCTTGATATAAACGGTTAGGCAATAGGACTGGGCCACTACAGGCGAGGAGTTTCGTTTTGCTGCGTGCCGTTCCAAAGGAACGGAGGCAACGGATCCATCCGAAAAATTTGTCGATTCTTTGCTGTTGCATCGAAGGAAAGGTTCATGCGTTGGCACTTGACATAGCGTTTCGTGCCGTCACTTGGGTTTCAATTTATTTGAAATCTTGCGGTATTATTGGATTCATTTCAAAAGCGATGAAATTATTTATGAATTTAATCTAATTGAATTTAGACAAATTTTATCGTCTAAATATATTTAAACAGATCAATTATCTTCGGTGCTACGCTGTACATAAAAGAGCAATGTTAATAATCACCTGTGTGATTATTGAAAAAGGACAATGTTAATTTTCCAGAGATTTTTCCGTTGCCGTGTATCGAAAGTTCTATTGGTCTGTGATACGGAGGCGAAGGAACGGGCCGATCCGAAAATTGTCGGTTTCTTGTCGTTCAAAGGATTGGTTCGGAAACCACTTGAAACGTAAAAACAACATACCCAGGCGAAGGCCCGAAATGCTATGTCAAGTGGAAACATGACACTTGAGGCACGAGATAATATGATTTGGAATTGGATACATCAGTGAGATAATACTAATGCAACGACTGAACTTTGTTATTTTTCATTTTTTTCTTAAAAAACTGTTACCAAGATATTTGTGATGTTTTTCTGATTAAAATGATACCAAACACTATATGGTTTGGATAATTACACTAAAGAAACAGCATGCAGCAAACCGAAACTTCTCGCCTATAGGAGTTTATTTCAAGACACGAAGAACTATTGTCCGAGCCGTAGCACGCCGTGGTATGCAACGAGGCAACGTCTGTCTATTCAAAAGGGTTCGGAACGGTGATACGATACGGGCGTTTGATACTGGTGGATACCCGGCTTTAAATGATCTTTGTTTCAAAGGGGGATACATGGGTATTTTCAAGCAAAAATGAACGATTTATTCTGAACTGGATACAGTGACTGAATTGGTAATACTCATTTGTGCCTTCTACAGTCCATTCTTGAGGATACAAAATGTATTTTACAAACAGACCGGCTTTAAAATATTGAGGATTTAATACAACGTAGTACCTCAAAATTGGCACTGCACAATACCTACGTCCAGGTGGTGAATACCATTCCGGTGAATAAATTATCAGAAAGGAAGTTATTGATATTGAGTATTCTTTAATTCAGAATCTACAGCCTGGAACTCGGTGATTGAATTTCATTAAAAATTCTGAAAGTTATACATAAAATATCAATGTTGTACATTTTCTCTTTTTCAAATTTTCATTCGATGTTTAATGAAGTGTTTCAAAATTCTGTGATCCTCATAAGCAAATTCCACCGTGTGGAAAAAATGTTACGTAGGTTCAGGAAAAATTTCAAATATTTGTCGTCTTGAAAAATATGGTTTCGAAAAAGTGGATTTGAAGTTTTTAAGTGCAGGTTTACATGCTCCAGATCGGCGGTTACATTTCACTTTGAAACTTCCACAATCTTGCAAATTTATTAACAAATTTTTTAAAACTGAAATATTTATGTACTCCATTAAACAAATTGGAGAAACGTTCTATTTATATTCAGTTTATCGACTAGTTCAAGGTAGATTTCTCATTGATTCAAAATTAATATCTAGACTAAAAAATTGTTATAAATATAATCTCATTACTTTTAGCAAAGATCTCATTGTTTAGAAGGAAGTACTTTAATGAAGCTATAACTGAAGGTTCTTTGTTCGCGTATGAAATAAAAAGAAGCGTAGGTCCAATTTATTTTCGGAACTTAACTAGGAAGAAAAATGTACAATGTTTCACTGGCAATAAAGAAAATTAGTAGGTATTCTACAAACGATTTCCAACTGTTACTGCTATCTGAAGCAATAAAACGGTGGAACGACGGATGCATTTGATATACAGAACTTCGAAGTTTCTTTTCGCTCTTTATAACTCTGGGAATAAAACATTACACAAATCTGCTGCTAATTTTATTTCATTACACTGTAATATGACTGTTTTACACCTATATACTGCCAATCAAATCTGATGACAAGTATCTACTAATACGTGAACATTCTTTTGTCAGTAGTGTATAAAAATTCTTCTATTAGATTGTAATATACTTGTGAAATACTTTCAGGTTTATTACTTATATAAATTCATGCATTACTTATTACTTATTTGAATTTCTATTATACCTACTACCTAAAACGAAGAAATCAATTAAGATAAAAATATCGGTAATTAGTGTGCATTTATGTCACTGAATGTCTGATGAATTTCATCAACCTGGAACAGTTGTCAACGAGCTAATTTCTAGTACATGTCGATAATTCTTTCGGTACTAAAGGCGGTCTGGCCATCCACAGATCGAGTATACTACCGATGAACTGGAAGTAATTTGAGGCCCAATTAATCAAAATTAGGGTCCATGTTCTACAAGATAGTCCATAATGCCATTAATCTCTCAATAAAAACTTAAGTCCCAGCGTGCCCTTGGATAGAAGAATGATTAAATTCTATTCTTTTTGTGGGCATTATACGAATAAATAGAACAGATTTAATAAAGTAAACACAATTTTCTTCACAATTTCTACAAATAATTTAACATTATTTTTATATACATATAAAAATGATATAAGTAAGAAAAGCTTATTGAAAAAAAAAGTATTTTTGCAATCAGTTTTTACGTATCTTTTTCATTAAGTATACTGACTTAATTTAATATTTTAAAGCATTGAGATTTTTCTATTACAGTTTGAAAATACACAATTTGTCACCTGCGCCACTTTTTTACTAAGCGTTCAGTACTTGTTACCTATTTTGCATAATAATACTTACCCTCATGCATCTTTGACGACACAATAGAAGTTAAGTGAACTGCACTAGGAAGTAAGTACTAAATTCACCATGTTCTTCTATCTTATAGTTAGTAGTTTTAAATTTTTATTCATTTTAAACATTCCTAAATGTTTTGTATAGTAAAAAAAGTTCGCAAAAGGAAAAAAGAATATTTTCCACTGAAATCTCAGTAATCTTTTTGCAAAAAACAAACGAGACAAAAAAAGGAGTGGGCTATGTGTCAGCAGTTAACATTTAAGGTGCCATATTATCTACATTCATACGTTCGTTCTATCGGGAATAATTTTAATGACCTAATTACAGATTTTTCGCAAAATAATTAAAAGTTTATTGAAATCTGAAATATCGAAATTTTGGAATTGTAGAAACCACAGGATGTAAATTTCTGGAATCTTACAAATCTGAAATATTCCAATTTTGGAATTTTGAAATTTTAGAAATCTCAGGGCTTAAATTTCTGAAATTTTGGAATTCTGGAATTTTAGTATGGTGAGGGGGCCAGGCTACATCTTGCTTCGAGAAGGGCTAATCCATTTTTTTAGGGGGCCCAGGCACCTACCTGAACCTGGCACCCCACTTTGAAAAATTCAATTTCGTCAAATTGTATTGCATTCTCCTTCGTTTGTACCAGTTTGTACCACCTTCACTTTCGTTTGTACCCCAAGAGGTTCGTTTGTACCGATTTCTGAAACTGACCCTAAGGGGTAACTTCGATATTTTTGAAGATTTTTCAAATCTTCTTGCGGTTGTTGTTTCCTAGTCGTTTGTACCCGTTTGTACCACCTTCACTTTCGTTTGTACCCCAAGGGGTTCGTTTGAACTGATTTTTGAAACTGACCCCAAGGCTGACCGCCATTTTTGAAAATTTTTTATATTAATCACATAAAGACCATAAATATTGTTTACCTAATATTATTAACTCCAAATCTACGATCTACAGAATTTCACCCCCTATGCGTTAGTCGGAAACTCTATAGTGGCTCGTTAAAAGAAAAGAACTATGTGCTGAGTAACAGAAAACAACCCAAAACCTGATGGCTCGACCTTACAAAAAAGATAGCAACTGTTAATTTGACAATGAGTATTATTTTCAAATATACTTAATGTACGATTTTGAGTGATACTCACAATGGAACATATCGAATGATTAATGAAAGAACTATTGAGAAAATATAATGATAATGAGAAACGGAATGATATTGTGCATATAATTAATGATTGTTAAGTGATATAAAACAAAAATTCTCGGATACCCATTGGGGTTTTTTTCACAAATCGGTACAAACGAACCCCTTGGGGTACAAACGAAAGTGAAGGTGGTACAAACGGGTACAAACGTTTCTTTTTTTTATGGCGTTGAGAGAATTAAAAAATGTTAAAGTGGGGTGCTAAGATATTTGCGCCCCCTTATATCTTTTCACTCCCTGGGGTACAAAGTAAAGTGAAGGTGGTACAAACGAAGGAGAATACAATACAATTTGACGAAATTGAATTTTTCAAAGTCGGGTGCCTTAAGGTAGGTGGCCCAGGCCTTCTCACTCACGTGAATATCAATACCTAATATCTCTATTCTTTCGATTTGAATAAAATTCTTTTACTCCTTCCTCGTTTATCGACAAGTAATGGATTACACATATTCAAAAGCAGACATTCCAAAAAATTATTCGATATCGTGTCAAAGTATAATTGAAAAAAGGTTTCAAAAATACCTGGTAAAAATTGTTCAAACTCGCCAGTAAAGTTGATGCCACAAAATGCTGAAAAGTATTGGTGCACGGTCTTAAATAAACAGCGTTCCCTGTCGTTGGCAGATCCTGCGATTTATCTTCGTTACCGAACGATATAAAGTCCGTAAACATTTTTACAGGAAGGATGAGAACCACTGGGCAGCAGGTTGCCGGAACTAGAACGGTACGGGGGGGGGCTGGATCGACGGCTATAAATCAGGAAGGACACGCGAAGCTCGCCGTCCCTCCTGCCTCTATCAGGACAAACTCCTTCCAAGAGCACGCTTCTACAAAGTATCGACCGACGGATAAAGGAAGAAAACTGAACTCCCAACGGCGCATTCTTCGTCTACGCGTCGAACGAACGTTCTGTGCTCCCTCGAACATTGAATTTACGACAGGAATGCTTAAAACGCTTCCTTCCATCGTTCGCGACATCGTTATCGCGTGCAACTTGACTGACATTTTGATAATGTAATAGACGCACCTAACGAAACAGAATTCTACAATTCTGTATCTATCACTTTTAACACGGTTTTACAGCTACAAATGGAATTCAAGGATTTATTAGGTCATTTCATATTAACCCTCAAATAGCGGAGTCTAGGTCAAGCGAGACTCAGACTTACAAAACACATACATATAAGCATATTAATCTAAAGTTAAATGTATAATTTTTAAACGAAAGAATTTCATATCTTGGAAAAATAATCTTTAAAGGAACAGAAAATGAATTTACAAAATGAAATTAAAATTGAGGCTATCTCTATGGTCCACCGCCCAAGGGAGTGATTTGGAAATGGAAAATCTAGCACGGTTTGTTGTCATGAAAGTATCCCAAAATACAGGGTGGCCCACATAACTCTTAACAGCTCAATATCTCGAAAACTATGACATCGATTTTAAAGTTCTTAGTCTTAAATTGCATGGATCTGAAGGGCCTTTCTAACTACATAAACATGAAATGGCCCCCACTTCTTCTTTAATGGGGGGCGGGGGTACCTTTATAATTTTAAATGGAACCCCTTATAAAACGTTACATATTTAGATTCTACAGGAAAAAACAAGTAAATTTCGTCTGAAACATTTTTTTGTCAGATATTTCCATGATGAGATTATAACAGTTTAAAGTTTCGACTTGTAGGTAAGTACCTACTTGAAGCGCTCGGAAATAGCATTATTGAAATGCGTCTGTGAAATTAGCACCTCATTTTCAAAAAACAAAACTTTTAGCAACAGTTCTATTTGCACCCGCAATAGTTCTATAGTTCCTGATAGGTTTTAGAAATAGTTCCGGCGAAATACCTGAAAAAATAGCATTTTGAAAATATGAGGTGCCAACTATTATTGCCTATTATATATATATTGCCAATAATAGTACGATTTAAATGTTATTTAAATCATCGTACTGACGATGAGAACGTTTTCATGGATAACTGAGTCAAATTCAAGAATTGTACCTACAAGGAAGTACCTACAAGTCGAAACTTCAAACTGTTATAATTTCATCATGGAAATATCTGATCAAAAAATGTTTCAGACAAAATATACTTGTTTTTTCCTGTAGAATCTAAATATGTAACGTTTTATAGGGGGTTCCATTTAAAATTATAAAGGTACCCCCGCTCCCCATTAAAGAAAAAGGGTGGGCTACTTCATGGTTATGTAGTTAGTAAGGCCCTTCAGATCCATGCAATTTGAGACCAAGAACTTTAAAATCGATGTCATAGTTTTCGAGATATTGAGCTGTTAAGAGTTATGTGGGCCACCCTGTATATTGTATATTTGCAGTTTACAGTTTCATAGAAATGACTATATAACCATTTTAAGGTAAGGTCATGTTGACCCTGTATGAATTATATATTTGTATATGTATTTTTTTCGGTGCGTATACACCTTGTTATACTTAAATATATTTTTAATTTTGTATATAATTATAATGACATTGTTATGGGTCAAAACGACTTTGTATTTGTCTACGTCAATTATAGAACATCCGTCTTTCCACGGATAATATAAAATAGCTGATTCTTAATTGAAACACAACATGGATTAACCGATTTATAGCTGAAGGCGTTAAAAGTCACAGTGTTGTGTAAATGTAACATGCTTATTATAATTTTGTTATGGTAAATTTTCAGTTTATTCCTATATACTTTTGCAAAAAATAATAAATCTAACGTGTAAGAATTACTGTAATTCGATCTGTATGGTTAGAAAGAACAGCAAGGATATTTGACTTATTTTGATTTACCATTTTATAATACAATTGAATGTAAGTATGCACTTATAGATTACTTGTTTGAAACAGAAAATATTATACAATTTGCATTATTTCGAAAAGTTACATACCCATAAAAATTTGGTTAAAATTGAATTGAAAGAAAAGAAGTTGTTATGTATTTTTGCATACGAGAATCCGAATTTTGATATCATTTACAAAATTTTATACTGTTCCCTTAAACATTATACTTATAATATATAAAACCTTTTTGATGGAAAATTATGCACTTAACTTTAGGTTAATATCCTTGTACATGTTTTGTACCCATACTCCACTATTCGAGGGTTAAACACGGCACGTATTTAAATGTGCATAATTTGTAGCATAATCATTAGCATGATTAGATAGGAGCCAGGGTAGGCCTGGCTCGTTAAAAAACTGGAATTGATCTCCTCATATCTAAAAATTTTAAGATTCTAAAATTCCACAATTCCAAAAATCTACAGTTCTAGAATTTCAAAATGAAATTTCATATTTAAAAAATTCCGGAATTTCAGAATTACAAAATCTCAAAATTTCCATGGATCTAGCCCCCATTCCAGAAAAAGGTCCTCGTTACGTCAATAAGCATAAGTGCTATTTTGTATTACTTTTATTTTACTAAATCATATGTAACAACCTAACACCATTAATTTTAATATTACCACTCAATATAGATCAACTGGTAAAAAAAGTTTTTGACGTAACAAGAGCCGGCCGTTGCTGTGGCAAGTGGCTTTGTTCAGCAGATTAATTAAACACGCACGTTGAACTCGTTACCATACGTTTCCATTAATATGCACGGTTGAGCTTGTTACCTAAGCAACGATGATCATCATTCTGCGAAGAAGTTCGAATTACTGCATTTAATTTAGAGAAAAACACACTGTCACTCGAGATTTTCGTGCCAGTCAATCTCGGGTTACTTCATTCTGCCATAATTACTATTTTAATATCCGTAAACTTTTTGATTACTTATTACACCGGTTAAAGCTAATTTATTACTCCTTGTATAAAATATTTCAGTTATTCCATTACCTTTTAATTAATTACTGTAGTATTAACACTAAATCTACAGGCATTCAATATAAATTTACCTATAAATTGAAAATAAAGTATTAAAAAAAAAAATGAAACGTAAATTAGCTGTATAATTATACAATTATTCTTTATTTCAACAATAATCAATTTAATCTTAAGAAACTGGTCAGTCATTTTAATTAGTCGGTAAATGAAAATATTAGTTCCATAAATAGTTTAGTCATTATGAAAAAAGATTATCTAAGATATTTTATAGAAATTTACTTTTTTGCTATTTCAAATTTTTGTTTAAAGAAAAATACTCGATTCAAAACCTTGTTAAAGCCAGTTTGTAGCCCTTATTGCATTACTAAACTTCTACCTGTAACATTTTTCTCTACCTCTTTACTTTAAAGGTACTTTAAAAGTTATACGTGAAAAAGTAGGAATGTCTATTTGACTTTGAGGTTAGTTTTTATATTCTCGAAAGGTCGACTGATAAGAAAAGTTTGACAACTCGAAAATTCAAAAAAGTTTGGAACCTTGTAAAAATGTAATTTAGATGGTGTTGACAACGAAGCTATTTTTCGTTTCAGCAATGGAACAGCTCCAGGGCCGAAAACACCCAATTAACAAAATTATGTGTAATCAGATTATCGTGAATACTTTTGAAACTATACAAAATATTTTTTAAAAAAGTATCTAATTTAACGTTTTTTAAAGTGTTTTTTATAAATATTCATGAAAATATGAAAACTCACCATTTTTTAAATCGGATGTGTTCTGTTTTGCTATTAGCAGCCCTCGAATTACAATTTTGAACAGTTTCATATATTTTTCAATTTTCGAGTTGCCCAAATTCTCTTGTGAGCAGAAATAAGACCTGCCGTTATTCTTGCCTTGAATCACCCTATAAACTTACAAAATTTCATTGAAATCGATGAATATGGGTTCGCGATGTTCGCCTGCGAGTATCTTACCCATGAACATTGATCACGAAAATTCAGACACAGCTGAAGCAAACGAAGGATGCAGGAATTACGATCAGATTTGTAGGTTTCGATTGTGAAACGCGTAACAGTGCGGACAATCGTTCTCCGGGAGGTGAACCCTTCTCCCCCGCTCAGGGTATCGTCATGGGCCCGTGATAACCATTCCGATACTATAGTCCGACGACAGTGACACATTGCAGCCGGTTTTCGCCTCTCGTAGGCCGGTTGCTGGTGCCAGGGTCATATACCATCGACGCATAACTGGTAATTACACGAGCCGAGCACTTACCGCACCCCAGGCCTTCCTTTATTGCCTACCAGCGACGACTCCGCGGAAACGACGGATCGTAGAAACTCCATTTGTACCTAGGCACCGGAGGAAAACGATCGGCGAACCCGGTCAACCGACGAAGAAACGACCCACCAGCCAGACCAAACGGGATACCCATTCTTTCTGACCACCTGCGTCCTCCGCTGATCCGACGTAGAGTGTTCGTGTCCCGGGGAGAATAGAGAAAGAGCGAGTGGGCGGAGAGGGAAATGGTACGCTCGATTCAACAAAATGTTTCAGTAAGAATTCCCAAGAATTTAGCGTAATGGAAAGGAAAGTTAGCAATGTCGCTCTTGGCAGGTTTTATCGCTCGCAACACGGTATCGTATAATATAACTTTCGATAAATAGCGGACGTTAGCTTGATATATTTTTATCATCTTTTCTGGATTTACACAGAATTGTGCTATTTTATAGGTACGATTGTAACATGTACCTATAGAGTTATGACTTTCATCAATATCCTCCAAATGTCATTAGATTTTAATAAGGTTCATTGCGAATCAAGGACTGCAAGCTTAACACAAATAGAATACGATTTTCTAATATGCTGCGTAACTCGTCTATCCCGATGGTCGATGTTCTGTACATGTATAATGCTACAAGTAATCCGATTAATCCGCTACCACGCGGGTTATAACGGTGCTGTGAAACTTAAGCTCTACGGCGTTTTCACTGTATACAGTGAAAAAACGAAAATGGCAATGATGTCTTGAATGTGTATGGAGCTAAAACTTCGAAACAATAAAATATAAATAATGAAACAGTTTATTTGAGAAATAAAGTCGTTGCACAGGTCTTTACTTCCAAGTTACTGATATTACCTTGATACATATTTTTTCTGTCTCGTAGAAATAAACCAAACAGCACATTTTCTTTTCCTCTAAAAATTCCATTCACCAGTTAAGAATTAATTTTAACGATTAACAAGAATTTTCTATATTTAATATATCGTTTCCGATTATGTTAACCACAGCTTTTATTGAAGCGAAATTTTCACAAATTTCATTTTCCACATCTAAAGCTTTCGTCCCAAGGGTCCGTCTCGGGCAGCCGCATTAAATCATACGTAATGCGGTCCGCCGTCCCTACGCTTTATGATAATTCACAAAATCAGAGTCTTCTTTCGCGCAAAGTGATCACTTTAGCCTAATAACCGGCAAGTATCGTGAAATCCGCTTTTTACCCTTTGTCCACGGCAAGTCACGCAATTTAATTAAAGAAGCTCAGCTGAAAATGAGTGATAATAGAATGAAAAGGGTACAAAGAGCATGGGCTAGCGTATTTTTTAGGATTAAGCCCGGGAAGCTGGAAAGGGCCGAACGAAATTGAACCGGACGGACGTTTTCATGGATTAATCCACACTTTAACATGCACAGGGTATATCCTGGCTAGATAATCATAATAAAATGTCGGTACCCCTACGCTACAAGGAATCCAAACGTCGATAGTAATCAAGCAGAAGCTACGCGCACGCCAGCGGTGCTAATAAACGGCCGTATGATTTGAATTCTCGTGCGGCTGATTCGGTGGTGGCTTGTGCCTTGCGGTTTCCAATTACAGTACGGCCACGAAGCCCGGTGACGTTTCAGTGACCTCTAAGACTGTATGCCTTGCACGCTGTGTGCAGGAAGGGCAGGAGGGGAGGAGAAGGGGAAGATGGGAGAGCTAGGGATGTAATTAACACGACCAGCTTGCTGCGAGACACTGACGTATCTATCTTCCAGCCCTCTGACTGCTAGGACGGTTATCCCTTCACGGTTACGTAACGCGCAGGCCTACGTAAGACGTACTTACGTACTGGCTCCTCCTTGCTTTGCACGCGTACATCCACCCTGCCCATCCAACCCACGATTCTATTTCCTTGGAAGCCGCAATGCAGTCCCGCTCCGACCAAGACCAACTCTACGATTCTACCGTAGTTCGTTCGATTACCCTCTCGAATTTTGTGGTTCGTTTCAATTTAACTTGAATTTTGATACAGATTTCGGAGACAGAGAACTCTTTGGATACTTTTAAGTTATCGTGCTTTCTTACGCAAAAAGTAATAGTTACGAGTGAAGGCGTTACGTTTTTAATTTATTTTTATACATTGTACTGATGTTATTTTTTTTTACCTTTCCTGATCTGTTATTTATTAATTTATTTTTATGAGGAGCTTTAACAGTTTTTGTTTTGCAAAAATAATCATTTTTTTCAGCATCTGTTTGCAGAGGGGCATCGTCGTTAGAATTCATGGAAGGGTATTTTTTTTCTTTCCATTTCAAACGAAAATTTTTTTCTTACTCCGTTCAAATTCAGTACACACCAGCAACTATATCAAGGAAGAGATACTTGGAATGAAACTTCTTTTCTATTGATATTCGTGGGTAGCACTGGACCACTTTAAAGGTCAGAATGATAACTATTAATATTTGAAATAAATCAGCTACAAATACCGGAATTTTAGTACCTATGTAAGCACTTACTATTTTAGAATGTGCTATAAAAAAGCCAAAAATGCAACTTAGAAAGATTCAGGATACATTTCCACGTCACAGTAAATCATGGTATTCAATGCCATAACACAATATGCCCCGAGTTTGGTCATTATGAAAGGGTTTCTGCTCATCTATTCTCTTTCGTGAAATATCTTTATATATTGATGGAATCTATTAATACAAAGCATGTAAGGTCTTTGAGGTTTCCGCGGTTAGATTCTGAATAAGACTTGGCTTCCGGGATGGAGCCGCGTTGGTTGACGGTTTGTTGCCGATGTTTCGTAAACAATGCAGTTTACTTCTTCAGGGCGAGAGACAACCTGATACTGGTTGCTCCCGTACAGGGTGTCCCTATTTATCTAGAACATTGTTGCGTGACGTTCCAGTTGAGTGGAGTTGACCAATCGGGTGGCTGTTTTAATTCAATGGTCAATCAATTAAAAATGGCCAATCAATTCTTCTTTTTAATTGATTGACCATTAAATTAAAACTGCCACCCGATTGGTCAACTCCACTAAACTGGAACGTCACGCAACAATGATTCCAGTTCTGGATAAATAGGAACACCCTGTACGGTAGCAACTAGTATCAGGTTGTCTCTGAAGAAGTAAACTGCAATGTTTACGAAACTTCGGCAACAAACTGTAACGTCCCGCTGAAGACAAATATCTTTTTCATTTTTATTATTATAATTAATTTTCGTTTTTTTGTAATTAAAATCATTGTAATAACTTATTTTTGTAATAAAATGTCGTACATATTGAGTATAAGTCGAGTCGATAATTTTGTTTAGCCGTACATTTTATTACAAAAATAAATTACTACAATGATTTTAATTACAAAAAACGAAAATTAATTATAATAATAAAAATGAAAAAGACATTTGTCTTCAGCGGGACGTTACAAAACCGTAAACCAGAGCGGCTCCATCGCAGAAGCCAAGTCTTATTCACAAAGCATGTATTTTAGTATCTTTTAGCATATAGAAATAGCGTAATGTAATTTAAAAGATTATGAAAAAAAAACAACAATAATTTCATAGCCAACAAAGTATTAGCATGCTTTTGATTTAATTAAAAATTACATCACTATTTGATTTATTAAGTACAAAAAAGTGCTTAATGTTTTATATAATTTGAGATTCTACGGGTTTTTTTTTAGTAGTATCCAGATTATTGTTTAATCGTTCTTGTAGTAATAGATTTTTTATTAATAAATGCTAGAAGTTTTTTATGCTAGTCTGATAATCGTGGATTTATAGAAAAATGTTTGGGCACATTGTAAATTGAAGTGTAAGCCACACTTACTTATATGTTTCGGAACGATGTCCCTTTGGAAATGAAATATTCTCTTATACCTAATTTAATTACACTGCGTAATAAATTATTTCGTAATACATCTAGACATGTACATCTGAGCAGCATTCATTGTTCCATTGATAAATGCTGGGGTTTCCACTCCATTGTATGATAGATATCCCCTCACCCTACTATGTCGACCACCCTGTTTCACCATTGGTCAAAGATTCTTCGTGACCAATTTGATATTAGGTATTTTTCATACAAACTTATTTCCTAATAATCAGAAATATTAAACTTTTTCTCATCACAAAATGTTACCGTCTTATATCTAGAACCCCATTATTTTATTTATGTATGACTTAGCATAGCCAAATGAATAAATGATATCTTTCTTGTTACTTTACCATTATAAACAGAATGCAGCACACTTCTCAACATTTAAATAGTAACATTTTTTTTTACAACGTAGACAAATTACATTCTTTACCGTTGAAATTTTTCAGTAAATTTTCAAGAATATACTTGATATTATAATATTACTTTAATATGTAAAGTTATTCTAAAAAACGAGGTTATGCCAATATTTTCTCGGCAGGTAATATAATATTGAAGATGCCCATCCTACTTTCAATCTAAAATTAAAAAAAAATGATTAAATTTAAATAAACGTCGAAAAGGATCCAAAATCATAGTTGAAATGTTACAATCCATTTATTTTGGTTTAGCTTTGCTTGAAAAGGCACCTTTATTTGCCTTCGTAATCAGAAAGCCAGATCAAATAGTTTCTTTTTAAATTATGTTCCTGAATTTAGATTTATTAAAATTGATTTCATCATAGGTATGAAAGTACCTCCCAGGAATTTGTCATGTTATCTGATTGACGTTTATATATGTTAGGTGTGAACTCATCCCGTGCAATTAATTCAATTCCATCTACACTCCTGCCACGAATATTTTTCATCAGGGCATAACTTCGAGCAATCCAACATATTTTGCTATTGACCATGTAACGCAGTCGCTACTCCGTGAAATGCAAGCTGGAATCGTTACGCGAAAAAAAATTACATTCCTTAATGAACAAGTTCACACAGAATCATCCCCTAAGGGAATTGTTCACAATTTTCTCGTACCCTTCTCTTAAAATACAAATCTGTCCTTATGTATAATTCTACCCCCAATTTTCTGTATAGCATCGAGTTGCGTAGAAGATAAAATATCTTCACGTGAAGTATACATACTTGAATATAATGAAGGAACGCACAAATGTTTTTTATTAATAATATTATAATTTCATAACGAATAGGGAGAAATACTAACACTACCAATTCTCGTATTATATTTTCATTACCGAGGTTTTCTTAAATTTTTAAATTATTTTTAAATTATTTTTTTCTATTAATAGCAATGGAGAAAGATTATATATACAGGTAAATAACAAATGAATTTTATATTACTTTTACAATCATGTTTTCCATTTCGGATTGAATTTCTTTTATTTAAATCATTGTAGTATGATGTCGAAACTTGGCGTAGCTAGGTAAGGGTAAGAGTGGGTCCGGTCCCTTTAAAAATCTGGACCCTCCTCAAAGATCTCATCCTTTATCATTCTAAAATTTTGAGATTCAAAAATTCCAGGATTTCAAAACTTCAGGATTCAAAAACTTCAAGTTATCTACATTTCATAATTACATAATTACAAAATTTTATTTTACCAAAATTTCAAACCTTCTAAATTTCAGAATTCCAGAATTTCGAAATTACAAATCCTAAAACTTATAAATTATAAAATTTCAAAAGGAATCTGATCCATCTCAGACGAAGACGCAAGTTACGCTAATGGATCCAAATACCCAAATTAAAAAAAGAAATTAAGCTAATTGAAGACGATATTCTGTAGCAGCTGTTTTAAGGATTCTCCGGTAATAATAAAGTAACGAAGGATGTTCGTTTGGATCCTTTCAGGTCGTAAATTCGACGTCAGACGGTGAGCTACAAATTAGAGGGGCGGAATTATATTAAGCGGAAGGTTGGTAAACTCGGGAACAATGAATGTAAGATGTTCCTGGTGAATAGGTAGGAACCACAGGAACTAAAATTTGCTTCGACGTATGCTCTTACGTAAGTTACAGCTTGCCGCTACGTCTTAAGTGATGTACACGAGGGTCACATTAAGAGTTACGATTACGAGACGAGCCCGTACTTCGTTCTCCATTTAGGTGGATACACGATTCTTTCGAGTTTTCCGTAGCTAAAAGCGTCAGCTCAAATGATCCCATCGAGAAGGAAACCGGGACTAGTTTTAGTAAGGTTGTCGTAAGAACGCTTTTTGGAAAGAGTGATGAAGATGAAAGGGGTAAAAATGTCACGGACACGAAAAGCTCATCTTTCCTGGGTAGCAAGTTGAGAAACCCGAGGAAGCTCAATAACGAGTTTCAAATAAATTAACAGCAGTCACGAGGACATTGGTGGCTTCGTCGATCCAAAACCAAGGATGAAGTATACCACAACAAATAGGTTTTATTATGTTGTTGCATATCGAATGATCGATTGTGAAACACAGAAAGTCTAATACAATTTAATAAGATAGAAGTGTCTTAAAATAGTGCGTGTGGTAGGTATACCATTTTTAACTTCAAAGTTTGATATGTTTCATCAATATTCTCAATCATTTTTGTACAATCACCGCTGCTGGAAATCTACTAGTACGTTTTTATATTCAACTATTTAATTCAATATCAAAACATAAACTTTTCTGTCTTCCCTATACCTCAGCAATCAGAATCGAAGTGGAATTCTATAGACTGATTTGGCGGCTTAGGGCGTTAAGCCTTTATATGTATGTCATAATAAGGGCTTCTCTATCGGGATAATCTTCTACTCCTCAAGAGTAAATACAATTGATGTGTTCATAAAATTTCATTTGCAATAGGAAGTTTTGTAGCATAGATATTTTTGTTTTTAATTGTCATATAAAAATTCCTGTAGCATACTTGTTATTTTAAAACAAATGCAAAGCATTGAGGGACTTTAGTAGCGAAGAAATGAATTCGATGCACAACATAATGGTCCGACCACTTTACAGTTTGGTATTGTTCTATAGCTCTTTCATACATGGGTTGTTCTAAAAGGTGCGTTATATAACTCAAAAAGTCTAAAACTCATTCTACTTTCCTACAGAGGACTTTGAAAGTTTATGTGTTATTTCGCTAACTTGAATGCGAAATAAATGTTTTAAATCCATGATAAATTCTTAATTTAATCTACAAAGAAAGAAAACTGGACTTTACTAGGGGCCAATGACCCTGGCTATTGAAGTCATTGTATATACTGAAAGAGTGAAAATAGTAGTAATGTTTTGGGGTCGCTATCATAATCAATCTAATTGAAAATATGAAGATAAAACATCGCAAAATTTGCACGGTGCTTGTCCGAGCAATAAGGTCATTGTGAAGATCTTTATCTCGAGAATATACTCGTGAGTCTGATGGAAAGCACAACTTTAACAGAGACTGGACTTCATACTAATAGAATTGCGTCGTAAATTAGCTGTAATAAACATTACCTATGATTTTTATTGGAGAGAACCCCGTTACCATATAGGTTTGTAATATGGGACACTGGATTCGTGCCAAAGCTATAATATGTGTAGCTACAAACCATAACATGATCGCACTCTTATATGAAAAGCAAACAATAACGCCCTCTTTGATTACTAGATGAATTTTATAGTCTAAATGGTATACATAATACATATTTTCCAAATTTTGTATAATTTTAGTGTTACCATAGTGTATGCAACGTAAAGAATCTAAATTATTATTTATACAGTTAGATATTAAATTCTTTGCGTTAAAAATTGTTACTGTTTCCTAATATTCGATACCACCCTAATCCCAGTTTCATATTATGCAATAATGAGGCAAGCTTTTGAACTAATTCGGTTAACGATTTTTCTTCGTAGAAGTAAGAATGGCTTCTCAGGCAAAGCGTAAAACATGAAACAGGGCTGCTATCCATATTGGCTCCTATACAGGTCATAAAAAAAAGGAGATGGGTTATCTAAAGGGCGTTTAAAATATTTGATGTACCTAAGACAATATTTAAGGATTATGTTAAAAATACAAGAGAGACGCCAGAATACTTGGTAGATGTAAAATTGAGTCAAAAGAGGTTTAAAGAAAACAAATCGTAGAAAAGGTTTTTCTGTAGGAAAAAGTAAACACATTAACCCTGAAGAGTATATGTATAGTCTTACAGACCGAAGTAGTAATTGATATGTATGAAATATTTTAGTTGTCATTGAATGTGCAATACTCGTAAGTATTGTAATTGATCAACTTGACTTAAGAAATAACATTTTTCATCGAACCAAATATTTCGGTTTCATAAGCGTTATTGATGAAACCACGTGGTAGGTACATATTGTTCAGTATGGATGTTTTTTACAAAATTCATAATGAGGTATTCTATAGCGATCTGTTTTATATTTACACAAAACAACCAAACAATAAGGCAAGAATTTTTTTCACTTTTATGTAAAAATATTTATTTTTGCACATATACATTATTAAATTTTGAATCCTTGAACAGCGAAGACTGGGTCAACTGAGGCTCAAGCTTACAAGACATATACAAGGATATGAACCCAAAATTAAAAGTATAATTTTTAAACGAGAATTGTATATATTGGAAGAATAATTTTTAAATGAACAGAGTAAAATTTGAAAAAGGGAACAATATGAAATACAAATTTAAATTTAAATTATGGATCTCTCCGTGGTCCACTGTCCGAGGGTTAACTGGAAAGCTAATTTATCAAAAGAGCCTTTTGTCCGCGCCGCAGCAAATGTATTCTGACGAGTTAACACGTCATACCCAATTAAAAGGTTAAAAACGTATCAAGTTTGAATTTACGTGGGTTGTCTTTAAAGCTCCATGACGAGTTAACTTGTCATCCTCAGTTAAAAGGTTAATTATATAACATAAGAAAAATGCCTACCCAAATTTCCCTTTTCTCTATTAAAAAAAAATAACACCTGCATTTATTTGAAAGAAACTGTATAATAAAATTCCCACTTCGAGTTGATTAATACATTTTTCCATCCAAACGCTACAGTACAACTAAAACAGCATTCGAGAATTTAATTCACGAACCGATGATAGCTCGGTGCAAGACGATTCGATGCTAGCTGTGCACAAATTAAGCTGGCCCCCACCGTATTTCGACAAACGGGACGAACAACAAGTATCCTTGGCCACGTCTGCCAGCACGGGGTGGAATTCGGCATATCAGCATTCTTGGAAACTCGTCTGGTCAAAATAATTCCCCGGATCGGTCGGAACTTGGAAGAAATTCCTTAGCAAAAAGGAATCGTAGCTGTTTCGCAAGCGGATATGCAAAAGGAGAAGAGAGAGAGAGAGAGAGAGAGAGAAGCATTACGTGGCCAACGTATGCAAACGCGGTCGAAGGTTTGCGAGCCGTGGCACCTGTCGTAGCCGGCTAATCTTGAACACGTGTTTCCTTGTGTTAGCTGGCCCTGTGCCAATGCTCGGAGAATGGTCATTGTACAGTATCCTGGTACTCTACATGAACATTTCTCTTGAACGTTGGCTGTATCGTGCGACCAGTAGTCACGCCTATATCGGTCCTCTATCGAATCCTCTAGCTTTGATCAGTTATCAAGAGCACATTGGTACATTTTCTCAAAGTTGTGGACAGATGATAAAAACAAAAAACGTTTAATTCTCTGTATCTATTTAGTACGTATCTGTGGATACGTACCTACATACGTATACTCCTGCTCAAGTCTTAGGTTACCCATCAAAATTTTATACAGGCCTACAGAAAATGACTGAAATCGTTAAAATATTTAAAGGAAAGTGGCCTCTTCTTTATTCTATAAAATTACCTGTGTATAAGATAACCAATACGTAGAATAATTTGAAATTTTAAGAAACTTTCGTTCATGATTCAAATTATAGATTACTTGAATGACTAGTATAGAATCCGGATTTTAAAGCAATTACATATAATTATTTTTTACATATGATTCTATGTATAATTTTACAACCTAATTCAGTATTAGCAGTCTTCTCACAAGCTAACACTGTAAGGTATAAGAATTTTGATTATGAATATAATCAATTTTTTGAAAACTAAAAGTTATGACAGTAGACGAAAAAATAATGGAACTCTTTCAGATTATCTTGTTAACTATATTTCCAACACGTATTCAATAGAAACAGAATTTTTCTGGAATTGTTGCCTTGAAACGATAAAGGTTTGTTTAACTGTATCAACGGTATAATATACCAATTACAGTGCATAGGATATCGTTACATGATGCGGAAATAACAATCTATTCATTATTGTAAATTGCACAATTGGAAGAAGAAGCGCAAGAAACTCGAAGTAAATACATTAAGAAATATAGGGAAGATTATTTTAGAAAATAAAAAAACGTAAAAACTACTTTTCATAAAGTCATATTCCTATAATAATATGCTGAAATCATTTTTTTTCAGATGCAACAATATTCTTAGGATATCATCCAGTACTTTGATATGTTTGATATAAGTACTTACTTAAACTTGAAATATCCAAAGAAGAAAAATGATTGAAATTATTACTTGATTTATAAATGCACAAAATTGTTAATACATTTTTTATAATTATGATTGTAGTCTGGAACAAAAATTCAATATTTAATGATAAAAATTATTCTCTTATTTTCTTAGTCGTTTTTAGTCTAATATATTTTAACAATGTACTATAGAATTAAGAATATTAATTTCGTCTTTGATATTGAAAAAATGTGCCAGTGTAAAATTTGCAGTTTTCTCTTTCGGGCCAGTGACAATAAACGAATGAACGATGTTCGAAGCTGTCACTCTTATCGTCCACATCTTCATTTATGTTGTAGAAGAACAGTCTCTATGCCAGAGTGATCGAGCGATTTTGGCACCGGTTTGCAAACGCTCAATATTTTGAGGTTTGATATTTTATAGCTTAGAACGGAAGCTGTCTATGCGACCCACTTCAATCAGTTAAAGTGAAGAATTTCGTAGCATGACGAGTAGCTTGTTCAAAATCCGAGGCAACTGATTAAATTAGAAAGACGAAAAACAAGATCATTTTAAGTCTAAAATAAGCACTTCAGAATGTAATATTTTTGGAAAGCATTTTTGGTAAGCTTCTTCCGGGATTTTGTTTAGGACAAGTTGATCGAAGGTTTTTAAATGGAATATCGCCGCAAAGAATATCTTTTGACTTTAATTTGAGTCTGGGTAGTTCGAAATAGGTTCTCTGGATTAAATTGAGTGAATACGAAGAATGGTGCTTTTAGACACAAAAATTTCAGCTACAGTGTAATATTAACATTCGAAACGTGCACCATACTGATTTCGCTGCTTTGCATTAAAAAAAATTACTTACAAAGACATTAGGGATGTATGGTCTGACTAATGTGTCGGGTTCCCGACTAGTCGGGTCGGTTCGGAAAACAACGGGCGGGCTCGAGC
Organism: Osmia bicornis bicornis; assembly: GCF_907164935.1. Classification (NCBI taxonomy): domain Eukaryota; kingdom Metazoa; phylum Arthropoda; class Insecta; order Hymenoptera; family Megachilidae; genus Osmia; species Osmia bicornis. The sequence continues at coordinate 1,429,299 of NC_060219.1, read as the reverse complement.
GGGCGTCCGATGCATGCGTACAGTCGGGTAACCCGACTATTTCGGGTTCAGTCGGGTGCAGTCGGGCTCATTCGGACGAGCTCCCGCTGGCCGCAGCCCGCAACCCAACTTTCATGTATTCTTGTTAATACTTGCAATAAGCATGTGCAAAATCTATTTTATGTAGGTGGAATTTTGGAATAAGATAATTTTTATGTGGAAAAATAATACTTGTAACGAATTTATTTGAAATGAATTTCATTCTATGCCACCTGTATGTTCATTTTATACACAATAGATTTTGAACATGCTTATTGCAAACATTAACAAGTACATGAGAGTTGGGTTGCAGGCTGCGGCTCGCGGGAGCTCGTCCAAAACAGCCCGATTGTACCCGACTGAACCCGAAATACATAGTCGGGCTACCCGACTGCACGCATGTACCGGACACCCGCCCGAGCCCGCCCGATGTTTTCCGAGCCTGTAATATCGGGTACCCGCACATTCATAATAGACATCATGCTGTATCTATTATGAAAATATGATCTATTAGTTGTTTTTGAGTATTTGTACGACTATTTACAGAGAAAAATACAAAAATATATCTACTACCAGTGCCGGTTATAGCGTATCAGTCACCATGGGCGAGATCTTCTTCGCCTTCCCCCTAAAATTGCTCAATAATAACAAACGTATATATAAACACTTTCTAGCTAAAAAATGGTGCATTTTCTATTTCGCGCTTTCAAAAATTAGATTTCAAACATCTTTGGGTGTTCGCCGCCCCGGACGATAGCTCGACCTCGCTGATCATCCCCACCTCAAACTTACACTGCTTATTTTATAAAAATTAAATTTAAAGCTCCGAATAATAAAACAATGGTGTAAAATCACATCCAATACAACGTTTAATTTGGATCATTCAAAACGAAAGAGGTTTGAATGATTAAAAAAAATTTTTTCAAGTTTAAAAAAAGCGGCTGCATACATACTTACTTCTTATGCGATTATATCTACCAAGTACAGAATTTTCCTAAATGTTCTTGTAACCAATATTGTTTTTTAAATTCATTCTAGACATCAACAGAAATATTAGTTACAAATTGTGTTATGAAAATAATTTAGAAACAAATATTCATTCACTGTAGTTTTATAAGAAAATCTACAATATCTAAATAGGAGACACAATATTGTATAACTGTAATTTACATGCTCCAAATTCCAGAGTGCCGGTAATTTAAATAACAAACCGAAAATTATCAGTTACGCTTTTCTTTTATTCAGAAGCTGCAGACGTTCCAGAGGCAGTTATACGCCTCTACAAAATATCGAGCACGATAATCGTAAAGCTTAAAATGGGTTAGCTCACGTTTTACGGTACTCAAATTTCGCAGCTCGTAAAGCTTTCGATTTAAATTCCAAAGGGAGAGACCTCGAACCGACGGAAAGCGTACGCATTACGATAGACGCGTTATTGATGTTTTCAAGTTGTACCCGAGCGTATTTAATGTTAAATTTAACTGGTTCACCGAGAACTGTCAGCATCCTGTTGACACGCCGTATTCGAAAGCTCAAATTTCGAGGCACATACCACTGGTCAAAAATATGAGATGACTTATCAATAAAGATATAAAGTGAAATTCTTTAACTTGTCCTTTCTCATTTTGAAAAGGAATATAATTTTAAACAATAAAAAATATTGAAATATTTTTTTTATTTCAGGAAGTCATTTCAACATTATGTAAAACGAAATTTATAATGGCAAATATTTCAAAATATAACAATTGCATTGCATATTGTAATGAAATGCAACAAGAGGTTAAATATTTAGTGAAAAATGTCCAAAAATAATTTTACTTTCATTCTTCTTGTTGCAAATGATTTGTGTAAATAAAAACACAGTAATTAATAACACTTTCACAATTCGTCTATAAATTTTGAACTCAAATCAAAATATTCATTTTCGAAAGTTATTATTTTAAAATAATTTAATTATTTCTTATTAATTAACACTAGAATCACTAAACCCGTCAAAATAACGGATGTTGGACTTTTTATTTTAAATTATAAAAATTATTAACGTGTTTTTCTTGAACTGCATTGATTTTTGTTAAGATAAATAATAATTTTACGTGTTAATTTATTTTATTACTTTATTTCCAATGTAAAAGTAAGTGTTAATCAAAGTATTAAATTTTCTGATTAAGTACAATATTTGTGACATTTGAGTACCCCAGTTGCGAAAGCAACCGTGAAATATTTTGATTATTAACAGAAGGATTAATAGTAACACTTACCCTAATTATTAGCTAGATGAAGTCTGTAAGTTCAAAGAAAGCTAATATATTCCATGGTATCATTGTCGTCGATATGATAGAACAAAAAGAAAGCAATTAATTTCACGAAACACGCGCACCAGTTAAACTCAGTTCCCGATTCTTCTGCAAGTCGCGGAGGAAGTTCACTCGCGACTGCATTAGAAATTCTGGAAATGTAATTCAAGCAACAACAAGAATACCTCTTTGCGGGCGTACGTTTCGCGCCGCCATATGAAGAGTATGCAGAACTTGTCGTCGGCTCGCGCTCGTGTTCCACCCCGCGAACTGTTCCACGCAAAATTGCCGATGAATGCGCTTTCAGCAGCCGCCAAGGATGCACAACTTCGCAAATACGTGTCGATACGCTTCCTGCGCGCAAAACCGTGTCGAAACTTGCGGGACAAAGAGTTTTTAATGAACATTTCAATGCCCCAAGTTATGACTATGTTACTTAGAACTTTTACCTTTTCATTTGAATATTGTACGGAAGAAATGTTTTAGAAAAGTTCACTTTGACGAAAGGTAGCGCTGGATGTTCGTAAAATCATGGAGATTAAGAATAATACCGAATACGTATTTGCTGTTTAAGCTGAAAATTTCCGTTTCTTTTTCAAAATAAGGTAAGTTTTTCCAAAACCAGAAATACTTACGAAAAATATCAAAATTGATACGAAACGCTTATTGAATATAATTCTATAACTTGGTGTAAGAGGTATCAATGTCAATATTTATAAAGTTGAGATATTAACAGTTAAAAATAATTTAAAAATTCACGTTTAAATAATACCTCACACAGGTGTTTCTGCTGTTTTAAATTTCTTTTTGAATATAAAAAGAAAGAATTAAAGCTTATACTATTTGTGTATATTCCAAAAAAAAAGAAGTTTATTATTTCTCGGAGAGCAGATCATGGAAAGCCCCAATTTTAATTTAATTTCGTACTTCATTTCGTTTTCATTTTCTAAGTTTCACACAATTTTATCAAGAATTATTTTTACAATGCGTAAAGCTTTTTCGTTGAAAAATTGTACATTTAACTTTTTATTAATATGCTTAAACATATTTGGGAATTTGAATCACGATTCAGCCAGGATTCGCTGTTCAAGAGTCAAATAAGTTTATATTATGTAAAATATCACCATTGGTGCGTACATGTACCATTATTGTTATTTCTAAATAGAATTTGAAATTATAACTTTGTGTAGAATATACAATTGTTTACAAACAGGTTTAACTAATTTTTGCAAAAATATGACATTCTCACTTCTTGCACTAACGATAAGTCATTGAAGTAATCCGAAAAGAAGTTTTTATCGAACAGTGTAACTGAATACATTCTGAACCACAGTTTTATAAAACTACACAACAGTTTTATAAAACTGTTCTGTAAACGAGTCGAAAGAAACGATACCAATAACAAGGTTGCGTAAAAATTCAACGAACCAAGCTCGTTTCTTTATCTTTGCTTATCCAAGCAGTACCGTAAAAATATTTCCTGATAAGATTGTTGTCGCGGAATTTCTTAGTCGATTGCAGGTCTCTAGACCGCGATTCTTAGCTGTGCGAGGTGTTCGCGACCAACGGGAATACCATTACCAGAGAATAAAGAACCGAAGGTAGACGTTATAACGGCATCGCTAGAACCGCGCCTCCTGTTTCTTCAAGGGCTCTCTGGGGAGCTCTAACGATGTTGCGACGCGAAGAAATTCGAACGGTTCCGGTACTGATGTACACACAACAGGTACACAGAGACGCGTAACCGTGCTGGAAATACCGAGCCAAATATGCTTTTAAGAATGCAGATGGTCTTGCATAGCAAGGATATTCTTAATGCCTTTGTAAGGGCATGTCTCCTTTGTATCTATTTTTATTTCCGCTCATCCTTCGCCTTCTTCTCTCGTTTCTTCCGGTTTATTCCAACGTTACCCCGATGCTCTCGAGTCAAGATCGATCGATCCATCGTTCGCTATCAATTCAATGAGACATTTATGGAAAAGAACGATTGATGGATTTCTTCGAATCATATATATTCCATAAACAGAGTTGGACACTTTTTTATTTATTTAAGGTATAAGAAATACCATATCAAGCAACTGACTGTCTGACGATGAGATAAAGTGATATTTTCTTGGGCAAATAAGGTAAATGACCCCATTATCGAATATTGTATAATAATACAATCGTTTAAGAATAGTTATTTTTTTACATTTTTACATTTACATTTACATTTTTAATATTTATTAACGTTGATCTCTCTAGATTTTGAAATAAATCAGTTTTTAAGTGTAATTATTAATGTCTGCAAAAAAATTATTAGTAAATATTGAATATTAAAATCATCTTTATTGATTACCATAACTTTCTACAACTACATGTGTAAATGGAATTAAATATTCTCTTCCTATTTTACTGTTAATGACATATTTCTTGTTAATGATGGCGAATTATCATACGGATCCATACATTTTTATTATGAAATAACAGAAAAATAATAAAATATAATTTAAGAATCTACAAACATGTAGTTCATAATTTACTATATTGAAATATATCATTGTGAAATACATTACAAATATGTGTGAGTAGGATAATTGAAATAATCCATCATATTATTGAATTGATGGTATATTATTTAAAAATATGAAAAGAAAGATGTATATAGGTAATGCAATTTAAAAAACATGAGTAGACTGTAACTGTTTATGACAAAATATTTTCAAAGATCTCTCTTCATTAAATAAATTCGTCACTTAGGGTAATGCTACTGAACCTTTATTTGAAACAGTTTCTTTTTTCTTTCAGTATAACAGAAGATACAGGGGTGATTAATGAAAATTTGAAGCTACGAATGTTCATACATCCTATATTTTTAACTGGAAATTCAAATCTGTATCTGGCAAGTCTATCTTCGTTACTTATGTCTGTACGTCTCAGTAGAGCCAAGGAAAAAAGGAAAAAAGAAACGGTCGTACACTTCTTCCATAAAAATGAAAGTAACTCCTACGTATGATTAAATCTCCTTAACTTAAAATGCAGTAGGAACAGCTCCCTATAATTTGTATAAAATAATAAAAAAACAGGATATGATGTTAGAAAGATGATGTACAATATAATTCAACTCAACCCTTTCGCCCGGACTTTTTTCTCTTTCGATTTTATTCTTTTTCTTTTTATTATCTAACAAGGGATGATCTCGAATTTAAAAAAATTATGAAATGTTGTATATGTACTTGTAGAGACAACGCAACTCTTTTTTGACTGCCCGTTTTCGATCTAAGGGGGCGCAGCCTTTCCATCATAATAAGAAAATTTCTTGTTTATGATTACTACAAATCAGTTACTATGATTATTTGAACTAGAAAAATGAATAAGACTGTTAATCTATGTGAGTGTGAATAAGTATACATATAATTGAGGAATATTGCAAACTAAAGAAATGCCAAAGTTGCAAAGAGTAAGCTTTATTTTCGGTATACAAAGTGGTTAGTTTTTGAAAATTCCCTATTTCCTTTCGATGTTCGTGACTTTTTATTTTCATTCCATGTCGCACAAATAAATCAAACGAAATAAAAGTATACATTACTGTACGTGTATTCAAATTTAAATTGTGAATTTTGATTAAACTTGAATAAATCTCCACTACTGTTCTTTAAGGGTAAGTTACTAACGATCATCATATTTTTCGACAAGAAACAATTGTTGGTACATATGTATATGAAAAAGAATTCAGTAACTATTTATTTAATCGAAAAAATGTTAAATGTGTATGATCTCATCATCAAAGTTCAGATTGAAAACACATTTAGTCGAATATCTCGAAAGCTATTCGTTATATAATAGAAAAAATATTAAAATGCTTAAAAGCACGATTTATTTATTTTTGAATGTTGAATTAAAAAAAAAAAATATCGGTTAATATAGGAGTGAAGCCAAAATATTATCAATGGTCAATAAAATGTTAAGAGAAAGTAGTCGTTCAAAAACCAACTAACTTTTGAAACCACATTAGTACTCATTTAATTTTGGACGCTGAAATAAACTACGTAATTCCAATTAATACTTCATGTACACGTGTCATTAAAATTTTCTTTTCATCAGAGCTACTACAATTTTTGTTTCAATGCTATAATATTTTATATAGAAATTGCGATGCTGACGATATTATTTAACTTTGACCGATGTAACGTAAACAAGTATCAATTTATCAAATGCATGAAATGCTGTTTCTATGTTCTATCCAGTTCTGTGATCATTATTATTATGAGTAGGTACTACCAAGTTAAATAGTGTAGCATGTTTTAGAATTTTAAAAAATGTAATCAATATTATTGTAATAAATACAATATGATTGTTCAATTATAGTAATAAATGAGTTACACTTAAGTTGAAGTGCTATAAAAGATTTCTCTGTTGATTAAACTGACGGTTTTATGTTAATTCTCGAAATCATATTTTATTTTATTGAAACATGACGAAGAGGTGTCTATAAAAAGCTGAATACAATTTTTGCAAAACGCTTTTATAAAAGAACAAATTTTTACAGCTATAAAATTAAAAAGAAATTAATAAAAGATGATTGAAGCATGAGCACGACATTTACGTTCACATGTCTTCCGATGAGATAAATGCATGTAGATGATAACAGAATTCAGTTTAATTGAGTTGGCATAATATGTTTCGTACCTATACCAAAAATTTTGATAAACTTTACGCTAAGGAGAGGCAGCTGCGATGACCTTGACTCTGACTTTGACATATGTTATGAAGATCACTCTCCTGAGTAACTCTCAAGAGGTTTTAGCTGTCGCTCATTTTTTATAAAAAAGTTATTACGTACTAAAGATAGGTCACGTATAGAGTCCATTTTGCAATGAAGTTGATATATATGTATAATCACATTTTATAACATATATATATATATGTATATGTGATTATTATGGATGAAAAAAATTTGTTTGAAACTTCAATGTGTAATTGGGAGGAGGGACAAAGCCCTTGCTGTGCACCATATAACTTAACCTAACCTAACCCATTTTTTAATTAAATTAAGAGCAAAATAGTTTTATCTTCATTCATCTACTACTATATTTTTATTAATTAATAAATTTTTAATAAAAAATGAACACTAGTTAAAATATTTTTGGGGTTGCCCAGGAAGTGTTCTTGATAACACATGTTAAGGTGAAGATCATCAGGGTTACCTCCCCTAAACGTAAGGTTTACCAAAATTTCATTTCAACACCACCAAGGAATTGGATACAGTTAATCCAGCATTCAACACTAAAAGAAGTTCATTATAAAATTGATTTTTGTACAGTTCAATATAAAAAATACATAATTAAAAATTGTTAGGTGAAAAGTAACAATTATTTTATAATTTTGCCAATAAAGTATAAATGCCCCATTAAAGTGTAAACTCGAGAAATTTGTAATAAGTGAAATAAAGGTAATAAGATTGTAACAAATCCAGTAGAAGATAGCAATGTATAGATTTCACGTTGACAAGCGATGATGGGTATTAATTTTTAATTAATTCCCAGCGGTACGTCATTAACGTAAATTAAACGTTTCGTTTGCCATGCCGCTGACTCACTCTTTATTGAAAGATCGTTAAATCCTCTATGAATTATCGTTCCGGAAATTTTATCGGACGAATGGGGTCTGTACCGACGAAAGTGCCGCCCTAAATCATTAATGGAATATTCGGTGACCACTGGGCGGTACGAGTAAATGGCAATTACTGCTTTACGCTTCGTGGCCTGGCTTCGAGTAATTTTACTCCCTGGAAATTGGATGTGATACGATCCAACTATGTGTACACCGGCTTTGCCCGAAAGCATTTGCAAGAATTGCCCGCGAATTTCTATTTTTTCCCACTTTTTTTTCACCCCTCTCGGTTCTAGTAGTCATTTCAGAAATTAAGCTACCACCCTAACTTGGCTGTAACGGTGCAGTTCAAATTTTCTCGTCCTTTACGCAACCTTATCGATTCAAGTGAGACCAGAAATTGAACGAAAGTATAAAAGAATTGGAACAAAGTCGGTGAACATGATAAGAGCAATTCAGATGTTTTCAAATATGCAAAGTTGTAATTTTTTTCAATTATACAGTCACAATATGATTGAAAACTAATATTAAATGAATAATACGATTTTTATTTTCTAAATAGTGGTTATTTAATAGTTTTAGCTTTTAGGTAATTTGCATAATCAAATTATCAACATTACTTATTTTAAAACGTTTTGAACCACTTTAAGGTCCTCTTTAGGCTTTGATTATAGGAATGCATGCACGGAACACTTCGTTAGGGAAAAGTATTAAGATTTTAGAAAAACATAATGTAATTTTTAATTTTAAATATTACATTATGTGTACAAATTGAATTATTAAATATTCAAGATTCGTTTTCAAAAAATTATAAAAGGTTTAATTATTAATATAATTATTATAGTTAGCGGTAATCTTGATTTAATTTAAGCACAGGAAAATGTTGAAATTTGAAATTTTAATTAAGAAAAGGCATTGAATTAATTTATATACCTAATAAAATTTATTCTATAATTAAAAAATATTAGTAATAAAACAAACATTAAGTAAATATTTACGTATGAATGGTGGAGCATTCCTCTCCTATATTGCCATTTTCTTTTAGGGAAGCCTACCATGATCGACACTTAAGTACATAAATATTTAAGTAAATATTTACAGCTTGAAGAATTAACAATATACAATAATGTAATTTTGTATGACCTACAAATTGATCATCTTCATTCTTTAAAATTTTACAGCATCAACAAAAGTACTCAGTAAAGTAATTATATCATGCTATGATTATTATTGATTGTTCTTTTTGTTTAATAATTTTATTGCTTCTCGAGTTACTTTTTTTCTCTTTAGAAGAAGTTGAATATCGATTTTGTGTTTATACCGTTTTAAAGTTTATAACTTCCTCTCAGGGCCGTCGGATGCATATAATCTTCCTTTGTGCAAACTTTAATCTCCTCCTTAGAAGTCAATGAAAGTAATTACAAGAGTAAACATTTTTATAATTAAAATACGGGTGTAAATGAATACAAGCCGAATATATTATATGGACACTGTACCTATAATTTTGGGATTTCTTAAATAGTCCTATAAAAATACATATTGCATACATGTATTCAAAACACTGCACTTTTGCACACTACACGCGATGGCCCTATTTTCTCTATTTTATCACATTTATATTTTTTGTATCTGCTTTTTCATTCTCTGGTTTCAAAATTAAAAGGTATGGGGTGCCGGGCAGATAAACACGAATATTTCCAATACTTTTTGCTAAACGTTCGGACAATGGAACCCGATGCATTCATCGAGTAATTATTTCTGCTACAAGTGAAAACTTTTTTTCAGGACTTGTTCCAACTATTTTTTTACACATAATATTTTTCTCTCTCGATTTCCTATTTCTGATAAAAAATGAATATTTTTATTAAATTTTTGTTATTTACTTCGTGTCAAGCTAATCTTATTTTCCTATGTGTTTTAAATATATATTACCTATATGTTTAATTCTATAATCAACGCATGGTACTACATACGTCCGTTTTCCCTGCGGTTTCTGACATTAACATATCATCATCTGCCACGCTGAAACTGTAGAAAATTTCATTAGGTAGTAACTTGATTTTTAACAAGTTTATTCATTATTTTTACAATTTCTTTTATATCTATTCTCCGTAATTTCAAGTACCTAATACGAATATTTCTAATGTCAGTATTTTTGTTAATAATTAATGGTAAGTACCTATTAAATGGTTAACATCTATGCATGAATATTTTGGTCAATATACATAATGAAATTGCAGTAATTGCCTCCTTATGTCATTAATTTTGTGCCCGAATTGAATATTTTAAGGAATTGCAAGAATGGGTATTTTAATTTAATAAAATACTAATCGAGAATGTTTTGAAACACTGGCCATTTAATACTTACATTAATTAATAAAAATACATACTGACACAATAGACAGCAGCCCTCCTCTAATTAGGTATCTAAAAAAACTAATAATATGGACGATGAACTTCTATAGAAATTCAAGGATGCATATGTATTAAAATGTTTCATTACAATGTAATAAAATTTAATGAATTTCGCTAGGTAATAAACTAATGTTGATAATACATTTGACTAAATATTGTAATAAAATAAAAATACATATCTGTCAGTTTGTAAATCATCGCTTTAATATTAATTAGTAAACAGAATTCTTTTAGAACAAAGATAAAGAAAAATATAATTGAAAATACATTGACTGTGATGTCACTCATATATGTATGTATGTATAAAAGATTACACATACTTATGTGATTAATCTTTTAAAGCCATAGTCTGATATACATATACCTAATGTAGGTCCAATGTTAGGATCGTGCAGGGGAATGATGATTAATCGATTCGTGTAAAAGCCAAGACGTTAAATATGAAAATAGTACCATGGTCGAGTTTCGTGCCAAAAATGTCGTTCATTCGATCGATACAACCCGCAATACCTAGAATTTCAATCAGCAGAATCGAAAGGACAGAACGTCGAAGGTATTTGCAACTTGTCTATTTCAACGTCTCTGAACGCACTGGCCAAATCTTTTCTTTTGTTTCGTATGCCTGGTTCTGTTTGCTTCTCTACTACCTCTAATGCATATTAATTAGTCCAATTTTTTACGACTGATATATTCGTAGAAATTATGCGATGAATATTTAAATTTGAAATTAATTATTAAAAATAAATTTAATACAAACAAAAAAACACATGTTTTTTATTTTCATTCATTTAATAAGGCTAGTAGTTTTTATAAAAATCAGAGGAACACACTTCGATGTTTCCTTGTCAATAAATGACAAGAAAATGAAATATCTTGAAAACTACTCGATCCTAGGTATTCAATTTTTTTCTATTTTCTTCTCTATTTTGGATGAGCTTCATCAATCTCTAAAGCTTATATCTATATAGTTGATTTATCCCAGCATAATTTCAAGCGTCAAAGCCGTTCAATCATTTCGAGACTCTTTCCTAGATTCATCCACGTTGATGTTCATCGAACGAAACGAGCTTTCATTTCCCCCTCGGCGGAAGAACGAAAATGGAAGAAAAATTGATAGGTTTCCCATCGCGGGTTTTAGTGAAAAAAAAACCACACTTTATCACCGGTCGATGTAGTCATTGCTGATAACAGAGAATACACAGTCTGTTATCTTAAATGTTCTGAAGAGCGTTCCGGCAATTCTGGTCATATATTATTATAAAGGAACATACATACAGGGTCTTTCAATAAGAGAGATAGATTTTTCATTTGTCAAAAATGCCTTTCGTGTTTTTCGATCGTAAAATCACGAAGAAAAATTGCTAGACTCTGAAGAGTATTAGTGTAGCTAAAAGCCATAGTGGACATGCGTCCGCCCTCAATGTAGAATCTACATTGTAGACTGACCCCTCATCATTTACAAGTTAAGATACTAAGACTCTATGGTTATAAAATTCTGAAATTCTAACGTTCAAATATTTATCAATTCTCAAATTCTGAGATTCTAACATTCTAATATTCTAAGCCTTAGATTTGGCTTAGGAATTAAGTGCTCTTTTTGTTCGGTTTTCGAAAGCCACAAAAGAACTGCCCAAAGCTAAGGTTTTAAATTTCTGTAGATCTAGCCACTCTTGTACAAAATCATAGTTGTGCTAATTCTACAAAAGGAGACTTGTCCAGTGAACTGATTCTTTTTCCAGCATCCATGCGATTATAAAATAGCGTGAAAATGTTCAAACATTAGAAGAAACTTATCAAATTAGTATAAAGATTTAAAAATACATAAAATAGTTTATAAATAACTAATATACTAATAATATAGCAACAAGTACAAATAATAATTTTCAAGGTAAAAATCTGCTCTATCGCATGGTATAATTCGATTTTACATTGGACCCCTACTTTTTCAGATAAATTGAAAGAATTCCAAGTGCCAAATCGGGATCCCTCCGCATTCAATGATTGTTTAAATATACTTAAACATTTATAATGTATTAAAGTCTACAGAATCGTTCAGTGTAAACAGAATTTTAGTATCTTTTACAGTTACGTCAGAAAATTTCTTTAAATCTGAAAAATGTTTTTTTTCGAAATCAAATTTCCCTGAAACTGTACGTATAGGATTAAAATGGTTTGCAGATTCATAATCAGTGTACAAAACACTATAAGAATCACCTAGTGGGAATCGAAACGTCATCAAAAAAGAGTTAAAATTTGTTGCACAATGTAATATAAAAAATAGAATGCCAACTAATAAGATAGTTTCATTGTTATCTATGAAATATATCTCTAATAAAAACGCGAAAATAATGACACCTATTGAATAACAATTTCTAATTAATTATGTATTTTTATTCAGTTTTGTTTCTATCCACTTTGTTTTATGGTAGGTACATCAGAATCGAAAATTCGAATGTTATTTTCATTCCAGTTTGCACTTTACCCTCGTTCAAGCAACAAAACACATCAGATTTTATAGCGGATTTGCGCTAAATGCAACTGCAATTTTACGAGGACAATATGCGAATTGGTCGTTCAATTTTAGGTTATTATGATAAACCGTCGTAATACAATAACAATTTCATAACAATAAAATTTTATTGTTATACCTATCCTGACATACATATCTAACGATGAAACATAAAGAACGTGATTGTTTTATAAACATAAATAAATGCAACATAACACTGATGATTTTAATTAAATGGCTTATTGTTAGATTATTGTCTATTAAACAATAAAAGGAGTTATTAAGAGTATAAACATTTAATTTGTTCATTTCCATTCGTAATTTGCTATTATATAAAATCACTATTTACAATAACCAGCCACGTGGAATTTATTTGAACATAATGTTTACAGATATTGTAAATTGATTTTTAAAAATTATAGTTTACTTATTTAAAATGATTAACAATTTTAAAGAACCTTTGTTATTGAAGGAAATCACTTCGTATAATTTGAAAATTGCACATGAATCAGTGTCAACTTGTAGCTTTATTTTGAAAACAAAAGAAGAACAATAATATCAAATTGTATTGTTTGTTACAATAAAAATTAAATTTAAAATATGATGACAAGGGATAACTTACGAAACATATATTGTATGCGTCTACTAAGTTGAGACTCGAGGTGTGAAACGCTTCTCCTACTCCTCACCTCGAACCCTCGTCTAGTAGTAGTAGTAGTAGTTTCTACTAGTAGTTGTAACCTAGAGAGCGAATCGCGAGAATGCGTGTGGGTCAACTGTATAAGTGTGGGTGTCTTAGCCTGGCCCATTTGGCTTCGACCAATCCTTAGGAGTCTCAACTTAGTGGACGCGTCTGCTAAGTTGAGACTCCTAAGGAATTGGGTCTGATTGGTCGGAGCTAGATGGGCCAGGCTAAGACACCCACACTTATACATTTGACCCACACGCATTCTCGCTATTCGGTCTCTAGGTTACAACTACTAGTAGAAACTACTACTACTACTACTAGACGAGGGTTCGAGGTGAGGAGTAGGTGGAGCGTTTCGCACCTCGAGTCTCAACTTACAATTAGTAGACGCTTACGATACATGGTAAATCACCGAGCATAGTAGGCTTCTCTAGAGAAAGGAACTGCCATCACTCACCTGTAAACGTTTACGTGGAAAAGTTTTTATTTGATCTTTATTTTATTATCTCTACTTTTTATAACTTTGAAATCCGGAGTTTAAATGGTAATTATCGATATCTCATTAACCCCATCGATTTCGCTCATTGGGTATAGTTCCGTGTTTCACCGCCCCCAAAATAGGACAACATTATGTATATATTCTGAAAGGTCTCGACGAGTCCTGTCGAATAAGCCTAATCTCGAGTTGCGCAAATGGAAAAAATTAACCTAACCTAACCTAACCTAATTAAATCGAGAGAGGAAATGCAATTGAGCTTTGTATGGTTAAGGTCTTTGGAAAAAAAATTGTTTTTTTTTTTTGCTCCACGAGGATTCGAACTCCCGGTCTCGCTGTCGAAGAGCGAGTGCCTTAACCTATACGCTACTCAATTGCTATTATAAATAGCAACTTTAAACTTCCTTTTAAGTAAAAGATACAAAAATTCAACCGGTTATAACTTCTTCATTATTCGTTTGCGCAACCTGGGACTAGGCTCATTCAATAGGACCCGTCGAGATCTATCAGAGGACATATCCTAATTTTGGTTCTACGGATGGTGAAACATGGAACTGCAGCCCGCTCATTTTTAAATATATTGTTAGGATGATAATTCTGGGCAACTTTTTCCTATACATATAACCGCCGCATGGCTTTAGTTTTCGAGATATGTATTTGCAAACAAAAGTTTTTATTATGCCAATGAATTATGCGTATACCTATACGTCCGTGGCGGTGTGTGCGACAGCAGGGAACCACCGCCCATCTCCTCTTTCTGTAAGCAGATTGCGGCGTCCGAAACCAATCATATTAAAAAATGAGTGAAATCGGTGAGATTGACGAGATATCGATATTTACCATTTAAATATTTGAATGTTATAATTTTGAAATTTGAATTATAAACTTCTGTAACGTTGAAATTTAATTTATGTTATAATATTTAATAATAAAAGATTATCTTATACTTCCTAAATTAATCTTAATATTAATATTTTCTACATTAGGATTTTAGTGTTTCTCTAGGGAAGTCTTCATTCTCTAGGGAACTCTTAGGGCAATTGTCAAACAAACAAAATTAAATATGTAATTTTATAAAAATATGTTATGTTAGATCACAAAATGCTAACTTGGAAATTCTTTAATCAGTTTTATCTTGAATACATAAATATTATTTCATAGTCTGTTGGCAAAAATATTTTTTTAATAGCAATCATTTGGAAGAAAATATCATTAATAATAAAGAACAGTGACAGCAATTTTATAATTACTCATCCTATCTCTTTTCTAATGTTCCTTGCAAATATTAAATTAATTTAGAATGAAAAGGAACTGCTACTAGAAGAAATAATATAGTGAATGACAATTTCTATTTCACAGAGGATGTTATGAAACTCTTATTCCTAAAGGATTATCGTGTTCTGTGATTAGATAATGTTATTATCTATTGCAACCCTATTGCAACCATATGATAATTATCACATTTATTATCAAATAACCTTGTCTCTTTCTGTTTCTCTTTTAGATACGACATTGGAATTAGTTTTGAAACAATAATCAAAGATGGATCTGGATGCTTTAGTAATATGTTTTGCACTTTTTGATTTAATTATTTTCCATTGAAGCAAAACGTAAATTTTAATTTTGTTTCAAGAATATAAGAATACACGTTCGATCAAATACTCATTTGTAAAATCTAGTTTACATTGATATTATACAGTATTGGCATAACTAAGAATAAGTAAGTACTTATATTGTACACATACATATAGTGGTCAGGGTGAGTCTAGCCGTGTCCCCTTCCGCCAAATGTGAACTGGACCTCTTCCCAAAAATTATTGGAATAATTAATGTTGAATTATTACTAAAGGTAATGAAAAAAGTATATCACATGAAAGCAAAAATACCTGAACCTACTGAGAAACCCTGCTGTAAATAAAGGTAATAGAAGGACCACCAAATGTGTTTGAAGTTCCTTTAGACTCCAAAGTCAAGAGATTACATTGCAGTGCAATAAACAGTTTTGGGGATAAATGGATCCTAGAAATTCGTGGGTTAAAGACGTTCTTTCTGAGCCATCATAATAAAGTTTGAATTCAATTAAATTCAATTCAGTATGATTCTCTCGCTACGCAAACAAAAGACGATGCTGAATGCCACTTGAGAGCTGTTTTCTTTTAACACGTACACACTCACACAGTTGCCTACTGTAGCAGAAACATGTGTGCAGGTGTCTAAACAGTAGAGACGGCCGTGCGTACATGTGAAAAGAAAACGGTTCTGAAATAGCTGTCGGCATCGTCTTTGGTTTGTATTGCGGAAAAATCACCCCCGTATTATTTATCCCTCTTTCTCTTGAAGTGTATAACACCAATAGAACATTACACAAGTATGTGGATAACTGAAAGCGCGAATACGGACAGTCGGGTGCATAAAACAATATAATTCTTCAAAACACTGGAATTCACTGTAATAGTAGCAGGTTTCTTTTACAAATATCTCGAAAACTAAAGCCAAGCAGCGGTTATATGTATAGGAAAAAGTTGCTTAGAATCATCATCTCAACAACATGGGGTTGACAAGATATCGATAATTACCTCCGAGATATTTAAAAAAAATATATACTTCAAGTCATCAAAGACTGTTATCTCTTCCATGTGAACGACTGCCGATAAAAAAATACATGTCAGATATTCTTCAAGAACTATGTTTCTTCCACGTAAGTTTCATCAACATTGGCGTATGCGGATTCGATATGCTTCTTTATCGTATAGAGCATAGAAGGCTGAACTTCCTGGCGGTTGTGGGCAAAAAGTAAGCTCGTCGGGCAAACTGCAGTGGTGAAACTAGAAAATCTGATGGAACAGAAGAGAGTCTAGTACCCCGTTATCTCGAATGACAAACTCATTTTTCATGACCCATCCTTGCTATAGGTGATAGAACAAGGTTTGTTCGGCCAAGACAAATTTAAATTTAATCATCTATCGGGGCGCCGTAATCCAGCTTGGACGTGGGATCACATGTGCTTGAATGATGACGTATTTCAAGGGTGTACTGGCACACTCCACTATCTGGTGGTCATTGTATTTCACTTATAGGTGATTTACATATGCATCCCTGTAGCTCGAATTTTCAATATCAATATCAGTATGAATTCTAATTTTTTTCTATAATTATTGATCCATTCTTTGCAAAAAGCTTTAAATCAAAACGCATATTGTAGAGGACAAATTTGTAGTATTCTTTGATTAATAATATAACAATTATTTGTTGTCCGGAACAATAGAAAATGAAAATGGTGGAAGGAATCTGCCAAGGAAGGTATATTATAGGATTCTCTGCAACCCAAACTTCCACATTAAACAAGTTATAATTCCAATTTAAGGCAACGCTTAGTTTGAGTAATTTTACTGCCTGAAAATACATATGTACATTGTATTTTTGGCAACTGTTAAAACAATATAAAATTAACAAAAGTAAAGAAACTCATTTGCCAGAATGTCTAGAATATGTCCAGGAAATCTCATCTTGCAGTATAAAATTAACTTCATATTCCTTTTGTCTTAAGCGGTGACAGTTGACATTCCTGAAAATGCTAAAAGTATTTTCAAACCATGAATACTACGTAATATCAATTTTCTGTACGATTTGTGTACCGGAAGTTCTATAGCTGCTGTTAAAGAATAGTGCCAAATGTTTCCCAATAGAAGAGTATCACATCACACAGTGTTCACCGAAATTCATTGGCAACTACATTAAACGAATCTATTTATTTTTATTTCTTCTATTAATTTGCTGTACTTTAATATAAATAAAACTTTCTAAAACTTTCTTTTAATATAGATAAAATTTAAAAAATTTCATATTTTGAAATTTTATTCTAAATTACATATGTATATCGTCGTAATGGCGCCAATTGAATTCAAATAAATATTATAACAAACTAAATTTAAAATCGTAAAAGGAAGTCGTCGATATGCTTTTGTGCGTGCACTGTTCTTGAGGACACCGCGGAAATGACAAGTATTACGCAGAAAAGGGTGGTGAATTTCGTGATCGTTGGCAATAAAATGTCTCTGGCTATGATTGCCATCTAAATGAATGCAAAAACATACTAGCAATCGTACTGATTGTCAAGGGACTGGAAATAAGCTTCGGTCACGAGAAATCAACCATTTGGAGCTGATACACTGTACATTAATTATGAACCTTAAAGAAATGATCAGTTGTTACACGAGCAATTTCGCGCTTGATTGTTGCTTGTAGCTTTTCATTTGTCACCATGAGAATTACAAGGAAAGATGGAGTAATGGCGACCAGTGGATAATTCAATAAAAAAATATCAAGAAACTTTAATTAGTACTGGAGTATGCAGTCTAAAATGCTTAATTGTTTTATAGTCATTAGAATGTTTATATTATAAAAGTACAAAATTTTCTTTTCTATGTATAATATAATGCAAGATAATATAACCTATAAATAGAAATTATATAGTAAAATAAAATTATTCACAATGAGGTAATGACTTAATTTGTTTAATAAATAATACTTATTAAAACAAAAATAAAGTATGAGTTTTGATACTCTCAAAGACTATGCTTGTAATTATCATAGGATTAATACATTTTTAAAAATAATAAAAAAAAGTAACACCTACAATAAGACAATAAGAATATAAAATATCTGAATGGGAATTCTGACGCTGCATAACCTTCCTTTTGGGATTTTTTATCACTTTTTAAGTTTATAGCTTTATTTATTTCAAATACAGGCTTCTTAAACATATTCTCACGCTATTTTTTCACTTTTCAAAATAAAATAATGTCTCTTGCTTTTAAATGATGGTTATTCTCCTTCCTAAGATTTAAAATAAGATTTAAGATGACTTTGGGGTGATATTTTAAATCATCTCTAGAAGCATTTTACATAAAACCAAATAAATTCTTTCTAGTCAGCTTTTATTACTTTTAATGACAGTCGAAGTAATTAAAATGTTTAACTCAATGCGTTCACTGCGGCTTAAACGCCTGGCGCGTCAGAGTCTGTTGTTATTCTTTGGTTCTCGGTTAATCCTGCAGTAAGTTAGGTGAGTATACCAGCACAGTGTGGTAGCCTTTACAATAACTGATCTAATAATGGTACTTCATTTGCGATTTCATATGATTTAAAATTTTTGTCACAGGAGGGAGCGTGCAAGCCGGTCGCAATTCTGTGCTCGTTAGCATTCAATTCGCATTGATACGACTGTCTCGAAGCCGGTACTTTTGGTTACGGCGTGTATGTGCATGTGGGCCGTGGTTGTTGGACGGATCGAGGTAGAAGAAGGTACCTCCTAGTGGAAGTTGAACCGAAAGCACCGAGGGAATTGCCCCCTAATTTCAGAACCTCCTCGCCAGGTTTCGCTTATACCACAAAGCTCTTCTAACGACTGTACCTCACGCCATGTGATTACTATGGGACTTTTGAGGGTGCACGAGATGTCGACGGTCTTATCGATTTTCTTCGATTCGTGGACAATTTTCGGTGGATTGCGTAGGCGCGTGAACAGATGTACAGTATGTCATACAGTATGCACTTATGATAGTTTTTAAGGGTTAATTTGTACACCTAACAGAAGAATTTCGATCCGTCGCATTTGCAATTAGACTTAATGTCCCATAGTAGTGTGTAATGATTAAATACGCAAACATCTTAAAACTAAATTCATAATAGAAAAAGTGTTAGACATACACAGTATGTCTGATTTTCAATGGTAAATACAGAAAACAAACTAAGTAATCACTAGTGATCTAATACGTTCACTGCGGTAGATTTTTTAAGGACTTTTCTATTTACGGGGCAACTATGATTAAGTAAACCCATCAAAGTCAACCCATAAGCTCCATATATTTTGATAGTTTAACTTTCATTGTATTTTGACGAAAATAATAAAAAAATGATGAAAATATCAGCGTAGTACGAAACCTAATCTTTAATTAAAAACTGCCAGCACAATACAAAGGTATGATATGGGGCGTGCCTATGCGTCCCGTACCACAGTAAAGGTGTTAAACAAATAATTATATTAAGTTAATCTATTTAACAATAAAAATGTTATAAAATTTTGTTTTTACGTTGTCTTTTGAAAACAAGATTCTAATTATATCCTCATTATTCTATGTCCCGAAATTTCCTTGTATATCGCGTTATTGCACTCCAAATTCTCTCATCCTACTTTCATAAGAATTAAAACTTCATAATTTCATCACTGGAAGATTTTAACTTAAATAATTTCTTGATCGAGTTACAATACGTTCATTTTCGAAAAGAAACTTCCTCTGTTGATCATTTGAAAGAGAAAATTAAAATTAATAAATTAATAAATTATTAAGTACGTTAAATGTGCCAATTTAACAACAAACTGTACGATCTATAAATATGTAAATGAACTGTCCGTTTTCTGGATTTTATTATAAATAAAATAAGTTTATCTAGTATCTTTTTTATAATATACCAGTAACGTTTAAAAAGCAAAGAATAGAAACATTATTTCCCAACAGCTGATTTCTTTGGAATTTCTGGAAGCTCTAAATGCAATACGTCTCTATTATCAGAGAGCATTGCCATTATCTGTTGTGCAGGACATGTATTTTCATCAAGATGGAGCACCATCCCATGAATCCAGAGATGTAAAAGGTTTCTTAAACAATACATTCGATGGCAAATGGATCGGAATAAGTGAATCTGTGAAATAGCTACTACGGTCTCCAGATATAACAGTAATAGATTTTTTTAATGTGCCTTTCTGAAATTTATCGTTTACTTTGTACTACTCAGAGAAATGAATGATTTAAAAAAAGAATAACAGAATTGATACTCCAAGTAATATTAAAGAAAAATATGAAACATGTAATTTAATTTAATTTGATTTAATTGTTTAAGGTCGCATACACTTCGTGGTTATTAGCGACCGCTGTTACATTTGTGGGTAGTCAAGCTATAGCGAGTCGTACAGTTCAATGTCTTTTAGAAAATTCAATACATTTTTGCACTGGTTGTGGCTGTTAAGCAGGGTACGAACTTCATTGAGGAAATTATGTTTGTCTTTTTCCGGTGTATTTGGGGCATCGCAATAGAATGTGTTTAACACTGTAGTTTTCGTCGCAGTCCGGGCATTTCTTCGGTTCTTCCTTTGTGATCAAGTGGATGTGGGTTAAATATGTGTGACCGATTCTCAATCTGGTTATCCGGACTTGGTCCGCTCTGGGTAGCGATAGGGCTGGATTGTTTTCGAAGATGTCCTTTCTTAACGTTTCAAAGTGGGTGTATCTCGAATTTATCCACTGTTAATTGCATAATGATTCCAATAGCGGTTTTAATGAGTTTTTCAGGTCCTTATAATAGACTGGTATTTGGGAATGTTCTTCCAATAGAGATGCTCTTTTAACAAGCTTGTTCGTTTTCTGGTATGCCAACGTGGGAAGGAACCCATCGATACAGTATATTTTTGGTGTTCAGTTTAGATATTTCTTCTATTGTTTCTCTTATGAGATGGGGTTTTCTGATTTTATATTTTTCAGTGATAAAAGGGTACTCATTGAGTCAGTGTTAATAATAAAATTTGATTGGTTGGATTTTTTAATGTAGTATATTGCTTGCAGGATGGCATAAGCTTCACTCGAGAATACTGAGTAATGTTTTGGGAGTTTGATAAGTATTTCTACTTGCTTGTCTACGATAATTGCGCATCCAGCATTGTTTTTAGATTTAGAACCGTCTGTGAAAATATTGATATACTCTGGAAAGTTGAGGTTTTCTAGAAATAGATTTTTCGTGATTAGTGGGTTCGTACTATTTTTTAAGCTTGCAGCTGTTTCTGCTAGTATCTGCGGAATTTTTAATGTCCATGGCGGGACTAGATATTGTTTTGTTGGCAAAATGTGAGGTAGTTGGAAGTTTATTTCTCTGAAATATTTTTGTATGCGGATGTTGAATGGTTTCGGGGGTCTTGATTTCTTTCTAAATTGATTTACATAGTTATTGGAAAAAATTTTTCGATAAGCTGGACAGTTTGGAGATGATGCGATTTTTAACGCATAGTCAAGGCTTAGTTTCTTTCTTTTATGTTTCAGAGTTGGGAGCTGGGCTTCGCACAGTATACTTTCGATTGGGCTCGTCCTGAAGGCTCCAGTAGCTAGTCTTGCCGCTGCGTTGTTGATTTGGGAGAGCATATTTAGTGCTTTTTGTTTTGCTGAGTCATAGATTAAGGAACCATAATCAATTTTGGAACGGATAAACGATATGTGTGTGTTTTTTATAATTTGGAATTCTGCTCCCCAGTTCTTCGATGACAGAGTCTTTAGGATATTTAGGCGTCGCGTCGGTTGCATTTGTCTCTTAGTGATTTTAGGTGAGGTATCCAGGTGAGTTTGAGAGTTTGAAGTTTGTGTCCGCCGAGAAGGAGATTTATTACGAGTGGGCCATTCTGTCTTGAGAAAATAGTTACAGTGGTTTTGGATTGTGAAAATTTAAAGCCCGTTACTTCTGAGAACTTTTATAGTTTGTTTAGGGTTTGTTGTACGATTTCTTCTGTAGTTTTGATATTTTTGCCTGATGTAAAAATTGTAAGGTCGTCAGCAAATAGGATACGTTTAACTGGAGCTTCTATTGTATGGACTATGTCGTTGATGGTAATTAGGAATAGAGTTACGCTTATAACTGAGCCCTGCGGGACCCCATTAAAAATGTCAACTCTTTCAGAAAGGTGGCCGTTTACGCGTACACGAATATATCTTTTTTCTAGAAAGTTCATTATAAATTTGAATATGTTACCATCTATTTTGTGGTGGATGAGGAAACATGTAATTATAAGGATAGAAAAATTTATTTTAGGATGTGAAAATTATTAAGCATCTTCAATAATAATACTAAATACTAGTATTACGAATTCTCCAAAATGTATTCTTAATTTCTGCCTGCAGAACTGTTTCAACTCCGCTAAGATATACATACTCATTATGTGTAACATAAGTACATTATTTTATATTTTTCTTAGCATTTTAACTATATTAAATTTGATTAGTAACTATGTTAATAAATAATATAGCAACACGCAGGATAATTTTTATCTAAACAATAAAAAAAACGTTGGGTCAAAAGATTTAAGACACTTTATAATAAAATTCTTTTAAAATTTGACTGATCAGATCGTTAAACTTATCTTACAGCTGTCTTTATATAGTATAAACAAAATCATGGCTATCAATTGAAAAAAACTTGGTGTTATTGCATTAGGACCTCGATTAACCTGTCTAATTGAGAAACCGCGGATAATAGAGGTCTCAGCAAAAATGATCGAAAAAAATCGATGAATTACTGAAAAGGTTGTATAATGTATAAATAGAAAAAAATTGTAACAAACGAACACAAGATTGAATAATCAGCATGTACAAAAAATAGCAAAACTTTATCCTATTTTATTTCTTTCCTACATCTATTACATATGAGAAGAATGCTGGGAACTAATAGCATGAATATTAATCGAGAAAAGAGCTATAAGTTGTGCTGAAAGAAACTAATAAGGTACTAGCAACCCATGTCGACTGATTTAAGTGTAGAAGCTAACAATCGTCTCTACCTGATATTTACTTATAGACCTTTATGCTAACGCGGACTGTAGAGAAAAAAGATGATAAAGAACAACAGACTGAATCGAACAATCAAGAACCAACTGGTATACCTATCGAGGTCTGTCGATGTCTATCGAGCGAGGCTAATTTTAGTGGTCGTTCACGGGGTCATCCGTCACTTGAAATTGGCAGATCACAGTCGTTAGTCGCAACAACGGTCACAGTCGTGTTTCCTACGGCCAATTACGTAAGCAGGTCGACGAGGCTCAGTGGCGTCACGACGGAAATATTTGACCGGTAATAACGCAACGTGCTTCCTTGCTGCCTATCAAAACACGGTGGTATTTGTACAAAATAGCTTGCTACGTGTCGATTTTTAGCATTTCATCAAATGTTTATTATTATTACTTCACGATAGAGTTAAGAGTGCAAGGAACATACTACGAAATATGTACGAAGATATAAAAAACGATCATATATTGGAAAAATAATATTTCAAAGAAATTGCTTAAATATTCGAAAATAAAAATGAAACTGTTACCATTAAGAAAAAACAATAAACTTTCAAATTCTATATTATATTTCCTTTTCAAAAAGTGTTTTTATTACTTTGAAATAAAAATAAAAATCATTTAACTTTATACATTAAATAATCAAATTTTAATAGAGATAATATATATATATATATATACGACATAACAATTTGAAGGACTGAAGTAGAAATACCTACATTTTCAAGTGCTATAATTTTGTTGCAGACTGTACTTGGATTCCATCTCTAATTCTTCCTTCGTAAGTACATGAATGAAAAGATGTAAGTTTCTCATTTATTGTCCTATTAACAACTATCGAAACTGCGAGAGCGACATACATATCCCGGCTTTATTTCAATGCGAATAGCGAAGGAGTGTTGGATTGATTTCAAGATCTCGTGGCACGCATGGCATTCCTCTACGTGCATATTCGGGTAGTTGCGAAAGTTATTGCCGTATTCAGCGACAGATTAAAAACGTAGCCCAGTCAGATGTTTGTATCAAAAAGTTGGCCAAAATTATTTTTATATTATAACCATATTATATTAAAGCAACACTGTTATACAGCCAATTTTACTGAAAATAAAATGAAAACAATTTTTGCAAATCAAAAATGTGAAGTAATTTATGATTTACTAGAAAGTCCCAAAATGTATGACAAAATATTGTATCAGTGTTTAATGAATAAGTACCTACAGTTTAAGAATAGGTACGTATTTAATATCGACTTTTATCGATAATTAAAGAAAGGAACACGCGTTCAAATAGAGTAAGTAAACAGCATCACGAGCAATCTAAAGCCATTTTCATTGACGTGTAACATCGGCAAACGCAGGTAGGTATGGTCGACGGTCGTTTATACACACGGTATATATTCGAGGGATGATAATTTCTAGTAGTCTGGCAAACGATTAACATCGTGCGCGTATTCGTCGTGTACTGAGCAAACTCGCCTGATTCCCAGCGGGAACGAGGGCGACAGAGAAGCGAAGGTTTACGTTGATACAGGTCGTCAAATAACAGTTTCATCGTCTGTCGCATTTGTGCGACAGGTCACTTAACGTTCCGGACCGTGAAGTTGCGAAAAAATTCAATTGAAAAACTAATTTTCGATTCCATTAAACATACATTTCCTCTTGAATGATATATGACACCCGCCCGTCTTGAAAATTTTAATTCCGCAACGTAAATACTATGTATGACAGTGGAAAAATAAACGACCGTTCAATGTTCTCGTATATACCATAATATATCATAATTCAGGCATAATATACATACAGTGGGCCAAAAAATATTTGTACCTGGTAATTTACAATTTTATACAATTTTACTCTGAGGAGATATACAAGATGATCCAAGTAAGTACTGCTATACAATTTCAAGTCTTCCTATGGACTTTATAAAAAATTGTGCTAAATAACTATACTTGACTCGGTATTATTTTATTTATTTTCATTTTTCGTATAAAAATAAATAATATCGATAATTCTGATTTTTGAATAATACTATAATATATTTTGAATATTTTTTATCGAAATGAATCATGATACATATAATGGCCAGGCACATAAAAGTATGTATAATAAACAACGCCGTGTTCAATTCTTCAAATCGGCCATTTATTTCTCACAAAAATAAAAATGTGTTATGATTCGACTTACTGTCTCCTCATTGGTACTTGAACGGTCAAAGGACTAGTATCACTACTTACCTGAAACAAAAAAATTTTATATGTAATATCATTTTCCAAAAAATGGATACATTTAATTTTACAATATTTTTCATAATCGACATCAAATTGTTGCATATTAAATGATGAATTTCAAAGTGTTCAATGATTTGATATAATTGAATAAAAATCGTGCAATATAGCACACATGGCATTTGCAAAACTTAAGATTTGATTAAAATGATGATGTAAACATTTTACCAACCAATTAATAGGATACAATTAATATTTTCTCTTAATAATTTTCTGGTATTTAATTACAGATACATTCTCAGCAATTTTTTCATTGGTTTACCAAATTAACCCAAATATGTCTATCAATCTTCAAAAAGAATAATTTTATTTAGACTTTAAGTAGAAAAAAAGTAACATTATTTTGTAAAAGGAGATATTTGAGCATACCTACGTTAAATGAAATACTAATGTAAGGAGATAAATAAAAATTAAATTTATCTTATAATTAATATAAGTTATATTATAATCAATGTTCTCATAATATCGATCTAATGTATTTCGAATACAATTAGATTTATCAATTTCTAAACGAAAGCATTTGATATAACAATAATATAAAATTTAGAAAAATACAATAATAAAGAGAACATAAATAAACTTATATTGTCGTTGTCTTAATGATTCACTATTCAAGAGTTAATACAGGTATTATCAAAACCTTATATTATGCGGAGTTAAAAACAAGGAGGGACTGGTACTTAAATTTTTACCAAGTGACATGACGGCCCCTGTTGTAGAATAGGGGCCCTAATTTTAATCAATTAGGCCTCAAATTCCTATCGCCTCACCAGGAATTGTCCCATACATCCGATAGTCAATCCGTTCTTGGTTAAAAATGTTTAAAATGCTATATCTCCTTCTCTTTTCCATTATACCATTAAATTAAAATAAATGATCGACCTAAGAATCACCTAGGATCACAGTAGATGATCATGTTGTCAAATTCTCCGTATCCTGTACATTCGTCAAACGGGTAATAGGAATCAGTCGGGGATGGTGAAGTAGCCGCGAAGAAATTGATGGGCAATTTATAAAACACGAATCTCGGCCGAGACGCATAAAGTTCGCACGTGGTAAATGCGCCGCGACATTTTCACGGGACTGTGAAGTACGAGCATGCAACTAATTGTTCTGATTTATGCTCGTCGCGCGTGTCGCCTCGCCGGGTACCAGACATTGGAGGAACAAGCCGAGGGGAATGCGATGCTCAATTATATAACCAGCTGGCCACGGTCCAATCATACTTTCGTTGCTTTGATTCCATCCGTACGATCATCATTGCACGGCTTTCCTCTGTACGCTGTGTTGGTAGGGGTGACCAAGGGTGACCATCCATGGAACAGACTAGGAGTTTCTGCCTGTCCTCCTACCACGAGTCATTCATTCTTTCCACGAACGCGTTCAATCGTACTTTATCGACGAAGGAATTTAATGTCAATGGGATTCTGCTATGCGTGATCTACAAGCGGAAGAAGGCTGTTGCTTGCTCTCAAACAGACTGTATGGACATCTTTACCTTATTAAAAAGGTTATGGATCGGTGTCAGTGGTGAAGTTGATAAGGTGACTTCAAATCAGAAGGTCGTAAGTTCAAATGTAGCAGAACTAGCTAGTTATTACATAGGATATCTCGTTTAAAATAGGACACTTAATTATTTTTAGGTCATCTAATTATCTTCTTTAATTGTGAAAATATAAAAAAGTTTCTACGCGTTGTTTAAACAGTTTGAAAGTATAAACAGAGTAAGAGAAAAATTATCTTTATACGCAACTGTTCTTCTCCTTTTCGTATTTTCTTTTATGTAAATCTATATTTTTTGCTGTATAAAATAGCTAACATGGTGGTGCATTTTAATTTTAATTTTAACATTATTATGCAATAATGTGCAGTGAACAAGTTAATTATATTAGTAGAAACAAACATTTACATAGTGTATATTAAAATCAATTGTTAAACAACGTTCTTCACTATACATAATAATAAAGCAGTAACATAAAACAAATTATTTTATAACTTTGTCGTACAACATGTTTTTGTAACTTAATACAAGAAATTAGGTTATACATAATCGTAAATCGATCCCATAGGACAATAGTTTAATGACAGTGCCATATATTAGACGCTATGTCCCTGTCTTCTAGATTCTAGAACGAAAAGGCAGTTTGAGCTGGCAGTTCTATCATTGTCACCGAAAAACCACCATGGGTGGGTTTCGAATTAATGTCACTGAGCGTCTATTTATCATAGAAACTAACCTATCTTTCTCCATGATGCACCAGGAACGAAGAATTTTCCCAAAATCATGTATAAAAGTTACGAACAAGAAGATTAAATCCAACGATTCTACATATCTAATGTGATTGATATATTAATTAATTGTGCACAATGTTTTAGTTGCTTCAATACTTAAGTTTCAGCACTTTTGAAAATAATTTTGTAAAGTGATTTTCTTTGTTATAAGTTGAAGGGAATTTTGTGATTTATCTTTGAAGTATCATACTCATTTATGAATACTGATAGTTTGTAATATTACATTGTATTGTGACATATTTACATTGATTTTATTAAGGAGTCGAGTTTTAAAGCCGTTGTAAATAAAGATACATATAGATAACTTATTAACTCAAAAGTGTATTATTTGATATAGAATATATATCGCATAAACGTTTTTAACAAATATGATATATTAATTCATTATTGTTTTCTGAAATGTACAAAACATTTACAATACTTCTGGATTATTATTGTTAAAACAATTGTTATTCTGTGCATTTTTTTATCTGTAATTACAGTTTTACTGTTGCAGTTCCAATATCTTTATATGAAGACATGGTTACAAGTATATCTTTAGTATATAGTATTTTCAAAAATCTTGAAAACGAAGGTTCAAATAGATCCAGCCATAAGCCTCTGGGAACTATACGTGTAAAGAAATACATACATATGCTATTGATTGCTTCACGGTTCTAAATATGAATAAAATACTTCTTTTTTGGTATATAGAAACCAAATAGCAACACTTTAGATATCTTCTGAAAAACTCTTTCGGTCTCGTTTTATTGTTCGGAATAAATATTGTTTATATTTAAAGTTTGAAACACTTACCAACTGTTGTAAATAAAAAAATTAAATTTTTAAATTATAAAAAGAAAACCACGCAAATAGGTCTATACTATGTCTATACCGGATGTTCTCAAAAGCGTGACTTCCAAAATTTCAGATCTTTAAAGTTTCTAAAAAACCTGATCCACTCCTCCAAAAAATGTTATTTATATTAATGATACTGATTCGCTCACAGCTTATCAAGAAACTGTGGAACCATTCACCATTTAAAGGATTAAAAATGTTCACCCCTTCACGGGGTGAAACGGAGATTTGGGACATCCTGTATACTGAAATATGAGATGACAGAATTTAATTGTCTCTTGTATCAAAAAATAATGATCTGTTTTTTCATTAATAAAATGTGATTTAATTCAAAAATTGCCAAAAATGAATGACTGATTCTGGTACTAAATCTTTCGATTGGTTTTAGTATTTTTCGTTATTATTTGCGTGAAACTAAACGTTCGATTGTTCGCCAGATTGATTGTATTACCTGAAATTTATGATTTCCCTTTGATCGTAAATCAAGCACCCTCTATTTTGGGAACACGTTTCACTGTTTTACTTCACTTCTACGTAATCCGATTATCCCGGAAGTTACGAGGAACAGAGTCGTATTTGGCTCTCTATAATATGACTTTCATCCATTTATGTTTCCGTTTACGTCTTGCTCTTTCCTCGTTTCGACCTGACAATTTTCCGAACGTCAGACCACAATATAAACGTACAAACCTTCCGTTTTGTCAAATTTCGTGAATGGAGTGAAATGTCGTAGAATTGTAAACCAAATTAATAATTTCAATTCTTAAACCAAATATAAAAATATATTGTAATAAAGTGATTTTAACAAGGTAAGAAAGTAATTTTTAACATCAAAGAATAAATTTTTATTTTTGGCTATAGTCTTAACTATAAAAACTGTTAAAAATGTATTTTATATTTATTGGTCATTCAATAATATTAAAGAAGTACATAATTGTAATTGAAAACATTTCTTTTTTTCTTTTGTTTTGTCCATCCTTAAGGCACAAATATGGCTAGCATAACCAGGAAGAAAGCCCCAATTTTAATTTAATTTTGTATTTTAAATTATTTTCATTTTCTAGATCTACACTGTTCTTTTAAAAATTATTCATCCAGTAGGTATATGAAACTTTCGATTGTTCGCCAGGTTGATTGTATTACCTGAAATTTATGATTTCCCTTTGATCGTTTAAAAATGATACATTTAACTTATATACAATATCATTGTTATATATTAATTGACCTAGACTCCACTGTTCAAGGATTAAAATGAATTATATGAACTGAAAGTAACCCTACAACATATTAATAGTTAGTTATTTCCATTATTTGTCAAAAGATAAAGAAGTTTATTTGTTAAGTTAAAAAGTTAAAAAGTTTATATAAAAATTATATGGCATAATAAGGGATCAGTAGCGGATGATTATTAGAGATTTTAAGGTTAATTGTATTTTTTAATGGAATTCCATATTTCTCTATTAATCGAAGTTATTTTCACATTAAGTTCATTATTGATAGGTACTAGAATTTATATTTAACAGAAGTTTAATTAATGCAGTACAACTTATATACTCCCTTGATTAATCAGCGGCTCATAACATTTCTTTCTCTTGTAAAAATATCGTGCATGTCCAGTTCCATAATGAATTTAATTCCATCCATAACAAACAGCATTTAATTTTCTCTATGCACCATAAGTTGCTTTCTTTTTAATCCAACATGAAAACATAACTCACAGAAAAACTTGCATATAAAAGACGTGAAGACAGATAAAACGGAAGGGAAGCTGGGTCAAGAAACTAATAACGCGAGAGGAAAATTGACAGGGAAAAAATTGAAATTCCTCGGTTTAAAAGTTTCCTGTGGATGATATCCATCAAAGATGACAGAGAGACGGCGAACGGGCGTATGAGATGAAAATCGTCTTCCATGGAAATTGCTGAAATATTTAATCGACGGCACGGAACAGAACATCGATAACTCGTATAGCGATTCATTCATTGTCATGAATCATGTTTGAAAATGATGCATAAGACTTGCTATCAGCTGTGACGTGAGTTATTTTTTAACAGATGACGATTTACTGCTAACGATGATCGTTAGTTTGTTATTTATAAACGTATGTCTATTCATCGACAATTTATATTAACACGTTGAATGCCGTGGAGTCACTGGTGATAACCACTTTAAATGAGATTTCGGGTACCCGAAATTTTCGAATTCTCGCATTGTTCTACAAACTATTATTTATCTATGTTTGCATCACTATTTTCCTCGAAAATCTATATGTATAATAATCCTTTCCAGTTTCTCTTTTACTATTGAATCCACAAATAAGTAAAAAATGAATTAACATGTCTTAATTTATCGTCGTGATATCTTGATGCTATCAATGCATTCTAATAAATTGTTTGCTTCTAACTACATATATTAAATATAAATTGCATTAAATAAAATTTTAAACATACATTAAATAAAATTGAAAATTTCCATCACATGTTTGCTATTTTGTGGGGTATAAACGCTTGGCATCGAACGACTATAGTCACCCTTACGTAGTGAAAGAGTTGAGTACACATTCAAATTAATACTATCTAGAGATCGTAAGTTACCGACGAATCAAATTCGTTGTCCTTCCTTCAGTCACGTGTATTATTTTTATTGGTTGAGGCACTCATATCCACAAATCTATCGCGTGACGAATGTTGCCTAGGAAAGACATTGAAACAGAATAAGATGAAGCGATAGCGAGCGACGATTCGATCGTTTTAGCGTAGATTGTAGACGTATATTTTGCACAAAATAGATAAGCATCTCGCTCGTTTTGATTTCAATGAAAGCATCAATCTTCCTCGAGCGGTCTAATAATTTTATTCGATTTATTCCGAGACAATTTCAGTTTACGATGGCAAGAACATCGTCGTGAAGACGAGAAGAAAATCCTGTTATAAATAGCCTGAGGGAAAATCAAACGTAGACGCGTGACGATCGATAATGCTTTGCACTAGTCTTCCGTGTACGTAAAGCAAGACTTCATCGTTGAACTTTCTTCACAGAATCTTTTCTTTTTAATGACGAACTTTACGTTTGTTCGCACACCTCAAACGCCTACAACCACGACTTCTCCCTTAAATTCTTCAGAAACTCTTGCCTCGGATCGGTGGCTGCCCAACTTCCGTACGTTTGCTCGATACCGAGGCTTAATCTCGTCGAAAGGTCTTGAACGGACGAAAATTTTTACCTTTGGAATCAACTTAAAAATTCTTGTTAAAAAACTTTTATAGTCCGATAGATTCGCCTGATGGATCAACTTATGTATATTATCAAGACCATTAATATAATTAATTGTATAAGATGATATAGAACTATTTACAATTTACATAAATGTAGCAAGGAATAAAACCGCATAGGTAATCTAGTGGAGGGGGAGAGGGTTTCGTCTCCCCGGACGCCTTCAGTTCGGGCCAGGGACCGCTAGGTGGCGGCGAGAGATCGGTGACAGTGTTCTCGCAAGCGGTCACCCGGCATGCAGTAGAAGTTCATGAATTGCGGTATGATAGGTGTCTGGGGCAGGGATCGTCTGTTGTCAGCCCCACTGACGAGTCTGATAGATGATCCCGAGACGAAACGACTTTTTCTTTCCTATACTAGAATTTTTATACAATTTTATTCTTATAAGCTGTGTTGCTATTATGGTTAGCGCTGAGTCCTCGATGTAGGGCTATTAATTCGGATCGAGTACTCGAGATAGCCGGGTACTCGTGAGCTATTCGAGTGGTCCAAATTACCCGGGTAACCGGGTGTCTCATAAGTTATAAGCCTACTTCGATGACGTAGTCATAAGTATGCAGGATTTAGAAATACCAAAAATGCGTTTACGAAGTAAAGGTTATTATTCTTTCTCAGTCCTTTCCATTGCTCGATCATTTTCAGTATTCGAACACTGTGATTAAAGATCGAAACAACAATAGTCGAATTCGCCATTCGAATGTCAGGTGGATGGGAGAATGGCAGCGAGTTCCAAGCCATTACAACCCTTGAATATTTCACCGTTGAGATGGTTGTTGAGGGGTGACTGAGAAACGGACGACCCCGCTTCTATTATTTATTGCGTTACCCTCGCACACCGAACTAAAGTTCTCCACCCACTCACCCACCGGCTCGATCTGCCGTTCCCCAGCTCCCCTGCATCATTGCACATTATTCATACCACGAAATTTAAATTATACATTCAATAGAACGACGCGACGTCTGGTGCAGACGCTGCGACTGCAACCGCAACGTTGCTAAAGACGTTCACGGCTCGTGCCATTTCGAACGGACGATCATCGGAAAAATGTAAATTCGCTTCAAGGGATGAAAGGAACGAAATCGTGGAAACATCTGACTTGTAAATTACCGCAAAACCGCCACCGGGCCCTTTCGATTATTCGAGAAATACAGACCCGTATCGCGGCTGTTTTTCTCGATAATGACAATTTTCATACAGAAGAGAATGGTGTTTTTGAATAGGTTATAATGATCCTTATTGAAGCCACTCAGGATAGAGTATTAGACCAGTAACTTAACGCTCTCTTTCTTCCAGACATGGTTCCTTTCCCTTCAACCCTTTGAAGACGGATTTTCAATGATTATGTTATTCGTAACCTTTATCAGTTTTTACAATTAACATAAGTACAGTCGGAGATCTGATTAGGTGTTTCTAAGATTTTAAAATTGGAATATTAAAAAATGGGAAGATTAGGGAATTAGAAACTCTGAGATGCTAAAATCCTAAAATTCTGAAATCCTAGAATTTTTTAATCCTAAAACGACAGATCATGAAGATAGCCACAATTTTAATCTCATTTTGTATTCCATATTATTTTCATTTTTTAAGTTTTACACTGTTCTTTCAAAAATTTTTCTTCCAAAGAAACTCTCGTTTAAAAATGATTCATTTAACTTTAAGTTAATAAGGGTAGATTAAGAAAAGAATTGTAATATTGGTATTTGTACCATCAATCTTGAGAAAAAAATATCAGTTTTTGAGAAATCAATGTTGGTACACATATCTATTATACTATGTACTAGACTATAAAAATTTTTCATTTAAGAATGTGTAAGTATATCCGTATTTTAACTAAACCACCACAAACAGTTGATACTTTATTTTAAGAGGTACATTTATTGATAAATATATCTATAGTTTGGTAACTATCGCTCCGAATTTATTCCCTTTTGTACCAACTGAAAGTCATATTTTACTCAACAAGATAATAAAAAATGTATAAAAAGTGGGGTTACTTCCGTATTGCCGCAAATATTTCAATTGAAATGAACCACGATAACACAGCACTCGGTAATAAAGGACAAAGACATTAAATGTGGCGAAATCGTGTCGCGGTCACATTAAAAATTGCTGCAAATGTAATTGCTGGCCCGGATAAAATAATAGAGATCACGAAGAGTATTTCATTTCAGCTGCCGCGTGGAAATGTTAATCTGACAAATATTTAGCGCTCCAACGTGACACAGGAAGGCCTGCGTTCGTTTTAATTCGAGGCATTTTCATTTTCGCACCAGCGTCGACCGCGGACGGTCGGCTCGCGAACGCTTTAGAAAGTCGCGTTCCACCGCGCCGTACATTTTGATAAGGAGAGTTAATACTGCGCGATGACTTTTCCTCGTTCCGGCTCGCGCATTCGGTCTCTCTTTATATTACGCGAGTTTAAATTCGTTCCGTCTCCGCTGACAGAAAATAGAGATTTGTAGAGTTAAAGTCTGCGAGTCGAGAGTGGAGGTAAAATTAAAGAGTCGCGGACGAGCGGTATCGTGGCCGCGCGAAACGCACGCGAGCGACGCGACGCGACGGCTTCTCATATCCGTCGTGGAACGAAATTCCGTCAGGTCGCTCAACACGCACCCTGAACGAGAAACCCCTAGCCACGCATTAACCCCCAGCTATTCGTTCGGAAATTAGATTCCCTGACGAACGCCAAGATTTCTCGTCTCAACTGCTTTACAACTTCTACACCTCGGGGCTAAACTGTAGCACATTTTATACAAAGAAGATCTGTAATGTTCTCAATTCGTTTTTTATTCTTCGTTCTTTCAGTATATTGTAACAGAAATATGGTCTTCCATTTATCTTTTCATTACACTGTATTACATATAATAATAAATCCACTGGACATTTAATCATTGATAAAATTATAGAAAACTCAAGGTCACAATTTTCTAAAATTTACTAAAAGTTTAGTTATTGTTATTCTTTTATTCACTATTTGTGAGAATTCCAAAAATTATATTTTTGAATCGAAATTTAAAAAATGATGCAGCAAAGGGCTAAAAAATACGAAGCGTCTGATAAATGAGCTGAAAAAATTTGAATAAAAGTTTTAAATGATTACCTGATCAATTTAAACCTCATTGCCTGATCAATGAACCGGAATATGAACGCTGGTACGATACGTACTACATTATCAATTTTAGCTTTACATGATCTCTGGACTTTGATATTGTATAATAGAAAATGTATGGGGTGGAAACTGTAAAGGATAATATTAATGAGCTAAGAAAAAGCGCTTTTGCGTGAATGACTAAACTTGGACTAAAGTTTTATAAAGAAAGTTCTATAAAAGTCTATCTAATCAAATAATTGAGATAGAACGCAATAAATAATATCTTGAAAAATTCAATTTGTTCTTACAATTAGTTCCTAAGGTTCGAATTTATAATAATAAAACTTTCGTTTAATATAGAAGACTCGTATTTTGCAATCGTTTCCCATTAATGTACATAATTGGACCATTTATTTTCAAATTTGTACATTTTTTGAAAAAAATTAAGAAAACCAAACATTCACATATATTTTTTATTCATAAATAATTTATACCTTTTCTTTTAAAATGGACTTATACTACTTAGATAATGGATATTGTATACACAAGTTCCTAGTGCTTTGAAGAAACAATTGAAAGACGCTGAAATTATAATTCTAACGCTGCGTACACATTTGTTACCGCACCTTGCTTTGTTACCGCGACCTGTTACCTAGCAAGTAGGTTATGGTAATAAATGTGGACTACATCTTGTTACTGCATATCGTCACTCGTTATGTATTTGTTTTGGCTTTTCCGTACACTGTAGGAAGTAACGAAATAAGTAAGAGCGGAGAGTAACAGGTGTAGGTAACAGTTAATAGATTTAAAAACGGAGCCTACACCGAACCTCGTTACCAAAAAATGAAGTAACGAGTCTCATTGTCAGTAACAAGGCTGAGTAACAAATGTGTACACAGCTTAAAACTCTAATTCTAAAATTCTGTTTTGCTCCATAACTTCCTATGTACATATGTATAAATACGCGGTATTTGTTACCATAAGTAATAAAATATAGTAGGTATTTTACGCTAAAAGATACCCAATGTTGTGACATCTAACTGTGATGCGGAAATTGGTTTGGCGGATAAACAGAGGCCAAGCACAATCCTCGCTCCCGCGTTTATTAAAGGGAGGTTCCGGTCTAAAAGTAAGATAGGTACAAGATAGATAAAATTTTAAATACAATATATTTTCTCCGAAACTGTATTTTGAAAATTGGTCCACCTTTTTCTATTTTCAAGAGTATATTTGTTTTTATAGGGGGTTAGTCTTTAACATTTTGAAATGTTGATATTTCAGAATTTCTGGTTTTGACATTTTATAACACTTCTGTATAAATTACCTTTTTAGTTTCCCTTCCATAAATTGATTTGTTTTAAATATTTACAAATAATCTAAATCTTTACACTCAAAATAAATTAATAATCCTTGCTTTTTAATAAATAATTCCTGAAATTGACCTACTTCTGAGCACTCTAGACTGAAACTTCTCTTCATCTCCTCAGAGGAAGCAAACATACATCAAGAAAACACAAGCACGTACTTCCTTTTCACTTTTTTTTACTGGATGCGAATTATTTGTAGAGAAAGGAGCACTTAAAAAATTCATAGGGAAACAAGCACGTTCGCCTCTCATATTCGTCATGAAACGAATACCGTACAGGTGGCCGACGAAAAACTCGATTCGATCGACGTGTAAACAACACCGACTATCTACCGTTGATCCGGAAATTGGATCTGCCAATAAACTACCTGTGGTACTTTTAATTTTTCTTCCGTCCTCTTCTCCTTTCCTTTTTTTTCGCACTTGCCAATGTCACTCAGGATTGTTTGTGATTGGCAAGCTTTAATTTATTTAAAGTTGATTTAATTATATTCCTTTGGAAGCTACTTGAATGCTCTTTCAAATGTATGATTTTATTGGAATCTATTGTTTAATCTCATTATTCTGCTCGAATCTATTTGACAATAAGATAAATATTACGCGTCACAATTGTAAAAAATAAACTTGTAAGTCGTGTTTATTAAAAGAATGTTTCTGTCTTCCGCTTGTTTCTTTTATCCATATATTATACTTACTTCTTACAGTAGGTGCTTGTTAATTCCCTGCTTAATCACTTAGATTAGCGATTTTCAACCTTTTCTTTAATACGTACACCCGAAACCAAAATTGAAGAATTTCAGTACCATCAAGGAAAGTATGTACAACCTGAACATACAATAACCCTAATTTTGACGATATTGACATTAAAAGTAATTTGGAAGACAAAATAATATCATTTCTAATTATTAAATATTATATAATTTGATATATAATATAACTGAAATGTGCGAATAACAAAATAAATATTAATTCTAATTTTCCCGCGTAAACGTTTAGGCGCAAATGATAGGGAGCCACAAATCTACGTATCTACATATCTCCCTGGCCCGAACCAAAGGCGTCCGGGGAGACGAAACCTTCTCACTCTCTCCCTCCACTAAACGCCTACAGTTGAAAATTAATAAATAAATTTTTGAAGGTGATTTTTATAAACAATCCCAAAACAAGTTATGGGTTGTTACCCTCATCTCTCCCTTATTAGAGCGGGTAGGGGGTTAAAATTGCACACAATTTTATTATGTTCGATATTGTATAATTACCAAATAATATTAAAATTGTTATACTGTGTATTGAACAAATTAGTAGCGTATCACTCAGCTGCCTTTTGCGTACCACTAGGTGAGAACGACTCACCTAGATAACCAGTGAATTTATAGTTCTGTCGTATAAACAAATAAATAGCTACTGAATGTATAATTGTGTTACAGAAAGAAAGACGCTGTGTAGAAGGCACGCATACCATTGGCGTACAATAATTTCCTGTTTCTAGAAGTGCCCACCTCTAGAGTCCGAAATGTGGAGAATTATCAAGCGCGTACTGTATTTATATTTTTTATTATTAACCTTTGACTTTTAATAATAAAAATTTATAACCGACTAGTTTGTTTCTATATCTCTACAAATGTGTTGGAGTTCAACGATGTGAACGATGTCTTGTGAACAATGCAAGATCAATTTCGCATGCAAGATATTTTATAAAGGTGGCAACACTTCCTATATACGTTGGCCGCGTGTTCTTTTCCTCCCCGTTCGAAAATGACCAAAGGCATAAGCACGTGTATCGTTTTCATAAAGTTTCTGTATCACGAATGTTTTATTCTATCAATAAATTCACAACAAAATGTATAAAAGAAGTAAGGACATATTGATCCAAATAGTACAGCTATAGAATGCCGCGAAACAGTTGGCAAATACCCTCATGTTTCTCGCATTAAATCAAAATCAAAATTACAACTTGTTCACGATAGAATTTTCTGAAGTCTGTTTTCGTAGGAATAAGGAAGAAAAATCTTATAGAAGCAAAACATCGGAACGCTCTCAAGAAATCAGGTCTATCGAGGCAGACGCGATTGCGCTTTCGTATTCTGCCAACCCGCTAAAGCCCATCGGAGCCGCTTGAAAGCTCTGTCGCTAATATAAGCACGGAAGCTTGGACAGATTTTACAACGACTGAAGAGACAAGACCACTCGCTTGACAATAATTTACAGCGAAACACGCAATACGGCATAATTATAGGCCCTTCAGACAACTAAAGTATTTTGAAAATGAACAGCACGCCTACAACAACTTTAACTTCGATCACCTAATCGGTATGTTAAAATTGAAAATGAACTACCTGAACTCGAATTAATATTCTTTTCTATACGAAATGGCGCAGTATTCGATAATTAACACTTTAATGGCCGCTGTAACACTTTCATCATTTTAATGTTTAACTTTGTAGACTACTATTCATCGCTTTATTCTTATATACTTTATTAAATGTAAATTGCAATTTAAAAATTAGTAATTTCACACTGTACGCTAAATGAAGCTTTTAAATATAATTCTCTGTTAATAATTTGTATTAGTTATAAAGAAAAGGTTTGAAAATGCAAAAATTATGAACTTAACAAAATGTAGCCGTCAAAGTGTTAATAAAAATAACTGTATTCTGTAAAAATCTTTCATTGGTTGCAATTTCTAAATCTGGTGTAGTCTAATTACATAAAATTAGGATCTGTATTGTACAAGAGGATTCGTCATGTCACTACCCTCTAATCTCTAAGGAAGTCCCAGCCTGCCCTTTACCATTATCCTTTCAACAGCTGCTATAAACAGATTAGTTATAAAAGAATTTCTTCTTTAAAAAAAGTAAAATAAAATTTAAAATACAGTGATACGGGTGTATCACTTTAAGGGTACATAGTATTATACAGATTTAACCAATGTTTCAAAATTGATCAAATGAAATTTCGTACAAAGCCTTGTATTACAAAATTTTCATATAAGTACAACAAAACTCCATTTATTTGGACATGTTAAAAAGTTCCAAATAACGAATGTATTTGCCTCTATCAATAATGTCCCATTTAAATAGCAGGGATTCGAAAAGGGAAATTTCATGTTTCATACAACTAAATGTGCAAATAAAGTATCTAAAATTATATGTATAACTAGCTTACATATTGTAAAATAATTAATTAATTACCAGTTACCAATTTTTAACTATTTAAAAATTTTTGATCATTTTTCAAATGAATATCTTTTGTATTAAATGAAGATATTTTATTAACATTAACACCAATATTTACTAAAGCAGAATACAGGGTGTTCGCATTCATCTTTACCATCGTATTTTTCGTAAACGACAAACATTAGCAAAAAACCGATGAAGAGAAAGTTGTAGTATATTTCATTAGCAATATGATAGCGTATCTATAGATGTTTTGTAATTTTAATATTTTTCAAGAAAGAAAGGTGACCTTCATGTTTTTAAACGGAATGATACATATTTTTTCATATGAAAGTAGGCATCGAGGCGAGTTCAACCACGTAATACAATATGGTCTTCAAGGTCATACAAAGGCAGAAATAAGAAAATAAGTTTAACATTTCGTGATATTTTATTTACTAGTATGATGTAGTACTAAGATTACATTTCGTGTTCAATGTGCATTCCATTAGCAAGAATGCATTTCTGAGTTCTGCTGACCACACTCCTGGTAGTTTCTGCCAATTTTGCACTAGATATGGATGTAGAATTTTACAATATTTTTTAATTCTCTATTCACCTGCACAAGAACATCAACACCTGCACCTAAAAAGAGGTGCATCATACTCTCGCGAGAACTGATGGACAGTCAATTTCTTAATTTAAGAATTTGTAAATTTGAAATCTCCATACTTTTAAATTTCT
The DNA here is from genome assembly GCF_907164935.1 of Osmia bicornis bicornis. Taxonomy (NCBI): domain Eukaryota; kingdom Metazoa; phylum Arthropoda; class Insecta; order Hymenoptera; family Megachilidae; genus Osmia; species Osmia bicornis. The sequence goes on along the minus strand of NC_060219.1, from coordinate 1,388,646 downwards.
ACATTTTTAAACACTTCAACGGGCATTTGATCTGCCCATCGCTGTTGTAAGTGATTACCTTTATATTATGGCAATTGTTAGATTTAAGTAAATTTAAAGATAGGCTTTAAAGATGGCGCTCTTGAGTTTCCGTTTGTTTAGTTTTCTTTAGTTTGGTACGTTAGTGACGCGGATTTACTGCGTGCTATGGCTTCCCCTACGTTCGATAAGTATAATTTTATTAATTATAATATACAAATATGGTACATTTATTTTTATTACTATCCTAAAGACTTACCTACTTATATACATATATATGTGTATAATATTCCAAATATGTTTATATAATAAAAACATACAAATTAAAGAACATTCTAAGAGGAATCCGTGTACTCTAATAGAATATTTTCAGAAGCAAAGAACGTCATGTAATATTAACTTAACTTAACATTTAACCTAACGTTTTCTTCGTGATATGAATACTAGCTATGGTCTCGTAATACAGTTTACGCAATTCTAACATGTTGGCGCACGACGTTCAAGTGAAAATAACTTTACGACCGTAGGAGAATAAAGGTCGAAACGAGGACGCGAAACGGACGTGATTGTTTCCTGCTTGTTGCTTTGTCGGGGAGAAATTTGAAGGTTTGCCGCGACACGGCTGCCACAAATTACCCTTCATAAAGCAAACGCGACCCCTTTATCTTTCTCCTACTTCTGCTTATTCATTCTAACGGCCGAGCATTTTTCCACGCTGCGACCAGTAACCGAGATCTGTTGCGATAGAACGCCAGCTTGATGTTACGCGTTAACCGAAAGAGAGCGATCGAAGAAACAATTTTCTTGCTTTTATTTTATCCTTTAAACGATTTGAACGGAGATTGAGTTTTTAATGCGTCACGCCTGCCATGAATTGCTTTTTATATAGCAAAGTTTCTTCCTTCCCCAAGTATGTCTTTTTCCTTGATTAAACACCTCCCATTTCTGTGGGGCTACGCTTTCTTAATTACAAAGCATGTTCAGTGAAAAAAGATTATAAAATAGCACGATGTATGATAAGCAGGAAAAATGTTTGCACTTTTCTAAGTGATGGGTTTTAAACAAATTAACTGTAGCACCAAATTTTGTTGTTTCAGTTTTAGTAATTAACCTTTGTTATATTAGGCCGTTAACTTAAAGTTCTGTGAACTGCTTGCAGATGGTGGTAAGGTATACTGATAAAGGAAGTTAGAGAAACTTTGTGTACAAGTAGAGTATGTAGTTCATCCGTAACACAAACACATTTTTTGTACGTGCCACAGTGCAATTTTAAGGGATTAAATTATCTCTTGAAAATACTGCAGAATTTTTTTTTTTTTTTTGGAATATCTGAAGCACAACGGAAAAGGTGAAAGTTTTATTTAAAAAAATTTGCGAAATATATTTTTTATTATACAAATAAAGTTGTAGAAAATCTGTTTATAACGACATTTCGATTTTTTTTCTATAATTAATAGTTTTTGAGATATTCAATAAAAAAGGTATATTTTTCAATCCCAATTTAGAGGGCTATTTTTACCCTTTCAATATAAATAACGATGAATTTGTAGAAAAGGCGCTCCTTCTCGGATTTCGATGATTTTTGAGTATGTTATAAAATTCGACATTCTAAGCAACTTTTTCCTTCTAACGAATGTTTGCAAAAAACTGTGAGTATTACTATTGAATTTCCCTTGTACGTATACGCCAGTGACCGTGTATGCGTTAGCAAGCGACTCTCACTTATCCTACTGATTTTGTCAATAGTACCACATGGCCTGGCTAATATCCGTAAAAAAAGGAAAGATAAAAAAAGTACAAGTGACGGTCGCTCCTCACCTCGCTCAAACGAACGAAACGTGATCGACATTTCGCTACTACCATACTCAAAGTTCCCCACTCCTCCGACTAGATGTGTCATCAGAGACCCCGTTACCGTATCCCAAGGATTAAACATTGTGGTGCAAAATGATTATACATCTAGGTTAGAATAGATTAGGTTATATTAATATTTCGGCTGCCTTTAGGCGGCTGGTCACGAAATTAGTTAATTTTGATTTTAAGTTCACCCATTATATGGCGGAAGCCGGGCCAAATGGTATTATTGACAGAAACAGTAGAGAAGCGAGGGTCGCTTGCTAACGCACACACAGCCGCGGTTGCATTCGTACAGGCGAAGTTCAATGTAGTAGCACTTCGCGAATATCTCGCAAACTAATCGAATCCGACACAGGTTAGACGAAAAAAGTTGTATAAAATGTCAAATTTTACAATATTTAAAAATTCACGAAATCGGAAGGACAGCTCATTTTCTACAGGTTCACCAAATATATTATAGAAATCCACATTTTTATCAACTTTTTCCTATTATCTGCCTATATTAGGTTAGGTTAAATTAAATTAATATTCTGGCCATTATTAGCCGGTCATGCATATCAAAATTATTGAAATGAGTTAAGTTTGATTTTCAAGTTCTCCCGTTATTATAAGGGGTTGCCGGGCCCAGTGCCGCTGTTTACACAAATAGCATGCAAGCATACGTATGCATGCGTGTAGGCAGAATTTGCGGATAAAATTCCAAAATTCTCCGGATGATGATCAAGATGAAATTTCGGGGGTGATGGTGGTAGTGATAGAGGTCCCCAAATATAAAACGATGTCTACAGCATCCTATTAAATTCTGAGATATTAATTAAAAACTTTCGGTATAATACATAGAATTTTTCGTATACAGATGTAATTTCATAACCGTCTTCGCTGTAGTAACTGCTGTCGTCAGTTGTCGAAAAGTCAGTGATGCAGCGATACGACGTTGCAACCTGACTATCTACAGGGTGTCCTATTCAAAACTTCGACGATACGACGACTGCTGTAGCGTTGCCGGCCGTCGGAAATATATTTAATCTAACCTAACCTACATATACATATATTAAACGTCTTTAATTCCTTGAGAATTAGTGATCAAATATAAAACATGACGCAATGTAACTTACGGCAAGAAATTTAAAATCCAACACTTGGATGCAATCATAAATATTTTTTACCTAATTTTTGTTGCGTTGGTTCGTCGGTTAGCTTGGTCATCATACGACAAGAAAAGAAAAAAGTTACAAAAAGTTAAAAAAAAAATAAATAGATTTTATATGGGACACCCTATAGATACGGAAACCGATATCGCTATGGTGTCAACAATTCCTCGACACTTCACGACGACGTCGCGACGGTTGCTACAACGAAGATGCTTGTGTTAGCTACACCTGCATAGACAAAATTCAATGTATTATACTGAAAGATTTTAATGAATATCTCGGAAACTAATAGGATGCTGTAGATATCGTTTTATATTTGGGGTCGTCTGCCTGCTCCTAACCAACCGTTCAAATTTCATGTCGATCGGTGACCGGGGGGCACTTCGGTACTACCCCCATCGTCTCATTTTATTCCTCTATCTCGGGCATGGGCAGATTTTGCTCATTCGAGCGCGCTCCTGATTCCTCGCGGGCGGTCGCGAGCTGCCGTTGCATCGTCGATCGAGGAGAAGGCGTTTGTTCTACATACTTAGTCGTTCGCTATTCCATGTAGTGGGGATAGCGCTTGGAAGAGGTGGGGTACATGTGCATCTCACCGTAATTAAACAAAAGAACGCAACGTCGAGAGATTTGAGGAGTGGGGCATAAGCCTTGTCTGTTTCATTTCGCGTAGCCTTTCTCTCCTGCGGCTCGCGAGACGCTCGTGCTCGTTTTACTACTTGCTGCCCATGCCTGCTCTATCTCTACAAATTAATTTTCATACTTCTTCAACCACTAATTGATGAGGTGGGATCTGACACACCCCAATTATTAATTATTCCATTATTCAACTAATTATTAGATAAGAAGATAATTATTCTAAAAATACAAAGACGTAAACAATAAATAAACTTTATAAAAGTTTATAAAACATCTTATAAAAGAAAATTAAACAAACATTTTATTGGCCTTTTGTCTTAAAAATGTCCTTGTTCCTTAAAAACCACCTCACCAGATAACAGTTAATGCAAAATACATACTTGACTTTTTAAGCAGGCTTGAAGTGTCAATCACTGTATAGTTTATTTTAATGTTCTATCTAAATAAAAAGAAAAAACGAAGTACACTCTTAAACAGCGTTATTATTACACTAATACTGTATTGTAAAAAATTGAAAGTTTATATTTAAAAAATGAATCACTGTATTCTTGCTAGCAGTTATTATTACATGTCCATTTTCACTCAGACACTTGAAGTATTAAATAATTTAGTAGGTATGAAATTTTTATGCCCTGAGGGACCTATTACTTTTCTTTTAATTTTAATTTTAATGGTAAAAAGACGTGGGCACATTGGTTGTATCAATGTACCTCATATAGCCTTCAACGAAACAATTGTACATCGTGGGTCGAATTTTTATTGCTATGTTATATAACACGTTTAAATAAGATACCACGCCATCGTTAAACAAAGAAACTAATCAGTAAAAAGTTTGAATAACGATGGCACGGCTGAAGCAGTTATCAGTGAATTTTTCCAAATCAATATGTTAAAACTTCATTTAATTGTTTTGTATGTAACCACTTAAGCAACCCTTTAATAATTCAATAATATTTTGCTACGATCTGTATAAACTGACGTTAATATACTGACTGATTATCTCTAAGAAGAATAGATTTTAGTATGATATTTTGCCAAATGTTTCTTTGTTATTTTTTTCGTCTTGTTCATGCTGAAGCAAAAACCGCTCTTACTTTATTTATTATATTGTGTTGAGTTACTGTTTCAAAAGGATATTCTAGAAATATTATGTAAAAGAAAGTTGATTTCTTTAACAAAACACAGCATTGTTCTTCTTTAACTCTAGAAATACCAAGAAGGGGGTTCGCTGAGCCTACCACTTAGAAAATATTGAAAATTATTATTTATCTGATCACTTTTACTTTTGGCTTCATGATTAATACAGTAGAATCTTGATAATTTTCCACATTGGGGGCTGAAGGAGAGGAAACTTCCGAGGAACAGAAACTCAACAAATGCCCCGATCACAAAACTAACGTATAATATAATACTACGACGGAAAGATAGCTGGCAAGACATAATATGTATTTCCAAAACAATTGTATGCTTAAACAAATCAAATGCATGAAAAAGTATTAGCGATCGGTGAAAGCAACCGTGGAGGGTAATAAAAGTCTGTGTGGAAAGTTAACAAAAGTCGAATCTACTGTACTGAAGAAGTGATTCTGGTTTAGTAAAGGTATTTAAAAAAGAAAGCATCAGAAATGAATTTTTGCCTACGTATGAAGTTCAGTCTATTTAGGATTAAGTGATTGTCATTTTGCTAATATCCTTCTACGTAAATTGGGGGTAGATTTAGTGTTAAATACACAGTTTGGTCCGCTAGCTAAAAACAGCGAACCCACGCACAAGGCAAATTAAGGTAAATTAGATCGGGGACAGCAAGAGGATTATCGGGTGGCAAAAATAGGTACAGCCCCTGATGAAGCTGGTAGCTGGAAGTATCGTTAATTTGTTTTGGTAGAGTGAACTATTAATTCTTAATTAAGCGGGCACACAACTCCCGCCCTTTTGGCAGCTCGTACTGGCTGGCTTCACCTCATTGAGAGGACCCGTTGATATATCGAAACTTGGCCAAGCTTCAACTGCAAATGATTGGGACGACCCGAAGAGCGTTATAATAGCAGTGCTTGCGTTCGCTCTCGACCCATTTTGGATCGAACCACGGCTGCACGACAAAGATGACACGCTGGGACCATTTTGTGAACGATAAAAAAAAAAGCTCAATAAAATAAAATAAAAAAAGAGAATGCACAACGATGGATGATGTATATCTCTACAGGGGGTTCAAACGTTACGCGCAAAAATCGAGGTTGCCGTGCCGATTGTACGCCTTTCCAGAAATGTTTGTATTTCGCGTTTTATAACGGTGATTCAGCGACCTTTTGAAAAAATAGAAAAAAACGGAAAATGCCCCCCTCCTCGTCCCAGCTTTCCTATCTCGTTGCTCGCACTGAACGCACTATTCTCCGTGCGGAAAATTTTTCGCGGTGAATGTAAATCCATCGAACGGTATTAACGTTACACACACGCGTAACACGTCTACACGCTTGTTTGGAAATAATCGAATATCGGATTCCACCAGCGTGTATTTATCCTGCGGGAGAATCAGATATAATTTTGTCAAATTGAGAATAATATCTTTACATTGATGCTGCGCAACGCGAAACATCCCGAATGAAAATATATACGAATTTTCCACGACGACCGGGAAATGTATCTGTCCTCCGACAAAGGACCAGCGGAAAAAAATAAAATCACAATTCTATAAAATGTCACCATGTACCAAATTAAATATAGAGACATGGAAAGTTTGACATGATTTAATAACATAAAAGATGATATGATATGATAATTAAAAATTAAAACTTTGATGAAAAAATCTATAAATGTTTTATCAGTATTTTTAAGACAAATGGCCGGTTCTTGATTAGAACGAATAAAGGATTAACCAATTTACCAATTTAGAATCTATGATTCTAATGTTTCAAAATTCTGTTAAAATTTCAAAGATATTCTAATATCTTAAGGTTCATTTGCAAGAAAACCCTTTGTTTCGCCAATGACTGTACTTTACAAATACGTCCAACACAAATTTTAAGATTTTGATATTTTCGGGCAAAATTTAAAACTCAGGGTTTCGTAGATTCATATGCTTTTGATATAATATTGTCATATTATCAAAAAGAGCTTAAGTTTATCATTTACAACAACAAAAATTCATAACAATTGTGAACTTGATTTTTCGTTCAGCACTGTATATATTCGGTGATAAAATAGTTAAATATATTAAAATGAACTAACCGATTTTCAGTGTAAAAAAGCTTCAAATGAGAGGCTGACAATAAAATGATCTGCTTGATCTTCTTAACTGATCTATACCTAGTATCAATTAAGAGTTCTAATCTGCAATTTTTTTGAATTTATTTTTTACATATATATCGAATTTGAGAAATTTTTATAGTGTGATAACAAAGCACTTATCTCGGTCCAAGAATTGAAAACAATAATTAAAACGACTTAAACCAGCAGTGAATTAAGAATTTTTAAATCATTTAATGAATCATACTTTAACCTAAGTTGGTAATAAAAGAAAGATTATTAATTCTTTAATGGGTTATTTTTGGTTATAGTAATTAAAATATTTATGCTTCTCGTGTTATTTCAAATGAAAACAAAATTTTATAAATGTAGTAATATTACACTTATATGTAAGGTATTTAGCTCGTTGACTTCTGTTGTGAAAATGGATATGCATAACAAGATACGTTGAAGCTCTAATTATTGCATTAAGGATACAACTTGTTAATTTTCAAATTTAAACTCTAAATTTTCTATCCTATCAATGTAATAGTACCTAATGCTATTCAATGTCTTTCTTTTTTCTTTTTTTTAATTATTCAACTCCCTTACCTTACATTTATCGCACTGGTCATCAGTGACCAGCATAGCGATAGTCAACGTGTTAATGTTATCATAAATATAGTAATTATAGTGTTATCATAAATATAATAATATTAGTACTATATACCTATTTCCATGCAGCCTTGATTACGCGCGGATATATCTACTTCCGTAATAACAGCTTGCTGAAATGAACGGATATAACCGCTTCTGATGCAAATGGGTTAACAGTTCTTTCTAATGGTTATTGTCTCACATTATATGCTTTTATATTTCTGTAAAGGTCTTGTTACTAAACAATAAATAAATAATAAAGATATATCTACTTTGTGGATGTTGATAACTGGCTGGCAAGAAAGCACTAATCAGCAGTATTGCTATGTTTATTCTAGGTATGATCCTAACTAAATAAAGTAATAAATATACACATAACAGAGCTTTGTGTGTGCACGCTTACTTAAGTTCAGCAAACATTTGCCTAGTCAGATTTCAATTCGGTTTCAATTTCTCGTGCTACTATAACAGAAATCGAAACAGACCCTGGACTAACAGTCACTTTTCCACGAAATCAGAGTACAACGCTGAAATTGCTAGTATTTCTATTTTCACCCTCTTGCATTACGTCGAAGCTCGATGCCGAACAATTGATAAAACAACTTAGTTAAAGTCAAAGAAGGAGGACAAGGTTTTATGCGGTCTGCTTTTATTAACCGACTTCGAAAAGGAGGAGGTTACTCAATTCGATCAGTATACATATATTTTTTTCTGTGTGTGTTCACCGATTACTCCGAGATGGATGGACCAATCGGAACGAAACCTTTTGCATATTGTAGGGTATGTCTTCCGGTTGGTTTCAAAAAAATTTTTCATTTTTTCATTGTTATTGCAAAATACGAGAAGTTTTTAATCTCAACATAGGACGATTTCAATTACCCTTTAATATGTTGTCGGGGGCATGATTCTGAACAACTTTTTCATTATGCATAATTAACGAAAAGCTTTAGTTTCCGAGATATTCCTGAAAATCTATTGTTGAAAACTACTACATTGAATTCTATGTATCCCTACGTGTCTCTACCGGTGTATGAGTCAGTATGCAGTCGCCGATTCTCTACTGTTTGTATACGTGTATACTCTGCAAGGCATGTACCGATTGCGATGAAACATTTCACACCTAATAGGAGATATTTCCGCAATATCTCACTTGCAAAAATTTATGCAATTTGTTATTGTTAATAACTATTGTTATAACAAAAACCCTATTCCTTGGTGTTACTTTGCACGGAATGTACCGATGAAATCTTTTGCATTTAATAAGAGATACATATTTCCGCGATGATCCCACTTACAAAAATATATGGAACTTGTTATCGTTAAAAACTATCGTTATTGCAATTAACCAATAAGAGCGGTAAACCACCTTACGGCATCCTACAAATACTGCTCGTTCCACTAAAAAGTGAGAAATAAAATAATTTTTAACAAAAAATACAACCGACTTTGATATGCACTAAAAAGTATGAAATAATTTCTATTTCATTTATACAAATACCCAACAGCTATTAATAATACCTATTTACTCGTTAAATAGTATACTAAATACTTTGATAGGTTGCCGACGCCTGAACTAGAATTTTCCTAATAGAAGAAAAGTTTTTAATTTTGCGCCGCCTCCGAAAAGGTTGAAACGTATTTAGTATATTATTTAACGAGTAAATAGGTTTTATTAATAGCTGTTGGGTATTTGTATAAATGAAATAGAAATTATTTCACACTTTTTAGTGCATTTCGAAGTCGGTTGTATTTTTTGTTAAAAATTATTTTATGATGTTTGAATTCTTCAGGAACATTGATGTAACTAAGGGAGTAAGGCCCAGAATAGACCTACCGTCTTCTTCCAAATATGTGTTCTAAAATTGTTTAACGTTCTAAAATGAAAAAATGAAAAAATGTTGAAATTTTAAAATTCCAAAAGTCTAAAATTGTAAAGTTGTAAAATTCTCAAGATTCGAAGTAAAAACATCTTCTGAAGCTATAACTTCTAATAGATTCACTGTTCAGAACTTAAATTCTAATACTCTAATTATTATTAGAGTATAGAATATTAGATTCTAATATTTAAATTTTAAGATTTTCTTACAAAATTTTGCCAAATGTAAAAGATTAAACATTTGACATTGTTAATAAAGCTAAGGGACCTGGCCCAACCCCCTACAAAAATTTTAGTTATACCAATGCTCAGGGAACCGTATTGCTACAGCCAGACATGCACGCCAATATCCAATAGTTACTTGTTTAGTTTTCGTCCCACTTCAAAGCTGGGTTTACATGTTCAAAAACCAACTTGTTGAATACAAATTCGCTTAAATGAATTGAATTGAGGCACCATTGAGCAGATTGAGTAGAACCAAAAAAGGGCAAATTATTTTTTTTAAATCTTTTAATTAAAAAGAAAAATGCTTGGTTAAATCGGTAAATATAATATAAAGAAAAAAAATATTACTTACATCCCTTTCGTTCTACATAAGTGCACCAACTGATAACATGGTTGACGTATTCAGTTTGATTTGCATAATTTTTGAGTTTAGTATTAATTTCTATTGTGTAAAATATACGGTTTAATCAACAGTATCTATATCATTTATTGTTTTATAAATTAATAAAGTGGGCTGAATAATCTGTTGTAACGCTCAATCAAAATTATCAAAAGTTAAATTATAATTTGGACTTATAAATTGTTAACATGGTACTAGCGGGCGAAAGCGAAATTTTAGATTGATTCACGCGTTAGCATAACTAGGATTCTTTTTTTCTAGAGTGTGCCCAATTCCTTAAAATTTTTAACTCCTAAGATTAGAAATCTTAAATTTTTAGATTTTGAAACTTTGAAATGATGAAATTTTAGTACACTGGAATATTGAAACTTTGGAATTTTGAAATTTTGAAATTTTGAAATTTTGAAATTTCAGAATTTTGGAATCTTAAAGTTTTAAAACAGAAGGAAGGCCAGTCTACATTTTTAGGGAGTCAGACTCATCCCGACCCCAACCTGGTTACGTTAATGGACTTACGTGAAAGTTGAAGTTTAGTCCTTCAAATCATGAGCCTAATAAAATTTTGGGTTAATTTTTCATAACCATTTTGCTATGAAAATTCTGATAATTTCTGATAAGCTGGTTTTTAGGTAACTAATGGAAAAGCTTTTTGAGAAATCAATTGTAATTTTAACATTAAGACAGTTGTATAAAAATGAATGAATTAAAAATTCGACTTTAATATATTATTAAATTCGCATTATATTGTAGCAGTTTTTTTACAATTATTTCCTCTGATGATCTACTTGAGCGCTCTAAACTGGGACCTTCCCTTAAATCTAGCATGCCGAATGAACGGCAAGTCGGTAATTCGACTCTGTCCGAAGGCAGTAGCATGCTAACTCTCAGGAGTGGGTGGTAGGAATGACATGTACATTCCGGAATCTAAACATACTCTCATCTCCTAGAAGAGAACGAACGGCCACGGCCGAAGAAGAGAGGGAAAGTGAGAAAGTTCTTCACAGTGACGACGCGACGTGTGTCTCGTGTTTCGAGTGACTCACGGATCTCAAGCACCAAAATAGCAAAGACCAAGCTTTATGAGAATATTTTTCACGAATCGTTAACCGTCTGGATAAAATTGCGCTGGTCCGTTGCATCAAGCAGATGAGAATACAAAGCTGTCTCTCTGGGGAAATTAATGTCCCAATAATAATGCGTCCGATGATCAGCGTGCTATCGCGTTACAAATTTCCACAGATTTAATTCATCATATCGCGACAAAGCGTCGCTATATACAATATTTTAACATTTTTCCCCTCATATTGACGGCAATTATTCGATCACTTATAAGATAAATTGGTCTGACAGTTGCAGCTTTTGCTTCTCTATTTATCTATACTAATATTCAAGAAAGGAAACAAATCGAGTTTATATTTAAAATATATCCATCAGCAAACACTTTAATATGTTCTGATGATTGATGTTTTGATAAATGTCTACAATTAGGGTCCCAATGAGAAATCAACTGAAAAGAGGTAATGTATTATATTTTGTATTGTAATTGTATTTTTTAAGGTACATAGGTTAGGTTATCAGAAAAACTATAACTTACCTCACGGCAAAAACTAGACCAACCAACAATGGTCTCCTTGAAAAGAATAACTTCAAAGTGCGAATTCAAACGAAATGTTAAAAGTAATACGTGGCTGGCCAATTCTAATCTTGTTTTTTACGACGATTGCCCGTTTTATTGGATATTTCTATGAACAGGAATTAGAACTGAGCAAGGAGACTATTGCTGACTGGTCAAGTTTTTGCCGTGAGGTAAGTTATATTTTCTCTGATAATTTAACCTAACCTATTTAGGTTAGTGACGCGTTTTAAAAGTATTGGCTACCCCACAAAGTCATTAACTTTTGAAAATAATGATTTTATGTCAATATTTACCACAATATCTTAGTAAATACAAGCGACCCCCAAATTTTATCAACAGTTTTGGATTCGGCGGGCAAAAATACATAGAAATTACCTCTTTTCAATTGATTTCTTGTTGGGGCCCTAATTGTAGACATTTACCGTGGTTTTTAGGACCGCCGACAGTTTTTGTTTATAAACATTGTCCTGAACTTTACTTTGGGCATACAAAATTATTGATCTTTTTCTATACAGAGTGTGCCGTAACTTCTGTAATTCCCGAAAATGGGAGGTTGCTGGGATGACTCTGAACAACTTTTTGCTTTACCAAAATGTTGGTTGAAGTTTCGTTTTTGAATTGTTAACGAAAAACACTGTCCAATTAGAGCGGGCATGGAGCGCAGGCTGAACCGCGGGAGTGTTGATTACGTACGAAGGGTAACCATGAACAAGCGCGGCAACACTACGTCGGCACAATTGTGACTTTGTTTTTGAGATATAAGCAGTTAAAAATTGGAATATTAACTTCCAAAGCGCGTGTTTCACTTTCGGACAGCTGACAGCTGAGCAGGTAGCCCATTCTCTAGTATTCAGGGTCAGCATCCAGACAAAGAGACACGAGAAAAAACAGGGATATACTTTTCTAGTCTTTTAACCCTTAAATGCATAGTGTCTCAAAAACGAAACACTGTCTTCAACTCCTAATTAAAGTATTAACCGTAGTGGAAGTTTTACTTTTGGCTGTATGCCATATTACCTAGGTCCATTCAAACGAAGTATCAAAAAAAAAAATGAAAAATGTAAATCCGCGCGCTTTTCAATATGACATTTAGATTGACGAATTGTTTTGGCGCGTCCGAAGAAGTTCGTGAAAGATAGGAGTGACAATAAAATTAAATTTTTTGGAGATTTATTCTTGCTAAAATAATATTTTATAGGTGAGTAACTGTATTTTATGCTGATATGCGTTCTTCTTAGCAATTCAACGATATTATTTATGTTTGTACTACATGGTGTATCATTTTTGAAACACTTTATTTTTCAAAAAAACAATTAAAACCTATATACTAATTATCTTTTTTGTATTTTTGCATAAACCTATATAATAATCTACATATAATCGATTTTTTCGGTCGAAATTAAAAAATCGTGCATTTAAGGGTTAAAATCACAAATGGGTCGTTGATCTTAGGACAAGGCAGATTCACGTCTCTCTTCATCCGGACACTGATCCAGGATCTGTTCAGCTATCAGCTGTTCGAAAGTGAAACACTCGCTTTGAAAGTTGATATTCTAATTTTCAATTGTTTATATCTCGAAAACGAAGCCGCTGTTGTACTCCTCGCGGTTTATAGTTGTTTGTGGGAGGTTGAGGAGGTCGAGGAGTTAGAGCGGGCGGCAATAAACAACTTTATTTAAAATGAGTATCTTAATGATTTTCGGTCTGCTTTGAAGCGGCCTCTTATCGGGTTATCCATTCCCTATCCGGGAATCGACCTAAGTTTGTCATTTCTCCGAGTAGATAAGCTTCCGCGGACATATCGCTGGTCTGCGCATTCCTTAGCCGAGCGACAGCGGTCGCTCGGTCAGTTTTGTTGAGCAATTGTTAAGCAATCGTAAATATCGCTTGGGGCACGATATCGCAGATTGTGCTGATGTGGTGTCACCACGCTTGTTCATAACTACCGTTCGAACGTAATCAATAGCCAACACTCTTGCGATTTAGCCCGCGTTCTGCGCGCCCTCTAATTGGACAGTGTTTTTGGTTAATAATTTGAAAGCGAAGCTTCAACCAATATTTTTGTGAAGGAGAAAGTTGTTCAGTGTCACCCCAGAAAACCCCCATTTCCGGGAATTACAGGAGTTACGGGACACCCTGTATATTTTAATGGTATTCAAGGAGAAAAATGACAAAATGTAAGTCTTAATTTTAGGAATCCATCTGTTTAAAAGTTATACGTATGTAAAACTGAAGGTTTTTAGCATGCTTTTAAGGTTAGTTTGACGCCATATTGATTTCTATCTATAATCTGATTGGTTCACGGAAACGAATATCAAAATACTATCAAAATACTGTCAAAAAACTAACCTAACCTCATATATCACGTGAAAAGAAAGCACATCTATACAAAGAGATTTGAGTCATTCTGTCGAACTGAACGCCACGTGCATCTTTTTATAGATATTGATTTCACTCATTGCACAAATTATGGATAGAAGCCAATATGGCGTCAAACCAACCTCGAAAATACGCTAAAAACGCTTATCTTTACACAGGTACATGTAACTTTTAAACGGATGGATTTCTAAAGCTAAAACTTGTAGTTTTGAACTTTTCCTATCGAATGTTATTAAAATCTATTTTAAAAAGTCCAAAGTAAAGTTCAGCATACACTTTTATTATAAGTTTTATACTAATTCTTTAAATATCATTTTATAGTGTATCAAATCTTTCTGTTTAAAAATTGATAAATCTATCTTTAGCTGAAACACCTACTGTTGGATATACTGCTCGAGGATTAATTCATGGACACCGGTTATAGTCTTTATAAGCTGGCTATCACGTTAGAAAGGAAAGGGTTAAGGCTACGATATCGCATTTTGAACGTGTTTATTCAGATTTTCAAATATCATTTTCTTGTTCCGATATCCATTTCTAGACCAGAAATCTTTCGATAGAACGATTTTCATGCTCAAGATACGGTTTTATTTACACATTGTGTCGACATCTCTTCTACCTATTCGTGTCTAAGGGTTCTATTAGTCGTTATCCCCTGGATTTCGACCTGGCCGCTTTACTCGTCGTCTTTCCGCCCATCTTGTGACCCAGAAATGGCCATTCAGAGCGACGTCCGGATCCAACTTATCCTTACTTCATGTCTATTCCTTTTACGTGCGCGTATTTAGATTGTGGCTAGAGTACGACGCATAGTATATTAAAACAATTATCAGACAGCAAAAAACCATTTTTTAATTTGTAAGTGTATTTTTTATTGAGAATAAATATGATTATTAAGGAACACGACTTTCTTACATTATTTTTTTTACAAATTCGAAGAATTTAAAATGAAAAGTGACGTATTTAATTAAAAAGAAAACAAAACAGAATGATCTTTCTTATAATTGTCATTTCAGTTCTATGTCAAATTATGATTTAAACATACTTTAATTACTACATAACAATCTTTTTTTGACACGGTTTAGCTTGTCTTGTAAAAAAAGATGATTGAAGTTGCAGAAATTATTAATATAAAAATATTATTGCGAATGGATAGTCCGTTTTATAAAAGAAGACTTTAGAGAAATAGGATAAAAGAATTATGAAATAAAAATTCAAATATGAACTAAATTTTTATTACAAGTCTTTTGGATGATTTTTAGTGTCGTTATGGAAGTTCAAAATTTGAAGTATTCTCAACGATCCTACCTTATATCTTTCACATGCAAAATCACTCCAAAGATCGATTTTTGCGTTAAGAAATTGTATTATTCTATTATAAAAGAAAAAGAATGTACATAATTATATTTTGCAAGTGCATCGATCCATTTCTAAAAAAGGATACAGACGTATTAATTATACAGCTTGTTAAACCGTACAAAAATTTTCTTAACAATTGTTTTGTGTCCTCGCCTAAAATAGAGGTATACCATGCTTCAATTGATAGAATTACCTAATATGGATTTATAGACATAACATAAATTTTATATAGATATTATAGTGGAGTCTAGTTATTATAATCACAGATAATATTATCAGTTGACTATAAAACTATTCTATATAAAATTAATTAAAAATCTGTCATTAATTGTGGTAATTACGCTTGGGAACAAGCAATAAGAATTCTTAACAAATTCCTACTAAATAGACTTTTTCTTCAAAACCTAATTGAGTAATTAATAAATTAAATTCAATAATTTTTTATCCTCCAAAGTGATCATTATAAGTGGATCATACTCTATTTGTAGTTTGGGAGTTATAAGCATATGTATAAGTGCAAAAAGCTACTCAGATAAATAACATTATTTCAAGTTTAAAATACAAAAACAGCATGAACCAAATAGGGCAAAAAATGTTTTGTCGGTTCAATAAACAATTGTGCCAAGTTAGATAAAAATTGGCACGTGTCATTGTATCACACCTCCCTTGCAATTTGAGCTTCAAAGATTCTAGAATCATTCCTCCAATCTGTTTTTATGATAGCTTGAAATTCGTTTAAAAGACAACTCGCTATTGTGCCCTATTCGCGCAATTGAAAATTAGGTCGCATTGATGGTTTCACGGATTTTTAATTGTGTATTCGGCAGCTCGCCGAATCGCTGTTATTCGGGCCCGTTTCACGAAACTCTCTCTCACAGCGAGAGTTTCGTTAAATCTCGAGATCAGCTTCCTTCCCCTTTTACCCGGCCCGATTCGTCTCTGTTCAACTCGGTATACGGCCACGGTATGAATCACAAAACGGTTCAAGACTGAAATTCTGCCGTAACGAGTCTTTCAATAAAACGACTGCTTTATCCCTTAAAACTTTTAACGACCCAGCGAACGTAAACTTTGCTTAGATTTAACTTTTACCGAACTCCACAGCCACCCCAACCTCTTTTCTCTCTTTCTCGCTCTCTCGACTTCCCTATTTCTGTTCGATTCTCTTTATCCCTCTGTCCATAAGACAATCGCTGTGTGTAGCGGTTCGTTGATTCGACGCTTATTTCTGATTCGCATTTAGCGAGCACTCGCAAGCAATTTTACTAGGTAAATTTCTGTACGGCGAATTGACTTGAAATCGTAGTTAATTAATTGAACCGCCTATGAAATTCTGCTAGTTAGGAAGAAAAGGAAGAAGACTTAATCACCGTTTAACAATTGCTTCTCGTTTTGACTCTGTTTCCCGTTTACATTCTCCTTTCTTTTTTTGTTCTCCAACAATCGTAAATTATACCGTACATCTCTATGGCATAGACCTATGGCATGGTGAACTAGTGGCTCGCGAACCATATACTTATTTTTCCATACCATTGCGCCATAGGTAAACTAAATCATTTTAGTATTGTTATGCATCTCCGAATTACCACAAGGGTTAAATGGAGTGGTATTAGCCAACAGAATTTTAGGGGCACGAATTGATTGATGGTGGGGAGATAAACTGTGTATTTCTAACGAAGAAGAAGTTAGCCATCCTTGGCACAAACACATCACCCATTTTCCTTACTTTTTTCTCTATACAATCAAAAATATTATATGAGCAAAGTGAGCAGAGTGTACCTATGTGCGCGTATTTTATCATCAGCTTTAAATCGGAAAGCTCTCTCGATTAGCGTTGAAAGCGAAAATAAAGAAGCAGAAAAGAGAAGAAAGAACACGCGAAAGCCTGTACAGAGACGGTTGAAGTACAGACGAAAACCGTGGTGACCCCAAGTTGTAATTACCGTGACGTTCGTGGTCACGTTCTCCCATAGTGTTTCCGCCCGAAGCGTTTCCGAACCACAGGAAAAGAGGATTTGCCTGGTTAGCCAGATTTTCAGTCGTGTTTTAAACAAAGAATTGCTACCAACCGGAGTCTCCGGAAAGAAGGTTACGTATGCGTGAATGCTCTAACAATGAGTGTATTTACCCTGCCTCGTGTACACCGGTATGTTTTGTCTAACTCGTTCGAGCCGTGGAGTTGCGAACTTCCGATTTCAAAGCAATTCTTTTCAACTTTTTTACTTTGATCGATTTTAAACACTGCTAATTAAAATAATATTTCAGATAAAAAATAAAAATTGGTTGTACGTTGGTTAGTTTAAAATAATCATTTATCATCATATGAACTAAAATTTTATTTTTGAATTATTTTAGACAATGTTTCAATTAATGATTTGAAATTTGCATTGAAAAATATACGTATAATTGAAATACTTATTATACATTTGCAACATCAAATAAGCACTTCTAATAATATTCCAACTGATATAAAAGTACACAAATATTTCAGATTAACCAACTCAACACAACTAAGAAAATAGTTTCATCAAAAACTATTTTTAAATAATCAAGTTAATTTTCTTAATATAGGTTCTTTTCTTATTTGTGTTTACATGTAAACAATATTATAATAAGTTTTATAAAATAAGAATTGCTACAGTTTTATTTGATGAAATTTTCATTCGGTTTAACATTTGTCTCAATAAATTTATTTTTAATAGGTTTTGCATAATCTTAAAGGAAACCATACTCTCTGTTAATTAATACAGAAAACTTTCAAACAATTGACCATAAAAAAATTATTACACCCAAGCTGTTATTTATTTTGCCTAGTATTCTATGTCGAACTATTGTTGCTTCGTTATTTTCAAAATATAACGCATGTAACGGAATAGACTCTAACACCAAGTCAACCATTGTTTCAAGAATTTTTTATTGGCTTTTTCGTTGAGCGACCAGTTATCCCGACAGATAAAGCGGAAGCACGAATTGGATGAAGCTGATAAAGCTAATGATTTACGCACAACAGTCTGAACCAGGTTCTCGTTCCATTTTCACGTCCAGATGAAACTAACGAGGTCTGACAGTGAATTTAGGAGGTCATACGCAGCTACCAGTTTTCTTACTGGTCGAATTTCATTTTATACATCGATTGGTGGTAAAAAGTAACAATTGTTTCAATTGATATCAACATACATAGATTCGGCTCACCGTCACGTCACCGGAATTTAAACGGTCATAGAACTTTCATGGACTACTTACCTGAAACAGAAACAAACAATCATTAAAGTTTATTGCTAAAATTTATAGACATTTTGATTATTATTTAATATCAATGCAAATAACAATTAGTTTCCAGAATATAGGAACATATTTGATATTAGCAATTTAAACAATTGCTTGAATATTCTTATTATATTTTCAAAGCTTAGAATTCAAGAAACTAAAATACATCTATTTTTAGCTTAATCATCATTATATATTCTTAATCACCATATTTAAAAAGACTTTTTAATTTCTATGTACTAATCATACATTCGTTTGTTTGCATTGAAAAATTTTCATCAAAATATAGTGTTTTTATCATTTAGAAATAAATTTTGCAAAGATAGTCTAATTCCGTTTTGTCTCTACAGGTAATAATATTAACGTAAGTGAAGATAACTTATTTCTATTGCTAGTACCAGATAATGCTACTAACAATGTTCACGACTTTATTAAAAGAAATTGACAGAGTTACGCAATATAAAGTTTATTTGAAAAGATTATATGAACGAGTATGAAAAATGATGTGTTGAATTATCTTACAAACTAACATTATAATACCAACGATAATTAAAAGAAAAGAACGAGGACGCGTGCATCGAACCGCGATTTTTCGCCATGACAGACCAACTTCACTGTATCACACGATCTATACTAATCTATAGTGATCTCTTGCCAACAAAAATTAATAAAAAATTCGGAATAATTTACTTAATTGCACGGTGCAATAGAAATTTTTCCGTAACTTTACGGTAGAAAAGAAAACTTTTTTAAAAGTCATCGTCAATCACCGTCAAGCCAGCGAATAAATAACAGCAGAGGTGATTTTTTAATTAACAAGTCTGTCTATAAAACCAACACCAGTATAGCGTCCTCTTATTCGTTGCTTTGAACGAACGTTAAAAAGGGAGAACAGAAACAATAACAGTGAGAAAATTAAGAGGACGAAAGAAGGAAGGGGATCGCGGAACATTGCACGGGCCAGGAAGAAGGTAAAAGGATGAATTAGAGTGCAGAAGGGGTGGTGATGGAGCAAAATAAATATATGTATACACATATATTTGCAGAGCGACATCCTCGAAAGAGGAGCGCGAAATTGTCCTGTTCTCCCTGTTCCCTTTACAACTGCTCGCGGAGCCTTTGTTACGTTATTTATTCGTTTAATTAACTCTCCATCCTTCCAATAAACTAGCCGGTGAAGTTACCCTCTGGTTCTACAGATTTTGACACCGAAAGGGACACGCGACAGTCGCTGCCAGAATTAAAACTGACGGCGTTGTTGTTTGAACCGGTTCTCGCGTTTATTAAGCAACCCTCTAGGTAACGTTTTTAAGACAAACCCTAGAACTCGTTTTTTCTAGTTTCCGTCTCTCGGTAAAGTCCCGACTCACGTTTTATCCTTCATTCAGTCCATTCTAAGGATTATTAAATCCACAAACCTTTCTAGCCTGACGGTCTGTGAAACAATTAACTGTAAATTAAACAATTTGCTGTAAATATGTTATGAAATTCTTATATTTTGTTAGACAGAAATAAATTGCATAATTCTATAATAAGAAATAAATTATCATATAGAGTGCAGGGTACATACAGCTCGTTTATATTCATGCAAGGGGAAAGTATATGAAAAACGTACATTTTTACTGTATTTTATGGTCATGTACAAACTCTTTATATTTGCCATATTTTTCAATTAACTCAAGTCGGTTCGTCTAATATTAAAAAAGTTATTCTGTTTGAGGAATAGTTAGAAACTTTTGACTGCGACTGTATCTACGCTAACATAAGCTGATAGTATTAGAAATTGTCCTGCCTCCACGGCGGACCATGGAGAGAGCACGAAATTTAATTTAATTTTATATCTCATATTATTTTCATTTTATAAATTTTACACCGTTCTAAAAATTATTCTTCCAATATATGAAACTCTTTCGTTCAAAAATTATACATTTAACTTAAGGTTAGTATCCTTTTATATGTTTCGTAAGTTTGGGTTTCGATTGACCCGGACTCCGCAGTTTAAGGGTAATTAAGTAATTTAAAACTAAAAGTAGACAAATTAGTTCGAATATCTTGTGATGTTAGTTAATCCTGTAAACGGTTTCTACCTTAAAAGACTTAAAATTCTGTCACCTTAAATTAATATTCCTGTTAATTGGCATTTTATAACATTTCATCCAAAAGAAGTATCAGAGAGAAGATAACAGTTGGTACATATGATACTGTATAGCCTATTTGAGTACTTGGATCAACTCATCCTTATATTGTTTTGAATTACTCTGGTATCTACCCAATTCTAAACTAGAGAGTTATTTTTCCATCTGGTCCGCAGCTTCGCTCGTCATCGAGTTTACGGGAAGTTTAACAAGTAAATCGGGTTCCCAACTAGTCCGATGGCCAATTATCCCTCCCTCTCGCTCTGTCCTTCATCCATTCTATTCCTCGTTTCATAGCCAAATCGTTGGCATCCGAGGTGATGATTAACTCCAAGTAAACAACCGCCCAATAACATGCTAATGCGAACGGGTAGCCAGGTCAGGCGGGGAGCGGAGATGACTATGAAGGGAATGAAAAGCAGAGAATCAAAGATAAAATTTGAAGCGGATCACAGCAGAACGTTTGATTCTGACCGAATTTCGTATTATTAATAGTCGAAGAATTTTTTACGTTGCACTCTGAGTTAATTATAGAAGAATGAAAACTCGCCTGGATACGCGCGAATATGATAATCAGAGGATGATTAAATTGTTAGGAAAAAAAGAAGATCAAAATGCCATCAGTTAGAGCGTACGGCAGTCCAATAACCCAATCATTTATGATTACATGAGTAGAAAAGATATATTACGGTAGAATGTAGCAGAAAAGTTTCGACAACAATGCATCATGTATGGAACGTCAGCATCATCGTTAATCATGATGCATTAGACGTTGCTAATAATAATTTCTCTTGTCGCAGAATGGCGCATTATCCTAAAATTGTGGACAAAGTTGGAGAGAAAAAAACTTTAATTGTACGAATCTATTTAGTGCAATTAGTTTAGCTTAGTGTTAGATTTAGGTTACAATCCTTTTGAAGACATTTCAGTATAAAGTCGATGTTTCTTTAAAGCAGATTTCTTCTTGACTTACTTTTAAGATATCATGCTCATCTACTATGTAATTCTTATAATTTAAAATATATTCTTATATTATATTATATTTATATTGAGTTTTGTGGCAGAAGTGGCATTTTAAAGCTACTACAGACGGGAATTTAAGAACATAAAGTTACTTGTCAGATGGGATCAGGTACTAATTTTACTTTTAAATTGAACTTTAAAGCTTACTAAGTAAGTTTCACTAACAATTAATTGCAGAAATATACAAACTTTCAAGCCATTATCATTTTTTGTACACGTGCTTATGTATAATTTTAGACCTGTTTATTGTTGATGTTTTGAAAAGTAAACGTAGCAGGGTATGAGAAAACTCAGTGAATACATCACGAATTATTTTTACACTGCAAAAAGATTCGTTCAACTGTAAAAAATGAATTCTCGGATATCACAATAAGTTATCTAATTAAAAATAATTATTTTATTTATAATTTTGGAAGAATATGCAAGTATGCCTGTAGGTCTGTATGCAAGTAGGTCGGAGCTAACAAACTTTCGAGGCCCCCCTTGGTTGATAAACTTGGTGCAAAAACTGAAATTTATTCTAAGTAAATAACATATAATACTAAAGACACAAAGCAACAGTAAAATAAGATTTCATTCAATAGTTTTCGACTTATAAATGGAAGGTTTATAATGGGGCCTCCTGGAAAATGGGAACTGAGACTGTAGCCCTCCATTGCTGCTACCAGTCATAAAGTGTATTTTTATTTTAAATATACTTGATAATATTGTTAAACACATTTTAACTATTTCTTGGATTTATATAATTAAATATGGCATTTCTTATTAATTTTTGTACACTAAATGGGCAGCACCCTTATTCTTAAGAAACTTAATTTGAGAAATGAATGCAGATTTTCAATTTTTAGGTTATTTAATGCTTTAATACTAATAATTATTTACTTGTTCTTTCTACATGAAATATTGAAATGTAATAATTCTATGCACACTTTCAAATAGAATAATATACATTATTACTAGATTATGAAGATATGAATATGTCTAAATAATAATTAAACTGAATAAGTCACATAAAGTGTGTCCATTTTTGCCGTTTCTTTTAATATATTTTAAAAATTAAGCATCCTACAAAAAATCGAATTAAATCGCACGGCAGAACAGAATTATTAATAAAACGAAATAAACAAAAATTGTATATTAAAACAGAGCACAAAAGTTCAACAAAAACTGAGCATTATAATTTACGAATTGGTAGGTGAGAATTGACAGTTGATTTATAAGAAAATATCTGTATTTATTTAAATGCTGATTTAAAATGTAGACAGCCAACAAAAGCATTAAGGCCTTGAACAAGATGTATGCCAATTATTGAAAGAATCAATAGCATTCGTAGTTACGTGTTTGCGAGACATTAGACCACGTACGTTCTTTCTCTAGGTTACGTTATATGCAACTGGTATCGTTTATTGATACCATATGCGGTGCACAAGGTTATAATTGTCGAAGGTAACTGAAATGAGATATAAAAGTAAGGTTGGTGTTACAACATTCTGTCTGTACCTTTTACTGTCAAACTTTCATGAGACATGGAATACAATCAAATGAGTTTCAAAAAGATTAATGTATTAAAAGTTGAAGAAAAAAGAAATAAGCGGTAATTAAATGAATATCTAAATGTTTTAATTAAATAATTAAACTAATTATTGTTCACAAAAACTAGCTTTTACTTACTTTGTAAAATTATTTCATTAGAAAAAAAATTAAAACACATGTGAGAAATATAATTAGGCATCGTCTTTCCTAACTTTTGATGTACTATGTAGAAGTGTGCAGTACTCGCCCGAGTCAGCACGAGCCTGCCCGGTTTTTTGTGACTGAGCCCGAACACTCGGGTATTTGCACACTTCTAATATGTGTACAATAATATCGCAACTTTGGGAGAGGTTGGGTTAACAAGGTCAATTGATCCTTTTATTAAGCAGTTAAAATCCTGTTTCTTTTTTTAAATAAATACCAAAATTTTATCGAAAATGTCAAAAAAACATAGTCTGGAATAAACAAAAATGAATAAAATCAGACTGAATGAGGTACAACAAAACTTTGTTTCACCTCCCTAGCTCACAATTATGATTGCGCTCCTGGTACAAAAAGATGGTAAGTAGTGGAATTCTTAAATTTTGATTTAATGGTAGATACGTATTTATGAGAAGGTTGAGAACCACTATACTGCAACATTCAAACTCATCAAAATGATCGATCTCACAGTTTTTATTATAAATTATAAACATTATTGTTAAACGGATCGATGTGCAGTATGGTGATACATGAGGGAGCGTGGATCGATGCGTGTCATACGTGTGACATCTTTTTCTTGTATGCATATGCAAAATGTAAGTAGTAATACAAATGTATGTAAGTAGTCTTTAGTCAGTTCCTTTGTTTCTTTGTCATGCGTTAGCACGTGCACTTCACAGTGCATTCTATTATGCAAATATATTCTTATATTAAACGTAATGTAATTATAAGAAGACGGAGTTTATTGGTTTTTTTTAAACCCTAATTTAACAATTATTAAGGCGTCTTAGTAAAAATATACATATATTAACTTTTTTTATATAAAGACTGGTTATACATATATAATAATTAATTTCCTATTCTTCATTCATTCACTTTTCTAATTTATTTTGCAAATTGTATGAGTAGATATGTACCATAAACAATAAAAACAGACAGTAACAAAAAATGGTCGCGAATAATTCCAATTTGATGAATCTTTGTAAATATATAAAACAGTCAAAAATAATTCATACGTATTTTATTATAGTTGTGATAACTTAAAGTTCAGAGGTAAAACCACCCTTTAAAGTTCAACCTTCAAAATGTTAACTCGCAAACAGCTAGAAATAAAAAAGATACATATGTATATTTCAAGAAGAACTAAATAGTTTTTAATATATAAAAACAAAAAGATTTATTAGTAGAATTATTCTCTGCTACTGTTTATCAGGTAGAATTGCTGATTTAAAACAAATGACTCTCAGTTATTTACACTCCTCGACTTCTGTCTAATTACAGAGGCAAAGTTTGCAGAATTAAGGGATTGTGCTCTTGTAACTGGAAATTTTTGAAGTATAGAAAATTCATTTAATTATTTTAGTAATTCCGATTTTATTAACACTTATTTCTTTGTAAAATTCATTTTGATTGATTTCTGTCATTTAGTAGTGATTCGATAATAATAGTAATTGCAAATTTCTTTATTTATATTAAATAAAAAGAAATCGAATCTCTTGTATATAACAAGTTTTATTACTAGTATACCATACAAACACAAATAATACATAAATGGGAAGATAAAAAAGTTGCAAAACCAGTCAATTATTCAACATCTACTATTAATATACCTGTAAACAGTAGACGGTATTATTTTTTAAATACTGCAAATATAAAAAAATATTTTATTTTGCTCTGATAAGAGAAAGAATATTTCAACTTTTTTTCAAATTATTATTTACTAAACTATCAAGGTTAATGGAATTTATTACTGAAATATGTAATCATCTAGTGATTTCAATTACTTTTAATACCGGAATTTTTGGTACCAGAATCAATTTTAGAATTATTTTTGAACTGATGTAGAACCAAAAAAATTACAATTCTACAACTGATATAAGAACTGCGACTGAAACGACACCTTATAATATGTAGTTGTTCCGATTAACCTTTACACATGGAACAGTTATTTGAAGTAATAATGGAACTTTTGATGAATGGAAATAAAGAACCTTTTGAAGTAATTTTATTTTAAGTAATCTTATTATGTACTTTCTGATAATAGTATCTCAACTACTCTTAACTTCAATTCTTCAGTGGTAGATAAAATAATTTTTAACAAAAAAAATTCGACTTCGAAATGCACTAAAAAGTGTAAAATAATTTCTATTTCATTTATACCAGTATTCCACAGCTATTAATAAAATCTACTTAATCGTTAAATATGATACTAAATACATTTCAACTTTTTCGGAGGAGGCGCAAAATAAAAAATTTTTCTTCAACTCGGAAGATCCTAGTTCAAGGATTAGCAACCGATGACGCGCCGGTTAACGAATGATCCATTTAATAATTTGAAGTTTACAAGTGCGAATTAACTACATGTACATCAAAAGTGCTGTCAACTGCTAATACAATCGTTACAATCATAAATGTTTTCAGCCGTACCTCTAACGTTCCGTTTCTTACGACATATTGTTTATCAAGTTCGCCATACCGCAATCAAATCGTTATTGGCAGGAGCGTATATTCGGGTATTTTTAATTTTGCGCCTCCTCCGAAAAGGTTGAAATGTATTTAGTATCCTATTTAACGATTAAGTAGATTTTATTAATAGCTGTGGAATACTGGTACATATACATGAAATAGTAATTAGTTTACACTTTTTAGTGCATTTCGAAGTCGGATTTTTTTTTGTTAAAAATTATTTTATTTCACACTTTTTAGTGGAACGAGCAGTATTTGTAGCATGCGGTAAAGTGGTATACCATTCTTATTGGATAATTACAACAACAATAGTTATTAACAATAACGAATACCATAAATGTTTGCAAGTGGGATCATCGTAGAAATATCTCCTATTAGATGTGAAAGGTGTTACGGGCAATGTGTTCAACGTGGGCATTTTGTAAAATGACCGGACATTGTGTAGATTGCACATTTTTTGGGGCAATGTATGTAATGGGCAGGTATTTCACAAATGGCTCGGACATTTTATATAATACCCACGGTTCGTTGACGTTAAACTTATTATTATTATTAAAACCATACATAGAGTTGATAGGTTAGGATGGGCCACACACTTAAATCCGGCCGCCGTGAAGCGGCCGGCATCGCTTTTGTTATTATTTAAACAACACTATTGTCTTATCAGGAAAGTGTTGCCGGCCGTCTTACATATTTTATATATGTAGCCTAATTTAACCTATCACATCTATGTAACAAGAGCGTTTCGACACATTGACCACCACCCTCTAGGTATTCTGTATAATGATCGGACATTTTATAGATTGACCGAAACTTGTTACGGACGTTTTGCACAATATCTTTTCTACACAATGCCCGGTCATTTTACAAAATGCCCACGTTAAACACATTGCCCGTTACAAACGGTTTCATCGCGAACGGTACATTCCTTGCAGAGTAACACCAGCGAATAGGTTTCTTGCTATAACAATAGTTATTAACAATTACAAATTCCACAAATTTTTACAATTGGGATCATCGCGAAAATATCTTCGATTAGATGTGAAAGGTTTCATAGCGATCGGTACATTCCTTGCAGAGTAACGCTAAAGAGTAGGAGTTTGCAATAACAATAGTTATTATACATGTACAGGTAGGTCTCGATTAGTGCGAGTAATAAATCCCAGAAATTGTTCGCATTATTTGAATTCGTACTATTCGAATATTTGGAATATAGGAATTGGTTCTTAGTTAAAGAAAATATGCGATTAAAATTTTGAAATATACCTTTCATACGTACAGTGTGTCCGCGCTAAAGTGTGACAGACGTTTTATTTCGTAACTATTGATGATAGGAAAAATTGTTTATATGGAAATTGCACGGTACAAGGGGGCCCATATTTTGGCGTGAAGGAAAATTTATTTACATTATTAGTTTAAAAGATATGTTGATCAAGTTTCGTTTTTTAAATGGAACTATATATTTTTTTTCACATCATGTGATAGTGCTTTTCAAGACGAATTCATTAAGCTTTAATGTATACACCCGATTTTAATTAGTTTTCAAGATATAACGTTTACAAATTTCCCGATTTTCAGTAGATACGTTTCGGTTTGAGTAGCAAGTCGTAAAAGTGGCCCTATCCATTTGTAAAAGTGCCGCGTTAACTATCCATTGTTATCTCTAATAATCCTCGGAACTGGCGTCATGGAGTGACCCACACCAGTATTACGTATCTAAAGTAAACAAACGTTGGACAGAAACTCCGTTGTTACACCTCTGTTTCTGTTATTTTACTAGTCCCAGCATCCAAACATGTTTACTTTAACAACTTTACCGACCTTAAGATCTCAGGTATCAAGTATTCCTTCATCACTTGCATTCAATGGACAGAAATGTCTGTAGTTGTAAGATACAGAGCGCCCCTATCTTGTTCCACAAGTTAGTATCGACATATTCGGCTAGTAAATATAAAAAATAAATATCATTCAAACATAGATTCAAGAATACTTTTCTCCTAACAAATAACGAAACGTCCCAGTGTCGATCGACACGAAACTTGGCAGAGTAGTAGGGGCAAGAGGGTGGCCTTAAATTTTAGCTTGGGATATTTTCTAGTTTTTGAAATAATAATAAAAAAGTTTCATTACTATACATTGAAAGCTGCGTATACGGACGTTATACATGTGGGCGTTGAGTCGAGAGGGTTCGTCTCCCCGGACGCATTTAGTTCGGACCGGGAACCGCTAGGTGACGGCGAGATGATCGGCAGTTCTCGCAAGCGGTCACCCGGCATGCCGTTCCAATATATGTATATGTATAAGTTACGAATAGCGGTACGATAGGTATCTGGGGTAGGGATAGTCTGTTATCAGCCCCACTGAACGAGTCTGACAGACGATCCCGAGACGAAACGCCTTTTTCCGCCGGCATCCTACATACATATGAGACGCTATGTAGATTCGACGCGAAAATACAAATGAAAATTCGGCGTATCGATGCGTAAGCGAATATTCTGGGATACGTATCACAGGATAATGACATGATGGGGTCGATTGGGGAACCTTGGAGACTCTCCTCGACCGGGAAAGTGTTTTCAGCATCGGAAAAATCTAAGGACCCCTCGGGCTGATTTACGATGGGCCTGGCATTGTATAACCGAACCCCGGTCGTCATCATCATCACTATGCTGGTTAGGCTGTGTGAAGTGGCCTTAGTTGGGTAGAATACATTACCATACATCGAAATTTCTTACAATTACTAATGCATTGAACGCAGCCTATGCAGATATTGCTACACAGCAGTCTTCGCTGTAATGGTCGCCATCGCGTCGTCGAGTATCGAATAGCCGAAGACACAATGACTACATCAGCCGCGCAATAAATATGCAAAAATAAATAAATGCAAAGAATTTGTGAATATATTCATCGAAATTAAAAGAAGTTCGCAATTTCATAACAATTCCTTATAGATGTTAGTCCACTATTTATAAGAACGGGGGGGACACTTTAAAATAGAACTAAGGAACTATAAGATAGGTAAAGGTAATTATCGATATCTCTCCAACCTTATTGACTTCACTAATTTTTTAATATGTTTTTTAATATGATCTTAAGCAGCTTTTTCCAATGCGTATAACCGGCTTTAATTTTCTAAATATTTGCAAAAAATTGCTGCTACTACATATTTCAATGAATTTTGCGTATACCTATACGCCCCTGGCAGCATATGCGTCAGCATGGAACTATCGCTTATCTCCTTTTTATATAAACATATGACGACAGCTGAAAAACAACAGTTATAACGGGTAAACTTCAAAATCAAATTTTACAGATTTTAATCAATTTCAATCTTTACTTGAGTGACCACGACCGGAATATTAATCTGAGCTAATCTAGTCTAATTCATTAGTTAACTAACTATTGTCGCTAACTTGTTATGTTCTATATTAGGTTTGGGTTAACGCATACAATCCGACAGGCATAAAACAGCCGATCATCAATTAACGAGTAGCTTCTCTACAAATTTACTGATTTAGTTTTGAGTTAGGTTAGGTTGAAATAATATTTTGGCCGCTGTCTGGCTGCCGGCCACGCAAACCATTATTAAAAAAGTGACCGTCGGATTTTTAAGTCCCACCCGTTATACTGCTTGCCGGGAACCGCGCTGTGTTCATACAAAGAGCAGATAACTAGCGATCCCATATTGATACGTACTTACACCATCACAGATTTGCAAACGCAGAATTCATTGGGCTGTAGTTCCGAATACGACCGACCGCCGTTCAAGATGAAATTTTGAGGGGGAGGGGGGAGGAGACCCCAAATATAAAGTGGTATCTTCGGCTTCCTATTAGTTTCCGAGATATTAATTAAAAATTTTCGACGCAACTAACACTACCGTCTTCGCTGTAGCAACCGTCATTGTCAAGTGTCGAATAGCCGTTCACACCATAGCGATATCGGCTTCCGTTTCTATAGGGTGACCCATGTATAATCCATTTTTTTTTTTGTAATTTTTTGTAACTGTTTCCTTTCCTTGTCGTAAGTTACCGTTAGTTACCATTTATATGTAGGTTAGGTTAGAATAGGTCAGGCTAAATAAATTTCCGGCCGCGCGCCGTAAGGCGGCCGGCAACGCTGCAACAGTCGTTGTATCTTCAAAGTTTTAAATAGGACACCCTATAGATAGTCAGGTTGAAACCCCTGCTGCGTCAATCGCTGTTTGACACTTAACGATGGCATCTACTACAGCAAAGACGGTTGCATTAGTTGCGTCTGTATAGGAAAAATTCTATGTATTGTATGAAAGTTTTTAATTAATATCTCGGAAACTAATAGGAAGCCGAAGATACCACTTTATATTTGGGGTCCCCTCCCCCCTCCCCCCTCTCCATCAAAATTTCATCTTAATCGGCGACCGGTCGTATTCGGAACTTTATCCTCGATAATTACCATTTTTGCTAGTACAATAAGCTGCTATTATCTTGCAGAGAAAAGAAGGGTCACCATGTACTTAAGTACAACAGGTGAGCTATGGTTAGCGCCGAATCAAGGGGAGGTCAAAAGGAAGCTATAGTTCAGGGTCCCGTTTTGCCAAGTCCCCCCGTCTAAATCTTCCATTCACTCCGTCAAAAAATATTGGATGAAATTCCTTTTTACTGTTCCCCCTTTTTTTTACGGTTAGATGTTCCTTAATTTTATTTAACTCTTTCGCTGTTTTGTCCGTACGTCGTACAAACATAGCATATGGGATCTTGCTGTTCTGCATCGCATGGGCTGCACGGAATCGTGTTACCAGAGTATTATTCTTAGCTTATCTTGTTTTCCACAGTTTATAATACTCCTGTTAGTTAAAGAACTGTTTCCAAAGTCATTATGATTTCCTCTTTGACTTCAAGCAAAAGGTATCATCGAAGAACCGGTAAAATACAATTTTATACCATTTTTAGGAGAAACGTGATCAACTAAAATTATTAAATTATAACATTTTCTGACGAAATGTTTAAATTTTATAGAATAGTGAAAGGATTGAAATAAATTTAAATGTTTGAACCAAGTTTATTAACCAAGGGGTTCCTTGGAAAATTGATAGCTCCGGGCCCTAGAAATCTTAATCCAGTCCCGAATATGGTTTCGTTCTTGGACAGTTAACACAACAGTACTGTATGTGTAACGTTTCTGACATATCCTGTTATAATTCGATTCTTCATTCAGTATGTGTATGTTCTCTAAGTTAAATTTGTGATTAAGTTGTAATCTATGTTCAATTACAAAGTTGATTCTATTGATATTGTAGTGATGTTCGTTCATCCTAGTTTTAAGCCAGCTTGTATGTATGTAGTTTGTTTCATCTATCTCATTTAACAGATAACCTTTTATTTAAGAAATCAGAAAATTATTCTTTATCATTTTTGAGGCACACGGAAAATACTTGGAAATCCTCAGCACTAGATTAAGGGGAGATTTAAGGAGGGCTACTGTTCTGGGCCCCACTTTCTAGGGAGAAAGCTCCCCCGAAAAGCCTTTCATTTACAATGTTAAAAAATATTGAATGCAAATTTTTTGCTATTACCGATTTTCTTTGCGATTAAATATTATTAGTAAATTATCGATATCACATCAACCCGACCAATTTCGTTAATTTTTTAATATGTTGTTGGGACGATGATTCTAAACAACTTTTTTCTATACATATAACCGCCGCTCGGCTTTAATTTTCGAGATATTTGCAAAAAAAGTTGCTACTATTACAGTGAATTTTAAGTATACCTACACGTCAATGGCGGTGTGTGCGTCAGTATCGGATGGATGGATTCTGCAAACACAGCACGGTGCTCGTCAAGCAGTCTACATAACGGGTAAAACTTAGAAATCTAACTTCACTCATAGTCGGTCATAGTGTTGCTGTTTATAAAAATAATAGATAACCGCCGCTCATTTCTTGAACCTTGGCACACATGGTCGGCCGCCGTCAGGCGGCCAGAATATTAATTTAGCCTAACCTAACTGAATCTAACACAAAATTAAATTAGTGAACCTGTTAATCAGTGAATTAGGTTAGGTTAGGTTAGGCTAGATTAGAGGGGTCGAGAGAGCGCCGACTTTGCCCACAGGAGAACACGCCGTAAGAGGAGACTCCGCGACGGCACCACGAGCTGAGGCGGACGGAGCGGTGGGCCGTGAAGACGTTATATCCCAGGCCCCCCGCCCCCAACGAGGAGAAAGGGATCACCGTTGGGGAGGCATCTGCCTCCCCCAAGAAGAGGAGGACGGGGAGGGGGGTATCTGCCCCACTCCTCCACCATAGATATAGCGGACCCGCAAGTCTAAGGCGGGGCCGCTGGGGCGCAGGTGGCCGGGGCCCCGGTCACCATTGCACGCGGCTTGAGGTAATGCCGGTATCAGGTGCGGTCCCTGATGCCAGCAGAGTTAGCACATGGGGCGCCAGTGCGCCAGGGATGGGGGGGTCTCGGAGTGTTCGTTAGAGGTCCCGTGGCCCTCCCTATAACCCCAGTGTAGGCCACTGTGGGGGTTTTAGCGAGTAAAAAACCCGCACTACCTCCGGCCCCTCCCTAGGAGGACTGGGGATGTCTTTGGAAGATTTTCCCCACGTGAAAAAAGAAAAAGGTTAGGCTTGATTAGTATTCCGACCGCCGTGAAGAGGTCGGCCACGCAAGCCAAAATCCGAAGTCATTGAAATCAGTTAAGTTTGATTTTTTAGTTCACCCGTTATAGTCTTTGGGTTTCGGCGGCTGCAATCTGCTTACAAAAAGAGGAGATAAGTGGTGGTCCCGTGCTGACGTACACACCGCCACGGACGTGTAGGTATACATATACATATACGCAGAGTTCATTGGCACAATAACACTTTTCGTTTGCAAATACCTCGAAAACTAAAGCCAAGCGGCGGTTATATATATGTATAGGACAAAAATTTCTTAGAATCATCGTCCTAACAACATATTAAAAAATTCGCGAAATCGATGGGGTTGATGAGATATCGATAATTACCATGTAATTTAATTTTATTTAGAATAAATTTCAATTTTTGACCCAAGTTTATTAACCAAAGGGACCCTCGTAGGTTTTATAGTCTCGGGCCTCAAAAATCTTAATTCGGGTTTGTATGTGTATAGTTAGGTTTGGAAATATAACATAATTGTAAGACTGTTCAAGAATGAAAAAATATGAAATTTGAACACCAAAACACAAGTTTCGAGGAAATAAGGAGCTCAAGCCTTAGTATTTGAATTACGGTCACACAATAAGATTTAAATTGCTTCTGTTAGATGCACTAAGAAAGCATTGACATTGGACACGGCTATATCAATAGGTATCTATTTCAAACTTTAATTTAAGACCGCAGTATATCTCCGGCCCCAACTGTACATATCTTTAAAGGTGCTGTAATTGACATATTCGCAACCACTGTGAGTGTCAAAGATTTGATAATTAAGCACGCAATATCGCGTGATCGGACTCCAAATCGCGGGGTAACGAAAGTGTTAAACCTTGAAACTACGAAAAATTATCCACAGATTATCCATAAACTATTTATACTATATAAATTTAGAAAATTATACCTTTCTTCATTTTTGACTTTCGTGCAATATTTTGAAAAATGCACCAGTGTACAGGTATCACCATCTCGAATATGTGAGCGAAAAATGCATTTCTGTCTCTAATTATAAATATGTTAATACAAAATATGCAGAAATCAGCCATATCGTTAACTGTAATCGTGTCGAGTTTGTGATCGTTCAATTTACTGCAGCTCGCGACGTACAAGTGTTTATCGATCGAAATAGGGCACCATATGTACGTGAGTTACGGCGATAAGAAGAATATGACGTCGCTGCACGGCGTTGTTTGCAATCGTTTTCCGATGTTCCGGCTTCTCCATTCGCTGTAAACCCGTTGTCGCAAGGAGTTGTATATACGAGAATACTAAAACACCGTCCCCTTGCAAGGCGTAAAGGTGACGCAGGGTTAAAGACGAAAGGAAAAGTTTCCCTTTTCAGCGACCTACTTTCAGCGTCCACGGTGTTTTGTCGCCGACTAACGTCTCGTGATGGTGGACGTTGTTTACAGCGGAGGGCCTTTTGCAAACAGCCGGGATGGTCTTTGTAAAAGGGTGATTATAATCGAGCAACGTTGCCTCTCTTCTCTCGAGTTTTTCTTGTTCGATCGATTTGTACTCACTTGTTCTCCTTTCGTAGAGTTAGTATGGCACGTCGAAGCAATTAGTTACTTTATACTGGGTCTTCTAACAAAGGAAAGGATAGATAACTCGAGGGAAGGTTACAAATGTATCAATAAATAATTTGCCGATTACGTATTAACAGTCCTCGGACCTTTTTCAATCAATAGTGTCCTTATTTCTTTTAAATGTGTTGATGTTTACTAAATACTAGAGTTTAATTATTCAGAGTTGACCTGAATCTGTCAGATGGGAGTTCAGTTGTCACTTGTCACTTACAGTGGCTCACGAAAGTATTCGAAAACATGTAATTAAAACTTTTCAACAAAGAGAACATGCATTTAGGCTGAAGTTTCGAATATAATATTCTAATTTCTGTTAGGTACAAGTATTAAAATTATATATGTTATAGAAAGTAACGACAATATACATAACGAATGCACTGCCGATACGTTTCCGGCAATGTATAAAGTAAGATGATTATTTTTGGTACAATTAGCTAAACTGCTTTAAGCAAAGTATTAATGTAGTATGTAAATTTTTTTAAACTTATCACTATTTTACATTGCCGGGTTAATTTTAACAGTATCTACACTTGTATACATTGCCGTACTTTACATTTTGCCTGTAATACACATATATAGACACATACCTAAGTTTATATAACCCTTTTTACAGAAATTATAACATTACATTTAAAATTTAAGCGTACATGCATGTTTTCCATGTTTAAAGGGTTCTATTAATATAACATGTATTACTTTTCCTTATATAAATAATTAACCCTTTTTTTATATTTTAAGTTCAGTTTTGTAATTTCAAAAAATTGTGTAATATCTATTTTTATATCACTAACATTAAACCTACCATGTGCGGGCAAATGAGAGTTTTTAAAATTTCGTTTAAGATTTCCTGCATACGACGTTATTGTAACGCCATTTAACTTTATGACTTTCCTTATGTTATACGTACAATGCATTTTAAATATAAGGAAATATTTTATTCACTATCTAATTGTTCATAATCTTCACTCTATATTAACCCTTTGACTGCTATGGACGCACATATGCGTCCGATGAAAGCTATCGGTGCAGACTATGGACGCGTATCTGTGTCCATAGATTATTTCTTGTATATATTGTACTAATCATAATTAAATAAAAGTTATCAAAGCATATTACTAATTACACATCATATGTTATCACATTATAATGATATGACAAAACACTGAAAAATAAAAATAAATGAAAAAATAAATTGAGAAATGAAATGGAATAAAAAGAAAAGTAATAAGTGTTATTGTCTTGATTCTTATTTCGTACACACAAAACGTTCAAGCCTAGAACCCTTAGCAGTCAAAGCGTTAAGAAACATGTCTTTTTTTTAAGTGGTCATTTGACCGTTCACGGTAGGAATAGGAGTACATGAAGTGTCGGTAGATTTAGTGCTAATTAAAAACACAAGTGAATAACGGTGTCATGTCACAAATTCATTATTTGGAGCAAAATTGATCCAAAGATCTTGCAATGTACATGCTATTTCTGCAATTATTATCGAATAATGGTTAAGTGAGTATAAAATTACACTGCTACTGACAGTAATAATAAGAGAGGTACTGTTTTTCTTTCAATATAAAAAAAAATCAATTAAATGTTCTTCAAATTTTCAGAAAATCAAGCTATTATTATCTCTTTAAAATTCGAAGTTATCATAAGAATAAATAAAAATAAAGATACATACTAGAAAGATATAGTGCTACTTTGTATATCAAATTTATTTTTTATGTCCAAAAATGAACTTTTGGGTGAATATTTAGAATAAGGGAGCCACCTCCGATTTCGATCACCTTGAAATATGTTGTCAAGGTCGTCATTCTGAACAACGAACTTTTTCCTATACATATAATAGTCGGACTCTTAGTTTCCGAGATATTTGAGAAAATAACGCGCTTTACTGTCAATATTTCCAAGAGTGAATAATTCGCAACTAGGATCTCCCCTGTTGTTTTGTAGGGCTTCGACCCTCAAACCCCCCGTCCTCACGACGACAATAACCCCAAACCCCTTTGGAACGGACTTTTTTAGGTACTTCGAAAACACATGTGGGGATTAATAAACGGAAATCGGAGGTGGCTTCCTTATTCTAAATATTTATCAAAAAATTTTCGATTTTTCTGGAAGATTAGATGCGTTTTTCAAAATAATGGCAATTATGTATCCCTTGAATGAAAGTCTAAATGAATAAATGGCTAATATGTGCTCCATTTAGCAGTTGTCTGTATTAAGCTTATATCTACATATACTATCCGTTCGTTAATCCCCACATGTGTTTTCGAAGTACTTAAAAAAGTCCGTCCCAAAGAGGTTTGGGGTTATTGTCGTCGTGGCGGCGGGCCAAGCCCCCAAAACTATAGAGGAGATCCTAGTTGCGATTTATTCACTCTTGGAAATATTGAAAGTGAAGCGCGTTATTTTCTCAAATATCTCTAAAACTAAAAGGGTCCGACTATTATATGTATGGGAAAAAGTTGTTCAGAATGACGACCTTGACAACATATTTCAAGGTGATCGAAACCGGAGGTGGCTCCCTTATTCTAAATATTTACCAAATATTTAAAATGGAATCAAAGTTATCTATTTTTAATGATCGTGAGATCGTTTAATTCCACTGTACTCTGTGTTCTAATGCAGCTATTATATTCTGTAAATGAACACATCCAAAAATGAATACTTTAATAGGGATAGGTGAAATCGGGATCCCATAGCTGCTCTTGACGTCTGTTCGTAAAATTGCTTGTTTATGGGGAGATGCGCTAGTGGGTAGGCATACAGTATTTGTTTGAAATTTCTCCCCAACGATGCACGTATCGGAAACAATAGGAAACGTTGTAAACGTAGGCAAGAAATCAAATTACCGAGCACGTTAACGTCGTTATATCGAACACGAGCTGGCATAGCTCAGCGCAGCAAGTATCAGACAAGCTCGCACGTGATATCGATCCGTTTCTCGTTTCCGTTTAATATTATTCCTGTATATACGCAGACGTAAGCATCAGGTTCATGCAGTCCCGTCAGTTATTCGACTTTATGTTGCTACGATGACGATGACAATGGCGATGGCAATGGCGATGGTGATGGTGCTGGGAATGTGTTACGAGTCATATTACCAGACTCCCCAAGCAGAGTATCCATCAGTGGCTCCACCTACTTCGCGGTCGCTTTATAGATCTGACAAATTGCACTACTATGAATATCTGCTGCTTCTACAATCTTCCCTTCCTCGTTCTGCATGGTACGCCACAGAGAGCTCAAAAGGATTATCGTCGACAGATTACCAGACGTTCAAAAGCGTTTTCATCAGGGTTTTCATCGACCAACCGAATGGAAATTCGTCAACTAACGAACGAAAGAAGTAACCGTTTCCATTGGTCGTGTAAGTGAATTTTGTTTGCACGAATTTTTCACATTTGTTCGAATCCAGCGTTCGCATAGAATATTCTACGTACCGAACTGTAATTATGTTATAAATCACAATAGTAAGTTAGTTCATAGAATCCTTAATCAGAGTAAAATCGACGAATGCGATGCTGTTCCTTGCACAATGCCAGAAACCCTTTCAATCACCGTGTTTAATGTCCCTCCATGCAAGTATAGTCGCGTGCAACCTAGACTTTCTTTGATTGAGGGAAATTGTAAACGAAGAACCTAATCAGTGTTCTTGTTCGTCCTTTTTCTTTACGTGCAGGGACAGGAGAAACTACGTTAGCTCTTTTCCTAGCTTTCCTTCAAACCGAAAGCAAATGATTGAATGTTTCTCTTAAAGGAAGTTTACATTGCGCTTAAGTATACACTGCAGGACAAATAGATAATATACTTTTTACGTCTTATATCAATATTCACAGAAACAAACCAACATTTTATTAGTTTAACAAAAAGCTGTATAAATCATTATGAAAATTATTAACAGACGTCCTTAAACAAAAACATTTCATTAAATGTGCTATCTGTTATCTTCTACCTGTTGGCTGTAATTTATCGTATTATCATTTTCTCTCGAAATATTTTTAAAATAGGTGTTGAATAGTACAATTCATCTGTAAAAATCGTATTTAGATTAAATACCATAAAGAAGTTTTCATTTTCAGTTACTTACTGCTTTACTTAGAATAAATTTGGAAAGGGGTATTAAGAATACAAGATGTATACGTTATTACACAATCGTACGTAAAGTGCTTTAAACACGATTTATATCTTACGTCCCAATCGAGAAATACAAGAGAAAACGTGATCGTTTGAACGTCCGATAAATTTTGTAGACTTTTATCTAATGAAACATACCGACGTATCAGTAATCAATCTTTGACGTAACTCCATTTTGTAAAGTAACTCAATAATGACAACAAAATAAAAATTATACATATTTTTAACCATTTAATGATTCTACTTAAACAGAAAAGCACACTAAGCTATTCTTCAAATTTCTTTTACACCGCCAACAACAGAACAATTTATGTCCCATTCGAAAACTACCCAAAATAATTTCTGATATCACTATTATGTTCCATGAGTAAAAATAAGGAAAAAATTTTATATACATATTTAACCATTTTCTACCATTTGAAGGTTAATGTGCTCATTGATATTTAGGAATTGAAGCTATGATATTTTGTATCAAGATATATACATTGCCTTTTTAACACCATTTCTTTGTATATAATCCCAACTTATCGCTATCCTAATATTCTATCACTTATCCTGCCTAGTACTTACATAGTGTAGATGCAGTAATGACCGAGCCCTATTGAAATTAAAGGGTACCAAACGATGGATACGAAGCGGATGAGAAGCGTATTATGGTCCAATACAAGCGGATCAAGGATAATCACCTGTTGTACCCAGATATCGTGAAGTTTTTTATTCCTAACATTCTACATTAGGATATATTAATTACAATGATAAGCTTCACGATATTTGGGCCCAACACATAACTCTGTCGTCGGTCTGCTTAAATTTGGCCATAATACGCTTCCCATCAGTTCTGGATATGTGACAGACCCGCCCCGAGTTCGCTTCTTGTTTGCTTTTTTGTACGTTATTTGCCCAATCCTTGACTTACTATTTTTTCCTCAAGGATGGATAAAGATCTTTATGTGGTTGCCGACGTAAACAAAAGTTTGAATTTTATAAACACCAGAATCCACCATCCATTTTGGAGTCAGTTCCGTATGCTAACTAAAGGATGATCAGGTTGCCCGTGAGGTAAGATAGCTACGATAGCTACGATCGTCCTTAGGCAGATATTGTTACAACAGTTTCCCTTATATACTAAATGAATAAACAATGATACTTTAGGATGTGACGTGGGTGCATAAGGGTTCAAATACTGGGTAACAAATAGCGTGGGGTAATAATAACGTTTATTATTAGAGCGTTGATGGTGCAATGCGTGTGTAGTGCTCGTGGCGACTGTTCGGTACCTTCTGCCGTTTTTCTGTTGAAATCGAACGGTCGTCCAAAGGAAAATTGGAAGGGGGGAAAATAACCCTCTGCCTTCAAGGACCAGCTTCATTATCCCTGGCACTTAGTTATTCCTCCGACCGAACCGAGGTTCTGGCAATCGTCACTTTTATTGCCAGCCCTCGAGTTCGGTCGCATACGACAGACCTGTCCAAGTAGGGGAATTTACTCCTGGAACACATGTTTTGGGTCCCCTTCCAACACTGCTCCTTCAAGTAAGATGGGACCGAGGAGACAATACCGCCGCTAGGAAAGACGGAGAGACGGTAGTCGGAACAGTCCCATCTTACTTGAAGGAACAGCGTTGGAAGGGGACCCAAAACATGTGTTCCAGGAGTGGATTCCCCTACTTGGACAGGCCTGGCATACGACATACAGCCCTTCAAAACATAAAGCCCCAGAAAACCTTTTCCCAAAAACGACACGACAATCCGCCACAATACTATTCATGATTTTTAAATTGATAACTGTTCCGCATTTTGTCAATCTCTCAATGACTGACGTTCAGTAATTTTCTTTTTTATCATTTGTTTTGTGTTCCATGACGTTAATTAATTTTTCAATTGCAAGTGACTCATTCAACATCTGTTTATTTATCTGTCACTTTGATCTCGCCAGAAAACCCTCCATGATGAATCGGTAACAGTTTGTCCAACTAATAGCTGCGACGTACTTTCATTTCTCAAATGCTGGACGTGCTGTCTCGATTACGTCGGAACAAGTCGGTAAAGCATAACACGCATCTCGGCATATGTATACGCACACACACACACACCTGAGCGAAACGCGCGGCGGCGCAAAGAAAAAGAATCGTTCGAGCGTGTTGGGTGTTACATATTATCCTCTTCGGTATAAGTGGCGGAACGAAGGAGGCGAGAAAGTAGGTGGGGAAATCGAGCAAACCTGCAAGGGAGGATCGCTGCCGGCACATGCAGTACGCGACGATGATACAATTTGGAACTTCGCACTAAAGGCATGTGACAATATCACGGCTACGTGGTACGTGCTCCGCGTGTGCCACCGAACGATGCTTACGCCTTCCACGAGCGGTGCAACGTGATTCACCAATACGTCGACGAAACACAGACTGACTTTAACATTGGAGCGCGAGTGAATGCGAAGAAAATGGTCCGAGATTGGTAATATGTGTGCAGACTGTTCCGGAAAAAGTGATAATCCCTTAGAAAGGTGAATTGCTGAGCTGATTCTGAACAATTTTTTTCTTTTCCAAAATGTTGGTTAAGGCTTCATTTTTAAGTTATTAACGAAAAACACTGTCCAATTAGAGTGCGCGTAGAGCGCGGGCTGAACAGTGAGAGTGTTGGCTACTGATTACGTTCGAACCGTGGTCATGAACAAGTGGGGTGGGAGTACGTCGACACAATTTGCTACTTCGTTTTTGAGATATGTATAAGCAGTTCCGAAACATGTGTTTCGCTTTCGAACAGCTGACAGCTAAGCAGGTAGTTCATTCTCTAGTGTCTTGGATCAGTGTCTGGACAAAGAGACGCGAGAAAGGCAAAGATGTACACATTTCTAATCCTTTAAAATCATAAATGAGTCATTGACCTTAGGACTAGACAGATGTGCATCCTTATCTTTTCATGTGTTTTTTTGGCCGGACACTGACAATGAGTCAACATTTTAACGAAGGAAAAAGTTGTTCAGAATCACTTCAGCAGCCATCTCTCTAAGGGATTGCCACTCTTTCTGGGACATCCTATACATGCACAATGGGTTGCATGCGTTTTCGTATCCTTTCGGACAAAAAATAAGCTCTTTGATTAGTCCTTTGCACCCGAAGATTTTTTCGGTAATTATTTAGAAGTTGGTCCTCCTCACCGATTTTCGTGACCTTGAAATATGTTGTCAAGGTCATCATTCTGAACAACTTTTCCCTATACATGTTACTGCCGCTCGGCCTTAGTTTCCGAGATACATATTCGTAAAAAACTTCAATTATACTTATGTCACCAGTACACTGTATTCCGGGAGAAATGGAGACTGAATAGTGATTGAAAGAGTGATTGAAGTGGTTTGAGGTTAGGGTTAGGGTTAAGGTTAAGTTAGGTTTAGGTTAGGTTTAGGTTCAGAGCGTACATGGCGCGATACGATAGCTAATATTCCTCGTTATGGAACTCGTACGTCTCATTACGTGGGATATACATATAGCTGAGTTTTTATTCCGACGTCAACATGATGTTAATGAGCGTATAATGGCATTTTTCGACATGATGAGCGAAATGTTTCCGATTTCTGACAAAACACAAAATAAATAATAGGTATACAATATATAAAAAGGGAAAGAAAGAGTAATTATAACGTGAAAAAATCAAAAACAAAACCCTAACCCTAACCTCAAACCACTTCAATCACTCTTTCAATCACCATTCAGTCTCCATTTTTCCCAGAATACAGTGCACTCGTAATCTAAGTTTAACTAAAGATTTTTGCAAATATCTCGGAAACTAAGGCCGAGCGGCGGTAACATGTATAGGGAAAAATTGTTTAGAATGATGACCTTGACAACATATTTCAAGGTCACGAAAATCGGTGAGGAGGACCAACTTCTAAATAATTACCTTTTTTTCTATAGGGAATTATCAATTCCAAGCTTAAAATAATAATTTTGAACATAATGCTGTAACTATGAAGTGTATGCATAGATAATGAATTCAAACTTGTAAGCAGTAAAGATATTTATTGTAGCCTCTTGGTTATCATTACTGCATTGACTATTTCTCATAGATGCATTGATATAGACTTTTTATTGGATGAGCCTCAAAAAATAAAAAATTAGAGAATTTTAAAAATCTCAAGGTTTGGACTTCTGAAATTTGAGAAATTTGAAATATTGAAATTTTGGACTTTTGGAATTTTAGATTTTTAAAATTTTAGAATGTTGAGGGGTCAATTTATATTTTAAGGGGGGAGGGGTTGGGGGAGTCAGGCCCGTCCTGACTGCTATCTACATATTAGATCAGTGTTTCCCAAAGTGTGGTACGTGTACCCCCTGGGGCACGGGAAGAGTTTGGTAGGGGTACGCGCTGCACCCGGCTTTGGTTACGCCTGGTGCAACAAGCAGTTTACTTTTTTTCGATTACAAACATAGAAAAATGTTTGCTGCATCTCAGATTAAAATTAACAACCAGGGAACCAAATTATGATGATCTGTCATCTCGACATAAACAATTTCATCCTTCTCATTGATTATAATAAATGTTATTTATAATATAACTTTTATTTATTTTATTTATATTTTATTATGAATGAATTTTATTTTTCGTTTATTATTATCTTGTTTATGCACTAAAAGAGGAAACACTGTATTAGATCATTAAATATGAAATGTTCGATTACATAAACTACCTAGTTCGACACTTGATATCTCTATTGTTTCACTTTGATCGTTCTTTGTTTTTTTTTCTATTGGTAAGGTACGTCTTTAGTCTTTCAGACGCACGTTTCGGTTTATGATTATCTGTCGAACTGCCTTTTGCAGATTAAATTCTGTAAACCATGGATAAGTCAAAAATTCACGTTATTTTCGAATATGAATTCCGTCGTGGAACTAATGCAGCGCAAACAGCTCGAAGTGTCAACGAAGTGTTTGGCAAAGATGTGGCTAATGGACGCACAGTACGTTTATAGTTTGAGAAATTCCGATCTGGCGATTTTGATCTTCAAAATGAACTACGCGAGCGACCTGAAAGCAAGGAGGATATTGATGAGCTGAAAGCTGCAGTGGGAGCGGATACATCTTAAACTAAGT
The DNA here is from genome assembly GCF_907164935.1 of Osmia bicornis bicornis. Taxonomy (NCBI): domain Eukaryota; kingdom Metazoa; phylum Arthropoda; class Insecta; order Hymenoptera; family Megachilidae; genus Osmia; species Osmia bicornis. The sequence goes on along the minus strand of NC_060219.1, from coordinate 1,345,132 downwards.
ACGCGTGAATTAGCAGCAAAGTTTAATGTTAGTATTCCAACAATATTAAACCACTTGAATCAAATAGGTAAGGTTAAGCGCTGAAGGAAAACGAACATTTCATACTTAATGACCTAATAGTTACGCCACTGTTTAGATGACAAAAACGTAGATGACATGATTTAATAGGATTTAAACACAATAAATAATGTTCTATCAATATTATGTTTGTTAAAACACTATCTTTCAACAAATATCCTATTCATGATTCTTTTAATTGACATATCATGTATTTGGTATAATGTATGTTCTACATACATATGTATATTAAAAGTATTTATCTTACATTGTAAGACATACTTATTATTCCTAGTTGCTGCCATTTCCTACGCGTATATATAAGAATTTGCAGTATGCAAAAATACAAAGAACAAATTATACAAAGTATAATTTGTAGTGGATGTTATTCTTCATCCCATCATAATAATACATTTATTAAAAATAAATAAAAATGTAAAAGGATAGTTGAAGAGTGAATTCTATCGACGAAACTGGATCCCTCAATGGTTGTCTCGATTTCCACAAATGGTTTCTCTAAAATCTTTCTAGGACTTTCGATGGGATTGCATTGTTGTTACTTCACGCAGATTTTAACCGCTCTTCGTGGCTGCTTTTGACAGCGACAATGTGGCCCCCGAGGAATTCTGCTTCAACGAACGTCTGGGAAAAGAAGTTGAACCTTTATTCGTCCACGTAGCTACACGGATTTCATTCTTCCAGAAGCTACCAGACTGCTGATCGTTTCCTGCTTATCGATCATGAACATATCCCATAAATTATTGAAGTCAAAAATAGCGTTAAGATATGACGGTTGCTGTTACAGTGCAGACGAATATATTTAATCCTATGGTATAGATTATATGTGGTTACTATTTGCCAATTCAAATGAACAGTAAAATCACCTTGTACATACACTGGCTTTCATTTACATTCGAATATTATAATATTTAAGTGGTTATTGTTCGATATACCGCTTTACAATTAAGTTAAAGAACTAATCGTTACTTACGATAAGGTATTTATTCTGGTTGCAAGAAACGTTTCATTTTTTAATTATAATATAATTATCTTTTGGATAATGAAAAAAAAAAACAGAACAGTTAAATTCTATTCGACATTGTGTCTAACGTATAATAGAAGTATAGTTTTTATTTATAACTGTATGAAATTATCAACTGCTGAAATTATTAGCGAGAATATGTTAGGTTTTCCATGCGAGATCGTAATGTTTTGTTTCATAGACGAAAATTAAACTCTGTCGTATAATCTAAAAACTAATATAATATACTAATGTCGCGTCGTCCACCGTTTATTTTACGTGCTTCGTGTAATAGCAAATTAATCTAATAAGGATTATTCTCTAATGAGTATTCTCAAATGTACCTACATCAGTTTGTTTTATATCGTCAAGAAAAGGGAAAAATGTATTGGTAAAATGCTGTTCTATTTAATTTAAATAAGAATATGACTGCGGATATGATGTTAATCCCTTTAACGCTACTGAGTATATTTTTATCCAAATAAATATAAAAAATTTTTCTCAAGTTCAACTTCATCCCGAATTCCATTCAACTCAAATATTGTAGTATGTAATACACTGTTGGAATCAAAATGACTCTACCGTACTGCATTACTGGAGTACATGTCTTGCTTTTACTTCTTTTCATTCAATTTTCTATTATAATAATGATTTGAAAATAAAAATTAGTCACTCATACGAGAAATATAATACTGTATTGAAATCATAAAAATCACGTAGAATATACATCATAGGATGATAGCAATTCCTTATTTCACCAGATCAATGAAAAATTATTAAAGAATGTAAAGAAAACTCCAGAATTAACTGCTTTTGAATTAAAAACTGAGTTATTCCAAGAATTTGCAGAGAAAATATATCCTGACACTGCACGTTGAATTTCGAAAGCAAACGAATACAGCGACACAGTTCACAGAAAAATCAAAAGAAAGAATTAATTTCTGCTAAAAAATTGTTTTCACGGAAAGTATGAGGTAGAATGATATAATTTTCCTTAATAAGAAAAAAGTCAACGGTTCTTGATCAAATAAACGTAAAATTCAAAATCTGAGTATTTATTTCTCTAGTATAATTATAAATAGAGGTATTTAGAATTAACTACTTAAATATAGTGTTCGAATATTAATGTGAGCCATTGTATATAGTATCTAGTATTGTCGAAGCAGCATTTTATTTATCGGTACAGGGTACATGACTCACGCGTTTGAAATAGATCGAAGCTGGTCACAATGAAACCTCTATTAACTGAACTAACGTAGAAACATAATCATACTGATAAACAAGTTTCTTTGATACGACTAGATTATTGATTTTTATTTCTACACGCTTCACGATAGGTAACATACGTTACTGATAGCACAAAAAATGAATTCGATCCAAGTTATACACACAGTAATAATAAAAAATTATTTTCATTTTCTTTACACGTTTTATTTCGAAACATTAAACCTGCTGATTGCTTATCACTGAGGAAACAATGATAACGATAGAGAGTTAATGTATTGTTACCTGAATTAAAATTGTTTCAGTTTTGCAAAGTAAACGATAAGTTAGACTGTCAAAGTTTAATTGTTCAAGATGTTCATAAATTTTCGATAAATCTTAAATGAATACCCGATGATTGACGCAGTAGAAGAATCCAGAGTAATTCTAACTCATAGTGAAAGGTTATTTTACACGGTTTTAAACGCTGAATTGTGTGCAAAATTTCAACCATTGCGTTATATTACAAATTTGCTGCATAAAATAATATGCTATGAAATTCTTGTATTTCTTGTCTTTTATGATTATCAACTTTATTTTACAGAATGTTGGAAATTTTCTGTATTATATTTGTGGCTTGGAGCAAGAAGCACCAACGTCATATTTTCATAAAAATTAGTTAAACCCGGTATTGAGTTGGCAAACAATTGTATATCTTATATAAAAAAGGACAATTTCAAATTTTATCTAGAAATTATTGTAATGGCATTTATATATACCAACATTTTTTATAAAAAAAACTTATTTTCTTGTAAAAAATAAAACACAAATAGCATAAATTTTAATTCTCCCTTTTTGTATTAGAAACAAAATTTGGAACTGCAGAAACTTCTGTGTCAGAAATTATTTGAATTTTTTTGTATTTGAAATTATTTGAACGTGAACTTTTTAACAACTTCTTTGGTTGAAATTATCTTTTTGGTGATTTAATATTCTCCTCTTACATTTAAGGAAAAGTGTTCTTGTCGGTATCATAGTTTGTTACGTTGAAAGCAGAACACATATGCACTGATAAGATAACGCAGATAAACGTAAAATGATAAAACAGCGAAAGTAAAATCGGAAGAATACTGCATTCGATCGATCGAAACAAATTAACCTGTAATAGCTTATCGATATTGTTGGAACATTGAAGTGGTTAAAAAATTATTTTACAAAACGATTTAATTACTATTTCTAATTACAATATTGTTCGATAAATAAATTATTGAAAACGTCAAAGAAATATTTGTCATGTTAAAATATTGTGTCTCTTTGACAACTTGTCGATTTTTAAATATTGTTTTATATGAATTAAACTGGAAATGTTTTGTCAAATTGTTTCCCTTTGACTTTACATGGTTCTTCTCATATTTCAATTTTAACTCTTAGCAGTATTAAAATTCCAAACATTATTATATTTGGAGAATTATTGCAAATGATCACAAAATATACGAGATGACTATCATCAATCATATGTAATATAATTTTTTTGACAATTTCCACAAATTATTGTCAATTTATCAAATTAAGACTAAATTTATTCATTGTCCCAAGGCAATATAAAGTTTAAAACGATTTAAAATGGTTCCTTGAGACCACATGTGATAGATATTTAAAATGCAAATTAAAAATAGGCTGATATTATCATATCAGTAACACACAGTGTAATATGTGTAAATACACATCGTTCAAAAGTCACAGAATCTTTACCCATTTTGGTAATCTTTAATCACATCATATAAATTATCTACATTATGTACTTGCATATATAGTTTTACAGTTTCATTGCGTGAGGACCAAAAAACATTAAAATTTTATATATTCCATTATGGATACGGTTAGAATTTCGTTTTTCATTCTTTTAAACCACGACCACCGTTTACATATTTTATCTGTTTGGATTATACGAACACATTTCCAATGTAAAAATTGAAACAAAAAAGAAGTAGTAACTAGAATGCCAAGGTTAGTAAAAGTGATACTTAACCTTCGGACGACAGACCATGGACAGAACTTCAATTTTAATTTAATTTTGTATTTAATATTACTTACCTTTTTTAAATTTTACACTATTTCTTTAAAAATTGTTCTTCCAATATATGAAACTCTTTCGTTTAAAAATTGTACATTTAACTTTATGTCCATGTATGTATATGCTTCGTAAGTTTGGGTCACAATTAATCCAAGTTCCTCTCTTCAAGAGTTAACTCGTTCATAATTCTGTGACCTCATACAGGTCATAGTATTTCGTATTCACAAATTCTGTGACCCATGTGTGGGTTGTAAAAATCCCGAATCAGAAGTCATATACTTTTAATATAAATGGAAATCTACGAAGAAAATCGAATAAGAACCACGATACTTAATTTTTATAAATGCCATTTTAAAGTAATTCATGTAGACTGGTTTATTTCATACTTCGTAATTAGTATTTATTTAACTATAGTTGATCTTTTAATCAATGTAATATAACAAAGAGCAAGAAGACGATTTGTTTACGTGCTTATTGAATTTTTATATGTAAAATTGAAGAGTACGTTTGTATCCCTTAATATTTGGGTGGACGGAAAGAAACTGTATTAGTAATGATTTTTGTAATAAATTTGTTTTCAGTAAATTATTGAACAGATTTGTTATCATACACAGTTAATTAAGTAAAATACGAAAAAACCGCTGTTATTGTAATGTTTAAATTAATGTTGTAAGTCTTCATCAAATTTTTGTTGATATACTATGACCCTTTAAGCAAGAGTACATATATTGTATAATTTATTATATTTTCAAACTGTATACTGCGTTACACGTTCAAAACTATCTATACAATTAGAAAAGCAACGTTTTCAGACTTCATCTTTTATCGTATCTGAATGAAATTGCATCTGTGTAACTCAACAATCAGATACATGAAAATGACGATGAACCATAGCCAAGGTTAAGCATACCTATCCTATATCCAAGGGTGAGAAACATAGCTTGTACTAACCTATGTTTCTTTACCAATTATACTTGTCTATTTTGAACGATTTTTTGCTAATAAAATTTTGTAATAAATACACTGATCTGTATAGAACAATAACGTAGCATAATATCGTTTGACAGAAGCACAATTTTACATCCTCAGTTTGGGATCAACCTGCAGTCGATATGCATAGTAGACCATTTTAGATCAAGGGATTAACCTGATTGTAAGTGTGTAAAGGTAAACACAGAAGATGGGTGGATATAGAGAAAATTAACAACATATAAATCTGTTAGCAACTCCGTTATATGGGCTGCTAAGAAACATTTGCGTAATACGCGACAAAGAGAACGGTGGTCGCCGCTTAAGCATCCCCTGCTACGTTACAAGATAGAAATCCAACTTGTCGACAAGTAGAAATTAATTTCGATGTAGTTTCCCGACGAAGTAAAGCATTCGAATCTAGATAAGAGAACCCTTGTACGACCTTTAGGGACCAGGGTGACCCTTTTGTTAAGCGAATTCCTCCCCCAAGCCATACATATCACTTAACCCTTACACCTATCGGCCTCCGTACACGCGTTAAATGCCTCTTTGCTAACTTATGCGCTCGCTCGAAGCAGCTCGAAGACCTAAACCTAGACCGTGTAACACTTCCCGTAATTAACTACTCATTGCGGTAGTATCTTATTATTCTATGAGCAACCACTGTACCAGCACCCCAGTATTAGATATTAAGGAGAATTTACGCGATGACTAAATATAGCATCGTACACCCTTAATCGAACGTAAACGCGGGTCTACAAGCGCGTGGTAACGCTAGTACCCTGAAGAACTCGGTTGCTGATCACTTAAGAATAATTATCGCGATTTTTTAATCTGACAATGGAAAATTCAACAAAATCCAAAAGATTCTTTATTATTCGAATAAATCTGTCTTTATTTCTTAATTTTGTATTTAGAAACGTTGAAAGTAAAAAATGCAAAAGAAGTAATTTTTGATCATCTAAATTATTCATAAATAAATAAATAAAGGAAAAAATAATAAGTAATCTTCTAAAATTATGTAACAATTTTTGGAACAAATTTATATTATTAAATAGTATTATTAATAGCACAGTATGTATTTATAATTAAATTGATCGAAAATTGGGTTCTGATCAGTAATTATGCTCTTGATGGTACTTGTTTACTGTTTCACAGGAAAAAAGAGATTTCTCAATCAGCATAAATGAAATTTATAATGTTAAGATTTTCCTAGCAATTTCAATGATTTGTTTGAGAAATTGTTAACACGTTGGTTGTTATAGCGCTCACCGATAACCGACCGGTTTTTAAATTGTTAAGCTTTAAATGTTATGTAAGCGAATAAATAAAAAAGGAGAAAAAGAATACAAAGCAGATGTAACGGGGTTGTAAGTATATATAAGAAATCAGAAACCCAACATTTTTTGCTATTAACATAAAATTTACATCAAACATATAGCAGATACGGCAGTAAGAACATTAAAACTAACTTCTATCAAGTTGATTATTCTGTCTCACCGCTAAAATTCAATATTTGAAACATATTTCATGAAAATAATAAAATTTCAAAAATTCGATTGAAGGAAGATTTAACGAGACGGGGCCGAAAATTAATCTCGATACACTCGGAGACGCAGTGTTCGTATACCCTCGAACATCGTTATGCTGCAGAATTCTCGATTCCCGGACCTTGAATGAGGAATTTCACCCTTTGAATATCGCATTTTACGTTAAGAGGGTGCATATTTTAGAGGAAGGTGGATGAACAGGATTGTTGAGCAAAGGTGAGAATAGACTCGAAAAGGGAAACAGAGATAGAAAGAGCTAGAAGCGAGAAGCAATGCGGCGCGGCGTGGAAGAACCAGAGGAATGGCCACCCTCCTCCGCATTGAGGAATCTTGTCAAGTTATTTTAAGCTTTCACTTTTTATTAAGCCTATGACGCTTACGCGATATAATGAAATAATGAAGAACATACCGGTGTTAGATACCGTAATCTTGTTGCTATCGGAGAAAATTACACTTTTTGAACCGCGTTTCGTGATTCGTGATATATGATATTTTTTTCCGTTACGTTTTGTGTTGATTTGTTTGTACTGATATAGTACAAAAAGCTACTTATGATATCCGTAGAAAAGAAACTTATCCTACAATTAACCAATCGTATAATTAAACTACGATAATTATGGCTAGAGCTGGGTAAAATTCAAAGAAAAACTATTCCAAATACTATTTAAAATATTAGATGTTACAAAGTTCAAACAAAATGATATTTTCACCCACGGACGGCCAACCATGGAGGAAACCCCAATTTTAATTAAATTTTGTAGTACTTTATATTATTTTTAAGATCTAACGGGGCTATAGCTTTGGACCCCACTTTCCAGGGAGCCCCTTCCATTTACTACAGGCCTGTCCAACCTGCGGCCCGCGGGCCACTCATGGCTCTTTCCCCTACCACGGAGCTCGCGCTCGGCTCTCCCCACTTTTCCAGTTGGTTTCTCGACTCTTCCAATATTTGACGCATATTTCTAGTCCTAGCAGATATACAGGGTGATTCTCTCGCAACGCAACACAATAGCCGTCCCGCACAATGGAACCCTGCTGCTTTGCGAGTAAAGAGACCCAGGGGCTATATCGCCGGACCCAAAACTGCTTTGTGTGTGTTTATGGCTGAGACGAAGACGAGAAACGGAATAGCAAGGGTTCCATTGTGCGGCACGGCTTTTGTGTTGCATTGCGAGAGAATCACCCTGTAGCATCTAGCGAGAAACCGCTGCCCCACTACTGACACTACTGGATGGTGGGGGAAGTTTGAAGCGGTAAGAGAGGAAGCAGTGGCTCTTTCGCTTCTAGCAGTTAGACAGGCCTGATTTACTATATCAAAAAATATTAAATTAGATTTTAGTACTGTTGCCTTTTTTACAATTCAATGTTATTTAATTTTATATAGAATAAATTTCAATTTCTGAATCAAGTTCATCAATCAAAGGGGCCCTCAAAGGTTCGATAACCTCGGGCCCCAGAAATCTTACTTTAGCTCTGATAGATGGAGGATAGCAATTAGGTAACTTATTTAAAATGGCCTTAACTGCAGTGGTTAAAAGATTTTCAATTTGATTTGAGAACAATTGTTGAATATGTGAAAGAAAGATGTAATATTTTATTTTGAATGAATACTGAAAAATATTTCAGTCTCATTCTGTAAATTCATGTTTTTTGTATATTTCAACAACAAATACATATAAAATGATAATTAAAGTTATTTGGCCATGCTGTATGAATATTTATACCTACTTTTTTATGATCTTCATGTATCAAATTTGTGTTTTAAATTATGTCCGCATATTATAAAATGTCCTGTAGATTTGTGGTGTAAATATTTTTTGACGAACGGCTTTTAATTAACCTAAAAAACCTCATCTCTTGTTTAAATGCTCTGAGAAACGCATCGCTGCAGCTGTTATTATTCACTCGACTTTTTCTCCAGAAGAAAGCCACTTGCATCGTGTATTCCCGAGGGACAACCTTTCCATTAAACGAAGTATCTTACTCTCGGCTTTTGCAAATAACACGATAATGGAAAAAACTAGCAGGTGTAGACGGGAAGTGGCCTGTAACGAGCATTAAATTGCATTTTCATTGTTATCGCAACATTGCTTGCTGTAATACAACTAGAACAGCTGCAAGCGAGTTTTGATTTCCTTATCTTGTTTATCGACGACATTGAACCACTCGAGTCTCCCATTTTCGCACAAAATTATATTAGAGGAAGTAAAACAAATACAGCTTTTTTCCCGCATCTCCTTTATACAATGTTCAATATACAAAACGAAATTGATTTTGGAACTTTGTTATCTCTCTATAACATCGTGTAAATTTTATATCATATACTTCTACATATAGGTATATTTTTTGTTTTATTTCGGTTTTTTTTGTCATAGGGAAGTATAATAGGTGTATTAATGTTGCACAATTCCTTCGTAATCAAACAGCTTGTCTATAACGATTTGCAATTCTTGTTTTTCATATTAGAATAAGTACCTATAGTTGAAATTTATTTCAAAAAAATAGCAATTGTGTACTTTGTGAATATTATCGTTTCTATCCTATTCATTATTTCAGTAAATAAGAAAAGTAATACAAATATTTATTTTACTTTCATTTAAATTTGTTTAGTATGTAATGTTTATAAATGTATAAATTCGAAAAACGAAAGGTTATCTTAGTATCTCATTGAAACTTCAATTTATCTCTAAAATTACTTTAAACTACGTTCAAACTTTTTTCTACAATTATCAAGTACGATTTTTAAATGCTTGGTAAGTTTTAGTAGTTAACTCTGCTGACTTAATTAGAGATATCTTTGTTATCTATAATTTCATCACGATTTTCTGAGATGAATATGTAGTTACGTATGCACAAAATATACAAAATAAAAATACATTTTCAGTACCTATACATATATATATACGAACGACATATGTAATAAAGTTCTATCCAAGTCCTACATCTTTATCTTTCTACTATATAAATTCCATTTGTATAATCATCCGTAGTCCAGTGATGATTACAAAAATATAAAGTTCAGATAAAATATTAGGTACCAGCAAAAACTTGAACAAATTTATAATATGACATAAAATAATCATTCGTTTGTATAACTCTGTTCCTTATACATTCTATTAATATTAAGATCGTGAATTTCGCTTGCAAAAAATGAATGAACTGTTATTTTAATTGTATTTATTGATTTTGATGTATTACCTATTTAGAAAAGAATTTGTTATGGGCAAAAACCAATAATAGTTACAATTATAAGAATTATAAGAAAAATGTGGAAACACACCCCACCTGAGATTATTTTTCTATCGAATTAGAAAAACAATGTAATGCTTTGATGTGTGTTGTTGTGTAAAAGAAGTGCATTCCCGTTGTTAACAAATTGACCGCTGATATTTAAGTAACAATTTAAATTTAATCTTAAACTTTATTAATTTTAACTTTCTAATCGTAAGCTTTAAATTATATCTTTAGGTATTATATGTCCAATTTGTCATTAATTAAAAAATTTAAGCTTGAAATATTAGTCAAAGCCTCCTCGTATACATTTTATTGCCACGGGTCATGACAGGCTCAGCATTTACTATTCAACACTTAATTAATTCAGAAATCAGTGCTTAAACGGATAATACAATAATATTTGATTTACGGGTTTAAAGTGGTATCAGATTTTCTCCTTTTTATCTTATATACTTTACACAACAGAATCACTTAACTTTCACTAAAGACCTTATGTAATAAAATCTATTTTTCCGAAGTTCCTCTGAAGTTAAAAGCTTCACATATTTCAGATCAAGATTGTAATCTAGTCAACTAGGTTAATCTCTCTTCTTAATCATTGCTACTGCTTAATAAACATAGTATTATACAAAAAATACTTGAAACTACATGTTTTGTACTTAAGTGTAATATAAAAACCCTAACTATACTGTATAATATGCAAAGATATAAGAGTGTAGTAAAAATTCTGTTACCCTTTATCGTTGTTACTTTGCTGCTTACATTCATTTAGTTCCAAATTCTAAAAAGCTCATTTCATTAAAGACTCCTGGTACTCTTTGTAATTTTAATAAGCCCTGATTTAAAGTTGATTCAAAAGAAAGAATGACGTTAACACTTAAACAACGAACTATCTAATTTTCAGAACATTTTTAACATTTTCGTTATCTAAATGCCCTATCGAATCTTCCCATACCCCAATGAATTGCTCACCATGATAGTTTACTGTTGACGTTCATTATATTGCCACCGACGCGACGGGTCTATAGGAGCGGAAAATTTATCAAGCTTCCAAAGTTCTCATTTGAGAGGAAGAGAGGAGATGAAAACGTATCATTTTCGTAGACTATAAAGGTAGAAAGAACAGTGGCACTAGTATGAAGTTAAAATCCATGTGAATGTCAAATCGCTCACGTACAATATAACGAAAGTTTACTGTAACTGGTACTTATAGTTTAACAAAAGAATATTCTGAAATAACCTTTTATGGACAAGTATATCTTTTGCAACCTTCGCGAGCAACCTGGGTCGTTTATATTTACGATTAATTCTTTTACTGGTCTTGCCTTTCAAAAAATCTAAAAAAGATTCTAGGATACTTATTGGGGACTCTGCTTTGATACATAATCGTTCCTTGAGCCAAATGTTTAAAGAATTAACTGGGAAAAATAAACATTCGGGAGGAAGTTCGGAAAAGTTGGAATTCGCTTCAAACATAACCGATGAAACTTGTCCAGAAGAGAATAAAATCTATTAGTATTAAACATTTAGAAATATAAACTGAAGTCAACTCGTGCCTTTTAAATAGAATTATTATAAACAAAAAATAAAAAGGAAATTAAATGACAGGTAATGCAAAAAAAAAGGAGAAATCGTATGTACCATGCAATATTTTCTGAAAACACTATTCAAACAACACACGAAGAAATATGTGCTTAAAGCAATAAGAAAACATTATAGAACTCACGTGTTTTCCTTCTGGTCGCTGTTGCTCGACTGCGACGACGGCGACGGCTGCTGTGTCTGTTGTTTCGAGTAGGGATGATGGTGATGCACGACGTTGTTGTTGTTATTGTTGTTGTTGTTGTGCATGTGCACTTTGTTTGCGTTGCTGTCGGTAGGCGAACCCGGCGAGATTTTACCCGCCAAAGCGTTCAACGACTGAAGCATTTTCATAGGAGTCCTTCTAGCGACCGGCTCTCGATGACCCCTTCCCTCGGCCTCGTTTATCCTTGAGGAAGACAGGATTATTCTTCGTTTCCGGTTTGAAGGTGTCAACCCTCAAACTCTACCGTTCGCGTACGAATAAACCGGCGTAAACAACGCGAAACGTAAAATACGCACCTTTGCCCGGGCAAATTACACGAATTACCGAATATAATCACGAGTTATCCGATAGTCGACACAAAAAAAGCATACACTTGTTCACGAAATACGGATGCACAACTACGGACACTGATTCGTTTCTAACGAGCGTTCACTTTTAGAAGAGATTTCGAGGGAAACTGGATCGATGCAACGTGAAACGTCCGAATCGAGATCGTAGAATCCCAATAATCGACGTCACGAATCCTCGAACCGCTAAAAAAAACAAACATAATAGCGTTACCCGAGGCGTTTAGGAA